>NW_027507758.1:353070575-354405575 GCF_037356315.1 Lithobates pipiens | reverse complement strand
GGGGAGGGGGTCTGGTCTGTGGTTCCCACACACAGCTCCCACACACCACGCTGCACTCCCTTGCACCTCCTTCGAGCTACAGGATAACAGCTTAACAGCACCACCTACAGCACTGTGCATGTTTCCGATCCTCTGTGTTTGCTTTCTAAAATGGGGTCATTTTGTGGGTGTTTCCACTGTCCTGGTGCTCCAGGGCCTAAAAATGTGATAGGTAGTCAGGAAATGGAATGCATAATTTATGTGTGCTTCCTGAAATCTCATAGCTGCTCCTTGAATTTTGCGCACTTCTTTGCATCTAGACCATGGGTGCTCAACCTGTGGCCCTCCAGCTGTTGCAGAACTAAAAAACCCATCATGCCTCTGCCTTTGGGAGTCACGCTTGTAACTCTCAGCTGCTTGCAATGCCTCATGGGACTCGTAGTTCCACAACAGCTGGAGGGCCACAGATTGAGCACCCATGATCTAGGCTGTGAAAAAAGCTCACACATGTTATATCTTCATACTCTGAGGCATAGCAGAATGTGTTACCTAGTATACCTATACTGTGTGTGAGACATAAACTTGCTAAAACGACAATAAAATACAAATTGCGTTATTTTTTTTCAAAAGAAAAGTAGCAGAATACATTTTGACCTAAATTTATGAGGAAAGATTTCATAACAGAAACTGAAAAACATTTTGCTATTTTTTTTGCTTATATAGCAAAAAATAAAAAAAAACTCAGTGATTAAATACCACTAAAAGAAAATTCTATCTATCTCAAAAAATAAAAATGATTTAATTTGGACAGTGTTGCATGACTGAGCAAAGTGTGACAGCACTGAAAACTTAAAAATGGCCTAAGAAGGAAGAGTGTCTGATATTGAGGTGGTTAACCACCTCAGTACAGTGCAGTTACACCCCCTTCCTGACCAGACCAATTTTCAGCTTTCAGCGCTCTCACAGTTTGAATGACAATTACTCAGTCATCCAACACTGTATCCATATGAAACTTGCGTCCTTTTTTCCACACAAATAGAGCTTTCTTTTAGTGGTATTTAATCACTAGTGGGTTTTTTATTTTTTGTGCTATAAATAAAATAAAACGTAAATTTTGTGAAAAAAATGCCTTTTTCTTCGTTTCTGTCATAAATTTTTGCTAATTAGTAATTTTTCTTCATAAATTTTGGCCAAAATTTATACGGCTACATATCTTTGGTAAAAATAACCCACATTAGTATATATTATTTGGTCTTTGTGAAAGTTATAGAGTCTACAAACTATGGTGCCAATCACTGAAAATTGATCACTTCTGATCAGGCCTTCAGTACATCAGGTGTATCTCATTTCTTGAGACACTAACAAGTCAGGAAAGTACAAATACCCCCCAAATGACCCCTTTTTACAAAGTAGACATCCCAAGGTATTAAGTAAGTAGCATGGTGAGTTTTTTTAAGTTGTCATTTTTTCCCATAATTCTTTGCAAAATGAAGATTTTTTTTTTTTTTTTTTTTTTTTTTTTACTAAATTGTCATATTATCAGGTTATTTCTCACACACAGCATATGTATACAACAAATTACACCCCAAAATACATTCTGCTACTCTTCCCGAGTACGGCAATACCACATGTGTGAGACTTTTACACAGCCTGGCCACATACAGAGCAACAACATTGATGTAGTACCTTCAGACGTTCTACGAGCAAAAATTACGCATCTCGTTTCTCAACCACCTATTACACTTTTGAAGGCCCTGGAGTACCAGGACAATGGAATTTCCCATAAAATTACCCCATTTTGGAAAGCAAACACCCCAACGTATAATCTGTGAGGCATAATGAGTCTTTTGAACAGTTCATTTTTTTCCAGAAGTTTTTGGAATATCTGGAAAAAAATTAAAACGCATTTTTTTTTTACACAAAATTGTCAATTTATAAGATATTTCTAACACATAGCATGTATATAGCAAAAATGACACCCCAAAATACATTCTGCTACTCTTCCCGAGTACGGTGATACCACATGTGTGAGACTTTTACACAGCCTGGCCACATACAGAGCACCAACATTGATGTAGTACCTTCAGACGTTCTACGAGCAAAAATTATGCATCTCGTTTCTCAACCACCTATTACACTTTTGAAGGCCCTGGAGTACCAGGACAATGGAATTTCCCATAAAATTACCCCATTTTGGAAAGCAAACACCCCAACGTATAATCTGTGAGGCATAATGAGTCTTTTGAACGGTTCATTTTTTTCCAGAAGTTTTTGGAATATGTGGAAAAAATTAAAAACGCATTTTTTTTACACAAAATTGTCAATTTATAAGATATTTCTAACACATAGCATGTATATAGCAAAAATTACACCCCAAAATACATTCTGCTACTCCTCCCGAGTATGGCGATACCACATGTGTAGGACTTTTACACAGCCTGGCCACATAGAGAGGCCGAACATTGAAGTAGTACGTTCAGGCGTTCTAGGAGCATAAATGACACATCTCATTTCATTCCTACCCATCACACTTTTGAAGGTCCTGGACCACCAGGACAGTGAAATTACCCACAAAATGACCCCATCTTGGAAAGCAAACACCCCAACGTATATTCTATGAGACATGGGCTGCAAATAGGTACTCGGGTACTCTGATGGGCTGGAGATAGGTACTCGGGTACTCTGATGGCCTGGTGACAGGTACTCGGGTACTCTGATGGCCTGGTGACAGGTACTCGGGTACTCTGATGGCCTGGTGACAGGTACTCGGGTACACTGATGGCCTGGTGACAGGTACTCGGGTACACTGATGGCCTGGTGACAGGTACTCGGGTACACTGATGGCCTGGTGACAGGTACTCGGGTACTCTGATGGCCTGGTGATAGGTACTCGGGTACTCTGATGGCCTGGTGACAGGTACTCAGGTACTCTGATGGCCTGGTGACAAGTACTCAGGTACTCTGATGGCCTGGTGACAAGTACTCAGGTACTCTGATGGCCTGGTGACAGGTACTCTGATGCTTTGGTGACTGGTATTTGGGTACTCTGAAGGGCGGTGACAGGTACTCTGATGGGCCGGGACAGGTACTCGGGTACTCTGATGGGCCGGGACAGGTACTCGGGTACTCTGATGGGCCGGGACAGGTACTCGGGTACTCTGATGGGCCGGGACAGGTACTCGGGTACTCTGATGGGCTGGGACAGGTACTCGGGTACTGAGATGGGCTGGGACAGGTACTCGGGTACTGAGATGGGCTGGGACAGGTACTCGGGTACTGAGATGGGCTGGGACAGGTACTCGGGTACTGAGATGGGCTGGGACAGGTACTCGGGTACTCTAATGGGCTGGGACAGGTACTCGGGTACTCTGATGGGCTGGGACAGGTACTCGGGTACTCTGATGGGCTAGGACAGGTACTCGGGTACTCTGATGGGCTAGGACAGGTACTCAAATACTCTGATGGACTGTGACAGGTACTCTGATGGACTGTGATTGACAGGTACTATGAGGGGTGGTGACAGGTCCTCTTTATTGGGGGGGCAATCAGTGTGATTGTTATACACTGTAGGCGGTAACAAGATGTTACCGCAATCTCCTCCTCACACACGATTGGTGTGTGAGGAGGAGAACCCGGTAACATCCCGTTACCGTGGTTTGTTTACATTTTAGTGATCGGCTGTGAAAGGATCACAGCCGATCACGTGGGTAAACAGCTGGCCAATGGCTGTTTACCAGCGTCGGTGACGAGCAGTGTTCCCGGGGAACACGCCGCCACCGACGTGCACGCACAGCGCGCTCGCGATCGCGCGCATGCACCGTGCACGTTCGGGGTGTGACCATCTGTGATCGGCCGTGACTTCATCACGGCCGATCACGTGGTAAACAGCCATAACGAATGGCTGTTCACCCCCTTCGGTGGCGAGCGGTGTCTCCGTGACACGCCGCCACCGAAGAACAGGGATCGCGCGCATTCCCTGTTTAAACGGGAGGCCGTCATATGACGGCCTCCCGCCGCCTGGCCGTCATTTGACGGTCGGCGGTCAGCATCTAGTTAAAGTGGCTAGTTTAAAGATAAGTGACCTAGCTGCAGTACTAAGTAGCAATGGCATGCTTCCATCCCGGGTACATTATGTAAAAAGAAAAGGGGAACAAGTGGGACTTTAAACGAAGCATGTCAATTGAAAATAACAATGTATGAATACATGTGAATAAAATGATTTAGATTTAATTTATAATCAATAGCCACTAGGGGTTGTCCAAGATCGGAATGCATACAATAGTAGTACAGTAATATAAATATGGATATACACTCAATATATTTTCATAATAGTAATCAGAGAATCTCGAAGTATAGACAAATCAATGGACATACATGGATGCAGTTCATAACAGAAATGCATAAATCAAAAATCATAAAATCACATGAACGAGTGCAAACTCAATAAGACAAAAGTTGATATTATCAAGGATTAAAATAAGCTTAGGTAGGCATCCTTAGTTTGAGAACCCGACGCGTTTCTTGGCTTCTTGCCAGTCATCAGGGGTGGGATGCATGTTTTTACTAAAAAAGCAAATAAATATGACAAATGTTAATATAGGCGGAACCTCAGTTAAATAGAGAAAGTATCAAATTGGTCCACTTGATTGATAAAGTGACTTACAAAGTAGCCCAAAGATTGGGCAGAACTTCCAGCAATGGGAACTGTTAGAGCTGGGATAAAACCGTCTCATCCGGGGTTGAGGCAGGGTTCAGACCATCCCCCAACAATGTCAAAAATACATACAGACAAATATTTACTAAGGATAAGGATAATAAGTAATTGTGCAGCATGGTCACCAAAGGAGCAGGTGTCTTCCACCCAAATTATATAGTTTAAAGATAAGTGACCATGCTGCACAATTACTTATTATCCTTATCCTTAGTAAATATTCGTCTGTATGTATATCCCTATTCATTTATAATCCCAGTTTCGGGTTTATAAACCTGCGGTTTGAAATTATTTATATATGTGTTTCCATCAGTTATTGAGAACTTTTTTAATATTATTTTTTCCAGTTTTGTTTTTCCTGGAATTTATTTATCAATCAATTGAACATATGGGCTGTTTTTGCTGGGTATGTTGCAGTCATCTTTCCGGGGTTGCGATGCACTCAGCTCCCTCCCTACCTCCCTTTGTGGATCACAGGGGGTGGTGGGGTTCGATCTCAGTGCATCGGCGCCATGCATAAAGGGGCCCCTCGAGTGGTGTCAATAGACACTGCAAGGTGGGAGTCTATTGTTTGTTTTTGTATTTTTTTTTTTTTTTTTCTCTGTCTTTCCACCTGATGCTGCAGCCAAGATGGAGGGGCACCCACTGAGGTATGGATTATCCTCAGCTGTGAGTGTTCCCTCATCTCTTCACAGCTGCAAAAGACATCATGCATGACGCTGGCGGGGATCCGCCCAGAGCCTGGGGTATATGAGCTGGGACAGACAGACAGTTCACTCCTCCACTGTGCTCCACTAGGAAGAGATCACTCCTTAACTCTACATATGGGTAATAGCTTTATGCATGTTTTTTTTTTTTTTTTTTTTTTTCTCCTTTTTGCACATACATTATTTCATTCAGAGCACTGCACATACTTTTTTACACATTTGAATTGGATGATTTTGTATTTCCCCATCATCCATTTCCACTTATTTAACACACATTTAGTCTTCTCCTATTTCCCAATCATTCATGTATATCTCATTCACACACATTTTCAGCAATCAGCTATATTCATTCAACACGTTCAATCCAACACTCAGTGTCCTGCTTTTGGGTTTTTTTTTTTTTTGTTTTTTTTTTTTTTTGTGACCCATCACACTTTTCTCTTTCGCAGATTTGGGTAACACACATATACATTTAGTACCTAGTGGACCTGTGTTGAGGATGTCTGTTTCGGTTCCCCCTGGCCTGCCCCCTGACATTGTTGGGGGATGGTCTGAACCCTGCCTCAACCCCGGATGAGACGGTTTTATCCCAGCTCTAACAGTTCCCATTGCTGGAAGTTCTGCCCAATCTTTGGGCTACTTTGTAAGTCACTTTATCAATCAAGTGGACCAATTTGATACTTTCTCTATTTAACTGAGGTTCCGCCTATATTAACATTTGTCATATTTATTTGCTTTTTTAGTAAAAACATGCATCCCACCCCTGATGACTGGCAAGAAGCCAAGAAACGCGTCGGGTTCTCAAACTAAGGATGCCTACCTAAGCTTATTTTAATCCTTGATAATATCAACTTTTGTCTTATTGAGTTTGCACTCGTTCATGTGATTTTATGATTTTTGATTTATGCATTTCTGTTATGAACTGCATCCATGTATGTCCATTGATTTGTCTATACTTCGAGATTCTCTGATTACTATTATGAAAATATATTGAGTGTATATCCATATTTATATTACTGTACTACTATTGTATGCATTCCGATCTTGGACAACCCCTAGTGGCTATTGATTATAAATTAAATCTAAATCATTTTATTCACATGTATTCATACATTGTTATTTTCAATTGACATGCTTCGTTTAAAGTCCCACTTGTTCCCCTTTTCTTTTTACATAGTTAAAGTGGCTGTAAACCCTTTACAACCACTTTAACTTACAGGTAAGCTTAGATTAAGGCTTACCTGTAGATGCAAGAAATATCTCCCAAACCTAAAAGGTTTAGCAGATATTTGCAAGAATAGCCACAGCAATGTCTACGGCGCATGCACCGTAGACATCGGGCGCAGGGGCACTGAGTATGCTGCTTCTAATGGCGATCATGCCGTTAGTGACAGCACCAGCGTGCATACGCTGGAGTGACGTCATTGTGGCTCCAGCCAGTCACAGCGCCGGAGCCACGATACCCAGAAGTCACTCTGAAATAGATGGCGGCGTCGGAGGATGTGAACAAGGGTCGCTTCAGGGGCTTCAGTCTCAGGTAAGTTATTCATAATCAGCTAGTATGCTATGCATACTAGCTCATAATGCCTTTGCCTTGCAGGGTGTATTTTTAATTTTTTTTTCCACTGAGGCTTTACTTCCTCTATAAAGCTCAATTGAACTTTCAGTTTAAATTAACTAAATACAGTACATTCCAGGTGCATTGAAACAAAAGATGTGCAAAGTCCTATAGTTTGTTTTCATTAAAAAGCATTCATAGCCTATAATCTATGACCCATAGCACTGTAATTAGAAAAACTCCTGATCTTTGCTGATTGGAGTCTCTAGCTCTGACTCACTGGGGACATGATGAACCTCTGACCATGCGACCACTGCTTTCACATAGAGAGCAAAGGTCTTTAAAGCATGCTGGCAGGCAACATTTTCTTATTAGGAGAGTGGATGCTTTCTAAAGAAAAATAATAGTACAACTTTTCACACCTAGAATGTATTGTAAGCCGATTTGAAATTAAAGGTCAGGTGAACTATATTGATTCAAAGGTATATATTACATATAGTACAAATGTTTCAGTGAGAGGTATATGCAGTTGTATAGTGAACACACATAGCAAAACAAATAAATATATAAATAAATAGATTAGCAGAGAGAGTCAAGTTTACATGTGTGTATGATCCAGATAAAAGAGAAAAAGTAGGGCTTTGGAATAAAGCTGACAATACACAAAGATTTCTGTTGCTCGGCCCAGTGGGCTTCACTAAACTGCACGGACAGATGAAGCTCTCCTGCCAAATATTGTATTCTGACAGCCAGAGCCTGCTGCTGTCAGAATACCCAAATAATGATTGCAGCTGATTGGCAATCACTGTTCAATTGACATTTTTACACCTGGCTCCTTTGGCAGGGCCTCCCATGTCTCAACTCTATGCTGATTCAGTGAAATCAGTTAACATTTAGGACACCTATGACCAGCTTAACCACTTCAGCCCGGACCAATTGTCAGCCTAAGGACCAGAGGTCTTTTTACAATCTCGCACTGCACTGCTTTAACTGGTAATTTCGCGGTCATGCAATGTTGTACCCAAACGAAATTTGCGTCATTTTCTTCCCACAAATAGAGCTTTCTTTTGATGGTATTTGATTGCATCTGCAATATTTATTTTTTACGATATAAAAGGAAAAAGACTGAAAATGAAAAAAAAAAAAAGATATTTTCTAAAAATCGAATGACCTCAATTTTAGTCATACATTTAGGCCAAAATGTATTCAGCCACATGTCTTTAGTAAAAAAAATGTCAATAAGCGTATATTTATTGGTTTGCGCAAAAGTTATAGCGTCTACAAACTAGCGTACATTTTTCTGGAATTTACACAGCTTTTAATTTATGACTGCCTATCTCATTTCTTGAGGTGCTGAAATGGCAGGGCAGTACAAACCCCCCCCCAAATGACCCCGAAAACCAATCACTACCTTCAGGATTTCTAAGGGTGCACATTTTTGATTTCACTCCTCACTACCTATCACAGTTTCAAAGGCCATAAAATGCCAAAATAACACAAAACCCCCCCAAATGACCCCATTTTGGAAAGTAGACACCCCATGGAAATTGCGGAGAGGCATGTTGAGTCCATTGAATATTTTTTTTTTTGTCCCAAGTGATTGAATAATGACACACAAAAAAAAAAAGTTTACAAAAAGTTGTCACTAAATGATATATTGCTCATACATGCCATAGTTATATGTAGAATTGCACCCCAAAATATATTCTGCTGCTTCTCCTGAGTAAGGGGATACCACATATGTGGGACTTTTTGGGAGCCTAGCCACGTACGGGACCCCGAAAACCAATCACTGCCTTCAGGATTTCTAAGGGTGCAAATTTTTGATTTCACTCCTCACTACCTATCACAGTTTCGAAGGCCATAAAATGCCAAAATAGCAAAAACACAAAACCCCCCTAAATGACCCCATTTTGGAAAGTAGACACCCCAAGCTATTTACTGAGAGGCATGTTGAGTCCAAGAAATATTTTATATTTTGCCACAAGTTGCAGGAATATACATTTATTTTTTTTTTATTTTTTTTGCACAAAGTTGTCACTAAATGATATATTGCTCACACATGCTATGGGCATAAGTGAAATTACACTCCAAAATATATTCTGCTGCTTCTCCCGAGTACGGGGATACCACATCTGGGGGACTTTTTGGGAGCCTAGCCACGTACGGGACCCTGAAAACCAAGCACTGCCTTCAGGATTTAAATATAAAATGCTACCAATAAAAACTGTTAGCGATTGCAGGGATCAGGCCTGACTCTGCAAACGCTGCAGTTATGTGTTTAGTGTTTTGTGACAGTGATCGATCGATACTGCACTTGGGTGGGCTGGGCGGAGGGGCAAAACGCAGGTGCTAGCAGGTATCTGGGCTGATCCCGCTAATAATGCATTTTTTTGGAACCCTAAACTGCTGAGGACGCTAGTATAGATCAGATCAGATATTGATCTGTTCAGATTCTATACCACTACGGGAGGTGTATGCTTTGTGCGTGGGTGTTAGCGGTACTGGCACTAACCTAGCGCTGCCTGGGGCGACGCAGACCCTGACCCTAAAACCTAATTGATATCCCCCGCCGAGTGATCAGGGGGTTAAACCTTTATTGGGTAATAAAGGGTGGGTGCCCTGATGCTATAAAAAGCAAACTAACTAACCAGAGTCATCCGTAACACTTATACGGTGATCACTGGTGAAAGGGTTAACTAGGGGCAATCTTTATTAGGTAGTATATGGGGGTCCCTGATGCTATATAAAAACCTGACAGGGAACCTAAATAACTAACTGGCTAACCAGCGTTACCAGTGACACTTATACGGTGATCGCTGGTGAAAGGGTTAACTAGGGGCAATCAGGGGGTTAAAACCATTATTGGGTAGTATATGGGGGTACCTAGTGCTATAAAAACCTGGCAGTGAACCTAAAAAAATAACTAGCTACCTAGCGGCACCAGTGACACTAATGCAACGATCAGAAAAACGATCGCTTAGTGACACTGGCAAAAGGGGGTGAAAGAGTTAACTAGGGGCAAGTATGGGGTTAAAACCATTATTGGGTAGTATATGGGGGTACCTAGCGCTATAAAAAACCTGGCGGTGAACCTAAAAAAATAACTAGCTACCTAGCGGCACCAGTGACACTAATGCAGCGATCAGAAAAATAATTGCTTAGTGATACTGGCAAAAGGGGGTGAAAGGGTTAACTAGGGGCAATCAGGGGGTTAAAACCGTTATTGGGTAGTATATGGGGGTACCTAGCGCTATAAAAACCTGGCGGTGAACCTAAAAAAATAACTAGCTACCTAGCGGCACCAGTGACACTAATGCAGCGATCAGAAAAACGATTGCTTAGTGATACTGGCAAAAGGGGGTGAAAGGGTTAACTAGGGGCAATCAGGGGGTTAAAACCATTATTGGGTAGTATATGGGGGTACCTAGCGCTATAATCGGGGGGCGATTTGTGTGCCTATGTGTGCCTACGTGTCAGTGTAGTGTTTGGTGCACTTACTTTCTGTGTTCTCCTCGCAGTCCGGTCAAAAAGACCGCCCCGAGGAGAATGAATCACTTCCTCCCTGCCTGTGTTTACACTACATAGGCGGGGGAAGCTTCTCATTCTCCAGGAGCGATTGAGAGGGGATGGCCAGAAACCAATGGCCATCCCCTCATCCTGGATCGCTCCTTCAGCGAAACGGACCGCCGCATCCAGCGGGAGGGGGTCCGATTGGACCCCCCACCCGCTGGAAGGCAAGCACGTACATGTACGTGCCTGTGCCTGTACATGCCATTGTAATGACGTACATTGCCATGCGCCGGTCCTTAAGTGGTTAACCACTTCCATACCTGGACTATTCTGGCACTCCTCTCTTACATGTAAAATTCATAATTTTTTTTTTTGCTAGAAAATTACTCAGAACCCCCAAACATTATATATGGTTCTTTTTAACAGAGACCCTAGGGAAAAAATGGAGGTCATTGTAACTTTTTATGTCACACGGTATTTGCGCAACTATTTTTCAAACACTTTTTTTTTTGGAAAACAAAATGTTTCATGAATTTAAAAATAACAAAAAAGTAAAGTTTGCCCATTTTTTTTTGTATAATGGGAAAGATGATGTTATGCCACGTAAACAGATACCTAACATTTCAAGCTTTAAAGTTGCGCACACTTCTGGAATGGCGCCAAACTTTGGTACTTAAAAATCTCCATAGGCAACACTTTAAAATATTTTACAGGTTACCAGTTTAGAGTTACAGAGGAGGTCCATGTGTAAATTGAATGCCGTTTACATATGCAGACGTGACTTACATGTGTGTTCGCTTCTGTGTGCGTGAGTACACGGCACTTTAAATTGAAAAAAAAAATGTATTGCTATTTTTCTTTAATTTTGTTATTTTTACATTTTCTCTTTAATTTATTTATTTTTTATTATTCCTATTACAAGGAATATGAAACAAATGAATGATCTCTTTCTTTCCAGCCGAGTTCTCGGCTTCGTGTAATTCTGCCGGCCGAACGTGATGTCATTATGTCACGCCTGGGCCTCCGAAGGTCATAGAGATGACTGGGGACCATTTGGTCACTGGAAATCTCTATGATCAACATCCTGCGACGGCGGATTCTTTCTCCGGTTTGCTGACCTTACGGACGAGGTCAGAGAAGCACCGGAGGGCGGAAGGAGGGGGCGATGTCCCCTCCCACTGTCTGTAAGAACAATCAAGCGGCTGAACTGCCACTATGATTGTTCTTATGGTGCACAAAATTGCCGGCAGAAAAGAATGATATCTGGAAGATGTCTGCAGCTTTCTAAAAATTTTTTAGATCATGCCACTGTATGTTTTTTTTTTTTTAAGGCAGCGTACACACGGGCGGACTGTCTGTCCAACTTAGTCCGCTGAAACACATTTCAGCGG
This sequence comes from Lithobates pipiens, assembly GCF_037356315.1. Taxonomy (NCBI): domain Eukaryota; kingdom Metazoa; phylum Chordata; class Amphibia; order Anura; family Ranidae; genus Lithobates; species Lithobates pipiens. The sequence goes on along the minus strand of NW_027507758.1, from coordinate 354,393,716 downwards.
ACAGTCCGCTCGTGTGTGGGCTTCAGCGGACTTTTTCAGCGGACAGTCTGGCGGACTAAGTATTTCGGAATGTTGGAAATACTGTCCGCTGGACTCGCATTTCAGCGGACAATCCGCCCGTGTGTGTGCCAGTCCGCCGTACTTTTGAAATGAGCGGACTTTTCCCGCCCGGAGAAAAGTCCGCTCATTTCGAGCGGGTATCCAGGTAGGCGGGGCCCGCGAATGAGACGTCGCTGGCCCCGCCGCCTGGTATGGACTTAAAGGGGAACCCCAACGCCGAAAAAAAAATCGGTGTGGGGGTCCCCCCCAAGTCCACAACAGACCCTTGTACGAGCACGCTACCCGGCCGGCCAGGAAAGGGGGGCGAGCGAGCGCCCCCCCTCCTGAGCCGTACCAGGCCACGTGCCCTCAACATGGGGGGTGGCCTTGGGGAAGGGGGGCCACGGGGCCCCCCCACCCCAAAGCACCTTGTCCCCATGTTGATGAGGACAAGGGCCTCTTCCCGACAACCCTGGCCGTTGGTTGTCGGGGTCTGCGGGCGGGGGGCTTATCGGAATCCGGGAGCCCCCTTTAATAAGGGGGCCCCCGGATACCGGCCCCCCACCCTATGTGAATGAGTATGGGGTACAATGTACCCCTACCCATTCACCTGTGAAAAAAAGTACAAAAAAAACACAACACAGGGTTAAAATATTTAATTGCACAGCTCCGGGGGTCTTCCGTCTTCGGGGGTCTTCTCGCCGGACTCCTCCGCTATCTTCTTGTAGCTCTTTTGCTAGCGGAGGAGTCCGGCTTTCTTCCGCGCCGCCGGCCTCTTCTCCCGACTTCGGGGGTCTTGTCCCCCTCTTCGGTTCTTCTGCCGGGCCACCGCGCCTTCTTATAGCTCTTTTACAGGCGGTGGCCCGGTCTTCTGTCGCCGCCGCCGCCTTCTGTTCTTCTTCTTCTTCTTCTTCTTCTCCTTCTTCTTCTCCAGGAGATGTTGCCTCGACGCTCTCTCCGGCCACAATGCCAGGGACGCGCTCCGCTCCCACTTATATAGGGACAATGGGGCGGTTTCACATGGCTTTATGTCACATGGGTTGGTCACATGGTGACCCCGCCCCCTTACGATGTCATAGTCCCCATGTGACATCAACCCATGTGACCATTCATATATAAACCATTCATTATAATTAAAACCATTTTATCCAAACTATGTCCTTGGTATTAAAGTGCAAAAAGAGTGCAAAAAAAGGGGGGTTTTTAATAAGCATTTTTTATATATGATTTTTTTGCTGAAAATATTTTTATGCACATTTTAATATTAATTGACAGTTTTGGTGAACTTTTAGCTATGTTGGATTTTGCATATTATTTTAACCATTATTTTCACCAAATTGATTTTTTATGTTATTTTATTTAGCACCACATATATATATAGAGAGAGAGAATATGGCTATATATATATATATATATATATATATATATATATATATATATATATATATATATATATATATATATATATATATATATATATATATATATAAAAATATATAGCCATGTGCTATACACAGTATTCAATGGGCCGGCCGGTTACCTGGATGGGTTCCTGCAGCACCGCCATCCTCCAGGCTCCCTCGTCTGCTCCGGGGACTTCTCTGCCTGACGGCTGCTCTCACGGCGGCCCCCGGCTCATTTAAACTCACAGCGTCCGTTACCGCGGGGGCCGCCGGAGATAGCCGAGTTTTGTTCGCTGAAAAGCGCTGTCGGAGAGGAGCAGGGCGGGGAAAGCCGAGCGGTGGCGGAAAAGGACGACTGTGGGCCGGAGGTGGCCGAAGATGTGTGCAATACTATTGTTGTGAGAGCGCCGAGTGGGGGCGGAAAGAGACGAAGTGCGCGGCACTGCGCTCGGAAGTACAGCGGTGCTCAAATGAATGGCTGTGCGAGTAGCGCAGCCATTCATTTGGCTAGGCTGTCACTGAAACCGGCCCACTGAGCCATCGGCCCACCGGGAATCTCCCGGTAGTCCCGATGGCCAGTACATGCCTGGACAAGGGTCTGTTGTGGACTTGGGGGGGACCCCCACGCCGATTTTTTTCAGCGTTGGGGTTCCCCTTTAAGTCCATACCAGGCGGCGGGGTCAGCGACGTCTCCTTCGCGGGCCCCGCCTACCTGGAGACGCGCTCGAAATGAGCGGACTTTCCTCCGCGTGTGTGGGCGAGTCCGTTCATTTCAAAAGTAGGGCGGATAGTATGGCGGACTTAGTCCGCCGTATTAGTCCGCTCAAAAAGTGCCGTGTGTGGGCAAGTCCGTTCATTCCAAAGTATGACGGACTGTCCGTCGGATTGTCTGATGGACTAAGTTGGCCAGACAGTCTGCCACGTGTGTACACGGCTTAAGTCTCTAAGTCCCCTATTCCTCCAGCACTGCTGTGTGATCACATGATCTTTCCCTGTTCTTTGGTATCTGCGGAGAAAGATTAGGAAGAGTAGCTTCTATTACGCTGCTGATGTATGCTCTCTACAGTGTAAGTCTGTGTCTGGTCAGCCTTTATTGGTGCTGTGCCAGTCATATGAATAAAGAAAAACAGCTTCAGAAGAGCAATTCAAATAGGATTATACTTATCAAAGAACGTTTACAGCTCCCTATAAATCTTTATTGAACATCAAATATGTATTTTTCGCGCATTAATGTGCTGTAGATAGAGTCAAAAAAGATTGACACTAGCTTTTATTTTGTTCAGACAGCTGCACACACGGCTTTTTTTTTCTTACTTTATAGGTATTAGCAATTACATTTAATATATTTAATACTGATTTATATTAAAACTTGTTTTTATGAGTTTCTTATTGAATGTTATCAATCAGCATATTATAGCTCACCCTCATAATGTTTAGCAACAGGAGGCATGGAGAAGGAGGGAGGGAGGGGAGTGTCACATACATGTGAAACTCCAGTGGCGGCTGGTGCTCAAAGTTTTTTTTTTGGGGGGGGGGCGCAAACAAACTGAAAAATTCAGACAAAAAACCCATTAATTGCAGCCTCACTGTGCCATCAAACACAGCCACTTTGCTCATCAAACGCTGCCACTGTGCCCCAAATGCTGCCACTGTTCCCATCGAACACTGCCACTGTGCCCCAAATGCTGCCACTGTGCCACAAATGCTGCCACTGTTTCCATCGAATGCTGCCACTGTGCCCCAAATGTTGCCACTGTGCCCCAAATGTTGCCACTGTGCCCCAAATGCTGCCACTGTGCCCATTAAATACTTCCACTGTGCCCAAAATGTTGCCACTGTGCCCCAAAAGCTGCCACTGTGCCAATTAAGTGTTGCCACTGGGCCCAAAGTGCTGCCACTGTGCATCAAGTGCTGCCACTGTGCCCCAAATGTTGCCACTGTGCCCATTAAGTGCTTCCACTGTGCCCCAAGTGCTGCCACTGTACCTCAAGTGCTGATACTGTGCCCGTTAAGTGCTGCCACTGTGCCCGTTAAGTGCCACCACTGTGCCCCAAGTGCTTCCACTGTGCCCATTAAGTGCTGCCACTGTTCCCCAAGTGCTGCCACTGTGCCCATTAAGTGCTGCCACTGTTCCCCAAGTGCTGCCACTGTGTCCCCCGTCTGCCCGGCACTTACCTTGTCTCTAGTGTGCAGCGGGTGACGGCGGAAAGCAGTGTCCGGTGTCCTCCAAATCCGACCCCAATGTTTTCTCCCGCGCTCCTCCTCTCATCTTCTGCAATGATTGGACTCCTGGTAGGCGTCCAATCACAGCGCCTGTGATTTCAGCCAATCAGGTGACAGGTGACACAGACCCGGCAACCTGATTGGCTGAGAGGCGGGTCAGTGTTAGGGAAGCTATGTATTTGATTCTCTAACGCAACACTGTGTAAACAGCGAACGCACAGCATTGCGCCCGCTGTTTACCCTTTTGGAAGCCTATCAGAGCCCACTGCTCTAATCAGGATGCCTATTAAAGCCAACAGCTCTAATCAGGCGCTTCCAAAGAAACCCAGCTGCTGTAATTCAGATGCCTGGCGCCCGACAAGGGGCCAGACACCTGAATAGGGGGCGGCAGTGGCATCAATCGATAGATTCATGCAATGAAGAACTGCTTGATCCTTCTGTATGGTTGTGCTCCCTCAGTTTCAGGTCTGACCGGCGTTTTCTTAGTTGATCCTTGGAGCGTCGTACCACAAAATTCTTCTGAAGACTCTTCACAACTTTAGTCATGATCTTGGCCTTTCTGACATTTGGGTTTGGGTAAGGTCCATACTTCCCATCATAGTCCTCTTCAATATGTCCACCATCTCCAACATCTCTCCAAAGTACATATTTGAGGCCTTAAATCTTCTCCGGGATCGGGACATTAGTAGAATTCTGATCATGCCTCTGCTGTGTCTCCGCCATGTGCTCTCCCCACTGCACCAAAAGAGAAGGGGCGGGGAATAGACTAGAAAGAACATCAGGAGCGGGAGCAGATTTTCACGCATGCGCACTGTATATAAACCGCAACACGCATTTGTCATATGTACGATCTGTGAGCAGAGGGAGAAGCTGACACGCCGATCGTTCAAACTAAGGTACAATTTTAACTTGGTACATCATTAGTCTATACTGCTTCTAGATTGAGTCCTGTATTGTGACAAGATTAGGAGAGTTTAGCTTGACAGGGTTTGTCTTGTGTTGTGTCTTGCAGATAATATGGATGGGTTTAACGACCACAGCTTTCTTCCCCTGTTCATCGACAAGTACAGGGAGCTGCCCTGTCTGTGGCAAGCTACGCATCCACACTACAGTAACAAATTAAAGAGGCAGGCAGCGATGGAGAAACTACTGGAGTTTGTGAAGCTGGTGGTCCCCAGGGCAGACATCAGCTATTTAAGAACGAAAATTGGTGGCCCGAGGAGTACATATCTGAGGGAGCGCAAGAAGGTGCCGGAGTCCATGAAAACCGGAGCAGCAACAGATGAAGTTTATGTCCCCAGGCTGTGGTACTATGAGAGGATGCAGTTTCTGTCAGACCAGGCTGAGGTCAGGGAATCCCTCTCTACTCTTCCTTCCACTCTTCATTCCACCCCTGCTGAGGCTTCTGACTCCCAACCTGGGCCTTCCAGACAGGAATGACTGGAGGAGCCCAGCTTGAGCCCGGTCTAGTATTGTTCTACATATTTTTGGAGTAAAAATGAATGAAGTTAACTTGATTTTTGCTCACTAATTGCTGATTTTAGAAAGTGTTTCACATATCAATAGACAGTAGTGGCCAAAACCTTTGGGCCAAAATGAAAAATGCTGGGCTCAGAATGATAGTCTTTTCTATTTGTTAACAATTTTCAACAGTCAAGAGCTGAAAATTGTGTGTGTTTGATGAACCAAAAACTAAAACTAGGTGCCTTTTTCATACACAGGAAGACCTCAGCCAGGAGGAGGGTGTGGAATGCAGCAGCCAGGAGGCTGTGGAACGTGGCAGCCAGGAGGAGGCAGGGGTAAGTGGCAGCCAAGAGGTGGGCAGACCTAGGAGCCTGACTCAATCCCAGGTCCCTCCCCTTTCTCCCAAAAGGGAGGGAATGTGGAGGAGTCGGCTCTGAAGCTAATTGGGGAGGCTTCATCGGCCCTCAAAGCCACCCCCACATATCAAAAGGCCTTTGCCGCCTTGGCTGCCTGCAAACTCCAGCAAATGGAGGAGGGGCAACACCTCATGTGCGAGGAGCTCATTATCCACACACTCAACAATGGGTTGTTGGGCCAAATCACACAAACAACACACTTGTGTGATTTAGACCATGCCCTCCTCCTCCTTCTGCCACACCTCCAGCACCACAGCCACAGCCTGGAAGGAAGGATGGAAGGAAGACCAGAGAGTGATGGCCTGGGTTCAGTCTGGCCTGACAGAAGATGCATGCTCTTGTAGGATCACAGCCTGGGGACATAGATGTCATCTGCTGCTGTTCCGGATTTCTTGGACTTCAGGACCAGACTGTTCTCCCTCAAATATGTACTCCTCAGGCCACCAATGTTTGCATTTAAATAGTTGATGTGTGCCCTGGGGGCCAAAGGCTTTGCTAATCTCCCCAGTTTCTCCAGCGCTGCCTCCCTCTTTATTTGTTCTGACACCTAAATAAAGTTTTTTTTTGGGGTTCAAGAAATACTTGCCTATGTGTTTTACTTAAAAAAGGACAGTTTATTTGTGAATAGGCAAGTACATTTCAAAAATACAAAATCAAATTAATAACAAGGGGAACCAACACCAAACAACCTCCTAGAGATTAAAAAAGAGATTAAAAAAGAAAACAATAAAATAAAATGATAATAATGGTGTTGTGGTAAGTTGACACACAAAACACACCAAAATAATTCCGAAGATGAGCAAACTGTCAAAAAAGGAGATCTTGATTAAAAAAACCAACCACAAAATTTAAAACAAAAAGAATATTGGAGAGATGTGACAAATTAAAATATTCATGAAATGAGGAAAAAGAATAAAGAAATAAGTTTTGGAGAAGTGGGTGTGTGAATATGAGCAGCAAAACAACTTCATTCTTGTAGCATTCTAAAGAAAAAGAGAATGCGCTGCATTAAAGAATTTTTAACATTGCAGCATGACGAATGTGCTATATCGATTACGAACTGTAGTTTTAGCTGACCGAGCGCTTCCGTCTCAGAATTTATTCTGAGCATGCGTGGCACCTTGTCGGAATCATGTTGTCGGAAAATTTTATAACCAGCTCTCACACTTTGTCGGTCGGATATTCCAATGGAGAAAGTCCGATGGAGCCCACACACGGTCGGATTATCCGACAAACATGGTCCGATCGGAAATTGTCCGTCGGAATGTCCGGCCGTGTGTACAAGGGCTTACAGTGAAAACCTTCACCCTTCACACCCTTCGCAGATTGCGGTTAAACCACTTCTCTTCCAATTTCATTGTATGGCTCCATTTCTTCTTAAGCCTTGTACACACGGTCGGAGAATCCGTCGGAATGTGTCCTATCTGACCGTGTCGTCGGATAATCCGACTGTGTGTGGTATGCATCGGACTGATTCCGTCCGAATCTCCGTCGGACCCAATTTTCCAACATGTTGGAAATATTTCCCGACCAACTTTGCTGATCGGACATACTCCGATCATGTGTAGAGAATTTTGATCGGACCAAGTGCCACGCATGCTCAGATCAAATTCCTACATCAAAGCTATTGGCTACTAGCCTGAACGTAGTCCCATCGTAACGAAATTACGTCATCACGTTCTGAAAGATCGGATTTTTTGCCAACTTTGTCCGACCGTGTGTATGCAACAGTTTCGGACAAGATCCGACGGGCAAAATCCGATGGATTTGGTTGTGGAAATCTGCGACCGTGTGTACAGGGGCTTACACTCCCTGGGACTGAATAGAGGGATTTGTATATTGCTATTAAATCTCCTCTCAAGCATCTCTTCTACGGGGAGAATACATTTGGTTCTTGTAGTCGTTCCTTGTAATAATTGCGGTTCTCCAGCCCCCTTATTAATTTGTTGCCCTTCGCTGGACTCCATCCAGTTCCAGCACATCCTTCCTGGGGATTGGTGATGAGAACTAGATGGAATAATCTCAGGCTGCAGTGGGGACACAGAGAAGATGGGAGGGACAGCTGAAGGCAGGGTCAATCAGATACTGTATATTTCACTGTACACAAAGCAAATATTTTAGTAGCTTTTCAAGTATGGTTTTCACAACACTTTAACCACTTCCCACCTGACCTATAGCAAAATGACGGCCGGACGATGGTTCAGTTATCCTGACTGGGCATCATATGACATCCTTCAGGATAACAGCTGCCGCGTGCCCGTGGGGGGCACTCTTTGCGGCGATTGGTGGTGCGGTGTGTCAGTCTGACACATGGCTACACCAATCTTGGTAAAGAGCCTCCGACGCAAAAAATGCAAACCGCAGAGGGGATCAAATACCACCAAAAGAAAGCTTTATTTGTGGCAACAAAACGAAAATTGGCTTGGGCAGGCTGGTGTGTAAGTGCCTGGTATTGAAGTGGTTAAGCAAGCTATATATAAAGAAACAATTCGTCCCTTGTAGACAGTGGAGAGGGAAGCGATGCTGGACCAGTGACTGAATATCATTTTTGGGTCATATTCTTGCCTAAAGAAATTGGTTTTCAAAGTGAACTCAGGTGAGAATATGAACTTAATGTGATGAGTAGCTTACCAGGTTCATTAGTATATTTCCAAAAAAATTCAAAACCATTTGCAAAAAATTTCTATACAATTAGGTGGTACTGGTAATGGATATACACTTATCATGGGTACTTTCTAAAAGATGACTCACACTTTCATAAAAGCACACTGGTTTTATTACACCAATCATCCTTCAGTAAAGTTCAGGGTAATCTCTTTATGGCTCATTAAAGTAGCTTGATAACATAAACAATTGCCATGTTTTATTTCCTGTTAGAATATTTGCATAAACTAACACATCATCTGAGCCTACCTTCAAGAAATTATAAAAAGTTGCAAACTACACAGCAGCAAGCAACTATTGGGGCTACATTGAAAGTAACCCTGTCACTTAAATAAATGTGGCAGTAAAAGAAGTAGTAAAAAATGAATGGTGCTTTCCTCAGCCTAAAATGACATTAAACCTCTTTTCAGGGGTACTGGAAAAGGATGCTCTGGGGGTACAGGTGTGTGCTTGCTCCCAAGCCCTGCTCTAAATGTACATTGCTGGATTGAGAGGGAGCTCAGGTGAGTATTGGGGGGCTGGGGGACGCTTTACGCAGAGGGTTTTTATTTTATTTTTATTTACATTTTTATTAAATGATTTTTGCATTGTACAGATATAGTAAACTGCATATCCAGTACCAAATTGAATTCTCATATAGCAGCAAAAACAGGAAATATCGATCAGATATCACAGTAAGAATTTGTAGTTAGATCAAAGGAGTGATACAGCATCATATAGGATTACAGAAGTTTCTAAGCAAAAGAGTGTAGATATATGGATGAGGGAAATGTGTATAGGAGTGCAGAGTGGGTGGGAGTTAATTTCTGATTGAGATTAACATGTAGGTCGTGAATGGTTTTAGTTGGGATGCATCTTGGGTCATGGATCCAGAGATGCCAAAGTCTGTTATATTGACGGGGGATCAGGTGGGTCTTGGCAAAGAGCCATTCCATCTTGCAATGTTCGTTGAGGTTGTTGATCATATCTTGTGGGGTGAGAGAGGCTGTAGAGTTCCATTTGCATGCAATAGATAGTCTTGCTGCTATGAGATTGTGTGTAAGCAGGGCATGTGTTACTGAAGGCCAATTGTCCAGCCCAATGCCTAGGAGAGCTAGCTGCAGAGAAGGTTTTTTACCTTCATGCATTCTAAAATCTTGACCCTTTAACCACTTAAGGACTGGAAGGATTTACCCCCTTAATGACCAGGCCATTTTTTGTAAAAAGGCACTGCATCGCTTTAAAGAGGAAGTAAACCCTGATGGGTTTACTTCCTCTTTGATTCCCTGCAAAGGTAAAGCATAAGGGACTACTATGCATCGCATAATGCACTACTATGCATCGCATAGTCCATTAAAACAGAATAGAATAGAAATAAACATGACAGAATAGAAAAGAATATGACATAAGCATAAAAGAATAAAATAGAATAGGAATGAAGAGACTAGAATAGAGTAGAAATGAAGAGAATAGAAAGAATTGTAACTGAAGAGAATAGAATAAAATAAAATAAAATAATAAAATAAAATAGAAAGAATATAACCACCTTCTGAAATTCAAATTTCAAATACAATAAACTAAAATTTTAATACATAAGAAAATAAAGAAAAGAAAAGAATAGAATAGAAAAAATAGAATATACTATAATAGAATAGAAAATAACTTCATAAAAAAAAACCAATAGAATAAATTAGAATATAACCATTTCCCAAAATTCAAAAATAATCAATTCAAATGTGTATAGAATAGAAAAGAATAGATTAGAATAGAATAGAAACAAATAGTATAGAAAAAAAACAACAGAATGGAATAGAATAGAATATAACCATCTTCCAAAATTAGAATTTTCAAATAGAATACATTTGAATTTGAATAGAAAAGAATAGAATAGACTAGAATAGAAAATATAATAGAATAGAAAATAATAGAATAGAATAAACAAATAGAAAAAGAATAGAATTCGAAAAAACAATGGAATGGAATAGAAAGAATATAACCATTTCCCAAAATACAAATATAATCAATCTGAATTTGAATAGAATAGAAAAGAATACAATACAATATGAAGCTGGTTATATTCTTTCTATTCTATTATTTTACATTCTGTCTTTTTTTTTCTATAATATTATGTTATTTTCTATTCTATTCTATTCTTTTCTATTCTATTCAAATTTGATTAGAATTTTGGGAAATGGTTATATTATTTCTATTCTATGCTATTTTTTTAATTCTATTATTTTCTATTTGAATTTCAAAAGATGGTTATATTCTATTTTATTCTATTCATTTCTATTTTATTCTATTCCATTATATTCTGTTCTTTGATTTTCTATTCTATTGTGTTCTGTTTTACTCTATTATATTCTATTATTTTATTTTCTGTTATATTCTTGTCTATTCTATTCTATTTTTTTCTATTCTAAGTCTTTATTTTCTGCTTTATTTTGTTCTCTAAACCAGTGGTCATCAACCCTGTCCTCAGGGCCCACTAACAGGCCAGGTTTGTAAGATAACTGAAATACATCACAGGTGTAGGGATGAGCCAAACACCCCCCGGTTCGGTTTGCACCAGAACCTGCGAACAGACCGAAAATTTGCGCGAACATTAGAACTCCGTTAAAGTCTAGGGGACTCGAATGTTCAAAATCAAAAGTGCTAATTTTAAAGGCTAATATGCAAGTTATTGTCCTAAAAAGGGTTTGGGGACCCGGGTCCTGCCCCAGGGGACATGTATCAATGCAAAAAAAAGTTTTAAAAATGGGAGCACTGATTTTAATGACACTTAAAGTGAAAAAAAAAGTGAAATATTCCTTTAAATATCATGCCTGGGGGCGTGTCTATAGTATGCCTGTGACGTGGCCGTGTTTAGAACAGTCCCTGCACAAAATTACATTTCTAATGGAAAAAAAGTAATTTAAAACTGCTTGGCATGGGTACCCCCCCACCCATTATCAGCCCCTTTGGGTCTTGTATGGATATTAAGGGGAACCCCATACCCAAATTTAAAAAAGGAAAGGCCTGGGGGCACCCAGGCCCTATATACTCACAGAAGCAGTATATAGGCGGTGCGAACAAGACAGGGACTGTGTAGGTTTGTTGTTAAAGCGGGAGTCCGCCGGGAGTCCGCGTTTTTTTTTTTTTAAAAGCCAGCAGCTACAAATACTGCAGCAGCTGACTTACCTGTCCAGCGCGCCCGCGATGTCGGCACCCAAAGCCGATCTCTCGATTGTCTCTCGGGTGCTGCCGCCGCCATCTTGGGTATGGGAATCAGGAAGTGGAGCCTTTCGGCTTCATTTCCCGGTTCCCTACTGCGCATGCGCGAGTCGCGCTGCGCAATGAGGATGGACCCTGTGTGTTTCCCAGCAGGCAGCGGGGGACTTTCAGAAAGGGGCGTAATCTACGCCCCTTTCCGCAGAGAGCTATCCAGAGCTATCCAGGAAGTGGGTGCAGATACCTGTACTGTACAGGTACCTGCACCCCCCTCCCCCCTAAAAGGTGCCAATTGTGGCGCCGGAGGGTGGGAGGATTCCGGAGGGTGGGAGGATTCCAATGAGCGGAAGGTCCACTTTAGGGTGGACCTCCGCTTTAAGTAGAATCTGTTTGTAATTTTGAACTGGTACATTTTTAAAGTGTAGCTCCAAGTCAAAAAATCTATTTTTAAGCTTTTTGGAAAACATAGGGAAGGGTTATTACCCCTGTAACATTTTTTTTTTTTTTTTTTTTTTTGCGGTCTGTGCACCTCTACAGAAGATTTTACCTCACTTTTTGTCCCAATGACAAATGTTTTTTGAAAATTTGGGTTTTTTAGTAAAACAAGGATTGGGATAAAGCATCAGTGGAGAGGAGACATATTTTTCCTATATCAACTCTTACAGGAGAGAATTTCCTTTTCTAGTTGTAGATTTCATCTCACTTCCTGTTGTCTCCTTTCGTTTGTAAGTAGGAGACGTTTGTAGGTTGGATGTTTGAAAGTAGGGGCCTGCCCTATATGCTTTGCAGAAATTTGGGCCTAAGGTGTTGCCACAACACAGTAAGCCCTCAAAGTGACTCTCGGTGGGCGCTGGAACGCCCTGCTATGAACTATTATATCAAGAATTATAATTACATGCCATTGTTGAACAGTGGTAGAAAAATTGGGCTTTTGGTGGTGGTGGTGGTGATGGTGCCATAACACTGTAAGTCCTCACTATTACTCTTGGTGGGCGCTGGAATGGGCCCTGCTGTGAAATATTATATCAAGAATTGTAATTACATGCACCTGTTAAACAGGGGCAGACAAATTGGGCCTTAGGCACTGGTGCTGGTGCCACGATACTGCAACCCCTCAAAGATACTCTAGTTGGAGCGCAGTCACAGACCCCCAAGCATCCTCCCAATGTTGAGGGCATGTGGCCTGGTACGGTTCAGGAGGGGGGGGGGGCGCTCTCTCGTCCCCCCCTCTTTTCCTGTGGCCTGCCAGGTTGTGTGCTCAGATAAAGGGTCTGGTATGGATTTTTAGGGGGACCCCCACGTCAATTTTTTTTTAATTTGACGTGGGGTTCCCCTTAATATCCATACCAGACCTGAAGGGTCTGGTATGGATATTTAGGGGGACCCCCACGTCAATTTTTTTTTTTACATTTGATGCAGGGTTCCCCTTAATATCCATACCAGACCTGAAGGGCCTGGTAATTGAATTTAGGGGAACCCCATGCTTTTTTTTTTTTTATCAATGAATGAATTGGCTCCGTAATACAGAGAACACTCATTGAGTATTCTCTGTATTACGAGACGACAATGCAAAGTGATTTTAAAAGACTTTTTTTCCTTGCGAAATGACACTTTGTGCAGGGACAGTTCTAAGCACGGGAAACATGCGCCCTTCACAGGCATACTATAGACACCCCCCAGATATGAAATTTAAAGGAATATTACACTTTTATTGTTTCACTTTAATCATTATTAAAATCACTGCTCCTGAAAAAACGACCGTTTTTAAAACTTTTTTTGCATTCATCCATGTCCCCTGGGGCAGGACCCAGGTCCCCAAACACTTTTTAGGACAATAACTTGCATATTACCCTTCAAAATTAGCACTTTAGATTTCTCCCATAGACTTGTACAGAGTGTTCCAGCTTTTCGAATTTGCCGCGAACAGCCCAAATTGTTCACTGTTCGCTGAACTCGAAGCTCATCCCTAGCTATTACTATTAGGTCCACAAAGGTCCTTTTAAGGACTGGTATAGGTGTACGGTATATAGGGTTGTACACGTATAATATACTTTCTTCCAAATATAGATAGAATATTATACTTGACTGCTGCCTTATTAGGCAGCAGTCCTTTATCAGTGTAGGGACTGAGGTACAGTCTACAAATCACTAGCTACCAGGTCCACAAAGGTCCTTGTAAGGACTGGTATAGGTGTACAATATATAGGGTGCTGGTGCACTTCTGCAGATTACTGCCCTATTCTGCAGAAGTCCTTTATCAGTGTAGGGACTGAGGTACAATCTGCAAATCACTAGCTGCTAGGTCCACAAAGGTCCTTGTAAGGACTGGTATAGGTGTACAATATATAGGGTGCTGGTGCACTGGTGTAGATTACTGCCCTATTCTGCAGCAGTCCTTTATCAGTGTAGGGACTGAGGTACAGTCTGCAAATCACTAGCTGCTAGGGCCACAAAGGTCCTTGTAAGGACTGGTATAGGTGTACAATATATAGGGTGCTGGTGCACTGCTGCAGATTACTGCCCTATTCCTGCCCTGGTGTCAGTGCACTCTATCACGGTGCTGGTGTCAGTGCTCTATATCACGGGGCTGGTGATCATCTCCTGCACCCTCTTCATAGCCTACCCTGACCTTTCCTCTCATCCATTGCCTTCATGCGCTCCTGAGTCCTGAATTGTCAAAATTCACTTCACAAGATTCACTTCATACATGTGTTATGTCAGTGGCCATGTGTGCACAGCTAGTAATTATTTTGTGGCTGGAAATATGACCTGTAGGTTTTTAAAGTTCGCCTGCCATTGAAGTCAATGGGGCCCGCCACAAACTTTGCGGTTCGCAAACTTTCAGCCGCGTTCGTGGTTCGCGAAAGGTCCCGTCGGAAGTTCGTCCAATTAACAAATTAAAATGAAACAATTTTTTTCCTTTTGCACGTCTATCTGCTGGTGCCTCCTCTTCCAAACCGCCAGGTGAGCCAATAGGAAAATGTCTCTATTATGCTTTGGCCAATCAGGAAACAGGTTTTACTGAGATTCCTCCTGATTGATAAAGAATGAATTTTCTCTATTTTCACACTATTGACACACAATTGGGTGGTATCAGAGCCCACCCTATTTTGAAGCCTCTTAAAGCCTCTGGCTCTAATCAGATGCTTTAAAAAAAACCCTCCTACCTCCACCCTTGGAGTCTATGTGTTGGGCGCCCTGAAAGTGGCTGAGCGCATGGATAGGGAGGTGGTGGCAGGGATGGGGGGGCGGCGCCGATGCACTCTCAATGCAGAGGCCGCCACTAGAGGTTACAGGGAGTGATGGCCAAACCCACGCTATTTGGCAATTCAGCAATTGTGGTTCACAATTTGTAGTATATTGCCTAATATGCCCTTGTGGCCTTCTTTAGGTGGGCCACACCATCCGGGCTTTACGCACATGGTTTGGGGAGCATAAAAGGTATATACTCAAAAGTCAACCATTCATTACCATTACATTATTTGCATCAACATGATCATAAACCATTTTGTCTTAGGCTACTTGGCTTGGAAGTTATGGGTGAGGATGCCGATACTGGCAGGCGATTTTGGAGACTTTGTAGAAGAGAAATCTTTTTGGATACATCGTTTAGGAGCCTTATCGCCTAGGGGCCTGAATGTGGGGTTAGATTTTCAGACTCTTATGGGACCCCCCGGTCCTCTTCCCCCTTCTGTTTTTATTCTGTTTTGTGTTTTTTGCCTTCATGTGGGTGTCCCTCCAGGAGCTCATTATACCAACATGTCCTATTTCTTTGGTTTCTTATTTCTTCTTTGTTAGCCAAGTATTTGTGTCAATTTTTATTTTTACTTTCATTTTCATATTCATATTTATATATTATTATTACATTTTTTACTTGAATCTACCATTGTTCTTAACAACTAGTTGCTATTAATTAGAGATTTTATTGTAGGGCTGGCTTTCACGTACTCCGGGGCTCAGTGCTTTTAATTAATTGTTACACTTTGGGGAATCATTACTATTATTGTGCAAAAATTTCAATAAAAAAAATCTCAGTCTTTTTTTAATTTTTTTTATTCATTCTTTTGAGAAAAAAAGAAAAAGGGGGTAAATATAATATATATATATATATATATATATATATATATATATATATATATATATATATATTAATGTATTATTCCTTAGTGGTATTAGTAGAATCTTAGTATCATTTTTTGTTATTTTTTGTTATTTTTTTAATTACATTTTTGAAAAAATGTCTTTGAAAATATTTTTTTCTTTCATCCATCTCTGCCCATTCATGTCCATGAATCCCGGAAGTGATGTCACTTGTTGTTATCAGGAGTCTTCCTGAGTTTCTAGGAAGTGGATTCCCCCTGGCACTAACTGGTCCCCTGGGGTCTGGTAAGGTGCCTGTGTGACATTGGGTGTTCACTGATCAGCACACTGCAGTGGGGATGATCCCGCTGGCATCTGTTGGGGTCCCCCCCCCCCGTTCCAGGCAATTCTGAAGCTTCCTGTCGGGTGATCCTAGTGTGCGGTTTTTGGACACCTCTGAGTGCCCAAACCCCCCTCCCCTTGTAACTACTTCAGGCATGTAGAGGTGAGACATGGATTGACCCATTTATCAATCCTGCATCCTTTTTTGCTTGTGTGTTCCTACACTTGTATTCATCTGACTAAATATAAATGAATGTGCAATGTATCATGGATTTAAATGAATCATCGTTATTTATTTAGAAATAGAAATGATATATCTGCGCTAAGTGATAGATGAATTAAACAATGTTAAAAATTTGTCAATGAATGACCTGCGGCTAAGCACTATAACCTAGATACAGGGCACAAAATAAAAATGCAAAAAATAAAGTGCAGCGCTAGGTTTAAACACAAAATGATCCTGTGCATAAAAACATATATGAAAGTAAATATAACACTGTATTATTAATTAAATAGTATAAATTCAAATAAAGTGCAACTATACAGTGGACATATGATGAATTGTATCATATGCAACCAAAATATTTACTTTTAGTGCAATCCCATGCGACAAATGCAAGATGTACAGTCACATAAAAACGCACAAAAGTGCAAATTGTAAAGTGCAACACTAAGTTTGAGCATGAAAAGCATGAAAGCATGCTGTATGTGAAGAAAATATAACACAATAAAAAATGCGTGATGTGACCATAATCTTAAGTAGCATAAATTCAAATAAAGTGCAACTATACAGTGCAAATGTGTTAGATTGTGTTATATAACACAAAAATATTTAAGTGCAGTCCCATGCGACAATGCAGAAGGAAACCAATAAAAAGCATAAAAAGCATACAAAAGTGCAAAATTATATAAATGTAAAAAAATTGATAAAAATTTATAAAAATTGTTCTTAAATTGCTGAAATTCACTGTGACTTCTCAGTGCAGCATACAAAGTAAATTAGTTTTAGGGAAGTCTGTCTTTCATGATACATGTACTGTCTATTTTTATATGGGTATTCTTTATGAATTGCCCTTGGTTTTTTAGTAATTTAATTGTGGTTAATAATGAAATTTAATATAAAAATAAAATATAATTTTTGTATGAATTAACCTCACTTTGAAATATTTCTTGGTGCCCAAAGTAACCTCTTTTGCAGTCCGTGTCTATCGAACTGTGCTCCCCCCTTCTTTTCAGCATACAAAGTAGATTGAGTGCTCATCACCATATTTTCTGTCACCTTATTAAGATAAAAGGCTTACTAGAAAGCCTGCAATCTCCCTTATTCAGGGGGGGTCAAACGACACTTTTAGTGAAATCCAAGATTCACCGATGGAAGACTTCAGCATTCCTCTCCAGAAGGATCAATGGACATCCACTCAAATCCCAATGATGTGAACAGCAGGATAGTATAAAAAAATAAAATAAAAAGACTCCAATAGTGTAGAATGTCTTCTCAAAACATTTTATTAAAAGACAGGAATTGCAGTACAAAACTTCAAGGCAAATATCTAAAATTTCCGTTAATAGTTCTTGCAAGGAAAAATGGACATACAGGTCTCCCAGCGATCATTTCATCAGAGATGACATCATCAGGGGTGCGCCCACACGTCTGCACCTGCACATTGAATACCGCACTGGCAAAACGGGGAAGCGCTGCCATAGGTCACACGAAATACTGCATGAGAGATCCTTGGGTGTGTCAACACCCCAGGTGAAAAGAATACTTAAAGTGGAGTTCCACCAAAAAATGGAACTTCCACTTTAAGGGACGGTGACCCACTGACATGCCATATTTATCATGTCATTTTTTTTGGGGGGGGAGCGGTTTCCCTCTTTTCCAGCTCCCACTTCCTTCCGGTGCACCAGAAGGGAGATCACCTCTCCCCCCTCCCTCTCGGCAATCATCTGGGACACATCACAGGTCCCAGATGATTGCCAGGCCAGTCATGGTGTGCAGCAGGGCTCGTGCATGCCCACTGCGTGCCTGGCTGTGAAGCCACAGCCGAGCGCCCACGGTGACAATGTCGGCACCACAGAGAGGAGGGGGAGATGAGCGTGGTTTCGTTCCTCCGCATCGCAGGACCCTGGGACAGGTAAGTGTCCGATTATTAAAGGTCAGCAGCTGTATTTGTAACTGCTGACTTTTAATTTGTTTTTGTTTTTTTAAGTGGAATACAGCTTTAACTAGAAGGATGACTACTGGTGTGTATCAATACCAATTACCAAAAGGCAAAACAGTGCATACTGCCATCTTGTGGAAAAACTAGGTAATCCAAGTAAACTTTATACCTAAACAAAATATATAAAATAGCTGTGAATAGCCAGCTGCCCCGCATTACCAAAGGTTTACATACAACAAAATATGTACCAATTATAAACAGGTGAGACATGCCGCAAAAAAATATATATATTCATGAAAAACAGACATATAACCATAAAATAAATTATAAAAATATATAAATTCAACAGTAATTATAACCTGAATCACAATACAGAACATATCCATTGATGTTAAATGAACACGAGGGACATAAATTATAGCCCTTAGGGAGAAAAAGAAAACTCTTTATTTTATTTGTTAATTTGCTGAAAAAATATTCACTTATTAAAGGAGTATAGAAATGGGAAATTCATACAAACAGTGGAGCGGGCATCAACTGTTTTTAATAAAACAGTTGATGTCCCACTCCATGTTTAAGCCATTCAGCACATGGGACCCCAGTTTATATATCCAATTAGTTTTAGATCTGGATATGGTACGTCTTCCATTGCTACCCCGCCAATGTGGTATATATTTCTCAAGTGCAATTAAAGTAGTGTCCCTGGGGTCTCTATTATGCTTTAGGTCATAAGGTTTTGAAAAATTATGCCTGCCAAAACCTTTTCGAATATTGGCTATATGTTTTCCCAACCTAACATGTAACATCCCAATGGTGCGCCCTACGTATTCAAGCCCACAAGGACACCTCAAAAGGTAAAAAACACATTTAGTTGTACATGTAATGAAAGATCTACTAGAGTATGTAACTCCTGTGTCAACTGAAGTGAATTCTGTTTGACCCCCCTGAAGCCTTTTATCTTAATGAGGTTATGGGATCTACGTTATATCTACGTTATATGCTGCACTGTGAAGTCACATATTAGATTTCAGTAATTATTATATTTTTTTCATTTAGAATCGTTTTGCACTTTCATGTGTCTTGCATGCAACTTTGGTTTCCTTCTGCATTGTTGCATGGGACTGCACTCAATTAAATATTTTAGTGCGACTATATATGTATTATTCAATTTCTTATTAATAATTTCTCATCACTTTTTTTTTCTTTCAAACCCCTTTGAGGACGTGGCTCTTTTTGACACATAATTTTCAAATTCACAATTTTCAAATCTACCACAAAATAACCTGGAGTATGATTTTAACAACATAAGGACCAGGCCTATTTTTCAAGCTTGTTGTTTACTAGTAAAAATCTTTTTATTTTTTGCTAGAAATTTTCTTAGAACCCTAAAATATTATATTTTTATTTCAGACACCCTAGAGAATAAAATGGCGGTCATTGCAATACTTTATGTCATAATTTCTTTTAAATTGTGAAAGATAATGTTAGGCCGAGTAAATTGTGGAATGGCAACAAACTTTGACCCTTAAAAATCTCCATAGGCAAGGTTTAAAAATGTCTACAGGTTACAAGTTTTGAGTTACAGAGAAAATCTTTTGCTAGAATTATTGCTCTCATTCTAATGATAAACATGCCTTGTAATAGAAAACAAAGCATGATAGGACCTCTTTAATGTGAGATCTGGGGTCAAAAAGACCTCAGATCTCACATATACACTTAAAAGCATTAAAAAATATATATATATATGAATTGGACGGAAGTGACGTCTGATGTCACTTCCATCATCCAATGTTATGGAGCTGAGTGGGGGCCAACTTTCCCTCACTTGGCTCCATGCTATTGAGGGGATAAGATAGGATCCTCTCTGCCGCTACCAGCGGGTCAGGTAAGAGACAATTGGAGCACGGCAGGAGGGGCACCTCTCCTGCAGCTGATAAAAGTGATCTTGTGGCGAATCCACTGTGGAGGCCGCTTTTATCTGAAAGAGGACCACCTGCCATTTAAGAAAATACCGGGGCTATGGTAGCTATCTGCTGCCATAACCCCGGTATTCTGCATCAAAGTACCGACGCACAATGATGGCGGTTTGCAGGAAGTAGTTAAGACACAAGACCAGACATATGAACAGTGGGAAGTGATGAGAGGAACTTCCAATTTCTAGTCGCCACTATTGGAAGAGGCATCAGGGTGAATTCCATAACTTGGGATTCAAGTAAATATTTCTGGGTTTTAGAAAAAAAAAAAAGGCTGAGTTAAAAAAAAAAATACAAACACCTAGACTGGCTTGGTGCAAATATGGTGAAAATTTAATTGGAATGGTTTAATATCATGTAAGCATATGCTAAGTATCATGTTCTAGTTAGAAACTGTGTATGTTCATAACATTTTACAAAGTTTTAAAAAGATTAGTAAAATGAGTAGTAATAAAATAAAAACTTTACCATAATAACCTAGCGACCATTTACGCTTCCAGTGAAATTAGCAAAAGTATGACAGCTATGTCTAGATTGCGTGCAGATAATTCCCATCCTCCATAAATGGTTTATGGCCACTCCCTCCCAGCTCTTACAATACTTAAGCTAATGAGTATCTTATCATTTCTTACACGCGAGCATAAACTTCAACTCACCTCAACCATGCTGCTTGAATGACAAAGTAACATTACAAATGGGGCGTTTTTGGAGTTTGGCATTGTGTCTGATTCACATTCTGCAATTTAGAAGGTATGTAAATAAAGAAAAAAATCCTGATATTACAATGTTGTACCAAATTTAGTAGGCTTACTTGCCCACAAAAAAGTGTTGGACAATAGTATATTCTTCAATAACACCATGCATTGATTATCAAAGTATTTACACCTTGGAATAGAAATACAATATGTGGCTGGGTTCACACATTTCCTGTGTGGTGTTATGCATTATTTTTGCATTTTGATATGCGTTTTTATGTTAATTTATTTGTGTTTTTGTGTATTCTGTGATACTTTGCTGGGGTTCTGTCAGCCAATGACATTTTCAGTAAAGTTAAAGTTGCATTTGGAGGGCATGGTTATCCTGTGTTGGAAAAGCATCAAAATGTAAGTCACATGTATTTTCATGTGCAACCATTAATAGAGCCTATAACACTTACTGACACCCAAAGAAATGGATTTGTGCCCAATGTACATCCAGGCTGCTTACAGATGTGAGCTAGCACCATTAAAAACAATAGCAAAAATAAGCCTACAATCATTTCAAACATCAAACTGGATTTGTGGGAAATTAAATAACAATTAAAGGAGACACATTTTAAGAGAATGCAGGTACAAAGAAGCTGATTTAATAATAAAGTTGAGAATCTTCACTGAAAAAAATGTGTGAATATTGACACAAAGCATCTGCCTTGTGCTCACTCACAAATCCTCCCAGTGTTGTTCCCAATGCTCCCAGAAGTGTTCTCTCCCACTGTCCTCTGCTTGCTCTCTCATGTGCCTCTCCTGCCAGGATCTCATCACTAGGGATGAGCTCAGAACAACGGCCGTTCATCTGTTCGGTGAATTAAGAACTTTGTGGACCGTTCGCACCAAATTCGTCATCGCAGTGCATTGCTGGCTCATGATTGGCCAAGCATGCACTGTGACCCCACATGCCTGGCCAATCACAGCGCTGGCAGCGAGGTGAGCCATAATTGGCCACAGGCAGGATGCCTGTGGCCAATTATAGCTCAGGGGGTTTAGTACATGCCCCACGATATATAAGGCCGCCAGCATGGTGGCCTTGTGTAGTGCATTGGCGTGCAGGGAAAGAGCTAGATAGGCAGGGACAGTGTGTTCTTTTCTCAGCCATCTGCAGGAGTTAGTGGGTGTTGTGTGCCTCCAGCGCAGTATACACCTGTATCTACCCTTTATTGCTGTTGCTCTCTAATACAGCCATCTGCAGGAGTTAGTGGGTGTTGTGTGCCTCCAGCGCAGTATACACCTGTATCTACCCTTTATTGCTGTTGCTCTCTAATACATCCATCTGCAGGAGTTAGTGGGTGTTGTGTGCCTCCAGCGCAGTATACACCTGTGTCTGCCTTTATTGCTCTTGCTCTCTAATACAGCCATCTGCAGGAGTTAGTGGGTGTTGTGTGCTTCCAGCGCAGTATACACCTGTAGCTACCCTTTATTGCTGTTGCTCTCAAAGGCCCCTTTCACACTGGGGCAGTTTTAAGACGCTCCAGTGCTAAAAATAGTGCCTGTGTAGCGCCTGAAAAAACCGGCCCCTTTCACTCCAGTTTGAAAGCCGGAGGGCTTTCACACTGGAACGATGCGCTAGCAGGACGGTGAAAAAAGTCCTACTAGCCGCATATTTGGAGTGGTGAAGGAGTGGTGTATTTACTGCTCCTAAACCGCTCCTACCCATTGAAATGAATGGGGCAGCGCGGCTATACCACCGGTAAAGCGCTGCTGCAGCGGCGCTTTACGGGTGGTTTTAACCCTTTTTCGGCCGCTGGGGGGTTAAAACTGCTAAAACTGCGGTAAAGCTGCGCTTTACCGCTGACGCCCACACTGCCCCATTGTGAAAGGGGCCTAATACAGCCATCTGCAGAAGTTAGTGGGTGTTTTGTACCTCCAGCGCAGTATACACCTGTATCTACCCTTTATTGCTGTTGTTCTCTAATACAGCCATCTGCAGGAGTTAAAGTGGGTGTTGTGTTCCTTCAGCACAGTATACACCGGAAGATACCCCTTATTGCTGGTGTTGTCTGTTGCATAGCTTGCATATTAGCCTTTAAAATTAGCACTTTTGATTTCGAACGTTTGAGTCCCATAGACTTTAATAGGGTTCTAAATTTCATACGAATTTTAGGTCCGTTCGAAGGTTCTGGTACAAACCGAACCAGGGGATGTTCGGCTCATCCCCACTCATCACTCCTCCTGGATACACCCGAGCCCCAGCCCAGGGACACCCCCCCCAGACTGGGGAGCTCCCCACGGGCCCTGACAGCCTCCACCTCTCTCACTCCAGCTCTTCCACCTGACAACTCCTCCCCAGCTCCACTGACCCCAGGCATTTAAGAAAGGCCTGCCCCCTGCCAATCCAAGTTGGGGATTGGTCATGGCTCCTTAAGATACCATAGGACAGCCCCAACTCTCTTCCTTTCCTCTCCTTCTAGCACTTTCTACAAGGGAAGAGAGAGGCGACAGTGAAGTGATGCGGCCTGTGAGGCACCAACTGCTACCCTGAGCCACTTCCAGCCCAGAATGGAAACAAACTGGCCTAGCAACCAGCCAGGCCTGCCTTAATTTACCTACTCTGCCAACAAAAATCCTCACTCTTGCACCTACCTAACTAGAGGGTGCTACAATTTTATTGGATAATTCAAGTCAATACCCACATTTATTGACTTTCAGTAAAGATTCCTTTAGTGAATTGGTCCCACGGTTTCATGAATGTTTTTTTTAAAAATGTCCTCTCTGGATTTATTTATTAAAATAAAACAAGAGTATTGTATTGTGATCTGTGTTAACTACTGTTCTATATATTTTGACTAATAAACAATAAAATAATTACTATTTTTGACCATCTTCTCGGCACACTTTATCTACTAAATAAATAAAAACCAAACTACATTATTTTACTGTTACTGTTGTGTAACAAGCACTTTTCAAGGTGTGCCAAATTTCTCATAAGTTCTTCGAATAGAAATGTTTGCTTAGAATAAAATAAACTGCATTGACCTTACAAAGTACATGTTGTAAAAAAAAAATACAATTTACTGTTGTTAGACAGTAAATGACGCCTATATCAGTTTTTTGCTGTCACAAAAGAAAATTGCTCTATCACAAAAGGAAAGCATTTTTATTTTACATTTCAGGCCATACTAAAGAAAAATAATGTTTTGCACGGTCTCAGTTATGCTATTTTTTTGCTGCCAAAATATGTTGTGATAAACAGGAAGCAAAAATCAGTTTAAGGTTACAAAAGACAAAGCATTAGAATTAAAAAAGTGTCACTTTTGGTAAGCTGTGACTCATATTATCAAAAGTATCTTGAATCAGGGTTGTTTTTAAAGTGGACAGCTTCAGTGCCAGTGATGCTACTCTCATCTCTCAAAAAAATGTGCAATCCACTTGTGCGGTAATTCTTGCAAAAAGTAACTTGTGGTTTCACTCCACTCGACTCCACTCCGTGTCACCACCAGTGTCCCTTTCGGGGGCCGAACTCACCAAAAGTTGTTGACCCCTGTGCATATTGCTAGGAAGTTAAATACAACTTTATATCAGGTTATCCCATCAACTTAGGACCGATACCTGGCAAGTTCCTCCATGCATCAACCGAAAGGAAATCAGAGAACAGCATACATAGCCTAAAACCATTTATTCAAATTCTTACAGTAAAATAATAAAGTTTCAACTCACAAATATGGTGCCTCACCCAGCAACAGAAATGATCTGCCAAAGAGTTTGTGCTTTGATCTTTGTAGAAGCTGGAGTGCATTCCAAAGAGCAGAAGTGATGCCATGGCACTGGTGGTGACACTGAGTGGGGTGGAATAAAAGCACAAGTCATTTTTATTTGCATGAATTATAGAACAAGTTGATTGCACTCTTTTTTTGAACTATTGCAGTTTGTTTTAGATTGCAGATTGCACATGGACATTTGTACTTTAATAAATTATATGTTTAACCTCTTCCCATCCGCCCTATAGCGGTTTTACTGCTACAGGGCAGCAGCTGTGTGGTGGATCACGTATATATAACGCTTCTGGGTATGCCGCTCACTGTCATTACACACAGTGGAAACTCATCAGCGGTTGCTGAGTATTCAATGTTTGCCAGCATCGCCGATCATAGGGCAGACAGACAGAGTTGCAGTCTGCCTATGTAAACAAGGCAGATCGTCAGTTTGACAGGGGGAAGGGATGGAGTTTGTGTCCCTGTAAAGCAGGGAATTCGTTCCATCGCTTCCCCTAGTAGATCGTCAGTTTGACAGGGGGAAGGGATGGAGTTTGTGTCCCTGTAAAGCAGGGAATTCGTTCCATCGCTTCCCCTAGTAAAAATACCTCACACACAATAGTAAAACACAGGCTAGGCACACGGTTAACCCTTTGTTCACCCCTACTGTTAACCCCTTTCCAACCAGTGCTATTATTACAGTGACACTGCATATGTTTAGTGCTGATCACGGTATTAGTGTTACTGGTTCCCAAAAAGTAACAAAAGTGTCAGTTGTTGTCAGAATGTCTGCCGCAATATCACAGTCCCGCTATAAGTTGCTGACCATGGGCATTGCTAGTAAAAAAAAGGACCAGGCCTATTTTTCAAACTTGTTGTTCACAAGTTTAAATATTTTTTTTTGCTAGAAAATTACTTAGAACCCCCAAAAATTATATATATTTATATACATATATAATATTTTAGACACTCTAGAGAACTAGAGAATAAAATTGCAGTAGTTGCAAAACTATATGTCACAACGTATTTGCACAGCGTTCCTACAAAAAAAAAAAATTTAATTAAAAATTAAGACAACAGTAAAGTTAGCCCAATTTTTTTTTTATATTTGGGAAAGGTAATGTTACGCCGAGTAAATTGATACCCAACATACCATGCTTCAAAATTGCGCCGGGTCCTGGAATGGCAACAAACTTTGACCCTTAAAAATCTCCATAGGCCACGTTTAAAATTTCTACAGGTTACCAGTTTGGAGTTACAGAGCTAGAATTATTGTTCTCGCTCTAACAATTGCAGCGATACCGCATATGTGTGCTTTGAACACAGTCTTCATATGCAGGCGCGACTTACGTATGCGTTCGCTTCTGCACGCGAGCACAGTGGGGCACTTTACATTTATTTTTTCTTATTTATTTTTATTTTTATTTTTTCACTGTCCTTTTTAAAAAACAAAATTTGGCTCACTTTTATTCCTATTACAAGGGATGTAGACATCCCTTGTAATAGAAAAAAAGCATGACAGGAACTCTTTAATGTGAGATCTGGGGTCAAAAAGACCTTAGATCTCACATATACACTTAAAAGCATAAAAAAAAATATGAATTGGACGGAAGTGACGTCTGATGTCGCTTCCATCATCCAATGTTATGGAGCTGAGTGGGGGCCAACTTTCCCTCACTTAGCTCCATGCAATTAAAAATAAATAAATAAAGAAATGTCTTTAAAAAAAAAAGAAAATTCCCCTTTAAGACCATTGAGCGAAAGTGACGTTGGACATCCCTTCCGTCATCCGCAGTGCTGTATTGCAAAAAATGGCCTGGTCATGAAGGGGGTAAATCTTCCAGGGGTCAAGTGGTTAATAGATGTTTACTAAGAGTTTACAAGGGGATTATATTATCTAAATAGGGTAAGTGTAGCTTTCATTATTTTTCATCTAGGTCTCATGGTGAATATTATTGCTATTTAAGCATCAGCTACTATAATGCCCTGTACACACGGTCGGACATTCCGACCACAAAGGCTGGCACCTGAGCGGGACGGGGGGCATCCGATGCGGGCCCCCCGTTGATGCCACCCACCCGCACCTACCGGAACTGCAATCATTGGGAGAGGAACCAACGATAATTCCAGCAAGCGACCATGCTGCTGCTCAGCTACCCGAACCGGAAGTGACGTGTCAGCTAACCCAGAAAAGAGCCGACGAAGGCTCTGATGGAGGAGGAGGGATTTAAAGCCCTCAGACTTCCAACTTGTCTGAGGAGTAAAACAGAAGTAATTATTTACACCGTTTGCTTTGCTACATCCAGGTCTTCCTCCACTTGTTGTGACCAGTTTTCATTTTAGTGATCCCTTGTATTTTTCCTTCCAACACTTATGTACCCAAACATGTTTTGTCTCCTTTCTTGATAGCTTTAGTTATTTCCTCCTCTTTCTGTGCTTTGTCAGCACTGATAAGGTGTTAATCTCTTTTCTATTTTTACATACTTCTCTATCAGCTGTACTCCCTATTTCCTTGAATCTCCTATATACTGATATACTTCTCTATCAGCTGTACTCTCTGTTTCCTTAAATCTCCTGTCACGTACCTGAGAGGAGGCTAAAAATAACAAGGTCGGCCTCTCTTGTATCTCCAGCCCAGGCCCCACTGAAAGTGGAACAGAGGGTACCAAAGGACAGGTGGAACACCAGTGCCAGCAGATATTGATGGGCGATAGCTGATAGTGTGAGGAGAAAAAAAGGTGATCACCAGCTCATCTGCAAAGGACATCGGTCCCGAAGAGTAAGAGTGCCACCTATCAATGCCCACGAATGCCACCTATCAATGCCCACCAGTGGTGCCAATCAGTGCCACCTAGCAGTGCTGCCTATCAGTGTAATTGATCAGTGCCCATCACTGCCACCTATCAGTGCCCATCACTGCCACCTATCAGTGCCCGTTACTGCCACCTATCGGTGCCCATCAGTGCTTCCTCAGCAGTGTACATCAATGAAGGAGGAAAATTACCTGTTTTAAAATGTTATAACAAAATATAAAAAAAATGTTTTTTAACAAAAAATAAAAACTGCAGAGATGATCAAATATCACCAAAAAAAAGCTCTATTTGTAGGAATAAAATGATAAAAATGTCATTTGGGTACAGTTTAGCATGACCGCACAAATGTCATTCAAAGTGCATCAGCACTGAAAGCTGAACATTGATCTGGACAGGAGGGGGGTTTAAGTGCCCAGTAAGCAAGTGGTTAAAATTATTATTTTTTGACTAAAATGTACTGGAGATTTTAGTCGACTAAAATACGATGACTAAAATGGGACTAAAACTAAAATGGCATTTTAATCAAAAACTATGACTAAAACACTTGCAGAAGACTAAAATGGGACTAAAATTAAAATGCCATTTTAGTCCTAAGACTAAGCCCTTGTACACACGGTCGGACATTCCGATTGGCAATGTCCGATAGGACCGTGTTGTCGGATAATCCGACAGTGTGTGGGCTCCATCGGACTGTTTCCATCGGAGTATCCGACGGACCAAGTTTTCCAGCTGGGCTATAAAATTTTCCGACAACATGATCCAATCGGACTTTGTCCGATCATGTGTAGAGAATTCCGATTGGACAAAGTGCCACGCATGCTCAGATCAAATTCCTTGACCAAAGCTATTGGCTACTAGCCTGAACGTAGTCCCGTCCTAACTAAATAACATCATCACGTTAAGTACGATCGGATTTTCTGACAACTTTGTCCGACTGTGTGTATGCAACAGTTTCGGACAAAATCCGACGGATTTGGTTGTCGGAATGTCCGACCGTGTGTACAAAGGCTAAGACAAAAACGAAATCAAAATTTGCTGCCAAAATTAACACCGGCGGGAACAAGCAGACCTGCTGCCATATAATGACAGCGACTGGTCGGAAAGTGGTTAAAGAGGAACTGCAGTCTGCCCACATAATTTGTAATAAAAACGTCTTTGGCATTCAGAAGCTTCCGTCCAACTACTTTGTATATTATTTTATATATACTGTGATTTTGTACTTGCCAAATATGCTGCAGAAATCTCCATCTACTAATTCTGGCTTCAACCATTTTAACCGTGGGCAGCTGAAGCTCTTGCTTGTTCACTTCCTGGATTTACACAGCCACACAGAGGCACACCTCCAGCCTTGCAGCCCTGCAGCTCTCATGGGCCCTTTTATGACTAATCCCCGACTCCCTTCCTGGAAAACTCTCACAAGAGTGAGAGAAAGAGAGCTGTGTATGATGTCATAAGCCTAGGCTTTTTACCAGACAAGAAACAGGAAGTGGGCTTTATAAGGTATTTACTGGCAGAAAAAAAATGTTTTACTATCCAAAGTTAAAACAACAAGGGCAGAAGATTTAACAGATGGAAAGTGGAAAAAAATGACTGAAGGTCCTCTTTAAGTAGTTGGTTATGTTTTTTTTTAAGTAGTTGGTTATGGTTCTTCCTGAGGAAGTCACAAGGGCAGTTACGTAATGCATGGGATGAGCTGGATGACACTGATGCCATGAGTGCTGGATTGTGGCTGTATAACCGAGTTTAAAGTGTTACTAAACCCAGTAAAATGAAAATAGTTCACCCCCCCCCCCCATAGATTGTGCCCACAGATTATAAATCTTCTGTTTACATTAAAATACTGCCACTATATACCTTTTTGGATGATCCGTATACCATAGGCACATGATAACCAAAAGAGTTTCTCCAGTACTGAGGATAGGAGGTAGGAGGATATTTCCACTACACCCTGTATGCACACCCAAATGTGTGATGTCAATATCATGTGACCTGGCTAGCTCTGAGAACAAGTAAATGTTCTCTCCAGCATGAGCATGTGCAGGTTGGTGTCAGGAACCATGAAAAAAACAGAGACAGAAAGCACAGTAAAAATCACACCTTTTAATAAAATGGTAAAATTGATACAACTGGTAAACGTAGTCAAAACATAGCCAGGGTTCGGTAGCCAAATTCCAGTAGTCCAAACAAGCCAGGAAATCGGGGAGCCAGAGATCAGTGTATTCCAAGGAAGCAGACAGGATCAGGAACCAGAAGGGACCTCAGCCAGACACGTCTTCAACAGGGATACAGTGAGAGCGAGAGTCTCTAGATATGTTTGACCATGTTGAAAGCAATTGATTAAATTAACCAGGCAGTTTAAATAGCCAGGAAAGGCTGGCTGTGGGCTTGACTGATGAGCAGGAGATGAACAACAGATAAGCCACTGTGGAACAATGAGTTCTGGCAACTAACCAACAGCTGAGCAACCTGAGCATAGAGAAGGAAGGGCTGAGAGCCAAGCCCTGACATTCGGCTAACCTCCCTGTTTTAGATGGCCTTCCCCAGATAGACAGTGCAGGAAGGGGATTATCTGTGCATACAGGATAAATCAGCCTTTTTACACAATGCAGAGGATTAACCCCTTAAGTTCCACAGTGAGTAAACAAGCATGCTATGCTGCATATACAGATTGATTTTATTGTTGTAGGTTTAGTAACACTTTAAAGGCACATTTACCTGTTTTTAAATGTAAGTTCATTTTTTCGATTAAATTTGGGAGTGTATTACATACAACACTATGGATATCCACCTTGTGTTTTTTGAGTAACTGGGAGCAAAGTAAAAAGGGACAGAGAGCCTCTTAAAGAGATACTAGCCCACTATTAACACCAAGAACATTGCAATTGCATGAGGATAGCTATATTGAAGGAATACTTACCTATTCATACCCCTGAGGGGTCCAAGCGCATTTGACCTAAACGACATATGTTATTTAGGTCCATCCTAAGGTGAGCATATTGGAGTGAAGGTGGTGGGATCACACCTGCATTTCGGGGGTGAAACATTGTTATCATTTAAGCATGAAGTGAATAAGGAATTATTGTGGACATTTCATTGTGGAACTTGATTGGATCAATACTGTAGTCTTAGATATTTATGGACACTTATCACATCAAGGAGTTTATGGTGAATTTATGTTGCTGTGGAGTATTACATTATTTTTATATTTATTTAAAATGTTGTGCCTATTTACGGTATAAGTGATATATGTATGTAGAGCTACACCCGAAGGAGCAGCTTAAGTATGTTGGGTTCCGCACACTGCCTCTCAACCCAAAGAACAGTCCCCACCCCTCTGGCACTCCTAATATGTAGTAATAGTGCAAAACTCAGCAGTAGAGAAGGAACACAACTGTGGTAAATGAAAAGGCATGTTTACTGAGACAAAAGTGACAGAAAGAAATATATAGCAAAAACATGTACATCAGATTAAAATCTTAGTTTAAGTGACAAAAATTGATATTAATGATTCAGGGAAACACAGTGCAGTTAAACACAACAGAGCCACAGTTCAAACTATTGACACCTATGTGAACAGGTAGTGGAGAGGCAGAGGACCGACCCCTTTAAGCCGTGTCAAACCTCTCCTCCATGTACCTCAACCCACAGGCAAACAACAAGGCAAATAACAAACATTCAGTAAGAACAGTTATAAACGTGGCTTGCTTGGATCCTTTTAAGCAGAGTCCAGCTACCAGAAGGATCACCTTTAGGTTAGGTAGCAATCGTCTGTTGTAAAAGGGTCAGGGAGAACAAAAGGGGGTTACCAGTAACTCCATAGTAGAGATGACATTTTGTGATCTTCAGCTGGCACTTTAAGAAAACTGTAATCCTAAATGGTAGAGCAGAGCAGTTAAACTAAAATTAACTTAGTCAGAAGGGAATGCTGGATCTTCCTGTGTAAACTAAATACAAGGTGGCGCCGTGACTTCTTGCTGGAAAGGTATTGTATCCAGAGGAACTGTAAATACTAGCAGTATGGAACACAGATGTCTGTATACAGTGTGTATGAGGTTAAGTGAATCTGTATTCTGTAGCACTATTGATACCATCAAAGCAACAAGAGCAGAGATGTCTGTATACAGTGTCTTTATTGCAATTAAATGGGTGAACACCCGCTCATGACTCCTGGGACCATAAATGCAGAGGGTGCTCCAGATGAAAGTAGCTACTTCTGGATCCTTCCTCAGGGTCCTGGCTCAGGGGATGGTGCCCAACCTCCGCCGCACCGTGGCCTACCCTGAGCTGATGCGGTGGTAATACAGAGGAAGCTGGAGCAGCCTCTAGGCTGCCACTGAACAGTGAGGGGATGCTGTACGCAGATGCTCCTCTGATCACCCACTTGATGAATCCTCTTACACAGGCTGCAACTCGGTCACAGCACACACAATCGCAGTGTCGCTGCCCACAGATCCAGGTCAGGGTCTCAAGAGAGCGTGCAAGCCTCAATCCATCTCTTTTATAGTCTTCCCCAGCAGTCTGTTCTTCTATCTTCAGAAGTCTGGAAGTTGTAGTCCATAAACAGTGAAATCTCAATGTGAAACTTGATTCCTGGAACTACAAATCCCTGTATGCTTTTCTTCCTGGTGATTCATCACTCTGTTGGCAGGATGTGATGACACAGTCTTTGCTGCCACTAGAGGGAAAACAATCTCACTGTAGCAATGTTGCAGAATGTCATCTGATACTGCAGGTATTATAACCAGCTCCCCGCTACATCCTCCCCCACTAAAGAACCTTTGGTCCGCCAAAGGAAATAACAGTCCTTGACCTGTTACATGCTTTTGTCAACAGTAGGGAGGAAATAGGTTAATGCACACATGACAATAAACAATTAGCATTTTCATTAGAAGAGCCCAAACTCAAACAGCTCATATCATGACACAAAGTTGACAGAGGAACCTCCCTTCAATTGTCGTATGATGGGGGGGGGGGTGTTCTGTCCACACCCCACTGATACTGGAGTGTCCTGCATAGATGTGCCAGGGGGTGGGTTGGGGTTGGGGGTCCACCTAATCAACAGTGGAAAGACCAGGTGTTTCAAGAGTCCTTTTGGAAGTGAGAACGACCTCCTCAGAGCTTTCACCCAGAGCGTCATAGGTTAGTCTCTTGGGCTTGGTGAATAACCCTTTTCTTTCTCTGCTCCTTAGGCTTGAGAGTCTTACATATCTTCTGAAAGCTGATTCTGAGGCACAAATTCTGGGGCTTCTGGCCTGAGAATACTGGTGTCTGTCACCCTGGGGGGGGGGAGAGCGGCAGACTGACATTGGAGATGACCACACCCAATCTACTCCTCGCTCTTCATCCTCGCTGCCCTCATTTTCTACATCCAGAGGCACTGACTGGGATCTAGTCACTGGACTAGATATTTGTGAAGATGTGAGCATGGACTGCAAATCTGCCTGTGGTGGCACACAAACTGTTTCAGACAGGGGTAAAGGATGATGGTTACGATGCCAAGTCTTCAGTGGGCCTGTGCTTCCCTCTGGTCGGATCTGGTACATTGGAAGCCCTGGCAGCTGATTACAAATGACATAGAGCTGTGACTTCCAGCGATCAGCCAACTTGTGTTTTCCAGGGACACCCAGATTCCTCAGCAGCACTCTGTCATCTGGTTGTAAGTCCTGTGCTCGTACCCTGAGGTCGAAGCTCCTCTTGTTCCTTTGTCCTCGGGAATCTGAGACAGCTTGAGCCTTATCATAGACAGTCTTTAGGCTTCTCCGCAGGCAGTCCACATACCCTCTGTGGGACCTTGCTGAAGTTTGGTCCAGGGACATGCCAAAAGCCAAGTATCCAATGGCATAATTTGCAGTGCTGTTATAAGCATGCACAATAGTAGCTATGTGCTTGCTCCAGTGTTGCTTTTTTATCTGAAGTTAGAGTCCTTAGCATATTCAGGAGATTTTGGTTGATTCTCTCTGGTTGAGGATCTCCTTGAGGGTGATATGGGGTAGTTCTAGACTTCTTAATGCTCAACAGCTCTAAAAGTCTCTTAATAAGACTGCTCTCAAAGTCTCTTCCTTTATTAGAGTCGATACGTTGGGGCACGCTATAGTGCACAAAGAACTTCTCTACTAAGATCTTGGCCACCATGGATGCCTGTTTGTCCTTCATGGGAAATGCCTGGGCACTCCGAGTGAAGTGGTCAGTTATTACCAGGATATTTCCCTGTCCACTAAGATCAGGCTCCAAGCACAGAAAGTCAATGCATACCAGCTCCAGGGGTCCTTGACTCTGAAGATGGCCTATTGAGTCAATAAAATTAATATTGAGTATTGTACAATTCAGAATACTTATCTAGTAATCATATGTGCTTACAATTATAGAATTGATCATGAGGTAAAGCATAGTGAAAAATTGAAGTAATTAGTTAACAATTATGAACTAAATCAATATTGATGAAGGCATTCAAATATTATCTAATAGAGTATCAAAAAACGAAATAAAAATTTCCTGAATAATCTTGATATAATGAAATACATTACGTTACTAAAGATTTCTTTGTAACCAAAGGTATAGCTAAATCATAAGGTGTAAAGAGAGACAGAGTAGAGAGAGGAAGAATAAGGTAAAGAGTAAAGAGTGAAAAAGGTAAAATAAATGAAAAGTGGAGTCCACTGGGTCGATCCAGAAGTCACAGACCAACCAATATTGTTTGCATGAGTTTAAATCATCTACCATGGCCATAAAACAATATCACTGAATGATAATGGTAAGAAATGTTCTAACCAAGGCTGCTATAGTTTACGAAATGTAGGTATTTGGTTTTGTTCAATAGCAGCCATTTTAGCTCGTATCATAAAATTATTCATTCTTTGTTTGGTCTCCACCACCAAATGTGCTTATATGTACCTCCTTCCAAACAGCCCTGAAAACAGTGATCTGATTATCCAGGGGGTAAATTTAGCAATTTTGGCAGGTACTAAGTACCACCGAGTTAGGAACTTATAGTTGGTTTCCATAGCTAGTACATTAGGGGGGGAAGATTTATTTCAATCATTTTTATTAAACATGAACTGAAAAGCATACAGAAAACATTACATCCAGTTGTACATGCATATATACTTATATATGTAAGAAAGTAAGTGGTCGATGACATAATGTTGCTTAAAATATACAGAATCACATTATCATTACATCCATCAAAACCTCTAATAGTTGGCTTTACAGACTGGATACATTGCAAATATTAAACTGGAATTATAATAGGAAAGAATAACTGTACTAGACTGATAACGACCTCCATGGGGACCAGCTAGTTACATACTTAGGCTTCCATCTCTATAGGCTTATATTCGTTCATACTCTGCTGTTGAGTTTATTCTGAGTACAATATCCCTGAGATTTGGAATTTCTGAAGACTTCCATCTGCACATTACTGTAGACCTTGCTGCTAATAAACTATGTGTAACTATTGACCTGAATTTGGCATGGAACTCATTTAGGTTTATACTTAGAATAGCTTGTTATAAATTGGGTTGCACCTGCTGGCCTATTATTGTTTCATTTAACCACTTGCTTACTGGGCACTTAAACCCCCCTCAGTCCCAGACCAATTTTCAGCTTTCAGTGCTCTCACATTTTGAATGACAATTACTCAGTCATGCAACACTGTAACCAAATGATTTTTTGTCCTTTTCTTCATACCAATAGAGCTTTCTTTTGGTGGTATTTGATCACCTCTCGGTTTTTTATTTTCTGCGCTATAAATGAAAAAAGACCGAAAATTTTGAAAAAAAATGAATTTTTCTTCGTTTCTGTGACAAAATTTAGCAAATTAGCAATTTTTCTTCATAAATTTTGGCCGCAATTTATACTACTACACATCTTTGGTAAAAATAACCCACATTTTTGCATATTATATGATCTGTGTGAAATTTATAGAGTCTACAAGCTATGGTGCAAATCAGAAAGATTTGCAAAAAAAGATCACATCTGATGTACTAAGGCCTATCTTCATTCTTGAGACCCTAACAAGCCAGGAAAGTACAAATGCCCCCCAAATGACCCCTTTTTGGAAAGTAGACATTCCAATGTATTTAGTAAGAGGCATGGTGAGTTATTTTAAGTTGTCATTTTTTCCCACAATTCTTTGCAAAATTACGATTTTTTTTTTCCACAAAATTTTCATTGTAATAGCTTATATCTCCCACACGGAATGTGCATACCACAAATAACACCCCAAAATATTTTTTTTTACACAAAGTTGTCCGTTTATAAGATATTTCCAACACATAGCATTTACATAGCAAAAATAGCACCCCAAAATACATTCTCCTACTCCTCCTGAGTATAACGATACCACATGTGTGAGACTTTTACACAGCCTGACCACATACAGAGGCCTAATTTTGAAGTAGCACCTTCAGGCATTCTAGGAGCATAAATTACACATTTCATTTCTCAACCACCTATTACAGTTTTGAAGGCCCTGGAACACCAGGGCAATGGAAACGTCCAGAAAATGACCCCATTTTGGAAAGCTAACACCCCAACGTATAATCTATGAGGCATAATGAGTATTTTCAATGGTTCATTTTTTTCCAGAAGTTTTCGGAAAATGTGGAAAAAAATGAAAACGCATTTTTTTTTACACAAAGTTGTCCGTTTATAAGATATTTCCAACGCATAGCATTTACATAGCAAAAATAACACCCCAAAATACATTCTCCTACTCCTCCTGAGTATAACGATACCACATGTGTGAGACTTTTACACAGCCTGACCACATACAGAGGCCTAATTTTGAAGTAGCACCTTCAGGCATTCTAGGAGCATAAATTACACATTTCATTTCTCAACCACCTATTACAGTTTTGAAGGCCTGGAACACCAGGGCAATGGAAACGTCCAGAAAATGACCCCATTTTGGAAAGCTAACACCCCAACGTATAATCTATGAGGCATAATGAGTCTTTTCAATGGTTAATTTTTTTCCAGAAGTTTTCGGAAAATGTGGAAAAAAATGAAAACGCATTTTTTTTTACACAAAGTTGTCCGTTTATAAGATATTTCCAACACATAGCATTTACATAGCAAAAATAGCACCCCAAAATACATTCTCCTACTCCTCCTGAGTATAACGATACCACATGTGTGAGACTTTTACACAGCCTGACCACATACAGAGGCCTAATTTTGAAGTAGCACCTTCAGGCATTCTAGGAGCATAAATTACACATTTCATTTCTCAACCACCTATTACAGTTTTGAAGGCCCTGGAAAACCAGGGCAATGGAAACGTCCAGAAAATGACCCCATTTTGGAAAGCTAACACCCCAACGTATAATCTATGAGGCATAATGAGTCTTTTCAATGGTTCATTTTTTTCCAGAAGTTTTCGGAAAATGTGGAAAAAAATTAAAACGCATTTTTTTTTTACACAAAGTTGTCCGTTTATAAGATATTTCCAACGCATAGCATTTACATAGCAAAAATAACACCCCAAAATACATTCTCCTACTCCTCCTGAGTATAACGATACCACATGTGTGAGACTTTTACACAGCCTGACCACATACAGAGGCCTAATTTTGAAGTAGCACCTTCAGGCATTCTAGGAGCATAAATTACACATTTCATTTCTCAACCACCTATTACAGTTTTGAAGGCCCTGGAACACCAGGGCAATGGAAACGTCCAGAAAATGACCCCATTTTGGAAAGCTAACACCCCAACGTATAATCTATGAGGCATAATGAGTCTTTTCAATGGTTCATTTTTTTCCAGAAGTTTTCGGAAAATGTGGAAAAAAATGAAAACGCATTTTTTTTTAAACAAAGTTGTCCGTTTATAAGATATTTCCAACACATAGCATTTACATAGCAAAAATAGCACCCCAAAATACATTCTCCTACTCCTCCTGAGTATAACGATACCACATGTGTGAGACTTTTACACAGCCTGACCACATACAGAGGCCTAATTTTGAAGTAGCACCTTCAGGCATTCTAGGAGCATAAATTACACATTTCATTTCTCAACCACCTATTACAGTTTTGAAGGCCCTGGAACACCAGGGCAATGGAAACGTCCAGAAAATGACCCCATTTTGGAAAGCTAACACCCCAACGTATAATCTATGAGGCATAATGAGTCTTTTCAATGGTTCATTTTTTTCCAGAAGTTTTCAGAAAATGTGGAAAAAAATGAAAACGCATTTTTTTTTACACAAAGTTGTCCGTTTATAAGATATTTCCAACGCATAGCATTTACATAGCAAAAATAACACCCCAAAATACATTCTCCTACTCCTCCTGAGTATAACGATACCACATGTGTGAGACTTTTACACAGCCTGACCACATACAGAGGCCTAATTTTGAAGTAGCACCTTCAGGCATTCTAGGAGCATAAATTACACATTTCATTTCTCAACCACCTATTACAGTTTTGAAGGCCCTGGAACACCAGGGCAATGGAAACGTCCAGAAAATGACCCCATTTTGGAAAGCTAACACCCCAACGTATAATCTATGAGGCATAATGAGTCTTTTCAATGGTTCATTTTTTTCCAGAAGTTTTCAGAAAATGTGGAAAAAAATGAAAACGCATTTTTTTTTACACAAAGTTGTCCGTTTATAAGATATTTCCAACGCATAGCATTTACATAGCAAAAATAACACCCCAAAATACATTCTCCTACTCCTCCTGAGTATAACAATACCACATGTGTGAGACTTTTACACAGCCTGACCACATACAGAGGCCTAATTTTGAAGTAGCACCTTCAGGCATTCTAGGAGCATAAATTACACATTTCATTTCTCAACCACCTATTACAGTTTTGAAGGCCCTGGAACACCAGGGCAATGGAAACGTCCAGAAAATGACCCCATTTTGGAAAGCTAACACCCCAACGTATAATCTATGAGGCATAATGAGTCTTTTCAATGGTTCATTTTTTTCCAGAAGTTTTCGGAAAATGTGGAAAAAAATGAAAACGCATTTTTTTTTACACAAAGTTGTCCGTTTATAAGATATTTCCAACGCATAGCATTTACATAGCAAAAATAACACCCCAAAATACATTCTCCTACTCCTCCTGAGTATAAGGATACCACATGTGTGAGACTTTTACACAGCCTGACCACATACAGAGGCCTAATTTTGAAGTAGCACCTTCAGGCATTCTAGGAGCATAAATTACACATTTCATTTCTCAACCACCTATTACAGTTTTGAAGGCCCTGGAACACCAGGGCAATGGAAACGTCCAGAAAATGACCCCATTTTGGAAAGCTAACACCCCAACGTATAATCTATGAGGCATAATGAGTCTTTTCAATGGTTAATTTTTTTCCAGAAGTTTTCGGAAAATGTGGAAAAAAATGAAAACGCATTTTTTTTTACACAAAGTTGTCCGTTTATAAGATATTTCCAACACATAGCATTTACATAGCAAAAATAGCACCCCAAAATACATTCTCCTACTCCTCCTGAGTATAACAATACCACATGTGTGAGACTTTTACACAGCCTGACCACATACAGAGGCCTAATTTTGAAGTAGCACCTTCAGGCATTCTAGGAGCATAAATTACACATTTAATTTCTCAACCACCTATTACAGTTTTGAAGGCCCTGGAAAACCAGGGCAATGGAAACGTCCAGAAAATGACCCCATTTTGGAAAGCTAACACCCCAACGTATAATCCATGAGGCATAATGAGTCTTTTCAATGGTTCATTTTTTTCCAGAAGTTTTTGGAAAATGTGGAAAAAAATGAAAACGCATTTTTTTTACACAAAGTTGTCGGTTTATAAGATATTTCCAACACATAGCATTTACATAGCAAAAATAGCACCCCAAAATACATTCTCCTACTCCTCCTGAGTATAACGATACCACATGTGTGAGACTTTTACACAGCCTGACCACATACAGAGGCCTAATTTTGAAGTAGCACCTTCAGGCATTCTAGGAGCATAAATTACACATTTCATTTCTCAACCACCTATTACAGTTTTGAAGGCCCTGGAACACCAGGGCAATGGAAACGTCCAGAAAATGACCCCATTTTGGAAAGCTAACACCCCAACGTATAATCTATGAGGCATAATGAGTCTTTTCAATGGTTCATTTTTTTCCAGAAGTTTTCGGAAAATGTGGAAAAAAATGAAAACGCATTTTTTTTACACAAAGTTGTCCGTTTATAAGATATTTCCAACACATAGCATTTACATAGCAAAAATAGCACCCCAAAATACATTCTCCTACTCCTCCTGAGTATAAGGATACCACATGTGTGAGACTTTTACACAGTCTGACCACATACAGAGGCCTAATTTTGAAGTAGCACCTTCAGGCATTCTAGGAGCATAAATTACACATTTCATTTCTCAACCACCTATTACAGTTTTGAAGGCCCTGGAACACCAGGGCAATGGAAACGTCCAGAAAATGACCCCATTTTGGAAAGCTAACACCCCAACGTATAATCTATGAGGCATAATGAGTCTTTTCAATGGTAAATTTTTTTCCAGAAGTTTTGGAAAATGTGGAAAAAAATGAAAACGCATTTTTTTTTACACAAAGTTGTCGGTTTATAAGATATTTCCAACGCATAGCATTTACATAGCAAAAATAACACCCCAAAATACATTCTTCTACTCCTCCTGAGTATGGCAATACCACATGTGTGAGACGTTTACACAGCCTGGCCACATACAGAGGCGCAACATGCAAGAAACACCGTCGGCGCTCCAGGGACACATAGCCTGCACATACCAAGAATTACACCCCCAAATACATTATGCTGAGCAAAGGGTAAAGAAAAGATTACCTGTGGTTTTAGAAGCGCAGTTGTCCACAGGAGGATATCACTGGTCCAGGCAGCAGGCAGGGACTTGGTCAGCAACAGCGAACACAGTTTTTTAGGCAGCAGGCAGGGATACTGTCCATATTACAGTCCAGGGTCAGTGCAGAGATGTCAGCAGTGCCAAAAATATTGGTCCTGGTAGTAGGCAGGTCCTTGTGGTGTGGTCAGTGCGGCATGATGGCAGTAAGTCCTACAGGCAGCAGACAGAAGTAGAGCCTCGTTCAGGACAGAATGGGGATAGGGGTAGAGGCTTCTCCCTCCCAAATATCTTTGAAGCCTCCGAGTCTCCAGACCCTAATCTAGGAATAAGAAAACAAAGAAAATAGTTTTCTTCTTCCAGAAAAACTATACTGGAGCCCCTCACATATGTGAGACCCCATGTTGAATCCCACTAGTCCAGTTGCAGAATACAAGATCAGTCCAAGAGGCAGGCAAATATCGTGGTCAAGCAGTCCAAGGTCAGTTCCAGATCAGGCAGAGATATGTACAGAATCGTTAGACAGAAGCATGGTCGAATAACAGTCCAGGGTCAGTTCCAGATCAGGCAGAGGTATGTACAGAATCGTTAGGCAGAAGCATGGTCGAATAACAGTCCAGGGTCAGTTCCAGATCAGGCAGCGGTATGTACAGAATCGGCAGGCATAAGAGCAGTCAAATAACAAGCCTGGGTCAGTTACAGAGCAGGCAGTGGCATAAGGGGTGTGAAGGTGTATGAAGGCAGGAACTGAGGATTATGTTTACCATACTTCACTAAAAATGTATTGAAGTATGGTAACTCCGAAAACAGTCGCCTATACAGATGCCTGGTTGGGAAGGACATTGTGCACAATAATAAGATGTGTCTCTTCTGACTCCTGCTCTGGTACACACCTTACATCTTTTTTTACGTCTTTGGCCTGTTGGTTTGGGGGGGATTTTATCGGGAAAGTGGCGCTCGGAGAGTCGACTAACAACGTCTGATCGGATATTTTCTGGTGGGCCGTTTGGGAAAGTAAGGGCAGTGAAAACTTCCTCCTGGTAGCCAAAGAAACGTTTGGGGTTTTGGGTGGCATTGCGGTAAATGAATGAATGAAAATGAATTATAAATGGGCAATTGAAAAAAATAAATTGCTACTTTTTTGTACCAATGGTATGTCCGTCTTGTGACAAGATATGGTTCCATCATTTGGTCGTTGAAGTCGACTTCTCCCATGAACAAATTGTATTCGGAAATGCATTTGGGCTTCTTTACGGGGCCATTCCTTCTGGGGATTTCCACGAAGGTATCTTTGTGGATAGAAGATAACATATACACATCCCTTCTGTCCCTCCACTTCACTGCCAGAACCTCCTTGTTTCTCAGACTTGCGGTTTCTCCTTTTCGCAGCTTCTTGTTCACAAGACTTTGAGGAAAGCCCTTCCGATTCTTTTTTACGGTGCCACATGCTGGCGTCTTCTTCCGGTGAAGGTTGTGGAACAGGGGCAGAGATGTGTAGAAGTTATCTACATACAGGTGGTAGCCTTTATCCAGTAGGGGGTATATGAGGTCCCAAACAATTTTTCCGCTGGATCCCAAGTAGTCCGGACAATTAGGGGGCTGCAGCTGGGTGTCCTTCCCTTCGTACACCATGAATGAATATGTGTACCCTATGGCTTGGTCGCATAATTTGTAGACCTTCACCCCATAGCGGGCCCTTTTGCTGGGCATAAATTGCTTCATTCTAAGCCTGCCGCTAAATTTAATAAGGGACTCATCCACACATATGTGTTGGTCCGGGGTAAACAATTTGGGGAATATTTCTGAAAAATAATTCAGTATTGGTCTAATTTTGTAAAGCCGGTCATAATTTGGATCATTTCGTGGAAGGCACTGGGAATTGTCACTGAAATGTAAGAACCTCAGGATCATCTGATACCTGGTTCTGGGCATTACCGCGAAGAAGAGCGGTGAGTGGTGGAGGGGATGGGTTGACCAGTAGGTACGTAATAGATTTTTTTTGTTGAGTCCCATATTAAATGTGAGGCCTAAAAAAACCTTGAACTCCTCCACCGTTAGGTCTCTCCATTCATAGGGACGGGCATAATAAGAGGTCGGATTTTGAAAAATAAATTGTTGTGCATACAGGTTGCACTGGGCCACAATTGACGACAACATATCCTCCGTAAAAATTAAATTAAAAAAATCTATTGGCATAAAATTCTGCGTGTCCACCTGGACTCCCGGCTGGGTGGTGAAAGGGGGAACATTGGCCTCTCCTGAATTAGGAGGAAGCCACAAGGGGTTCTGAAGGGCATAGGGAAGGCCAGCATGGCTCCTAACCCTTTGGGGCTGAGATGACACCCCACTGGTACTTGGCCTTTCTTGCTGGGGCACTGCGGTGCTGGTGGACGGCACTGCGGTGCTGGTGGACGGCACTGCGGTGCTGGTGGACGGCACTGCGGTGATGGTGGACGGCACTTCGGTGCTGGTGGACGGCACTGCCTCACTAGAACGCCTTCGCTTGATGGGCCGGATATCTTCCTCCTCGGATTCAGTCAGTGTTTCACTGCTGAGGACTGGCTCATAATTTACGTTGGCTTCAGAATCCGAATCTGAAAAGGAATCTGAAGAGGAGAGCTCCCCGTTGCTCTCGTCGGCCGTGGAAATAATTTGGTACGCTTCCTCAGCGGAAAAGACACGTTTAGCCATGGTAGCACTGATGGGCACTGATAAGGTGGCACAGATGTGCACTGATGAGGTGGCACAGATGTGCACTGATTATACAGATGGGCACTTTTGAGGTGGCACAGATGGGCGCTTTTGAGGTGGCACAGATGGGCGCTTTTGAGGTGGCACAAATGGGCACTGATGGGTCGGCACAGATGTGCACTGATTTATTGCACAGATGTGCAGATTTATTGCACGGATGTGCACTGATGAGGCGGCAGATGGGCACTGCTGAGACGGCAGATGGGCACTGCTGAGTCGGCACAGATAGGCACTGCTGAGTCGGCAGATGTGCACTGATGGGTCGGCACAGATGTGCACTGATTTATTGCACAGATGTGCAGATTTATTGCACGGATGTGCACTGATGAGGCAGCAGATGGGCACAGATGGGCACTGCTGAGGCGGCACAGATGGGCACTGCTGAGGTGGCACAGATGGGCACTGCTGAGGCACAGATGGGCATCGATTGGTACAGATGGGCACCGATTGCCACTGGCGGGCACTGGCAGGCACTGGCGGTGCACAGATGGGCACTGGCGGGCACTGGCGGTGCACAGATGAGGCACTGGCGGTGCACAGGTGGGCACTGGCGGTGCACAGGTGGGGTAGAGATGGGCACTGGCAGGGTAGATCTGGGCACTGGCAGGGTATATATGGGCACTGGCAGGGTATATCTGGCAACATATGGCACAAAACAGTCAACTTTTTTTAACTCACACTATCTCTCTCCTCACACGCTATCGCTGTGTGAGGAGACAGATTCGGCAATGGGTGATGATCTCATTTGTTTACATTTGAGATCATCACCCATTGGAGGCGGCGATCGCGCTGTAAACGGCCGCTGTGATTGGCCGTTTACAGCGATCTGTGATTGG
Source organism: Lithobates pipiens (assembly GCF_037356315.1). Lineage (NCBI taxonomy): Eukaryota > Metazoa > Chordata > Amphibia > Anura > Ranidae > Lithobates > Lithobates pipiens. Next base: position 354,350,081 of record NW_027507758.1, on the reverse strand, counting down.
CTGTGTCCAGGGGACACGGCCAACACAGATTTTCCCCGATGCGCGCTCCCGGGAGCGCGCGGGGAGCTCTTAAAGGGGACAACGTCAATAGACGTAGTCCCGGAAATTGTGATCCGCGCTGTAGCCGTCATTTGACTATAGCGCGGATCTCAAGTGGTTAATAGACCTCAAACCAAAAGGGTTGTAATTTAGGACATGCCCACAAGATGTGCACTAGTGTTCCCACTCTTCCACAACCTCTCCAACATAGGTTGCAATTTTCCCTAGAAAATGTAGATGTAATGTATGGAGTATAATACCATCTCAGCATACATTTTTGCATAAGTTCTTCGTAATTTGAACATCTGGAGTATGTATAGTTATGTTTGATTGTGGTTTTCCACTGGAGATCAGAAAACTCCTTGCCTATTTCTTTTTCCCAGTTCGTGAATGGCTTAGGTTTAGTAAAGGCATCTTTCGAGTTCAGTGAATTATAGATCAATGTTATGCCCTTTAGTTTAGTGGAGCAAGACTGGGTATACGTCCATACCTTTTGTAGAATTGGGACGTAAGTGGTTTTTATGCTTTGAAAATATGAAGCCAGTTGTGTATACACCAAAAACTCTGAGTTCGGGAGATGAAATTTCTGTTGTATTGCTGCAAATGGAAGTAATTTATCTCCCCTGGCTATGTCTGCCAGTGTCACCACATTATGTTCCACCCACTTGTTGAGCCTTATATTGGATATTGTCCACCTGGTGGACTCTATTGGCATAGGAATGTTTTTAGTCAGATAGAATTCATTACCTTTAACTTTAAGCTCCCTCCACGCCTGGACTGTAGTCTGTATAGTAGGGTGGTCTGGGATTACACTATGTTTATCCATACTAGCTGCCATAAGAAGCGCTAAGGGAGGAGAGTTGTTTAGCCATGCCAATTCCAGTCGGCACCAGGGTTTAACCATGGGAGTAATAAACCAATTCCTCAGTTGGTCCAGAATTGCTACTGTGTAATAGTCTTTCAGCACAGGTAGACCCATACTTCCTGCCGATTTATGTTTGTACTGCATAGTAGGAGAACACCTTGATCTTTTCCCCGCCCATACAAAGTTTGATAGTTGCTTTTGTAATGTGGACAAAAAAGAGGGTGGGACTGGTATTGGCAGTGCACTAAAATAGTAAATGAGTTTAGGGAGTATAAACATCTTGTATGCTGCTGTACGACCTGACCATGTAAGGTAGAACTTTTGAAGTTTATTTATATCCTGTTGAAAAGTATTTATTAAAGGGACATAATTACTATTAAACATTTTTATGACGGGAAAGGTGAGATTTATTCCTAGGTATGTGACGTGAGTTTTTGTCCAAGGGTATGGGAAATCCCTTTTCAGAGTTGTTTCTGTCTGTTTATCTATATGTATTCCTAGGATACTTGATTTAGTGGCATTGACTTTATAGTAAGATACCATACTAAACAGGCAAAGTACTTGTGCGCTGCTGGTAGAGAGGTAGTCGGGTTAGATAGTGACAGAATAACATCGTCCGCAAATAGTGAGATTTTATAGTGACCCTCCTTAATTTGAATTCCTTTTATAAGTGGGTTAGCTCTAATTTTCTCCGCCAAGGGTTCCATAAGCAATACGAATATGATGGGGGATAAGGGACACCCCTGTCTGGTTCTGTTCATTATTTGGAATGACTTGGAGAACAAACCTTCGGTGTAAACATATGCTGATGGCGACGAATAAAGTGCTAGTATGGCGTTCCATATTGGGCCTTCCATGCCAAATTTCGTTAACACACCACACAGGTATCCCCAATGGACTTTATCAAAAGCCTTCTCTGCATCCAATGATAGGAGCAGAGAAGGCTATTTTCTCTTCCCAACCAGGTGCATGAGGTTTAACATCCTCCTGGTAATGTCTGTGGTTTTCCGGCCCAACACAAAACCCACCTGGTCATAATTTGTTAACTTAGGTAGTAGGGTCATTAATCTATTAGCAATCAATTTGGCATGCACCTCCACATTTAAAAGGGAAATTGGCTTAAAATTTTGTGGCATGTTAGGTTCTTTGCCCAGTTTAGGGAGGGTGATGATTGTTGCTGTAAGCATTTCCTGAGGGAATTTCACTGTGGATTTGGCTGTTTCAAATACTTGGGATAAATATGGGGCCAATATGGGACTAAATAGTTGGTAGTACTCAGATGAATATCTGTCCGGACCTGGGGCTTTATTACGGGGAAATGTTTAATGGTCTGCTCAATTTAGTTTGGCGTAAAGGGCAGATTTAACTGTGATAAATCATCCTGCGATAGTTTGGGCAGATTCACTGATTTTAAGAAATCCGATATTGTGGATTCATTAGGTTGAAATGTGTCCCCGTCGTTATGAAGGTTGTATAGCACCCATAATACTCACTAAAGGAGTCTGCTATGTCTTTAGTTTTGGAGAGTTTCCAGTTAGTTTTTGGGTCTATAAGGTAGGGCAGTTTCTGTTTGGAAATTTTTTCTTTTACCTGGGCAGCTAAAAGTTTTCCCGCTCTATTCCCATAGCGATAAGATTGGGATTTTAGGGAACGTAGTTGGTGGTCATGCTGTGCTATTAAGTAAGTCTGTAATTCCTGCCTAGCCACGTAGAGATATTCTCAGATAGATTGAGTGGAGTGTTGTTTATTGTTAATTTCTAACTGTTGTATTTTTCCTATTAGACCGTTCAACTGTTCCATCCTTTGTTTTTTAAGCTTACTGCTCATTTGTATAAATAGGCATCTGGTGAAGGTTTTATGAGTATTCCAAAATGTGAAGGGATCATTCACAGAGGGAGAGTTGAGAGCAAAATATTCTGTAAGGGCCGCTTCATTTTGTTGTTTATTGTGTGGTTGAGATAATGTGTAGATGTCATTTCTCCATCTGTTGGCTCTCGTCTCCATGTGATGATCCCCCACCTTGATGAAAACTGACGTAGAGGGATGTTATATTCAGTGGCATGTTGGCTTTAACCAGAGCTTAGTACACTTCGGAGTTATGTGCTCATAATTTCAAGTGAGTTACCTGTTCTTGGAAGAATGCGGAAAGAGTATAAGGCTTTCCTATTTGGGGGTAATATCGGATGGATCTTCGGTATGTTGTTCGATGCTGGGGTGGTCACCCGGAAGTCCTTCAGGGGTAGTGAGTGGCAGCTAGTACAAACAAAAAAGGTAGAAAAAGAAAAACAGAAAACAAAAACAGAAAAAGGAGACAAAATGCAATACGCTTGGGCTATTCGCACTTGAATCTTTGCGGTACTGATTACCGCTATTCTTATGGGGGGTATATAAACTGCAAGTGTTAAACTTCAAATAAGTAACTTAGAAAGCTATGCATTCCCCTGGGGCATAAGGGGCAAATAGGGCATAAACTCGTGAGGCATAACTTGCTCGTTTCCACAGCATGGTCAAAGCGGGGTATGACTGGTCACCCTTGGTCTGAGTTATCCGTAAGTTCAGGAGCAATGATTTGCCATTCCCGCAGGAGTTGTAGACCTTCCTTCAAAGTAGAGATCAGATGGGTAGTATCCGCTTTCATGATCTGCAGTCTCACTAGGTAGATCCAACGGTAAGAAATATGGTGGTTGTTTAAGAGCTTTGTAATGCTGGATAATTGCCTACGCTGCTGCATGGTGAAGGCTGACAGGTCAGCGAAGAACAAAAGTTCTTGTAGTTCCTGGGGTAGTAAATCTTGGTGCCTAGTTGCTGCCATGAATTGGTCTTTAATATGATAGAAGTGGATTCTGACAATGGTATCTCTGGGGAGATGTGCTGCAATATGCTTAGGCTTAGGGAGCCTGTGAATACGATCCACAACAAGGTCTTCCTGAGGTGCGTCAGGGAGGACTGCTTTAACAATCTGCAGAAAGAGTTTTTTTAATTCCGGAGGTTTAACTGTTTTGGGTATTCCCTGTATCTTAACGTTATTCCTCCTGAATCTGTCCTCTAAATTTGCCAGCTTAAGTTTCATTTGCAGAATTTCATCTTTTCTATCATTATGAGCATCCACTAGATATTTAAAAGTGGCAGCAAATTTGCTCATTTTAGTTTCTGCATGCGACACTCTTTTGTTCACTGTGGATAGTTCTGATTTAAAATGTCGGGCTAGTGCTTGGATGTCAGCATGTAAGGTAGACCTGAGGGACACCAGCATCTCTTTTAAAGTAGTGTCCATTACTGGGGCATTGGAAGTGGGGAAGTCAGTTGATGAGTCTTGTAGCTCCCTAGTATCCTCTATTGTGGAATCTAGGCTTACCTCCTCCTCTTCTCCCTCATTGCTGTCTAGCCTTGGTTTACTCTTTGCAGGGCTGGAGGATTCTGAGGGCGGTGGAGTGCTGGTCTTTCTCCCTGGGAAGTAGTGTGAGTGCTGTGCTGCAGCTTTGCTTGCTTGGCCACGTGTGCTGTGCTCACTGTCTCCTCGTGTGCCGCCGCCATCTTTCCCACTGTAATAAGAAATAATCCAGTAGTTTGGCCGTTTTGCCACCTCCTTTTCTCTTCCTATGTGGCATCCTCAGAGGCTGCCACACCTCTTGGTCTATGTACCACCAAAAAACGAGGCTTGTGTGCGCTGAAATTGCCCCCGGTATCCCGCGGCAGAGAGGAGCTCTTTCAGTGAGTGTCCATATGCTCCAGCTAGCCACGCCCCCAGGGGAGGACGATTTAATTGTGGACCAAATTTTAATCCACTCTGCCTCGTCTAGAGTGTAGAGGGTGGAAATTCGTCCTTTAGCATGTGGGTCATTCTTGCATGTGGATTCAAAATTTGTTAAGTGGGTCAAAGGTACATCAGAAATGGTATTAGGTGTGAAGAAATGTTTTATTTGTAAGTATTGGAACAATTCCGATTGAGGAATACCGTGTGCTTCCCAGAGAGATGCAAAAGGGATAAAAGATGACGAGTTAACAAAGTTGTGGAAGTTCAGTGTACCTAAAGAAGACCATGCTTTAAAAGAGAGAGGATAAATACATGCTGGGTAAAATGTTGGATTTTTGAAGAAGGAGAGGAGGGGGTTGTGTAAAGATTGCAATTTATATTTGAATTTAAGTCTGTCCCAGAGGGATAAGTAATGTTTAGTAATAGGATTACTTAAGCCAAGACAATTTTTGGACTGTAACCATAATATATTGGAGATTGATAAAGGGTCACAATCATAAGCCTCTATCAATACCCATAAAGGAATTTCCTGAGTGGCGTGATATTTAGTTAAACTAGCTATGTGAGCTATATACAAAAATCAAATAAATGGTGTTGCACTACCTTCAAAGATTAAACTAAAATAAAGTGCCTAGTGCATATTATAGGTAGGACTAAATCACAAAACTAGCAGAAATAGTACCCCCTACTGTTATATAAATAATTAGTCTTAAATCAAATAGTTAAACAATAGTGCAAAACCCAAAAAATTAAAAGATAAAATACCTTAAGCAAATTAAATCGTAAACAGTCCAATAAGTGAATAAAGTGTCCAGTGCTTAAATATAGCAACGAAAGTAAACCAATAATAAAGTGTCTCGTGCTTAGGTATTCATAAATCAATTAGTCCATAATCACATGTATATAAGAACCCCAGCCTCCAATAGTGCAGTGGTGGAGTATAACCAAATATCACAAAAGTATTAAATTCAAAAATATTGCATAAAACACTTTTTGTAATTCAAGCGTGAGGCACTCAATGCAAATAAATAGTAAACAAGAAACAAAAAAATTGAGTTTTTATGTGAGCATAAATGAATAAAGTGACCAGTGATTCATTCAGTGCTTCTTCAGATAAAGGTGCCAAAAACAGTGTGTTTAACTCCTGTATCTCTCCAGTGTTCACGGCAAACCAGGTGGAGTGGCCCCTTACCTTACTGCTGTAAGGTAAACAGCAGAGCAACAAATAGTGGAAGATCCAGGAATTGTATCCCTACTCCTGGTAGGTGGGTGCTTTCCCCCCCAGCTGGTGTTTGTACCTCAGTGATTTCCACAAAAATCTTTACTGCTCAGTAGTTTCCACAAGGATCTCATAGAGAAAGAGAAGGTAGGCTCCGATGGTGAAGTACGTATGTCAATTTATTTAAAAGTAATTAAGAAAGGTACTCACAAACACAGGTAACAGAGACAGCTTTGCAAAACAAGCAAACGAGCATTCCGCTCGTGGTGCGGACGTCACTTCCGGTATCCTATTCCGACGCGTATCGTCACCTATCACGTGACTTCATCAGCGTCCCAGCGTGTTTTATGCAATATTTTTGAATTTAATACTTTTGTGATATTTGGTTATACTCCACCACTGCACTATTGAAGGCTGGGGTTCTTATATACATGTGGTTATGGACTAATTGATTTATGAATACCTAAGCACGAGGCACTTTATTATTGGTTTACTTTCTTTGCTATATTTAAGCACTGGACACTTTATTCACTTATTGGACTGTTTACGATTTAATTTGCTTAAGGTATTTTATCTTAAAATTTTTTTGGTTTTGCACTATTGTGTAACTATTTGATTTAAGACGAATTATTTATATAACAGTAGGGGGTACTATTTCTGCTAGTTTTGTGATTTAGTCCTACCTATAATATGCACTGGGCACTTTATTTTAGTTTAATCTTTGAAGGTAGCACAACACCATTTATTTCATTTTTGTATATTATTCTTTGGGGGTAGGGTATATACCTCCGCCGGTGGTTTGCTGCAACCTATCCCTAGTGATAGTTTATGTCCTTTATGATAGCGCGGGGATACTTCAACTCACTTTATAGCTATGTGAGCTGCTTTATAGCAAGTGGCAAAATTTGGTACCCCCAAACCACCTAAATTCTTAGGTAAGTATAATGCTTTGAGAGGGATAGACGGTTTTGAGGATCCCCAAATAAACGTAGATACTCTTTTCTGGATAATACGTAAGTAGTGAGCTGGGACTACAATCGGTAATACTCTAAATAAATATAGTAGTTTGGGTAAAATCGACATTTTAACAACATTTATTTTCCCCAACCAGGAGATGGGAAGATGGGACCAACTGTTCATTAGGTTGGTAATGCATTTTAAAATGTTAGGGTAATTAGCAGAGTATAAGTCTAATAAAGAGGCTGTAAGGTGAATACCTAAAAATTTAATTGATCTTGCTGGCCATGTGAAAGGGAGTGCTACTTTTGCTGAAGTTAGTTCTATTGTTGAAAGTGATATATTTAATGCTGTAAATTTTTTGGAGTTTATCTGTAGCCCTGATATGGCAGCAAATATATTGAGAATAGGTATTAGATTTGGGCCTGAAACTTGGGGAGTTGATAGGAACAATAAAATATCGTCAGCAAATAAGCTAAGTTTATTATGAATTCCACCTAGTTCTATTCCAGTGACTGTTGGCTCTAATCGAAGGTATTGAGCTAAAGGTTCTATTAAAAGGGCAAATATTAAGGGGGAAAGTGAGAAACCCTGTTGAGTGTATCTTTCTATATTAAATTGTTCCGATTTATATCCTGCATATTTTACGTAGGCTTGGAGTTTGTTATAAAGAGCTGTTATCCAACTACCCTGTTTCCCCAAAAATAAGACCTAGCGTGATTGTTGGCGATGGCTGCAATATAAGCCCTACCCCCCAAATAAGCCCTACCCCGTTTCCCAAAAAATAAGCCCTACCCTGAAAATAAGACCTACAAGGACGTTAACTAGGGCATATGAGGCGATTTGTCTAGAAATAGGAGGAGAACCTGATTAGAGTCACCACATATGATGACCGTACCCATTTTATGAGTATTTACTACTTGTAATAAGTGTGAAAAAAATGGGGTTGGTTGTCTATTAGGAGCGTAGTATGATACTATTGTTACCGCATTATCCATAATTTGACCAGTAATAATGAGATAACTCCCCTCAGGGTCTTTCATTTCTGATTGGATTAAGAACGGGGTAGATCTGTGGAAGGCTATAAGGGTACCTCTTTTTTTGATGCTGGCCGAGGCTATAAAGAGGATAAAAGGGACTCATATATTTAGGAGTAGAATTTTCTGTAAAGTGAGTTTCTTGTAGGCATATTATATGAGCCTTCTTAGCTTGAAAAGAACAAAATGATTTTGTTCTTTTTTGTGGTATGTTGATTCCCTGAACATTCAGGGAAAGAATGTTTAAGAGTGCCATAATAAATGATTCCAAAGGTAGTGCTCACCATCGTCTGTTAGTGTCTGACTGGATAAATCAACCCGTGTGGACCCAAAGAGGGGATGAGGAGGAGGGACTAAAGTTGTTAGGAGTATAGAGAGAGAGAGAAATCTGAAAATAAAAAGGATAACGTTAGACAAGATGCATAAAAGCATACAATGAAAAGTAGGGTTTACCCGTGATGGGGGGATGGGCCACCATCAGGGGGAATATAGCCTGTGTTATTCGCCCACATATTATGCATGGGCGGATGAGGAGGGCTAGTTGGGGCACACTGAACTTCTGTGTGAGGTAGAAAAGCCCTATTAATATTATTTAAACAAAACAAGAAACAAGAAAATGCGGAATGATTTGATGTAAAATTAATACAAATAAAATCTGCTTGGTGTTGGGATATATTATTCCTAGAATGGATGGAATAATATGAATCTCAATTAAGGTAACCATCTAGTAAAAATTTGAATATGTTAGATCAGAACAGAACCTCATAGTAAATCTTAATAACCTTGTAAAATAAGACCAGTCAGTAAACATAGGAGATGATTTTAAAGATAAAATAAAATAAAATAAGATAAGACCTACCATGTTGTCTTTTAGAGTCTAATTGCAGAGGAGGAGGATGGGGGGAAGGGGGGAAGGGAGACTAAAAATATTAGAACAGAGCAGAACAAAAAATTCTTATTTAATTTTATTAAAAACGTAATTAAATGAAAAGACCAGTGAGCAACCTTGGATGATAGCTATTTTCCTGTTTCATTTTACCCTTCCTTCTCTTTTTTTTTCTTATCTTTTGCCTCTCCCTTTCTCTTCACCCTAACCCCCTTCCTCTTTTTTCTTTTTTCTTTTTTTTTTTATTATTATTTTTTTCTTCTTTTCCACACCCGAAGATAAAATAGAATAGAATAAAATCAAATAAGACCATCCAATTAGTCTTGAAGGGACTGGTCATGATAAATAAATAATGACATAATTAAATAAATAAATAAATAAAATTAAAAAAATATATATATATAATATGTGCGGGGAAAGGGGAATTAAATAAATGTGAACATAGCATTAAACAACTAAATATTCATTTAGCCGATCATGTTTGTATTTGAGCCAACTTATATGTTGAACTACATATGCTCAATACATAAGTATATGAATATATATATTTAATATTTAAATTCTATAAATATATAATTATGTTCTATATCATAGCAAGTAGACTCAGATTAGGCGTTGCAATATTAGGTTTTGAATTTAGGAAGTCAAATGAGTTTTCATCTGGGTTTCAAAATTATTGGGTATGTGAAAAGGTGGTAGCTAAGTCATGAGTTAAATACAGTGGTGTGAAAAAGTGTTTGCCCCCTTCCTCATTTCCTGTTCCTTTGCATGTTTGTCACACTTAAGTGTTTCGGAACATCAAACCAATTTAAACAATAGTCAAGGACAACACAAGTAAACACAAAATGCAATTTGTAAATGAAGGTGTTTATTATTAAAGGTGAAAAAAAATCCAAACCATCATGGCCCTGTGTGAAAAAGTGATTGCCCCCTTGTTAAAACATACTATAACTGTGGTTGTCCACACCTGAGTTCAATTTCTCTAGCCCCACCCAGGCCTGATTATTGCCACACCTGTTCACAATCAAGGCATCACTTAAATAGGAGCTGCTTGACACAGTAAGGTCCACCAGAAGATCCTTAAAAGCTACACATCATGCCGAGACCCAAAGAAATTCAGGAACAATTGAGAAAGAAAGTAATTGAGATCTATCAGTCTGGAAAGGGTTATAAAGCCATTTCCAAACCTTTGGGAATCCAGCGAACCACAGTGAGAGCCATTATCCACAAATGGCGAAGACATGGAACAGTGGTGAACCTTCCCAGGAGTGGCCGGCCGCCCAAAATTACCCCAAGAGCGCAGCGACGACTCATCCAAGAGGTCACAAAAGACCCCACAGCAACGTCCAAGGAACTGCAGGCCTCACTTGCCTCAGTTAAGGTCAGCGTTCATGCCTCCACCATCAGGAAAAGACTGGGCAAAAATGGCCTGCATGGCAGAGTTCCAAGGAGAAAACCACTGCTGAGCAAAAAGAACATCAAAGCTCGTCTCAATTTCTCCACAACACATCTTGATGATCCCCAAGACTTTTGGGACAACATTCTGTGGACCGATGAGACAAAAGTGGAACTCTTTGGAAGGTGTGTGTCCAAGTATATCTGGCGTAGAAGGAACACTGCATTTCATAAAAAGAACATTATACCAACAGTAAAATATGGTGGTGGTAGTGTGATGGTCTGGGGCTGTTTTGCTGCTTCAGGACCTGGAAGACTTGTCGTGATAAAAGGAACTATGCATTCTGCTGTCTACCAAGAGATCCTGAAGGAGAATGTCCGACCATCTGTTCGTGTACTCAAGCTGAAACGAACTTGGGTTCTGCAGCAGGACAATGATCCTAAACACACCAGCAAGTCCACCACTGAATGGCTGAAGAAAAACAAAATGAAGACTTTGGAGTGGCCTAGCCAAAGTCCTGACCTGAATTCTATTGAGATGTTGTGGTATGACCTTAAAAAGGCCGTTCATGCTCGAAAACCCTCTAATGTAACTGAATTAGGACAATTCTGCAAAGATGAGTGGGCCAAAATTCCTCCAGGACGCTGTAAAAGCCTCATTGCACGTTATCGCAAACGCTTGGTTGCAGTTGTTGCTGCTAAGGGTGGCCCAACCAGTTATTAGGTTTAGGGGGCAATCACTTTTTCACACAGGGCCATGATGGTTTGGATTTTTTTTTCACCTTTAATAATAAACACCTTCATTTACAAATTGCATTTTGTGTTTACTTGTGTTGTCCTTGACTATTGTTTAAATTGGTTTGATGTTCCGAAACACTTAAGTGTGACAAACATGCAAAGGAACAGGAAATGAGGAAGGGGGCAAACACTTTTTCACACCACTGTATAATAGCGAGTCAAGGCAACAGCTTAAATTGTTCAGTCCGTGATTTCTTCAGTTTGCTGAGGAGAGGAATTCAAACGACTTCTTTTGTGAGAGTGGGAATGATTTCCATTGTTTACAGAAAGTTTGGAGGATTTTTGTGAAGATGCTGACGCTGATATTCTGCGTGGGGAATCAAGATCAGACATGGTATCCATTAAATGCAGATTTTTTTGAGTTTGCTGTAGTTCTGCCTCTGATCTGCAGATGAATTTTTAGCCTTTGCATGCGAATCGTAAAGAAAATGTGAATCCCCATCGATAGTTTATGTCATGATTTTGTAATATCAGTAGTAGGGGTTTCATTGCTCTGCGTTTGTTTATAGTGAGTTGAGAGAGATCAGCAAATAGTTGGTACTTCTGTCCTTGAAAAGAGTTAATTTCTTTCTCTTGCTGCTGCTAGCAGATTCTCCTTGTGTGATAAAGATGAAACTTTGCGATTATATTGTGTGGGGGATCTTCTGCTTTTTTAGGTGCAAGAGTGCGATGGATTCTATCCATTTCAAAACATTCTGCTGGCAATGTAGGCAGAAGTTCCTGAAATAAGGCAGTAATGGTAGTTTGCAGGTCTGTCACTGACTCTGGGATACCGTTGATTCTACTATTGTAGCGTCTAGCCCTATTCTCAAAATTTTCTAATTTTGATTGTAAAGCTAGATTTTCCTCCTTAAGATTATCCAGTTTAGACATATATTTCTGTGCTGAAATTTCTATTTCATCCATTTTGGTTTTCCAGCGCTTCAGTGCGGCTACCCAGCTCTCTTATCTCTTTTGTTAGGCTTTTAGTGATATGTTCTGAAGTTTGCCTCAGAGCTTTGTTAAGCATTTTTTTCAAATTGCCTTAAAAGTGCTGGAGAGGCAGGGGAATCATGAGGAATAGACTGTAAGGCATTTGTTTCTGAGTCTGGCTCACCAGAAGTTATTTGTATAGGCTGCTGCTTCTGTGAGAGCCCCGAGGCTTTTGAGGAGGAAGGTGTCAATGCCATTTTAGTTGCTTTGTTTATTTTAATGGAGGGATTTTTGTTTTTGGTGCGGATGCTTCCCAACACCATCATTTTTCCCCAAATGTTACCTCTGTGTTCTAGGGGTTATCTGGTGTGTTTCTGTGTGTCTGGGACCACGGGCTATGGTTATTAATTAGCTTTTCTCCCCACACAGAGCGGAGCTCTAGCAGTGCATAACCATTCCTCTCAGAGTCTGTTGTGCTCCCCCGATTTTTCATGCTCAATACAAGATGTATCTAAAGATCCTCATGGAATTGGAGCAAAGATCATGGAGAGTTCTGTTTCACAGCTTGCATAAAAGATCATTGAACATGTATGAAGGATAGACAGATTGATTATGGAGTGAAAACTCTGCTGCTAACATCACTGTCATTATTCATACAGACGGTGGCTGACAATTATCAAACACACCTGCTTGGTTTCTGCAGATCACCTGCATAGCAAAGACTGACAATGTTCAGGCTGTTGTGGGTACACATAGGGCTAATATATCAGGTGGAGAGTGATGATAAATTTCCAACAGGCAGGGTGATTTTTCCTGCTCAATACAAGATGCATCTAAAGATCATAATGAAATTGGAGCAAGGATCATGGAGAGTTCTATTTCACAGCTTGCATAGAAGATCATTGAACATGTATGCAGGATAGACAGATTGATCATGGAGTAAAAACTCTGTTGCTAACATACATCACTGTCATTATTCATACAAATGAAAGCTGATAAATCTCAAACACACCTGCTTGGTTTCTGCAGATCACTTAAATTCCCTTTTGTGGAAAAGCTTTATCCCTATTGTGAGGTTGCCAGTACGGTATTTGTATATTGAAATCATATCCCCTCTCAAGCGTCTCCTCTACAGAGAGAATAAGTTCAGTGCTCCTAACCTTTCCTCATAACTAAGGTCCTCCAGTCCCTTTACTAGTTTTGTTGCCCTTCTCTGGACTCGCTCTAGTTCCAGCACATCCGTTCTGAGGACTGGTGCCCAGAACTGGATAGCATACACCAGATGCAGCCAGAATAGAGTCCTGTAGAGCTGGAGAACTATCATTTTATCTCTGGAGTTAATCCCTTTTTAATGCATGCCAATATTCTGTTTGGTTTGCTTGCAACAGCTTGGCATTGCATACCATTGCTGAGACTGTCATCTACTAGGACACCCAGTTCCCTTTCCATCCTAGATTCCCCCAGAGGTTCTCCCCCTAGTGAGTAGATTGCATTCATTATTTTATATTTTTCTACATTAAACCTCATTTTCCATGTAGTTGCCCACCCCATTAATTTGATCAGATCTTCTTGCAAATTTTCCACATCCTGTGGAGAAGTTATTTCCCTGCTTAGCTTAGTATCATCTGCAAATATTGAGCTGTTTATCCCATCCCCCAGGTTGTTTATGAATAAATTAAATAAAATTGGTCTCAGGTAAGATTGAGCCCAATGTTCGAGTCGAAAGTAAGTTTGACTCGAATATCGGGTGTTCGCCAGTTCACCGAACAGCGAACAACATCCGGCGTTCGCATAGTGTCTATGGGACACTAACATGAAAAACAAAAAAGTGCTAATTTTAAAGGCTTATATGCAAGTTATTGCCATAAAAAGTGTTTGGGGACTTGGGGCCTGCCCCAGTGGACATGTATCAATGCAAAAAGTTTTAAAAGCAGTGATTTTAATAATGCTTAAAGTGAAACAATAAAAATGAAATATTCCTTTAAATATCTTGCCTGGGGGTGTCCTTAGGATATATTAAGGGGAAACAAAATGAGGGTTTACAACATTAAGGTGAAAAAACATGAGGATTTCCAGTGTGGCGTTTGTGACTCATCTTCAGATCCAATATTGACACCTTCCTCCCAGGGGCTAGATCCTCTACGGCTTGTTGGATTTGTACTTCCGTCCATGCAGTCTTGGGGATCTCTACCACCATACTTGGCTCCAGGCGCCATTTTCCTCCTTACACCACTGAGCTGCAGCAGCCGCATTCATGTCAATGCTGGTAGGGTTTCTGTCTTGTAAAGCCAACCTCAGAATAGCGTTAAATCCCAGACAAGCCCCCATATGTAGGGATACCCCATATATATTTGGTAACGCACTCTGCCTCTCAACCCAAAGAACAGTCCCCACCCCTCTGGCACACCTAATATGTAGTATTAGTGCAAAACTCATCAGTAGAGAAGGGACACAACTGTGGTAAACCAGAAGGTATGTTTACTCAGCAGTAGAGAAGGAACACAACTGTGGTAAACCAGAAGGTATGTTTATTGAGACAAAAGTGGCACAAAGAAATATTGCTATTAAATGATTCAGGGAAACACAGTGCAGTTAAACATAACAGAACATCAGTTCACACTATTGACACCTATGTGAACAGGTAGTAAAAAGACAGAGTACTGACCCATTTAAGCTGTGTAAAACCTCTCCTCCCTGTACCTCAACCCACAGGCCCACAACAAGGCAAATAACAAGCATTCAGTGAGAACAGTTAACACCGTGGCTTACTTGGCTCATTTTATGCAGAGTCCAACTACCTGAAGGATCACCTTTAGGTTAGGCAACAACTGTCTGTTGTTAAAGGGTCAGGAAGAACAAAAGTGGGTTAACAGTAACTCTGTAGTAAAGATGAATCTTGTGGTCTTCAGCTAGCACTGTAATCCTCAAAACTGTAATCCTGAATGGAAGAGCAGAGCAGTTAAGCTAATATGAACTTAGCCAGATAAGAATGCTGGATATTCATGTGTAAACTAAACACAAGGTGGCATTGTGACTGCTTTCTGGAAAGGTATTGTATCCAGAGGGACTGTAAATATCAGCATTATGGAACACAGATGTCTGTATACAGTGTCTATGAGCTTAAGTGAATCTGTATCCTGTAGCACTATTGATATCAGCAAAGCAACAAGAACAGAGATGTCTGTATACAGTGCCTTTATTCCAATTAAATGGGCAAATATCCATTTACCACTCCTGGGACTGAAAATGCAAAGGGTGCTGCAGACGAAAGTGGCTCCTTCTGGATCCTCCCTCAGGGTCCTGGCTCAGGGAATGATGCTTGACCTCCGCCACACTGTAGCCTACTGAGATCTGATGTGGTGGTAGTACAGAGGAAGCTGGAGAGACCTCCAGGCTGCCGCTGAACAGTAAGGTGATGTTGACCGCAGATGCTCCTCCGTTCTCCAGCTTGCTGAATCCTCTCACACAGAATCCCTGCCGACATATCCAGGTCAGGGTCCCAAGAGAGTACGCATCCCTCTTATAGTCTCTCCCAGCAGTCTGTTCTTCTCTTTTCAGCAGTCTGGAAGTTGTAGTCCAAAAAGAGTGAAATCTAGGGTTGCCACCTTTTCTTCAAGTCAAACCCGAACACTTCCCTTACACTGTAAGGTGGGACTCTGCAGACTCTGATGTAAGGGAGAACTCTAGGGACTCTAACACAAGGGGAACCATGATATAAGGGGGAACACTGAGTACTCTGATTTACGGAGAGGACTCTGATGTAAGGGGGACACCGTGGTCTCTGGTGTAAAGGTGAGCTGTGATATAAGGGGTGCTCTGAGAACCCTGATTTACCTTAGTGTACTCACTCAGAGGCAGGAGAGATAATGTGGGACTTCAGTCACAGACAGGGTTGGATGGGGAGCTCACTCAGCCCTTGACAGTCAGCACCTCTCATCCTGATGTATCTGAGGCTGCTAGACTTCAAATTTACAGGCCCCACTTTCCTTTTCTGAGGCACAGTGCCGGGGATTGGAGTGTGGGGCAGACACAGAGGGGTAGGCGTGGGGGGAAGAGGAGCAGATTGAGCCCTCTCTCCTCTCCCATCTGTATGTTGGGGGATCTGTTAGTGCTGGTTTTGGGCAGTGTGAAAGAGTGTAACAGACACTCTCAGCTTAGGCAACTGGAGTCAGCAACCCTGCTGGGAGGCCATAGTCCAGTCTGAATAATGTGTCCGGGTTTCAGGCAGTTTGAAACCCGGACACATGATTCCAAACCCGAACTGTCTGGGTGAATCCCGGACAGGTGGCAACCCTAGTATAATCCCAATGTGAAACTTCAGTCATGGAACTACAACCAGGAAGTATGCTTTGCTTCCTGGTGATTAATTACTCTGTTGGCAGGATGTGATGACACAGTCTTTGCTGCCACTAGAGGGGAAAACAATCTCACTATAGCAATTTTGCTGAATGTCATATGATACTGCAGGTATTATAACCAGTTCCCTGCTACATATATATTTTTATATAACATTTAAGGAAGCGCTGCATAATTAATTATAACCATTACATCCGCGTGTGGGAACATATATGTATGTGAGCAGAACTCAATAATTTGCACTTAGACACTACTGATAGTGGTAGTGCAGAGGTATTCATGATTATTGACTTTATGTAGTAGCATTCTTGAAGATATAATTTAGAGGAGTATCTGTCATGGTTATGTAATAGTTTGTCTGCTTACCTGTTTCCATGTGTTCATCTAGAGACCAGCCGACCCTCACCTGTCTGCTTTTGTAATCCATCCTCTGGCATGGCTCCACCCTAGCTCCTATCAGGGAGCTCTATATTAACCTGTGCACTGCAGGCAACCCTGCTGATCAACCTTTGTGTGTTAGCTTCCTGTTACCTGCCATGTGCTCTTCTGTTGTTCCGTTACCGACTTTGGTGTGTCCTTGACTATCCCTGTTTGCCTGTAATCCTGACCTTTTGGCGTGTCCCTGACTATTCCTGTCTGCTTGTGGCCCCGACCTTGGCTTTGTCTCTCACTTTCCCTATCCTCCTGTTGCCTACTGTGGGTGTGAGCTGGGGGACCCTGGGGGTCGTGACCTGGAGCCAGTTGCAGCCAAGTCCATCCTCACCACTAAAGGTGCTGGTGAACACCTGTTGACTCTTAGACTCCGCGCCCCAGGGAGTCTTACGCTCTAACCCCAGTGGGATCTGTCTCCCGTCTGCAGCAGTCAGCCGTAGGGTCCACAACCTTGCGGTGCAATCCTGGTCCCTACGGTGTGCATCTGTCACCTCACCTCAAGGTGATCTGAGCCATGGACCCGGCTGACGTGCCTCTTCCTACAGTCGATCCGTTGCAGGGCTTAGTTTGCAGACTTGAGACTCAAGAATTGCATCAGACCCAGGTGATGCGATTCCTTCAAGATCTGGCTTCCCGCTTCGAGCAGCTTCAGGCTTCCTTGGGAACCCCAAACCTGCAGCCTCAAGTACAGTCAGCAGCAGCACCTATCGCACCAGTCGCATCCACGCATGCATTATTACTGCCAGCTCCGTCCCGTTTCTCTGGGGACTCCAAGGTTGCAGGGGTTTCCTTAGCCAGTGCACAATTCATTTTGTACTTCAGCCCCAAAACTTCCTGTCCGATCAGGCAAAAGTAGCATATATCATATCCCTCCTGTCCGGCTAGGCGCTAGCTTGGGCTGCCCCTCTGTGGGAACTAAATGATCCAGTGGTTTTTAGCCTGTCTGATTTCTTGAAACTTTTTCAGAATATCTTCGAGGAACCGGGTCGTGTCTCCTCAGCGGCTAACGCTCTTTTACGTCTCCGTCAAGAGTCCACGTCTGTGGGACAGTATGCTCTTCAGTTCCGTATCCTCACAGCTGAATTGAGCTGGAATAATGAGGCCCTAGTTGCAACCTTTTTACATGGCCTCTCTGATAGAGTGAAGGATGAATTAGCAGGAAGATCCCTTTCTGCTAATCTGGACAGTGTCATCACCTTGTGTAACCAGATCGATATTCGCTTTCAGGAGAGGGCCCTGGAAAAAAGACAGCCTGAGCCTCCAGTCCCTTCTCTTTGATCCGAGTAGCACTCCTGCCTACCAAGGAACCTATGCAGTTGGGCTGGACTAAGTTATCTCCCGAAGAACGTGCTAGGCGCAGAACTCTGGGCCTATGTCTCTATTGTGGGGCCAAAGGTCATTTCCGTGACACTTGTTCTCTTCGTCCGGAAAAACGCTCAGGGCTAATACATCTGGAAGGTGGAGTATTAGATCCTGAAATATCACCTTCACCTTCTCGTCTTCTCCTTTCTGTGTTGCTTCATGTCGGTGCTTCCTCTCGTTCGGTCTCAGCACATTTGGATTCTGGAGCCGCGGCCAATTTCATGGATTGGGAGACTGCATCCTCCATGAGACTTACCCTTTTGCCCCTTACAACACCATTGGTGGTCTTGGCGATTGATGGCATGGTTCTCCCAGGGGGCCCTATCCGCTTTCAGACTCTTCCTGTTAAGATGTCAGTAGGGACACTCCACCAGCAGTGGATATCCTTCCTTGTCTTACCTAAGGCTTCATCTCCTATCATATTAGGTCTTCCTTGGTTACGGCTCCATTCTCCACATGTTGACTTGTCTGCTGGACAGATCCTGGCTTGGGGTTCCTCCTGTTCCTCTTCCTGCCTACTCAAGGGTACCCCAAAGGAGAAACTTCCTGTTACCACCATTCCAGTATCTTCTGCTCTTCCCACTGTATATAGCGATCTCTGGGATGAGTCCTGCAATAGTCGGACTGATGCACTCTCTAGGTCATGTGGTACTCTGGATGAGGGGCCCACCTATGAACCTGAGTCGATCATTCACTCCAGTTCGCATAACCATTTACCTTTGCCTGTCCCTAATCTCCCTTGGACGCACAGCCAGGCTAACTTGTCTGCAAGTTCCACAGTTGCTATGCCCTGTGATGTGATTGAAATGGTCGCTACACCTGACAATACCATTCAGTCGGCCTCTGCACCAGTTATGCCAGTCCAGCCCATGCCTAATGAGCTTCCTGCTTCTTGTTCAGCACCTTCTGTGACCTGGCCTCACCCTACTGCTACTATGTCCGTTCAAACACGTTTAAGAGGCTCAATCCATCCTTTGGATAGAATACCTCATTCGGCCAGGAGGGGTTTTCAATCTTTTTCTCAGGGTTCTCTACATTCTGTTTGTGTTTCAGCTATCCAGCTTGACTCTGGGGACATGTCACCTTCTAACCAACCTGACCTCAGGGATCCACTGACCTCTGCCCAGTCTGGTGGTCCTGTTATGGATGCCCAGCTCATCTTTAAGGGTCTGGGGGACCCTGCTCAGGCTCCTGATCTTCTCATGCCCTTACCCATTCCTAAGAAGCCTTTAGTCCTCAAGTCCTGTCCTCCTCTCCCTACCTCGGTTCCAGTCTCTGAGGATAATCTAAAATATGAGGTTAGTCAAGTTTTGGATTCCCGGCTCCGTAAAGGCATTCTTCAGTACCTCGTACATTGGAAAGGGTTTGGCCCTGAGGCGAGGTCTTGGATCACTGCATCTGAGGTCTTTGCTCCTTGTCTGTTGAGGAGGTTCCATCTGGAGTTTCCCTTTAAGCCTGGACCCAGGCGGGGGAGGGGGAGGCCTCGTAAGAGGGAGGGTACTGTTATGGTTATGCAATAGTTTGTCTGCTTACCTGTTTCCATGTGTTCATCTAGAGACCAGCCGACCCCCACCTGTCTGCTTTTGTAATCCATCCTCTGGCATGGTTCCACCCTAGCTCCTATCAGGGAGCTCTATATTAACCTGTGCACTGCAGGCCAACCCTGCTGATCAACCTTTGTGTGTTAGCTTCCTGTTACCTGCCGTGTGCTCTTCTGTTGTTCCATTACCGACTTTGGTGTGTCCTTGACTATCCCTGTTTGCCTGTAATCCTGACCTTTTGGCGTGTCCCTGACTATTCCTGTCTGCTTGTGGTCCCGACCTTGGCTTTGTCTCTCACTTTCCCTATCCTCCTGTTGCCTAATGTGGGTGTGAGCTGGCGGACCCTGGGTGTCACGACCTGGAGCCAGTTGCAGCCAAGTCCATCCTCACCACTAGAGGCGCTGGTGAACACCTGCTGGCTCTTAGACTCCGTGCCCCAGGGAATCTTACGCTCTAACCCCAGTGGGATCTGTCTCCCGTCTGCAGCAGTCAGCCATAGGGTCCACAACCTTGCGGTGCACTCCTGATCCCTACGGTGTGCATCTGTCACCTCGCCTCAAGGTGACCTGGCACTGAGCCACAACTATCACTGGGATGCAACTACAATATCCATGTACACCTGAGTGCAGGAGGGGTCTCTTAAAAAGAAAAGCCCAGGAAAGAGTGGGGCAGTTGGGGAACATGCCAACCAGTGTAGGATGAGAGAAGGAGTTCTGTGCTGTGCTTGGCAAGCAGTTCTCATGCTGAGTTCACTGGACACTGCTGTACCTTGCAGACAGTATGCTGGACTGGATGGAGTTGCTCACCCTCATCATTGCTCACCCTGAGATGCTTGCTGTGATCCAGGCTTTTATCGACCAGCCAAGGCGGTCTTCATCCCATCTGCTGCTATCATTTGTCAACTACTGGAAAGGGCCCCCCCCCACCGTCCTAAATGCCCACCATCAGAGGACTGCCAATAATGGAACTGGCGAAATGGTCACAGACTCAATGTTAAGCTGCATCTATCTGCAAACAACTCGCGGATCACAGACGCCACATCTACTGCTGTGTGAATTGCTCATGCCACTTTAGACAGGGCCTAAAATAACTACTGCAGAGGTGCTCACACTTACATCTAACTATTACAACTGTGCATGTCTTGGCACCTGGCTGCTGCACCTGGGTTTGCCCCTTCTAAGTATCCATCTGCACCAAAAGAGTCCCCTCTTGCATTAAGTTCAAGCTCCTTGTTATATTGCTGCAATACCCAATTTACAGACAAATCCTCATTACCCTGTACACCAATGTTCTTAACGGGCAGAAGATCCAGCCAGCAGAGGATCCATCATGAAGAATTAATCAAACTACTCTGTTCTGAGGGCAGAACAGTGTTTAATCCTAAGCCCTTATTTTACAGGCCTAAACCTAGCCCAATTTGTTTGAGAGCTCTCAGGTGGCATAGTTGGTCTATGTTTGTTACTCTTGTTTGGTCACTTGGATGTATCATCCCATACAGAAAGCTACTGTTTATTCCCTCGGGGTCACAGTATATGCTAGAGTTTGTATTTCTGCAAGAAGCCCTGCAAAGTAAATTATTCAGTCACTATTGTGTTTATGCTTATTGACATTCATGTCCCAATACACCCTGTTATACTTTTATAATTCTAACCTGTCAATACAGTATATTTATCTATTTTTAGTTGTTTTTACGTGTCTGCTGGGACTTACAGAAATGTATACTGGTGGTGTTAGTGAGGGTGAGGCCTCACATAAGGCTGGATCAGAGCAGAGGACTCAAATTATCAGGGGTTCCAGAAGGGGTAGCGCTATAATTGCCATTTGTGTTATCTTGTCAATCAACAAGTTATCAAAATCTTCATATATGCAAATGTGCTCAGATACATACATAATATAATTGCCCAAAATGAAACAACAAGTGTGCCAAATAATCAATATGTGAAAGACATCATTTCTGATGAAACACGAAGGACGGAGCATGGTTTGACATCACTTGTGAATTCCACTTCATAAAGCCACCATCAAGAATGAGGTCCAATTCTGTTTAACTGATAAATATGACTCCATCTATAGGAGTCATAACATACTTAAAGAATGCATACAGATCCACAACCCCAGCCTCCAATCTTCTCCCTCTGCAAGACTGGTCCCCTTTTCAGGGAATATTAGCACAGGGCTCACCTCCAGGTCATTAATAAATGCATGCAGGGATATACAAATGAAAAGAGAACCAAAGGTTCCATATAGTGTGAAAACTGCTGGATATTTTTTTAAAAAACAAATAAAATTGCACTTACAAGCAAAGAAATTTAATCAGTGTAGGATAAAATACCAAGTTGTGTCCAAAGCTTTGCACTTCTGGCTCAGTTCCGGTATATGTGATCATTTCACAACAGGCTCCGTCCTATGTGTTTCATCACAAGTGACATCTTAAGCAGCATGGGTACCATGTTGAGTCACCACATAATATATAGTCTCTCAATTGCCCAGGAAATTGGAAGCCAAGCATTATTCTAAAGCTGCTTTCACAATGGAGCAGTTGGGCATTGAAGGTAAAACGCAGCTAGTTTTAGCGGACTTTACCGTTGTTTTAGCGGTGCAATTCGGCCGCTAGTGGGGCACTTTTAACCCTCACTAACGGCTGAATAATGGGTTAAATGCGCTCGTTTCTAACCGCTGCTAAAACGCTTTTCAGGTGCTTTGGCAGCGGTGCCCATTAATTTCAATGGGCAGGAGCGGTGTATACACCGCTCCTTCACCGCCCCAAAGATGCTGCTCGCAGGACTTTTTTCAATGTTTTGTCAGTGCAGCATCCCAGTGTGAAAGCCCTCAGGCTTTCACACTGAGATTGCAGGGGAGGCATTTTACAGGTGTTATTTTTACTCCAACAGCCCCTTGAAAAATGTCCCAGTGTAAAAGGGGTCTAAAACAAATAGAGTCTTGTTTTGGTTCTACTGCCATATTAACAGCACAGATGGCACAAAGCCAACAAAGCCTCAATATGAGTAGCAAGTCAACTTGGACCTCACGACAAGGCCCCCTAAAGGTCCAAAAATGAGATGGTGATCCACAGAACACTTAAGGCTCAGATAAGAGGCACTACATTACAAGAATAACAAATAATAACAAATAATTATTACACACAAAAGACAGGAATATATTAAATAACATCTCCATGGACCAGGAAATCAACCATCATTAATAAATACATTAATGTCCCAGCCCATGTTTTTTTTTTTTTTTTTTTTTTTTTTCAGTTTCAAAAGAGCTTTATTGAAACGTAATAAAAAATGTAACAACAGGTCTCCCACGCAGGGGAGTCAAGAAGAAGGAGTTTACACAACATGGGTACAACATGACTGGCAAAAGTTCTATTGTTTGCATAGTAGAACAGAGAGTGAATGGAACAATACCCATCAACCTGCTCATATCGAAAAGTTTCTCAATTACAACATTAAACAAGGCACCACAATCAACTTGAAGCAAGAGTTGCCCCGAACCCCCAACACCATTTTCCGGGATCTTGCTGTGTCGGGGACTCAGAGCCCTCCCAAGATATGACAGATTATAGTTAACAGGGGCCCACTCTGAGCAGGGTCCAAATTTTCAACCTCTGTTAGTTGGGACAATAGCAGATGAGGGAAAAATGGGCAATGGGGAGGAGGGGTTAGGGAAAGAGAGAGAGGAAGGAGGGAGGAAAGAGAAGAAAGACATGAAGAGAGAGGGGAGTAGAGGGGAGGCCTCAGGGAGGGCCCGACCTGTCTAGGGGAGTGCACCTAGAGGGGGGAGAAGAGAACAGGTTTTAGCCAAGTGTGATCCCCATATGACTCGCCCAGGGTTCCCATATTCTCTTGAACCGGTCTACTTTGTCGAGAATTACACTGGAAGTCTGTTCTTGGAGCATGATCCAAGTAATCTTTCGTTTAGTAGAGTGGAAGGAAACCCTAGGTGATTTCCAGGCCCGGGCAATGGACAATTTTGCCCCAATAAGGATGAATTGGGCCAGAATTCGTGAGAATTTCTTCGCACGAGGGATATCCTGATTGAGGAGAGCAATCTTGGGGTCCTGGGGAATTCCAAGCCCCGTGACTTTGCGGATAAGGCTAAAAACACTATTCCAATAACCTCTGATTCTGGGGCATTCCCAAAAAGTATGGATCAGGGATCCTAAGTGGCCACAACCCCTAAAGCAAAGTGGGGAAGATTGGGGGAAGATTGACGCAAGTCGTTGCGGGACTAGATACCATCTGGAAATCACCTTGAGGCTGGCCTCCATTAAAGAGACGTTGATGATCCCCTTGAGCCCTCTCATGAAGCTGCAATGCCAAGTATCCAGGTCCCAATCGAAATCCAGATCCCGCTCCCATTTCAGCATGTATCCTGCCTTAACCTGTGGATCTGCTAGAGCTGCATAGATCAGGGAGATACCACCTCTCATAACCACAGCTGATGTGCACCATTGTTCATAGGGGGTGACTGTCAGGGGGCCTAATGTACGGGAAGAGAGTGAGTGTAGGAAGTGAGAGATTTGGCGGAAGCGAAATCTCTCGGTCAGAGGCATCTCTAGTTTAGAAATACACTGGTCTAACGTGAGGGGACCGTTGGAGTTGACGTAGTTCCCAATTCTAATGAGACCTTTGTTGAGCCACCATTGGAATGCTTTGATGTCTAGTCCAGGTGGAAACTGAGGATTGTTAAAGATGTGTGCTAGAGGGCGCCACGGTGAAGTCAGGGAGTTCTTTGAGTGAACCGAATCGCAGAGGGCCGTTGAATGAGACAGAGTGGGTGACATAATCGGAGGCCTGGACTTGGAGGGTCGCCAGATAAGGAAATCTATGGTAAAGTTGGGAATAGCTTGTCTTTCCATGTCCACCCAATCCGGTTTCTTACTGTTAGTGTAGATACAGGAGATCTGGCTCAACTGCGCAGCTTGGTAATACCACCAAAGATTAGGTAGTCCAAGTCCTCCTTTTCGTCTGGGTCTAAAGATAACCGATTTGGGTAATCTATGGGAAGAGCCGCCCCACACAAAGCGGATTATAGAAGAGTGCAAACTGTTGATGTGGGATTTGGGAACCGGGATAGGGAGCGAGCGGAAAAGATAGAGGATTCGGGGAAGTAGGGTCATTTTAATGGCATTAACTCTACCCAACCAGGAGATCTTGTAAAGGGACCACTGATCCAGGTCTGCCTTCAACTTGTTGTACATAGGGGGGAAATTGTGCTTATAAAGTAGACCAATGCTTGGAGTGAGGTGAATCCCCAAGTAAGGAATGGACGTAGTATTCCACGAAAAGGGAAACTGGGATTGGAGTTTTGCAACCGAGACAGAGTTAACAGAGATGTTAAGGGCTACTGACTTGGACATGTTGACTTGCAGGCCAGAGGCTTGCCCAAACTCATGAAGCACCCTTAAAACGTTGGGAGTGGAGATGAGTGGCGAGGTAATGAAGAGAAGGACATCATCCGCGAATAACGCGCATTTATGCGAGGAGGGGCCGCAGCGCACGCCGTGGATATCTGGATGAGTCCTGAAAGAGATTGCTAGTGTTTCTATAGCTATAGCGAATAATAGGGGGGATAACGGGCAACCCTGCCTAGTGCCCTTGGCAATAGGAAAGGGGTCTGAGAGATGGCCTTGAAGTTTGATCCGGGCACTAGGATGGGAATAAAGGGCGGAAAGAGTATTGACAAATTTGTGGCCAAAACCCCATCGCTCTAGTGTGCGAAACAGATATGGCCAGGTAACGGTATCGAAGGCCTTTTGGAGATCGATGGACAATAGGAAACCCTCCTGGAGAGGACCGCCATCCCAGCCCGACTGGAGGATGGAGATGATGTCTATAGCTCTCCTCACCTGGTCCGGCCCCTGTCTACCTGGTATGAAACCAACCTGGTCCCCATGGACATATGAACCTATGAAAGAGCCCAGTCTGTTTGAAAGAATCTTGGTCATTATTTTCAGATCGTTATTAATTAGGGATATAGGTCTATAATTGCTCACTAGGCTTAAGTCTTTATCGGGTTTAGGTATTACTGATATAAATGCCAGGTTAGCTGTCGGGTCCAGAGATGACTTATTGTTGAGGGAGTTGAAGAATCGGGCCAGGTAAGGAGCCAGGACATCTATAAACTTTTTATAGTACTTAGTAGAAAACCCGTCAGGGCCAGGGGCCGAGCCGAGTTTAAGTCCTTTAATGACTTCTCTAACCTCCTCCTCCGTAAAAGATGATTCCATAAGCTCCCTATGGGAGTCTGAGATTCTAGGGAGTGCAATACCGTCCAGGAAGGCATCCATCTGTGGAATACTAGCGGGGTCGGTGTCCGAGTATAGATTAGAATAAAATTTATTAAAGGCCTCAAGTATCTGTTTAGGGTTTTGAGTCAATTTTCCGGAAAGGGACTTCACTTTGGGGAGAGCCTGAATCCTGTGCCGGGGGGATAGCCTCGCAGCCAGCTGGGGGCCAAATTTATCAGTGTGAAGATAGAATCTGCCACTTGTCCATTTTAGGTGGCTCTCCGCACTGGAAGTCAGGGCCAAATTCAGAGCAATTCTAGCGGTATCCATTTTGGCTAGTGAAGTGGGTGAGGGATTTTTCTTGTGAGCAGCACTCAGTTCCTGGAAGTCCTGTTCCAGATTGACTATGCCTTGGGCTTTTTCCTTCTTGAGCTGGGAGGTTAGCTGAATAATTTTGCCTCTCATGACAGCTTTATGGGCCCCCCACAACGTGCCCGGGGAGATTTCAGGAGTGTCATTAAATTGAAAGAACTCTTTCAAGTCTCTCTCCAGCTTTGTACAGTGTATTTGGTTAGCAAGGAGGGACTCCTTAAGGCGCCATTGGGGGGGGCCCGCCGGAGCCAGAAAGCCCACTAGCTGGATGAAGATGACTGAATGATCAGACCATGGTACCTCTTTAATGCAAGCCTGAGATAAAAAGGTAATATCCGCTGTGTGGACAAAAATGAGATCTATGCGGGAAAATGTCCTGTGTGGAGCCGAAAAGTGAGTGAAGTCCCTAGCATCAGGGTGAAGCTCTCTCCAAGAGTCTATCATCCCCAGAGAATGTAGAAGTTTAGCAATTTTTAGGCTCTGTTTGGGGGGACGTTTCAGGTGGGTTCTACCATTGGAACTCTTATCCATAAGGTGGTCAAACGCGATGTTCGAATCACCTCCCATGACCACCTTACCCTCCAGGTGGGAGGATAAGGCAGTCAGCATGGACGAGAAGAAAGGAGCTTGGTTTTTATTGGGCGCATAATAAGAAACAAAGGAGAAAAGGATATCGTTAATAAGACCCTTAACCAGAAGATATCTCCCTTTGATATCTCTGATGGTTTGAATGTGGGTGAACGGGGTTTGTTTAGAGAATAATATGGCAACCCCCCTCGTCTTGTCATCTGCGTTTGCTAAAAAGAAGGTAGGGAAATTCCGGTGTAAAAATGTGGGGTTATAATTTTTGGGGAAGTGGGTTTCTTGAAGCATAACAATATTAAGGCCCCTAATGTAGTAGCTGTGAAGAGCTTTACGTCTTTTAGAAGGGGAGTTTAGGCCTTGAGTATTATGAGACGCTATCTTGAGCGTTGTCTTATTAATATGCGGATCAGCCATGGTTAACAGAGTGTGGGATCAAAATAGGGAGTAACAATCTTACCCTGGGTAGGAGAACTTGTTTGCTGTTCCGAAGTGCAGGATACAGGTGCTGAAATGCGCCATAAACCGATAGGCGGGATCTCCCCGAGGGCTCCTGTAGGAAGAAAAGAATAGAAAAGGAGAGAGTGAGAGGAGGAGGGAAAGTGGGGGAGGGGAGGAGGGGGAGGAGGGGGGGGGAGAAGGGGAAGGACTCGAGAACGGAAAAGCTTGGGTCCTTCTATGATGGGTCTGGAATGGCAGAGCCCACCTCGAGCCTCCTGAACCAGGAGGGCCCGAACTAAGGGCAGTCTGAAATCAGACTGCATTCCTGGTGACCCTAAGGGAGAAATCTCCACAAGGGGGCAGCTGGTAGAGTGGCACACGGCAATAAGCCCCGCTACGGCTCCAGCGCCTCTATAGACATGCCTATAAAAATAGGTGCCAGCGGGCAAAGACAAAGAACCATAAAAAAAAATTAACGAAGAGAAAAAAAACATATCAACCTTGGAGAACTTATAAGCAATCAAGATCCGGGACTGCCTAAAAAAATAGCGAGACATAAAAACAAATGATGTCAGTACTACAACAACGTTGGGAGAGATGTGTCATGGACAGGGGGGGGGGGGGAGAGCACGGGATGTTAGGTGAATGTTAAGTGAAAAATCGGGACAGACATTCACACCCCGTAAAAATAAAATAAAGAAGAAAAAAAAAAAAAAAAAAAAAGGGGGGGTGGGGGGGAGGGGGCCAGGGGTTTGGAGAGAAAAAAAAAAAAAGAAAAAATCACATTTTGCAAAGGGAAGAACTGAGTCCAGAGGGTCCTTAGAAGGACCGGAGGGAAGCCGGAAAGTCCGTCGGCCCCTCCTGACAATCATCAGGATTCAAAAATGAAAAAAGTCAGGGACCTAGAGGCCCTAAGGGCTTAGGAGTCACTTTGGAGGTACAGAGTCGCGGTGCCTCTTCCACTTCTGTTTCACCCACAGGGGGGCCAACGGGCTGTTCGGGGGGGGGTCTTTTAGACGCGTTCGGCCGGCTCTCCAACTGGTTGGATTGTAGATCTTGTGTAATGAGCCCAAGTTGCAGGAGGAGGGTTTCCCCGTCATGAAAGTTGGTAAAGCTGTACTGTCTTTCTTTCAACTGGAACTGAAGGCGAAATGGAAAGGCCCATCTATATTTGATCGAATTTTGATTGAGAACTTCCAGAAGGGGCTTGAGAGATCTTCTCTTTTGAATCGTAGCGGGGGAGATGTCTGCGAAGACTTGGATTTTATTGCCCTGGATGGTGAGATTGTCACGATTGCGAGACCGCATCATGATTTCCTCTTTTATTCCATAAAAGTGAGGCTTGATCACAATATCACGGGGCAAACCGTCCTGGCGGGGGGCTTGTAACGCTCGATGGGCCCTATCCAGCTCTAGCTTGTGGTCCGGAACATCCGGGATAATATCCTCAATGAAGGCCTTGACGGTGCTTTGAATGTCCGTGACAGATTCAGGCACACCTCTGATGCGGAAGTTATACCTTCTGCTTCTGTTTTCTAAATCATCTAATTTAGAAAGAGCTGATTCCAGTTGTTCCTGCAGGGACTGTATGCATTTAGTGTTCTGGTTAGTGCGAGCTGCTGTATTATCCACTGCCTGTTCTATCACATCTATTCTGGCCCCAAGATTCTGCAGGTCGGCTTTGATTGAAGAAGTTATCTGAACAGCATTTTGAGCTAGGCCTTATTCAGAGAATAAGAGAAGCCTGCCAGCGATCTATGTATCAATGAAATAGTAGAAGCTGGAGAATTCTGAGGGTCCTGGATGCTACTCACGGCAGCGGAGGAGGGCTGGGGAGGAGGGGGGTCCGCTATATCATCCCTGATGTCTGTTTCTCCGCCGGGAAGAGGAGCGGTCGCCATCTTGGACGGATCAGGCTCGTCTAGGCCGTAAAGTAACTGGCGGCTGGCGAACGTCTTTGCCCGGCCTTTGGGCATATGTGCGAGCTCCTGGTGTCTTCCGGAGCTCGGTGATGTATGCGGCTAAGATTCCCGCTGGCTGGGAAAGCTGGTGTATGCGCCGAAGGGCCGGAGCGGTACGGAGCTCCCGATCAAGGCGTCCGACCGGAAGTCCCGCGCATGCGCACTCTACGTCCCAGCCCATGTTAAAGCAGAGTTCCACCCAAAAGTGGAACTTCCGCTTTAAGCACTACTCGCCTCCTTACATGCCACATTTGGCATGTCATTTTTTTGGAGGGGGAGTGGGTACCTAGTTGACAGGTACCCAGCTCCCACTTCTGGCTTTCGTCGCCTCTCCGCCTAGGTGACACCACCCCTCCCTCTCCCTCTCTGCAATATTCTGGAACAAGTCACAGGTCCCGGAAGATTGCCTGGCCACTAAGCGAGCACAGCACAACTCGCACATGTGCAGTGTGCAACCGTCTTGGAAGCTGCAAGCTGTCATAGCTGGGTGCCCACACTTGCAATGCTGGCATCGCAGAGAGGTGGGGAAGAGGAGTGAGGTTTTGGGCGGCCACATTGCTGGACTGTGGGACAGATGAGTGTCTGTTTATTAAAAGTCAGCAGCTACACTTTTTGTAGCTGCTGACTTTTAATAAACTTACAAATGAGTGGAACTCTGCTTTAAGTCCATGTGGGGAATAGGTTTTCAAATGAAAAATCAATCTAGTTTCCATTCCATTTTATCAAAAATCTTGCAAGTCATAGAACATGTGAAGGAGGTTTCTCCTATATGGTGTGTCACAATTTCTCTCCCATATGGGGCCTGTCAACCTCTATAGGGCAATCTTTGGGAGATTCCTGTTCCTCAAATATGGTGGACCTCATTAAGGCTTACCATTTCTGTTATATGGTCTCATACTTGGTGATTGAAAGAGAAGCTTTCTATCCTGAGTAGCCCTAGATCCTGGAGGTTCCACTTGCATCCTACCTCCTGCACCAAACTTAGCATCACTATTGGTCTCTCCCCCAATACCTCCTCCTTGATCTTCAATTTCTGCTAGTTCCTCAGTTTGTTCAACTTCCACATTCTGCCAACTAAAAACTATTACTGTCTTATATTCTGTTACGTCCCTATTTATATTTTTTCCTTTTCTTTATTCTTTGTTCTTGTTCCTCCTTTTTTAAAAGTTTCTCAAGATCCGTCGATCTCCTGCAATACTCATTATACTCCTGAAATCCTCATTATATGGAGCCAATTTCTCTTTCAATGCCTTAATCTCCACATGAATTTTCTTTTCCTCAAAATTAAAAATGCAGGAAACAAATACCTGATTTATTAAAATATTTAAACCACTCATCTAGGCCAGTATCTCCTTTTTTGGGCCAAATGTCCCACCTCAAGCTGCAAGGCCCTATGTTGTCTGAAATATACCTCTCTAGAAAAGCAATATCCCATTCTGTATGGGCCCCAGATATCATAAAAACTTTGAGTCTCGTGAACACCAAATTACTGTCATTGCCGCCAGTGGATACAGAAATGCCCTCAGTATTAGGGTTAAACGCAGCTCTATATTCAAATACTGTACATCTATACTGTGATAATGTATAATTTCCACAGCTACAAGAAACATAATTATTAATTATTAATTAGAACAAATACCCTTATAACCAAACTAGTAACCACACTTATGGAATGTAAACAAAATAATACAAGCAAAAAGAACGCTTTAAGATATTTTTCACAGCAATCTAATATAATGTATACAAAAATTGTGCTGTGCTAAATACACAATATAAGTGCCCAAATAAACAATAATGAAAAAAAGTGTCCAATAATCAATATGTTAAAGACAACATTACTGGAGGTGTAATTGTATGACCCTGTGATATTGAAGTTATCTTTTGTGTGTGTGACACTTTTAGATGGATTGATTTGTTTTTTCACAGTTTGCAGTTTTTTTTCCTTTTCCTTTTTGGATTAATGAGGCAGGTTATTGGTAATCATGTGAGTCACTGTGGAAACAATGAGTGGCTGCTAATTAACCGACAGCTGAGCAGCTCTGAGCAGTGCCAGGGCAAGGTCGCCCAGTGCCCAGGGCGAACATATCAAAATGCGCCCCCCCCCCCATTTACAGTGCAAGGGTTCAGTAGCAAGTGATGCAGAGCTCAGGAATGGGGAAAAAAAACTTATTAAAGTGGGGTTCCACCCTAAAGTGGTGCTTCTGCTCATCGGAACCCTCTCCCCCGCCGGTGTCACAGTTGGCACCTTTCAGGCGGGAGAGGGGTGCAGATACCTGTCTAAGACAGGTATTTGCACCCACTTCTGGGCATAGACTCCCACGGGAGTCTATGGTTCTTCCTGCCCCAGCGCACTGTCTGCTGGGACACACATGGGTCCCAGAGACATCGCGGACCATTCCCATTGCACTGCATGACTCGTGCATGCGCAGTAGGGAACTGGGAAGTCAGCAGCTGTAGTATTTATAGCTGCTGGCTTTTATTTTTATTTTCCAGTGGACTCCCTTTTTAAGGATTGTGGAAATGGGGTTCAGAAGACTGGTGTAAAACCCAAGATGTTATATATTGCAGCTTAACAATCATTAGATGTGGTGGCTGCATGGGAAGGAGGGTAGTGTTAGATGTACTAGCAGATTTAGCAACACTAACAAGTTGAAGACAAACTCACTAGCCTATGGAAAACAGGATCACACATTCTCCACACTTCAGCACACTGGACTCCTCTACTTTATGCTATGCTGTCTAAAGTCAACATGGGAAAGAGAATGAGGAGGACACACTCTGATACACAGGGGGGGGGGGGAGGGGGCTCTGACACATGGGGGGGCTCTGACACACAGGAGTGCTCTAATACACAGGCGGGCTCTGACACACAGGGGGACTCTAACACACAGGGGAGCTCTGACACACAGGGGGATCTGACCCACAGGGGGGGCCCTGACACATGGGGGGCTCTGAAACACAGGGGGGGGGGCTCTGACAAACTTGGCTAATAGGGGCAGGTATTTTTTTTTTTCATTGCACACAGCTTATTTCAGGCAAATAATCTAGTAGTAAGTACACAGTGATACATATCCTATGTTCAGGATGGGAGACAGCTGGGGGGAGTTAGTTAAGCACTGGATCCCCTCCCCCCATACACAAGTACTGGATGGATCAGCAGAGAACATTAACAACTGAAAAGTCCCAGAATATTCCCAACTAGGGATGAGCCGAACACCCCCCGGTTCGGTTCGCACCAGAACTTGCGAACGACCCCCGCGTTCGGTACGAACATTAGAACCCCATTGAAGTCTATGGGACTCGAACGTTCGAATTGGAAAGTGCTAATTTTAATGGCTAATATGCAAGATAGTGTCCTAAAAAAGGGTTTGGGGACCTGCCTCCTGCCTCAGGGGACATGGGTCACTGCAAAAAAAAGTTTTAAAAACTGCCGTTTTGGCGGGAGCACTGATTTTAATGACGATTAAAGTGAAAAAAAAAAAAGTGAAATATTCCTTTAAATATGGTGCCTGGGGGGTGTCTGTAGTATGCCTGTGAAGTGCCACGTGTTTCCCGTGTTTAGAACAGTCCCTGCACAAAATGACATTAAACGGAAATAACACCATTTAAAACTGCTTGCGGTTTTAATGTTATATCTGGTTCCTGCAATATGGTTGAAAATCATTGGGAAACATGGCATGGGTAGCCCTCCCTGCCCATTACCAGCCTATTTGGGTCTTGTACGCATATTAAGGGGAACCCCGTACCCATATTAAAAAAAGGAAATGCGTGTGGCCCCCAGGCCCTATATACTCAGAACAGCAGTATACAGGCGGTGCAAACAAGACAGGGACTGTGTAGGTTTGTTGTGTTAAGTTGAATCTGTTTGTCATTTTCAACCGGTACATTTTTAAAGTGTAGCTCCAGTCAAAAAAACTATCTTTAAGCTTTTTGGAAAACATAGGGAAGGGTTATCACCCCTGTATAATTTGTTTTGTCGTCCATCTTTTTTCATCTCACTTGCTGCTGTCTCCTTGCGTTTGCAAGTAGGAGATGTTTGTAAGTTGGATGTTTGAAAGTAGGGGCCTGCCCTATATTATAGCGGTATGTACTGGGTA
Source organism: Lithobates pipiens (assembly GCF_037356315.1). Classification (NCBI taxonomy): domain Eukaryota; kingdom Metazoa; phylum Chordata; class Amphibia; order Anura; family Ranidae; genus Lithobates; species Lithobates pipiens. The sequence continues at coordinate 354,316,837 of NW_027507758.1, read as the reverse complement.
CAGAGCACGCAGACAGCACGCACTATCTCCTAACACTACTGACTGCAAGCTCTATTATTAACCACTTGTTAGCCCAATGTTTGCATAAAGTGAAAGATGAAGTTATGCTGAGTAAATAGATATCAAACATGTCACTCTTCAAAATTGCACATGCCCGTGGAATGGCGCCAAACGTCGCTACTTAAAAAATCCCCATAGGCGACACTTTAATTTTTTTTTTACTGGTTACATGTTTTGAGTTGCAGAGGAGGTCTAGGACTAGAATTATTGCTCTCGCTCTAACATTATCGGCGATACCTCACATGTGTGGCACATGCGAGCACATGGGGACATTGGCGCTTTAATTTTTATTTTATTTTTTTATTGTTCATTTTACTTTATTTATTTTAGTTTGACATTTTTTCCCCCAAAAATATATTTTTGATCACTTTTATTCCTATTACAAGAAATGTAAACATCCCTTGTAATAGGAATATGGGGTGACAGGTCCTCTTTACAGTGAAATCTGGGGGGTCAATATGACCCCACATCTCACCTCTAGGCTGGGAAGCCTGAAATAAAAAATAAAAAAAAAGATTCTGGCTTTGATCGTACTGGCGAGTTGGTAGAAGCACCGGAGGGCGGTGAGGGGTGGGGGGCGTCTATGGCTGGGTATTTCAGGGTATCACCGAGTATGGCTGGGTATCTCCAAGTATGGCTGGGTATGGCAATTTATGGCAGGGTATTACAGAGTATTGGCGGGGTATTGGCGGGGTACTACAGAGTAATAGCAGGGTACTGCAGAGTATTGGGGGGTACTACAGAGTAATGGCAGGGTACTGCAGAGTAATGGGGGTTACTGCAGAGTAATGGGGGGTACTGCAGAGTAATGGCAGGGTACTGCAGAGTATGCACTGGTATTGCAGAGTATTGGCAGGGAATTGAGGGGTTAAATTCGGTGAGCAGCGATGTGGGCACTGCAGATGCAGCCCACATCACTGCTGACACCGATCTCTTTCCCCTCCGCTGTACCGATCGGTACAGAGAGGGGAGGGAGGAACAGGCGTCATAACATGACGCCGGTTTGTTTCCAAGTGATCACTCCGTCATTTGACGGAGCAATCACGTGGTAAACGGCCGCTATGAGCGGCCGTTTACCGTGATCCGTGATGCGACCCGGCGGTCACGGATGCTCTCGAGTGCGCACACCTCGGGGCACGCGAGAGCAGAATTCTGGGAGGCCGTTAATTAACGGCCTCTCAGAGTTAAACAACCCCCCTGAAGCCGTTAATCGGCAATGGGCAGTTGTTAAGTGGTTAAAGCTAGATCACTAGCTATATAGGTGAGGTGAATATAGTGGTGTATACTGCAGTCAGGGCACAGACAACAACCACTACACAGCAGCAAGATAGGAAATCAGTCAAAAACGATTGGTGTGTACTGTGTTGAAGGTACACAGAACACCCACTGCTTCAGATGCTAAGTAACACACTACACGAGGCCGCCTCAAAGGCGGCCTTATATAGTGTGGGGCGTGCACTACACAGCCTGAGCTATGATTAGCCACAGGCAGGATGCCTGTGGCCAATCATGGCTCTCCTCGCTGCCGGCGCTGCGATTGGCCAAGCATGCGGGGTCACAGTGCATGCTTGGCCAATCATCGGGCAGCAATGCACTGCGCCAACGCACTGCATTATGGTCCGCGCGCGCGTCACTCGAATTTTGACGCGAACGGCCAAAACATTCGGAATTCGCCGAACGCACGAACAGCCAATGTTCGAGTCGAACGTACGTTCGACTCGAACACGAAGCTCATCCCTATTCCCAACATATATAAGAATTGTTCTTCTCTTTTTGTAAACCTGCTCTGCAAAGTATAGGGTGGGTTTACAGCACAGTTTGGAAGGCAGAGCAAAAATTGTGTTGTGCTAAATACACAAATATAAGTGCCCAAATAAAACAATAGTGAAAAAAAGTGTCCAATAATCAATTATGCGAAAGACAACATTACTGGAGGTGTAATTGTATTACCCTGTGATAATGAAGTTACCTTTTGTGTGTGTGACACCTTTAGATGGATTGATTCGTTTTTTCACAGTTTGCAGTTTTTTTTTTCCTTTTTCCAAGAGATTTTCTTTTTTTTTTTTACATTCTGCAAAAACCATTGTGAATTAGTGGAATTAGTTCTGCTTGGACCTTGAAGAAGGGGACATACCCTGAAAGCTTGTCCTGACAAATTGTATGTTAGTGCAAATAAAAAGAAAATTACGGACAGTACTCAATTGTTTCAGTCTCAAGTGCAACAATACGGCTACAATCACCTCAGTAGAAGAAAAAATTAGGAAGGGGATATGCATTTTTTGTGAAAATGCTCGGTTTTATAAAGTAAAAGCACCCATTAGAAGTTGGATATCAACAGAATTATGAATGCGTCTAGTATCTAAATTTATGTGGTAGTAACTGGGTAAAATCAATGCACCAGTTTCTATTAAAATGTGATCACAATTTGGATATAAATGATTCCATTACTAAAGTGAAGCTCTTAATATTCGTACTGCATTTCAATGAGAAAAGCCTATGATGGACAATGATCTGCTATAACAATTTTATGTTTTAATTTGCAGTGCGAGTCAAAACACCATATGGAGTTCCCGGGTCTCTACTGCCGGTAACAAACATTTTTCAGCTTTTTTTGTTTTTAGATTTTGTGGCTTGACTAGTGCTCCTTTCTTGAATGAAATCTCAGCAAAACTTTACTTTACTAATGCATGGTATAACTAAACCTGTATCCACATCTTGTGACCTATGATCCTACCTGCAACTCCTATACAAAGCAGAGGAGCAGGGGGTTGTGCTAGGAGTGGGGATTTGGAAGCAGAGGTTTTGTGCTAGGAGTGGGGATTCAGGAGTAGGGGGGTTGTGCTAGGAGTGAGGGGATTTATGAGCAGGGAGTTTGTGCTAGGGGATTGGATTCGGGGGGTATTTGTGCTTGTAGGAGGGATTTGGGGGGGGGTTGTGCTAGGAGAGGGGATTTAGGGGTTTGTGTTAGGAGGAGGAGAGTGGATGATAAATTTGTGCTAGGAGGAGGAGTTTGGGGGATTTGTGCTAGGAGGGAGAATTCGGGGGGGGGGGGAGTTTGTGCTAGAAGGGGGGATTTGGGAGAAGAATTACAACCCACTGAACTCTGCCTCAAAGATTAAATTTTAGGGCTTGTTCCCACCAGGTGCAGTGCGGTAACACATACAAAATTGCATGTTTCCCATACCACAGAAAAATGTGCTGCCTTTCACAGTTGTGTGTGGGTGGTATTAATTCTTAAAGACACCCCCAATGCATCTAGAAAATGTTCATATGTCCGCACCTCTTAAAAATGCAATGTACAGGAACACGCAAAAAAGCATGCAGACTTGGACACACATCCTGGTGTGAGCGAGCCCTCTGACTGGTGTGCCCCAGGATTGTGTCATTTTAAAGGGTGCATTCATGGAAAATAGGTTGAAAAACACTGGGATAATGTGGGGAAGATTTAAAACCCAATTCCTTTATTTTGCCTGTGTATCTATGGGAGATTACCATACATCAATTTTTCCGTAGACACCTCAGAAAGTAAGTGTAAACCTGGCCAAAATAAGTTAAATCCTTTAAAAGACAGTTGCCAATGCAACAAGTTTGCCACTTAGAAACAGGGTCAAGACTAGTGATGGACGAACTTCCGACGGAACGTTCGCGGCGGGCCCCATTGACTTCAATGGGAGGCGAACTTCGCAAACCTACAGGTCAAATTTGCAGCCACAAAATAATTAATAGCTGTGCAAACATAGTCCCACCACATGGCCAATGACATAACACATGTATGAGGTGAATCTGGGATCGACAACTACAAGCATTCTTTTTTTATATGGGAAATTGTTGTGACAATTCAGGACTGTGGAGCACATAAAGGCAATGGAGGAGAGGGAAGGTCAGAGACCAGGGTAGGCAAAGAAGAGGGTGCAGGAGATGATCACCAGCAGCGTGACATACAGCAATGACACCTGCACCGTGATAGAGTCATCTGACAGCAGCACCGTGATAAAGAGCACTGACATCAGCAGCGTGACATACAGCAATGACACCTGCACCGTGATAGAGTCATCTGACAACAGCACCATGATAGAGAGCACTGACATCAGCAGCGTGACATAAAGCACTCACACCAGCACCGTGATATACAGCACTGACAGCAGCACCGTGATAGAGAGCACTGACATCAGCAGCGTGACATAAAGCACTTACATCAGCACCGTGATATACAGCACTGACAGCAGCACCGTGATAGAGAGCACTGACATCAGCAGCATGGCATAAAGCACTCACACCAGCACCGTGATATACAGCACTGACAGCAGCACGTGACAGAGAGCACTGACATCAGCACCGTGATATACAGCACTGACACCTGACCCGTAAGCAGCCCCAGGAGGAAGTCAGCATAGCACAGGGATGGTGGGAGCCCCTCATAATGAGCATAGCACAGGGATGGTGGGAGCCCCTCATAATAAGCAGCCCCTGGAGGATGTCAGCATAGCACAGGGATGGTGGGAGCCCCTCCTAATGAGCATAGCACAGGGATGGTGGGAGCACCTCAAAATATGCACAGCAGAGGTACAGCCCCAGGAGGAAGTCAGCACAGCACAGGGATGGTGGGAGCCCCTCATAATATGCACAGCAGAGGTACAGCCCCAGGGGGATGTCAGCACAGAACAGGGATGGTGGGAGCCCCTCATAATAAGCAGCTCCAGTAGAAATATGACACCGCTCAACCTCTTCAAAGAGGAGGGTACGGGCATATAGTACGGTGTGCTTTTTTTGGACAAGGAAGTGAGCCAAATGAAGAAATAAGGTCTCTGTGCTCGATTAAAAAAATTGTTTATAGACATATACATGGTCTACTGGTCACATGTGTTGAATTCCTCCGAGATCCATGCCTCATTCATTTTTAGAAATGTGAGGTAGTTAACACTGTCGTGAGCGAGTATGCTTATCGGTCACGATCCCCCCTGCTGCGCTGAACGTCCTTTCGGACAGGACACTGGATGAGGGGCAAGCCAACAGTTTGATTGCAAATTGGGCATGCTCTGGCCACCCAGTAGTCCAGGGATTCATCACTCCTCAGAGCATCCACATCGGCCGTTAACCCAATGTAGTCGGACACCTGACGGTCTAGGCGTTCCCTGATGCTGGATCCGGATGACACCTGTCGATGGGTCGGCTGAAAGAATGACCTCATATCCGAAGTCACCAACACATCTTCAAACCGGCCTCTTCTTGCAGGCGCTGTTGGATTGGTACCCGCAACTCCTTCTCTGGGAGTGGGAATTGTTCCTCTGCCAGCGCACGCAAAAGCAGAATGCAGCATTTCTCGAAGCAAGGCCTGGAAGTGCTGCATTCTGACAGCTCTCTGTGACGGCAGTAACATTTCCGCCATTTTGTGTTTGTACCGGGGGTCTAAGTACGTTGCCACCTAGTACTGGTCCTTGACCCTTATGCTTTTTATACGGGGGTCCCTATTAAAACACTGGAGCATGAAGGCCCCCATTTGCACTAAAGTGGAAGTGGTGTGGTGGCCTGGCTCCTGCTCATCATCCAGGATAATGTCGTCCTCTTCATTCTCCTCTCCCCATCCATGCACAACAGGGATCCCAGAAAGGTTTAAAGCATGCTCTTCTTGCTCCTCCTCATCCGCCCCGGCACCATCCTCCTCTGACTCCTCTTCAGACTCCTGTTTTTGACTTGTCTCAGATAGAGTAGCCCCCCCTGGGAATTCATCCAGCATTGCGACTTCCTCATCTTCCCGCTCCTGCTCCTCCACAGCTTGATCAATGACACGACGCAATGCACACTCCATAAAGAAGGCATAAGGTACCATGTCACTGATGGCGCCATGGCTGCGACTGACCAGTTTGATGATCTCCTCAAATGGGCGCAGAAGTCTGCATGCGTCGCGCATGAGCACCCACTGGCGCGGTGAAAAAAAAAACAGCTCCCCAGAACCGGTTCTGCCGCAGAGTTCATACAGGTAGACGTTAACTGAATGTTTCTGCTGGAGCAGCCTATCAAGCATATAGAAGGTTGAGTTCCATCGCGTCGGGCAATCGCAAATAAGACGTCTGACCGGCAGATTGTGTCGCCGCTGAATGTCAGCAAGGTGAGCCATGGCAGTGTAAGATCTTCTGAAATGGGCCGAGATTTTCCTTGCCTGCCGCAAGATGTCCTGGACCCCAGGGTATTTGACAAGTAATCGCTGCACGACCAAGTTTAAGACTTGTGCCATGCATGGCACGTGCGTGATTTTGCCCTGTTTCAATGCGCTAAGCAGATTGGCACCGTTGTCACACACCACTTTACCAACTGTCAAATTGAACGGTGTTAGCCACTAATCTGCCTGTGAACGCAAAGCTGAAAGGAGTGCCGGGCCAGTGTGGCTCTTGGCTTCCAGGCACAACAGACGCAGCACGGCATGGCAACGTCTCACCTGGCATGTCGAATAGGTTCTGGGGAGCTTGGGCGGCGCAGCGGAAGAGACGCTAGCAGTGGAAAAGGAGGAGTCAGCTGAGGAGGAGAGGAAGGAGGATGGAGTAGGAGGAGGAGGAGAAGAAGAGTCAGCCCTGCATGCAATCCGTGGCGGTAAAACCAAATGTACATGGGTACCACGGGTTACATGCTTGACGGCCGTCAGAAGGTTCACCCAGTGGGCAGTAAAAGTGATATACCTTCCCTGCCCGTGTTTGCTAGACCACGTGTCTGTGGTCAGATGTATCTTGGCACCGACACTGTGTGCCAGAGATACATTCACTTGCCGCTGAACATGGCCATATAGCTCTGGGATGCCCTTCTCTGAGAAATACTTCCTTCCTGGGACCTTCCATTGTGGTGTTCCAATGGCCACAAATTTGCGAAAGGCCTCCGAGTCCACCAGTTTATATGGCAGTAGTTGGCGGGCTATGAGTTCTGACAAGCCAGCCGTCAACCGTTGGGCAAGAGGGTTATCCGGCGTCATCATTTTTTTACGCTCGAACATTAGGCCCACGGAAGCCTGCCTTTTTGCCGAAAAACGTGAGCTTGGCGTGATGGAAGGTGGAGTGGAGGACAATTGTGAGGAGAGAGGAGAAGGAGAAGTAGAAGACGAGGCTGGACGGTGAGAGCCTGCAGTGTGGCTTTGTGTGTTCCGTTGCTCCCACTCGGCTCAGTGATGGCTGCTCATGTGCCTTCTTAAGGCGGTCATCCCTAGGTGAGTGTTGGGCTTACCGCGACTAATGTGTTGACTGCAAAGATTGCAGATGGCAACGCTATTGTCAGCAGCGGACACGTTAAAAAAAGCCCACACTGCGGAGCCATGTGCCAGTGTCCTGGGAGCGCCAGATGTGACCGTACATGGTCGATGACTCGCTCCTGATACATTTGCAGTCTGCTTTGTCCCTCCTGTGCAATGTAAGTTATTCCTGCTTCTCCTCCCTATCTGCTGGTCCATATCTCCCTCTGAACTCCCCTCCTCTTCCTCTCTTGTGGGCACCCACGTGACATCACTAGACACGTCATCATCAATGTCACCTTCCCCACCGCTATAAGTAGAGATCTTGGAGTAGGCAGCAACACCGGGTACCAACCTTCTCCTTGGGCTGATCTGGGTACTGTCGTCAGACTGCTGAGTAGCGGTTGTTGCTGCCTCCTCTTCCTGATCCAATACCAAGAGTGGCTGCGCATCAGAAATGTCTTGATATGGATCGGAAAATAATTCCTGTGACTCAAGCGGAAGGTATGTGGTGGTGGTGGTGGTGTTGGTGGTGTTGTTGGTGGTAGTGTCTTTGGGGGTGCACATAGCAGAGAGTGAAGAAGAGGGTGCAGATCGAGAGGATGAGGAGGGTGCAGAAGAGTAAGGCTGAGCGAGCCACTCAACCAAGTCTGGTGCGTCCTTTAAAGTAATTGAACGCACCTTCTGCAACTTCCCACTTTGGCTCAAGCCTGTTGCTCCTGCCCTACCCCTACCACCCCTGCGGAAGGGCCTGCCTCTTCCTCTGCCTGTCATTTTTTAAATGACCCTGTGACAAAACTCTCAGTCCCTATACCGATGAAGGACTGCTGCAGTATAGGGCAGCGGTCAGCAGTAGTGCACCTCAACCCTATGTATTGTGGACCGATACCAGTCCTTATAGAATGGCAGACTGTACCTCACTCAACCCTATGTACTGTAGCACCCTAGACAGACCAAGTTACCAGTCCTTATAAGGACTTTTGTGGACCAAGTAGGTTGTGTGTGAGTGATTAGCAGACTGTACATCAGTCCCTATACCGATGAAGGACTGCTGCAGTATAGGGCAGCGGTCAGCAGTAGTGCACCTCAACCCTATGTATTGTGGACCTATATCAGTCCTTATAGAATGGCAGACTGTACCCCACTCAACCCTATGTACTGTAGCACCCTAGACAGACCAAGTTACCAGTCCTTATAAGGACTTTTGTGGACCAAGTAGGTTGTGTGTGAGTGATTAGCAGACTGTACGTCAGTCCCTATACCGATGAAGGACTGCTGTAGTATAGGGCAGCGGTCAGCAGTAGTGCACCTCAACCCTATGTATTGTGGACCTATACCAGTCCTTATAGAATGGCAGACTGTACCTCACTCAACCCTATGTACTGTAGCACCCTAGACAGACCAAGTTACCAGTCCTTATAAGGACTTTTGTGGACCAAGTAGGTTGTGTGTGAGTGATTAGCAGACTGTACGTCAGTCCCTATACCGATGAAGGACTGCTGCAGTATATGGCAGCGGTCAGCAGTAGTGCACCTCAACCCAATGTACTGTGGACCTATACCAGTCCTTATAGAATGGCAGACTGTACCTCACTCAACCCTATGTACTGTAGACAGACCAAGTTACCAGTCCTTATAAGGAGCTTTGTGTAACAAGTGGGTTGTGAATGATTAGCAGACTGAAGCAGAAGGGCAGCAGTCAAGTATAATATTCTTTCTGTATTTGGAAGAAAGAATATTATATGTGTACAAGCCTATTACCATACCACTGATACCAGTCCTGAAAAGAACCTTTGTGGAACTAATAGTAACAGCTACTGATTAAACTGACCCTCACTCCCTCACACACTGCTTCCTGCCTGTCCCTATATAAACTGACAAAACAGAGGCTACTGGAACAATAATGGAAATAGCACTTTTGTGGCCCTGATAGTAACAGCTAATGACTAAACTGGCTGTCCCTGCAGCACACACCGTCCTGTCCCTTTCTCTAAACTGACAAAAGACACTCAGGCTGCTGCAACAATCACTAGCACAGCACTGCCTATCCTGAACCACACCTAACACTTTGTGCTGGGGGGGGGGGGAGGGAGAAGAGTATTAGTGCTGGGTTGGTGGGGGAGATATTTGTTAAGAGGGAGGAATTGAGGGGATTTATGTTGGGATAGGATATGGGGTAAGGGGGATTTGTGATAGGAAGGAGGGGTTGAAATAGAGTTGATTTGTGCTAAGAGAGGAAATTTTGGGGGATTATTTGTGCTAGTTGTGATGATTGGAGGGATTTGGGCTAGTTGAGGAGATTTGAAGGAGGAGGGAGATTTGACTAGGATTTCTACTCGGTGGGGTAATTTGGAGGGGATTTCTGCTAGGGGGTGGGAGGGAATTTGACCTGGGAGAGGAGATGGGGGTAGACATGAAGATCAATATTTGATTTTTCTTGGGAGGAAAGGAGGGGATTTTGGCTGATGCATAATGCTCATACATCTTGGGGGGGGGGGGGGGGGGTGGTAGTTTGGCATCTTCACCCTGGGCACTAGATGATCTTGATCATGATCCACGATCTTGATCCAGCACTATTTGGAAAACTTGGAGGGTTGGCAGCCCTTCTTAAATTATCAAACATAAAAAACGTTTTGGCTTCAGATATGCTTATGGGATATTGGACTCCTTAAATTATTATTATTATTATTATTATTATTATTATTATACAGGATTTATATCCCCTTCCCGCCGAGCGTACGCAGATCTGCGTACTCGGCTTCCAGGGGGTATACCGGGATGATGCCCGCACCTGCAGGCATCATCCCGGTACCGTTTTTTACAGCGGGCGATTGGCTTTCCAGCCATAACAACCGATGCGGCTAAAAGCCGCTCGGCTGTTATGCCGGAGGAGCAGGAGGGGACGTCCCCCCCTCCCGCCGCCTCTCGCCGCTGTTACCGGTGCTCCCGCTCGATCGGGAGCACCGATCAGTGGTCCGACGCCTCCGGCTGCTGCGGAGGAACTGGAACGAAGCCGTAATCGGCTTCGTTCCAGTCTCCTCATCGTAAACACGGAAGCGACGTCATGACGTCACTTCCCGTTTACTCGGCTGCCAATGGCGCCGGTTTTAAAAAAATATCCGGTATTCAGAATCGCCGTTTTCGGCGATCTGAATACATTGAAGTGTAAAGGAGGGGTGGGGGGTCTTTTAGACCCCCGATCCCTCCATAAAGAGGACCTGTCACCACCTATTACTGTCACAAGGGATGTTTACATTCCTTGTGACAGCAATAAAAGTGATCAATTTTTTTTTTTTTTTTAAAACAATTTAGCCGTTTTAAAATAAATAAAATAAATAAAAAAATAAAAAAAAAATTTTCAAAGCGCCCGCCGTCCCCGCGAGCTCGCGAAGCAAAGAAAACGCATACGGAAGTCGCGCCCGTGTATGTAAACGGTGTTCAAATCACACATGTGAGGTATCGCCGCGATCGTCAGAGCGAGAGCAATAATTCTAGCAGTAGACCTCCTCTGTAACGCTAACCTGGTAACCGTAAAAAAATTTCAAAGCGTCGCCTATTGAGATTTTTAGGTACCGTACTTTGTCGTCAATCTACAAGTGCGCGCAATTATAAAGTGTGACATGTTTGGTATCTATTTACTCGGCGTAACATTATCTTTCACATTACGCAAAAAAATTGGGCTAATTTTACTGTTTTGTTTTTTTTTAATTCATGAAAGTGTCCCTTTTCCCAAAAAGTTGCGTTTAAAACACCACTGCGCAAATACCGTGTGACATAAAATATTGCAACAATCGCCGTTTTATTCTCTAGAGCCTCTGCTAAAAAATATATATATATAATGTTTGGGGGTTCCAAGTAATTTTCTAGCAAAAAATATGGATTTTAACTTGTAAACACCAAATTCCAAAAATAGGCTTAGTCATGAAAGGGATATAGAGCCAACAGTTTTCACAGCACTTAACAAAATTAAGTCAGACATTGCAGTTATATTAAAATTGGGTACAAGAGGAATCAGAGGGCCCTGCTCATTAGAACTTACAATCTCAAAAGGAAGGGTCAATTGATACAAAAGGCAATAGCTGTGGGGGATGAGCTGATGGAGGAAGTAAAACCGTGTATTAGTTAGAAGCAGGATAGGCTTCTTTAAAGAGAAGGGTTTTCATGGATCGTCTTTAGATGGATAGATTAGGGGACAGTCGGACAGATTGGGGTAGGGAGTTCCAAAGGATGGGAGAATCTCTAGGGAAATCCTGGAGGCGAGCATGAGAGGAAAGTGACAAGGGAGCTAGAGAGCAGGAAGTCTTGGGAGGACCAAAGAGAGCGGCTTGCTTGGTATTTTGGGACTAGGTTAGTGATGTAGCTCGGAGCAGATGGCTTTGTAAATTATTGTTAGTACTTTGAATTTTATTTGCAAATTGTATTGAGAGGGGTGGAGGACACGGACTTGTTGGTAAGGTGGATGAGTCTTGCAGCAGCATTTATTATGGACTGAAGGGGGGATAGTCTATGTAAAGGTAATCCAATGAAGGGCGAGTTTCAGTAGCCGAGGGAGTGAATTAGAAGCTTGGTATAAATATTACATGACATTCACAGCTTCCTATTATTATGCATGTTTAGATTTTTCACTTTTCTGGGTCATGGTGTAGCTAGTAGTAGTTACTAGATTTGACTTGTTCTGTAATGTTGAAGCTTTTTCAAGCAGCCTCATCAGCTTAATTTGGCAAGCAAAACCACCCAGTGGCGTAGCGTGGGTTGTCAGCGTCCAGGGCAAGGCAAGTAATTTGCGCCCCCTTGTGACCACCACACTACACTACACTGACCACTATACTACACTACATTGACCACTATACTACACTACACTGACAACTATACTATACCACACTGACCACTATACTATACTCCACTGACCACTATACTATACTATACTGACCACTATACTATACGACAATGACTACTATACTATACTACACTACACTGACCTGCCTACAGTCTGTGTATCTCTATCCCACACCCCCCGGCCAGTACCACGACTCTCAGAAGGGAGTCTCACTAACCTTCTTGTCCTGGCCTCCATCCATCTGGAGCTGGGAGAAGACAGCGGTGGCTCAATTTTGCTTCTCTCCCCTGCGCTCTAGCTGCCATGTTCAGTGCTCGGCCAGCGCACTGTTATTGGGTGTATGGGGGTCATGTGTGGAGGCGGGACTTCAGGAGCGATCTCAGAGAGGCCAGCCCTACACCTCACATGACCCCCATATGCCCAATCACCGGCCGGACACTGAACATGGTGGTCGGCGCGCGGGAGACACAGGAAGTTAAAATTAGGAGGAGGCAGCCAGTAGTGACTAATACTGGCGCCCCCCTAAATGTCACTCCTGGGGCCATAGCACCCCCCACGCTATGCCACTGAAACTACCTTTCAACAAATAGATAGGTCAACATAGATGGGCAAACTCTGCAGGCCAAGACTCTTCCTACACCTTAAAGAGGAAGTAAACTCTCCCACTCTAATGCTTCTTTTAATTTAGTCCATTATAATAAGTAATTATCAAACTATAGCCACTGTAATCCAGCCCAAATTGCATATTACTTACTGTTTAAAGAAACTTTAAAAAAATAGTTTCCAGGGGTTAGGCAGCACCATCTTAAGTATTGTTTTCTGAGTCCACAGTGGAGTGTATTTCTGCCCTTACATTGAGCACTTCCTGTACTGTTAACCAAGCCTCCTTCTCAATCCAAAGTTTATATGGCAACCCTGCTTCCCTGTTCATAGCTGATTTGTTTTAATTCATAGTATTTACTTGTGCTACAAGACGGGAGACTGAACGGGGAGATGCCGTTGTAAACAACATCTCCCTGTTCTGCCTAGCAACAAGTGACACTGATCTCTGCTCCATGTGATTGGATCAGAGATCAGTGTTCACTAACACAAAGCCCAGCCCCCCACAGTTAGTAACACGCCCCTAGGAACACTTAACCCCCACATTGCCCCCCCTGGTTAACCCCTTCACTGCCAGTGTAATTTACACAGGAATCAATGCATTTGTATAGCACTGATTGCTGTATAAATGACAATGGTCCCAAAAATGTGTAAAAAATGTCCGATGTGTCCACCATAATGTCGCAGTCACAATAAAAATCGCTGATCGCCGCCATTACTAGTAAAAAAAAATTATTAATAAAAATGCCATAAAACTATCCCCTATTTTGTAAATGCTATAACTTTTGCACAAACCAATCAATACCAATAATCGCTTATTGCAATTTTTTTTACCAAAAAAGGTAGAAGAATACGTATCGGCTTAAACTGAGGGAATTTTTTTTTTATATATATATTTTTGGGGGATATTTATTATAACAAAAAGTTAAAAATAATGCGTTTTTTGCAAAATTGTCACTCTATTTTTTTTTATAGCACAAAAAATATAAACCGCAGGGGTGATCAAATACGACCAAAAGAAAGCTCTATTTGTGGGGAAAGAAGGACGTCAATTTTGTTTGGGAACCACATCGCACGATCGCGCAATTGTCAGTTAAAGCGACGCAGTGCCGAATCGCAAAAAGTGGTCTGGTCTTAAGCCAGCAAAATGGTCCAGTCTGAACGTGGTTAAATGAGACAAAGTTGTGCGGGAGAGTTTACAACCACTTTAATCAATGTATTGTAAAAGAAAAAGGGAAAGTCAGGAAGATGCACCTTTTAGACACAAGACAGTTCTCAATAGGTATGACAGAGGTATGATGTAAACTACTGTGCAAATGTTTAGGCAGGTATGAAAAATGCGGCAAATTAAGAATGCTTTCGGAAAAAAAGTCTTGATTCATTTTTTTATCAATTAACAAGATGGAAAGTAAATGAGCAGACAATGAATCCATATCAAATCAATATTTGAAGGAACTTGGCCAGTAGGTTGTTCCAATTATCTTAGAGAACTAACCAAATATGTTCCATGGATGTAGGCTGCCTCAAATCCTTCCGTCTCTTCATGTAATCTCAGGCAAACTCTATGATGTTGAGATTAAGATTCCGTGGGGCCAAACCATCACCTCCAGGCTTCCTTGTTCTTCTTTAAACTGGAGATCCACTATATTACCAAAAGTATTGGGATGTCTGCCTTTACACGGACATGAATTTTAATGGCATCCCAGTCTTAGTCCGTAGGGTTCAATATTGCGTTGGCCCACCTTTGCAGCTATAACAGCTTCAACTCTTCTGGGAAGGCTGTCCACAAGGTTTAGGAGTGTCTATTTGTCTAATTCACCCCAAAGGTGTTCTATCCGGTTAAGGTGACAAGTTCCTCCACCCCAAACTTGCTCATCCATGTCTTTATGGACCTGGTTTGTGCACTGATGCGCAGTCATGTTGGAACAGGAAAGGGCCATCCCAGAACTGTTTCCACAAAGTCGGGAGCATGAAATTGTCCAAAATGTCATAGTATGCTGATGCCTTAAGCATTCCCTTCACTGGAACTAAGGGGACAAGCCCAACTCCTGAAAAATAATCCTACACCATAATCTATCCTCCACCTAATGATTTGGACCAGTGCACAAAGCAAAGTGCATAAAGACATGAATGAGTGAGTTTGAAGTGGAAGAACTTAACTGGCCTGCGCAATGTCCTGACCTCAACTCGCTAGAATACCTTTGGGATGAATTAGAGTGGAGACAGCAAGCCAGGCTTTCTTGTACCCATCAGTGTTTGACCTCACAAATGCGCTTCTGGAAGAATGGTCAAACATTCCCATTGACACGCTTCTAAACCTTGTGGACAGCCTTCCCAGAAGAGTTCAAGCTGTTACAGCTGCAAAGGGTGGGCCAACTCATTATTGAACTCTACGGACTAAGACTGGGATGCCATCAAAGTTCATGTGCGTGTAAAGGCAGGCATCCCATTTATTTTGGTAATATAATGTAGTTTTTAATGACATTGGCTGTATGTTTGGGGTCATTGTCCTGCTGCAGAATAAAATTGTGGCCAATAATGCGAAACCAGATTGGCTATTGATGGAAAGGCAGTCTGTTTCCCAACATACAATAGATTTTTTGATGGGATGCGACCCTAAACGCAGACCTGCGATTATGGCTCCCACCCTTTCACACTCAATGGCGCTAAGCTCTACCCTTTTTAATCGGAGCTCCCTGATCTCCTCACTTAGACCTCTAACACATATTTTTCATAATGAGGATTTCTCCCCGGAGGAAAATAAAGAAGCATTTAAATGGTGGACAGACAAGGGGTTATACAGAACTGGACACTTCTTTTCCCTCGCCGGCCCTCTCTCTTTGACACACTGTAGAAAGAAACTAGATATGCCTGACTCAGAGCTTTATAGATTATAGATACACAAATCTCTCACTACTTAAATTCCATCTGGACCACTAAACCACTTCCCCCTTCTATAACGCAATATGAACAGTGGTGTGTGAATGGAGCGGACCAGAGGGGGGACATCTCACTGATCTATACAGCTCTCTGACGAAGGATAACAAGCCTTCATATGCCCAAGCTTGGGAAGCTGACTTGGACTGCACTTGGGATTCTACACAATGGTTTAGAGCCTCGATGAGAGCTCATAAAGGTATTCTTAATATTTCTCTAATTGAGGCCGGCCTCAAAGTTCTCTTTAGGTGGTACTATGTTCCTTCCAGGCTGGCTAGGATTTTTCTGGGATCCTCGCCATCATGTTTCAGGGGTTGTGGACTAGAAGGTAACATGTTTCATATCTGGTGGTCCTGTCCGCGCATCCGCTCTTTTTGGCAGAAAGTATTTTGCATGGCTAGTTCCCTGACGGGGGTCACCATCTTGCCACACCCCAGTGAGGCCCTACTCAACCATATAATCCCGGAACTACCCAAAGTTTCTCAGAAGCTGGCATTTTTTATTTTTCTTGGGGCCAAAATCACAATAGCCAAGGCCTGGAAGAAACATACTGTTTCCTTTAAGATGTTTAGAACAAAGGTCTCATGGATTATGGTGCAAGAAGAATTGGCTAAATTGAACGACAAAACTGAGAGATTTCGGGCGGTCTGGGAGCCTTGGGCCATGATGTGTAATATTTCCCTTATACCTGGTGTGCAACCTGGTAGTCTGGCCTCCTGGGGCCATTAGCACTGGAACAGCGTATTCTGCTCTCTCTCTTTCCCCCTCACACGTTTTTCTTTCTTTTCTTCTTTGACACCTCTCTTGGTGCAGTGTGATGATACCCTATTGGGTTGATTAGCGAGACAGCAGTCACGGTACTGGCAAGTTAGTTGCTAAAGTTATTTATCAGCATCTCGGGCTGTGTAACCCTAGTGGGATGGGGTGGGAGTGCCCTGGTGGGAGTGGGCGGATCCAGCCCCTGGCCAGCAGCATGATTCCATTTGGGGCGCCAGGGGGTCTGGGGCCCATGTACTTTAGCCGGGCGTACTCCAATTAGAGGAGTAGATTAATTGACATGGGTACACACCTATAAGTTTGGTTTACCGACCTAGTTAATGGTAATTGTAACATTACGCTCCGAGATGTCAATGGCTCTGTCTATGTTTGCCTATACTGTCTATATGTATGGAATTGTGGATGATCCCCTTTTTGTTTTATGGCATATTCATCTTCTCTGTTATGATGAAAATCTTCTAATAAAAATCACTAAACACAAAATTGTGGCCAATACTGACAATATCCAACCCAATTTGCAGAAACACAGCCCCAAACTTGCATGGAACCTCTGCTATGCTTCACTGTTGCCTGTAGACTCTCAATATTGTATCACTCTCTGGCCCTTCAGAAAACACACTGCCTTCTGTCACAGCCAGATATTTTTAATTTTGACTCATCAGTCCAGAGCACCTGCTGCCATTTTTCTGAACCTCAGAAAAATGTAAGCAAGCATGATGTGTCTTTCATCTGCTGCATTCATTTTCCTTGGATGACCTTGGTTTCCTTAATACTGAGAAATAAAGGCAGATACTTATCCACCATGCCATTCCATCAGGAAGGCATGCATTTGGCCCAAAAAGTATTCGGCAGCAGGACAACAACCCCAAATATACAACTAATGGCAATAAGAACTTTTATATTATCAGTGTAAAAAAGAAAAAGGAGTCCTGGAAGTGATGGTTTTGCCCCAACAAAGACCCGATCTCAACATCATTGAGTCTGCCTGGAATTACATGATTTCAAATCACTGTTGATGGTTTGGCTTATATATAATTCTATGTTAAATGTTTAAATTTGAATCTATGCTACTGTAATTCATTTTGATTTGTTATGCACAGTTAAAGTGGTTGTAAACCCTTACAATCCACTTTTGACTACAGGTAAGCCTATAATAAGCACGGTTTAGGGAATATCCCCTATATCAGCATATGCCGTCGTCATTGGCACATCGCACTAAAGCAATGGCTTGTTCGTGCCATTGCTTCAGCTGATGTGCCGTTAGGCCGCGTACACACGCGCGGACTGTTCGCCCAACTTTGTCCGTCCAACAGTTTCGGCAAACAGTCCGCTCAAAATTAGCATGGACGGACATGGCCACACACGACGAACGAACAGTTTGCTGAAACCGTGCGCGATGACGTGAACGGCACGTACGACGGGACGAAAAATACGACGTCCTATACACTGCATTATAACTTTCGGCGTGTAAATCCTTTCTGAGCATGCGCAGAACTTAGTTTGACGAACAAGCCTACACACGGGCGGACTGTTCGCTGAAACAAGGTTTCAGCGGACAGTTTTTCGGAAATTCCGTAAAACCTTGTTCGTCAAACTGTCCGCTGAAACTGTCCGCTGAAAGCCCACACACGAGCGGACTGTCCGCCCAAACACTGTTCAGCGGACAAAGTTGGGCGAACAGTCCGCCCGTGTGTACGCGGCCTTACCGGCGGCTCCCACGGGAGTGACGTCATTGCGGCTCCAGCCAATCACAGCGCGGACCAGTGTGTGGGGACCACAGCGGGGGCTTCGACCTATGGCGAGTATTTCATAATAAGATAGTATGTCATGCATACTAGCTCATTATGCCTTTGTCTTTCAGGTTTTTTTTTTTTTTTTGTAGAGGGTAACCACTTTAAATCTATTGTGTACTAGTGACTTATGCATTTACATATGTACATCTTTTGTTTACATGTTAACTAGAATTGTTGCATTGACCATTTGTTTTTATTTGTATACATGTAATTCATAATAATTATGCTTTGTAATGTGTTGCGCTGGCTGGATTTATACTGTTCCTTAATTAAATTGGTTGGGTTTGTTCTCCTTGTCCAGTGCACATAGGGAAATCTTGATTTCAAGTGGGATGATTTGAGCCCGCAATATGCAGTGGTCTCTTTTCCGGCTCCCTGTTCTTTGTGGGTGCCTATCCTCTTTCTGGTAACAGCTGGTGCCTGCGCTTACTTGACATGGCCCTGGTTTGCTTCCAGATAGCAGGATGTTATTGTACCAGTGCTGTTGTGCAGGATGAATTCACGTGTCTTGTGCATGCGGTCCCATGTTTGCAGATGCGGTCTAGAAAAATCCCATTGGAAGATGGTAATAGCCCACAGCTGTTTAGCATTTGACAATTACATTTATTGGAGCACACTTAATTGGAGGCCTATACTATTTTTACCCATGACAGCTGTAGCTGAGTCTCTTTTTTGTGTTCACCTGGGGGGGAATCAGTTCACAAGCAATCACCTATTGGCAGCACACTAAGTATTAAAAAGCTTTTGTTGGGGCGACTTATATGTATATATATATTTTTTTATATAGGTATTCATGCACCATCATACTCTTCCTTTACAGAAACATTCATATATCTTTATATTTCTTACAGTTTGGAGCACAACTCCCCATAGCCTGTTACATGCTCCATTCAATTTCTACTATACACTCAAGGGGGAAAGCCTTCTTTGGAACAACTTTAATATTTAAATAGGGAGATGGTTTTTTGTGCTACCATATCAAAATGTATTACATGCACCGTCTGAGACAATAAAAATGGTTTGCCCTATATATGACCCCTTATATTGAATGCCCCCAAATATTGTTTTATTTATTTTTATTGTAGTTTGGAGCATATTCTCTCTTAGTCTGCTTCACATTCCATCAGGGTCCCATGTCCTACCTGAGTGGGAAATGATTGCCCAAACATCCCCAGTATCTATAAAGGTATATATTTTTCTTTTAGCAACCTCCTGCAGCATTTTGTACTGACAAAACAAGGAAAATTTACTGACAGCGCACATTAAAAATGAAGACAACCAATATTTAAACAGTATAAACACAATATGGAAACACTGACAATACTCATAACAAGTAATTTGCCTGGTTTTCGTGAAAAAGTCACAGATTTTTACAAACTGTCCGTAAACTTGCTCAAGGCTGGCACCTCCTCTTTTTTTTTTCCCTTCAGTTTCCAAGATTGCCATCTGTGGAACCTGTTAAGTAAGATGATCCTGATTCGACCTGAGGGCTATGGTGGTGCATCTATCTAGTGTGATGTGCTTTTATCCGCTGTATATTATGTGATGTGATATTTTTTTTATTTTTTTTTTATTGGTAAAAGAAGTTGAGGATAAAGGTGACGGACTGGCCAAGCATGTCTCCAGACCTAGACCCTATTTAGAATCTGTGGGGCATCTTCAAACAAACGGAGTGCAAGGTCTCTAACCTCCACCAACTCTGTGATGTCATCATGGAGGAGTGGAAGAGGACTGCAGTGGCAACTTGTGAAGCTCTGGTGAATTCTATGCCCAAGAGGGTTAAGGCAGTGTGGGAAAATAATGGTGGCCACACAAAATGTTGACGCGTTGGGATAAATTTGGACATTTTTACTTAGGGGTGTACTCACTTTTGTTGCCAGAAGTTTAGACATTATTGGCTGTGTTGAGTTATTTTGAGGGGACAGCAAATTTTAATGGTTATACAAGCTGTACACTCACTACTTTACATTGAAGCAAAGTGTCATTTCTTCAGAGTTGTCACATGAAAAGATCTAATAAAATAATTACAAAAATGTGAGGAGTGTATTCACTTTTGTGAGATGCTATATATCTAATATGTCTTACAGCAACATCTTTTGGAACCTGATAGCTTCAGAAAAATGAAAGTGGATATATTCTATAGCAAACAGTTTAAGTTCAGATGTGAATTTATTATGATGTATGTAAAATGGTGGGTCACGCTACAGTTCAAGATCTGTGTTACAGAGCAGCCAATGGCCAGAGTGCAGGCTACTGCTGTCCTGAGATGTAAGGCTTCTTCTTGATGTTTCTGTATTGGGGCTAGTGTTGTGAATAAGGCTTCTAAAAGGAGAAGTCATCTTCTTGTTGATGATTCAGTTGTAAGAGCATAGGTGTGCACAGCTTATTGCATTAGGGTGTGCACCCCAAGGCTCAAACGCATATGCATGTGTGTGCATTTGTATGTATACTGACTGTGTTAGTAAAGCAGTGGACGGTGTCAGTAGGACAGAGATTGGTGCCAGTAGGGCATTTTTTAGGATTCTCATTAGGGGGCTTTGGTGAAATATCAAGGGTCTAAACAGGGGGAATCTGCAGCAAATTTCAGTGATTAGGGTGTGCCCTGGCACACCTTGTGTGAACACCTGGCACACCCTGTGTGCACGCCTATGTTTAAGAGGTGTTTTTTTAGAAAATCATGTGGCAATGTCAAAGGAAGTTGGGTGTTTGCCTGGTGCTACTGTTATGAGAGATAAAAGGTGCATTTTAAAAATTGTCAAAAAAGCTATTTTTAATATGTTGATGTTGATATAAACCTTGGCACAACTTATTTGTCCCAGAATGATATGCATTCTGTACAGAAGGATTTTCAGAATTTGGGCCAGGATCTTCAACAGTTAGGGTGTACTGTTACATTTTCAGAGGTCTTACCTGTGCACGATGGACAACAAGAGAAAGTACTTTGTATAGTAGAGTTCAATGTTTGGTTAAGGGTGCAAAGCTGGTTATGTAGGTTATGTAGGTCATGATGCTTTCAGGTGGCCTGACATTGAGCTGTACAAAATAAATGGTCTGCATCCTTCACACAAGGGTGCTGATCTTCTCGTTATGGAATTTAGGAATTTTTTGGACATGCATTTAAACTGAAAAATGGGGGCAGAGATATGGTTGAAGAGGAACATTTCTGACATCAGTGGGTTGAAAGAAATGTGAGGGTTTGCATTGCTAAGGACTGGTCTGGTCTGATCCGGTGGTCACTTCAGTTGAAGTTTCTGGTGGTCAAAAAAAAAAAAAAGCATTAGATAGCAGTGTTTGTCATGTCATATGCACTAATGCTGATAGTTTAGGCAACAAGCTTTGTGAGCTGGCAGCTCTTATGTCTAGGGACGACTTGGACCTTGTTGCACTTACAGGGACATGCTTTAAGGATTCAAATGACTGGGACATAACTATACCAGGGTACACACAGGGCTCAAGTCCTGCGGGAATGTATGGGAACGGAGTTCCTGTACTTTTTCCACAACAGGAACTCAGTTCCCGTTAGCAGCCATGTCCTGCAAGACTTTGAAGTATGCAAGCTCTGTAGCAGGTGCTAGACCAGCAGCTGCCGGTGTAGTATAGTGTGGTGGTCAGTGTGGTGTAGTATAGTGTATAGTATAGTGTAGTGAAGTATAGTACAGTGGTCACTATAGTATAGTATAGTGGTCATTGTAGTATAGTATAGTGGTCAGTATAGTATAGTATAGTGGTCAGTGTAGTATAGTATAGTATAGTGGTCAGTATAGTACAGTGATCAGTAAAGTATAGTATAGTGATCAGTATAGTATAGTGGTCTGTGTGGTATAGTATAGTATAGTATAGTATAGTGGTCAGTGTAGTGTAGTATAGTATAGTATAGTGGTCAGTATAGTATAGTGGTCAGTGTGGTATAGTATAGAGGTAAGTGTAGTATAGTATAGTATAGTGGTCAGTGTAGTATAGTATAGTATAGTATAGTGGTCAGTGTAGTATAGCGGTCAGTATAGTATAGTATAGTATAGTATAGTATAGTGGTCAGTGTAGTATATTATAGCGGTCAGTGTAGTGTAGTATAGTATAGTGGTCAGTATAGTATAGTGATCCGTATAGTATAGTATAGTGGTCTGTGTGGTATAGTATAGTGGTCAGTGTAGTATAGTATAGCGGTCAGTGTAGTATAGTATAGCATAGTGGTCAGTGTGGTATAGTATAGCCCTTTCATGACTAAGCCTATTTTTGGAATTTGGTGTTTACAAGTTAAAATCCATATTTTCTACTAGAAAATTACTTGGAACCCCCAAACATTATATATATTTTTTTAACAGAGACTCTAGAGCAGGGGTGTCCAAACTTTTTTCAAAGAGGGCCAGATTCGATGAAGTGAACATGTGTGAGGGCCGACCATTTTGCCTGACATTCTTTGAACCATTAAAATTCGGTCATTCGAGCACTCATACCTGGCCCAACAAAAATTCTTGTGCCTTTGTCGCGCTCGTTTGCCCGACACACAGACGCATGCTCTGTTCTTTAGGGGTACCGTTAAGTCTTAATGGTACCCCACACATTGGAAACATGGGGTGCTTTTGGTGCAGCGCAATTAAAAAAAAAAAAAAGCTCTGGGACTTCTTTCCCTGCATTTTTGTGGGTATGGAAGCCCATTGAAATGCATGGGCTGCCCTACACACAGCATGCAGCCATGCAGATGTGAGCCAAGGGCTTATTGGAGGGGCAGTAAAACTACATGGTTGAGCTGTTTTTACCACCCCCAACTTCTCCCCCTTTAGCTGCAGAGGGAGCAGCTGGGGGTGTACACATGCTGTGGCTGCAGCTGGAGGTATGCTCAGGGTGAATGGGCCTGCACTGCAACTACCCCGCAAATGTGTGGACTGCACAGTTGCGGTATAGTGATGCTACATTTACGGGCTTAAAACAGGTGGTGAGGAGGCAACATAATGCCTCTTTACCACCTTTCAAATGCCTCTAAAAAGCGATCTGTATATGGATTGCTTTTCAGAGGAGCAGCAATCCTGGCTGCTATCACACACACAAGCACCACAAAAGCAGTTCTGATGGTACAAGAATGGGGGGGGGGGTCTGGATTAAAAGTAACACACATGCATACACATACACACAGACATACACACATACAGACACATGCATATACTTACATACATAGAGACACATGCACACACACACATACAGACACATGCACACACGTACATACATACATACATACATACATACAGGCACATACATACATACATACAGACATACACGCACATACATACAGACATACATACACACACACACACACACACACACATACATGCACACAGATACATACAGACACACATACAGACACACATACATGCACACACATACAGACAGACATACACGCACATACATACAGACACACATGCACATACGCATACATACAGACATACATGGAAACACACACACATGCAATCATACATGCACAGACACACATGCACACACACACACACACACACACACACAGACACACATGCACATACAGACACACATACACACACACACATACACAGACAGACATGCACACACACACACATAAAGACACACATGCACACACATACATACAGACATGCACACACATGCACAGACACACATACATACAGACACACATACATACAGATACACATGCACACACACACACATACATACATACATACAGACACACATGCACACACATGCATACAGACAGACATGCACACACACATACAGACACACATGCACACATACAGACACACATGCACATACATACAGACACACATGCACATACATACAGACAGACATGCACACATATACATACAGACACACATGCACACATACAGACACACATGCACACACATACATACATACAGACACACATGCACACACACACACATACACATAAATAAAGCCTTTTTAAAACGAATCTAGCTTGTAGTACAGTACCTTTCCATTCCATTTCCTCATTCAGCCGGGTACTGCACTGTAGGGGGAAGCAGAGAGCACAGCACACTCCTCTGCACTTTACTTTCACTTTTGAAGCCGACGGAGCTTCACACAGTGCCAGGGATCGGCTCATTTGACAGCCCTGATCCCGCAGCACACCAGGCGGGCCGTTCAAAACCGGACTGCGGGCCGCGATTGGCCCGCGGGCCGGACTTTGGACATGCCTGCTCTAGAGAATAAAACGGCGATTGTTGCAATATTTTATGTCACACGGTATTTGCGCAGCGGTGTTTTAAATTCAACTTTTTGGGAAAAGGGACACTTTCATGAATTAAAAAAAAAAAAAAACTGTAAAATTATCCCATTTTTTTTGCATAATGTGAAAGATAATGTTACGCCGAGTAAATAGATACCAAACATGTCACACTTTATAATTGCACGCACTTGTGGATTGACGACAAAGTACGGTACCTAAAAATCTCAATAGGCGACGCTTTAAACATTTTTTACGGTTACAGAGGAGGTCTAGTGCTAGAATTATTGCTCTCGCTCTGACGATCGCGGCGATACCTCACATGTGTGATTTGAACACCATTTACATACGCGGGCGCGACTTCCGTATGCCTTTTCTTTGCTTTGCGAGCTTGCGGGGACGGCGGGCGCTTTAAAAAAAATTTTTTATTTTTTTATTTATTTTATTTATTTTAAAATGACTAAATTGTTTAAAAAAATAAATAAAAATTTGATCACTTTTATTGCTGTCACAAGGAATGTAAACATCCCTTGTGACAGTAATAGGTGGTGACAGGTACTCTTTATGGAGGGATCGGGGGTCTAAAAGACCCCCCACCCCTCCTTTACACTTCAGTGTATTCAGATCGCCGAAAACGGCGATTCTGAATACCGGATATTTTTTTAAAACCGGCGCCATTGGCAGCCGAGTAAACGGGAAGTGACGTCATGACGTCGCTTCTGTGTTTACTATGAGGAGACTGGAACAAAGCCGATTACGGCTTCGTTCCAGTTCCCCCCCAGCGGCCGGAGGCATCACAGCAGGAATCGGTGCTCCCGATCGAGCTGGAGCACCGGTAACATCGGTGGGAGGAGGCGGGAGGGGGGGACGTCCCCTCCCGCTCCTCCGGCATAACAGCCGAGCGGCTTTTAGCCCCATCGGTTATTATGGCTGGATAGCCAATCGCCCGCTGAACAAAACGGTACCGGGATGATGCCTGCAGGTGCGGGCATCATCCCGGTATACCCCCCGGAAGCCGAGTACGCACATCTGCGTACGCTCGGCGGGAAAGGGATAGTATAGTGGTCATTGTAGTATAGTATAGTGGTCAGTGTAGTATAGTATAGTGATCAGTATAGTATAGTGGCCAGTGTAATGTAGTATAGTATAGTGGTCAGTGTAGTGTGGTGGTCGCAAAGGGGCGCAAATTACTTGCCTTGTCCCAGGCGCTGGCAAGCCACACTACGCCACTGCAAAGTGATCATATTCTAGACCTAGTACTGACAAATGGGGATTGACTGTCTGATGTTGAGGTGGAGGAAATTTGGGTTCTAGTGATCACCAATCTCTTTTGTTTGAGATTAAAACAAGAACTGAAAAATCATATACAAAAACAAGATTTTTAGATTTCAAAAGGACAGATTTTGCTGAAATGGCAAAATTTCTAAAAAATGAAGTGAAAGGTTGGAGTAAAATGACAGGAGTAGATAATCAGTGGGCACTGTTCAAGTCTATCATCCTGGAGGCAACTATATTATATGTCAGACATGTTAGTAAGAATAAACGGAAGAAAAAAACAATGTGGCTCACTGAAGAGGTAACTGATTCAAGGAAATAGCGGTTGTAGCTGACAGAAAAGAGTATAAAAAAACTACAAGAGGGCTGCTCCTAAGCTGTTTCTTAAATAATTGTTCTAGTAGTGACGATGATGGTATTCATCCCAGAATTCAAAGAGAACTTTGTGGTAGAGTTGTTGGACCATTAATGGATCTTTTTAATAAATTTCTTCTAACAAGAGAAGTTCCTCATGACTGACGGACAGGTAATATTGTACCAATCCACAAGAAGGGCAGCAAGGTAGAAGCTGGGAATTAAAGGCCAGTGAGTTTAGCATCAGTTATTGTCAAGTTAATAAAATCACTCCTGAAAAGAAGGATCATTGATCACTTAAAAATACACAACTTGCTTGGCCCAAAGCAGCAGGACTTTACTAAAGGCAGATCATGTCAGACTAATCGGATTACATTTTTTGACTATATTACCAATGTTTTGGACCAGGGTGGTGCTGTGGACATACTGTAGCATATGTTGATTTCAGCAAGGCATTTGAATACAGTTTCACATAGTGATCTAATACAATAGTTTTACAAGCTAGGACTTAAACCTTGGGTGGTTCAGTTGATTTGCAGTAGGCTAAAGCATAGATAGTAAAATCAACCCCTATGTCTTTTTCAGGACTTTACAGGCATATGCTCTTACAGGCAGGAAAAAACCCTAACCAAACTCACGTTTTTGAGAGGAGCTTTTGAGCAGAAAAGATGCCTAATGCCGCGTACACATGATCTGACCTTCTGGCAGACTTGGTCCTGCGGACAATACGCCGGACTTTCCAAACGAGTGAACTTGCACATACACAAACTGACTTTCCGGCGGACTAGGTCCGTCGGACTTCCCGCCGGACTTTTGGCGGACCTCTAACAGACTTTCCAAACTAACGGACTTGCCCACACGCGGACTAAAGTCCATTCATTTTGAACGTGACTCCAGGTACGACGGGACTAGAGTAATAAGTCAATCTTGCCGCTTTCATT
This sequence comes from Lithobates pipiens, assembly GCF_037356315.1. Lineage (NCBI taxonomy): Eukaryota > Metazoa > Chordata > Amphibia > Anura > Ranidae > Lithobates > Lithobates pipiens. The sequence goes on along the minus strand of NW_027507758.1, from coordinate 354,289,831 downwards.
GACAAGATTGGCACCTTGCTAGCCCCGTCACCTGGTATGGATTTTAGGGGTAACCTACTATGCCGAAAAAAGCGTAGGGGCCCCCCAAAGTCCATACCAGACCCTTATCCGAGCACGCAGCACGGTCGGTCAGGAAAGGGGGTGAACCGCACCAGGCAGCATCCCCTCAGCATTGGGGGGTGGGTGCTGTGGGGAAGGGAGTGCCCTGCGGCCCCCCCACCCCAAAGCACCTTGTCCCCATGTTGATGAGGACAAGGGCCTCTTCCCGACAACCCAAGAAGGAAGAAGGAGAAGAAGAAAGGAGAAAAAGGAAGCGGAAGAAGGAAGCGGAAAAAGGAAGAAGGAAGCGGAAGAAGGAAGAAGGAAGAAAAAAGAAGACCGGCGAGAAGAACCGGAAAGCATGGAGAAGTCAGAAGAAGACCCCCGGAGCTGCCTAATAAACCACTTTAAAAACCTGTGTAGTGTGTTTTTTTTATTGACACTTTTTCCCTCAGGTGAAAGGATAGGGGTACGATGTACCCCATACTCCTTCACATAAAGTGGGGGGCTGGGATCTGGGAGCCCCTTATTAAAGGGGGCTCCCGGATTCCAATAAGCCCCCCACCCGAAGACCCCGACAACTAACGGCCAGGGTTGTCAGGAAGAGGCCCTTGTCCTCATCAACATGAGGACAAGGTGCTTTGGGCGCAGGGCTCCCCCCTTCTGCAAAACACCCACCCCCCCATGTTGAGGGCATACAGCCTAGTACGGTTCAGGACGGGGGTGCTCGCTTGTCCCCACCCTCTTTCCTGACCAGCCGGGCTGCATGCTCAGATAAGGGTCTGCTATGGATTTTGGGGGGACCCCCATGCTATTTTTCCGGCATAGGGGGTTCCCCTTAAAATCCATACCAGACCTAAGGGCCTGGTCTACAGTACCCTGTAGCCAAGAACCAGCGCAATAGGATCGCACTGGAAACACTCTCGCGGGCAGGTGCTGTAGTTGCCATTGCGTCGTAGTTGGTCTGTCGGACCAGCATACAGATGAGTGGACTTCCCGACAGGAACTGGGTCTGGCAGACTTTCGGTGGGAAGATTTAAAACATGTTTTATTTCTAGGTCTGCCAGACTTAGGGGAAGAAAAAGTCCACTGGAGCCCACACATGATCAAATTTTGTCTGATCGTGTGTACACGGCATTAGTGCCCAAAAAAAAAAAGCTTAAATGAGCTTGAAAACACATAAAAAAATAGGAAAAATTAGCTGAGGGGACGGTTTGTTAAAAAAAAAAAGTATGATCAAAAAATCCAAAGAAGTTTAACTAGGTAAGGACTGGAAGGATTTGCCCCCGTAATGGTATTTAATCAACTGCGTTTTTTATTTCTTGCACTATAAACAAAAAAAGGGCCAATTTAGATTTTTTTATAAATAATTGGATATGATTAGTCATAGGTGTAAATAAAGTCCCCCCCCCCCCCCCCCCCCGTGTGTGTGTCTGCGCTCGCTTCCAAAATTTTGACTGCACACATAAGTTTGGTTGAAAATATGCAATAAAACACTGGGTTCAGGGTTAGTGGACTCTGTGGAACGCGTCAATCCCTCCAGCACACTGTACTATATGCACATACCCACATTTGAAGAGGTTGAGCGGTGTCATATTTTTGGGTCCCGCAGCGAGTTGCTGGTATCAGTGCTGGTGTGAGTGCTCTCTATCACGGTGCTGATGCTGGTGTCAGTGCTCTCAATCACGTGCTGGTGTGGTGTCAGTGCTCTCTATCTCGGTGCTGGTGTCAGTGCTCTCTATCACGGTGCTGGTGTCAGTGCTCTACTGTACCCCCTTCATAGCCTGGCCTGACCTATAACTACTTTTTGGATGGTAGGAATTATTATCAACAAGTGAATAATATTGCATTTGGACCCAAGTTTGCTCCGGTGTTAGCTAACCTGTACTAAAATGGAAACATGAGGACGTTTTTACAAACAGAATGTACATTTTGTACCGTCAGTTCATTGATGACCTGATAATAATATGGTGAGGTGGACATGTTAGTCTAAATTCTTTTATAGAAAAATTGAATAACAATAAGAACAACATAGCCCTCTCCTGGGAAATGAATAATAAGAATATCACATTTCTTGATTTAGAGGTTAGGATTGAAAAAAAGCTTGAATACACCTGACCCGTGTGGCTATTGTCATTGGACAATTTAACACGCGCTGTTTCCAAGGGTGGGAGGGAAGTGTGTCTGAGGGATTTTGATCTGTTGAAACATGTGCTGGAAGAAAGGCAGTTGTGTGGTTTCCCAGTCCTGCAGCCTCCGTCCAGGGAGTGGCCCTTGGCTGTGTGCCATTTTGAGAGTGGATTAACCCTGTGATCACCTATGCTGCGAGTAGAGCAAACTTTATTCTTATGTATCCAAGACTGAGCACATGGACTACCCCTACTTGCAGGAACTCTGTTACTTCCATTTAGGGATGAGACGAACACCCCCCCCCCCCCCCCCGTTCGGTTCGCACCAGAACATGCGAACAGGCAAAAAATTAGTTTGAACATGTGAACACCGTTAAAATCCATGGGACACGAACATTAATAATCAAAAGTGCTAATTTTAAAGTCTTATATGCATGGTATTGTCATAAAAAGTGTCAAAAAACACGATCAGTTTTCCCGTCAGAAAAACCTTCGGAGTTCTGCTGAAACTGTCGTATGTACACATGATCACACCAAAGTCTGATTGTTAAGAATGCGGTGACGTACAGCACGCATGACGGGACTAGAAAAAGGAAGTTCAACACCCTTTGGGCTCCTTCTGCTGATCTCGTGTTAGTAGAAGTTTGGTTAGAGACGATTCATGCTTTTCAGACTCCTGCTTATTCCGATCCTTTTACTCCTGTTCAGTTTGTGCTTGTGGGTTTGTATCTGGTTTTCAGTGCGTATATTCAGTTCGTATCTGTTTTTCAGTGCGTTCTGGTCCGCTCGTTACTGATTTTCAGCTCACTCTTCACAGGCCTTGCTGTTCTTCAGTGCATTCTTTTAAGTTTGTTCTGACCAGTCGATCAGTTTGAAACCATGGTGTGGGTACGTACTCGTTGTAGAGTTCGTGCTGTGTGGGGGCTTGGTGTTGGGGTTCATACATTTACCCGAGCCCAGTCCATGAACAGGGTGAGGAGGAGTTTATGGACCAAGAATTGGTTACTCCAGCATGACCAATTCTCGCACATGCCTTTGCTTCATGTGATCCAGGAGAATAATCCTGATGATTTCAGGAATTATCTCAGGATGTAGGACCCGGTTTTTCACTGTCTGTTGGCTTTGCTCACCCCTTATATCAGCAGACAGGATACCTGCATGCGGCAAGCCATCACTCTGGAGCAGAGGCTAGTTGCCAAGTACCGCAAAGAAAGAAGTCATCAGGAGCTCAAGTTCTCAACAGGCATCTCCCCCAGGCTCTGGGGATCATTATTCCAGAGACCTGTTCTGCCATCATTCAGGTCCTGCAGAAGGACTATATTAAGGTACATTTTCTCCTTTAACATCAAATTATATGTATTTAATATTTGCTAATGTATTGCATTTATTTCATCATTCCCGAATTACTATGATTGGAATATTCTGTGAATGTCCCCTTTATCATCATGCATACTGGAAACTTTTAATGCTCCTTTTTTGGCCTACATGCATATTTGCCTTCACTAACCTCCCCAGCATGCTATCCTGGGCCCATATAAACCTATAGCCTAGTCCCTTAACAATGTATATTGTCAGCTCCATTGTACTGTTTTCCCCGAAACACCCCCTAAAATGTGTCCAAAGTTAGGTGTGTCCTTAAATTCAGGCAAAGTGCTGGAGGCTTTTATTTTGGCTCCCAAAGTCACCTTAAATCCTCCCCTCCCATAGAATTTTATCAATGGGCCATCACAGGTGGTGAGGAATCTGATGAATGAATGAATGAAATACTTGTATAGCGCACAATGCGAACTGAATCACCTCTGTGGCGAGCTTTGATCATCTGCTAAAAGAGAAAGGTCTTGAGTTTTTTCCTAAAAGCCAGGTAATTTCCTTCCAGGTGGATGTTGATTGGTAGAGCATTCCATAGCCGAGGCCCTTGGACAGCGAATCTCCGATACCCCTTGGATTTATACCGGGCTTTGGGCACGAGGAGGAGGTTTTTGTTGGCTGATCGAAGACTGCGGTTTGGTGTGTAATGATTTATTTTCTCCATTAGGTATTGCGGAGCTTCTCTATGCACGCATTTGTGGGTGAGGCAAAGGGTCTTGAACATGATCCAATTTTTTACGGTTAGCCAATGTAAGCTCCTCAGCGAAGGAGAGATGGATTCCCAGGGTTTCTTTCCTGTTATCAGCCTTGCCGCCGTGTTTTGGATCAGTTGTAATCGTGCAAGTTGATATTGTGGTAATCCTATGTAAAGCGAGTTTGCGTAGGTAGTCCATTCGTGAATTAATGATTGTTCCAACTACCACTGCTTTGTCATTCTTTGGGATAAAAGGGATGAGTCTGCGAAGCATGCACAGCAGGTGGTGAGTTCCACTGACTACTGCTCCTATTTGCGCATCCATTGACATTTGTGCGTCTAAAATAACCCCGAGACTCTTCGCTTTGGTCTTTGGGGAGATAGTCTGCCCAAAGACGGTTGGTGGAGACCAGGAGGTTTTGGTTGTGGGCTTATGATTTGGGTGTAAGATAAGAAGCTCTGTCTTTGATTCGTTCAGTTGGAGGGAGTTAGTGGTCATCCAGTCCTCTATTGATTTGAGGCAGTTTTCAAGTTGTTGTTGGTGATCTTTTTTCCATTGATCCGGAAATAAAGTTGCGTGTCGTCAGCGTAAGAGTGGAAGCAGAGATCTGAGCATCTGATGATTTGAAGGAGTGGGCGAATGTAAATGTTGAAGAGAACGGGTGAAAAAGGAGAGCCTTGAGGGACTCCGCAGGTGACTGCCCGAGTTTCGGAGAGGAATTTTCCTAGTTTCACTGTCTGACCGATTTCCTAGGAAGGACGCGAACCATTGGAGATCTATGTCTTGGACTCCGGCTACTTCTGTGAGTCGGACGAGTAGAGTATTGTGATCTACTGTATCAAATGCTGCACTTAGGTCTAGCAGTACGAGGAGACACGGCTCTCCATCATCTGCTGCTTTGAGGGCGTCATCCCAAATCTTGAGGAGAGCTGTTTCTGTTCCATGACCTGGGCGGAAGCCTGATTGTAGCGGGTCCAGGAGTTTGTGAGTATCCAGGTGAAGTTGTAGCTGATGTACTACACCAGAAATGGTGTTGAGGCTTGTAATTGGCCTACGGTTGTTTGGATCCTGAGGGTCCAGGTTTGGTTTCTTGAGTAGAGGTTTGACGATGCCTTGTTTGAGGATGCTGGGAACAATCCCTTTGATGAATGATCGGTTTATGAGGTGGGTTATGTTGGAGCCAGGATGTCGGAGCATTCTTTCAGTAGTTTTGTGGGGATGATGCCAATAGGTGAGGTACTGTCACGCAGTTTATTAATGATGTTTTTTACGGTGTCTACGGTAATTGGGGATAGTGAAAATTTTGGCGGTTGCGGTATGTTGGTGCAGACATCCTCTTTATGTATTTGCTGGCTGAAGTTGGATGTTTTCTTCTGACAAATTGTTTCCCTGATGGTTTTGACTTTATCGATGAAAAAATCTGACAGATAAGTGGGCCTTATATTTTTGTCTTTTTTTAAATACTCCTTCAAATAAATGTTATACTGATGTGCAAGAATGTTATGTGGAAAAGTACTTATATTTTTTTTCTTGTTTGACTCCACAGTTTCCTTCAATGCCACAGGAATGGCAGATTGTGACCTCCCAATTTACTGACCATTGGGACTTTCCCTGTGGAGGGGCTATAGCTGGGAAGCATGTTCACATTGTGCCAACAACCCATTCGGGGTCTTATTATTATAACTATAAGGGCTTTAATAGTGTAGTGTTAATGGTGGTGATGTTGGCACACTATAAGCTCCTCTATGTGGACGTGGGGAAGAATGGTCGGATGGAGGAGTCTTTGCCCAGACGGAGTTTTACCAGCGTCTCCAGACTGGTGGCCTGGTATTGTCATCTGATGCAGATAACGTGGAAGGACTCCCCTTCGTATTTATTGCAGATGAAGCCTTTGGTTTGGGCAAGCACCTAATGAGGCCATTCCCCCAACGGAACCTCACCCCAGAGAGGAGGGATTTTAACTACCGGCTGGCCAGAGCGAGAAGAGTCATTGAGAATACCTTTGGGATAATGGCCAGCCGGTTCCGCCTGTTTCTGACAGCAATCCATATGGCGGACTACAAAATCAACCACATCATCCTATGCTGCTGCATACTGCACAATTATTTAAGAAAAAAATTCCCTGAATTATCTAGCCTCAATTGGGCCTGAGACCGGACTTATTACAGACAATTCCCTGACGAGCCTGGATTCTGGCCGTACTGGCTTAGCACCCCAAAGTGCCCGTGAATTTCGGAAGAAATATGCTAATTATTTTACGGGTAGTGGGGCCAGTGCAATGCCAGACAATGTCTAATTTTTAGTAATAAAACAAAATGATTTTTCTTTAAATTTTCTTTATTGCTTACTTTTCTTTTTGGCTGTTCCTAGGTTCTCCTAGCACACTTGTAGTGCCAAGTGGATTTCCTATTAGTAAATAAGCCCCATTGTCAATGTAAACACAAAATTACTTACAAAACTGGTACTGAGCATTGAAAGAAGAAGCCACACATTGTTGTATTTCAAAATGTTTACTCTGTGCACATTCACACATGTGCGTTTAGAAAATGTGTTAAAAAAAAATGTTCTCAAATTTTTTTTTTACAAACACTCATGTTTTAAAACATAACATACACAAATCTGGGACTTACAAAGTTCAACGTATAAAAACTGAAGGCAATATCAGACATTATAGTGTCAAAAATGTCTTCATATTGCCGTAAATCTGATGAGGTGATGTCACCCCTTTAAAAGCCAAATTTGGAAGATGCACACAAATTGGGAGTCCAAATGGGTAATGTCAGCATCTGCTATCTCCCATCATGGGGGATCAATGGATGTGTTTTGGGGGTGCAACCCCTTCCTCTCACCTACTAGATTTATGAGGAAGGGGTTGCACCCACAAAACACATACAGTGCTATCCCTTGATGGCAGATAGCACATGTTGACACACCGTGTACATCTTCAAAATTTGACTTTTAAAATGTACAATAAAAAACTTTTTGGCGAATATAAAAAAAAAAAAAAACAGGATGTGATTAGGGAAAAAGTTAGATTCTTCCCAACACATCTATCATGTTCTTCATTTGCTGTTCCATAATGTTGAGTCTATTTTTCATAGAGTCGATTTCTCCATTCCAGGTCAATATTTGCTAGATGAGGCTTTGGGTGCTGGCCCTAGTGAAAGGTTCCGCCACTTCCTCTTCCACAACCAGCATATCACCTAAAATTGTTTAAAAAACATGTATTTAGAAATATGCAGGCATACATAGTATACCCGAAGCTGGGGTGTCAGACACTCACCTGTTGGGGTGCCCATCTCACCCACTTCCTCCACCTCTCCTTCCTCAAGATCCTCGGAGGGCTTGGGCTAATTTGTCAATCAGGTTGGCGATGTCGGGGTTCCCTGGTGTCCTCTGAATGCTGTCTGAGTCTTTTCTCCCCTATGAGAATGAAACAAAAGGTATACTTAGCACACAGATATTTGAGTCCATAAATAGGAATATGAAACATTGCTGTGTGTTGTTTCACTTGTCTTTTTGGGCAGAGATCCAAGTTGAAGACATGATTAAAATCCCCTTTTAACCAAGCTGGAATACTTACTTTTTTGGCCAAGTTTCACAGATAGAGACACCCCAAGTAACCACTGGAGCACCTGTGTGGGTTACCTTAAAAAATGTGCTCTGGTGTCCCACACTAGTGCTCCTGAGTCCAGATGTGTAAACAGCTGCTGAGTGTCCTCTCCTTACATCTCACTGAATCAAGTTTGCAATTCATTCAAATTTCAAAGACATCTAGACAACAATGTCCTCAACTTCTTTTAATAAGACAAATTAGCATGACCAAAATGTAGTTAAAACCCTGTATCGGCTAAATACATCATATTTATTTGCAAGCGATCAATGTTTCCTACGAATGATGTGTCCTACGAATGATTACTGTGCCCACGAACATGAAAGTAGCCATTTAAAACTGTACAACAGTAAAGAAAAGCACATGGACCAGCATGCAAGTTAATAATCATAATAGGAACACACAACAAGTATTTACTTTTTTGAAGCACCTTCTTTATTTTTCGATACTGATCCGGCTCCCTCAGTTTAATGTCGGACCAGCACTTCCTTAATTGGTCTTTGGACCGTCGTACCCCAAAAGAAAATAGAACAGCCTATGGTCTATAACTGCAAATACATTTAAAAGTTACTTATCTTCTGTTACTGTATGTTTGTGATCTCCATCCGCAATAATTCTTCTTGGAGACCAGGCTCTGTTCTTCTATCATAAGTGGCTTCTTCTCATCTTACAGCAACATGATGTGTGTTCTGATGTTATAGAATCATGATCTTTGTCTCAGTCTCTACTCCCCCTTTTATTTGTAAGTTTGTTGACAAAAGTTAATGGTTACAAACTTGTTTCCATAACAACCGACTAACAGTCATTCTTTCAGTTTGAGAGACCCTCTCTTACTTCTTTACTGTAGCTATAGAGACAATATACTGTTCTCAAACTGCCAAAGGAATACAACAATGATATCTACATTCCCATTGTATCCAACAACATTTGTTTGAGAAAGTCTGTCTCTGTGACACCAGAATGCTATGAGTCTTATAAAAAAATTACATTTTAGATCAAACGCAACACACATACGTACGATCTATGTGTGGATGACGAATGAACGCAAGTGGCAAGCGTGCTAAACAAAGGTAAAATTTGAACTTGGCCAATCACAGTGGCCTATACTGCTTCAAGATTGAGGCCTATATTGGGATAAGATAATGACAGTTTAGGCTAACATTAGTGTTTTTGTCTTGTGTATTGTCTTACAGCAAAGATGAATTAGTTTAAAGACCCAGAATTCATGGACAGTTTCATAGACAGATGCAGGGAGGAATTTGTGGGAGGTGAAACACAGGTATATTATAATAAACAAGCTGGGAGGTCATCGCTGGAGAAACTTCTGGAATTTGTGAAGACCCGGGTCCCCGAAGCAAACATGACGTTTTTGGAAAATAAAATTGGGATCTTGAGGAACATGTATAAGAAGGAGCATAATAAGATCCAGCAATCACTCCAATCAGGAGCATCAGCAGAGAATGTTTATGTCCCCAGGCTGTGTTACTTCAACAAATTGCAGTTTCTGGAAGACCAGACTGAAGCCAGGGAATATCTTTTGACCCTTCCCTGCAGCTTTCCCTCCACCATTCCCTCAACCCCAGCAGAGGCTGACGAGGAACAACCTGGGCCTTCCATCCTGGAAGAAGTGGGTGCACCCAGCTGGAGCCAGGTATATTATTTTTTGACATATTTATTGTCCTAATATTAATGATGTTAACTAGATGTTATAATTGATTACAAATCAATGATTTTATCCAAAAAATGAGGTATACATATCACTAGACAGTAGTGGCCAAAAATGTTTGGAACTAGCTTGAAAAATGTGGGGGCAGAATGATAGTCTTTTCTATCTATTAACATTAAATTTTCAAGTCATGAGCTGAAAATTGTGTGATTGATGAAGCAAAAACTACAACTATGTCCCTTTATTATACACAGGAGGAGCTCAGCCAGGAGGAGGGTCTGGAATGCATCAGCAAGGAGGAGGCCGTGCCCAGTGTCAGCCAGGAGGAGGCTGTGCCCAGTGTCAGCCAGGCGGTGGCTGGGCCCAGTAGGAGCCTGTGAGGGATTTTTTTCTGATGCCCTTCAGAGGGGGTTGAGTGGCCAGCTGACTGAGAACAGCCACATATGTGAGCTTGCCTATCCTCCTTCTCCTCCTGCCACAAGTCCACCACCAGAGCCACAGCCTCCAAGGAAGGCTGCAGGGAAGAGAAGAAAGTGATGGCCTGGGTTCAGTCTGGTCTGACAGAAGGTGCAAGCTGTTGTAGTACCACAAACTGGGGACAGATATGTCATCTGCTGGACCAGATTGTGCTCCCTATTATATGGACTCCTCAAGCTACCAAGTTTCTTTTCCACAGACTTGATGTGTGCCCTGGAGGCCAAAAGGCTTTGCAAATTCCAAAAGTTTGTCCAGTGTTGACTTCCTCTTTATTTTGTTACCCAGAATAAATGGATATTTTATTTTCACAAAATACATTCCTATGTGTTTTTATTCAAAAAGGACAGTTTTTTTATGAGTAGGCAGGTACATTTTAAAAAGACAACGTCGAATTAACAAGGGACAACAACCTCCTTGAGGTTAATAAAAAAATATAAGATAATAATGTTATTGTGGTAACTGGACACTCCAAAAAAAAACAAATTATATAGAGATTACTAGAAAATAATTTTTAAGTAATCATAAAATAAATCTTGATTAAATAAAAAATTATAAAAGATGAGTATAAAAAAATAATTGTAAACATTATTATGAAGATCAGGCTTTTAAAAAAAATTGAATAGATGAGATGAGGATAAATAATGAAGAAATCAGTTTGTGAGAACTCTGTGTGAATATGAGCAGCAAAACAACTTCATTCTTCCAGCATTCTAAAGAAGAAAAGAATGTGCTGCATTAAAAGATCACAGAATTAGCATTGTGAGGAATGTGCCAGCTCCAATATGAACGCTAGTTTTACCACCCCGAGTGCATGCATCATTTTTGGTCCGTCAGAACAGCATACAGACGAATGATTTTCCCAATAGGAATTGGTTCCGTCAGAAATATTTAAAACACGTTCTATTTCTAGGTCCGTCAGAATTTTCATTAAAAAAAGTCAGATGAGGCAAACACACTAAATATTTGATGAAAAGCTTCCGTCAGCCTTTTTCTGTCAGACATTCCGCTCGTGTGTACACGGCATAAGGAAATATGTCCATTCAAAAAACATGCAACCTATCAAAGTATAACTGTAGTTAGACATGTACACTACTGAAAAATTTGTTTATTTTCATTTTCATTACATTTGTTTTTTTGTTTTTTTACGTTTATGGGATCATTCGCTGTGATTGGCATGTGTTACTTCGGATTATTTGTGTAGCACTGACCCCCGAAGGAGCGGCCAAATTTATTGGGCTTACCGTTACCTTCTTCACCTCGTATGTGTCTAGGGGTTTCCTGAGGTAGATGGCCCTAGAACTGCAGAGACTGACGGCAGATCCACTTAAAGGGATTTTTATTTGTGAAAGGTAGGTAACAACACAGTCTCTCAGCATAGGATCAGAGGGTTTAGGTGAAAAGTCCAGGTACTCTTAATGTCAAATTCAGTAAGAAAAAGTCTCTCACTTTGAATAAATCCAGAGAATAGCCATTCACAGCTGGATCTTCACCCTAATTGGATAGTCCTTCTCTCACCAGGCCTAGCAGCCAGCAGGGTGCTTGAGTCAGGAACAAGTCTCTGCCACAGACTTTGCTATAGAACACGTGAGGGAAATTCGATAGCTTGTAGGACAGTCGTGTGGTACCAGTATCTTGCAGCCAGTCCGGCAATACCGCATGAGGTTGGATTCACTTGGGTCCTTCAACTTAACCAGGCTCTTGTTGAGAAGCCAACCCTTGCGTGGCCTTCTCCCGAAGAGTCCTCCCCTGGATAACTTCACAGTTGCTGGGCCTTTCCACTAACCGAGATGGCACTGGCCACCTCCGAATCCTTCTTTCAGTCTCCTCGCCTCGGGCTAGCCAGCCCCGAGATGTAAAGTTGGGTGGATCCGCACCCCAGATCATGAAAGTCCTGGGGGCTGGTCAGGAGGACCAGGACCATGCAGTCAGAATATACTTCTGGACCGAAACCCCGAAAACATGTGACATCAACACCTTAAGTACCCTCTCCCAGAAGGCACAACAAGAGCGACACTCCCACTGGGCTGGATCCGAGAGAGTAACCTTAATGTACCCAACTACACTGTGTTTCAATACCTGCCAAAAGTGACCGCGCCCCCTATGGCCAGGCAGAACACCCTGCAGTCCAGTCAGACTGATGCTGAGGTCAAAAATTTAGACCAATTAGACCCAAACCAAACTGCGGTTTAAGAGTTAAATTGCAAAAACATATAGCACATGCTCTTCAGGAGCCGGCGCTACATTTGTAACTACAGATGCATTCGTATTTGTTCCGTTCCATCCATTTTGATGCGACATTTGTTCCTTTGGATGATTCATAACTTTGGATGCATTTGTATTTGTTACATTCCATTCATTTAGGTGCGGCATTCGTAGCCAAATTTGAAAAGAAATTCCAATACCTATAATTTAATAGTTAATAATAATAATAATAATAATAATAATAATAATAATAATAATAATAATAATAAAAATACAAAAAAAAACTTCATTATCCAAATGTAATAAATTCGTTAAACTCGTAGGTTGAATTGTTTTTTGTTCTTTCGGATTTTTGTATTTTCATTCTTTCGGCTTTTGTTCTTTTTGAAAATTCATTTTCATATGCATGTGTCAAAAGAGTCTTTCAGATGCTTCAGAATGAAGGAATATGCTGACTTTTGTCCGAAAACTAATTTTTAATTAAACGAATTGCACATGTCTAACTGTAGTACATATGAACAGGGACAGATTGTAAAGATGCTGCAGGACATCAACAGTATTAAGATGTAACAATGGATGAAAAAGATAAAATCCCTTCCCTCACCCACCTCCAAATTCTCCCAAGATGCAGTATTTTGCTACCTACATGACACTCAGTACGGGCTTATATGTACTTAACAGACTTGCCAATGATTACAACAAGCTTAGTTCAAAGGCCAGACAGTGCAATATAGTTACAATATCAATTGCATTGTCTCACTGGGTGAACACACTGGGGTTGCAATCAAATTGTGATGGTGAACTCAAATCTCATCACTAACTTCTAGGAGTTAAGATAGCATTAGTAGATTAATGGTTGTTATTATTATTATGACCATAAGGTCAGAGGATTCATTTTAAGATTAAGGGTTTAAGTTAGGGGAAATTATAAGATAACATTTTATGACTTATGTTGTAATATTATACAGTTGCCTATGTTACCTAATATTGTGTTAAAGTGGAGGGCCACCCTAAAAAAAAAAAAGAGCATTAATATTCTTAAAATTAAAAAAAAAAACATTTGAAAAAAACATTTTTTTTTACCTTGCCAGAAATCCCTGTTGCTAGGCAGTCTTCCTAATCTGCCTTCTTCCTGCTCCTTGGTGATCTTCAGTCTTCTCTCCTCCTCCGCGTTGACTTCTGGGCAATGGGGCGCACTGTGTTCTGGGAACTGTGTGTTCCCTAACACAGCACGTCCCATTCACAAAGCGCTGCGCGACTCGCGCATGCGCAGTAGGAAACGGGCAGTGAAGCCGCAAGACTCCACTGCCTGTTTCCCTTAGTGAGGATGGCGGCGCTGGGACTCAAGAGCCGAGGGACATGTTGGCCTCGGTGGCCGACATCGCAGGTGACCTGGAAAGGTAAGTCCCCTTATTAAAAGTCAGCAGCTACTTTTTTTTTTTTTAGCTGCTGACTTTAAAAAAAAAATAATTTACAGCTGAAACACCGCTTTAAGGGCCAATTTTCATCTTTAGACTGAGGGTTAACTTTATGGGTTAAGGGGTTTGTTTAATATTAGGAGTTAATAGTAAGGATTAGGTTAAGTGCTAAAGTTAGAGGTGGGAACTTTTGCTTTGCTGGAAAAAATAACAAGTTCCATTTGTGGCTTATTCACCAATATTCCAGATCTTTTTATTTTTGGCTTGAAGCTTACACAAGGTTAATTCTCCTTTCTCGCTCTGGCCAGATGGAGTTGCAAGGTATAAAGACAGTGAAGGGAAAGTGTGTGCATTTGGGGAGATTTAATGTGAGGTTGAGTGTTAGCTTTTTGGTACATAGTTTAGGGGTATGCATGCATACCTATGTGTTTTTGGGAGAAACACTATCGTATCACCTAACTTCTTTTTTTTTTGCATGCAGGAGGATCTTGCAGTGGATATGGTGACCCTCATTACTTTACATTTGATAAATATCCCCATACAATCATGGGGAATTGTACTTACACACTTACAAAGCTCTGTGAAGCCAACAGCAGCTTACCATATTTCAATGTGGAAGTTGGACATGAATACAGAGGAGGAAACACACGTGTGTCATATGTGAAAGAAGCCACACTATATGTTCACAGTTACAAAATAAAACTACAAAAACAAAAGCTTGTGACGGTAGGTTTTTTTTTATGATTTTTTATTGGTTTATACTTGCATACAGTAAATACTGGTGATGGTAGGTTAACAAATTTCTTTATATATCTTTATTTATCCTGAAAAGTATTTTACAAACTGCTGAAATGTGAGTAGCAATGCAATGAACAATTCTGTTCTGTGGCTGAAATCACAAAAATGGAACCTGTGAAAAGTACCGTATATACTCGAGTATAAGCCGAGATTTTCAGCCTCTTTTTTGAGGCTGAAAGTGCCCCCCTCGGCTTATACTCGAGTCATCGCTGTCTGTCTGCCCGATCAGCGTGTCGAGCAGACAGACAGCGGCCATTCTAGGATTCAAAGGCCGCGCCTCCGTCGGTGATAGGCGGAACACTGAATTTCCCAGCAGTCTGTGTTCCGCCTATCACGGACATCCTCTCATCCTCGTCCGTAGTATGAGGATGAGCGGACGTCCATGATAGGCGGACCACTGACTGCTGGGAAATTGAGTGTTCCGCCTATCACGGACATCCGATAGGCGGAACACTCAATTTCCCAGCAGTCAGTGGGAAATTGAGTGTTCCGCCTATCACCGACGGAGGCGCGGCTTTTGAATCCTAGAATGGCCGCCGACGAAGAGCTGAAGGACGGAGGCTCGGCTCGGGACGGGCCGGGACGGGACGGGCCGGGACGGGACGGGCCGGACCGGACGCAGGCTGGACGGACGCAGGCTGGACGGACACAGGCTGGACGGACACAGGCTGGACGGACACAGGCTGGACGGACACAGGCAGGCTGGACACAGGTAGGCTGCACGGACACACACACACACACACACACACACACACACACACACGGATGCATGCACACACACACACACACACACACACACAGGGATGGATGGACACACACACACACGGATGCATGGACACACACACACACACACGGATGCATGGACACACACACACACACACACACGGATGCATGGACACACACACACAGGGATGGATGGACCCACAGGGATGGACGGACACACAGGGATGGACAGGCATGTCTCACCCTCGGCTTATACACGAGTCAATAATTTTTTCCAGTTTTTTGGGGGTAAATTGGGGGCCTCGGCTTATATTCGGGTCGGCCTATACTCGAGTATATACGGTAGTTTGTGGCGAATCAGAATATTATTGAACAAGGTGTGGGGCTATTGTAATGGTGCCACATACAATTATATGGAAACAAACAGAACAAAGAAAAAGGACCTAGTGGAATTTTGAGGCACCCAGATACAAACCTTAAAGTAAAATAACAACTTTATTCGTGGAGAACTAAGTAGAAATATAAAATGTACAGTTCATCTTTTCACAGTGCCCACAAATCTGTATGCATAATTATTTATAAGCGCTTGGTGTGATTTGAATCTGGGCTGAGTTTGTTAATCCCACCCCCTCCCCCCCCCAAAAAAAAACCCCTCATCCTGTTCCCTTAAAGCATGTTATACAGCACAGTGCTTGTGCTGTGTCATTTGGCCCCCTGTATACCCTAAAATACCTGGCTGATCCTGCCTGGCTATACCCTCCCCTCTGCAAACTGACCATGATAATCATGGCTGCTGAGCCCTGATACCGTGGTCTGTTTGCATGATTCCGTCAGCTGCAGCCCTCCTGTCTGAAGCTCTCCTGTCTGCAGCTCTCCCATGTCTGTGTCCTCTGTCCTCCTCCTTCCTCCCTGCTCGTACCTGCGCCCCACCCCCTGCTCCTGCTGATAGCAAATCTGCTATTAACTGGTGCCATCCACTCTGTACCATTATAAGAAGTTTTCCTATGCCTGTCTTCTGTAAAAAAAAATATATATATATATCAGCCCCATTGTACCTGTATGAGCTGCGCTCCCGCTGCTCAGCTGACACACAGCTCTCTTTCTCTCCTCCTCTCCGGCTGACATCAGCGGGAGCGCTCAGCCCCGCTCACTGCAACTGTGAGCAGGCAAGTGAAGGAGGAGAGGAATCAGCTGTACGCCCGAAGCAGAACTCATACAGGTACATTCGGGCAGTTTGTTTTTTTTTTTTTACAGGCAGAGGGTAACTTTTTATAGTGGTAAAGAGCGGATGGCAGCATTTAGTAAAAGTGGATTATCAACCACTTTAATATCAAACTGACAACAGCTAACTGTCAGAGGTTGCTGAATAATATCTACATGTATGGTATTTGTTCAATATATTTGACAGTCTGGACTTTTGACTTGGAGCAGGCCATAGGGAAGAGGAGTCAAATTTGCACTATTTATTCTCACCATATATATATATATAAAAGAGAACACCTAGGTCAGTGACAAGCAATGTTAATAATATAATCAAATGCATTATTTTATTTGTAGCACTAACCCCCGCAGGAGCTGCTGGTTAGATTTGGGCTTACCATTACCTTCTGTTTTACTCGCTTCACGTCTAGAGGTGTCCCGGGGTAGATGGCCCAGTAACTCAAGAGACTGACAACAAATCCACTTGAATGGATTTTATTTGCAAAAACTTAGACAATAAACAGTCTCTTAAATTGGGATCAGAGGGTTGGAAAGGAAGTTTAGGTACTCTTATTGTCAAAGTCAAAATGTTGAAGAACTTGCTTACTTTGACTGCATCCAGAAAATAGCCATTCGCAAATGGATGTTCACTCAAGTTGGACAGTCCTTCTCTCACAAGGCCTAGCAGCCAATAAGGTGCTTTACTCAGGAACAAGTCTCTGCCACAGACGTTGTTGTAGAACTTACAAGATAATGTCCATGCCATAGACGTTGTGGAACACGTAGGGAAACTAAACTTGAAGAACACTCGTAGGATACCTGGATCTTTCAGCCAGCTTGGCGATATCCATGAGACCGGATTCTCTTGGGTACTCCAGCCCTTCCAGGCTCTTGCTAAGAAACCAACCCCTATGTGGTCTTCTTCTGAAGAGTCCTCCCCTGGAATGCTTGAAGTCACTGGATCTCTCCCAAACCAGAGACGGCACCCAACACCTCAGAATCCTCCTTTAGTTTCCTTTCCTCTGGCTAGCCAGGCCAGAGACATCAAGTCAGATGGATCCGCACCCCAGGCCATAGCCTTCCTGGGGGCTGGTCAGGAGGACCAGGACCATGAAGTCAGTACATCATTCTGGACCGGAATCCTGTACCATGTGACGTCAGCATCTTAAATACCCTCTCCCAGAAAGCACAGCAAACGTGCCACTCCCACTGGGTGGGCTCCAAGAGAGAGTAACTTAAGCACCTAACCAGACCATAGTTCCATGCCTGCCAGAAGAGACAGCACCCCCTGTGGCCTGGCTGAACATCTCACAATCCAGTCAGACTGATGCTGAAGTCCAAATTTAGACAATTGTACCCAAACCAAACTGCAGTTTAGGTATAACCTTAACTTTGAAAAACACATAGTGCGTGCTCTTCAAGAGCCGCCTCTACATATTATATCAGCTTACACTTGTTAAACCTTACAGAAAATTAAGTTCACCTAAGCAGCATTTGAAGTCACTGTACAAACTGCTGTATTGTACAGAAAGAGTAACATTTACTTAATTTAGTGATTGTAAACAATCACCTTTTAAAACAACCCATTCAGTTTAAAATAGAAATGAAAGGCAAACCATTTGTGTATAGATATACATATATAAAACATTATAAATAAATGTTTTCCCTTTTTTTTTATAAATGTGTACATTCCCTCTGTTCTCAGTTGCAGAGCTGGGGGGAAGGAGAAACAACAGTACACTGAGCTTTCCAGTGAATGGCTGTGTAGAAAGGGGACAAGTCTGATCATTGGAGGAGAGCAGCCTGAGCTCCCAGCACAACTAGAGAACTGACCATGGTGTACTTTCATGCCTAGTGTGGTCAGTTCTTAACAGGAAAGCAGAGGGACTGGTAGGAACACCAGGGGTTTTACACAAAGGAAGCAAAACAAAGAGAACATGATACTTTTTATATACAAGTAAATGGAACAGCAGGTACATATCAGGGATATGTAGCGTTGGGGTAAGAAACACATTAAGGATAAAATTAGTGTTGTTTTCAAAGATAGATAAAATCTTCAGAAGCAGATTCTTCTGGGTCCCCTTCCTCAGGAACATAATCATATTCATCTACTTCCTCCTCCTCTAGTTTGTGTGGGGGGAGGAAGGGATAGTGGGTGACCACTAGCCAGGGCACAGGTACCAGCATGGGGCCCAGTCTTCACACATCACTGTAGGCTTTGCCACAAGGGCCTTAAGAGACTTGACTCCCCTGCAAAAGTATTCACCCCCTTGGCATTTCTCATGTTTTGTTGCCTCACAACCTGGAATCAACATGGATTGTTTGAGGTTTTGCATCATTTAATTACAGAACATGCCCAGAACTTTGAAGATGTGTTTTTTTTTTTGTATT
The DNA here is from genome assembly GCF_037356315.1 of Lithobates pipiens. Taxonomy (NCBI): domain Eukaryota; kingdom Metazoa; phylum Chordata; class Amphibia; order Anura; family Ranidae; genus Lithobates; species Lithobates pipiens. The sequence continues at coordinate 354,271,112 of NW_027507758.1, read as the reverse complement.
TTTTTATATTGTGAAGCAAGCCACAAATAGGACAAAATAACAGAAAAATTCAACGTGCATAACTATTCACCCCCCTAAAGGCAATACACAGCACCAAGTCACTTTGGATAAGTCTCTAGGAGCTTGCCACATCTTAACACTGGGATCATTTTTGCCCATTCCTCCTTGCAAAACTGCTCCAGCTCCTTCAAGTTGGATGGTTTGCGCTTGTGAACAGCAATCTTTAAGTCTGACCACAGATTTTCTATGCTATTGAGGTCTGGGCTTTGACTAGGCCATTCCAACACATTTACATGTTTCCCCTTAAACCACTCAAGTGTTGCTTTAGTAGTGTGTTTGGGGTCATTGTCCTGCGTCCTAGCCTCATATCACACACAGAGTGGTACAGGTTTTGCTCAAGAATATCCCTGTTTTTAGCACCATCCATCTTTCCCTCAACTCTGACCAGTTTCCCAGTCCCGGCTGCTGAAAAACATCCCCACAGCATGATGCTGCCACCACCATGTTTCACTGTGGGGATGGTGTTTTTTGATTAATGTGATGTGTTGGATTTGCACCAGACATAGCGTTTTTCTTTAATGGCCAAAAAGTTTAATTTTAGTCTCATCAGACCAGTGCACCTTCCTCCATACATTTTGGGAGTCTCCCACATGCCTTTTGGCAAACTCAAAACATGCTGCTTTTGTTTTTTTGCCGAAAATAATGGCTTTCTTCTTGCCAGTCTGCCATAAAGCCCAACTCTATGGAGCGTACGGCTTATTGTTGTCATATGTACAGATAATCCAGTCTCTGCTGTGGAACTCTGCAGCTCCTCCAGAGTTACCTTAGGTCTCTGTGCTGCCTCTCTGATTAATGCCCTCCTTGCCCGGTTTGGGAGTTTTGGTGTGTGGCCGTCTTTTGGCAGGTTTGCTGTTGTGCCATGTTCTTTCCATTAGGTTATGATAGATTTGATGGAGCTCCTGTTGATCATCAAAGGCCGCGTACACACGGGCGGACTGTTCGCCCAACCTTGTCCGCTGAACAGTGTTTGGGCGGACAGTCCGCTCGTGTGTGGGCTTTCAGCGGACAGTTTCAGCGGACAGTTGGACGGACAAAGTCTTTCGGAAATTCCGAAAAACTGTCCGCTGAAACTGTGTTTGAGCGAACAGTCCGCCCGTGTGTGGGCCTGTCCGCTGTACTTTCGAAATGAGCGGACTGTTCCCGCTCGGAAAGTCCGCCCATTTCGAGCGCGTGTACAGGTAGGCGGGGCCCGCGAAGGAGACGTCGCGGGCTCCGCCGCCTGGAATGGGCTTAAAGGGGAACTCCAACGCCGAAAAAAATCGGCGTGGGGGTTCCCCCAAAGTCCACACCAGACCCTTGTCCGAGCACGCTACCCGGCCGGCCAGGAAAGGGGGGCGAGCGAGCGCGCCCCCCCTCCTGAGCTGTACCAGGCCGTGCCCTCAACATGGGGGGGTGCCTTGGGGAAGGGGGGGCCGCGCGGCCCCCCCACCCCAAAGCACCTTGTCCCCATGTTGATGAGGACAAGGACCTCTTCCCGACAACCCTGGCCGTTGGTTGTCGGGGTCTGCGGGCGGGGGGCTTATCGGAATCCGGGAGCCCCCTTTAAGAAGGGGGCCCCCGGATACCGGCCCCCCACCCTATGTGAATGAGTATGGGGTACAATGTACCCCTACCCATTCACCTGTGAAATAAAGTACAAAAAAAAACACAACACAGGGAAAAAATATTTTATTGCACAGCTCCGGGGGTCTTCCGTCTTCGGGGGTCTTCTCGCCGGACTCCTCCGCTATCTGTGTGTAGCTCTTTTACTAGCGGAGGAGTCCGGCTTTCTTCCTCCCCGCCGCCGGCCTCTTCTCCCGACTTCGGGGGTCTTGTCCCCCTCTTCGGTTCTTCTGCCGGGCCACCGCGCCTTCTTGTAGCTCTTTTGCAGGCGGTGGCCCGGTCTTCTGTCGCCGCTGCCTTCCGTTCTTCTGTCGCCGCCTTCGGTTCTTCTGCCGGGCCACCGCGCCTTCTTGTAGCTCTTTTACAGGCGGTGGCCCGGTCTTCTGTCGCCGCTGTCGTCGCCGCCGCCTTCCGTTCTTGTTCTTCTTCTTGTTCTTCTTCTTCTCCTGGAGATGTTGACTCGACGAGCTCTCCGGCCGGAATGCCAGGGACACGCTCCGCTGCCACTTATATAGTGACAATGGGGCGGTGTCACATGGTATATGTCACATGGGTTGGTCACATGGTGACCCCGCCCCCTTACGATGTCATAGTCCCCATGTGACATCAACCCATGTGACCAACCCATGTGACATATACCATGTGACACACGCCCCATTGTCACTATATAAGTGACCGCACAGCGCGGCTCTGGCATTCCGGCCGGAGAGCTCGTCGAGTCAACATCTCCAGGAGAAGAAGAAGAAGAAGAACAAGAAGAAGAACAAGAACGGAAGGCGGCGGCGGCGACGACAGCGGCGACAGCGGCGACAGAAGACCGGGCCACCGCCTGCAAAAGAGCTACAAGAAGGCGCGGTGGCCCGGCAGAAGAACCGAAGAGGGGGACAAGACCCCCGAAGTCGGGAGAAGAGGCCGGCGGCGGGGAGGAAGAAAGCCGGACTCCTCCGCTAGTAAAAGAGCTACACACAGATAGCGGAGGAGTCCGGCGAGAAGACCCCCGAAGACGGAAGACCCCCGGAGCTGTGCAATAAAATATTTTTTCCCTGTGTTGTGTTTTTTTTTGTACTTTATTTCACAGGTGAATGGGTAGGGGTACATTGTACCCCATACTCATTCACATAGGGTGGGGGGCCGGTATCCGGGGGCCCCCTTCTTAAAGGGGGCTCCCGGATTCCGATAAGCCCCCCGCCCGCAGACCCCGACAACCAACGGCCAGGGTTGTCGGGAAGAGGCCCTTGTCCTCATCAACATGGGGACAAGGTGCTTTGGGGTGGGGGGGCCGCGCGGCCCCCCCTTCCCCAAGGTACCCCCCCATGTTGAGGGCACGCGGCCTGGTACGGCTCAGGAGGGGGGGCGCGCTCGCTCGCCCCCCTTTCCTGGCCGGCCGGGTAGCGTGCTCGGACAAGGGTCTGGTGTGGACTTTGGGGGAACCCCCACGCCGATTTTTTTCGGCGTTGGGGTTCCCCTTTAAGCCCATTCCAGGCGGCGGAGCCCGCGACGTCTCCTTCGCGGGCCCCGCCTACCTGCACACGCGCTCGAAATGGGCGGATTTGCCTCCGCCTTACGTGGGCGAGTCCGTTCATTTCAAAAGTTCAGCGGACTGTTTGGCAAACAGTTCGCTGAAACAGTCCGCTCGTGTGTGGGCAAGTCCGCTCATGCAAATTTTGAGCGGACTGTTTGCCAAAACTGTTTGACGAACAAGGTTGGGCAAACAGTCCGCGCGTGTGTACGCGGCCAAAGATTTGTAGATTTTTTTTATAACCCAACCCTGACTTGTACTTCTCAACAACATTGTCCCTTACTTGTTGGAGAATTCCTTGGTCTTCATGGCAGTGTTTAGTTAGTGGTGCCTCTTGCTTAGGTGTTGCAACCTTGGGGCCTTTCAAAAAGGTGTGTATATGTAATGAAAGGTCATGTGACACATATTGGACACAGGTGGACATCATTTCACTAATTATGTGACTTCTGAAGGTAATTGGTTGCACCAGAGCTTTTTATGGGCTTCATAAAAGGGGGTGAATACATACGCACATGCCAATAATCAGTTTTTTATTTCTGAAAAATAGTTTTATGTATATATTTTCTCATTTTACTTCACCAACTTAGACTATTGTGATCTGATCCATCAGATATAATTCAGATTAAAAAAAAACATTGAACTAAAGGATGTAATGTAACAAAATAGGTAAAAAGCCGGGGGGAGGGTGGATACTTTTGCAAGGCACTGTACATCATTGCACAAATTCCTGTTATGAAGGTTCCATTTTTAAACAGCAATGTTACAGGGTGTTTCATATGTTCAGCCATGAATCATTCCCCGAGCATAAAAAAAAGCAATAAGACGTGGATCTGGATAAAGTCAGTCTCCTAATTCCAGCTGAAACCTTTGACAAGTTAGCTGTTTTTGTGCAGAGAGCTGCTCATACATTACCTTAGGCACTAGTCAAAAAAAACTGGAACCTGGCCTAACAGGAAAGGATTATATCTGGGAGGGGACTTTGTTTCTTTGCTTTTTTTTTTGGCCAGTGTCCAATTACCTGAAGGTGCCAATATAGCCTTATCATTATGAATTTGAAATGTTCTGTGTCCTCAGATGTATGAAAAATAAATACCCATATTTATCGGCATATAACACGCACAGGCGTATAACATGCACCTTCATTTTAGGAGGGAAAAAAAACTTACATTTTAAATAAAGAGCTTTGAAACAAAATAATGGTCAGTGCCCATCAATGCAGCCTCACCATTGCCCATCTGCAGCCTTACTATTGCCCATCTTCAGCCTGTTCAATGCCATCTGCAGCCTCACAATTGCCCATCAATGCCTATCTGCAGTCTCACAATTGCCCATCAATGCAACTTGATCAGTGCCCATCTGCAGCCTCACAATTGCCCATTAATGCAGCCTGATCAATGCCCATCTGCAGCCTCACAATTGCCCATCAATGCGGCTTGATCAATGCCCATCTGCAGCCTCACCTCAGATTACTGCTGCCTTGGAGGGGACATGAAGGGGGGCGGGATGAGTACCATCAGATTACATACAGTGAGAATCTCCTGTTTACTCTGCGGCCTCTTTAATACAAAGTCCCCCCTCCTGGACCGTCTTCTATGATAGACAGAACACTGGTCCAATGCCGGCTCAGGAGATGGGACTTCCTTTTACAGAGGCCGCTGAGTTAACAGGTGATTCTCGCTGTATGTAATCTGATGGCGCTCGTCCTGCCCCGCTCCCTGTCCCCTCCTATGCAGCCCAAATTGCAATATCGGCGTATAACACGCACACACTATTTGCACCCGATTTCAGGGTGAAAAAGTGCGTGTTATACACCAATAAATACAGTAGATACTTTGAAAAAAAATTGTTTCCTAATGTGATTACAAGTTTGGCTACTAAAGGTTGCCACCACCAAAAGACACAAATATGAATTAAAAACAAGTAATGAGTATACACTGTTATGCCCTGTACACATGGTCGGACATTCCGACCACAAAATCCGTCAGATTTTTTCCGAAGGACTTTGTCCAAAACTGGTGTTGCATACACACGGTCAGACAAAGTTGACAGAAAATCAGATCGTTCGGAACAAGGTGTCGTTCGCTGCATACGACGGGACTACATAGAGGCTAGTAGCCAATAGCTGTGGTCCCGTAATTTGATCTGAGCACGCGTGGCCCTTTGTCCATCGGAATTCTCTACAAACGATCGGAAAAAGTTAGATCGGATTTTTTTGTCTGAAAATTTAAGATCCTGCTCTCAAATTTTTTCCGTCGGAATTCCCATGGAAAAAGTCTGATAGAGTCCACACATGATCGGATTTTCCGACAATATAATCCGATCGGACTCTTTCCATCGGAATTTCTGACTGTGTGTACAGGGCATACGTCTTTCAACTGTTCAATGCCATTTCATTCAAAATAAATAAAAGGTTCCCACACCCAATCAAATGATATTGCTTGTGACATTAATGTTTTAAGGAAAATTGTAATGGAATAAAATAACACATTTAGTTAAAAAAAAAACTCCTGAGCTTTAAATTGAGCTTAATCTGTCACGCAACATTGTCTTTCCACATCATGCTACAATAGCAAATTATAGCGCCTACCATAATATTATACTGTATCATGCCAAAAAAGTCACTTGAAAATGCTGTAAATCTGGAGGCGCATGCGTGAAGGCTAGCACGATGGTCATGTCGGGCTAGAGCTCCTTTCCGTGAGGGAAAGAAACCACAATATTTAAACGCCCCACAGACACGGAAACATCACACACCACTTTATTATACACCGAGAGGTGAGGGGGATAATATTTAAGCAGACTGGTGCTGGGAAGTGCCCGGAATAAAACTAAAATTAGCCCTAATGGTGGCGCTCAGTCTAAACACATTACAAAAAAGGCACCAGTCTCCTCAGATACTTTTACCTCAGACAAGAAGATTAAGCATAAGCAGCCAAAAGCTATCTCTTCTGGGAACTCTGACTCTGAACCTATTTTAAACATGCCAGTTATCTCACAACAGGACTCTGCTATCCCATCCAGCAATTTGAAACAACTTGAAAAAATGCTACATAAAGTGTTTTATGGCAAACCTCAGAGCAAATTACTAGTAATCTTACTACAGAAATAAGAGAACTGGGGCAACGTACTGAAACACTGGAGCTGAAAGTTGAGGACATTGAAAATTCTACACAGGATGTTTTATCTGAATTGGAAATCCTCAAAGAGGAAAATATTACATTGCAAAACAGACTGGAAGATTACGAAAATCACGCCAGAAGATCTAATCTGTGCTTCAGATTCATACCTGAATCGATCACAGATCTACAATCAACTATAACAGTGCTCTGCCAGGAACTTCAACCAGGCCTACCAATGGAAAGGCTGGAGATGGACAAGAAACTTAGGGCACTTAAGCCCAAAAAAGCTGATGGTCCCTCTAGAGACATTATTGCAAAATGTCACTTTTACCGAACAAAAGAGCAATTGATAGATGCAGTCAGAGAAAACAACAACTTAATTTTCCAAGGACACAATTATCAGCTATTTGCAGATCTCTCCCAGTTAACAATTTCCAAGAGACGTGCAATGAAATCCCAACTTTTGGAACTCCAACGCCACTCCATCAAATATTAGTGGGGCTTCGCATTCTCCCTACGTTTCACCCGTCAAGGGACCAGATTCTCATGTAGAACCCCTGAAGAACTTCAACCTCATCCCAGATGATGACCTGTAGGTCGAAACGCGTCGGTAGGACTCTGCCACTGCCTGTTTTCTCTTTAACATGCTTATTGATTACACTGGAAATGTGAGTTGTATATTTTACTTTTATTAAAGCCTTTTTAAAAACGTTATTACGCTATGTTGGCCATATCTTTTTACTTCTATGCCTGAATTGCTACCGGAGCTGTCTATATACATAAAAACAGTGATTATACGCATCTCGTCACGCTGAATGAATCATTTACGGTGGGACTTCTTTCATGGTGGAATGCCTTATACAAAGTTGCAGTAACTGCGATTGCAAGCTATTTTTGACCCCCTAGGCATATGTCTATTTGGGTCACGTCTATCTGGTAAGCCTGCGCTTCTTAAGGTGGTGGGAGTTTCACCGGGTGAAGTCATCTCTGGTCACAGTGAAGGGAAACGCTTGCAGACACTGAAGTTTATTGGGACTCACACTCTACATGTTTTTTCCTTTTATGAACTCTAATGTTTTTCTTAAAAAGTTATTTTCATTTTTATTTCACATTCACGTGGATGTTCACTGCATTTTTGTTATTTCCTCTCTTTTTGGGATTATTTCACAGTAAAATGGAATTTTTTTCTGTTTAGTATGATATATGTTTAGCTATGGATTCATATAGATTTTAAAGTTTATATACTTAGTATTACCATTTTTTACACATAGTATGATACTTTCATATTTTGGGTCACATTGTATTTGTCTGTTATAGATATATGCACACAGCATTGTTTATTCGTTTTTTGCCAATCATAAGGGTAATATTTATATATGCTTGGCGCTTACACTTTTTGCATTCCTGACGTTTTCTGAGCTAAAAAGATCCCAGTTTTAGCGTGTTAGCAGCGGTATTTTTCAGTTTCGCTTTCTCAGATTTTTTATTTTATTTTTGGCTATTGCGCAGTGTTTTTGTATACACCAAATTATCAACCCATACCCTTTTTATTGCATCTATTCCAAGTTATTAACACCCATAAAATGGGATCAATTTTTGTTTGTGGATATTCCAGTCAGGTCCTCCTCCCATTTCTGGACAAAACCTCTTATACCTCACCACGATCTCAAGAAAAAAGATCTCTATCTCAACTCCTTTCTAAACATAATTTGATTGATTCTTGGAGAGAATCTAACCCAACAAAAATAAACTATACATACTTTTCTAACCAACACCAAACTTTTAGTCACATTGATCACATATTTATAACTATAGGGATGGTACCTGAAGTTATCGCATCAAACATTATCCCTATACCTTGGTCTAAACCTCTGTGGATTCTGCTGTACCTAGGGGGTATGACCCTACATAGTATCTTTCAGACACGCTACTTAAACACCCTTCCCATTGCCTTAAAATCCAACAGGCCCTAACAGATTATCTAGGGCACAACACCAGTATTGAAATCTCTTCACTTACACTTTGGGAGGCACGCAAACCTGTCTTACAAGGAGTAATCCAGCAATAATTAGGGATACTCAAGCGGCAATGCATAAAGCTTGCACGGCAATTAGAGACAGAGTTTAATACATCATTTTTAGCTTTTCACAACCACCCTTCCCCTAATGTTAAAATTTGCATAGAGAAAGCACGTTTGGAATATGACCTTTTCCTAACTGAATCTGCTGAAAAATCACTGAGTAGAACCAAACACGCATTCTATAAGAATTCTAACAAACAATATACTTGGCAAGGGCACTAAAATCTATTAAGTCTTTTAAACCCATTAGACTTAAAACAGCGGACAATGTATATACCAGCAATCCTCTTAAAATTGTACAGAAATTCAGTTCTCATCTACCCCAATTGACTGAACCCCAATGAATGTCATTAGAAAAACCCATCACTGGAGATGATGTAGCAGCAGCTATTAAAACACTAAAAATAAATAAAAGACCAGGACTGGGTGGATTCTCAGCTTTTTAGTATCAAACTTTTTCAGATAGTGTCTCCAACTTCCTTGCTGAAGCGTGTAATGACTTATCAAACAATAAATCCTTTAGACAAGAATCACTATTGGCTATCATTTTCATGATAACTAAACCACAATCAGATGATACCCTAAGTACAAATTATCCCCCCTTTTGCATGTTAAACATAGATATGAAGGTGATAGCAAAAATCCTTGCATCACGTCTTAAGATCATTGGCACTCTCGTACATCATGACCAGGTAGGATTCATGCCCTCCCGACAGGTAGGTGACAATGTACATAGAGCGACCCTTCTGGCCCATATCGCTAAAAAGCGCCATATCCCCTTTTGCTTTCTTTCACTTGATATAAAGAAAGCTTTTTATCTCCATCTCATGGCCCTATTTAAACTATACACTGCAGAAATGGGGGTTCAGCCCAAACTTTACAAATTGGATTATGGCACTATACAATACAATAAACCAAAAGATTACATCAAATATGCAGGATACAAATCTTTAACATAGAGAAAGTCACAGTAAAAGAGCTAGTAAAAAAGCAGAAGATAGCGGAGGAGTCCTGCAAGAAGACTCCGCCCCCCCCCCCCCCCCCCAAGACGGAATAAGACCACCGGAGCTGTGCAATAAATTATTTAAAAAAGTCATAAAGCATACAAATTCATAACGCATATCCAGTTTAAACTGTTAGTGCAACTTTTCACAGCAGCTAAACAGACGTTAGCAAAAGCATGGAAATCACCCAAATTAGTTGTAAATTAAGTAAAAGCTAAGAATAATTATTTTATGACTCATGCTAAAATGATAGCTATTGAAATGGACACGAGCCCTAGATTTGAAGTGATTTGACAACCTTGGATTACATATTCCATGCCAACCCTTGACAATAATGTGCTGCTGCCATGGTGACTCAAATAATAAGGCATAGATTTTAAACTACCCTAGCTCTGGTTGTAGCAGTGGCTCTTGGCCTGGCCTCACGGACTTCTTTACTTTCTCCTTCTTTCTCTTTTCCCTACCTTTCTTCCTCTTCATTCTCTTCCTATCGGTATGTACTACCCTCTTTTATGATTTTGAAGCTCCAATTTTTATTTAGATAATATTTTTGGTTGCCTAGAAATAAAATAAGATAATTGTCTTTGTAGAATTTACAATATTTTTAAAATATTTTACTTCTAAACGGAAATATTATTCAAAATGTATTTATTTTTTCTCTCCCTCTCTCCTCTTTTTTTCATTCATCATACAATGTCTTGTTTTAATTTATCACAAATGATTAAGAGTAAGAGTAAACAAGCTTCCTTACTTTGAATTTAATGTATTCATTCTATGTTAATTGTACATAATCTTTGAACTCAATAAAATACTTTTGACAAGGAAAACGCTGTAAAACTAAATTGCATGAACCAGCAAACATCAAATTATATAATATGCTTAAACAACACATTATATAACACAACAGCTTATCTGCAGACTCCTAATGTGCAACTCCACCCATAATTATCCACCACCAGTTTCCATTAAAGAGTAAGTTCACATTTGTACACTTTTTTTTTTTTTTCTAAATTCCAGCTCCACCGATATAGCTTTCATGTATTTTCTTTTGCAAAAATATCAAAGATTTCCATTAAATCTACAGTCACTTAATCTTGTGTTAATCCATGTATCCAGACATTTCCATTATTAATGTCTTCTTCCTGATGAGACTTTAGATCATGACACAGGAAGGAGTTGACCAGCTGACCTCATTAGCACACACCCTGCATCATCATCCACCCACTCCCAGGTGCACGTTTTTTAAATGAGATGCAATCAATCAGGGATCACCATTCTCACTAAATACACAATATACAATCAGATTGCATAGTGTATGGCCATTTTTATACAAGTACATAGAAGGGAGTGGACAGAAACACTCAGCTGTCAAGCCCCGTTCACAACTCTGCATAGTGGGAACTCGCATTCCTACATGCAAGGAGGGGGGCATTTTGGAGCCTTTTTCTCTCATTACACATAGGACAGAAATTTCCCCAAAGAAGCTTCAGGACTATTTTTTAGAGCGAAGCTTGGTGCCTTTTTTGCTGTGATTTTTGGTGCAGTGCATTTCTGAAGTACAAGGAAAGGCACAGATGTGAATGGAGTCTCATTGTTCTTGTGTTATCGCACCAATATAACTTTCAGGCCCCATTCACATCTAGCATAGTGGGAGCACACATTTTGTGGCTCGTTTTTTTCTGTGACACGCATAGGGCAGCCCATTGGTTACATGTGGTTAATGGGACATTTTGGCATTTTGCAGGGTGTGTCTTTTTGCAGCATTTTCCCCTTAATTTTTTTCACATGGCAAAATGTGTGTTTGCTTCTGTGTTTGGTGTGCTGCTAACAATTAATGGCACTGAAAGCGCAACCAGAAATTTTCGGTGTATAAACATGGCCATACATTATACAATCTCCTTTAGATTTACCCAATTTATATAATAGGAGGAAACACCTATCTAGTCAATCACTCTGTATCCAATCAAGCAGGCCCTTACACCACATGGTTGATGTGGTGTAAGGGCATAGTTAGTGTGTGGTGAACTTTACAGAGCCCAGGAGACCCTTCTCCTGTTTTCAATACTACAGCTATATCCACATAAGCTGTTTTCTCATCTCTCATCTCCTGTACACTTCAACATGCCAAATGAAAGATTGATGCAAGATTAAACTTAAAGGCTAAGTTCCCCTTTTCACCTTTTTTTTCTCTAAATTTCAGCTCTCCTTTGTACCAATATAGCATTAATGTACTTCTTTTGCAAAAATAACAAAGCTTTCCATTAATTCATGGATGTTTGTGCAATAAGATTGTATAGTGTATGGCCATGTGTATACACCTAAAATTACTAGTTGCGCTTTCAGTGTCATTAATTGTTAAACACAGAAGCAAACGCACATTTTGCTGTGTGAAAAAACAAGGGGCAAATGCTGCAAATGCACAGTAAAAGACACACAACTGACAAAACACTAAAATGTCGCATTAACCACATGAAGTGCATCCCATTGAAATCAACGGGCTGCCCTATGCGTGTCACTGGAAAAACAAGCCACAAAACTTTTTCTCCCACTATGCTATATGTGAAAGGGGCCTGAAAGTGAAATTGGTGTGATAACACAAGAACAATGAGGTTCCCCATGGCGATAGAGTCCGCGGGAACCGCGGGCGGACTCAAGGAGCTTCCCGCGGGCGCGCAAGTGCGCCGCCCCGCCGTCTCTTAAAGGGCAACGTACAGGTACGTGATTTTGCCTGTACGTGCCCTTCTGCCGACGTGTATCAGCGTAAAGGCGTTCGGGAAGCGGTTAATATTAATCTGATTAATATATTAATCTGATTCTATTTCCGGCGATCGGGACTTCAACAAAATGGCCGGCACATATACCTTTCATATGCATATAAAGGACACTTCCACTATCTCTGTTTATTCCCTGATAAAGTCACGTGACTTTGACGAACACGCGCCGGAAAACGAGATACCAGAAGTGACGTACACAAACTAGCTGCTCGTCTCTGTTTTGCTCAGTTACCATTTTTCAAATGTGAATACCTTTTCTTACTATGCTGTAACAATAAAGTTTAAAAAAATACTACACTATCGAGCATCCCTGTTGCTCTGTCTATGAGGTCTACCTACCCCAGAGATGGTAAAAGTGAGACCACATATTCGCTCCAAGTGAACCTAAAGATGACCAGATATCAGTGAGAATGATTTGGGGATGCCCTCCCTGGGGACATACAAGGGTTCTAAAGCCTATTTTTATGCTGTAACCTGTAATGTAAGGGGACATCTATCCACTTAACTAACGGAGAAAAGGAAAAATCCCCCCCCCCCCCACTAATATTGCACTACCTAGGAGCACCAGCACTTTATTTGGGACCTCCTTGGTCATTTGAAGTCTGCACATTTTTTTGCATTGTTTGCACGGACATTCTCACTATTGCAATTATTGTGAAGTTTGCACATTGTTTGCACGGACATTGTCAGTATCATAATTACTGGCACCTGCACTTTATATGTGTTATTTTGGATCACTACAACTTTGTACTTTATATTTTTTTGCAGTAGTTTACATGGACATTTTTGTTGAGCCGCTTATGAATTTTTTATGGATTGTTCTTAAACTTTCCTTAGATATTTTGCACTAATATTCATTTATATTTGTTATCAATTTATTTGAGCATCCCCGCACTAGAAGGAGTTTTCTCATACAGATAGATTGTGATTTGGATGCTGCAATACCACATTCACATTATTTAATTTACATACTTTTTGTTTTTACTTTGTTTGAAATAGCCTCAATTTCTCACTTTTACAAGTTACAACCCTTTTTCTTCAACCCCACCACCTCTCCTTTCCCTTCCACTTCTCCCCTCCTCATATAGCGCAGCACTATTCTATTCAGTTAATATTAATCTGATATGCATTTAGATGTAAGGATGAGCTCAGGCGTGTTCCCAAACCGCATGTGCAGAGCCCGCCAGGAAATCTCCACTGCACAGCGTTAATCACAGGCAGTGAGACATTTCCTGATCTCTGCAGCTGCGCATCGGGACAATGTCTCACTGGTTGTGATTAGCGCTCAGCAATGCTGACTACCTGGCGGGCTCTGCACGTGTGGTTTGGGAACATGCCTTAATTCATCCTTAATGAGAAGGGTTATTACTGATTGATTGCATTTAATTTAAAAAACATGCACCTGGGAATGAGAGGGCGGATGATGCTAATGAGGTCAGCTGGTCAACTCCTTCCTGAGTTATGACCTAAAGTCTGATTAGGAATAAGACATTAGTGAGACAAGTGTAAGTGACTGTCGATTAAGTGGAGCACTGGTAGATGGCACTGGCAGGGGGCAGGTGGGCACTGACAAGCTGGTCGTGATCGGGACTGATGTCCCGATCACGGCCGCCAGTGATCGGCTTTTTTACCGGCTCTGTTGTGTCACATGATCTGCTATCATTGGCTGACAGCTGATCACGTGGTAAGGGGTCGGGATCGACCCCTTGCTTCGATCCGTGATCAGGCGAGTCTCATAGACTCTCTGATCACAGAGCGCGCGCCCCTCAGGGGGCGCGCAGGCCGCTCGTGCACGGGACGACGTCAATAGACGTAGTCCCGGCAAAGCAGGTCCGCGCTGTAGCCGCCATTTGGCTATAGCACGGATTCCTAGTGGTTAAATGCCTCTACATTTGTGGATACTGTAAAACCCTCCCTGTTATTTTCGTGATCAGTATTAATATCCCTGTTATATACAGTAGGTGGTCAATGGAAATACTCCTGATACATTGGTGATCAGTGTAATTGACCTCCTTGCATTAGTGAAGAAGTTCTCTCTTGCATTAGTGGTCAGTAGGAGAAAGGTAAATTTATTAAAGAAAGATTAAAAAGGTGATATTGTGTGCAACCTTGAGCACATTTTCTCACATGCTGTTGTGAGACGTGAAGTAAGGACAGTAACGTGATGGGAAAGCAGGTCTTTTTTTTAATGGAATGTGAAACAAACTGCACGATATACAGAACTCTTTATTAACATATTCCACAGCACAATGCAGTTGCACATACAGTACTGGATCATGAGGTCAGCAGTTGGGATGTCACTGACTGCATATGTGTTTCATGTCAGTGACTTACCCAGTGATGAAAAGCAGGAGCTTGCTCCTAAACGAAACCAATATTCTCATATTTTTTTTATTCTTACATGTTTTTTTTTTTGTTTTTTTGTTTTAATATCACATTTGAAATGTTATTAGAATTTTGTTGTTGTTATTTCTTAGGTGGATGAACTTGTCCAGAAACTTCCACTTAGCTTATCCCCAGATGTGTCTGTTGGACTGAGTGGTCAGTATGTTCAAGTGATTGCTGCCTTTGGCCTGTGGGTGAAATATGATGGAAATCACAGAGTTGAAGTGACGCTTTCCTCAATTTTTAAAAACAAAGTGTGTGGAATATGTGCCAATTACAATGGACTGAGGAATGATGACAACCTCAATCCAGATGGAGGGAAAGAGACTGATTCATCAAGTTATGGCAACAGCTGGCAAGTCACCACTGGTACTAGGTATGACCTTACTACACACAAATTGACCTCTCTTTATAAATGAATTTTTAAATACAAATACAAACATGGAATTTAGAGATAATAATAGGAACATAATAGTGCCCTCCTAATGACTATGTAGTGTTTTTCAAATTATTGCATAACATTCCATTCCCCAACAGTGTGGATGATTTATTAACCACCTAAGTTATGGAAGGTTTTACCCCCTTTGTGACCAGAGCATTCTTTTCTATTCAACACTGTGCTATTTTAACTGGCAATTGCTCAGTCATGCAACACTGTACGCAAATTATATTTTTATAATTTTTTTTCACAAAAATAGAGCTTTCTTTTGGTGGTATTTAAACACCACTGGGGGATTTTTTGCACTATAAATGTAAAAAGAGCAACATTTTCTGTTATAAAACATATCCAGCAAAATCAAATTTCATGAATTTAGGCCAAATATATTGATTATATAAAATCAATAGTTGTATATTAGTTCATGTGAAAGTTATAGCGTCTACAAACTATGGCATATATAGTTTAAAATTGATCAATTCTGACAGTCATGTACACATTTATTGAGGCCCTTAACCAATTCAGCTCTGGAAGATTTGGCTGCTGAATGACCAGGCCATTGTTTGCGGTTCGGCACTGCTTCGTTTTAACTGGCAATTGCGCAGTTGTGCGACGTTGTATCCGAATAAAATGGACGTCCTTTTTTTTCCCCACAAATAGAGCTTTCTTTTGGTGGTATTTGATCATCTCTGTGGTTTTTATTTTTTGTGCTATAAACAAAAAAAGAGTGTAAATTTTGAAAAAAACACAATATTTTGTACTTTTTGTTATAATAAACATCCCCAATTTATTTTTTTTAAAGCAATTTTTTTCTCAGTTTAGGCCGATAGGTATTCTTCTACAAATCGCAATAAGCTTATATTGATTGGTTTGTGCAAAAGTTATAGTGTCTACAAATAGAGGATAGATATATAGCATTTTTATTATTATTTTGTTTACTAGTAATTGTGGTAATCTGCGATTTTTATCGTGACTGCGACATTATGGCAAACACATTGGACATTTTTGACACATTTTTGGCACCATTGGCATTTATACAGCGATCAGTGCTATAAAAATGTATTGATTACTGTAAAAAATGTCACTGGCAGTGAAGGGGTTAACACTAGAGGGCGATCAAGGGATTAACTGTGTTCCCTGCTATGTGTTCTAACTGAAGGGGGGATGCAACTTGCTAGGAGAAGAGATTGATCGGTGTTCAATCCCCTCAGAGAACCGGGATCTCACTGTGTCACGAGCGATCACAGAATCACTCACATTGGCTCCGAGGGTGAGCAGCAGGCACACGCTCACCCCTAGTGGCCACAATAAGGAACGACATAACATGGCGGCGAGTCACGCAACGATGTCATTCAGCTGCAGTAAAACTACGGTGGCTGGTCGGCAAGCGGTTAAAATGCCAGGACAGTACAAATACCCCCCAAATAACCCCTTTTTGGAAAGTAGACAGTTTTACACTTTTAGTAAGAGGAATGGCAAGTTTTTAAGATGTACATTTTTTTGCCACAATTTTTTTGAACATTAAGAAATTTAATAAAATTACTTTTTCTTTTGCACAATTTGTTTATTACATACTATCACTGATGCAGTACAGTGTCATGATATGACTGGTGTGGTGGTGATCAGGGACACTAAGGGCCGGTTCACACTGCAGGCGAGGCGAGGCGACTCCGACTTGCCTCGCCGCGACCTGCCGCGGCCTCGGCGGCGACTTGCAAATGACTTCTGTATAGAAGTCAATGCAAGTCGCCCCGAGGTCGCCCAAAAGTAGTACAGGAACCTTTTTTCTGAGTCGGAGCGACTCGAGTCGCTCCTCTCAGAACGGTTCCATTGTACAGAATGGGGGCGACTTGCGAGAGCGAGGCGAGGCGAGTCGTGTCGCCTCGCATCGCCCGCTGTGTGAACCGGCTCTAATTGGTCACAGTATATGAAAAATAAATAACTTTCATTACATTTTTAAACATTTGTTTTTCTTTTTTGAACATCATTTTTTTGGTTACATTTATGACAGCTGTGATTACTAAGCTAATCACATGGCACAGGGTGCTGTGAGTGGCCTAGGTACCATGTGATAGCTGTGGGCCAACTACAGGAAACAGAGCTGTTATAAATAAATTCATTATTAACAACTTTGTTAACATTATGATCACATGATTGCATAGTGATTCGCCCAGGTACCTGGATCCACAATCCGCCATGTCTGATGGACACAGCAGTCGTGGAATTGGTGCGTTGCGCGCCCTTAACCCGTAGCAGCCTGGATGATATACATGTCCATGATCCAGTCTGCCTGTGCCATCTGCCCACAGTAAAAGTATTGTGGGCAGTTAGCATGTGGTGAATATAATGATAATGACAACAATAATAATTACAATGATAATAATTATTATTATTAGTACTATTATTATTACTACTAGTATTACTATCCTTTATTAGCATTTATTTATACAGTTCAAACATATTATGCAGCACTGTTCATCAATAAAAAGCTGTGGAATGAAACTCAAGGGCAAGTACAACAACCTGACACAGAAGATAATGACAAATCTTTACATATAGACTTAACCACTTCAGCTCTGGAAGGTTTAGCCCCTATGACCAGGCCATTTTTTGCGATATGGCACTGTGTTACTTTAACCACATGCCGACCGACTATACGCAGGCAAAGTGGCACAGGTGAGCAAAACTAACGTACCCGTATGCCGCTGCATCATCGGTGGCTAGTGGGTGTGCCCATGGGCCCCATAGACTCGATGTCCGCCAGTGGCCCATGATCGTGGAACAGAAAGGCAGAACAGGGAGATGCCTATGTAAACAAGGCATTTCCCTGTTCTGCCTAGCAACATGACAGGGATCTACTGCTCCCAGTGATCGGGAGCAGTGATCTCTGTCATGTTCTAGTAAGCCCATCCCCCCTACAGTTGGAATAGACTGAGGGAACACACTTAACCTCTTGATCGCCCCCTAGTGTTTAACCCCTTCCCTGCCAGTGACATTAATACAGTAATCAGTGCATTATTATAGCACTGATCACTGTATTAATGCCAATGGTTCCAAAATAATAATAAAAATGCTTTAAATCTATCCCCTATTTTGTAGACGCAATAACTTTTGCGCAAACCAATCAATATACGCTTATTGTGATTTTTTTTTTTACCAAAATTATGTAGAAGAATACACATTGGCCTAAACTGAGGAAGAAATGTGTTTTTTTTTTTTTTTTTTTGTTTTTGTTTTTTTTATTATAAAAATAAAAACTGCAGAGGTGATCAAATACCACCAAAAGAAAGCTCTATTTGTGGGGAAAAAAAGGACGTCAATTTTGTTTGGGTACACCGTCAAACGACCGCGCAATAGTCAGTTAGTAAGTGACACAGTGCCGTATCACAGAAAGGGGGTAAATCCTTCTGGGGCTGAAGTGGTTAACTGACATTCATGCACTCATTAGCTAAACAAAATGTATGTAATGTATATATTTTTTCCCACAAATAGAGCTTTCTTATGGTAGTATTTGATCACCTCTGCAGTTTTTATTTTTTGCACTATAAAAAAAAAAAAAGACCGACAATTTTTAATAGAAACAATACTTTTTTTTACTTTCTGCTATAAAACACATCCAATAAAAAAAATGTAAAAAATCTAATTTCTTCATCCATTTAGGCCAAAATGTATTCTGCTAGTTACCATTACTAGTAATTTTTACTAGTAATGGCGGTGATCAGTGACTTATAGCAGGCAGACTTTTCAGGACACTAACTGACACTTTTGACACTTTAGGGACCAGTGACACCAATACAATGATCAGTGCTAAAAAAATATGCACTGTCACTGTACTAGTGACACTGGCAGGGAAGGGGTTAACATCAGGGGGGATCAAATAGTTAACTGTGTGCCTAAGATGTGCTTTACCACTGTGAGGGAGGTGCTTGTACTAGGAGAACACATGGATCGGTGCCTCTGCTTAGATCTATGTCTTCTGTAGTGACAGAATGGCAATCTGCCTTGTTTACATAGGCTGACTACCTTTCTGTCAATGTGCTGAAGCATCAGCGGGTGCTCGATGTCCGCCATACCTGCCAATCAGCTCCTGCTGTGTCTAATCATAGCGGGAGTGTGTCACACTCGGTGGCCTGTGCATGCTCCCCAAACCCAAAAGTGCAGGATCACATACTAGGTAAGGAAGTCGGCAAGTGATTAAAGTGATATTAAACCCTCTTTCAGCTGCTGAGTATACAATTTTTTAATCTTTCAATCCTTGCCATTGTGCAAGTTTAAGCTGGTGCCATGACCGCGGTCCCAGGTTTACTATTTTAAGGTGACTCTTTTCTTTCTTCAGATCTACAGTCTAACAGAACAGCTGGAGGCTGCCCTTTCCACTGTTAACTCTTTCCTTTGAAGACTAGACCTTAAAGAGGAAAGGCAAAAAAAAACAAAACACACCCTGTAAGTCAAAGGCATAATGAGCTAGTATGAATAACGTACCTGAGAACAAAGCCCCCGAAGCGGTCCTCCGTCTTCCTCTTCACCACTGCCATGTATCCCGGAGAGACTTCCGGGTCTCGCTGCTCCGGCGCTGTGATTCACTGGAGCCGCGATGATGTCACTCCCGTGCATGCACATGGGAGCCGACACGAGTGGCATATCGCCGTGATCATGCACCGTAGACAGCGGTGGCTGTCTTTTTGTAAATATCTCCTAAACCGCATAGGTTTAGGAGATATTTCTTGGACCTACAGGTAAGCCTTAATCTAGGCTTACCTGTAGATCAAAGTGGTTTGTAAGGGTTTACAACCACTTTAAGAGGTAGACAAGTGCAGAACGAAAAAAATTATTTTGTTTTGTTTCTATTTTGTATTTACACAAAAAAAATTTTGTTAAATTTGTTTAATTAGTTTAATTTTCGTAATTAGTTTTGTTTATCCGAATTCAAATCTTTTTAAATTTGAATTGCATTCTAATCGAATTCCATTCAAATCAAATGTATTTATTTATTATTTTCTTTCGAAATTCTAATTTTGGAAAACAGTTATATTGTTATATTAACAAGAAAAACCTTGTGCCAAAGAAAGTCAATAATCTGTAAATAAACAATTGCCAGGAGCTGTGTAAATGTGAACTGACTAGCCTACAGTAAGTAATGAAATGGTAGGGCACCACACTTAGCAAATACAAAATACAAACATTAAACATGAGCAAGTGGCTCAAACATGTTAAACAATATAAACGTCCCACTGGTGAAGTAAAGTGCCTGTGCATAAATAAATGATTCGCAGTGTAGGCCCGCCCGCAACTGAGCCTACACGAGATGCCGTACAGCTACAGCTAATCGCGCAATTATGCCGCCATTAAATGGTGGCTGGTCTTAAAGAGGTTAATCTAAAATGGTTTAAAATGCTGTGTTTTGGGAACCCATTACGTATATTAAGTAATATGTTCACTAATTTGTTTTCTCAGGGTTCTAGACATTCTACCAATATATTAGGATTATTCTAAGCAAAGATTCTATTTGAATTTTGGGAAATGGTTATATTCTTCTATTCTATTCTTTTTTTTTGTATTCTATTCTTTTCTATTCTTTTCAAATTTGAATTTATTCTATTTAACAAGGTTATAGTCTTTCTATTTTATTTGATTCTATTTTTTTTCTATTCTGTTCTTTTCTATTCTATTCTAATTCAAATTTATTCTGTTTGAAATTTGAATTTCAGAAGATGGTTAGATTATTTAAAGTTTATTATATTCAGTTTTTTATTCTATTCCTTTATTCTCTATTTTATTCTATTCTGTTTTTTTTTTTCTATTCTACTTTTTTCTATTCTTCTATTTTCTATTCTATTCTTTTATTTTACATTTTATCCCTTTAGTTTCTATTCTACTTTTTTCTGTTCTTCTATTTTCTATTCTGTTCTATTTTACTCTATTATATTAAATCATTTTATTTTCTATTCTTTTTATTCTATTATATTCTTTTCTATTCTATTCCTTTATTTTCTATTTTATTCTCTTCAGAAATTCGAGTTAAATTCAAAAGCGTTTCATATTCAAAAACTATTCAAATTTGATTTGAAAACTATTCACATTTTGTCTGAAATTTTGTATCATTATTGGGGATTTGTTTGAATTTGTTACTATTGTAATTTGGAAATCCGGATTCATCTGAATATCTGAATAACGGAAAAATCTGTTTGAATATAAATGGACTGGAGCAGGAGACTACAGCTTGGTGTGTTGTATACTGCAAGCGCTTCCAGAATAAATTCAACAAATTGTTCACTGGAGAATGTTTGTTTATTTTTATTTGTGCTCAATGTGTTAAACTAAAACATGCTGTGAGGGTGTAATATGGTTTAAAACCTGAGAGGAGAAGAGAACATGATGCATTGTTGACCTTAAAGTGGTATCAGGCTGGGTTCACACTGCAGCAATGCGGGAAAGCCGCGAATCCCGCATCGCATGCCTCCCGCATCGCATGCCTCCCGGCGGCAGTTCACACTGCCCTATGAGAACTGCTAGGAGTGTCAGTGAAACGTTAATGACACCCCCAGATCAGTTCGCATATCGCAGTGCGATCTGCAAACTCGGACAGGAATCGGATCGCATGGTGTGAACACCCATGCGATCCGATTCTGCTGCGGACCAAAAAAAGGGTCCTGTGCGAGTTTGGGGCGGATGCAATGCGAATTCAGCCATATTATCTGTATGGCTGAACTCGCATCGCACAGAGATCGGATGTGATTTGCACTGCAGTGCGGTGGGAATCACATCCGGTTCTCGTAGCCGCAGCAGTGTGAACCCGGCCTTAAACCCAAAAACAAATGTTTATTATATTGAAGCTTACCTTACTTTTATTTTTAGGCTTTCTTTCCTTTATTTCCACGTGATGATCTTGCTAGTAAATCTGTTATTTTTCGAAAGATCAAGCTCTCTTGCAGATGTAGCAGTTACAGGAATGAAACAAACCATTTACCACTGACAGGGGTGCTTACAATGGTCAGCTATTATTTTTTTATTTTTAAACTTTTATCCCAAAAGAAAAATAACTGTTACTGTAACCATTTAACTGCTTGCCGACCAGCCGCCGTCATCATGTTCCTGCTAACTGTCGTAGCTGTACGTCGGTCACTTTATGAGAGGACAGTAGGCAGGCGCGTGCATGCCGCTGCACTGCGGGGGGTGCTGATGTGCGTGGCCCACAGTCTCGATGACCACCAGCCATGTGTAATTGCAGGCACAAGAGCCAGAACAGGGAGATGTGTGTGTGTATGTGTGTGTAAACACACAGATCCCTGTTCTGTGAGGAGAGGAGAGACAGATTGTGTATTCTAATAGCTAGGAACAATGATCTGTCATCCCCTCTAGTCAGTCCCATCCCCCCACAGTTAAAACACACATGAGGGAACATAGTTAACCCCTTGATCGCCCCTTAGTGTTAACCCCTTCCCTGGCAGTGGCATTTACAAAGTAATCGGTGCATTTTTATAGCACTGATCGCTGTATAAATGTTACTGGTCCCAAAAATGTGTTAAAAGTGTCCAATCTGTCCGCCATAATGTCGCAGTCCCAATAAAAATCTCAGATCGCCGCCATTAGTAGTAAAAATAATAATAATAATAAAAAGGACATAAATCTTTCCCTATTTTGTAGATGCTAAAACTTTTGCGAAAACCAATCAATATACGCTTATTGCAATTTTTATTACCAAAAAATTTTAGAAAAATACATATCGGCCTAAACTGAGGAAAATTGTGCTTTTTTTAAAAAAAAATTGGGGATATATATTATAGCAAAAAGTACAAAATATTGTGTTTTTTTTTCAAAATTGTTCCTTTTTTTTGTTTATATTGCAAAAAATTTAAACCGCAGAGGT
The DNA here is from genome assembly GCF_037356315.1 of Lithobates pipiens. NCBI lineage: Eukaryota > Metazoa > Chordata > Amphibia > Anura > Ranidae > Lithobates > Lithobates pipiens. Next base: position 354,248,266 of record NW_027507758.1, on the reverse strand, counting down.
GATCAAATTCCACCAAAAGAAAGCTCTATTTGTGGGGAAAAAGAACATAAATTTTGTTTGGGTACAATGTTGCCCGACTGTGCAATTGTCAGTTAAAGTGATGCTGTGCCGTGTCGCAAAAAATGGCCTGGTCATTGAGCAGCAAAATCTTTCGGGGCTGAAGTGGTTAAAGAGTGCTAGCTGGAGCATGGCTTAAATGTGTTAGTGTATCTAAATCTGCTAGTACTTCCAGGACCACTCTTTTCTCAGAGTCACAGTTCTATCTCTGTCTCAAAAAATTGTATAAAATGAATTTGGGTACAGTGTTGCATGACTGAGTAATTGTCAATCAAAGTGCTTTTTTGTAATCATTGTAACAAGAGAGAGACGTGTAGGTAAAGTCAAAATGTAAAAGGTGGGGGTGTTATTTTTGAGATACAGAATTGAACATTGATAATACCGCTGCATTTCTAAATGTTACAAATAACAAGCTTTTTGTCTTTCCAGCTGTCTGCCGGCCACTACAGTTAAGCCTGTCTGCACAGCAGAAATACAAAATATAATTTATAGTGAAGATTCTTGTGGCAAGATGTTTCCCTTTGATGGTGTGTTCCAGCATTGTCATAAGACTGTGGATCCTCAGGACTACTTTTTTAACTGTTTCAATGACCTGTGTGAGCTCCATCTAGACTCTGACATCCTGTGCAGTCATCTTCAGGCCTATACAGATGCCTGTCAAGCTGCAGGAACAGTGGTGAAACCCTGGAGGAACTCAACCTTCTGTCGTAAGTATACAAAGACTGCAGTCTCAAAGGAAACCTACAATTATGAATGTTTTGAACTTGTGTGGACACTCCGTGTCACCAGTGAATAGCCCAGGCATTTAGTATTCAACATAGACCTTGCATTTAGAAATTGTTTTACTCCACAATCCCCACAGGTAATTACCCTCAAATAAAGTCATAGCATTAACACAGGCCAGGTTTGGTGGCAAAGAAACAAAGAATCTTTTAGACAAACTGAAGTTGCAGCCATAATTAAAGTATACATTTTAAATCAGAACATGAAAAGAACACAGAGGATCAAAAAGAACCAATGTATATGTGCTGCTCTGTGATGTCAAAAGCATATATAAGCAATCCTAAGCTGGATTCATGGCAACAGATGGCATAGGCAAGTAACCAAGAACAATGTGCCATGTGTGAGGAGAAATATGTTCGCAATGTACTTGGCTGAAGAGCATTGGTGTGCACAGCCTAATGTATTAGGGTGTGCATGCCAGAGCACACACACGTGTGTATAACAGAGCAGAGATCGGTGTCAGTAGGGCAGTGGACAATGTCATTCGTTTTTAATATTATTTTTTACAATATTATTTTTTTTATATTATTATTATTATTATTATACGATATTATTTTTATTATTTTTTTTTTACTTTTTATTTTTTTAAGGAGCCCCTGGGGGGGCTTTCAGCTGCATTGGACAGTGAACAAATTGGAAATGCCCTTTGCTGAGCAACTTCCTGTTCATTCACAGACTAAAGCATAGTAAACATAGTTTTCTATGCTTCTGTTATGAATGAACACATGAGCCATTGGTACAGATCATTCACTGTGTTTATTCATTCATCCATGCTGAAACATCCCCTGCAGAAGCCAGCAGGAGAAGAGGAGGAAAATTGGTAGCACTGCACGGGACAGACAGGGGACATCAGAAGCAGTGGGAATTGGCACCACACAGGGCGATCAGGGTGTGCCCTGGCACACCCAGCACACCCTGTACACACGCCTATCCTGAAAGACATGGGACTGAAATCCATGGGCTCTTTCACTTACCCTAATTTTGGTTCCCTAAATCCTCTAACGCATGTTCTGGGGAAAAAAACTTTTCTTGATCAATTTTGGACCATTCAGGTTTTTTCTTAAAAGTTAATACTTTTCTTTAAGCCTGTAACCCTATCAAATACAGGATCTACCTTGGTTGAATTTAGAATCCTTCATTTGGTTAAATGAATAATCCAACCAGCCTTGATAGGATCAAGAGGAGATGGTTTATATGAATACTAGTTGAGAAGAAAAGGTCTTAACAGAGAAATATACTGTATACCTGTAAATCATATATATCTGCATTCTGCAACCTGTAAATCATACATATCTGCATTCTGCCAACTGTAAATTGCACATATTTGCAAGATTGTAAATCGCACATAACTGCATTCAGCAACCTGTAAATTGCACATATCTGCATTCTGTAAATCGCACATAACTGCATTCAGCAACCTGTAAATTGCACATAACTGCATTCTGCAAACTATAAATCGCACATAACTGAATTCTGCAAACTATAAATCGCACATAACTGCACTCTGCAAACTGTAAATTGCACATATCTTCAAACTGTAAATTGCACATAACTGCATTCTGCAAACTGTAAATCGCACATAACTGCATTCAACAACCTGCAAATTGCACATATCTGCAACCTGGAAATCGCACATATCTGCATTGTGCAACCTATAAATCATACATATCTGCAATCTGCAACCTATAAATTGCACATATCTGCAAACTGTAGATTGCACTTAACTGCATTCAGCAACCTGTAAATTGCACATATCTTCAAACTGTAAATTGCACATAACTGGATTCTGCAAACTGTAAATCGCACATAACTGCATTCAACAACCTGTAAATTGCACATATCTGCATTCTATAAATCACACATCTACAACCTGTAAATTGCACATATCTGCATTTTGTAAATCGTATTCTGTAAATCGCACATATCTGCATTCTGTAAATCGCACATATATACAACCTGTAAATCGCGCATATCTACACCAGTAAATCGCACATATCTACACCTGTAAATTGCACATATCTACAACCTGTAAATCGCACGTATCTAAAACCTTTAAATCGCACATATCTACAACCTTTAAATCGCACATATCTGCATTCTGTAAATCACACATATCTACAACCTGTGAATCGCACATATCTGCACTCGGGGGGTGTTGGGGGTTGTAAACTAAAAAAGCATATATATATTTTTAATCTTGTTGAGCAGGGGAGGGGGGGCTGATTGGTATGGTATTTTTTTTAAAATCTTGTTTAGGCGGGGGGGGGGGGGGGGCGGTATGCTGCCAACCACCGATAATAACCCTTTTTAAAAAAAAAAAATGTGTTTAGCTGGTGGGGGGGGGGGGGGGAGTTCTATGCTGCTGACCAGCAATAGTAACCCTTTATTTTTTTTATCTTGTTGGGGGGGTGATTGTATGCCGCCGGCACCGAGAATATGCCACCGATTCCACCGAAAATATTGATCTAGTTCTAACTTCTGTAGCCACAGAACTGGTCCGAATATAACAAATATTGTGTATGTGGAGGGGGTACCACTGAATAAGGGATAAAGTTGGAAAGCATGGCCATGCGGCAGCCTTACCTATGATCCTCTCAGGTGGGACAACAGTGAGAAAAGACTGCCAACGTCACTTCTTTGAGTGACGTCGGAAGCACTGCCCATGTCACTCAAAGTGCAAAACTATGCACTTGCTCGGCCAGTCCATCACGTCGGAAGCTGTGGCGTGATCGGCTGCAAAACAGAGCGCTTTTTTTTGGGCAATTGAAGCGCCTCGTCTGCAATCTTGTGATTGCATAAATGTGGCACTTCCCATGTTGCACTGTGACCGGCGGTAAATGTCTTTTTTATAAATGTCTTAAAGGGCCCGTTTTTTTTTTACTTTTTTTTTCTGAGATTACAGGGGGGGGGGGGGGGTGGCTATGGATGGGCCGCCACTGGTCTTGTGACTTCTATCAGTGTACAGAAGAGCACTGGTTAAAACTTATAGGAGGAGCTTTCATTCTCCCCTGATATTCCTATGAGGCTGCTGGTCCCGTAACCCTCTGTCTGGAAAGTGCTGATTGGCCCTGTGCTGATCACATACAGTCTCTCAAGGAAAAAAACCTCCCTAGCAGTGCACACCAAACTGAGCATGTGCAGATTGCCCCCAAGGCTGTTATATAGGGAGATGGATTGGGGACCATGGATGAAGGGGAGGATCAGAGAAGACAGGATCAAACAGCCTTTTCCCACAATGTAGAGGATTAACCGCTCAGTAACTAGAACAAGCATGCTTTACTGCACATACAGTACACACTGATTTTACAGTTGTGGGTTTTGTAACACTTTAATATTTCACATCACAGAGTTCTACTGATTCAAGATACTGTACACTCTCCATTGCATGGCAAGTGATATGTACAATACTACACAGCAAATAGACACCAAATATGTTTAGAGACTGGCAGAGAAATTAAATTTCTGTGTAGAAGCTAAATGAGACCTCGAAGATCTTCCACATTTTGAAGATTACCTGCATCTCTGAACAGTTGCTGTCAGTGTGTCTTGTGTCATTGGAATACTTGCTGGCCCCAAGGATGATTGAAATCCATCTTCAGAGAAAATTATTTAATTTAATTATTTAATTAAACAGGTTGCACTGACTTTTTATGAAGTATTAGCATTTTTTGGAAATTATAGGTCATGCAAGACTTGTTTATCTACTTTCATACACAGAGACATCTGATCCAAGAACTGAGGAAAGATCTTACCTACCCAGTTAATTCTCCATTTTTTTTTTTAATACGAACTTTTATTGAGACAGAAAGAAAAAAAATAGGCACATACATTAAGCGACTGAGTGCTCCTGAACATGAGCATCATATCACAAAAAAACAGAGTGACAACAGTACATTGATTACGTTAATGGAATAACAGGCTTACTAGTACATAACAGCAGATTGTCTGAAAAGTACCTGCCACCCAACCTATTAGTCATCGCTCATGGGGGTATGGAAAGCAAGGAATCAATCAGGGTCAGAGCACCCCCCACTATACCAAGCATTGGAGTAACGACTGTAACGTCACATAGGAATAAGTATGGATATGCCATTGAAAACCAAAGAAAGACAAGAAAAATAGCACAAAACATAAACTAAACTGTAAAAACTAAGTAAATGCTTCAAAAGGTACGGGACTAAAAGATCCTCGGACTAGGCCGGTACTCCGTTTAGGGGCAAGCAGACTCACAGGCCGCGTACACACGGGCGGACTGTTCGCCCAACCTTGTCCGCTGAACAGTGTTTGGGCGGACAGTCCGCTCGTGTGTGGGGCTTCAGCGGACAGTTTCAGCGGACAGTTGGACGAACAAGGTCTTACGGAAATTCCGAAAAACTGTCCGCTGAAACAAGGTTTCAGCGGACTGTTCGCTCGTGTGTAGGCTTGTTCGGCCAACTAAGTCTCGCGCATGCTCAGAAAGGATTTCCACGCCGAAAGCTATAATGCAGTGTATAGGACGTCGTATTTTTCGTCCCGTCGTACGTGCCGTTCACGTCACCGCGCACGGTTTCAGCAAACTGTTCGTCCGTCGTGTGTGGCCATGTCCGTCCATGCTAAGTTTGAGCGGACTGTTTGCCGAAACTGTTGGACGGACAAAGTTGGGCGAACAGTCCGCGCGTGTGTACGTGGCCACAGACTGTCCCAGCCCGAAGGCACAAGGCCTCAGGGGGTCCAAGACTTCCACTTAAGGTCGTATACCTGCATGGTGTCCAAAATTGTATGGGAAATCCTCTCCATTAACTGTATTGCAGCCATCCTCTTAAGCACCTGATCCCATGCGACCGTAGGCGATCGCCAGAATAAGGCAATCGACCAGTGTACTGCACTAAAGAGGGTATTGGAAAGTTTTTGTTCTGGGGGGGTAGAACCAGGGATATCAGCAAAGAAGAGGCATATTTGGAAGGTAAGTGTGATAGGAGTGCCAATGATCCCTGATACCTTATCCTGTACTTTCTGCCAGAGGGTCCTGAGAGCCGGGCAGCTCCAAAATATATGGAGATGAGTACCTGCGTCAGGGCAACCCCGAAAACAGGATCCAGAAATGGTGGGGAAGAAGGTATGTATTTTAGCAGGGGTGTAATACCACCTGGTATGTAGCTTCATCACCGTTTCCTTTACCGCCTCGGACCTGGTGCACTTATGCATATTAGAAATCCTACGAGTCCACTCCTCCGGGGAGACTTCGTCTCCCGTCTCCAGTTCCCACTTAAGAATGGCCGCGGATTTCTCCGAGAGGCCCACCTCTGCAAGGGATAAGTATATAACGGAGATACCGCCCCTATCTCTAGACTCCGGGCCACAGAGTCTCTCAAAAAAGGTGTCTGCCCCCCAGGTGGCCTTTGGGAAGTATGTGTTATAAAAATGTCTAATTTGCAGGTAGCGAAAAAATTCTGAATTAGGCAGGGCGTGGGAGGACCGGAGAGATCCGAAAGACCGAAAAGTCCCCCTGACATGCAGGGAACCGTAGGTGATCAGATCCCCCCTAGTCCATAATGCAAAACCATTGTGATCGTGGAGGGCAGCCGGGAACTCAGGATTCCCGATAAATGAGGCCATCTTCGGGTTGGGGGGACGAAGTGAGAATTTCCCACTGTACAGGGACCACATGCGAAGTGACTGACTCACAACTGAGTTCAGGGCCGAGATCTCTTTTATGTGTAAGGATTTATTCCAAAGAAGGCCGGGGAGGTAATAGGGGGCCACCGAGGAGCGCTCAAAGCGCAACCAGGGTACTGTCCTCGGGGAATAGTGCCATTGAGCTAGTTGGAGGAATCTGGCTGAAAGGTAATATAACCAAATGTTCGGCAGTCCCAGGCCCCCCCCCTGTCTCTGCTCCTGTATACCATATGCTTGCCTAAACGGGGCTTTTTGTTGTGCCAGACGAACTTATTAATATCACTTTGTAAAGATTCCAGGGTCAGGCGGGGAATATAGTTGGGAAGAGATCTGAATAGAAATAAAAGTTTAGGGAGGATCGACATCTTAACCGCCTGAACCCTGCCCAGAAATGAAATATGGTAAGAGTCCCAGGTGCGTAACAGTTGTCTAACGCGGGAAAACATAGCCGGGTAATTAGCGAGGTATATTTTATGGCTAGAAGCTGCTAGTTTAATCCCCAAATAGGAGAAGGTCTGACAATCCATAGGAAAGCCAAAATTCGCTTGAATCTGTGCTGCAGTCTGTTGGGGAAAATTAATCGGTAGAGCCGAACATTTTGCGAGGTTAACACCTAGACCAGACAGACCCCGGAAATCATGCAGGATGGAAACCAGGTTAGGTATGGAGACAATGGGGTCCGTCAAAAACAGGAGCACATCATCCGCATGCATGCTCAGCCTAAACTCCTGATCTCCTTTAACATAGCCCCTAATATTGGGGTTGAGGTTAATTGCCCGGGCCAGAGGTTCTATGGCCAGGGCAAATAGCAAGGGTGATAATGGGCACCCCTGCCTGGTTCCACGACCCAGAGTAAAATAGTCTGAGTTTAAATGGGGCTTGTGGCTTTGGTATCTGCTTCTTTAGTGCTGATCACATACATATTGTTACTCAGTGATAGTCTGGTATAGATTTTACAAATAGTTTATGTTTTACAGCTCTGAATTGCCCTCCAAACAGTCATTATGAGGTCTGTGGAACAGCTTGTCCAGCAACTTGTGTCAATCCAATATCACCATCCAACTGCAATCTTCCCTGTACAGAAGGGTGTGTATGTGACCCGGGATATCTTCTCTATGATAAGACGTGTGTACCAAGCAGTCAATGTGGATGTTGGGAAGATGGTAAACATTACCCGATAGGCTTGGAGTTCTGGACTGATGATACTTGCTCCACTAAATGCAGATGTCCCTCTGCCGGTGGTAGTTTACTGTGCAATTCTGCTTCATGTGCACCTGGCAAATACTGTGGTGTAATAAATGGAGTTCTCGACTGCTATAATCTATCATTTGGTGATTGTGTAATTTGGGGGGATCCTCATTACTACACCTTTGATAAGGAAATTCAGCACTTTATGGGAATATGCACATATACTCTTTCCAAGCTTTGCAATAATGCCACATCTCTGCTATATTTTAACATTGAGGCAAAAAACGAACCTTGTAATGGGAATCCAACTGTATCATATATTCATAGAGTTATGGTGGATGTCTATGATCACAAAATAACCATTGTTAAAAACGAGTCCAGTCGAGTTTTGGTAAGTTTCATTGAATATACATGTAATATCTTATATGGTGTTAAAATGGTGTTGCATTTCCAAAGTAAATCTAACTTGCACGTGTATTATTGGTTATCAGGTAGATGGCATGTGGACAAATCTTCCAGTTATCTTGGTCAATCCATCTCTGACTGTGAAGCAAAGTGGTAGATATGTTATTCTGGAGGCTAAATTATATGAATTCTATCTTACAGTGTCTTATGACACTGACCATACAGTGGATGTAAGGATCCCAATGACATATTCTAATCAAACCTGTGGAATGTGTGGCAACTTTAATGGCATCCGACATGATGACTTTATGATGCCAGATGGACAGTTAGCCCAGAACTCAAATCAGCTGGGAGACAGCTGGAAGGTGGAATATGATGATTCATTATGTAGCACAATTGTTCCTACACCTTCACCATCATGTCCACCAGATATAGAGGAACTCTATTCAAACAACCAATTCTGTGGTTTGTTAACCATGAAAGATGGTCCTTTCAAGACTTGTCACTCTGTAATCAAGGCAGACTATTTCTTTGACAGCTGTGTAGTTGATCTGTGCGCTCTTGGTAATGACAGTTTATGTAAAGCACTGGAAGCTTATGCTGATACCTGTCAAAGAGAAGAAGTCATCCTTGCTTGGAGAAACTCAACATTCTGTTGTAAGTAATGCTATTGTTGTGAGTGCTTTAATGGGATACTTTATTTCCTGTATGAACATACTGATATAATCTTGCATGCTAATCTTATAAAACAGCAGCATATAACAGAAACATTTATAAAGAATTGCTTGGCAGTTCATCAATCATTTTAGATTATAATTTATTTGAGGCCAGTATTTTACTTAAAGTATTTGTTCGCCAGAGTTTTTTCTTAGTTTTGGGTAGAGTGGGGAAGGATTAGAAATATTTGTGAGATTTTAACTATTATTAGAGAGTTTTAAGATCACTTGTCCTGCTGACAATGTTTTACAAGACAAGATGTGGGGGAACGCTCCAAAACCAACTCATCAAGGAATGAAAGTATTTTCCTTTAATAGAGTAGGGGAAGGCTGGAACCCCTGTCAGATTTTTCTTTCTATTGGTGTCCCTGGTGTTCACACTTTCTGTCTGGTGAATTTGTTTTCAACAGGACAGAAAGTAAGTTTAAATATACAATATAAAATGGAGCCATGGATAATGTCCACATAATTCAGCCCCTCATAAATGACCTGTCCCAGAAATTTACAGATGTGTATAACCCCAACAAAACATCTGCATAGTTGAGTCCTTTGCACATTTTACTGGTAGGCTTGCATTATATCTCCCCAGCTTGCATGCCATATATGGGGTCAGAATGTATAGGCTCTGTAGGAGGGCCACAAGCTATATATACTGCTTTAGAATTTGAGGGAAAAGACAATCAAGTGGAGCCCCCTGAATGCCCAGACTACATTGGGGGGAATGGTAAGATAGTGTTTGACTTGTCACCTTTGTCCCGTATGGAGTATCATTTGTACATGAACAACTTTTATGCAAGTGTGGCACGTATTGGACATTTGTTCCTTCAAAAAATTGGCTTCTGTGGCACCATGCAATCTAATTGCAGGGGATTCCCCAATGGCTCATTAACACCCCAGTTAGAAAGAGGGACAAAGCCTGCTTGTGCAATGAAGAACTACTAGAAATAAAATGGAAGGACAAATGTGTTGTATTCATCCTGTCTTCCATTCAGCCAGATACAAGGGTCAAAATTCACACGGCGTCTTGGTGTTGTTGAAAAGCCTCTCTGCCGTCAAAACTAAAATATAAATATGGGAATTGTAGAATTCAAGTGCCCAATGATGACGTCATATTTAGCCTCCCTCAGAGATAGACACTGATACAAAAAAGGTTCCATATATTTACAACAATTTGCTCTATACAATGCATGTGATATTTACAAAGCTACTAGTAGAACTAGCTCCTACCCAAAATTTCAGGAAATTATCATCTTACCCCTTTTTTATCCAGAGGGCACTATGCCCCATCCCCAAATCCAGATGCAGTTAGCACACAATTATGCACAAGTAGGATTTGTAAAGATATTAGGTAGTCAGAAAACTTTCTATTGCATTTTAAAAGATCCTAAAACCAAAGGAAAGGTTATTTTTCTGAAAAGTTTAGTTAATGTTATATCATTACAGTGTGTTATTGTAAATTGTTGCTGTTTGCTTTGCAGGAACTCCAATCAGCTGCAACACTGATTTGTGTATTCATTCAGGGAGGAGCAGCAGGGTGCTTTTCTCACAAAACAACTGTAGTTGCTTTTAACTGCAGTTAAAATAAGAATATGTATGCCCAGCATTAGGGGCATGAGGTGGTCAGTGGGTAATAGCTCCTATGCTTCGGCATATACTTTTTCACTTTTTTCTGGAAATTACTTCATCCACATTGACCAATGCGAATAAAGGAATCTGTTGGAGATTTTTTTTTTAACCAAAGACGTAGCAGAATGCATTTTGACCTACATTTATGAAGAAATTAGATTTTATTGGGTATGCTCTATAACAGAAAGTAAAAGATATAGGGGTTTTTTTTCAACATTTTCAGTCATTTTTTCTTTTTTTTTTTTTTTTTTTTTTGAAAAACATTTTATTGGGAGAAACAAGGGAAATAACAGAAGCACATAGGAGAGTAAAGGACATTCCATCATAGCCTACGGAAACACATATCCAATGGCTGTAAAACAACAAATATCATGAACAGTTATCAGAGTTAACATATGAACACTTACATGCACAATCGAGAAAATAGATCTAAACCACAATTACCTGGGAGGTGTGATGTAGCCAGATCATGGGTGGTACTCAAATAAGGGTGGATCTAATCTCTCTTCGTAGTTGGAGTACCTTCCCCAGGTGATTTTCAAAGAGGCCCAGTATTATGGTGACACGTAAAGAGTAAATAATGACATCAGGGTACAAAATACATTTCTTATACTATTCCTGGTAAACTATCACATTGGGATTCTTCAGACGTACTTGATACAATATTGTATCTGGTTTCCGTATTTTACCCATTGAGATGCACGCCTTCAAATTCTCAGGAATGATTAAGCGTGGGAGGGGTGAGGGGAGGGGGTAAACAAAGGGTCAGAGGCAGAGGAGAGGAAAAAGGAGAGAGAGAAAAAAAAAAAAAAAGGGGAAAACATACATGCACAGGGGGGGTCACATATAAGAGTAGGATGTTAATCCCTTAAAACACGGGGGAGAATGTCACTCTCTGCTAAGTCATCGATTCTGCCACCTCCCCCATCTCAGAAGCTGCCTTAACATGTTCGTGAGGTATTCCGTGGAATAGAACCTAATTATATTCTTGTTGGTGCCATAACTCCAGTGTATTTTGGGGTGGAAGTGAAATGTTTCCAGCAAGACCAGATCATGTTAAATTTTTGAGTTGTATCTCTGGAAATGTGAATCAGTTCTTCCATGTCGGCCATTTTGTTGATCCTATGAAACCATTCTTTCAGTGTGGGAACCCTAGGGGAGCCCCATAGGATGGGAATGCATTGTTTCACAGCGTTAAGCATAAACATTGCCAGTGACTTATGATATGTGCTGTGTGGTAGAGGTGTCAGGTGGAGCAGACATTGGGCCGGAGTTGCGTCTATCTGGTATGTTGTCACCTGGGATGTAATTTGACAAATGTCCTTCCAGAAAGCCTGTATCAACGGACACGTCCACCAAATGTGCATAAATGTTCCAATGTCATTCCGGCATCTCCAGCAGGTGTTAGAGGCCGAAGGGTAGAATTTTTTAATGAGAGCGGGTGTGCGATACCACCTAACCTGAATCTTGAACCCGTTTTCTTGCGTGTTCACATTAAGGGAACCTGAGTGGATATTCTGAAATATGCGTTCCCATTGATCATCCGTCACCGTTATCAAAAGATCCTCTTCCCACTTCCGACAGGGCTTGCCCGAACTGGGACGTATATCCTCGAATAGGAGGTTATGTGTGATAGCGATAAGATGCCGCTGTGGGGCATTTTGAGTGCATAGTTTTTCAAATGTGGTGAGAGGCCTAGAGCAAGCCGAATCTTTGTCTATCGACTTCAGGAAGTGTACAATTAGCAGATAAGAGTTGCAATGTCTGATGTTGCACGTAGTTTACCCGAATCGAAGAAGTGAAAGGCCTGAACGAGATTTTTCGACCAGCTGTCTACAAGGAATTGGGAAGACATCCCCGGGGGAAAGTTAGGGTTGAGCTTAAGTGGCGTGAGAGGGCCCGGTATCGACGAGAGCCTTGATTGGGAGCAAATTTGCTTAAAGCACGTTAGAGTAGGACCTATCAGCGGATGTTGGTATAGTTCCGGCGGGATGTGGGTCTGCTCCAGCCACGGAATAGTAGCTAGAGAGAGACCGGTAAAGGAGGCTTCCAATGGGATCCAATCCTTGTATTGACTGTGAAGATTCCAATCCGCTATTCTAGCTAAATCGATTGCCCTATAGTAATTGTAAATGTCGGGGAGGCTGATCCCCCCCCCAGGTGTTTAGGATAGGTGAGATGTCTGAAGATAATTCTTGAGGTTTTTCCCCCCCATAAGAATTTGGTGCATATATTCCTATAGGACTTAAAAAAGGAGCTAGGCAGTTGTATAGGGATTGCCTGAAGCACATATAGCAGTCTAGGTAGCACATTCATCTTTAAAATGGCAGCCCTACCGAACCATGAGAACGTGGGTCTATTCCATCTGACAAGGTCATCTGTTAACTTACACAGTAAGGGTAAGTGGTTTTTAGTATATAATTCAGACAGGTCCGATGGGAGATTAATTCCCAAATAAGGGATACAATCACTCCTCCAGTGAAAGGGGAAGTTAAGTTCGCATTGGTCTTTCGTCGTTTTATGTAGAGATATGTTCAGGGCATAAGACTTGTTGTAGTTAATTTTAAGATTAGCTATCGACTGAAAGTACTCAAATTCTTTAAGGACCACTGGTAGGGAGGTCACAGGCTCAGAGATGAAAAGAAGAATATCATCCGCAAAAGCGGCATATTTAAATTCTCTATATGGGGTTCGTACCCCTTTGATATCTGGATTGAGTCTAATTTTTTGTAAGAGGGGCTCCAATGTCAATATGTATAAAATTGGGGAGAGAGGGCAGCCTTGTCTCGTGCCATTCAGGATGGGGAAGGCGTCTGACAGAGTATTATTAACCCTGACCCTAGCAGTTGGGACTGAGTACAGAGACATGATCAGATTGAGCATATGGGGGCCTAAGCCCAAGTTTAATAGCACTGCTTCCATGTAATCCCATGCTACTCTGTCAAACGCCTTCTCCGCATCTAAGGATAAAAACATGGCCTTCTGCCCTGATTTAGTAATTAAATGGTGTAGATTAATGGCCTTAATTGTGTTGTCCCTCGCTTCACGGCCAGGGACAAAACCTACTTGGTCAGTGGAGATTAAAAAGGGAAGAAGTGGAAGGAGCCTGTTAGCCAACATTTTAGAAAAAATCTTGATGTCCACATTTAGGAGGGATATGGGTCTATAACTGCTCACGTTAGTGGTGTCTTTGTCCGGTTTAGGTATGACCGTAATATGTGCCTCAAGGAGCCCCTTTGAGAGAGATCCAGAGAGATGGGGGGTGTTGAATGCCTTTAGAAAGGGGGTCTGGAGGGTTTCCATAAAAATTTTGTAGTAAGCGCCGCCGTCAGACCGTCAGGCCCAGGGCTTTTACCCGGCTTCATTTGTTTCACTGCCTTTACCCATTCCGTGGAGGAAATCGGGGCTTCTAAGGCCTCTGAGGCGTCTTTAGAAATTTTCCCCACTGGTAAGTTTTCCAGGTATTTTTTAAAGTTTTGCTGCCTCTGTTGTGTATCTTGGGTATGTGAGGAATGCCTGTGCAAATTATAAAGGGACGCGTAGTATTTTTCGAATTCACGCGCTATTGCAGGATTTGATTCGTGTATGTCACCCGTTGGTGATCGTATCTGGTGGACAGTGTTCTTGGCTCTTTGCGCCCGCAGGGCTTGCGCCAGTAAATGGCCTGGTTTATTGCCCAATTCGTAAAAGAGCTTCTGGGTTAAGATGTATTTCTTTTTGGCGTGGCGATTTAGTTCTTCCTGGATGCAAGTCCGGGTTTCTGTCAATTCAACTTGGGTATCTAGGGCAAGGGAGCGCTTGTGTTGCGCCTCTAATTTTCTAAGTTTGGCCAATAGGGCTGCCATTTTAGCTTGCTTCTCTTTACGCATTGCAGCAGCAATAGCAATCATTTTCCCCCTCACTACACATTTGTGGGCTTCCCATTGCAGTTGGAATGATGTGTCGGGTGTATCGTTCTCATGAAAGAAATGTTTTAAACAGTCTCGAATTTCCATCTCCCTAATCTTATCCGTCAAAATGCTTGCGTCTAACCGCCATATATTGGATCGAGTCAGCTTGTCGGGGAAGGAGAGAGTTGCGGTGACAGGATGATGGTCCGAGATTGTCATGGGTTCTATGGTAGCTCTCGTTAGATGATGGAGATCCTGTTGCGAGACCATAATGTAGTCTAAGCGCGAATATCTATTATGAGGAATAGAGAAGAATGTAAAATCTTTTTCTTTTGGGAAGAGTGTGCGCCATGTGTCATGAAGAAAAGCCTCTTGTAGGCATTTCTTAATTTGCTTAATGGCTCTGAAAGGAATGCTGGAGGTGCCGGAGGACGTATCAATGAGGGGGTCAAGTGGAACATTAAAATCCCCGCCCAGGATCAATAGGCCTGTTTGAAATTCGGATAGTCTGTTTATCGTCTCACGGAAGAAAGGCACTTGTGCGGTATTAGGACTATAAAGATTAGCCAGTGTAATGTTCCTATTTCTAAACGTTCCCTTGATGAAGATGAACCTACCTTGTTCATCAGCTAGTGTATCTGTTATTTGAATGGGGGAATTCTTAGCAAGGAGAATGGATACCCCCTTGCATTTCGAGGTGGGGGAAGTGGCATGGTAGCAGATGGGGAATCTAGGACTAAATAATTTCGGGATCGACTTAGAGCAAAAATGAGTTTCTTGCAGGAAGACAATGTCTGCCTGCAAAGATCGCATGAGGGAGAGCACTTGAGTGCGTTTCTCCGGGATATTAAGCCCTTTTACATTCAAAGATACTAGTTTCAGGCTATTGTACTGTTGGCGTGGAGTGGGAGCAGGCATTGTCAATAGGGGAACGAAGAGGAAGACAGACAACAACAAACAACAAGGCAAAAGCACACACAAAAAAAAAAAAAAGGGGGGGGGGAGAAAAGAAGGGGGGAAGGGTGTTAGTCTGGATAGATGGGTCTTTACGGGATGGGGAGCGGGGAGACAAGGGTCAAGCCGAAGAGTAGGTTGAGCTCGTCAACCTTCTCGAGGAATCCAAATCCGGTATGATCAACAGGGACTACCAGCGTCCGTTGTGTGGGGGTGGCAGACGGAGTAGCACGAGGGGAAACGAGCTCTGGGTCCTGGTAAGGCCAAAAGCGACATATGGATGGCGGGGTGGCATATGCAACAGATAGAGAGCAAAGAGGGGAGAGAGGGGCCACGAGCAACTTTGTCTCCCTTCTATACTCAACCCCTACAAAAGAGCTGGAAGGAGGTCTACGTCATTAGAAGCTCAGTCTTTTTTTCATGTATATAAAAAAAATAAACAGTGGTGATCATATACCACTGTTAATATTTGTACAGTATAGGTATTGATAATAATATATGTTTCAGCTGAATACAGTGTTGCATTACCAAGCAATTGCCAGTTAAAGTAGTGAAGTGCTGAAAAGCAAAAAATGGTCTGGTTATAAAGCGGTTAAAACCTACCTGTGGTCAATTGGTTAATATTAACAGCAGATTCATGCTAGTAGGCAAAACAAAATATTGTATGCAAAGGAAAATAATTGCTTACAGTAAATATAGTGTAGATGTGGTGTTTTTAATTTTGAATGCCATGCCAATGCCCACAGATTATTTGCCAATTGCTATTGCTACTTGCAATTACTTCTGGCCTTCCAAGGCTATAGTTATACCTGGTTCCTTTATCATGTTTATGAACTTGTATCTGTCCTTGTTATTTAGCCATCCCATGTTCTGCCAACAGTCACTACAATTCTTGTACTAGTGCTTGCCCAGCCACATGCCAGGACCAGAATGCTCAGAGTAACTGCAGTAAGCCTTGTACTGATGCTTGTGAATGCGATAATGGCTTTGTACTCAGTGGACCCACTTGTGTCCCTATCAGCGAATGTGGATGTTTTTATGATGGCAAATACTATCAGGTAAGTGCTGCCATGTTTTATCACCCTTTCAAACATTTGACTGGGTTTTAGAAATGATATGTAGGAAAACCGTG
The DNA here is from genome assembly GCF_037356315.1 of Lithobates pipiens. Taxonomy (NCBI): domain Eukaryota; kingdom Metazoa; phylum Chordata; class Amphibia; order Anura; family Ranidae; genus Lithobates; species Lithobates pipiens. Next base: position 354,231,860 of record NW_027507758.1, on the reverse strand, counting down.
AATTAGAAGAAAATAATGTACAATGAAACAAACAAAAGGCAGGGAAACCCTATAAGTAGAAATTAGCATCCCCTTACCCCTGAAAGGTGGATGAGGACCCCCAGATAGCTAACAGCTTAACAGTTCAAAGCTCAGTGTGCAATATTTGACTCTTTGCAGGTAGAAATTGGGTCACTTTACAACATTTTAAAGAGTTGATTAGCCATTCCTTCTCTGGCAATTTTTATTTTTCACACAGATGTTAAAATCTGCATTTTTGGCTATAAAATTACATAAAACCAGAACATTAAATATTTTCTAAATGCAGAGTCCCAGTAGAATAAAAATATTTGTATAACTGTTTAATCTATATTTTCAAGAAATAAATACTTTTCTTTTAAAATATTTTATTGTTTTGAGTTAAATATAGTTCAGGTTTACAAAGAAAGATAATAACATTCTTGTATATATAAGGTAACAGGCAGTTGTAATGCATCACATAGACAATTATGTTATGAAAAGTAACACACAATATATCTTGTTGTTTATGTTTATATCATATAAAGTGAATACAGAAAACAAGAATTATACAAATTAAAGGTAAAGTATAAGAGGTATGAGGATGGAATAAGTTTATTAAGAAGTGTGGGGGAAAAGTAAGGTGCAGGAAAGTAAGTATAATAGAGAAAAGGAAGTAATATAGTTGGGGGAGAATCAGAAGATAGTTCCAGGGCCAAGTTCCTGCAATATGGCTTGGCTTCATCTGGAGATTAAATAAGTCTTTCCAATTATTTTTAGTTAATTACACTTCAAGAAAGTCAAGTAGTAAGTGAAGGAGGTAGTAACTGCACAGTGTTGGGGGTAAGGAGATAAGAGGGTGGGACATGGGGGAATTTCCAGAGAGAACCACTAATTAAAGGTAATAGGTATAGTTTATAGTAGCATTATAGGTTGTCCTAATATAATGCCTTCAAAGAAGAAATAATGAATTATCGAATCCTGGAGGTAGGAAATGCTCAAACCATGGTCTCCATAAGGCTTCATATTCATACTTCGATAAATTGTAAGTAAGATTGCTTCAGTCTTTGCATGGATCATTAATTGAGTTATTCTGTTCTTAAATGACAAAATACAGAGTGAGTCAGATTTCTGTGCTTTCACTATGGTCTGTTTGGTTGCTGTGGTTATGAAGAACATAAGTTTAAACTGGTGGCACGATAAAATATTTGGTTTATCATTTAGGAGTGCTGTGGCTGGATCAGGAAGCAAAGGTATATTAAACATAGTGGAAAGCATCTTAAACACCTCCAACCAAAAGGATTCAACTATTTTAAATTCCCACCATACGTGCATGTGTGTTCCCAATGCTGAACATCCTCGGAAGCATTGGGACGGGTATTGTGGAGAAAACTTGGAGATTCTGGCAGGGACTAGGTACCATCTAGTGAGTTGTAATTAATTTTGAGAGCGACAATATTAGGTGATGCTCATTTGGTATTATGCCAAATTTGGGACCAGTTGATTTGTTCTGGTTGTAATTGAAGGTCTGTTTCCCATTTTTTGGTATAAGTCAGTGAGGATGAAGAGTTGTGTGAGAGTAGTTGAGTATATATATATATATATATGAGTCCTCTTCTATGAGGATTATTGTTGCAAGCCTTTTCGAATTCGGTGAGATTAGGAGACGCTGAGTCTGAAGGTGTATTAGTAGACAGGAAATTTTTGATTTGTAAGTACCTAAACATTTCTGAGGACAGGATATTACATGTTTCACAGAGAATTGGAAAGGGTGTGATAACCCAGTTTTTATAGAAATGATATGCCCTCGTTAATCCCACTTTTGACCAAGCTAGGAAAGATGTTGGGGAAGACCAGGCCAGGTAGAATGATGGGTTATGTAAGAACGAGAGGAGAGGATTGTGTGAAGATTGGAGGCCAAATTGAGTTTTCAGTCTATCCCAGATTGAAAGGTTGTGTTTGGTAATTGGATTAGTAAGCTTCCAACGTCATGGAGAAAGCCATAAAAGATTTGCTATAGAAAGAGGATCACAGTCGACCGATTCCAATGCCACCCATAGTGGAATTTCAGATGTAGCATGGTATTTAGTTAATTGTAACAGTTGTGCTGCATAATAGTATTTGGTAAAGTCTGGTACATCCAGACCCCCTCTGATTCTGAGGGAATACAGGGTAGGTTTAGGTAATCAAGGTTTGACATTGCCCCAAATGTATTGTAAAGTTTTCTGTTGTAAAATATGTAAGAAATGTGATGGGATAGCGATAGGAAGAACCCTATATAGACATAACATTTTTGGAAGGATAGACATTTTTATATCAAATTTTAAGAGGATATCAAGAAGAGTTGGTGCTGATATTATAGGGGATGTTAAAAATATAGGACATCGTCCGCAAACATGCATAATTTATGATGGTAGCCTCCAAGTTCTAGACCTTTAATGTTTGTGTTAGTTCTGATACGTTGGGCTAGGGGTTCTATTGCTAAAGCAAAAAGAAGAGGGGAAAGGGGGCAACCTTGCCTAGTTCCTCTTTCTATATTAAAAGAATCAGATTTAAATCCTGAGTATGCAATATGTGCTTTCGGATTATGGTATAAGGTAGTGATCCATCAGAGGAAATGTGGACCAAATCCCCATCGGTTAAGAACAGAATGTAGATAAGGCCATGATAGGGAGTCAAATGCCTTTTGTATGTCTAATGAAAGGAAACATGTAGGAATATGGCGGGAACGAGCTATATGAGCTAGAATTGTGGCTCGGCGTATTTTGAGGGAATAAATCCTTATGTATCAAAGAACCAATTATAAGATTGAGTCTGGAAGAGCGAATCTTGGCTAAAATTTTGATATCAATGTTAAGGATAGATATTGGTCTGTAATTAGTCCAAGAAGTGTCATCCGTATTGAGCTTGGGGATCATGGAGATGGAGGCGGTGAGTGATTCCGTATGCAAATAGTGATCATTAAGAAGAAGGTTAAAGGCATCAACCATGAGGGGTGACAATAGCAAAGTAAATCGTTTGTAGTAAGTGGCTGATAAACCATCAACACCATGGCGTTTATGTAGTTTAAGTGATTTCATGGCAGTTTGTATTTCTATCTCAGTAATAGGTTTCTCTAGTAAGTCTTGTTGAGTTTGAGAGAGTGAAGGAAGGTGAATCGTAGATAAGAGATTGTTTAGGTGTGATTGGTTTAACATTTTAGTTTCTTTGTTTAGTTCTGTTTTTTCTTGAATTCGTTAAGGATTTTCAGTGAGTTGCTAATATAGATATCTTTAGCAATTTATAGGCAGATAGGTTTCGGGGTGTAATTCGTCTTTCGTAGTGCTAAAGTAAGAAATGTAGTTGGCTTGTTAGCTTGCATGTAAAAGGTGTGTTTAGTTTTGCATGAAGTTTTCTCGGCTGATTCTGTTAAAAAAAGGTAAGGTTCTATGCGTGATTTATCATAATTTAATTTATTATGTGAGGATAGTGAAGCTTGAAAAGTTTCAGAAGCTTTGTAAAATGCTTCCTCTAGGCGTTTATGAAGTTGTTGTTTTTACTTACCAATATGAGATGCTTGACTAATACAGACCCCTCTAACATAGGGTTTGAGAGCTTCCCACTGAGTTAAAGGATCCATATCAGAGTCCTTGTTGTGAGTAAGATAGTCTTTTATGGCTTCCTCCAAGTTTAATCTAAATGTATAATTTGCTAAGAGCCTGTCATTTATGCACCATGTTTTATGATTGGGTTTCGGAACCAATGAGGAGGGAGTTGTTATTACTGGGTTGTGGTCTGATCAAGTACAAGGTATAACATTGGAGCTCAGAATGAATGTGGAGGTGCTAACTGGAACAAAAAGATGATCTCTATGGGAAAATTGTTTATGAGGATGAGAGTAATGTGTATACTGTCTTCTTGCAGGATTATGTTCTCGCCAGGTATCAAGTAGTGAGTGTTGGTTCAGTAGTCTCTGGTAAGAAAGTTTAGATGTTGGTATGAGGGGTTGGGGATTTGTTAAGGAATGGGTATATTGTTTGATTTGAGTCTCCTCCAATAATAAGGGTACCATGTTTATGCGAATCAATCACTGAAAAAGGTGAGAGAGGAATAGTAGAGGATTTTTATTAGGAGCGTAATAGGAGACTATAGTAACTTCATTCAATTCAATAACAATCCAGATAAGATTAGGTATCTCCCTTCAGGGTCTTTGAGCAATTTGGTGAGGGTGAATGGTGTCGTGCGGTGGAATGCTATTAGAACTCCCCTTTGTTTAGTAATGGCTGATGCTGTATAAACTTGTGGGTATTTACGGCTGAAATATTTTGGTGTGGACTGTGGGAAAAAAATGTGTCTCCTGTAGGCACACCACATGTGCCAATTGTTTGGAGAAAAATTGAAAGGCTTTAGTGCGCTTTGGAGGAGAGTTGGGACCTTATACATTAAGCGTTAATATATTCAGGGAAGACATTATTGAAGATGGTTATTTCTCTGGTGCAGAAGTGTGTCAGAAACCATGAAACAGACTGAGACAGAAGTACAATCAATAACACTTGTTTATTAATAAAAATAAAAAGGTAAATAGAAAAAAGCATAGTCAGACATAGTCAGAGTCCTGTAGCCAGATCGGGTAGTCAGCCAGTCCAAAGTTCATTAACCATATCGGATAATCAGCCAAGGCGGAAGTCAGGGATCTAAGGAGAGCAACCGCAAGCAGGATGAGAAGCCAGGTGGGATGTCAGAAAGCCAGTCTTGAAACAAACAGCAGGAGATGGTTCCCTGTGATGTGACCAACGTGAAGGCAAATGAAAAAGTGAGCAGGAAGGCTTTAAATAGGCAGGTCAGGCGAGCATCATCAGGAACAGCTGGTAACTGTGGAAAGAGAAGAGAGCTGGCAATTAGCCGACAGCTTAGCGGCCAGCCCAGAGGAGGAAGGGCCCTAACAAAGTGTTAGGGAATGTAGATTTACTCTCTGGAACAGAAATATGAAAGAAGTTCAGTACGGATTGTGCAGTATTAATATACACTAGTATAAAATGTGTTAAAGAGAGACAATAAAAATAGGGAAACAATAAAAAAAAATTAGAAAAAAGAAAAAAGGGCATTCCGAAGTGAAGCTAATATCTAAGGGGTGATGATAAATCACCAACCAATAGATATACAGTAGATGTTCCAAAGAGTGTCCAATCGATATTGGGCACTCGAGGTGCAGTGAACTGTCTCCGGGACTACGACAGCCTGCTGATATTGTATTAGATATCATTGAACTGATGAGTCAACAGATGTAAGTTAAACTTGAGAAGAAAAAAAATTGTTGATGTCTATAGGATATTTTCATTTAAAATAATTCCAAACACAATTCGGCTAAATAAACCTTTGCAAATTAGGTAAATTAACAATTCAGAATAGAAAGAGAAAATTTAAAGAGGTCAGCTAGTAGACCTATTTAATAGCTAACCTCTAAGGATGTATGCAAACTATATGATTTAAAACATTAAGACATCTAGGATGCAGCTGCAGTGTATATCCCTTCGGCAACTGGTTAGAGATCAGCTAAAGATAGATCCATGAGAGTAGATCTAATGAAAGCAACTGATCCTAGTAATATCATAACTGATATAACAATTTAAAAAGAAATCGTATTAGAGAAGTATCCTATTGGTTTAACAGGTAACATTGAATACTAAAATTGTATTACTACAAAGGTATAACATGTGGTATGGTTGAGAGAGAGTACTGTATCGATAGTAAGAAAAAATAAGTGAATAAATAGGTATCACCCATTTAGAGTTCAGCTGTGTGTAATATCTTCTTTAGCAGGAGGTGACAAAGTAAAGCGTCCTCTTTTATGGGGGCTGAGTGGAGCCTGAGTTGCTTAAAGGTCCTGAAGATGTTGGAGCTGTGGGGGAGGTAAAGATGACAGTCAACGTTTGGATCCATCTGTAGTTGCAGTTGGAGTGGACAGGTGGAGGTCTTTAATTACACTGAGAAGATCTTCCATTGATTTGCATGTGTATAGAGTACCTTTGTATGAAAAAGAAAGAGAAAAAGGAAAGCCCCAGTGATATGATATGCAGTGGTATTGAAGAACTTGCAGGTGTGGTTTCATTTCCTTGTGCTTGAGAAGTGTAATTTGAGACAGATCTTGGAAGATTTGATATCTGTGCCCCTCAAAAATCAAGGCGTCTTTGTTTCTTGCTGCCTCCATAAGTTGCTCTTTGGTACGAAAATAATGTATTTTCAGTATAACATCTCTAGGTGGTCCGTCTGCTTTGCGTGAAGTTAGGGCTCTGTGTATTCTATCCATTTCTAGACGTTCGATCGGTATTGATGGGACAAGTTCTTGGAAGAGTACTGTTACAATTGATTGTAAATCTTCAATTTTCTCAAGGATACCACGTATTGGTAGGTTAGATCTTCTAGCACTGTTCTCAAAGTCTTCAAGGCGGGTTTGGAGATTAGTGTAATCTTCTTCAGGAGACTCCAATTCTTCTGTGTGAACTGAGGTAGTGATATCAAATTCATCCACCCTTTGTTCTAGGATTGAAGTGCGGCGGCCCACTTCACGAATTTCACATGTCAATTTGTCTGTAATGGCATCTGAGGTGTTCTATAATGCCTTGTGTAAGACCCATACAAATTGAGACAGTAGGTCAGGGCCAATAGTGGAGTTTTGTGGAATAAGAGGGGTCATTCCTGAGGTAAAATCAGGCTCACTGTGTTGTGCTAAGGGAGACCCATAGTGTTTCTGTGAGGCAGGCTGTGAGGATGCTGCTGCCATTCTAACAGTGTTTTTAGTCAGCGAGTCCTGTGACTTTACTTGCCTCAGTTTAGCTTTTCGCCCACTGTACATACAGTAGTTCCAAAATATGCCCATTTACTTTGGGGATAGATTATATACCATCCTGTGACTTTTCAGCGCGGTTTGACTCCGTGAAAGAGGCTGTTGGGTCCCGGTCGGTACAGAGCTCTAAGCTGACATGTCTAGCTTAGATGGCTCTGTGCATGCTCCTCCAAGAAAGAAATACTTTAAAATAAATGTTAGTGCACATAATTCATTCTTAATTCTTTTATGCTAAATAAAATATTAGATCTCAATTAGGTATTATATTATTATATATTATTAGATAGATATTAGGTCTCAAGTAAACAGATGCCAAATATGTCAAATTGTGCAATTATTATAGGTAATACGTCCCACTATAGAAGTGCAATTTAACACTTTTGATACCAAAGCCATTTTTTGCACACATGTTAAAAAGTAATTTTAGGCCTAAAGATGTGTACTGTCTGAAAGAAAAGAGCCTGGAGCATTAAATGGAGGTAGTTTACATGTTTTATGTCACGTGATATTGGCACAAGAATTTATCAAGCACAAATTAAAAATTAAAATTAAAATTAAAGCGCAATATATTACCCAATTTTCAGGTAAAATATGAATATTATGAGTTGAGTATATAGACATGTCAAGTCTTGAAACTGTGTATGCCTGTGAAAAGGTGTCAAACTACGGTACCCAAAAAATGTCCATAGGGAGCACTTTAAAGGCCCTCAACATACGTGTTTATCTGCGTAAACCATATCTATGTGATTAAACATGGGACAAGGGGAGCACAAATGTTTTTGGGTCAATTTTTAAGTGCTTGGGTGTCACTTAAATTTTTTACACTTTTTTCACAAAGCTTTATTGTTATCACATAGGGGACTAATAACCTCATCAGTGATTATTTATAGTTGCAGCTTTAATTAGGCATTGGGGGTCTATTGAACCCCAATCTCTCCCCTGCCCTCCACTGAAGTTAACAGACTACAGATTGTACTTCATTAGCTTCATCCCTGGCCACAGCAGCTGGGGAGTGTGACAGCTGAAACATACAAAAGGAAGTTCACTGATCTGCCTCCTCACAATCTGGAGACCCCCTTCATTGCTATATACCATTGCTCTTATTACACTATTAGAAGACAATCAAAGCATGTTTGGTGTACTATTCTATTTCTGCCAAATCTGTTCATGTATTATGCATTGCTTTGTTTTAATTTTACAGAAAAATGAGATATTCTGGAAAGGGGACTGTAACAGTCAATGTACATGTCAAGGAAACAATAATGTGAACTGTACAACTCAAACCTGTGATCCTGAAGAAGTGTGCAAAGTACACAATGGAATTAAGGCTTGTTTCCCTGCTGATATCTCTATCTGCCATATCTATGGTGATCCACACTACATAACATTTGATGGCGAGTCATACCATTTCCAAGGAGCCTGTAATTATACAGCTGTAGAGACCTGTGGAAACACAAGTGTATATTTCTTAATCACTACGAGAAATGAGCACAGAGGAAGCTTAAACTGGACAGCTATAAATTCAGTTGCGGTCAGGTTCATTGACCTTTATATTATTCTAGGCAAAAATAAAGTGGTAGAGGTAAGATTTATAATCAAACTTCAACTAAAGCATAATGACCTGCTTGGCATACAAATACATACTTTTTATGGTTATTATTTGCCACTCCCAGTTTATTATACATTTCTCTGTGTTTAGATTAATGGGCACATGATTTCATTGCCTTGGACCCCCCCAGCACCTGGCATCTCAATAGACTTAAGTGGCTCCTTTGTTGTTGTGCAAACTGGCTTTGGTCTTGAAGTTAAATTTAGTGGTGACCACGAACTCTTTGTTAGAGTAAATGAAAACTTTAAAGGAAAACTGTGCGGTCTTTGTGGCACATATAATGGTAACCAACAAGATGATTTCCTGACACCTGGTGGTGTACTTGCCCGCACATCCAATGAATTTGGAATCAGCTGGCGTGTTCCGGATGACAATTGGGTGTAAGTATAAATATAAAAATGACCTTGATGTTCATGCTAGATCTAGACTCATTTACCAAATCTAGGATGAATATTGCAAGATACTTACATAAACTTACTGGATAGTAAATTAATATTCTATTTTGTGTAAATAGTGGGGTCATTTTTATTTTCCAAGTCAAATCTTTTGCAGAAATCTAATGTTGGTGTCCTCAGGCATTTGTCATTATGGCTGTATCACATGGTGTTCAGCTTTAAAATCTATGTGAACTATGGCTGTATACTTCACACGATTAAATCTTTGTGTATGCCAACATTATACACGGTCCCTTAAAATTACTTGCCTTATACAAAGGTTGGAGTGCAACATGATTATATGAAGGCATTGTAGTACTTTACAGGTAGGAAATGTGAATATACAAAGTGCAAGGGAACAGCGCCCTCTAAGTGCAGTAAGTTAGCTTAATTTAATCAAAGTAGTAGGTTAAAATCCACTCAAAGGTGTTATTTACAAATGGGCATGTAGTGTCATCCGCTTGAAACGACCAGGTGGGGAGGAGACAGTCTGGTATGGATGTAGCGGTGACTATGGCCCTGCGGTGCGATCCTAAAGCCAGGCACACAGCTGGTTCATGGTGCTTCCAGGTAGTCAGGAAGGCGATCATCGGTGTACAGCACTCATACTAGCGGATGTCACTTCCGCGTCGGCGGGGAGGTGCATCACATTCGGGACATACGTGTCCCTTCCTCAGGCTTCATGGCAGCCATATTTAGTTGGGGCATAATATACCCACACCATTAAAAGTCACATGATTTGTTACCATAGAGACATTATACAAACAAGCGGGGAGAAGAACGGAAATAAAGGAAAAGGAATTGAGGATGGATTGTATTGCATATAATAAAGTATAACAGGGAAGCTAGATTACGACCTAATGCTATAGCATGGTCTGTATCTATGTAAGCAGCTGAATAAGGGGGGAAAAATTGTAAATATAGAAATGCGTCAAATTAAATTAAATTAAAGCGGGAGTAAACCCTGTTTCAAAAAACACTTACATTCCCGGCATGCCGGAAATGCTAACTTTCACATTGGTTGTGCTCTCAACCAAACTTTTAAGCCATCCAATGGCTGGTTTCATAACTGATCACATGTGCAGCATTATGGCAGTTGAAGAATCATTAGAGGCCAAGATGGCAGCTTCCTTGACTGAAAACGATAGAAGGGTTTACTTCCACTTTAAGTGCAGTGATTGGAGTGTTCATGTAGGAAAAAACATGTATATAGAAAGACAAGGAAAATTGTGGTTTCAATAGGTAATGATTGTTGGAAAGTTAATATTATTAATAATGGTGGTTATCAATTAATGATAATTGGATAGATAATGCAATGGGGGTTATGTAATAGAACTGGATGAAAAATTAAATTAACAATTAATAGAAAAAATGAAAAAGAAATGTATATTCATAATAAATTAATAAAAAAAATAAAAAAAGAGGAAGGTTGCGTAATATTGGTATCAATGGTCGGGTATTGGGATACATCCCCCATACAGATGAGACGAAATGGAGTACTGGATTCTTGGATATGGATGAGGATGGAATAAAGAAAATCAACTTACTAGGTCAAATACGTATATATATATATATATATATATATATATATATATATATAATATGTATATATATATGTATATATATATATATATATATATATATATATATATATATATATAAGGTAAGGAATGAAAAATCAGAAAATAAATATTAACAGATTATCAGGTATGGTAACATGGGCGGAAATGTGTACGAACATGTAGAACGTCACATATGCACGTGTGCAGGTACATGTGTTACTGAACATGCAATTGATAACAGTGCATATGTACTGAATAGAAATTGGAACATGCGTATATCAAAAGTAATTATCAATGATACAGTAAGCATGGCTGGTAGATCACTTAATTTATCATCATAACAGGGTGTTAATTTCTATTGTTTAATTTAGGCCTCCAGGGGATAAACTGTTGAGGGAATAAATCCAATAGTTCTCTCTTTCACAGAGTCTTTTGTTGCGTTCCGCAGGGGGCAGGGTTTTTGGAATGGACTCCAGTATCCATAACTATAGTCCCATGGATAATCGGTCATGAAGTTCTAAAAAGTGTCTAGGGACACTGTTTATAATTTCCTTGTTCTATTAAATAACCCCCACTGCATTATCTAACTATTTATCATTAATTGATAACCACCATTATTAATAATATTAACTTTCCAATAATCATTACCTATTGAAACCACATTTTTCCTTGTCTTTCTATATACATGTTCTTTCCTACATCATGAAAACTCCAATCCCTGGCCTTACTTTACTTTAATTTAATTTGCTGCATTCCTATATTTACAATTTTCCCCCCTTATTCAGCTGCTTAAATAGATACAGACCATGCAATAGCATTAGGTCGTAATCTAGCTTCCCCTCTATACTTTATTATATGTAATACAATCTGTTCTCAATTCCTTTTCCTTTTACTTCATTTGCGTTCTTCTCCTCGCTTGTTTGTATAATATCTCCATGGTAACAAATAATGTGAATTTTAATGGTGAGGGTATATTATTTCCCAACTAAAGATGGCTGCGATGAAGCCTGAGGAAGGGATACGCATGTTCTGAACATGATGCACCTTCCCACCGACCTGACCCAGGAGTGGCGTCCGCTAGTGAGAGGTGTACGCAGATGATCGCCTTCCTGACGACCCGGAAGCACCGAGAACCAGCTGTGTGCCCAGCCTTAGGATCGCACCACGGAGCCATAGTCACCGTTACATCCATACATGCCCATTTGTAAATAACACCTTTGTGAGTGGATTTTACCCTACTATTTTTATTAAATTAAGCTAACTTACTGCATTTAGAGGGCGCTGTTCCCTTGTCTTTTGTCTATTACAGAGTTTTTGTGCATTTATAACTTTGAACCGGCAGCCCTCCATGGACAGCTTTTATATTAGTTACATCATTTTAATAATTAGTCCATGTGAGGAAACAAATTATCATTGAAAAAGAGAACTGATATATGCATTGTTCCTTTCCCTTCCCCCCTTCCTCCTCACCATTTCAATCTTTGTATCCAGAGTGAGCCATATTATATTATTATTTTAAATGTGAATATAACTGCTCTTTCCAAATAACAAATTGTAATGAAGAAGACATTACTTCAAATATACCAAATAATTTTTTTTTCCTGACAGACTCCATGGCAGCAACGTGTGGGTTAAGTCCCGCCTCCACTACCCATAGGACACTACTCCCATAAATCTTTGCTCCCTGCCCCTGGCCGTGTTCTTTTTTTGTCCTCCTCCGAAGGACCCAGAAGTGGTCTTCCTACCTGAAGATTTATCATCCCCACGATCGAGGTCGGCCGGTCTGCGACTCTGGGTCTGGAAAGTCGCATTACTCCGCTAAGCCCTAGCTATTAGCAGGGTATGGAGTGGGCAGTGGAAGAGGCGCTGTGAAGAAGCCCATGTCCTGGCCACTGGCAGGCAGGCTGCGCATTGGTCGGATAGCCAGCTATTAGCAGGTGACCTGTTTTGCCCCCTGGAAAGTCCGGTGTCATCTTACCTTATCTTCGGCCGAGTGATCGATCATGGTGGGAGTGGTGAGAGGTTCTAAAAGTTCTTTATGGCAGCAGTTTTTGTATCTTATTATCTGTCTTCGTTTGTTTCTGTTTGTTTGTGTGTGCAGGCATGGCGGCTGGTTCTTCCGCGTTCCAGCCGCCGTTCTACTTCCGGGTTTGCGTTTTCGGCCGTACTGCGCATGCGCGAACGCGGTTGAGATCGAGGCTTGGTTTCGCGCATGCGCGATAGCGGCAAATTGCCGCTATTTCGCGCATGCGCACAGGCACGGCGGTGACATCACAGGGGCGGGCTATTTAAATGTGGAATTTGTCTGCAAGCTTTGGGAATGCTTGCGGGCTGTTGCGGTGACTTCCCCCTGCCTCTGTGTTGCATCCACTGGTAAGTGGCATTCTGGGATAGGGAGGCTATCCCTTCCCTGTCCCTTGCACTGATCCCTTGTCATCTTTTCAGCGCGTATGGATATCGCTGAGGACATGGATTCCTTACCGCCTGCTTGTGGCCAGCCCTCTCATAAAAGGTATTTCTAATGATCACCTGAAGGTCTGGTGGGGGAGGGGTATTTATCTGTTAGCTCTGTCCTGATGTCTTGTCTCTTGTGGTTTCTTGTCTTGTTCCTTTTTCAGCCCTTCCAGGTCAGAACAGCATCGCAGCTCTCATAGAGGGAGCGACTCCTCCAAGTCGCATCACCGGCACTCCTCTTCCAAATCTAAACATTATGGTTCCTCCTCAAGATCAGGACACCGTAGTGAAGAAAGATCGCACTCCTCGAGGACTCAATCTAGTCACTCAGCTAGTGCCTGTTGGGGGTGTAGAGCTCTTGTACCGGCAGGAAAATCTTTATGCGACCCTTGCTACGCCAAGGCTTTCAATGAAAGGGGTGACGCGGATCAACAACTTAAAACCCTGGTGGAAAAAGTTGTTAAGGAGTCCCTCAGAAATATTGAGGGCCAGTCCTATGTTCCCCCGGCAGAGCCGCCACTTTCTCCAGGAAGGGAGACTCAGTTGCAGGATACTTGGGAATCCTCTGCGCATAGCCACCCCTCAGCTGCCATATCTGACAGTGACTCTGATGAAAGTGATCCCTGTGTGGGCTTTGATTTCGCTCTACTGCCTCCTCTGGTCAGAGCTGTTAGAGAGACACTGAACTGGGAAGATTCTGTGGCTGCTCCTTCCAAACAAAGAAAATTCTTTAAGCAATTAAAGAAGGAACGGATTAATTTTCCTTTTATCTCTGAGCTAGGTGAGATTATCACAGATGAATGGGGCAAGGTGGAGAAGAAAAATTCCATGCTATCAAAGGTTTCGAAACTCTATCCTTTCAATGAAGAAGAGGTGAAGCATTTGGAGTCAGCGCCATTAGTAGACGCAGCAGTCATGAGGTTGGTGAAACATGTCACTCTTCCCTTAGAGGATACCGTGTCTTTTAAGGACGTTCTGGACAGACGAATTGATGCTGATTTGAAGAGAGTGTATCTCACAGCAGGAATGGCCTGTAAGCCAGCGCTAGCTCTGGCCGCTATGTCCAAAGCAATGGAGATATGGACAGATAGTGTAGATGAGACACTTAGAAATATCTCTGAAGATACAGCTAAGAGCTCCCCTATCCAAGAGCTTAGGCTGGCCTCCGTCTTTCTTGGGGAGGCCTCTATCGACATTATACGCCTGGTGGCTCGGGTGATGCTTTCTTCTGTTACGGCTAAACGGGCTCTTTGGCTCCGCCCCTGGCTGGCAGACCCAGCCTCTAAACAAGTATGGTGCCGCATCCCCTTTGAAGGGTCCTCCCTTTTCCGCAATAAGTTGGATGAGGCTATTACCCGAGCCACTGGTGGGAAGTCGGGGTTCCTCCCCCAGGACCGGCGTTTGCAAGCCCAGAGAAGGTCTTTTCCAAAGAGACAGTACCAGGAACGAGCCAGGGAAGCTCGCAGTTACAGACCAGGCCGTGAATTTTCCAGGTCCTGGAAATCAAGACAATCCTCTTTCAAAAAATCTACAAAAAGTGATTTGAAGGGAGAGAGGGAACCAACTAAATCCTTTTGAGGTTGGGCCCGCTCAGACAGGGCAGGTGGGGGCTCGTCTTTTCCACTTTCGCCATGTCTGGGCGGCCTCGATCCAAGACTTCTGGACCGTCAAGACCGTCTCCTCAGGTCATGTTTGGACCTTCAAGGAATCTCCCAGACTCAGATGGGTCCCCACCTCTCTCCCGGCCTCAGACGAAAAAAGGCTAATTCTTCTAGCCTACGTGGAATCTTTGTTGGCTCAAGGCGCCATTATCCATGTTCCAGTCATTCAGCGAGGCATGGGAATCTACTCTCCTTTGTTTATGGTCCGGAAAAAGAGCGGGGCCTGGAGGCCGGTCATAGATCTAACCCACTTGAACAGTTTTATCAAAAAAGAAAAATTCAAGATGGAGTCTTTATCCACAATTCAACAATCTGTCCAAGCAGGGGATTGGATGGTCTCCATAGACCTCAAGGACGCCTATTTTCATGTCCCAGTTGCAGTAAATTACCAGCAGTATCTCCGCTTCTCCGTGGGCGAAAGCCATTTTCAATTTACTTGCCTTCCCTTCGGGCTATCAACTTCTCCTCGTGTATTTTCAAAAGTATTGTTGGCAGTGGTAGCTCTTCTGAGAACCAAAGGGATTCGTCTACATCACTACCTAGACGACCTTCTGTTGTTGGCTCAAGACAAGGATCAACTTCTGGTACACAGAGAGCAGGTCATCTCCACCCTACAGGAATTCGGGTGGATCTTGAACTTGGAGAAGAGCCAGCTGGTCCCATCTCAGCGGCTGGTGTTCTTAGGGGCCCTATTCAACACTGTCAGAGGCACCATCTCATTACCAGAAGAGAAGTTGTCAGTGGTCAGGGACAGAATCCGTCCAGCCCTCTCTGCCTCTCATCTCCAGGCTCTCCAGTGCCTGAAAATTATAGGCACTATGGTAGCGA
The DNA here is from genome assembly GCF_037356315.1 of Lithobates pipiens. NCBI lineage: Eukaryota > Metazoa > Chordata > Amphibia > Anura > Ranidae > Lithobates > Lithobates pipiens. Next base: position 354,216,492 of record NW_027507758.1, on the reverse strand, counting down.
CAATCCCGATGGTGAGGTGGTCACAGTGGAGGATGAGGCCCTTTCAGAAGGGTTTCCTTCATCAATGGTCAGGCAGCAAAACCCAGCTGATTCGGATCACCTTATCCATGAGGAATTCCCTTCTGTGGTGGCTCCAACGGGAAAATCTCTGCAACTGCCATTCCATTCTCCCCATCTCATGGGTCACCATAACAACAGATGCCAGCAACAGGGGTTGGGGCGCACACACTGTCTGGCGGAAGTGGCTCAGGGCACCTGGATTCTCCCCTCCAGAGGGACGGTGTCGAACATCCTGGAGTTAAGGGCAGCTTTTCAAGCTCTGCTAGCCTTTCGGCATCTGATTTCAGGAGCCTCGGTCTCACTCAGGCTAGACAATACCACAGCAGTGGCGTACATAAGAAGGCAAGGGGGTACCCGAAGTCTATCCCTTCTCCAGGAGGTGGAACCGATCATGACCTGGGCTCAGAGGAACCTGAAGGATCTGACAGCATCTTATGTCCCAGGGATTCAGAACGTTCAGGCAGACTTTCTTTCCCGGATACTTCTGGACAACAACGAGTGGTCTCTCCACGAGGAAGGGTTCAACTGGATCCTGACGATGGGGCTCTCCCCAGAAGTCGACCTGTTTGCCTCCCCTTGCAACAAAAAACTAGAGAAGTATTATTCAAGGTACAGGGATCCTCAAGCCTACGGGGTGGATGCCTTGACAGAGAAATGGTGGTTCCACAAGGCCTATGCCTTTCCCCCAACTCCTATTATTCATCAGTTCCTGAGGAGACTCAGGTCAGAGACAGCAGAAGTGATAGCCATAATTCCCTATTGGCCCAACAGACCCTGGTTTCCGCTTCTGATGCTCCTCAGTGTCAGGGATCCAATTCCTTTACCATCCAGGCCAGACCTTCTGTCTCAAGGGTCGAGATTACATCCTTGCCCGGATCACCTGCGCCTAAAGGCTTGGTTTTTGAAAGGGGACGGTTGAAGGCTTTAGGCTGTCCTGAAGAAGTCATTCCCACTCTTCTTAGTGCTCGAAGAAGCAGTACTAACCGGGTATATGAGAGAATTTGGGCGAAGTTTGCAGATCACTTGTCTTCAAGGTCCAGTTCCTGTAATACCCTGACAGTCCGGGACGTCTTAAGCTTCTTGCAATCAGGATTGGATATCTCCCTTTCGGTTAGTTCTCTCCGGGTCCAGGTTTCAGCAATTTCAGCTTTTTCTGGAGTCGCATGGGCCAATCATCCCTTGGTCCAACAATTCTTCAAAGGAGCAGTCAGGCTTAGGCCACAAAGGAAGCCTAGATTCCCCAAATGGGACCTTCCATTGGTTCTAGATTTCTTCTCTCAACTTGACAGAACGCTCTCAATCAGAGAATTAACCCTTAAAACCTCTTTTCTGGTGGCCATAACTTCGGCGAAGAGAATCTCCGAAATTCAGTCTCTAGGTACAAAGGAACCTTTTCTCACCTTCTTTCCAGATAGGGTGGTCCTAATTCCGATGTTGGGGACAAATCCCAAGGTGACCTCTGTTTTCCATGAAAACCAGGAAATCACTCTTCCTACCTTCAATTCTGCTGGAAGTCAAGATCCACATCCACTCGATTTGGGAGTTACTCTAAAACAATATCTGGATATTACAGCTTCTTTTCGTCAATCTGACTTCCTCTTCGTACTATTCAACGGGAAAAGTAGAGGCGCCAAGGCCTCCGTTAGATCCATCGCTGCTTGGGTGGTTCAGGCAATTCAATGGGCTTATAGAGAGAAGGGCTTGGCTCCTCCTGAGGCAGTTACAGCTCACTCTACCAGAAGTCTCTCAACCGCATGGGCAGCTTCGCGCCACGTTGCACCTGATGTAATCTGCAGAGCGGCCTCCTGGTCTTCTATTCATACTTTCATGTCTCACTATTGTGTTGAGCCAGCTTCCTTATCCTCTGTTGATTTTGGTTTGAAAGTCCTGTCGGCCGACAGTGTTAAATAAATCTTTTGTTCAGCATTTTTGCCCACCCGGGTGTGTTTGGCGAGTTATTTCCCACACGTTGCTGCCATGGAGTCTGTCAGGAAAATGGAAAATTCCTATCAAAATACTTACCGTAATTTTCCTTTCCTGATGGACTCCATGGCAGCAGGAGTTCCCTCCCAAATGGCTGGAGTAGGCTAGTTACCGAACACGGCCAGGGGCAGGGAGCAAAGATTTATGGGAGTAGTGTCCTATGGGTAGTGGAGGCGGGACTTAACCCACACGTTGCTGCCATGGAGTCCATCAGGAAAGGAAAATTACGGTAAGTATTTTGATAGGAATTTTCCATTTTTTTACAGATGTTAAATCCAGTGTAGGTGTTATCAATGTAAAATTGTTTCTCCTAGCAGCCAATGCAGTTTCTGATTTTATGAAGCATTTTATATTACAGAAAAATAAATAGTTATGAGAACCAAATGCTGATCTTTGCAGGAATGTATTCATATGAGAAACAACAATTCACAAAATTTCCTCTTTAGATGTGAAGATGACATTGTTGATCCTTCACCATGTGATACCGATGAAAAGAAAAATTATAAAGACAAATGTAAACTAATATTAGCAAGCAATGGACCTTTCAAAGGCTGTCACCCCCAAGTTGTCCCTCAGATATACTTTGACAACTGTGTTTATGACTTGTGTGCAACTGGAGGAAATCAGTATAAGTTCTGCAATGCTTTAGAGGCCTATGCTGCCATTTGTGACAATACTGGTATCGTTGTTGGTGACTGGAGAGAGAACAACACTTGCCGTAGGTGAAAATGATCTGTTATGTTGTAAATGTTTTCAAGTAAATATATTCAAAATATAACACATTTATTGATTTTCAAAATTAACAGGAATTACGACTACCACCATCATTCCAACGGTGTCAGGTAAATTTTTCGCAAATTTATTTTAAAAGATATCTGAGTAAATCAATTGTTTTGTTAACCTTTTCATCCCTGGAAGATAGAATACTCAATGACCAGAGCACTTTTTACAATTTGTCACTGCACTGCTTTAACTGGTAATTACGCAGTCATGCAATGTTGTACCCAAACAAAATTTGCCAATTTTTTCCCACAAATAGAGCTTTCTTTTAATGGTATTTTTGATTGCCTCTGTGATTTTTATTTTTTGCGATATAAACGGAAAAAGACCGAAAATTTTGAAAACAAAAAAGATATTTTTCTAATTTTTGTTATAAGAAAAATCATTTAGGCCAAAATGTATTCAGCCATATTTCTTTGGTAAAAAAAAGCATATATTTATTGGTTTGCGCAAAAGTTATACCATCTACAAACTATTGTACATATTGTACATTTTCTGGAATTTACAAAGCTTTTAGTTTATGACTGCCAATCTTATTTCTTGAGGTGCTAAGATGACAGGGCAGTACAAACCCCCCCCCCCCCCTGCCCATGACCCCATTTTGGAAAGTAAACACCCCAAGAAAATTATTGAGAGGCTTGTTGAGCCCATTGAATATTTAATTTTTTTGTGATTGAAAAATGACAAAAAAAAAAAGAAGAAAATTACACAAAGTTGTCAATAAAAGATATTGCTCGAGCATGCCATAATTATATGTTTAATTACATCCCAAAATACATTCTGCTGCTTTTCCTGAGTATAGGGATACCACATGTGTGAGACTTTTAGGGAGCCTAACCGCATACAGGACCCTGAAAACCGATCACCGCCTTCGGGCTTTTTAAGGACGTAAAATGGTGATTTTGCTCCTCACTACCATTCACAGTTACGGAAGCCCTAAAATGTCCAGATAGCACAACCCCCCCCCCCCCCTAAATGAACCCACTTTGGAAAGTAGACAGCCCAAGGTATTTTCTAAGAGGCATGGTGAGTATTTTTCAGCTCTTATTTGTTTTTGAAAATTATGATTTTTTTCAATTTTCAAAACTTTGTGATGAAAAGTGAGATCTGCAAAATACTCAACATGCCTTTCAGCAAATAGCTTGGGATGTCTACTTTGAAAAATTGAGTCATTTGGGGGGGGGGGATTGCTATCTGTGGAGTGAAATCTAAAATTTATGCCCTTAGAAAGCCTGAAGGCAGTGATTGGAATGTATTTTGGTGTATAATTTCACATATGTCCATGGCATGTTTAAGCCATATATCATTTAGTGACAACTTTCTGTAGAAAAAATTATAATATATATATAATAATAATTTTCCCGAAACTTGTGACAAAATATAAAATATTCAACATGCCTCTCAGCAAATAGCTTGAAGTGTCTTCTTTCCAAAATGGGGTAATTTACGCCCTCAGAAAATCTGAAGGCGGTGCTTGGTTTTCGGGGGCCCCGTATGCGAATAGGCTCCTAAAAAGTTTCATGTGCGGTGTCCCCGTACTCAGGAGAAGCAGCAGAATGTATTTTGGGATGTAATTTAGCATATGCCCATGGCATGTTTGAGCAATATATCTTTTCAATGACAACTTTGTGCAAAAATTAAATAAATAAATAATAATTTTCCCGCAACTTGTGGCAAAATATAAAATATTCCATGGACTCAACAAGCCTATCAGCAAATAGCTTGGGGTTCTACTTTCTACTTTCCAAAAACGGGTCATGGGGGGGTTGAACTCTTGGCTAAAGTTGAGCGGACACCGGGATGTTCAGGTTCGACGGGTCCGGCCGAACTTCGGAAAAAAGTTCGGGTTCGGGACCGAACTTGACCCGAACTTGAACCCGAACCCCACTGAAGTCAATGGGGACCCGAACTTTTGAGGACTAAAATGGCTCTAAAAAATTAATGGAAAGGGCTAGAGGGCTGCAAATGGCAGCAAAATGTTGTTAAGAGCATGAGAAGTGCTCTGCAAACAAATGTGGATAGGGAAATAACTTAAAATAACATTAAAAAAATATATATATGCTGGAGGCCCCCTTCTCAGAAGAAGAGGTACAGGAAGTGATTAAGAACCTCAGAAACTCAATGGCACGATGCCACACATATGGTGGAAATGCCCCAGAAGATGCCCTTTCTGGAAAAAAAATATTCAATTTAATGGATAAGCTGGTGGGAAAATAAAATACTTTGAAATAAAAAAAATAAAAAATTATAATCTTGACCTAGGAGGACGAGGTCCATATGGAGTAGGAGGTTGAGGTGACGGTGGATGTGGCGGTGTAGGTGGAAGCGGCGGTGGAGGAGGACGAGGTAGCCAACACTGGTTCAAAAATACAACAATGGCTGGGTAAGGCTGGTGATGTGTCGAATTCTGTCCACCGTCGGATAGTGTCCGCCCTGTACTGTGTTTGCTCAGTATGTAGGACAAGGGGATTTCAAAAATCTCCGAAGACGAACGGCGCTGCACGGTGAGTCCAGGTTCAAGCCACACCATCCGAGGTTCAAGCCGAGCGAAGCGAGGCCATGCCCGAAGCGTGGCGAGCAAATGTGACGAGCGAAGCGAGCCTGTGAGGGGCCCTGTTGCTATGTGCTACTGTATGTGCACTTGAATGGTAGGGCTTGAACCTGCACTCACGGGGCAGGCGCCGTTCATCTTCCAAGATTTTAGGAATCTCTTTGTCCTGGGGCCGGACACTATCCAATGGCCAGACAGTTTTTGTCAGAACACCAGTATACATGTCTATTCTGCACATGGTACGGACAAGTCCTGTGGGATCCATGCCTGGTTCATTTTAATGAACGTGAGCTTGTCCACATTGGCTCTGGACAAGCTGCTGCACTTGTCTGTGATAATACACTGGCTGCAGGGCAGGCCAGCACCTCCATGGCGTAAAGGGCAAGCTCAGGCCATGTAACCAATTTGGAGACCCATAAGTTGAAGGGGGCAGACCCTTCATTCAGTATGTGTAAGCGTGTGCACACATACTGCTCCACCATGTTGGTGAAATGCTGCCTCCTGCTAAGACGTTCCATCTCAGCTGATGGTGCTGGTTCTTGTGGCATGCTGACAAAGCTTTTCCACATTTTGGCCATGCTAACCCTGCCTTCTGAGGTGCTGGCGGTGCCCCGGCTGCGCTGGCGACCTCTTCCTCCTCCTCTGCCTTCGCCTTGTGCTTCCACCATATCCCCGCTGTCAGGTGGGAATGCCACCAGCAGCGCGTCTACCAGCCTGCGCTTGTACTCGCGCATCTTACGATCACGCTCCACTGAGGGAATTAAGGACGTTACGTTGTCCTTGTAATGGGGATCCAGCAGGGTGACCGTGCTTACTGGTCCACACATCCATAGTTAGGTGGACCTTGCCACAGATGGTGTTGTGCAGTGCACACCTGATTTTGTCCCCCACTTGGTTGTGCAGGGAAGGGATGGCTCGCCTAGAAAAGTAGTGTCGGCTGGGCATGATGTACTGTGGGACAGCCAATGCCATCAGGCTTTTAAAACTCTGCATCTCCACCAGATGGAATGACAGCATTTCAAAGGCGAGGAACTTTGAAATTCTGGCATTAAGTGCCAGGGATCGCGGGTGGCTAGGGGGGGGAACTTCCTCTTCCGCTCCAGTGTTTGAGAGATAGAGAGCTGAATGCTTCCATGGGACATTGTGGAGATGGTTGATGACCCAGGTGGTAGTGTTGCTGGCAGATCCTCTGTTTGCGGGTTGGCAGCTGTCACTGTCACTACAGAGGTAGATGAAGAGGCAGAGACTGCAGCAGAAGAGGAAGCAGGAGGAGCCAGAGACCTTTCTTGTTTTTTGAAGTGTCTACTGCTTTGCACTTAGATGCCTGGTCATGCAGGTTGTGCTCAGGTTGAGAATGTTTATGCTTTGCTTCAGGCTCTGACTGCACAGCGTGCAAATCACTTGTGTCTTCATCAGCACATTGTCTGAACTGCCACGCTAGGGAACTCCTTGGACCTGGCTTTGGTGCACTCGGTCCCTTGCTGTATTGGGCAGGCATACTGTCTAGCAGACAGACACTCTGCTTTTGCACCCTGCTCCCTCTTCTGCTGTGCTGGTGCCTCTGTGCGACCACCGCCTCTTCCTCCGAACTACACTGGTCACCTGCATGATGTTGATTCCATGTGGGGTCCAGGACCTCCTCGTCCTCCACATCAACTTCCACCCAGTCTTCACCCCTGTCCTCCTTGTCGGTCTGCATAATTGCGAAAGCAGCAGCAGTTGGCACCTGTGTTTCATCATCATCCGAGACATGCTGCGATGGTCCTCCCATGTACTCATCTTCAAACATAAGTGGTTGGGCATCAGTGCACTCAATCTCTTCCACTTCTGGGTCAGGGCTAGGTGGATGGCCCTGGGAAACCCTGCTAACAGAGTCATCAAAAAGCAGAAGAGACTGCTGCATGATGTGGAGCTCAGACTGCTTGGCTGGTTTGCAAGGGGGTGATGTGAAAGACTGATGGACATCGGCTGCAGGTGCCAACTCTGATCTTTCATCAGGAGACTGGGTGGGAGATAATGTCAAGGAACCAGAGGCACTGTCAGCAACCCAATCTGCTATCGCCTGTACTTGTCCTGGCCTCAACATTCATACAGCCACATTAGGCCCGACCAAATACTGCTGCAGGCTCTGTCGTCTACTCGCACCTGAGGAAGGTGTTTCACTTGTGCATGTAGCTGGCACAGATCGACCACGTCCTCTCCCTGCAACAGGAGCTCCACCAGCAGCACCACGACCGGAGCCACGTCCCTTCTTTGACGTTCTCATATTTTCCAAATTTAGGATCTTGCCCTAAATGGGTGTTTTTGCAATAGCAGAATACACCCAGAGTATGTAAACGTGTATCTTAGAGCTGCAGAAATGGCGAAAATGCTATGAAAAAAAAATGTTTTTGCCCTAAAAAAAAAAAAATGTTTAATAGCACAATAGAAGAAAAATATATAAATTGTGTAACAAGCACCTCCACATATGCAGAAAACACTGCAAAGTTTTTTTTTTTTTTGCACTAAATGGGTGTTTTTGCAATAGCAGAATACACCCAGAGTATGTAAACGTGTATCTTAGAGCTGCAGAAATGGTGAAAATGCTATTAAAAAAAATAGTTTTTGCCCTAAAAATTTTTATTTGAATAGCACAATAGAAGAATAATATATAAATTGTGTAACACGCACCTCCACATATGCAGAAAACACTGCAGAGTTGTTGTTTTTTTGCACTAAATGGGTGTTTTTGCAATAGCAGAATACACCCAGAGTATGTACAGGGTGTATGTCACAGTTCGGGATGAGCCGAACACCCCCCTGGTTCGGTTCGCACCAGAACTTGCGAACGACCCCCGCGTTCGGGAAGAACGTTAGAACCCCATTGAAGTCTATGGGACTCGAACGTTCGAAATGGAAAGTGCTAATTTTAACGGCTAATATGCAAGATAGTGTCCTAAAAAGGGTTTGGGGACCTGCCTCCTGCCTCAGGGGACATGGGTCACTGCAAAAAAAAGTTTTAAAAACTGCCGTTTTGGCGGGAGCACTGATTTTAATGACGATTAAAGTGAAAAAAAAAGGTGAAATATTCCTTTAAATATGGTGCCTGGGGGGTGTCTGTAGTATGCCTGTGAAGTGCCACGTGTTTCCCGTGTTTAGAACAGTCCCTGCACAAAATGACATTAAACGGAAATAACACCATTTAAAACTGCTTGCGGTTTTAATGTTATATCTGGTTCCTGCAATATGGTTGAAAATCATTGAGAAACATGGCATGGGTAGCCCTCCCTGCCCATTACCAGCCTATTTGGGTCTTGTACGCATATTAAAGGGAACCCCGTACCCATATTAACCTCCTCGCGCCCGCCCTATGGCCGAATGACGGCAGTAGAGCAGGCGCGTTCGTCCGGGTTGTCGTCCCTGGACGGCGTGATGTTTACTTCCGCAATGCGCGCCGCCTCGGGCGCGCATCGCGGAAGTTCTGTGTTCGCCGTGTCCCCCGGGGACAGGCAAACACAGATCGCTGTAAACGGCCAATCACAGCGGCCGTTTACAGCGTGATCGGCGTATCCAATGGGAGATGATCTCATATGTTTACATATGAGATCATCTCTCAGCGCCGCTCTCCTTCCTCGCACAGACAGTGCGAGAGGGGAGAGATGAACGGCTGCAGCGGCAGCCGTTCTGACTGTGAAAGAAAAAAAAGTAAAAAAATAAAATAAAGTGCCATCCTCCCCTAGCAGTGCCATCCTCCCCTAGCAGTGCCATCCACCCCCAGCAGTGCCATCCACCCCCAGCAGTGTCATCCACCCCCAGCAGTGCCATCCGCCCCAGTGCCATCTGCCCCAGTGCCATCCGCCCCAGTGCCATCCACCCCAGTGCCATCCACCCCAGTGCCACCTGCCCCCAGTGCCATCCACCCCAGTGCTACCTGCCCCCAGTGCCATCCACCCCAGTGCTACCTGCCCCCAGTGCCATCCACCCCAGTGCTACCTGCCCCCAGTGCCATCCACCCCAGTGCTACCTGCCCCCAGTGCCATCCACCCCAGTGCTACCTGCCCCCAGTGCCATCCACCCCAGTGCCACCTGCCCCCAGTGCCACCTGCCCCCAGTGCCACGTGTCGTCAGTGCCACGTGTCGTCAGTGCCACGTGTCGTCAGTGCCACATAGTGCCATCTGTCATCAGTGCCATGTATCAGTGCCATTTGTCATCAGTGCCACCTGTCAGTGTCACGTGCCATCTGTTGTCAGTGTCACGTGTCATCAATGCCACTTATCAGTGCCATCTGTCATCAGTGTCACGCGTCATTGGTGCCACGTATTAGTGCCATCTGTCACCGGTGGCACGTATTAGTGCCACGTATTAGTGCCACGTGTCATCAGTGCCACGTATTAGTGCCACGTGCCATCAGTGCCACGTATTAGTGCCACGTGTCATCAGTGCCACGTATTAGTGCCACGTGTCATCAGTGCCACATATTAGTGTCATCTGTCATCAGTGCCACATATTAGTGCCATCTGTCATCAGTGCCACGTGTCATCAGTGCCACGTATAAGTGTCATCATTGCCACGTATCAGTGCCATCTGTCATCAGTGTCACGTGTCATTGTCCTGGTATTTCAAAAGTGTAATAAATAGTCAACAAGTTAGATGTGTAATTTATGCTTCTAGAACACGTGATGGCGCTCCCTGCATGTTGGGCCTCTCTATGTGGCCAGGCTGTGAAAAAGTCCCACACATGTGGTATTGTAATATTCAGGAGGAGTAGCAGAATTTTTTGGGGGGTGTCATTTGTGGTATACACATGCCACGTGAGAGAAATAACCTATTACAATGACAATTTTGTGGAGAAAAATAAAAAAAATGAAAAATCTTCATTTTGCAAAGAATTGTGGGAAAAAAATGACAACATCAAAAAGCTCACCATGCCTCTTACTAAATACCTTGGAATGTCTACTTTCCAAAAAGGGGTCATTTGGGGGGTATTTGTACTTTTCTGACTTGTTCGGGTCACAAGAAGCGAGATAGGCCACCAGTACATCAGATGTGATCAATTTTGTGCGATTCGCACCACAGCTTGTAGACGCTCTAACTTTCACAAAGACCAAATAATATCCACTAATTTGGGTTATTTTTACCAAAGATATGTAGCAGTATAAATTGTGACCAAAATTTATGAAGAAAAATTAATAATTTGCATAATTTTGTCACAGAAACAAAGAAATATGCGTTTTTTTTCAAAATTTTCGGTCTTTTTTCATTTATAGCGCAAAAAATAAAAACCCCAGAGGTGATCAAATACCACCAAAAGAAAGCTCTATTTGTGGGAAAAAAAGGACAAAAAATTAATTTGGGTACAGTGTTGCATGACTGAGTAATTGTCATTCAAATTGTGAGAGCACCGAAAGCTGAAAATTGGTCTGGGCAGAATGGTGTTTAAGTGCCCAGTAAGCAAGTGGTTAAAAAAAGGAAATGCGCGTGGCCCCCAGGCCCTATATACTCAGAACAGCAGTATACAGGCGGTGCAAACAAGACAGGGACTGTGTAGGTTTGTTGTGTTAAGTTGAATCTGTTTGTCATTTTCAACCGGTACATTTTTAAAGTGTAGCTCCAGTCAAAAAAACTATTTTTAAGCTTTTTGGAAAACATAGGGAAGGGTTATCACCCCTGTATAATTTGTTTTGTCGTCCATCTTTTTTCATCTCACTTGCTGCTGTCTCCTTGCGTTTGCAAGTAGGAGATGTTTGTAAGTTGGATGTTTGAAAGTAGGGGCCTGCCCTATATTATAGCGGTATGTACTGGGTACAGAGCACGCAGACAGCACGCACTATCTCCTAACACTACTGACTGCAAGCTCTATTATTAACCACTTGACCACTGGGCACTTAAACACCCTTAATAACCAGACCAATTTTCAGCTTTCGGTGCCCTCACATTTTGAATGACAATTACTCAGTCATGCAACACTGGACCTATAGGAAATGTTTGTCCTTTTTTCACACAAATAGAGCTTTCTTTTGGTGGTATTTAATCTCCTCTCTGCTATAAAAGAAAAAAGACCGAAAATTCTGCGAAAAAATGAATTTTTCTTCGTTTCTGTTATAAAATTTAGCAGATTAGTCATTTTTTCTTCATAAATTTTGGCCAAAATTCATACTACTACATATCTTTGGTAAAAATAAGTACAAATTGGTGGATATTATTTGGTCTTTGTGAAAGTTATAGAGTCCACAAGCTATGGTGCCAATATCTAAAAATTGATCACACCTGAAGTACTGACGGCCTATTTCCTTTTTTTTTTTTTTTCACAAAATTGTCATATTATCAGGTTATTTCACACACACAGCATATGCATACCACAAATTACACCCCAAAACACATTCTGCTATTACTCCTGAGTACGGCGATACCACATGTGTGAGACTTTTACACAGCGTGGCCACATACAGAGGCCCAACATGCAGGGAGCGCCATCAGGCGTTCTGGAGCACCCAGGCCAATTCTGACATTTCTCTCCTACATGTAAAAATCATCATTTATTTGCTAGAAAATTACAGAGAACCCCAAAACATTATATATATATTTTTTTTTTAGCAAAGACCCTGGAGAATACAATGGTGGTCATTGCAAATTTTTATCTCACACGGTATTTGCACAGCAATTTTTCAAACGCGTTTTTTTGGGGGAAAAAACAGTTTTGTGCTTAAAAAACAAACAAAAAAAACAGTAAAGTTAGCCCAATGTTTGCATAAAGTGAAAGATGAAGTTATGCTGAGTAAATAGATATCAAACATGTCACTCTTCAAAATTGCACATGCCCGTGGAATGGCGCCAAATGTCGCTACTTAAAAAATCCCCATAGGCGACGCTTTAATTTTTTTTTTACTGGTTACATGTTTTGAGTTGCAGAGGAGGTCTAGGACTAGAATTATTGCTCTCGCTCTAACATTCTCGGCGATACCTCACATGTGTGGCACATGCGAGCACATGGGGACATGGGCGGTTTAATTTTTATTTTATTTTTTTATTGTTCATTTTACTTTATTTATTTTAGTTTGACATTTTTTTCCCCAAAAATATATTTTTGATCACTTTTATTCCTATTACAAGAAATGTAAACATCCCTTGTAATAGGAATATGGGGTGACAGGTCCTCTTTACAGTGAAATCTGGGGGGTCAATATGACCCCACATCTCACCTCTAGGCTGGGAAGCCTGAAATAAAAAATGAAAAAAAGATTCTGGCTTTGATCGTACTGGCGAGTTGGTAGAAGCACCGGAGGGCGGTGAGGGGTGGGGGGCGTCTATGGCTGGGTATTTCAGGGTATCACAGAGTATGGCTGGGTATCTCCGAGTATGGCTGGGTATGGCAATTTATGGCAGGGTATTACAGAGTATTGGCGGGGTATTGGCGGGGTACTACAGAGTAATAGCAGGGTACTGCAGAGTATTGGGGGGTACTACAGAGTAATGGCAGGGTACTGCAGAGTATTGGGGGTACTGCAGAGTAATGGCAGGGTACTGCACTGCAGAGTAATGGCGGGGTACTGCAGAGTAATGGCAGGGTACTGCAGAGTAATGAGGGGTACTGCAGAGTAATGGCAGGGTACTGCAGAGTAATGGGGGGTACTGCAGAGTAATGGCAGGGTACTGCACTGCAGAGTAATGGCGGGGTACTGCAGAGTAATGGCGGGGTACTGCAGAGTAATGGCAGGGTACTGCAGAGTAATGGCAGGGTACTGCAGAGTATGCACTGGTATTGCAGAGTATTGGCAGGGAATTGAGGGGTTAAATTCGGTGAGCAGCGATGTGGGCACTGCAGATGCAGCCCACATCGCTGCTGACACCGATCTCTTTCCCCTCCGCTGCATCGATCGGTACAGAGAGGGGAGGGAGGAACCGGCGTCATAACATGACGCCGGTTTGTTTACAAGTGATCACTCCGTCATTTGACGGAGCGATCACATGGTAAACGGCCGCTATGAGCGGCCGTTTACCGTGATCCGTAATGCGCCGGGTCCTGTGGACCCGGCGGTCACGGATGCTCTCGAGTGCGTGCCCCAGGGGGCGCGCAAGAGCAGAATTCTGGGAGGCCGTTAATTAACGGCCTCTCAGAGTTAAACAACCGCCCTGAAGCCGTTAATCGGCAATGGGCTGTTGTTAAGTGGTTAAAGAGGAAGTAAACCCTGATGGGTTTACTTCCTCTTTTTTTCCCTGCAAAGGTAAAGCATAATGGACTACTATGCATCGCATAGTAGCTCATTATGTGTCACTTACCTGACACAGGAGCCAGCGAAGTCGCCGCTGTCCCCTGTAGTCCGCCGCATCCATGTTGCTGGTGGCGTCTCGCAGCTCCGACGAATCACAGCGGCGCAGCCGCGATGACGTCACTCCCGCGCATGCGCACGGGAGTCGCGTCTCGCAGCTCCGCCGCTGCCATATGGCGAAGCCGCGATGACGTCACTCCCGCGCATGCGCACGGGAGTCGACAAATTAGGCAAATAAATTCTTGGATTTGCCGCATTTAGTGCGCCTGCGCGCCGCTGTCTACGGCGCATGCGCCGTAGACAGCGGTGCCCATTTTCGGGCAAATATCTCCTAAACCATATAGGTTTAGGAGATATTGCTTGGACCTACAGGTAAGCCTTAATCTAGGCTTACCTATAGGTCCAAGTTGTTTGGAAGGGTTTACTTCCTCTTTAAAGCTAGATCACTAGCTATATAGGTGAGGTGAATATAGTGGTGTATACTGCAGTCAGGGCACAGACAACAACCACTACACAGCAGCAAGATAGGAAATCAGCCAAAAACGATTGGTGTGTAACTGTGTTGAAGGTACACAGAACACCCACTGCTTCAGATGCTTACTAACACACTACACGAGGCCGCCTCAAAGGCGGCCTTATATAGTGTGGGGCGTGCACTACACAGCCTGAGCTATGATTGGCCACAGGCAGGATGCCTGTGGCCAATCATGGCTCTCCTCGCTGCCGGCGCTGCGATTGGCCAAGCATGCGGGGTCACAGTGCATGCTTGGCCAATCATGGGGCAGCAATGCACTGCGCCACCGCAGTGCATTGTGGTCCGCGCGCGCGCCACTCGAATTTTGACACGAACGGCCAAAACGTTCGGAATTCGCCGAACAGCCAATGTTCGAGTCGAACGTACGTTCGACTCGAACACGAAGCTCATCCCTAGTCACAGTAACATATGCAGTGCTGGTGCACTGAGCTTGCAGATAAAAGTTAGATTTTGTCTGGCACTGTGCTCATGGCAGTGTAAAAAGGCTGTGCACTGCAACCCAACCAGGTAAATCTGTGTACATCGCTGAGTTATTAGAATAGATTTCTGGACTCCTAGATAATTCTCTCTCCCTCAAAGCACCAATAGGAACCTTTCCCTACACTGTCTATCTTTTCTCTCAGTGCAGTGCAAAATCGCTGACTAATTAGAATAGATTTCAGAATCAGGACTCCTATGTTATTCTCTCCCTAACAGCAGCCAGGAACCTTTCCCTACACTGTCTAAATCAGAGTGACGTGCTGTGCTGTGTGCCTCTAGCTTAAATAGAGAGTGGGTCACATGCTGCACTGGCCAATCACAGCCATGCCATTAGTAGGCATGGCTGTGATGGCTTCTAAGGGCACAACAGTTAAACGAATGTTGATTGGCTGCTGCAGGGCTTTTTAAAATGCACCATTACGTTGCCGAACACCGGACCCAAACCCAAACATACAGTCAATTGTTCGGGTTTGGGACCCAAAAAGCTAAAAGTTCGATACGAACCCGAACTTTACAGTTCGGGTTCGCTCAACACTAGTCTTGGCATTTCATGCACATCATTTAGAAGGTTGTTCCCTCCCACTGCTTGTAAAAGCAGTCTGGAGGCTAATTAGCAGCTATGATTGCTTTTACATGAAAGCCGACAGCTGACCGAAAAGAATGATACCAAGATGATACCTAAACCTGCAGGCATCCTTCTGGTATAACCACTCAAATTCCAGCAACATACCAGTACATCACTGGTCCTTGTTGGGCATACATTATAATGTTTTGTTTTTTCTTGCAGCCTGTGGGCTGAACGAAAAAAAGAGATTGATCGGTGGGTATGCCCACCATTAGAATACCACCCTTCATCCACCCACTTCTAATGATGGGCATACATGCTCCATTTTTTTTTTTTAACTGTGGTGATGAATCACCTCCTAAATCGCTGGAGTCACAAACACTCTTGCTATCAAGATAAATAAATCAGTGCTGCAGCTGAATGGCCTAAAAAATATAGGCCAAATCATGAGGCATCTGCCCCAAAAGTTAGGAGCAAATCGCTCCTCCACCCCTGTTGAACACATGCAGCATATATGCTCTTTTTAACTGTGGTAGTGAAATCACCTCCTACAGCGCTGGAGTCACTGCTTTATGTATCATGGGAGCAAACGCTGTTGATGTCAAGATAAATAGATCCGCACTGCAACTGAATGGCGTACCTGCTAAGCAAATGATGGTTAACAATACAACAAAGTAACATTACTGTATAACAGCAATGCCCTTTACACACGGTCAGACTTTCCAACAGAAAATGTGCGACCGGATCTTGTTGTCACAAAATCCGACCGCGCGTCAGCTCCATCTGACTTTTCCCGTTGGAATTTCAGACACACAAAGTTTGAGAGCAGGATCTAAAATTTTCCGACAACAAAATCCAATTGTTTCAATTCTGATCGTGTGTACAGTAGGTGCCGCCAATATTATGTTTCCAGCGCGACAGTATCGTGCTGCTTCCCGGCGACAGGCTCCTCTAACCAGCGTGATACCGCTGCGCTGGCTGCAATAGGAAAATGTTATTTCCCTATAGCAGCCAGAGCGAGACGATAATGTCGCCTCACTCATGAAGCCCGCATGCCTTCTCGGGGGCATACCAGGCCCTTAGGTCTGGTAGGGATTTTAAGGGAAATCCCCTTCGCCGAAAAAACGGCGTGGGGTCCCCCCAAAAATCCATACCAGACCCCTATCCGAGCACGCAGCCCGGCCGGCCAGGAAAGGGGGTGGGGATGAGCGAGCGTGATACCGTTGCGCTGGCTGCAATAGGAAAATGTCATTTCCCTATAGCAGCCAGAGCGAGACGATAATGTCGCCTCACTCATGAAGCCCGCATGCCTTCTCGGGGGCATACCAGGCCCTTAGGTCCGGTAGGGATTTTAAGGGGAATCCCCTACCCATTCACCTACCCATTAACCTGTGCAAAAAATGTACAAAAAAACACAACACACAAGGGTTAAAATAGTTTATTGCACAGCTCCGGGGGTCTTCCGTCTTCGGGGGTCTTCTCGCCGGACTCCTCCGCTATCTTCTGCTAGCTCTTTTGCTATCAGAGGAGCCCAGCTTTCTTCTTCATCGCCGCCGCCCTCTTCTTCCGACTTCGGGGGTCTTGTCCCCCTCTTCGGTTCTTCTTGCCAGGCCACCGCTTCTTCTTCCAGCTCTTTTACTAACGGTTGTCGTCTGTACAGTTTCATACGCTGTTTATTCATGTAGGACAATATCTATAACAGAGGAAACAGACAATCATAGTATAGTTATAACAATACAACATATCAGATATGATGTTACATAAAGACAGAGAAACCTCAAGAGGGTGTTCAGAATAGAGTACACAAATAATGCACATTGCTATTTATGCAATATTTCATATATCTAAATAGTTTTGAAATTAAAATTGAGATTTAGAATAATGGGAAGGAAGCAACGTGGCACAGGTACATAGATAGATCCTTGTCGCCAAAAATGGCACGCTTCCATTCCCCCGGGTACAGATTGGCGTAGCCAGGGGCACATCAAATGCCCATGACTATGCCCTGTACCTGGAGGAAAAAACGATCATTGAATGAAAAGAGGCTGTGTCTCAATATGTAATACAAAGAAAGGTGTATGAAATCATTAAATGAACTCTCATGGTGGCTGGTTTGGGAAAGGACCTTTTCAATACATGCAAGTCCCTTAGAATTCGATATCAAACAGCAGGGGTCTTCTTAGAGGGTGTCGCAAACGTACGATGAGAGAACAAAAGGTTTAATATGTTCATCTACTAGGCGTGACATATTTTATGTAATAGCCTCGTTATCAGATATTATTGGTCTCCCTGGGGGGTTTGTGGTGGATTTTAAGGAGTGAATAAAAGGTCCCTATCCTGGGGTAGGGGATGCAAATAAATTCAAGTGTTTGTTTGGAAATAACTCTGTTTAGGAATGCCTCATCTACAAATGCATATAATTTTTTATTAAAGACTTCACAGTTCTTTATTTAAACTGTAAGTTTTTTTCCTGAAACATCCCTCTTAAATTGAAGGTGTGTGTTATACGTCTAGAATTACGGTATAGCCAAATAACACGCCTAAGCTCATCTTTTCACCACACACAGCCACAAAGGCAAGAGAATTCTTGTTGGGCTGTGCATTAGTGCTCAGACAAACACACTTAGAACTAATTTTAATGGTTCAAAGAATGTCAGGCAAAATGGTCGGCCCTCACGTACATTCACTTCATCAAATCTGACCCTCTTTAAAAAAAAGTTTGAACACCCCTGATCTAGGTGTTTTAGAAGCTGTGGTCAGGAATGTATGGCTTATGGTGGCAAAGGCCCAAAATAAGACTTTTGGTTTGGAGTCTATAATTTTATTTTTACTCTTAAGCCGCGTACACACGTAGCCGTCTGTCCGACGTACTTAGTCTGGCGGACTTCCCGCCAGACTGTCCGTCGGACTTTCCGAACGGGCTACTTGCCCACACACGGCACTTTTTCAGTGGACTAATACGGCGTACTAAGTCCGCCGTACTATCCGCCCTACTTTTGAAATGAACGGACTCGCCCACACACGCGGAGGACAGTCCGCTCATTTAGAGCGCGTCTCCAGGTAGGCGGGGCCCGCGAAGGAGACGTCGCTGGTCCCGCCGCCTGGTAGGGACTTAAAGGGGAACCCCAACGCCAAAAAAAATTGGCGGGGGGGTCCCCCCAAGTCCACAACAGACCCTTGTCCGAGCACGCTACCCGGCCGGCCAGGAAAGGGGGGGCGAGCGAGTGCCCCCCCCTGAGCCATACCAGGCCACGTGCCCTCAACATGGGGGGTGCCTTGGGGAAGGGGGGGCCACGCGGCCCCTCCACCCCAAAGCACCTTGTCCCCATGTTGATGAGGACAAGGGCCTCTTCCCGACAACCCTGGCCGTTGGTTGTCGGAGTCTGCGGGTGGGGGGCTTATCGGAATCCGGGAGCCCCCTTTAATAAGGGGGCCCCCGGATACCGGTCCCCCGCCCTATGTGAATGAGTATGGGGTACAATGTACCCCTACCCATTCACCTGTAAAATAAAAGTACAAAAAAACACAACACACGAGATAAAATACTTTATTGCACAGCTCCGGGGGACTTCCGTCTTCGGGGGTCTTCTCGCCGGACTCCTCCGCTATCTTCTTGTAGCTCTTTTGCTAGCGGAGGAGTCCGGCTTTCTTCCTTGCCGCCGGCCTCTTCTTCCGACTTCGGGGGTCTTGTCCCCCTCTTCGGTTCTTCTGCCGGGCCACCACGCCTTCTTCTAGCTCTTTTACAGGCGGTGGCCCGGTCTTCTGTCACCGCCGCCACAAGGGGCGGGGTCTTCGGTGGATGTCACATGGGTTCATGTCACATGGTGACCCCGCCCCCTTACAATGTCACAGTCCCGGAGGATGCTGGGACTGTCGCCATGTGACATCAACCCATGTGACATGAACCCATGTGACATCCACCGAAGACCCCGCCCCTTGTACCTATATAAGTCGCCGCGTGCCCGTTCCCTGTCATTGTGAGCGGAGGACTCGGCGAGGCAACATCTGAAGAAGAAGAACAGAAGAACAGAAGAAGCTAGAAGAAGGCGCGGTGGCCCGGCAGAAGAACCGAAGAGGGGGACAAGACCCCCGAAGTCGGAAGAAGAGGCCAGCGGCGAGTAAGAAAGCCGGACTCCTCCGCTAGCAAAAGAGCTACAAGAAGATAGCGGAGGAGTCCGGCGAGAAGACCCTCGAAGACGGAAGACCCCCAGAGCTGTGCAATAAAGCATTTAATCTCGTGTGTTGTGTTTTTTTTGTACTTTTATTTTACAGGTGAATGGGTAGGGGTACATTGTACCCCATACTCATTCACATAGGGTGGAGGGCCAGTATCCGGGGGCCCCCTTATTAAAGGGGGCTCCCGGATTCCGATAAGCCCCCCGCCCGCAGACCCCGACAACCAATGGCCAGGGTTGTCGGGAAGAGGTCCTTGTCCTCATCAACATGGGGACAAGGTGCTTTGGTGTGGGGGGGGCTGCGCGGCCCCCCTTCCCCAAGGCACCCCCCATATTGAGGGCACGCGGCCTGGTACGGCTCAGGAGGGGGGGCGCTCGCTCGCCCCTCCTTTCCTGGCTGGCCGGGTAGCGTGCTCGGACAAGGGTCTGTTGTGGACTTGGGGGGACCCCCACGCCGATTTTTTTTCGGTGTTGGGGTTCCCCTTTAAGTCCATACCAGGCGGCGGGGCCAGCGACGTCTCCTTCGCGGGCCCCGCCTACCTGGAGACCCGCTCGAAATGAGCCAACTTTTCTCCAGGAGGGAAAAGTCCGCTCATTTCAAAAGTACGGCGGACTGGCATACACACGGCCGGATTGTCCGCCGAAATGCGAGTCCGGCGGGAAGATTGGAGTGCAACACGGCATTCCATGTGCATGTGACATCCACCGAAGACCCCGCCCCTTTTACCTATATAAGTCGCCGCTTGCCCGTTCCCTGTCATTGTGAGTGGAGGACTCGGCGAGGCAACATCTGAAGAAGAAGAACAGAAGAACGGAAGGCGGCGGCGGCGACAGAAGACCGGGCCACCGCCTGTAAAAGAGCTAGAAGAAGGCGCGGTGGCCCGGCAGAAGAACCGAAGAGGTGGACAAGACCCCCGAAGTCGGAAGAAGAGGCCGGCGGCAAGGAAGAAAGCCGGACTCCTCCGCTAGCAAAAGTGCTACAAGAAGATAGCGGAGGAGTCCGGCGAGAAGACCCCCGAAGACGGAAGACCCCCGGAGCTGTGCAATAAAGTATTTTATCTCGTGTGTTGTGTTTTTTTTGTACTTTTATTTTACAGGTGAATGGGTAGGGGTACATTGTACCCCATACTCATTCCTATAGGGCGGGGGGCCGGTATCCGGGGGCCCCTTATTAAAGGGGGCTCTCGGATTCCGATAAGCCCCCCGCCCGCAGACCCCGACAACCAACGGCCAGGGTTGTCGGGAAGAGGCCCTTGTCCTCATCGCTCGCCCCCCCTTTCCTGGCCGGCCGGGTAGCGTGCTCAGACAAGGGTCTGTTGTGGACTTGGGGGGGACCCCCACGCCGATTTTTTTTCAGCGTTGGGGTTCCCCTTTAAGTCCATACCAGGCGGCGGGGCCAGCGACGTCTCCTTCGCGGGCCCCGCCTACCTGGAGACCCGCTCGAAAATAGCGGACTTTTCTCCTGGCGGGAAAAGTCTGCTCATTTCAAAAGTACGGCAGACTGGCATACACACGGCCGGATTGTCCGCCGAAATGCGAGTCCGGCGGGAAGATTGGAGTGCAACACGGCATTCTAAGTCCGCCGTACTTTCGGGTCAAAAAAGTATGCCGGAGGCTACACACGGGGGGATTGTCCGGCGGACTTGAGTTTGGCAGGCTTTTCCACCCGCTTGTTTGATCGTGTGTACGCGGCATAACTCAAAATAATCTGACTAGGTTGTAAAGTTGAAGAGGCCTTGAATAATTGGAGACCACTTCTCACTTTTACCTTTGTTTCCACTAAAATTACTATTAAAATTACTATTACTATAGCCAGAAACTAGACGTTGGCTGTTATACCATTTGACCAGCTTTAACACACACCTTCTTAGCTCATGCTAAATGAATGTCTGATAGCAACCCTACCGGATAAATTGAAGGTGTTTGAAAAGGTATGGGGCTAGTGGATCAGATACAGTGCCTTGAAAAAGTATTCATACCCCTTGAAATTTTCCACGTTTTGTCATGTTACAACTAGAAATGTAAATGTATGTTATTGATATTTTATGTGATAGACCAACACAAGGTGGCACATAATTGTGAAGTGGAAGGAAAATGATAAATGGTTTTCAAAACTATTTACAAATAAATATCTGAAAAGTGTGGCGTGCATTTGTATTTAGCCCCCTTTACTCTAATACCCCTAACTAAAATCTAGTGGAACCAATTGTCATTAGAAGTTGCCTAATTAGTAAATAGAGTCCACCTTTGTGTAGTTCAGTATAAATACAGCTGTTCTGTGAAGCCCTCAGAGGTTTGTTAGAGCATCTTAGTGAACAAAAAGCATCCTGAAGGCCAAGGAACACATCAGACAGGTCAGGGATAAAGTTGTGGAGAAGTTTAAAGCAGAATTAGTTTATAAAAAAATATCCCAAGTTTTGATCATCTCACGGAGCACTGTTCAATCCATCATCTGAAAATGGAAAGAGTATGGCGCAACTGCAAACCAATCAAGACATGGCCATCCATCTAAACTGACAGGCAAGGAGAGCATTAATCAGAGAAGCAGCCAAGTGGCCCATGGTAATTCTAGAGTAGCTGCAGAGATCCACAGCTCCGGTGGGAGAATCTGTCCACATCTATTAGTCGTGCACTCCACAAATCTGGCTTTTTGGGAAGAGCGTCAAGAAGAGAGCCATTGTTGAAAGAAAGCCATGAGAAGTCATGTTTGTGAGAAGCCATGTGGGGGACACAGCAAACATGTGGAAGAAGGTGCTCTGGTCAGATGAGACCAAAATTGAACTTTTTGGCCTAAAAAGCAAAACGCTATGTGTGGCGAAAAACTAACACTGCACATCACCCTGAACACACCATCCCCACCAGGAAACATGGTGGTGGTAGCATCATGTTGTGGGGATGCTTTTCTTCAGCGGGGACAGGGAAGCTGGTCAGAGTTGTTGGGAAAATGGATGGAGCCAAATACAGGGCAATTTTAGAAGAAAACCTATTAGGCCGCGTACACACGCGCGGACTGTTCGCCCAACTTTGTCTGTCCAACAGTTTCGGCAAACAGTCCGCTCAAACTTAGCATGGACGGACATGGCCACACACGACGGACGAACAGTTTGCTGAAACCGTGCGCGATGACGTGAACGGCACGTATGACGGGACGAAAATTTCGACGTCCAATACACTGCAATGCAACCTTCCGACGTGGAAATCCTTTCTGAGCATGCGCGAGACTTAGTTGGCCGAACAAGCCTACACACGAGCGAACAGTCCGCTGAAACCTTGTTTCAGCGGACAGTTTTTCGGAATTTCCGTAAGACCTTGTTCGTCCAACTGTCCGCTGAAACTGTCCGCTGAAGCCCCACACACGAGCGGACTGTCCGCCCAAACACTGTTCAGCGGACAAGGTTGGGCGAACAGTCCGCCCGTGTGTACGCGGCCTTAGAGTCTGCAAAAGACTTGAGACTGGGGCGGAGGTTTACCTTGCAGCAGCACAATGGCCTTAAACATACAGCAAGAGCTACAATGGAAAGGTTTAAATCAAAGCATATTCATGTGTTAAAATGGCCCAGTCAAAGTTCAGACCTAAATCCAATTGAGTGTCTGTGGCAAGACTTGAAAATTGCTGTTCACAGATGCTCTCTATCCAATCTGACAGAGCTTAAGCTATTTTTCAAAGAAGAATCTGCAAAAATTTCACTCTTTAGATGTGCAAAGAGACATACCCAAAAAAGACGCAGCTGTAATTGAAGTGAAAGGTGGTTCTACAAAGTATTGACTCATGGGGGCTGAGAACAAATGCACACCACACTTTTTACATATTTATTTGTAAAAATATTTGAAAACCATTTATCATTTTCCTTCCACTTCGCAATTATGTGTCACTTTGTGTTGGTCTATCATATAAAATCACAATAAAATGCATTTGTTTTTGATTGTTACCTGACAAAATGTGGAAAATTTAAAGGGGTGTGAATACCTTTTCAAGGCACTGTATGTGACTAACAATCCTTGGACTATCCCAGACTAGGTTCCCTCCTGGCTGGGGTGGAACAGAGTACTTTTCCTTTCCCCGTCCCTTTTCTTTTCTTCCTTTCATCCTTTTTTCGTTCTTTTTGGTTCTTTATCTCGATTTTTTTTTTGTGATGGGGCAGTTCAGACAGCATAATTCTGCAGCTGTGGGGCATGAAGTGTCCTCCTTTGCGGTTGCGGCATTTGGGTTCCTGAGCATGAAGGACACACTCTGAATCCCTTTAACTTGTTTTTGATACACCCTCAAGAATAAAAGGGCTGTTGTTGCAATACTTTATGTCACACCGTATTTGCGCAGCGTTTTTTTAATTATTATTTGAATAAAAAAAAAACAGTTAGCTAAAAAAAATATGTATATTGTGAAAGATAATGTTATACCAAGTAAATTGATGCCCAACATATCATGCTTCAAAATTGCACTTGCTCTTGGAATGGCGACAAACTTTGGCATTTAAAAATCTCCATAGGCAGTGTTTAAAAAATGTCTACAGGTTACCAGTTTTGAGTTACAAAGGAGATCTAGTGCTAGAATTATTTCTCTTTTTCTAACGATCACAGCAATATCGTTATGTAGATATGTAATGGCACAATGGGTAGGGGTACATTGTACCCCTACCCATTCACCAAAAAAACTCAAAAAGTAAAAACCATAAAAGACAGTTTTTGACAATTCCTTTTATTAAAAAAGAAAAAAAAAGTGCCCCGCAATGTACATCCATCATCAATCACGTCGCCTGACATAGGATAAAAGCAGCCAGAGTTTTGTGTTAGGGAGGATGCTATAAATAGATTAGATGAGCCCCGAACTATTCAACAAACAGATCTGAAAGTCTCTACCTATGAGGAGAGGGGGTGTGCGCCTTTCTCCCAATCAGCTGTCTTGGCTATATGCTCAGGCTTCACTGCAGTGTTGCACAGGAAGAGAAAATCTCCTGACACGATCGGAACTTTCTAAACAGTATATAAAGCTGAATACAGTAGATATACATTTAAAACATATGTAGGGAGATTTGTTTCATCCCCGTGTATCATCTGAGGCCGTTCACTTCACTGGGTATATGTGATGGTTTAGATCCATTTTAAGGCCTGGCTAGTGGCTCAGGACTTGAAATTGTGAGCCCTGGTATATAAATACATAATGAGGACAAGGATAGGTCAATAAGTACCTTCCAAAATTATTTATAAGGGCAAATAGGCTGTTCACATTGCAATGGAATTTTTACTAACTGAATGAGGTGAAGTTCGGCTGACTTTCATCATCCAGTGACATAAAATACTGTTTTTTATTTTCTTTGCATGTGATTGGATATGCAAAGTGATTTTTCACTACATTCCCTGAGTCATGGGAAAATGCCCTTGCAAAGAAAATATCCTACTTGCCTTTTGTAATTAAACCCCATAGTTTCCTTTTAACTAACCTGCAACTAACCTGCACAATACAAGTAATCAAATTAATAGTTTTTGCTATAGTTTTGTTTTCTTGCAGCAGAAAGAGTGTATCTACTACACATCAAAAATAAAAAAAAATAAAAAAAGACTCCAGCGGTGGTAATCCACTCTTGCTATCCAGCGACGGATGATCATCTCTCCAGGGTCCAGCGATGGCTGATCTGATCCAGCACAGCAAATCCATCCATCTTCTGTCTCCACGGAGGAGACACTGTGGGATCCCGGCGACCTGACGTTTCTTATATGCGGAGGGTGGAACAAATGGGGAAGCCGGGCTTCCCCAATGATGTATGGGTGACCCCGCCCCCTCTGATGTAACGCAGGTTTCCGGGGGCTTCCATACTCTGATAAGCCCCCCACCCACAGACCCCCACAACCACCGGCCAGGGTTGTGGGGATGAGGCCCTTGTCCCCATCAACATGGGGACATAGGGCTTTGGGGGGACCCCAAAGCATCCTCCCAATGTTGAGGGCATGTGTCCTGGTATGGTTCAGGAGGGGGGCACGCTCTCATCCCCCCTCTTTTCCTGCGACCTGCTAGGTTGCGTGCTGGGATAAAGGGTCTGTATGGATTTTTAGGGGGACCCCATGAATTTTTTTTTTTTAAATTGACGCGGGGTTCCCCTTAATATCCATTCCAGATCTGAAGGGTCTGGTATGGATATTTAGGGGGAACCCCACGTCAATTTTTTTTTTAATTTGACGCAGGGTTCCCCTTAATATCCATACCAGACCTGAAGGGCCTGATAATTAAATTTGGAGGAACCCCACGCTTTTTTTTTTATCAATGTCTTTCAATGAGTGTTCTCTGTATTACAGGAGCCGACAATTCATTATAGCCGTGAGTGATTTCAAATGACTTTTTTTCCTGCAGAAATTACACTTTGTGCAGGGACAGTTCTAAGCATGGGAAACATGCGCACCTTCACAGGCATACTATAGACACCCCCCAGGTACGAAATTTAACCACTTGGGATCCGCGCTATTGCCGAATGACGGCATTAGCGCGGACCTAGATTGCCGGGACTACGTCTATTGACGTCGTCCCGGTTACGAGCGGCCTGCGCGCCCCCTGAGGGGCGCGCGTGGCGCGCTCTGTGATCGGCGAGTCCGTGAGACTCGCCTGATCACCGATCCGTGTAAGGGGTCGATCCCGACCCCTTATCACGTGATCAGCTGTCAGCCAATGACAGCTGATCATGTGATAAAACTGAGCCGGTAATCGGCTAGTATTCCTCCTCGCGCTGACAGCGCGAGGAGAAAAAAAAAAAGCCGATCGCCGGCGGCCGTGTTCGGGACATCAGTCCCGATCACGGCCAGCAATTCAAGCGGACACCTGCCCCCTGCCAGTGCCCACCTGCCACCCGCAGTGCCATCCTGAAATAAAGTAAGTGCCCCCCTGTCAGTGCCACCCAGCAGTGCCCATAGTGCCCACAGTGCCACCCAGCAGTGCCCACAGTGCCACCCAGCAGTGCCCACAGAGCCACCCACAGTGCCACCCAGCAGTGCCACCCACAGTGCCACCCAAAATCTGCCTCAAAGGTGCTGCACCCCAGTGCCGCCCATCAGTGCCCAGCAGTGCCGCCCATCAGTGCCCAGCAGTGCCGCCCATCAGTGCCCAGCAGAGCCACCTATCAGAGCCACCTATCAGTGCCACCTATCAGTGCCCATCAGTCCCATCTATCTGTGGTACCTATCAGTGCCCATCCGTGCCACCCATCCGTGCCACTTATCCGTGCCACCCATCCGTGCCATCTTATCTGTGCCCATCTTTGCCCATCAGTGCCGCCTTATCTGTGCCCATCGGTGCCGCCTTATCTGTGCCTATTAGTGCCGCCTTAACTATGCCTATCAGTGCCCACCAGTGCAGCCTATCAGTGCCCACCAATGCAGCCCATCAGTGCCCACCAATGCAGCCCATCAGTGCCCACCAATGCAGCCTATCAGTGCCGCCTAATCAGCACACTTCAATGAAGGAGAAAAATGACCCGTTTGCAAAATTTTATAACAAACTATTAAAACATGATTTTTTTTTTTTTTTTTTGCATCTTTTTTTGTTTGTTTAGCAAAAAATAAAACTCCGAGCTGTAACTAAATACCACCAAAAGAAAGCTCTATTTGTGGGAAAAAAATGATAAAAATTTCATTTGGGTACAGTGTTGTATGACCGCGTAATTGTCACTCAAAGTGCATCAGCGCTGAAAGCTGAAAATTGGTCTGGGACTGAGGGGGGTTTAAGTGCCCAGTAAGCAAGTGGTTAAAGGAATATTACACTTTTATTATTTCACTTTAATTATTATTAAAATCACTGCTCTCTAAAAAACTGCCAAAAAAATTTGCATTGATACATGTCCCCTGGGGCAGGACCCAGGTCCCCAGACACTTAGGACAATAACTTGCATATTAGCCTTTAAAATTAGCACTTTAGAATCTTTTCTCTCTGTCAAATCTTTTCTCTCTATGTCGAATATTTTCTCTCTGTCTAATATTTTTTCTATATAATCTTGGACTAATAGAGGTAAGGTTAGGCACATTCGATCACAGGTTCAATAGACACAGATTGTTATTGTCAGAGTCACGTGTAATCTCCTATTCTATATCGAACTGTTGTAACAACAAAAATGAAAATAAAGCATGACGGATCTTTCGTTTTTCGGATTCTGCACTTTCGTTATCGTTTGTCAAAACGAAAACGAAAATACCTGAAATTCGGACAAAAATGCATTTGGATGAAAACAAATGCACATGTCTAATAGACACCCCAGGTATGAAATTTAAAGCAATATTTCACTTTTATTGTTTCACTTTAAGCATTATTACTGCTCCTGAAAAAATGTCAGTTTTTAAAACTTTTTTTGGCATTGATACATGTCTCCTGGGGCAGGACCCTGGTCCCCAAACACTTTTTATGACAATAACTTGCATATAAGCCTTTAAAATGAACACTTTTGATTTTTCATGTTAGTGTCCCATACACTTTAAAGGTGTTCCGGCGGCTTTCGAAAACACCACATATTGTTTGGTGTTCGCTGAACATCCGAACAACCAAATTTCGGCCCAAACTTATGCTTGGGCTGAACCGTTTACCCATCCCTACATTTTGCACAGACTAAATATATGCCTATTTGTTTTTCCCAGCAATGAAATGTAGCAAAATACATTTTCGTCCATATTTATGAAGAAAGATTATTTATTTGCAAAGTTTTATAACAGAAACTAAGAAAAAGCTTTATCTGTCTCAAAAAATAATATGAAATTCATGTATGTACAGTGTTGCATGACTGGGTAATTGTCATCCAAAATGTGACAGCGCTGAAAACTGAAATATTGCCCGGGCAGGAAGGGAATTTAACCACTTGACCACTGGGCACTTAAACCCCCTTCCAAACCAGACCAATTTTCAGCTTTCAGTGCTCTCTCAATTTAATGACAATTACTCAGTCATGCAACACTGTACCCATATGAAATGTTTGTCTTTTTTTCACACAAATAGAGCTTTTCTTTGGTGGTATTTAATCACCGCTGGGTTTTTTATTTTTTGCGCTATAAATCATAGACTGAAAATTCGGTAAAAAAAATAAAATAATTCTTTGTTTCTGTTAAAATTTATTGCAGAGTATTGGTAGAGTACTGGCGAGTATTGCACAGTGTTGCAGAGTATTGCACAGTATGAGCAGAGTACTGCAGAGTATTGTCACTGAGCATCACTGTGGGCACTACACATCCAGCCCACAGTGCTGCTGCAATCTCTCCCCCTCTCCCCTCGCACTGTACCAATTGGTACAGAGAGGGGAGGGAGGAACCGGTGTCATGTTTACAAGTGATCGCTCCATAATTTGACAGAGTGATCATGTGGTAAATGGCCACTACCAGCGGGCGTTTACCACGATCCGTGATGCGCCGGGTCTTCTGGACGCGGTGGTTATGGATGGTTGTGGCCCAGGGGGCACGCAAGAGCAGGATTCTGGGAGGACATGCATGGATGCCCTCCCTGAATAACCCGACCATGCTGTAGCCATCTTTCAGCTATGATTCGATCAGCTAGTGGTTAACATGCAGTTTAGCAACGCAATGGAAACAGAATAAGCTGCAGAATTATTTTCTTGATTTTTTTTTTTTATATCAGCACTGCTAAAACCAGCAGCAGATACAATTGTGCATCTTTAATACTCTAGTGATTTCTAGATTATAAAACCTTTAAGACGTTTAAGCTATACAATGCCCCACCTTTTAAATGCTGCCTCCTCAGTGCTCCCTATTTACATACATGCATACATTTTAACAAAAACTCTCTCCCCACTAATAACACCTGGAGCAGTGTATGATGTCACTTCTCGCTGGTCTCTCTTCTCAGGTTTGTTGTTGCACATCACATAAAGAGGGTGTAACTGTGTGGTCATGTGACCGAATAGAAAAAGATTAAAAAGTAGTATTTACAATTTCTGCTAAAATGTTTCAGACTCTAGATTGTAACTTTCGAAACCACTCCACCTTCTAATACTGACAAATTGTATCAGTCAGGAGTGATATATATATTTGAACGGGCACATACTTAATCACATGACAATTTTGATGTGCATTCAGAAGTAGGTTTGAGAGTTACCTACTATGAATAACACAGCATTTTAATTTTCTCTTTAGTTTTACTACAACTCCTTCCACAGCTTTGCTTTCTCTTTCAAGTATTTCCTTTGAAACATTCACCGCAACATCTACTACCACTGTAACAGTTACTCCAACTTTTACTACAACAACAGAGACCCCAAAGTCTACTATGACCGCCACTTCTACTCCAACCTACTTATTTACTAGTCTTTCCTCTTCTTCCTCAACCACAACCACTCAACCATGTCTATTGTTTACCACCGCTTTTTCACCCTCTTCATCTCCCGTTACCACAACTTAACTTTATTATACCACAAGTACCACTGCAATTTTTTTTTTCCATTTGTCATGCGATGCTCTTTTGATCTACTGAGTATAACACATTTTCATTTTATGTTTAGGTTCTACTACAGCTCCTTCAAGAGATTCGACCTTTGAATCACTCACCACAACCTTTATTACCACCACAACAGTTACTCCACCTCATATTACCACAATGGATACTCCAACATCTGTTACCACCACATCATCTAATCCAACCTCAACTATGACGACAAAGTTCACTCCAATCTCTTGTGATACTAGTCTACCTTCTTCTTCTCTCACCAAAACCACTTTACCATATATTCCATCTACTGCTATTACCCCATCCTCTTCATCCCCAGTCACCACTCGTTATACTACCTCAAGCACCACTGCATCCACAATGACATCATTACAATCTGCTACAAACCCAACAGAATTTTCCACATCATCAAGTCCTTATGCACCTTCACAAGGTAAATGTCTTAGAATACCTTAGATTTATCTCATATAGTGTTAGCCAACTGGGGTACTTAGGTACCCTTTACACTCTGTCATATAACATATTTCTAATTGTGCCCTACAAAATTGGTGGCAATAAAATACTTTGACGTGCATGTTACTTTTTGCTTTAAAATGCAATTCCAGGACAAACCTAACTAATCGTGAAAAAAATTTCCACCGCCTAACACCTATCCTGACTAACCTGTGTAAGAAAGATCTGTCCACTTATCTATATTTTTTCTCCAAACATTTTTTTTTACCAGGAGAGGAGTTAGATTAAGTGTCAAAAAATCTTGTATGTGGTTAGAAACCACCATGCCCAAATATTCGACGGAATCTACAATGCAAAATTGAGATGCATTCAATGGTAAAGAAAACCTCTAATGCCGCGTACACAAGAGCAGACTTTTCAACGGACTAGGTCCGATGGTCTTTCCGACAGACTTTCAATGGAGTTCTGACGGACTTTGCGAATGAATGAACTTGGCCACACACAATCACACTAAAGTCCGACGGATTTGAACATGATGACATGCGACCGGACTAGAATAAGGAAGTTTGAAGCCAGTAGCCAATAGCTGCCCTAGCATCGCTGTTTGTCCTGGAACTGGATCCGGCGGAGTTCCGGTGGAAAAATTTGAAATGTGTTCCATTTCTAAAGTCTGTCGGATTTTTGCAAATCAAAAGTCCGCTGCAGCCCACACACGATCGAGTAGTCCGCCGGAATCGTTCCGTCTGACCTTTGATGACGAAAAGTCCGCTCGTGTGTACGGGGAATTAGGGTCTAATGGAAGTTTAACTGAGTTGACCCAGTTAATGTGAAAACCTGAGAATGTCTCAAAGTGAGAAATAAGCCACATTAAAAAATGAAAATGAATGGTGAATTTCCCCCAATAAGAGGAGTGTGTCGCCTACATACAATGCTATCTTGTCCTTTCTGGACCCCCCTTTGAAATTCTACTGCAATAGGTGATTGTTTTAGACCAGTGATGGTGAACCTTGGCACCCCAGATGTTTTGGAACTACATTTCCCATGATGCTCTTACACTCTGCAGTGTAGTTGAGCATCATGGGAAATGTAGTTCCAAAACATCTGGGGTGCCAAGGTTCGCCATCACTGTCTTAGGCTATTGTTAAAGGCTCAACTGCAAGGGCAAATAGGAATGAAAATAGAGGGCCGCCAGGCCTGTTTCCTCTTTTAAGTACAAAGGGATAGGATAAAACATGATTTACTCGGGGGCGTGGCCGACGAGCGGAGCGGATGGACGCTTAAAGGAGTAGCTCCGCCGTGATTTGAGCAAATAAGGCGATTTATAGCGACGACAGCCCTCGTTCTCAGCATCAAACCACCCCAGCACCTGCGTGAACCACTTAGGATGCCCTCTAAGAAAAGAAAAGGCCATATGAAACCGGGCAAAATGCTGGATTTCTTTGTCCAGCAGCGCCAGCTCCCAGCCCAAGATGGCGGCCGCGCACGAGGCCTACAGCAGCAGCGAACATGGACGGACCGGCACTCAGATCAGGGGGACACGCAAACTGCGGTGTCTGCGCCGAACTCTATATCCACCTCTGCATCTACAAGCCCAGCAAAAAGCAAACCGAGGAGGGAGTCACACGGAACAGATACAGAGGAGGTGAGTGCCTTCAATTCATCTTTGGATGATACAAGAGAGCTGCAGGACTCTATAACTGAGTTTCCCACGTTAAATCAGCCAGTGTCGGATACCACCTTAAAGGACATGTTGGTGTCATTGCGCTCCACACTACATGCAGACATTATGACCATTACTCAACAATTTAAATCCGAGGTGCAGGCAGTCACTAACAGAGTCTCACATGTAGAAACAAAAATGGGGGAATTCGCCCAAACATTTAATGAGCTTGTGGATGCACATAACGACAGAGATGAGGA
Source organism: Lithobates pipiens (assembly GCF_037356315.1). Lineage (NCBI taxonomy): Eukaryota > Metazoa > Chordata > Amphibia > Anura > Ranidae > Lithobates > Lithobates pipiens. Next base: position 354,184,323 of record NW_027507758.1, on the reverse strand, counting down.
CATGGTGGCCATTAGAGCGAAATTAGCGGACCTCGATGACCGATCGAGGCGCAACAATGTAAGAATTTGTGGGATTCCAGAGTCCGTCCTACCGCAGGAACTGAGAGAATTTTTTCTCAACTTGATGAAAGCTGCACTCCCAGATTCACAAGTAGAGGAGCTGGTGATCGATCGTATTCACAGACTGCCCAGACCGAAGAGTGTTCCGACGCACCTGCCTAGAGATACGATCGTTCGGATACACTTCTACCACATTAAAGAGAGGTTCGTACGCGCGACAAGAAAAAGGGAGGAACTACCCACCGAATTTAAAGAGTTGTCCTTTTTCGCCGACCTCTCGGCCTATACTATGCAGCAGCGGAGACAGCTTGCTACTATAACTAAACCACTGCATAACCACCACATCCCTTATAGATGGCTTTATCCAGCGAAGCTTCTCATTACGTACGAAGGGAAATCACATGTAGTGGCTAGAGTCGCAGAAGGTATCCATCTACTAGAAGAATGGCAGCTTCTACTCCCACCGAACACGGGCCCCAGCAGAAGGGGATCACCTCTCTCTACCCATACGAGCTCCGATGCTGAAACGGGCTGAGTACTCAATGTGACGGTCATACTAAAATCGCCTACAAGTTCGAGGCACGGTCTGCTGATTCTATCTTGATTGTTTTTGGTTTTTGAAATTAGTAGCGGGTTTGGTTTTTCCATTACTGATTGAAGTTTACAAGAGAATCCGCCTCTTACCCCCAAGTTCTAGCGATATATCGCTAGTACAGATTCTGTGTAGAAACGCCATCTTTTTGTTTCTTTTTTCTTTTCTTTTCTGTTCAGTTTATGTTATTCTATCTTACTCAGCTAATATTCTATCACAGTACCTAACTGTGGCATTACCTATACGTTGACCGAGAGCACAGGTCTGGACCTTTCCACTTACTGCGTCAGATTCACTAGTGGTATTCCTGTCTGTATCCTCTCATAGGGAGGCCCCACCGGTCCAAACAAAGTTGGAGACTGATCCATTAAGTTATCAATATGGCTTTCACAATTTCATCCCTTAATGTCAAGGGGCTCAATAGCCCATTTAAACGTCAAATGGCATGGAAGGAAGCGGATAGACTGAAATGTGACATAATGTGCTTCCAAGAGACCCACTTTATGGCAGGAAACCACCCTTCCTTCACTAATCGCAAGTTTCCGCAAGTGTTCATGGCCAACGGCCCAAAGAAGAAAGCCGGTGTGGCCATCGCGATTAAGAACTCCATTCACTTCAGTCTTATAGACTCCTACTTGGATCAATCGGGCAGGTACATTATTCTTGTATGTGAGATTGCCAAAGTAACATACACCCTAATAAATGTTTATCTCCCAAATTCTAACCAACGTAGCTTTCTGCAGAAAATCCTACAAAAAGTAGCGTCCATGCAAAAGGGACATGTTATTATGTGTGGAGACTTCAATGCTATCATGCACAGTGAATTGGATATTTCTAACCCACTAAACCGAAAGTCTCGTAGGCCGAACTTATCCAAAATCTTCTCTGCGGTGGACCTTTTTGATGTCTGGCGGTGTCAGCACACGTCAGAAAGAGACTATACTTTTTTTTCAAATGTACACCATTCCTATTCGCGTATTGATCGCATCCATGTTGACAAGTTTTTGTTGCAGAAAATTGTAAAATCTGAGATTTATACTATAACGTGGTCAGATCATGCGCCTATCTCAGTTTGGGTGGGGGGGCGAGACGCTGTTACGAGAGCAAATAGGTGGCGAAATGACGTACCCATCATTTCCCAACCTGAAAATACAAAGTATTTAAAGACAGTATTAGCTGAATTTTTTCAAAGTAATGCTCCATCAGTGTCGGACCCCTTCACCCTCTGGAATACGCACAAAGCGTTTATGAGGGGGATGTTAATTCAACTAAGCGCTAAGGTTAAGAGGCAAAGGACGGAACGGCTCAATGATTTACTGGAGAAGATAAAGAACCTAGAGTCTTTAAACAAACTAAACACAACGCAAAAAACTAGAGAAGATCTATTCACTACTAGACAAGAGCTGCGTGCAATGTTGGTCTCCCAGCAGGAGAACCGCCTTCGTTTCATCAAAGCGCACAACTACAGATATAGCAACAAGGCGGGGAAACTGCTGGCGGACCAGCTTCGGGAAAGGATAGTGCAAAAAAAGTTAGGTTGCATGGTCAACCCTATTACGAAACGTATAGTACATAATCCTAAAGAAATTGCGGATGCATTCAGTGACTATTACGAGTCTCTGTATAACCTTAAAAATGACCCGGACACGTTTCAACCTTCCGATAGCTCCATCTCTGCATTTTTGCAGACGCTTAATCTCCCAAAAATCTCCCAAAGCGACTTGGAGTCGTTAAACGCTCCCTGTGCGATCCCTGAAATCAAAAAAAATTTATGCAGTATGCCCCATAATAAGGCGCCGGGTCCGGACGGCTACTCATCAGAATATTACCAGCTATTCCAAAACCGAACTACTGCCTTACATGAATCAAATCTTTGGTGCTGCGATGTCCAATGCCGCTTTCCCGAGTGAGATGCTTACTGCTTCCATTATTACGTTACCTAAGGCGGGTAAGGACCCCATGCATCCACAAAGTTATAGACCAATATCTTTATTAAATGTCGACATTAAGGTTTATGCGAAAATGATTGCAAATAGGTTGGCCGGCCTTCTACCGAAGCTCATAAAGCATGATCAAGTGGGTTTTGTGTTGGGAAGACAGGCCAACGATGCAACCAGGAGGCTAATAAATTTAATTTACTCAGCTGAAAAGTCCGGAAGGCCTTCTCTGCTCCTGTCCTTGGATGCAGAGAACGCCTTTGACAGGATACATTGGGGATATTTGAACAAGGTTCTCCAGCAGTTTGGCTTGGCGGGCCAGATCCATCAGGCCATACTAGCACTGTACTCTGCTCCGTCTGCCTATGTATATACCGAGGGTATGTTTTCTAAACAATTTCAAATTTCCAATGGCACTAGACAAGGGTGCCCACTCTCTCCCATTATATTCGCCCTAGTAATGGAGCCCTTTGCCGAAACAATTAGACAACATATGGATGTGCAGGGCATCATGTCCCAGGCAAAACAACACAAACTTTCACTATTTGCGGATGATGTCATCCTGACGCTCTCCAATCCCCTCACATCGATCACGACAGCACACGATATTATTGTGAAATTTGGGGAAGCTTCCTATTACAAAATAAATGAGCAGAAGTCATGCATCCTAGGAATCGGCATAAATGATAGTCTTAAAGCCCGTATTCGAGCTGCTCTTCCTTACCCCTGGGCATCAGACTCCATAAAATATCTAGGCACTAACTTAACTCCCACAACGGATCGGTTATTTCAGGTTAATTTCCCCCCACTGTTAGATTCCCTCCAATCTGACATCATTAAACTTAAAAAATATTACATCCCGTGGCATGGGCGTTTAGCGGCATATAAAATGCTGTTACTCCCCAAGCTAACTTATATGTTCAGGGCACTCCCAATACCAATACCAGATCACTTCTTCACAGCCCTACAGAAACAAATGTTAAATTTCATTTGGGCGGGGAAGAGAGCCAGATTCCCTGCCACCCTACAAAGCAAAAAGAAAAATGCCGGGGGCCTAGGTGTACCGGTAATACGGGACTACGCCACAGCAGCAGTCTTGGACCAGCTCCAGGACTGGTTTTCCACCCAGGAATTGAAACCTTGGTGTCAACTAGAACTAGCGGGGATACCACATGGGTCGCTCCGTTCCCTTTTGATAGCTTCTAACTGCGATAAATTCCACATTTATACTGACCATCCTACAATGAAGGCTTCCTTGCGAGCCTGGAAGGACCTTCTTACATCATGTCATGATGTGAGCACCTTCACCTTGGTTCCTATCCCTTTAGAGTCTTTACCTTGGTTAATTCCGAACATTTCCCTTACTGTGTGGCATAAAAGTGGGATTTCTAGTGTGCAGGACCTTTTAGAGGGTAACCGCCTTATGCCGTTTCAGGCCATTCAAAGCAAGTACCACATACCACAGACCGAGTTTTTGACTTATTGCCAACTCCGGTCTTGGTACCGGGAAAAAGGAAGGTTCGGCATACAATTTATTGCAGAAGTGTGGGATTTCCTGACCTCGTCCAAACCTAGACGGAAGGGCATTTCTATTATGTACAATTTACTTAACGATAAGTCCTCTTTTTCCCATTTCGGCCATTTGGAGAAATGGGAGAAAGACATGGGTCAGAAATTCACGGAGCAACAATGGTTACAGGCCTTCAGTAACAACGCCAGGTTCTCCAGATGTTCAAACTATGAGGAACTCGCTGCAAAAATTACAGCGAGATGGCATTTTACTCCTTATATTCTTGCTAAATTTTCGGATGAGAAGTCCAGCGATTGTTGGAGGGGATGTGGCCAGGTGGGGACGCTGCTACATATGTGGTGGCAGTGTCCGCGCCTGCGGAATTTCTGGGCTGAAGTATTTCATTTAATTGCTAAAATCATAGGCGTTAAGACCAGGCCATCCCCTGAAAAAGCCTTAGTATTGGTATCTCCGATTACCCGGTATCTATGAGGACTATAGCAATGCATATTATTTTTGCAGCCAGAACTCTGATTGTATGTAATTGGAAATCCAAAGATATCCCAAACATCCGGGAAGTGATTGTGAAGGTGAATGTTATCTCAGAATATGAAAAAATCATAGCTTTTAGGGATGGTTCTAGGAAAAAATATCTGACAAACTGGTCTGCCTGGCTCGCCGCGGCGAGAAAGGTAAATGAGTGAAGCATAGGTTCATGTGGGGACTATCACTTCTCACCCCTGTTCTCTCGAGCTCGGCTACTCTAACACTATTCCCTGAAACACCCTACCCTTCTTACTATTTTCCTACTCCTTCCCTTGTTCTTTCCTCTCTCTCATTTTAATAAGCTTTTAATCCACTTTCTAATGCTTAAGGTCGATACAGTTTATGTAAGGTCAGCCTAAGTTGCGATATATTTTCCATTCGCGATACATGTCTATGCTTGATGATATGTTTACACAACTGTGGACTTTTACTTTGATATATAGCTTGTACTGTACTAGCTCGTTACGCTTTTCACAATACCTGATTTGTATGTTGTAACCCATCGCAACTCGGCCTAGTCTGGGCCTGAGTATGTTAATCTTTATTTTTCTGTTTTGTACTCTTCAATAAAAATGATATGGAAAAAAAAAAAAAACATGATTTACTCTTATTCTTTCTATGGCAAAGGTGCTGTATACAGAATATGTATCCATTTAATGAAATTTGCTCCTATCCCAAAAGCTGCCAGAACTGCCCTTTAATAGTGTCACCCTACACTACCAAACATCTATTGGGCATCTAGGGATAGTATTACTCTAAGCCCTTGTACACACGGTCAGACATTCCGACGGAAAATGTCCGATCGGACCGTGTTGTCGGATAATCTGACTATGTGTGGGCTTCATCGGACTGTTTCCGTCTGAATATCCAACGGACAAAGTTTTAGAGCTGGGCTATAAAACTTTCCAACAACATGATCCGATTGGACTTTGTCCAATTGTGTGTAGAGAATTCCGATCGGACAAAGTGCCACGCATGCTCAGATCAAATTCCTAGACCAAAGCTATTGGCTACTAGCCTGAACGTAGTCCCGTCGTAACAAAATAACGTCATCACGTTCTGAACGATCAGATTTTCTGACAACTTTGTCTGATCGTGTGTATGCAACACAAGTTTCAAACAAAATCCACTGGAATGTCCGACCGCGCATACAAGGGCTTATGAGAGCAATTTTAAGATTAGTTAGATTTGTCCTGGAATTTCACTTTAACCACTTACCGACCAGCGCACGCCGATGTACATCCTATTTTTGAAGAGGGATATCTTGGTAACGGCAGCAGCTGCTGCCAAAACCGAGATATCCATCTCTTCAGGCACTGGCCTGTACGATAACGGTGGTCTCAGCGGCGGATTCACCGCGAAATCACCGCTATCGGTGCCGCCCTCCCGCACCTTACACCGCTTACCGGAGCCATCGGTAGAGGCGGAAGTGATCAGGTCCTTTCGCTAGCTGGGTATGGAGACGAGTGAGGCTAAGATGGCCCCCACTCGTCTCTATATTATAGGAGGGCGGAAGTGACATCAAAACGTCACTTCCGCCCATACCTCTTAAAGGTATATTTTTTTTAAATGTAGCGGGGTCTCTTTAAGAACTATAAAACTACTGTTCCCAGAACCCCGCTGGTTCCCAGGATGCTTTGAGTTATGCCCCAGAGACTTATGGGGGAGGAAATATAAGGAGGGGGAGAGGCCTAGTTCGCTCTCTTTGGACACCCCCCTCTCTTCAAGCAAGAGGAGATCTGTGCTGAACTGCTGAGGCACAAGGCCTGAAGCCTGGGCCTTGTGCTCTTTTCCAAAGAGCTCTCTGCCAGCCTAGTTGCACCTGAGAGACATTTTCTCATTCCTTGCTGCAGTACACCAGAAGGATTGAAGACTCGGAGGTCGGTGGATTCCTGTTCCTAGACGAAAAGGCAGAGAAACCGGACTTGGACTTGTCCGGGTGGTGAGAGCTGTTTAAAGGCAGATGCTTTATCTTTATTATTCGTTTGGATTACAAAGTTGTTCTTCAAGTGCACCACCGAAAGATTGCTAGCAAATATTGTTTCACTGGACTTCCATCTAGATCAGTCAGGCCTGACTGCATAGGTAGATAGTGTTGGGTGTTAGTTTACCCATGCAGGGAAGTAGCTGAAAAAGGGCAGCGTTAGAGTTGCATAGCAAGACTTTATTATGCTGATTACTCTGTTTATCTTTATTACTGGTTACTGCAGGGACCTGATTATGTGTTGCAATCCAAATGTTTGATTCATGTTATTCCTTTTATAAAAACAATAAGTAAAGTCAGTTATATACTTTCAAGGATTGTCTATGAGCTTGAGTTATCCACCCACGCACACACACATATTTAGAGTATAAGCGATTTAATGTGTATTGCTAGATACTAACTGTGCCAAAGTGGGTAGTGCAGATTGCCGGGGGGTTGGCGGAGCTGTGCTCAGGACCCAAACCAAACTTGCGGCCCTCTTAAGTGAGGGTATCGCTATACGTGGGGGCTTGTAAATCCAGGATTTCTGAGACAGCGGTGAACACTCCAGAGGTACCGGCATGGACCCACAGGGAGTCAGAGCGTGGTGTGAAGCGGCTAAGGCCGACCCAAGTCAGTCAGTGGTCATTAGCCTCCCAGGGGAGGAGCCATCGCCAACGGGATCACCGCAGGCTGCGGCCCGTACCTCACCCGAGAGTCTCAGATCAGCACCGGCCACCCTTAGCGCAGAACTGTGTGCTGTCCTGGGGGAGATTGTGGCCCAGTGCAAGAAGGATCCCACAGATTACCCGATGTCGGGGTACAGGAAACTCCGGATGTTTTCAGGGAGGAAACCTGTACCTTCGGAAGAAGAGGGATTTGAAGATTGGTTAGATAGCGCAACTCAGGCACTAGAGGAATGGGAAGTTCCAGAGCGCAGAAAGAAGCAGAGGATTGTGGAAAGTCTAAAGGGGCCTGCTCTAGAGGCCATACACAACCTGAAGATGAGCAGGACAGACTGTAATGCGCAGGAGTACCTAGATGTACTACAGTCTGTGTTTGGTGGGACAGAGAAAATCTCTGAGCTTGCTTATCAGTTAGAGCATTGCTACCAGAAGAAAGGTGAAAAACTTTCAGACTACATGGGACGTTTAGATAAAATCTTGCATAAGATGATCCTAAAGAAGGGGATGAGGCCCGTACTCAACAGGTACTGAGGGGAGCTCAACCCATGGATCCTATTGCATGGACACTGCGTGCCCGACAGGATGGGAAGAGTCTGGAGTACACTGACCTCATCCGAATGATCAGAGAGGAAGAGGCCCTACTGGAAGAGAAAAGGGAAGAAGATCTCACTGAGCCCGTCAACCAACCGGTAGCAATAGTTACACCGGCCATGACTCCCGCTAGAGATAAGGAGCTGGACACTTTGAAGTTACAGATGTCCCAGGTGATGGAGATGTTGACTGCTATGATGGCGAAAGGTCAAGGGGGAGCAGAGAAACCAAGTCCTAGAAAGGAGTTGTTTCCAGATACACCAACACCAAGCCCCACTCGAGACCGAGAAGAGATGCTATGCTACAACTGCGGGGGCAGTGGCCACTTCGCCAGTAGATGTTCCAGTCCCAAGAAGAAGAAGATAGATAACTGCCAGCCGGCGGGAAACTTCAGAGGGCCCCGGTGAGGGAGTCAACCGGGTGCCCATGTCTTTCAGTGAACTCCAAACTGAATAGAAGGAAGAGAGAGAGAGAAAACCAGACCCCTCAGAAGGAATGCCTACAAATAAGAGACAATAACATCCCTCAGCGGGTTTGTACTCCCATTACTGTGGGGAGGGTCAATGCATACCAGGTTCGAAAAAGAATAAAGTCTAAAACCAACTGGATGAAGACGGGTCCCCAGAAGAGGGTGGCCTCAACCCGGCCCTTCCCAGAAGAATTGGTCGGCCCGTCCCCCACTGTCTCCATCCAGGTGGAAGGAGTCTACACGAAGGCCCTCCTGGACACTGGAGCTCAAGTGACTTTGTTGTACAGAGACGTCTATGATAGGCACTTGAGCCATTTGCCTATACAGAAGATAGAGCTGGAGATATGGGGCCTGGGTACTCAGAGTTTCCCCTACGATGGTTACCTGCCCATAAAGCTGACCTTCGATCCATCTGTGGCAGGGAAAACGGAGGTGTTTGACACCCTGGCAGTTGTGTGTCCTAGACCGCCCGGGGCCAGCAAGATGTCCCTCATCATAGGGACCAATACGGATCTGGTGCGAAGACTTCTGACCCCTCTAGTGGAGACGAGTAACCATCAAGATCCCAATATCCATCCCATGCTGAAGACAGCCTACCAACGGTTGGTCCTAGAGCAGAAGACCCCAGGAGAGGGGATAGGGAAGGTGTGGAGACTTGGGAGAGAGGGAGTGGTGCTGCAGCCCGGAGAGGTAGCCTGCCTCAGGGCCACGGTGAAGCTTACCTGGGAGCAGCCTGGCCCCTTTGTCATGCTGGAATCCGATTCAAGGGAGGATCACTCCGGCCTGGAAGTGATACCGGAAGTGATTTCAATCAAGGCCCTGAAGAAGGCTCGAGGAAGAGTCCCAGTGAGTGTGAGAAACCCTACGGAGAGACCCATAGAGATCCCTGCCAGAATGCTGTTGGGGCAGGTGAGTCCTGCGGCCCCAGTCAGCTGGTCAGAAGTAAAAGGAACGGGTGCAGGAGGAGATGTTTGGGAAAAACTTTCCATGGAGAACCCGGACCTACCTGGAGCCTGGAAGGAGAGAGCCAAGGCCCAGCTGACTAGATGGGAGAGGATTTTCTCAAAGGATGAGTTTGATGTGGGATGTGCCAGGAGTGCCACCCACCGAATCCGCCTCCAAGAAGACAAACCCTTCAGGGAAAGGGTTAGGCGGGTCCCTCTAGCTGACCTGGAGGATCTGAGGGAGCAGCTTGCGGAGTTGAAGAAGACTGGTGTGATTCGGGAGTCTAGAAGTCCCTATGCCTCCCCATAGTGGTGGTCAGAAAGAAGAATGGGTCGTTGAGGCTTTGTATCGACTACTACGACTCTCAACAGGAGGACCATCCCTGACCAGTATACCACACCGAGAATAGAGGATGCCCTACAGAGTTTGGCTGGTGCCAAGTGGTTCAGTGTAATGGACCTCAAGAGTGGGTACTACCAAATCCCCATGCACCAGGAAGACCGAGAGAAGACAGCTTTCATGACCCCAGTGGGATTCTTTGAATTCAACAGAATGCCTCAGGGCCTGTCTGGAGCCCCTGCTACCTTTCAACGCCTCATGGAGAAGACCGTTGGAGACATGAACCTCATAGAAGTCCTTGTGTACTTGGACGATGTCATTGTCTTCGGGAAGACTTTGGAAGAACATGAGGCCAGGTTGGAGAAGGTGTTGAGAAGACTCAGCGAAGAGGGACTCAAGCTTTCTCCCGAGAAGTGCCGGTTTTACCAATCTTCTGTGAACTATCTGGGACACATAGTGTCTGAAAAGGGAGTGGCGACAGACCCTGAGAAGTTGGAGGCAGTTACCTCTTGGCCAAGACCGACAACAGTCACAGAGCTCAGATCTTTCCTGGGGTTCTGCTCCTATTATAGAAGATTTGTGGATGGGTTTGCCTGGATTGCCAAGCCACTGAACGAATTGCTCAAGACTGAAGGAGAAGAGGATGGCTTGGGACCTAGGAGGGCCGGTGAGTCGGTTCAAGATCAGTGGAACCCAAGGTGTGAAGAGGCTTTCCGAACCTTGAAGAGGAGCCTTACCACGGCCCCAGTCCTGGCCTATGCCGACCCCACCAGACCAGAGCTACATGTCGATGCCAGTCATGAGGGCCTAGGCGGAGTGCTCTATCAAGAGCATGAAGAGCAGCTGCGACCAGTGGCCTATGTGAGCCGGAGCCTGACTCCCTCGGAGAAGAACTACCCCACTCATAAATTGGAGTTCTTGGCCCTCAAATGGGCAGTAGTAGACAAACTGAAGGACTATCTCTATGGGGCGGAGTTTACCGTAAAGACAGATAACAATCCTCTGACCTACCTCTTCACTACTGCAAAGTTAGATGCAACCGGACACAGATGGTTGGCTGCATTATCCGGATTCAACTTCAGTCTAAAATACAGACCAGGGGCTGGAAATAGGGATGCAGATGCCCTGTCCCGAAGATCTCATGTCATGGTCGATGACTGGGAAGACTGGACCCAGGTAGCACCGGAAGTAGTGCGAGCACTCTGTCAGGGTGCTGAGTTTCAAGCAAGAGGGGGCCCCAGAGCAGAGGAGATAGGAGTCACCGCAGTGGGAGTCCCTCGACCCTACTGTGGGGTAACTCAACTAGCAGAGGAACTCCTGCCAAAGCTGTCCAGAAAGGAGCTGAGCTATGACCAATTGGAAGACCCCATGGGGAGATTGGTCCTTGAAGCTTTGGAGAACGAGAATCCAGAGGGACTTCGATATCACCCTTCCAAGGAGGCTCACCTGCTGAGGAAAGAGTTGGATAAGCTACAAGTGCATCAGGGAGTGGTCTACCGAAGGGGCCCCTCTGATAACTCAGAAGATAAGTGGCAGTTGTTTCTCCCAGAGAAGCACCGAGAGACGGTACTAATTGCCTTACATGACCAGCATGGCCATCTAGGGGCGGAGAGAACTTTCCAGCTTGTCAGAAGCCGGTTCTATTGGCCCTGTATGAGGGCAGAAGTGGAGGAATATTGCCGTTCTTGTGCACGATGCATCCAGAGGAAGACTCTACCCCATCAAGCTGCCCCAATGGGCCACCTACAGAGTCAGGGTCCAATGGATCTGGTGTGCATTGACTTTCTCTGCCTCGAACCCGATTTGAGTGGATTCTGAAATGTTCTGGTGGTAACCGATCATTTCACCCGTTATGCCCAGGCTTTCCCCACCAAAGACCAAAAGGCCTCCACTGTGGCCAAGGTGCTCATGGAAAAATACTTTGTCCACTATGGATTACCACAGAAAATCCACTCAGACCAAGGAAGGGACTTTGAGAGTCGTCTGATCCGGAACCTACTGGACTCATTGGGAGTAGAGAAGACCAGGACTACACCTTATCATCCACAAGGAGATGCCCAACCTGAGAGGTTTAATCGGACCTTACTAAACATGCTTGGAACTCTAGAGACAGAGAAGAAGCAACACTGGAGCCAACACATATCAGCTCTGGTGCACGCTTACAACTGCACCACAAGTGATGTGACGGGTTACTCCCCCTACCGGCTCATGTTTGGGAGAGAAGCAAGATTGCCGGTGGATCTGGCCTTTGGCATTTCCCTAGACCATGCCTCTGCTACCTCCCACAAGGGATATGTGGACCGACTTAGACACAATTTGAAAGTGGCCCATGAACGAGCTCAGGCGGCTTCGGACCAAAGGGGAGCCCGCAACAAGAGGAACTTCGATCTGAAGGTTCGAGTGCAAGACCTGCAGCCTGGGGACCGTGTACTGCTACGCAATCTGGGGATCCCTGGGAAGCACAAGCTTGCTGATAGATGGAGATCGGAGCCCTATGTCATTTGCAGAAAGCTACCTGGATTGCCTGTGTATAAGCTAAAACCAGAGGGGAAAGTGGGGCCCTTGAAGACTTGGCACAGGAATCATTTGCTCCCGCTTACTGAAGCAGTCAGAATACATCCAGTGAGAAATCCACCTGAATCTGTTTCCATTCTGGATACCCCGGGACCTAGCACTCGGTTTCAGACCTCCCGGGTTAGAGATGGACAAGATCCCCAACGAGGTGAAGGTGGAAGAGGAGAGCTTGAGTGGCTATGGCCTTCATCAACTCCAGAAAATTCTGCCATAGATCTCCCACCTACTGAGGATACACAGGATGGGACACTGAACCCAGAAGCTACAGAGTTCATTCCATCTAGTGGTGTGCCTGAAGGCTGGGAAGATATCCCTAGCATTTACTCAGAAGAGGAAGGAACCGATGTTCCAGAACCAGTGATGCTGTCAGAATGTGTTCCTGAAGTAGAGCCTGTGGCACCAGAGCCTGAAGTCCCAAGAGAACAGAGAGCTCGCCGAGTTGTGAGACCCCCCAAGAAGCTAACCTACTCTCAAATGGGGGAGAGCTCTGAGGACTCTGTTGTGACTGCTAGAAGAAGTGCTGAACGCTCTAATCCTTCCACTGACCATTTGGTGGAGGGCAACCCCAGCTCACTCTCTGGCACAGTTAGGCAGGCCACTCATGTCAGTGTGACCTGTGGGACAGGGAATCCCACCTCTGAGTTCTGGTGGAAATTCCCTGTACCAACATCATACCCAGCACTTTCAAAATTGGTACAGGATATGTGTTAAAAGTTTATCTTTGGGGACCAAAGAGTTTCAGTGGGGGGAGTGTGTAGCGGGGTATCTTTAAGAACTATAAAACTACTGTTCCCAGAACCCCGCTGGTTCCCAGGATGCTTTGAGTTATGCCCCAGAGACTTATGGGGGAGGAAATATAAGGAGGGGGAGAGGCCTAGTTCGCTCTCTTTGGACACCCCCCTCTCTTCAAGCAAGAGGAGATCTGTGCTGAACTGCTGAGGCACAAGGCCTGAAGCCTGGGCCTTGTGCTCTTTTCCAAAGAGCTCTCTGCCAGCCTAGTTGCACCTGAGAGACATTTTCTCATTCCTTGCTGCAGTACACCAGAAGGATTGAAGACTCGGAGGTCGGTGGATTCCTGTTCCTAGACGAAAAGGCAGAGAAACCGGACTTGGACTTGTCTGGGTGGTGAGAGCTGTTTAAAGGCAGATGCTTTATCTTTATTATTCGTTTGGATTACAAAGTTGTTCTTCAAGTGCACCACCGAAAGATTGCTAGCGAATATTGTTTCACTGGACTTCCATCTAGATCAGTCAGGCCTGACTGCATAGGTAGATAGTGTTGGGTGTTAGTTTACCCATGCAGGGAAGTAGCTGAAAAAGGGCAGCGTTAGAGTTGCATAGCAAGACTTTATTATGCTGATTACTCTGTTTATCTTTATTACTGGTTACTGCAGGGACCTGATTATGTGTTGCAATCCAAATGTTTGATTCATGTTATTCCTTTTATAAAAACAATAAGTAAAGTCAGTTATATACTTTCAAGGATTGTCTATGAGCTTGAGTTATCCACCCACGCACACACACATATTTAGAGTATAAGCGATTTAATGTGTATTGCTAGATACTAACTGTGCCAAAGTGGGTAGTGCAGATTGCCGGGGGGTTGGCGGAGCTGTGCTCAGGACCCAAACCAAACTTGCGGCCCTCTTAAGTGAGGGTATCGCTATATAAATGTCATTTTTTCTTTTTTTTTTTGTTGTATTTTAGTTCAAATATGAGATCTGAGGACTTTTTGACCCCAGATCTCATATTTAAGAGGACCTGTCATGCTTTTTTCTATTACAAGGGATGTTTACATTCCTTGTAATAGGAATAAAAGTGATTCATTTTTTTTTTTTAAAAAACAGTGTAAAAATAAATAAAATCAATTAAAATAAATAAGAAAAAAAAAGGTTTTTAAAAACACCCCGTCACGACGAGCTTGCGCACAGAAGCGAGCGCATGCATGAGTAGCGCCCACATATGAAAACGGTGGTCAAACCACACCTGTGAGGTATTGCCGCGATTGGTAGAGCGAGAGTAATAATTCTAGCCCTAGACCTCCTCTGTAATGCAAAAAATGCAACCTGTAGAATTTTTTTAATGTCACTTATGGAGATTTTTGAGGCTAAAAGTTTGACGCCATTCCACGAGCCATTGCATTTTCCAAAAAAAGTGCGCTTGTAAGACCGCTGCGCAAATAATGTCTGAAAAAAAGTATTTCAATGACCGCCATTTAATTCTCTAGGGTGTTAGAAAAAAAACCAATATAAAATGTTTGGGGGTTCTAAGTAATTTTCTAGCAAAAAAAACTGTTTTAAACATGTAAACACCAAATCTGAAAAAGAGGCCTGGTCCTTAAGTGGTTAAGTTACTCTGTTTCATTAGGAAAAAACATCTATGGAAGAGAGGAAATCAAGTTTGAATAGTTTCTGTTAATATAATTTGTTCCAACACCACTTGCAATTTTATTTGCAATAACATTATTGTTATTTTTTTTAACATTTCTGCTGTTAATTCAATTTTTTTAATAGATCAAACGTCTGCTGCAAATACTAAGGCAGCCCATAAATTAGTCAGTTTTATTTTTTTCATTCAGCCTGCTGGTTGAAAAAAAAAACTGACCTGATTTCACACGCCACATGTTCAAAGGTAGATGAGGGAACCCTCCCACTGTGTCATTGTATTTTGACAGCAGGGAGACCTCCCCACCATCAGAATGCACTGATCAACACTTCAGGGTATAGCGTGCGGCATGAATTGAGCAAAAACAATCCAACAGGGCAGGTATACAAATCTTGACTGGTAAATATATTTTTTTACAACCACAGTGCCCATACATGGGTCAAAATTCGGCTAGTTCCTGCTGAACCAGCCAAATTTTGATGCATGCATTGCCAACTTAAAAAAGTTACTTTCTTCAAGCACAGCAGGTGATTAGTGAATGGTTTATTTACTTTGTGAACACCATATTTAGAGTCTTTCAACTGCAGTTTATTCACATTCATGTACAGTAAATTACATTTTCAAAAAAATGACATCTTCACAAAAGCATTGATTGTATGCAAATTTACAGAAAAACATTTTAAGTACATTTGCTAAACACAAAGCAGAAATGTATCCAGCAACTCATATCAAGGCTGTAATAGCCACAACATGTCAGCATTGAGCCTGTTTATATGATGTAGCTAAATAAAGGATTATACTAAGGAGTCATCAAGTTGTCGGCTACATTTCTGTTTTGGAACATGGCAGTGGGGATCCCCCAGATTGAGCACCGGATCTCAGCAAGTATTTTTTAATTGTTTGGTTGAGCTTGGGTATCTCCTGTTTACATTTGCTAAATACTTTTGAGTAGAAAGTACCCCTACCTATACAGTTTGGCTTTAATATTTTTTAAGTGTCTGACCCAGAAAAAAGAGATAAAAGATGTGGGCACATTTGTAATGTTCATTTATAGCATGTATATTCTGGGTCTGTGACTAAAAACGTTTAAAGCTAAACACAAACACATACTTTCTCATGCATGAGTAACTTTAAATATACACCTGAGAAGTGGTTTTCTGTTATTTTTTTCCATATGCAGAACATTCGCCATGTAATGCTTATTACACTAAGGCCGCGTACACACGGGCGGATTGTCTGCCCAACTAAGTTCGTCAGACATTCCGACAGACAGTCCGTCCAAATTTTGAATGAACGGACTTGACCACACACGATGAGCAGACAGTCCGCTGAAAGCGTGCGCGATGACGTGTACAGCACGTACGACGGGACTAGAAAAACGACGTCCTATACACTGCAATGCAACCTTCGGCCGTGTAAATCCTTTCTGAGCATGCGCCATACTTAGTCCATCCAACTTGCCTACACACGAGCGGACTGTCCGCTGAAACCAAGTTTGGACGGACAAAACCAAGTTTAGACGGACAAAATTACGGAAATTCCGTAAGACTTGGTTCGTCAGACAGTCCGCTGAAAAAGTCAGCTGAAGCCCACACACGAGCGGATTGTCCGCTGAAACACGGTTCAGCGGACTAAGTTGGACAGACAATCCGCCCGTGTGTACGCGGCCTTAGTGATATACTTTAACCTACCAAGTATAACGCCACATTTTCATTTTCTGTTTAGGTTCCACTACAATTCCTTCCAGAGTTTCAGATTCTCTCTCAAGTACTCTCTTTGAAAAATTCACCACAGCCTCTACAACCACAACAGCTACACCTGCCTTTACTACCACCACAATGGATACTCCTTTGTCCACTACAGCCTCTACAGCTAGTCTAACCTCTACTTTGACCACAACCACTCTATCATCTGCCACCACTACCCCAGGTTCGTCATCTCCTGTCATCACAACCACACTTTATCTTACCTCAAGCACCACTGTACCCAAAATAACAACAATCCTCTCCACTACAAAATCAACAGCATTTTTCACAGCATCAGGTTCTCCTATACCTTCACCAGGTAAATGTCTTACTACATCTTTGATTTATCTGATGTAGATTTCTCCAACTGATGTATTTAGGTATCTGTTATACCCTGTCTTAAAGCATATATTTTATTGACAAAACTGGTTGCTAGAAAATACCATGAAGTGCATGTTAAGCTGAACATAGTTGGAACTGCAAACTTATTAGGAAAAGTCTTAGGAAAATTCATTTAAAAATTCTCAGAACATTTGAATGTCATTCAAAAGATTTTGTTTGTCCTTAACATTTGATTTTGGAATGATAGGCTTTACAAAAAAAAAACACATAACCTGTTTAGAAAATGTTCTCAAATAAACAAATTTCTTTCTGTTCACTGTGGTCGAACACGAACGCTAATTTGACCCACTGATGATTAAAATAATTATTGATTAATTATTTTCTTAGATCATTCTTTCCAAAATTATTTTCTATTCCCATCTATGGCCATCTTTAAGCCCAGTACACATGTACTGAAAGTCAGCTGGTTACTGCTGAACCGGCTAACTTTTGGTACATGTGTACTGTGCTTAACCCCTTCACTGCCAGATCTGTACAGTTTACCGACCCACAGCACTGCTTCCAGCTGGTCAAGTCTGATCAGATATATTCACCTCAAATGTGACCCCCGCCAATGGCGCCCCTTCCCTGTCTCCAGCCTCTCTATCTCCCGCTGCTCCTCTTATGCTAAAGTGCCCCCTACTCTTCTTTCCTTCTCATCTGCATTTACCTGCCCCCCAGCACCGATATCCCAAGCCGCCATAATGATCCAACCCCCCCCCGCTAACCTGATCCCCCACAGCTATCCTGCAGCCATCAGCTTCCCTCTTCTGCCTCTCCTACCAGCTTCAGGTGCTACAGGGTTTTGAAGCCACTAAAATATGTCCCCTGCTGGGTGATTGGCATTTCCTCCTTCCCCTCCTGCCAGCTGCAGCTGCTGCTCTGGGTCTCGGGGAAGCTGTCAGGTTTGAAAGAGGGATAAGGTTAGGGGGCTTGGTAAACATGTGTTTACTAGCGCCCTCCCTTTCTTACAATGGACATGGTCAGCAATCACTACTGATCTTTCCTGTGCCCATTGATAACTGAGCACAGTAAACCATGTTCACTATGTGTCAGGTTATGAATGAATAGGAGTCTCCATGTTGCCAAGACCTGGGCCTCTTCAGGCCTAATAGTGACCTCCAGAGTTAGGGAAAGTTGACATCCTTCTATGCAGAGTGGGTTATGAGGCATGGTGGGTGTAACCAAAGTAGATTTATGGGCGCCAGACACTTCTTGAATGCAAAGAGATTTATTGTCTCTTAAACATAACTGTGGGAGAGAGCAGTTGCAATGTTAATTGGCAGACTCTGAGATCTCTAAAGGTAGACAGCCATGCAGGGAAAGGCATCCAGCAAGACACCACATCTGCTCAGTTAACAGGATCGATAACAGTTTCTAACACAAGTTGTAACAAACTCCTTTACTTCCTCTACAATCTCTGCTTGTAGATGTTCCCTGAACTGAGATGCCGGTCTCTCTCACTAGACTTGCTGACCCACTGTCACTGGATCCCCTGAGCTCTTCCAATCTTCTCACACAGTATCTTCCTCAAGCGTCCCTGCTGGGTCCCTAGACTGGCACTTACAGATACTCCTTAAGCGTCACCCCACTGCCCTGCACAGTTCTTTTTGCTTAACACACAATGCTGCTCTGCAAATGCCACCACCACTGGCTGGGTCCCTGGCTTGGCACCTTCTGAAGTTTCCCAATTCTTCAGCATCCCCGGTTGATGAGAACACTGCTCTGGTAGCTTCAGCTACTCACACTGGTCCCTGGTAACAAGGTGGATGGTCCCTTAGTGGCGACAGCTTCCCCTCTACCTCTGACCATGACAGGTTCTCCAGCTGGCAGAACCGTCACTTCTGGTTGGACTGAAAGCCGCAGTCCTGACCCTACGCTGCTCTACTGCTTTCAGATAGGCTCCTCAGACAGCCTAGCAGCCGGGATAGGCTTCAGGTCTCTGGCCTAGCAGCCCAGGGCAATACGACACACGTCCACCCAGACAGCCATCCAGGTGGCACAGAACCCCAATCACCTGACTCCACCCAAATATATAGGTTCTCCCAGCAGGCCCATTGGCTGAGATACCCCATATACTCCTAATCTGTCCTTGGAATGCCCTTGTCTTATCTAATGTCACCAGGTACCCGGCCACTTTGCGACAAAAGAGAGAAGTGCAGCAATTCCAGAATTAGGGCACAGTCAGTTGGTCTCCCAGCAATTGGTCAAGACAACTATCACTATCAAACTGGGCATTTCCCTCCTGATCCCTTGCCTAATGTCAACATGTGCTATCTCCCATTGTGGCAGATCAGTGGATGTGTTTTGGGGGTGCAACCCCTTCATCTCAGCCACTTTAGTAGCGAGGAAGGGGTTGAACCCACAAAACCATTTTGATTTCCTGTGATGGCAGATAGCACATGTTGACACACTGTGTGCATCTTCAAAATTTGGCTTTTCCAAAAATTTTAAACTTGTTTTTAAAAACACAAATCAGTGCTAGTTAGTTTTGTGTTTTAGATTCTCCCTAAAACATCAATGATATTCTTAATTTTTTGTTGAAAATCATTGATGTTTTTCTTTAGATTGGTGAAATGAGATTTTGAGTTTTTCCACAACATCCACATCACCTAAAAATAAACAAAAAAACACACCATGAATTCTAAAAATCCAGGCATACATCTATTACCTGAAGCTGTGGTCTCAGGCACTCACTTGTGGTGGTGGCAATTTCGCCAAATTCAACAACCTCTCCCATCCCCTCCTCCTCTTCTTGTGGTTTTGTAAATTCCCCTTCTTTCGGAGGTGTGGGGTTCCTGGTGTCCTCAGACGCTCCAAATCTCTTCTCCCCTATGAGAATTGTAAAAAAGGAATACTTAGCACACCGATATTTCTGGTCAGAAATAGGGATATGAAACATTGCTTTGAAGTGTCGTACAATTGTATTTTATGGCAGAGTTCCACGCTGAAAACATTATTTTTCTACAATTTCTAAAGCTGGAATATTTACCTGTTTTGTGTAAGTTTGACAGATGGAGAGGCAGGCAGCGCTGGAGAAACTACTGGAGTTGGTGAAGCCGGTGGACCCCTCTGAGTTTAAATGTGGAGTACAGGGCCTGGCAGTGACCCAGTAGCTCAGCAGGAGAGATCCCTGCATCACAGATTGTTGTGCTGATGTTGGGATCTGTCAGATTTTTTTTGTTCAACCTGCTGGTCAAACTAAAAAAAATGTAATGTGTATACCCAGCTTTATTCTTTGCTTTAAGCCACTCTTTGCTTCATTAGTGAAGCCTCAATCTAATTTGAATTGCATAGTTTGAATAGTTTTTGATGATACAGTATGACTTGTTTCAACATTACTATTGTTTTGAACATTTCTCTTGTTAATTATTTAGATCAGACTAACCGGCGGACTTAGTCCGGGAGACAATCCACCGGACTTTGCAGTGGAGGTCCGCCGGACTCTCCGAATGAGCAGACTTGCCTACACACACACACACACACATGACTGGAATTTTCCAGTGGACTAGGTCCGGCAGACAATCCACCGGACTTTTGGCGGAGGTCCGCCGGACTTTTAAAATGAACGGATTTGCCCACACACGGAGTAAAGTCCGTTCATTTTGAACGTGACTCCAGGTAGACAGGACTAGCGAAGGAAGTCAGTGTCACTGCCTCCATCGGCGAGATTGATACCTCACAAGCCCCGTCGCCTGTTATGGATTTTAAGGGGAACCCCTACACCAAAAAACTGTGTGGGGTCCCCCCAAAGTCTATACCAGACCCTTATCCGAGGACGCAGCCTAGCTGGTCAGGAAAGGGGGTGGGGACAAGTGAGTGCCCCCCCTCCTGAACCGCACCAGGCTGCGTGCCCTCAACATGGGGGGGGTGCTTTGGGGAAGGGGGCCCTGTAGCCCCCCACCCCAAAGCGCCTTGTCCCCATGTTGATGAGGACAAGGGCCTCTTCCCCACAACCCTGGCTGTTGGTTGTCGGAGTCTGTGGGTAGGGGGCTTATCAGAATCCGGGAGCCCCCTTTAATAAGGGGGGCCCCAGATATCGGCCCCCCCACCCTATGTGAATGAGTATGGGACACATCGTACCCCTACCCATTTACCTGGGGGAAAAAGCATCCCCCGAGACAGTGACATCATAAGAGGCCCCTTATGCCTATATAAGTCGCCGCGCAACGTGTCATTGCCATTACAGCTGAAGAGAGCGGCGTGTCAACATCGGAAGAAGAGAAGAACAAGGAAGAAATAAAAGGTGGCGACAGTGACAAACAAGAAGACCGAGCCAGCGCTAGTAAAAAAGCTGGAAGAAGATATCGGAGGACTCTGGCAGAAGAACCGAAGAGCGGGAGAAGTCGGAAGAAGACCCCCGAAGTCGAAAGAAGAACCCCGGCCGGCGACGACGATGAACGAGAAAGCCGGGCTCCTCAGCTAGCAAAAGAGCAGAAGATAGCGGCGGAGCACGGCAAGAAGACCCCCGAAGTCGAAAGAAGACCCCCGGAGCTGACTAATAAACTACTTTAAAAACCTGTGCTGTGTGTTTTTAGTGACACTTTTTCCCCCGGGTGAACGGGTTGGGGTACGATGTACCCCATACTCATTCACATAGGGTGGGGTGCTGGGTACTGGGTGCCCCCTTATTAAAGGGGGCTCCCAGGTTCTGATAAGCCCCCCGCCCGCAGACCCCAGCAACCAAAGGCTGGGGTTGTTGGGAAGAGGCCCTTGTCATCATCAACATGGGGACAAGGTGCTTTGGGGTGGGGGGCGCAGGGCCCCCTTCCCCAAAGCACCCCCCCATGTTGAGGGCATGCGGCCTGGTACGGTTCAGGAGGGGGGTGCTCACTCGTCCCCACCCCCTTTCCTGACCGGCCGAGCTGCATGCTCGGATAAGGGTCTGGTATGGACTTTTTCGGCATAGAGGTTACCCTTAAAACCCATGCCAGATGATGGGGCTCGCGAGGTGTCAATCTCGCTGATGGAGGTGGTGACATGGACTTCCTTCGCTAGTCCCGTTGTACCTCAAGTCATGTTCTGCCTAGTATAACGCAACAATTTAATTTTCTATTTAGGTTCTGCTACAACTCCTTCCAGAGTTTTAAATCCTCTTTCAAGCACTTTCTTTGAAACATTCACCGCAACTTCTACTACAACAACAGCTACTCCAACCTTTACTACCACCACAGTAGATACTCCATTGTTCACTACAACCTCTACTAAGACTACTACACCCAATCCAACTTCTTTTGTTAATAGTCTTTTCTCTTCTTCCTCTACCACAACCACTCTGTCATCTGCCACCACTACCCCAGCCTCTTCATCTCCTGTCATCACAACCACACTTTATCTTATATCAAGCACCACTGTACCCAAAATAACATCAATCCTCTCCACTACAAAATCAGCAGCATTTTCCACAGCATCAAGTTCTCATATACCTTCACCAGATAAATGTCTTACTACATCTTTGAGTTATCTGAAGTAAATTTCTCCAGCTGATGCATTTAGGTACCTATTATACCCTGTCTTAAAGCATATTTTTTATTGTACTTTTAAAAAACTGGTTGCTATAAAATACTATGAAGGGCACATCAAGCTGGCCATAGGTGGATAGAACTTCAACATTGTTAGGAAAAGTCTTAGGAAAATTCTCAGAACATTCAAATGTTGTTAAAAATATTTTTTTGCTCTTGAAATTAGATTTTCTAATGATAGAATTTACTGAAGAAAAAATGCATGCACTGTTAGAAATGAATTTATTTTGAGAAAAACTTGTCAATTTATGAATAAATAGGAGTCTCTACACAGAATTCTTATTCATTCATGTAATGTGCAGCTTAGGCTGCAGCAAAAAGGTCTTCCTACAGTCCCTTTCCCTGTATCAAAAAGAGACCTCAGGGGTCTGATATCCCGCCAAAGCCTCTAATATCAAACCAGACCTCTGATATCTCACCACAGCTCCTCCACCCCTAAACACATACACACACACACTAAAAAAAAAAGGCCATGTTTACCTATACAGGGATGCACAGGTGCTCCATGCATACCTGTGCAGGCAGTCCCATTAGATGTTATTTATTAACTCAATACAATTTTAGCTTTTTTATTCAGTGGAAATTTAGGAGGAATTTTGTGAATTTTGCCCTGTATGTATCCACGAATAAAGATTTTAGTGTATTTTTAATGAAAATAGTGATTTGATGAACATTTTCACTATTGCAGGGCTTAAAGAGGAAGTAAACCCTGATGAGTTTACTTCCTCTTTCATTCCCTGCAAAGGTAAAGCATAATGGACTACTATGCATCGCATAAAAGATATGGTTTGGGGGTTATTTTATAAATTCTGAAAGCTGTACATGAAAAATGAAAACCTCCAGATTTAAATAAATAATTTTTATTTACAGTTTAGCGTACCTTCAGTTTTCACCATTTCACAAAAAGGCACAATTTAAAATTTACAAATATTTCTTATTTATTTACTTAATATAGTTTTAATATATTTAGTAGGAATTTAGCAGAAATTGTGTTATTTTTTTGCCATGCATACTGTATAACCACTAATAATAATTTTAGTGTATTTTTAGCGAAAATATTGTTCTGATAAACATTTTTGCAAATATCACAGGGCCTAAAAAATATATATATATATATATACACTCCACTAGTCCTATGCTTTCAGAAAATGTATGGTTTGGGTGTCTGTCACAAACTGAAATTTGTTAGGAAAAATAGAAGAAAAATTGAAAAATTGCAAAAATAACCTGGCCACCTGAGTTTAAAAGTGGAGCACAGGGCCTGGCAGCAAAAAAATAAAAGCTATACTGGGCTTTTGGTATATGTATACCAAATGTCTGTTCTAACAACTGGCTTCTGAAGGATGGTGTTGCTGGAAAACCAGCATTTGCAGCCAATGGCTGAAAGCACTGATCCGTGTATTCTGGCGGGGGGCAGTCCCCACTGTCAGAATACAGTAGCTCAGCAGGAGAGATCCCTGCATCACATATTGTGTTGATGTGGGGATTTGTCAGTTTTTTGTTTTTGTTCAACCTTCCATTAAAACGAAAAAAAGAAACGTGTATACCCAGCTTCATTCTTTCCTTTCGGTTACACTTTGTTTCATTAGGGAAGCCCCAATCTAATTTGAATTGCATAGTTTGAATAGTTTTTGGTGAAACAGTATGACGTGTTCCAACATTACTATTGTTTTATACATTTCTGCTGTTAATTACGTATTTTTTTAATAGATCAAACTACTGCTGTAACCACTAAAACGGCACTTTCATCAAACACACCAGGTGAATTGTGTTTTTGTTTTGTTTTTTCATTTGTTGTGTGTATACCTCTGCTTAATTGGCCAGATCCCCAGGTGAAAACAGAAGGGAAAAAAGAGGGGAAAAAAAGAAAAGAAAAAGAAAACGAATGCAGCCACCACATCTAATGATTGGTATTAAAAATTAAAATGTTAAAAAAAAGGGCATTTTAAAATGAATATTTAAAAAAATTGATAAATAAACGTAAGCCCTGCAAATGCAAATGTGGCGCAGGGTGCGCATGTGTATGAAAATTGAGAGTGCCGCTTTCTTAAAACACACCAAGTGAATTGTGGTTGTTTTATTCATTTTGTGAACACCATATTTAGCGTCTTTCAACTTCAATCAGTTCAGATTCATATAGATAAAAAAGATATATAAGGTGCGCTAATCCATCGAAAACACAATAGAGACGACGATTTAAATAATAAAAGATAGTCCACAAGTGATGTCATGTGTTGAATGCTGATGTCACTCTACACCGCCCACCACCAAAGTGATCATTAAAATATCAGTGCCTCTACCAACAGCAGAAAAACTCGCTTACCAGCTCCAATTGATCCCTCATTACAAGGGATGAAATGCGCTTGTGGCTTTAACCCAGACTAGGCCTTTCTCCTGATCCTGATGGTCTCCTACACAGAATCAGCGCTTGGTACAATATCCGATGAAAAGATTTCTCCAAAAAAACTGAGTGCTCCACATAGTGTAAAATCTTTGTTTATTGCAATATAAAAGATTGCACTTACAACTGCCCCTACTATCATGCACATTTTGTTTAAAGTGTATCGGCCGGTATAAAAAACACAGCTGTCCTTCTAGAGCACGTGTGGGATTGGTGACGTCCAGGGGCACAAGCGGCACACTGAGTCACCACACTTCATACACCTCACAAAGAACCAAGCCTCGGTCTGAATACATGCAGATTATACAACATTCGGATAACCAAGCCTTGATCTGAACCTCGGTCGGCCATATTGAGACCAATACCAAGCCTCATTATAAAATCCTATATCCGATAATGCTTCATGTTATACATTGAATATGGTTATCAGACATCTAGCATATTATCTTATGCAGTATCTATTTTGTACCTAATTGGAACTAAATCTGTCAACAAAACTAACTCCGCCCAAAGAATACCTAGTTTAAAAAAACATATATTTATTCAAAACAAACATGATCATATGTCATCCCATATTTTTTATGATTAAAAAGGAGTTAAGAGCATTTCACTTTCTATGTAGCCTTCATGGCCCCACCACGTTAGGTAATTCAAACAATATTTCCCAAACTTAAAAAAACAAAATTGCCCAGGATTGAAAAAATTCCATGACATGGTATCACCGAAAAGGTGACTCCCAACAAGGACACCTAATGTTTGGTTCAAAAACCACAATCAAACTACCTTCTAGGTTGTCACACATATCCAGAAGTGAAAGATTTTATAACAAGGTGTCACCAAAAAAGTGACTCCCAACAGTGACACCTAGTTGATGGTTTGAAAATTACTATTGGCTTATCCTCTAGGGCAGTGGTCTCCAAACTGTGGCCCTGGGGCCAGATGTGGCCCTTTGCTCGCATTTATCTGGCCCTTGGTGCACTACTCCTCCAACTGACTCCAATGATAGGACACCATTACTCTTAATGACAGCATCAATGGGACACTATGCCTCCCACTGATACCAAAAAGGGGTACTATTTCTCCCATTACAACCAACGATGGAGCATTGCTTTCTTCCACTAACCACAGACCTGCCCATCCGAAGCCTGAAGCATAGAAAACTGTCCCTTTGCTAAAAAAAGTTTGGAGACCCTTGCTCTAGGGTATCCCACAGATGCATCTATCCACATCCACAGCTTCATTCTAAAACCCTATATCTAATATCACTTTGTGGTATGTATTGAATATTTTTTTTAAGCTTCTAACATCTTCTACAGTGTCTTTTTTGGACCTAATTGAGACTAAATCCACCCACAAAGCAATCTCCCCCTAAAAACACTCAGTTTAAAATATGAACATATTCTCTTATTCTCTACAATAATTAGCTGTTTTAATTTTATGTGACTTGCATGGCATCACCAGAATGGGTGGGTTAAATTATGTTTCCCAAACCTAAAAAGTTTTTTTTATTCCTTAACTGTACCCGGAAAAAGAAAAAATTCTAAAACAGGGTGTCACCTAAGTGCCTCTCTACAGTGAAGCCTAATGGTTGGTTCAAAAACGCAGGGATCCTCAAACTACGGCCCTCCAGCTGTTGTGAAACTACACATCCCATGAGGCATTGTAAAACTCTGACATTCACAGACATGACTAGGCATGATGGGAATTGTAGTTCCTGAACAACTGGAGGGCCATAGTTTGAAGACCCATGCCTTAAAGGTTATCACACAAATACTTCCATCTATAAATGCTATGTTCCTATCCATTAGAAAGAACCTAAATTGATAACAAAGGCCAAATAAACAAACTCTACAAACACAAAGCTGCAGATAGTCTGACACTTAGATTCAAATTCACAAACACATGAATGTAAAATCAATGTTAACTTTATGAGTTGTTAATAACATGCATTGATGTCAACATCAATATTAAGGCCATGAGGGACATATGTTCTCAATCTGTATACCCAAGCAATTTATTGTTTCGAGATCTCCCTCACCAAGGAACTACCTCTCCAATATGGTCTATATTTATCTATTGCTAAATCTAGGGTATTGGAAGGGTCTCTATTGTGCATCACATCGAAATGCTTGTACACAGAATGCTTTTTGAAACCTTTTCTGATATTACTAATATTATCATTATTATTATTATTCCCGATTTATATAGCGCCAACAGTTTACGCAGCGCTTTACAATGTATAGGGGGGACAACACAATTACAGTACAATACAAAAGGTACAGGAGGGCCCAGTTCATAGAGCTTACATTCTAAAGGGAGGGGGTGGTGGTACAAAAGGTAATAGCTGCAGAGAATGATTTGATGGGGGTGGCTCAGGGACAGTTAGGTGGGTGTGGGATAGGCTTCCTTGAATAAATTAGTTTTCAGGGAACTCCTAAAGGTGGACAGGGTAGGGGCTGATCAGACAGACTGGGACAGAGAGTTCCAGAGGATGGGAGAGGCTCTGGAGAAGTCTTGAAGGCGAGTAACAAGGGAGCTAGAAAGCAGGAGGTCTTCGAAGGAGTGGAGGGGACGATTTGGGCGATATCTGCAGATGAGGTTGGTGATGTAGATGGGGGCGATGTTGTGGATGGCTTTGTATGTTATGGTTAGCATTTTGAATTTTACACGGTGGGGTAGGGGAAGCCAGTGAAGGGATTGGCAGAGAGGGGCAGCAGTCTCGGAACGATTAGTGAGGTGTATTAGTCTAGCAGCAGCATTCATAATAGACCGAAGGGGGGATAGCCTGCTTAAGGGTAGGCCATTAAGGAGAGAGTTGCAGTAGTCAAGGTGGGAAATAATCAAGGAGTGAACGAGTTGCTTCGTGGTGTCATTAGTCAGGAAGGGTCAAATTCTGGAGATGTTGCAAAGGTGAAGGCGGCAGTGATTGGATATGTCAGCTGAAGGAGAGGTCAGAGTCAAGGATTACACCCAGGACCCAGGCATGTGTGGAGGGACCAATGGTTGTGTTGTTGATATTAACCACTTGCCGACCGCCGCACGACGATATACGTCGGCAGAATGGCACGGGCAGGCATATGGGCGTATATATAAGTCCCTGCCTGCCCGCGGGTGGGGGGCCCGATCGGGCCCCCCCCGGTGCCTGCGGCGGTCGGCATTCCTTCGAGAGCGATCCGGGATGAGGGGGCGGCCATTCATTCATGGCCACCCCCTCGCGATCGCTCTCGACGAATGGAAATCCCCCGTGACATCACTTCCTCTCCTGTAATGTAAACACAGGAGAGGAAGTGATGTATTCTCTCCTCCGTGTCGGTATTTTTCGTTCCGACACGGAGGAGAGCGGATCGGTGAGTTGCACCAACACTCTACACACACAGTAGAACATGCCAGGCACACTCACACCCCCCCCTTTACCCCCCGATCACCCCCCCAATTACCCCTGCCCCCCAGTCACAGTGACACCAATGTCATTTGTGACTGTAATAACTGTTAGGGCAGTTAGGGTTAGCCCCCTTTAGTTCTAAGGTACCCCCCTAACCCCCCCAATAAAGGTCACCTGTGATCACCATATAACTGTTACAGGTGACGCTGGTTGGTTAGTTATTTTTTATAGTTTCAGGGCACCCGCCATTTATTACCTAATAAAGGTTTAACCCCCTGATCACCCGGCGGGTGTCATTTGTGACTAATAACTGTTAGGGCAGTTAGGGTTAGCCCCCTTTAGTTCTAAGGTACCCCCCTAACCCCCCCAATAAAGGTTTAACCCCGTGATCACCCCCCGTCGCCAGTGTCACTAAGGCTGGGTTCACATTGCAGCGGTTTGAGAACGGATGTGATTCGCACCGCACTGCAATGCAAATCACATCCGATCTCTGTGCGATTCGAGTTCAGCCATTCGCCGCACCCGCCACACCCGCCGCAAATTCGCACGGGACCCTTTTTTTGGCCCGCAGCAGAATCGGATCGCATGGGTGTTCACACCATGCGATCCGAGTTTGCAGATCGCACTGTGATATGCAAACTGATCTGGGGGTGTCAGTAACATTTCACTGACACTCCCAGCAGTTCGCATAGGGCAGTGTGAACTGCCGCCGGGAGGCATGCGATGCGGGAACCCGCCGCGCATTCGTGGCGTTCCCGCATCGCTCCAGTGTGAACCCAGCCTAATAAGCGATCGTTTTTCTGATCGCTGTATTAGTGTCACAGGTGACGCTAGTTAGGCAGGTAGGTATTTAGGTTCGCCGCAGCTTTTTATAGCGCCAGGGACCCCCATATACTACCGCATAAAGCCCCCTGATTGCCCCCTAGTTAACCCTTTCACCAGTGATCACCATATAACTGTTACAGGTGACGCTGGTTGGTTAGTTATTTTTTTATAGTTTCAGGGCACCCGCCATTTATTACCTAGTCTCACTAGTGTACCCCTAAATTTAGGGGTGTCTACTTTCCAAAATGGGGTCATTTGGGGGGGGTTTGTGCCATCTTGGCATTTTATGGCCTTCAAAACTGTAACGCCCTTAGAAAGCCTGAAGGCGGTGCTTGGTTTTCGGGGCCCCGTACGCGGCTAGGCTCCCAAAAAGTCCCACATATGTGGTATCCCCGTACTCAGGAGAAGCAGCAGAATTTATTTTGGGGTGTCATTTCACATATGCCCATGGCATGCGTGAGCAATATATCATTTAGTGACAACTTTGTGAAAAAAAAAAAAAAAAGTTTGTAATTTTCCCGCAACTTGTGGCAAAATATAAAATATTCCATGGACTCAACATGCCTCTCAGCAAATAGCTTGGGGTGTCTACTTTCTAAAATGGGGTCATTTGTGGGGGTTTTGTGCCATCTTGGCATTTTATGGCCTTCAAAACTGTAATAGGTAGTGAGAAGTGAACTCAAAAATTTACGCCCTTAGAAAGCCTGAAGGCGGTGCTTGGTTTTCGGGGCCCCGTACGCGGCTAGGCTCCCAAAAAGTCCCACATATGTGGTATCCCCGTACTCAGGAGAAGCAGCAGAATTTATTTTGGGGTGTCATTTCACATACGCCCATAGCATGTGTGAGCAATATATCATTTAGTGACAACTTTGTGTATGGGGGTAATATGTTCCTTTATTCTCACCTTTATTCTCACCTGGAGGGCATGTTTGGTCCTACCCATGTATTGTAGCCCACATGGGAACTGAATGAAAAATACCACTACCGTGGAGGTACATATAATGAATGGTTCTATCTCAAACAAGTGGGAAGTGCTCATAGAGGTAAAGCCACTCACTTTGTTATTTTTACAGCTACACACCTCACACTTCTTACAACGATAATACCCCATAAAATTTACAAAAAAAAAAAACCAACAGCATTTTCCACATCATCAAATCCTCTTACACCTTCACATGGTAAATTTCTTAGAATATCTTTGTTTTGTTTTTTGTTTTTTTCCAAACAATTTTTATTAATAAAGAAAAGATAGTTACAATATTTAACAACACAACCAAAGGGCTGCTATAAAAGGCCCATATAGAATGTTCACAATTAGTGGTACAATGTTATAGCATTACAATATAGCCACATACATATTCCAAACAAAGGTAATATACTTCTAACTTAGTTCATTTAACAAATTACCGAGAAATGCCAGAGGTAAATGGGGCGTAAATAGGATGACCAGGATGGCCGAAAGCTTATGATGCGAGTCGCAGAAGTGTATCTGAAGGATAGACAGGTAGATCCATAGCCTCCCTCCCTACCTCCACACCCCTAATGGGATCACGCTGTGCGGAGGGAGAGGGTAAATGATATTCTCGTAAGATCATGGTATTATTGGTCTATGATTTTGGAGTGGAACTGAATTCTACCTCGCAATAACACATGAGCATATTCCACCATCCAAGTCATATATATGGATAAAACAGTTGATGAGGAAAGTTAATGACTACCATTATTTGTCAGTGCAGATGACCATTGTAATACAAAGAGTCCCTTTCCTATAGGACCTGTGCGGGTGGAACTATCCTAAATAGGAGGTAAGGAGGGGAATAAGGGATATAACAAACATGGTCAAAAAAGAGGTCGAAAGGTAAATAGGCATGGCGGATACAGCAGGGTAATTGAATGTGTTATTTGGAAGCGTTTAGGATTTTGAGGCGAAGGTATACCCCTACAAGGTGAGGGAGTTAAGTTGTGTGTAGAAACTCCCGAAATTGCGGAGATTCCCGAAAGTGTAACCAACACGCCCATGTGTTACTGTATTTTGTTGGGGTGTCTTTGGCTTGGTGAATCAGGTTTTCCATTTCTGAAATCTTTTCTATATGTTTGAACCAGTCCTGTATGGTAGGTAGAGTATTGCTTCTCCAATAGAGAGGTATGCATTGTTTGGCTGCATTTAGAAGGTGTGGTACAATGGATTTCCTATATGTTGATTGTGGTAGTGTGGTGTAATGTAAAAGGTATTGAGCTGATGTAAACTCCAAGGTATAACTGGAAATACGGGTGATTGTCTTATGTACTTTTTCCCAGAAAAGTTTAAGTCGAGTGCAATCCCACCAAATATGAAGTGGGGTTCCCCTATCTAAGCCACAACGTCAACACAGCAGTGAAACCGAGGAATAGTATTTGTGGAGCGTGTCAGGAGTCCGATACCAGCGAGAATATATTTTGTAGCAATTTTCCTGTGCTGAAATGTTGATAGAGCTTTTATAAATATATTCGTAAATTGTTTCCCAATCTTCTTCTTCTCTAGATAGGTCTAGTTGGAGATCCTTTTCCCAAATCTTGACAGCTTCATTGTGTTTGGGGTTATGATTACTAAAGAGCAATGCATACGCCTCTGAGATAAGATGTTTTTGTGGGGTCGAGCTGGTACAAATCATTTCAAAGGGGGTCAGTTCTCTGGACCATTGTGTGGTGGAACCCGTGTTCTGTAGGAAATGTCTGATTTGCAAAAATTTGTAAAATGGAATATGGTGGTCAGGAAACCGTGAAACCATGGTGTTGAATGGTAGGAGCGAGCCATTCAGAAAGAACTGGAAAGCTTTAGGTGCAGAAGTGGGGGGAATACCCATTGGGTTACAAAGTGGAAGTCCCGGCAGGAAGTCAGGATTACCATCTAGGGGAGTTAAAGGACCCGGGAAATTCGTCCAGTTGAGTGTCTTGGAAATTGTCCGGAAAACTTGTAAAGTTGCTCCGGTTAGAGGATGTTTTACGTAAACCTTGGGCGTACCCAGTGGGGACGTCCATGGTAGATGGGCCAGAGGGATTTGGGCATAAGATTCCTCGAGATCAGCCCAATCCTTAGTAAATGTATGGAGGTGCCAATCAATTAATCTCGTGAGATGACATGCAGTATGGTATTTTCTTATATCAGGTAAGCTTAAGCCCCCTTTATCTTTCGGGATAATTAATTTTTCCCAGCTTAATCTGGGGGATTTGAAGGCCCATATGAAATTCCTGCATAATCTTTTATAAGCAGTAAAGAACGAAGTGGGGAGGTTAATAGGTACAGTCTGCAATACATATAGTATACGGGGAGGATGTTCATTTTTAATATGGCAATGCGTCCAAACCATGAAAATTGTCCCGAGGTCCATTTGAGGAGGTCAGTTTTTATACTCTGCAGTATAGGTAAGTAATTCAGAGCATATAGGTCTTTAAGCTTACTTGGTAATTTGATCCCTAAGTAAGTTATGGCCTGTGATTCCCAACTGAAGGGGAAATTATGTTTACATTGCGATACCAACTGATCTGGGAGAGAGATGTTAAGGGCTTTAGATTTTGTAAAAATTAATTTTTAAATTGGATATTTTATTAAAAAGGGTGAAGTCTTTCAGTAGATTGGGGATAGAAGTTAGCGGGTCCGATGAAAAAAGGAGGATATCATCTGCATATGCAGCTATTTTATAGTGCTTATTACTAATGGGAATGCCTTTAATGTCGGGATTCTCCCTAAGCTTACGCAGGATGGGTTCTAGAGTGAGAATGAAAATGAGCTGGGAAAGTGGGCAGCCCTGACGAGTTCCATTCGAGATGGAGAAGGCGTCCGACAGGCGACCATTTATCCTAATTCTGGCTGTGGGGTAAGAATACAACATCAAGATCATATGGAGAAATCGGGTAGGCAGCCCCATGGTCTGTAGTGTTGCCGACATGTAGTCCCAAGCCACCCTGTCGAACGCCTTCTCCACATCGAGTGACAGAAAGAAGCCTTTTTGTTTGGTTTCAGTGGAAAGCCAGTGTTGGATTAGAAGGGCCTTTATGGTGTTATCCCTGGCTTCCCTGCCAGGGACAAAACCTACCTGATCGAGGGACAGAAGTTTTGGGATAAGTGGAAGAAGGCGATTAGCAAGGATCTTAGCGTATATTTTTATATCTACATTTAGTAGAGAGATGGGTCAATAATTCGAAACCATGGTGTCATCTTTGCCAGGTTTTGGAATCAGCGTAATATGTGCCTCCAAGAGATCTTTATTTAAGGGGTCACATGTGTTCAAGAAATTGAACATGTTCATGAGATATATTATTTCCTGAAAGTTTTTAAAGTAACTCACCGTCAGCCCATTCGGGCCAGGACTTTTACCCGGCTTGGTTTGTTGTAAGGCCTTCCCAATCTACTCTTTTTACCCGAATTGTGTCAGAAAGTTGTGAATTGCCTCTCTTCTGTTAGAAGCTTGTTCAGGCACCGTTGTAGACGGCAAGTTATACAAATTGGTAAAGTAAGTGACAAATTGGGTAGCGATGGCTTCTGGGGATGTGTGCGTCTTGCCAGAAGAATCAATAATCTTGTGTAATGTTGTTAAAGCTTTTTTGTGTTGTAATGCCCTAGCCAATAATTTTCCAGATTTATTGCCAAATTCATAGAACAATTTCTGTGTCAGGATATATTTGCGTTTTAGCTTCCTATTCAATTCCTCCTTAAGTTCTTCCCTGACATTTAACAGTTCCGTGAGGGAGTGAATGGCCAGTGAGGCCTTGTGTTTCCATTCAAGTGTATGGACCTTATCAGACAATTCTTTAATATACTTTTGTCTTTGTTTGTGTCTATGGGTCGCTAAGGAGATAAGTTCTCCTCTTAGAACACATTTATGTGCAGCCCATACTATTGATGGTTTGGAGCCTTCGGTAATATTTTCTGTAAAATATTGTGTGAGCCTGGTGATGATTTTGTGTGTGATCTCTGGGTCAGTCAGTAGGCAATTATCTAGTCGCCAGACCGTAGTCGGGGCGTGAGCTAGTGGAATAGAAAGGGTCATTGTGATTGGATTGTGATCTGAAATCACCATGGGATCAATGGTTGCTGCATTAAGTAGTGTCAAATCATTTTGGGAAAGAAAAAAGTGGTCAATCCTGGTGTATTTGTTCTGGGGTGATGAGTAAAACGTAAAGTCTCTGTCATTTGGGTGTAATGTTCTCCATGTGTCATGTAATGTCAATTCTTGGAATTGTTGTTTGATAGCTCTCAACGCTCGATAAGGCATGGACGTTGACCCATTAGAAGAGTCCTGCGTTGGGGTGAGAGCAACATTGAAATCCCCACCTACTATGAGAATGCCCGAATAAAAAGCAGTAAGCAGCTGTAGTGTTTCTCGAAAGAAGGAGACTTGTCGTTTGTTTGGTGCATAAAGATTTGCTAATGTAACGGGTTTGTTATATAATGTACCCTTGATGAACAAGTATCTACCTTTGGGATCTTGCATGGTTTCCGATACGATCAATGGGCAAGTTTTTGAGATTAGTATAGCCACCCCTTTCGATTTAGAGGTATCTTTTGTAGCGTGGTAAATTGTGGGGACATTTCGGTTGCCGAATTTGGGAATATTATTGGATCAAAAGTGTGTTTCCTTCAGAAATGCTATTTTTATTTTGTTTTTCTGTAACATATATAAAGTAATTGTGACCTTTTTTCCGAGACATTCAGTCCTCTAACATTTAATGAGCATAGTTTCACCTTAGGATTAGGTAGTTGGTTGAGTGTGGGGTCCAGCCGTATCCGCCATGTCAATCGTGGTGAGAGAGACCGAAATTAAAGGTGTATAAAATCTGGGGGGGGGGGAGAGCAGCAGATATAATGTGGTTATCAGGTCAGATTAGGGACTATGGGGAGTCACTGAATGGGGGGGGGAATATTAAGCTAGCCTATAGAATTATGAGGTAGGCTAGAAAGGTACAGTGGGAACTCAGTGGACGTGGTTACATACACTCCGATGAACCACTCCACTGTACTGTCGGGGGGTTGACCAACACCGATCCAAAGATTAGCCTCGCAATCAATGATGGTACCACCGTTGCCTCACATCAGAGCCAAAGGTTAGAGGGTAGGGCAGCCTAGGTTTCTAAAGCGCAACTGATATATAATGACACCTAGATGATCCGTATTACAGGGAAGGAC
This sequence comes from Lithobates pipiens, assembly GCF_037356315.1. Taxonomy (NCBI): domain Eukaryota; kingdom Metazoa; phylum Chordata; class Amphibia; order Anura; family Ranidae; genus Lithobates; species Lithobates pipiens. Next base: position 354,149,308 of record NW_027507758.1, on the reverse strand, counting down.
ATCAAATGCTGTTGAAAATCGCAGAATGAGGCGAACGTAGGAACAGCTAATAACAGGAATGGGTAGGGTACAATTCCCTTAATCTGTAGCTCAGGTAAATGTGGAAGATATCGATGCTCCAGGTACATATTAAGGAGTAGTGATTGCCGAATGGTTCGCCCGGCGGTCGTTTTCGCTGCGAATTTCGGACGTTCGCGGTCCGCTCGTTCGGCGGACTATTGGCGTCGCTCGCCCGGTGGACTTTCGTGTTTAATGTGTAAAAGAACTTTGACCTATGATGACACATCCATCATCAGGACAGCCAATTGAGACATGACAGCACATGGACACTTGGACATTCCCCCTAACTTATAAATACACCCGATCCGGCGGACATTTTACATTCTTTCTTCTGTCACTATAGGGAAAGGTTGCTGTTTGGAGCAGGGACAGATAAAACGCTAGCTATTTGGTACACAAAAGTTATTTTCAGGACTGGTATAGGTGTTAGGTGTATATAGGTTTGCTGTGCTACTGATTGTTGCAGCAGCCTGAGTGTCTTTTGTCAGTTTAGATAAAGGGACAGAGCGCTGTGTCTGCTGCTATTTTAGGGACAGCCAGATTAGTCATCATCATCATCATCATCATCATTAGCTGTTACTATCAGGTCCACAAAAGAGCTATTCGAGTAACCAGTAATTGTTCCAGTCTCCTCTGTTTTGCCAGTTTGTATAGGGACAGGAAGGAAGCAGTGTGTCAGGCAGTGAGGGTCAGTTTAAACAGTTGCTGTTACTATTAGTTCCACAAAGGTTCTTTTCAGGACTGGTATCAGTGGTATGGTAATAGGCTTGTACACGTATAATATTCTTTCTTCCAAATATAGAAAGAATATTATACTTGACTGCTGCCCTTCTGCTGCAGTCTGCTAATCATTCACAACTCACTTGTTCCACAAAGCTCTTTATCAGGACTGGTAACTTGGTCTGTGTAGGGTGCTACAGTACATAGGGTTGAGTGCGGTACAGTCTGCTGTTCTGTAAGGACCGCTATCGGTCCACAATAGATAGGGTTGAGGTGCACCACTGCTGACCGCTGCCCTATACTGCAGCAGTCCTTCAGCAGTATAGGGACTGACGTACAGTCTGCTAATCAGTCACACACAATCTACTTGGTCCACAAAGGTCCTTATAAGGACTGGTAACTTGGTGAAGGGTGCTACAGTACATAGGGTTGAGTGCGGTACAGTCTGCTGTTCTGTAAGGACTGCTATCGGTCCACAATAGATAGGGTTGAGGTGCACCACTGCTGACCGCTGCCCTATACTGCAGCAGTCCTTCAGCAGTATAGGGACTGACGTACAGTCTGCTAATCAGTCACACACAACCTACTTGGTCCACAAAGGTCCTTATAAGGACTGGTAACTTGGTGAAGGGTGCTACAGTACATAGGGTTGAGTGAGGTACAGTCTGCTGTTCTGTAAGGACCGCTATCGGTCCACAATACATAGGGTTGAGGTGCACCACTGCTGACCGCTGCCCTATACTGCAGCAGTCCTTCAGCAGTATAGGGACTGACGTACAGTCTGCTAATCAGTCACACACAACCTACTTGGTCCACAAAGGTCCTTATAAGGACTGGTAACTTGGTGAAGGGTGCTACAGTACATAGGGTTGAGTGCGGTACAGTCTGCTGTTCTGTAAGGGCCGCTATCGGTCCACAATAGATAGGGTTGAGGTGCACCACTGCTGACCGCTGCCCTATACTGCAGCAGTCCTTCATCGGTATAGGGACTAAGAGTTTTGTCACAGGGTGATTTAAAAAATGACAGGCAGAGGAAGAGGCAGGCCCTTCCGCAGGGGTGGTAGGGGTAGGGCAGGAGCACCAGCCTTGAGCCAAAGTGGGAAGTTGCAGAAGGTGCGTTCAATTACTTTAAAGGACGCACCAGACTTGGTTGAGTGGCTCACTCAGCCTTACTCTTCTGCACCCTCCTCATCCTCTCGATCTGCACCCTCTTCTTCACTCTCTGCTATGTGCACCCCCAAAGACACTACCACCAACAACACCACCACCACCACCACCACATACCTTCCGCTTGAGTCACAGGAATTATTTTCCGATCCATATCAAGAGGACATTTCTGATGCGCAGCCACTCTTTGTATTGAATCAGGAAGAGGAGGTAGCAATAACCGCTACTCAGCAGTCTGACGACAGTACCCAGATCAGCCCAAGGAGGAGGTTGGTCCCCGGTGTTGCTGCCTACTCCGAGATCTCTACTCATAGCGGTGGGGAAGGTGACGTTGATGATGACGTGTCTAGTGATGTCACGTGGGTGCCCACAAGAGAGGAAGAGGAGGGGAGTTCAGAGGGAGATATGGACCAGCAGATAGGGAGGAGAAGCAGGAATAACTTACATTGCACAGGAGGGACAAAGCAGACTGCAAATGTATCAGGAGCGAGTCATCGACCATGTACGGTCACATCTGGCTCTCCCAGGACACCGGCACATGGCTCCGCAGTGTGGGCTTTTTTTAACGTGTCCGCTGCTGACAATAGCGTTGCCATCTGCAATCTTTGCAGTCAACGCATTAGTCGCGGTAAGCCCAACACTCACCTAGGGACGACCGCCTTAAGAAGGCACATGGGCAGCCATCACCGAGCCGAGTGGGAGCAACGTAACACACAAAGCCACAATGCAGGCTCTCACCGTCCAGCCTCGTCTTCAACTTCTCCTTCTCCTCTCTCCTCACAATTGTCCTCCACTCCACCTTCCATCACGCCAAGCTCACATTTTTCTGCAAAAAGGCAGGCTTCCATGGGCCTAATAAATTGCCCAACAATTGACGGCTGGCTTGTCAGAACTCATAGCCCGCCATCTACTGCCATATAAACTGGTGGACTCGGAGGCCTTTCGCAAATTTGTGGCCATTGGAACACCACAATGGAAGGTCCCAGGAGTGAAGTATTTCTCTGAGAAGGGCATCCCAGAGCTATATGGCCATGTTCAGCGGCAAGTGAATGTATCTCTGGCACACAGTGTCGGTGCCAAGATACATCTGACCACAGACACGTGGTCTAGCAAACACGGGCAGGGAAGGTATATCACTTTTACTGCCCACTGGGTGAACCTTCTGACGGCCGTCAAGCATGTAACCCGTGGCACCCGTGTAGATTTGGTTTTACCGCCACGGATTGCATGCAGGCCTGACTCTTCTTCTCCTCCTCCTCCTACTCCATCCTCCTCCCTCTCCTCCTCAGCTGCCTCCTCCTTTTCTGCTGCTAGCGTCTCTTCCGCTGCACCGCCCAAGCTCCCCAGAACCTATTCCACATGCCAGATGAGACGTTGCCATGCCGTGCTGCGTCTGTTGTGCCTGGAAGCCAAGAGCCACACTGGCCCGGCACTCCTTTCAGCTTTGCGTTCACAGGCAGATCAGTGGCTAACACCGCTCAATTTGACAGTTAGTAAAGTGGTGTGTGACAACGGTGCCAATCTGCTTAGCGCATTGAAACAGGGCAAAATCACGCACGTGCCATGCATGGCACACGTCTTAAACTTGGTCGTGCAGCGATTCCTTGTCAAATACCCTGGGGTCCAGGACATCTTGCGGCAGGCAAGGAAAATCTCGGCCCATTTCAGAAGATCTTACACGGCCATGGCTCGCCTTGCTGACATTCAGCGGCGACACAATCTGCGGCGACGTCTTATTTGCGATTGCCCGACGCGATGGAACTCAACCTTCTATATGCTTGATAGGCTGCTCCAGCAGAAACGTGCAGTTAACGTCTACCTGTATGAACTCTGCGAAAGAAACGGTTCTGGGGAGCTGGGGTTTTTTTCACCGCGCCAGTGGCTGCTCATGCGCGACGCATGCAGACTTCTGCGGCCATTTGAGGAGATCACCAAACTGGTCAGTCGCAGCCATGGCGCCATCAGTGACATGGTACCTTATGCCTTCTTTATGGAGCGTGCATTGCGTCATGTCATTGATCAGGCTGTGGAGGAGCAGGAGCGGGAAGATGAGGAAGTCGCAATGCTGGATGAATTCCCAGGGGGGGGCTACTCTATCTGAGACAAGTCAACAACAGGAGTCTGAAGAGGAGTCAGAGGAGGATGGTACCGGGGCGGATGAGGAGGAGCAAGAAGAGCATGCTTTAAACCTTTCTGGGATCCCTGTTGTGCGTGGATGGGGAGAGGAGAATGAAGAGGACGACATTATCCTGGATGATGAGCAGGAGCCAGGCCACCACACCGCTTCCACTTTAGTGCAAATGGGGGCCTTCATGCTCCAGTGTTTTAATAGGGACCCCCGTATAAAAAGCATAAGGGTCAAGGACCAGTACTGGGTGGCAACGTACTTAGACCCCCCGGTACAAACACAAAATGGCGGAAATGTTACCGCCGTCGCAGAGGGCTGTCAGAATGCAGCACTTCCAGGCCTTGCTTCGAGAAATGCTGCATTCTGCTTTTGCGAGCGCTGGCAGAGGAGCAATTCCCACTCCCAGAGAAGGAGTTGCGGGTACCAATCCAACAGCGCCTGCAAGAAGAGGCCGGTTTGAAGATGTGTTGGTGACTTCGGATATGAGGTCATTCTTTCAGCCGACCCATCAACAGGTGTCATCCGGATCCAGCATCAGGGAACGCATAGACCATCAGGTGTCCGACTACATTGGATTAACGGCCGATGTGGAAGCTCTGAGGAGTGATGAACCCCTGGACTACTGAGTGGGCAGGCTTGACCTCTGGCCAGAGCTTGCCCAATTTGCAATCGAACTGTTGGCTTGCCCCTCATCCAGTGTCCTGTCCGAAAGGACGTTCAGCACAGCAGGGGGGATCGTGACCGATAAGCGTACTCGCCTAGCTCACGACAGTGTTAACTACCTCACATTTCTAAAAATGAATGAGGCATGGATCTCGGAGGAATTCAACACATGTGACCAGTAGACCATGTATATGTCTATAAACAATTTTTTTAATCAAGCACACAGACCTTCTTTCTTTATTTGGCTCACTTCCTTGTCCCAAAAAAGCACACCGTACTATATGCCCCTACCCTCCTCTTTGAAGAGGTTGAGCGGTGTCATATTTCTACTGGGGCTGCTTATGAGGGGATCACACCATCCCTGTGCTGTGCTGACTTCCTCCTGGGGGTTCTTATTATGAGGGGATCACACCATCCCTGTCCTGTGCTGATTTACTCCTGGGGGTTCTTATTATGAGGGGATCACACCATCCCTGTGCTGTGCTGACTTACTCCTGGGGGTTCTTATTATGAGGGGATCACACCATCCCTGTGCTGTGCTGAGTTTCTCCTGGGCCTGCTTATTATGAGGGGATCACACTATCCCTGTGCTGTGCTGACTTCCTCCTGGGGGTTCTTATTATGAGGGGATCACACCATCCCTGTGCTGTGCTGACTTACTCCTGGGGGTTCTTATTATGAGGGGATCACACCATCCCTGTGCTGTGCTGATTTTCTCCTGGGTCTGCTTATTATGAGGGGATCACACCATCCCTGTGCTGTGCTGACTTACTCCTGGGGGTTCTTATTATGAGGGGATCACACCATCCCTGTGCTGTGCTGACTTACTCCTGGGGGTTCTTATTATGAGGGGATCACACCATCCCTGGCTGTGCTGATTTTCTCCTGGGCCTGCTTATTATGAGGGGATCACACCATCCCTGTGCTGTGCTGACTTACTCCTGGGGGTTCTTATTATGAGGGGATCACACCATCCCTGGCTGTGCTGATTTTCTCCTGGGCCTGCTTATTATGAGGGGATCACACCATCCCTGTGCTGTGCTAACTTCCTCCTGGGGCTGCTTACGGTGCTGCTGTCAGTGCTGTATATCACGGTGCTGGTGTGAGTGCTTAATATCACGCTGCTGATGTCAGTGCTCTCTATCACGGTGCTGCTGTCAGTGCTGTATATCACGGTGCTGATGTCAGTGCTGTATGTCGCGCTTCTGATGTCAGTGCTCTCGATCACAGTGCTGCTGTCAGTGCTGTATATCACGGTGCTGGTGTGAGTGATTTATGTCACGCTGCTGATGTCAGTGCTCTCTATCACGGTGCTGTTGTCAGATGACTCTATCACGGTGCAGGTGTCATTGCTGTATGTCACGCTGCTGGTGATCATCTCCTGCACCCTCTTCTTTGCCTACCCTGGTCCCTGACCTTCCCTCTCTTCCATTGCCTTCATGCGCTCCACAGTCCAGAATTGTCAGAACAATTTCCCATATAAAAAAAGAATGCTTGTAGTTATCGATCCCAAATTCACCTCATACATGTGTTATGTCATTGGCCATGTGGTGGGACTATGTTTGCCCAGCTAATAATTATTTTGTGGCTGCAAATTTGACCTAAAGGTTTGCGAAGTTCGCCTCCCATTGAAGTCAATGGGGCCCGCCGCGAACGATCGGCCACGTTCGCGGTCGGCGTTCGCAAAACGTCCCATCGGAAGTTCGTCCATCACTATTAAGGAGAGGAGCCGTGTGTTTCTTATATAATCTTACACTTCGGAGGTCCTAGTAAGTGTGGACATAGGTTATAAAATGTTGGGAAACCTCGGCTTTCATAACTAAGTATGAAGCAGTAAACAGTAAACTTAAAAGCTGTTAAACCTTGCAGAACGTTAAGTATCTACTAACCTGGAGCAGACAATAATAAACACTGAAAGAGATGTAGAGCTATATCCCCTGGCACTGCTTGCTTATCATAGAACATTATTCTGCCCTTCTTCCCCCCAGGCGAATAGAGGTGAGGAAGAACAGAGAGCATCCAATGCCCATGTACCCCCATGACGTGAGCAACTGAGATTTAGTCCACTAGTAAGGGGGAGCCGAGCAGTGTAAATAGGCAAAGGATTGAATTATAACATAAGGTTCATAATGTTCCTAGTCTGTGAGAATGTGTTATCCTGGACCATTATCCCAGTCATTACCCCTCTTAAAAGGGGATGCCATGCAGGTGTGATTGTGCAGCGCTATCAGGGTAGGCCGCAATAGTCCCCGTATTATGGTACCCAGTGGGCTTGGCAATGGTGGATATGTCCCTTATACGTAAGCCTGAGTCTACGGGAATTAGGGGTAAAGCTTATTGATCAATGGGGTAAAGGTGGGAGTGCAGGGCATCCAGTCAGTTATATTATGCCTATACCGGGTGCACGCCGCGTGCGGGTCTATTTAGACTATTTTCCGCCTCAGTGTTTGACAGAACATGGCAGACCTATTATCCTGTCTCGACCCTGAGGGGATAGGAGAACCCCATGCAAAAGCTTATATTGGCGTGCATACCTCTAAAAACCAGATACAGAAACATAACCCCCTCCCACACTCCACAACAGCCCGCCTAAAGTTTTGTTGCAATGCCTAACATACATTACCCGATATCAACCGGTTAGGAGGCGGGGAGAGGGGGCAGTAAGTAAAAGCATATTGCAGGGATGTCAGGATCAATCTTAACAACTGTCATCTATATCCCATGGCAATATACTGCTCAGGAAGTCAAAAAGAAAAAGTATTTGTAATCCCACTGGGTATGAAGGCTGTATGCTGCAGGTTGTCATATAGGAGTCATAATAGAGGAGTATTCACACAACAGTTAACTGACGTGTGCTGCGATGAAGAGCAGGTATCGTTCTCACTCAGCAATGTCAATGGGTAAACAGGCAGTCCATATAAGAGCACCCACTGGTAAAGCACATACTTTGTCCAGAACCAATTTAGAACTAGGTACATCCTCACATGTAAAATCCAGAGGTAGGAGCACTCAATAGTTTCTGTAATCTCTGCGGACTCTCCGGGAACGTGGAGAATCGGCAGGACTACGTCCTCTATCAAGACGAGCTGAGTGTGGTCTATCTCCTGACAAAGATTGTCTTCTGCGTAGCATGTGTTTCCATCTGGTCATTCCACGGCGATGTGAGGTGATTTTCTCCACTTCCATCACTCTGCTGCTAAGTGTATGAATGTCCACCCTCAACTCAGCAATGGCGGCTGACAGGGTGTCCTTTATGTCCGCAGCAATAGTTTTCAGATCCTGGATGCTAAGATGTGGTTGCGGAGGGCTGTCTAGTTCTCCTGACATCGCCTAAGGGGACAGCTGTGAGCTAAGCGCTGATCCCGGGCTCGATCTGTGCGGAGCTGCAATCTGTGAGGAATTCTGTCGAGACGGCGCAATGTTACTTCGCTGAGCCCTGAACATTTCAGGGATGTTCTGGCTCGAGTTCCCCGCAGTTTCACGGGGAGAGCGGGACCGTGGGGCAGAAGTGTGGCGGGATGCCGTCCCCATCGTTCTGTGTGGGAATAGCCCGTAAATACCTCCGGTCGTATCGGTAAAAGAGAGGCAACGACGGGAGCTATTCTCTCAGGCAGCCATCTCCTTGCTCGGCCAGACCACGCCCAACCAGAATATCTTTGATTTATCTGATATCATTTTCTTCAACTGAGGGCCTTAGGTACCTTTTACACTCTGCCATAAAACATATTTTTAATTGTCCACTACAATATTGGTGGTAATAAAATACTGTGAAGTGCATGTTACTTTTTGCTTTAAAGTGGAATTCCGGGAAAAGATTAACTAATCATAAAAATGCTTCCTTCGCTTCCTAACACCTATTCTGACTAAACTTTGCAAGAAAGATCTGAACACTTACCTATTTTCAAATATTTTGTTTTTCAATCTATCCAGGAGAGGAGTTATATTAGTGTCAAATAATCTTGTGTGTGTTTAGAAACCACCATGCCCAAATGTTTTAAGGAATTTACAATACAAAATTGAGATGCTTTCAATGTTAAAGAAAACCTCTTGGGGTTTAATGGAAGTATAACTGATTTGAACCAGTTAATGTGAAAACCTGAGAATGTCCAAAGTGAGAAATCAGCCACATTAAAGATGCCAATGAACAGTGAATGTCACCCAAAAAGAGGAGCGTGCCATCTACATACAATGCTATCTTTCTTGTATGATGTAGCCAAATAAAGGAGTTTACTAAGGAGTTATTGAGGTGCCTGCTAAATTTCTGCTTTGGCCATACAAACAGGGGGGTGGAGATCCCCCCAGCCTGAGCACGGAATCTCAAGTATTTTTGAATTTTGCGGTTGAGCTTGGGTAGCTTCTGTTTACATTTGCTAAACCCTTTTAAGTAGAAACTACGCCTACCTATACAAATTGGCTTTAATATTTTACAAGTGTCTGACCCAGCAAAAAATATAGAGATAAAAGATGTGGGCACATTTATAGTGTTCAATTATAGCATGCATATTCTGGGTCTGTGACTCAAAATGTTTAAGGTTAAACACATCCAGGCAACTAATGCATTTAAAATAAGGCCAATGACAGACACATACTTTTCTCATCTCAGAGTAACTTTAAATATACACTGAGAAGTGTTTGTCAATTATTGTTTCAATATGCAGAACATGTCATATAATACTTATTACTCTTGCTGATATACTTTGACCTACCAAGTATAACACAACATTTTCATTTTCTGTTTAGGTTCTACTACAACTCCTTCCAGAGTTTCAAATCCTCTTTCAAGCACTTTCTTTGAAACCACAACCTCTACTACTACAACAGCTACTCCAACCTTTACTACCACCACAGTAGATACTCCATCATTCACTACAACCTCTACTATGACTACTACACCCAATCCAACTTCTTTTGTTAATAGTCTTTTCTCTTCTTTCTCTACCACAACCACTCTGTCACCTACCACCACTACCCCAGCCTCTTCATCTCCTGTCATCACAACCACACTTTATCTTACATCAAGCACCACTGTACCCAAAATAACATCAATCCTCTTCACTACAAAATCAACAGCATTTTCCACAGCATCAAGTTCTCATACACCTTCACCAGGTAAATGTCTTAATACATCTTTGATTTATATGATGTAGATTTCTCCAGCTGATGTATTTAGGTACCTATTATACCCTGTCTAAGAGCATATTTTTATTGTACTTTTACAAAACTGGTTGCTATAAAATACCATGATGGGCATGTCAAGCTGGCCATAGATGGATAGAACTTCAACATTCTTAGGAAAATTCTCGGAACATTCAAATGTTGTTCAAAAGATTTTGTTTGCTCTTAAAATTAGATTTTGGAATGATGGAATTTACTGAAGAAAAAATGCATGCACTGTTAGAAATTCATTTATTTGAGAGGAAGTCCCATCCTGTTCACTGTGGTGAAAAATAAAAAAATCAATTCTACCCACTAATGATTAGAACAATTATTGAATTTTCTTAGAACATTATTTTCAAAATTCTACCCATGTATGGCCAGCTTTAAGCCCAGTACACATGGTTACTGTTGAACTGGCTGACTTATGGTACGTGTGTACTGGGCATAAACCTTTCAATAATTTTAGTGTATTTTTAGAGAAAATATTGTTCCGATAAACAATTTTGCAAATATCACAGGGCCTAAAAAAAAATCTACTCCACTGGTCTTATGCTTTCTGAAAATGTATTATTTGGGGGTCTTTCTCAAACTGAAAGTTGTTAGGGAAAAATAGAAAAATTGCAAAAATTACCTTGCCATCTGAGTTTAAACATGGAGCACAGAGCCTGGCCATGAAAAATTAAAAGCTATACTGGGATTTCGGTATATGTATACCACTGTCTGTTCTAACAACTGGCTTCTGAAGGATGGTGTTGCTGGAAAACGAGCATTTGCAGCCAATGGCTGAAAGTGCTGATCCATGTATTCTGGCGGGGGGCAGTCCCCACTGTCAGATTACTGTAGCTCAGCAGGAGAGATCCCTGCATCACATATTGTTGTGTTGATGTAGGGATTTGTCAGTTTTTTGTTTTTGTTCAACCTTCCGTTAAAACGTGTATACCCAGCTTCATTCTTTCCTTTCAGCTAAACCTTGCTTCATTAGGGAAGCCCCAATCTAATTTGAATTGCATAGTTTGAATAGTTTTTGGTAAAACAGTATGACTTGTTTCAACATTACTATTGTTTTGAACATTTCTGCTATTAATTAAGTTTTTGTTTTATAGATCAAACTACTGCTGTAACCACTAAAATGGCACTTTCATCAAACACACCAGGTGAATTGTGTTTTTGTTTTGTTTTTTTCATTTGTTGTGTGTATACTTCTGCTTAATTGGCCAGATCCCCAGGTGAAAACAGAAGGGAAAAAAGAGGGGGAAAAAAAGAAAAGAAAAAGAAAACAAATGCAGACACCATATCTAATGATTTGTATTAAAAATTAAAATGTTAAAAATAAGGGCATTTTAAAATGTATATTTAAAAAAAAAATAGATAAAAAAACATAACCCCTGCAAATGTAAATGTGGAGCAGGGTAGGCACATGTATGTAAATTGAGATTGCCACTTTCGTCAAACGCACCAGGTGAATTATGGTTGTTTTATTCATTATGTGAACACCCTATTTAGCGTCTTTCAACTTCAGTCAGTTCAGATTCATATAGATGAAAAAACATATATAAGGTACGCTAATACATCGAAAACACAATAGAGATGATTCAAATAATAAAAGATAGTCCACAAATGATGTCATGTGTTGAATGCTGATGTCACTCTAAACCAGCTTACCAGTTCCAATTGATCCCTCATTACAAGGGATGAACTGCGCTTGTGGCTTTAACCCAGCCTAGGCCTTTCTCCTGATCCAGATGGTCTATACAGAATCACCCCTTGGTACGATATCAGATCAAAAAAACTGAGTGCTCTACATAGTGTAAAATCTTTATAAAGTTTATTAGAATATAAAAGATTGCACTTACAGCTGCCTCTACTATCATGTGCCTTTTGTTTAAAGTGTATCCGCCAGTACACAAAACAAAGCTGTCCTTCTAGAGCACGTATGGGATTGGTGACGTCCAGGGGCACGGGCGGCACGCTGAGTCAACACACTTTCTACACCTCATAAAGAACCAAGCCTCGGTCTGAATACATGCATATTATACAACATTCGGATAACCAAGCCTCGATCTGAACCTCGGTCGGCCATATTGAGACCCATATCAAGCCTCATTCTAAAATCCTATATCGGATAATGCTTCATGTTATACATTGAATATGGTTATCAGACATCTAGCATATTATCTTATGCAGTATCTATTTTGTACCTAATTGGGTCTAAATCTGTCAACAAAACTAACTCCGCCCAAAGAATACCTAATTAAAAATAAACATATTTATTAAAAACAAACATGATCGTGTCTCACCCCATATTTATTATGATTAAAAAGGAGTTAACAGTTTTTCAAATTATATGTAGCCTTCATGGCCCCACCACGTTAGGTAATTCAAACAAAATTTACCAAACTTAAAAAAACTAAATTGAGTGGGAATGAAAAAATTCCATGACATGGTGTCACACATACTCGGAAGTAAAAGATTTTATAACAAGGTGTGACCTAAAAAGTCAGCACAGGGATAGGGGGAACGCTATGGGAATTTCTGTGCTTACAAATTTCATACAAAATACGAAATGTCGTTAACGAATTTCGGATCCAAATAAACAGAAACATGACTGGTGATTTGTTCACCAATCAGAGGAAGTCAGCACAGCACAGGAATGGTGGGAACCCCTCATAATGGGCACAGCGGGTGTACACTCAGACCCGGGAAATCAGCACAGGGATGGTGGGAACCCCTCATAATGGGGACACAGCTGGTGTACAGACCTGGGAACTCAGCACAGGGATGGTGGGAAACCTATGGGAATTCCTATGAATACGAATTTCAAACAAAATACAACATTTTGTGATAGTAGGGGCAGCGGTAAGTGCAATCTTTTATATTCTAATAAACTTTATAAAGATTTTACACTATGTGGAGCACTCAGTTTTTTTGATCTGATATCATACCAAGGGGTGCTTCTGCGTAGACCATCTGGATCTGGAGAAAGGCCTAGGCTGGGTTAAAGCCACAAGCGCATTTCATCCCTTGTAATGAGGGATCAATTGGAGCTGGTAAGCGAGTTTTTCTGCTGTTGGTAGAGGCACTGATATTTTAATGATCACTGTGGTGGTGGGTGGTTTAGAGTGATCCAAATTAACAGAAACATGACTGGTGTTTTGTTCACCAATCAAAAGAAGTCAGCACAGCACAGGGATGGTGTAGACCCCTCACAATGATAAATTCATCATAACAAACATTTGTAATTGTTACGAAAAGTTAACAAACCTAAAAGTTAAAAACCCAGAAAGTCAGCACAGCACAGGGATGGTGGGAACCCCTCATAATGATAAATTCATCATAGCAAACTTTCGCTATTTTAATGAAAAGTTTACAAATCTAACGAAAATTCGTATTTGGTACAAATCCAAATTGAATTTCAATATGATTTTTTCTTTCGGATGGAACAAAACGGAATTAAACAAAACAATTTTTTTGATGGTGCCCATGTCCAACAGTGACACCTAGTTGGTGGTTTGAAAACTACTATTGGTTTAGTCTCTAGGGCCGTGGTCTCCAAACTGTGGCCCTGGGGCCAGATGTAGCCCGTTGCTTGCATTTATCCGGCCCTTGGTGCACTACTCCTCCAACTGACTCCAATGATGGGACACCATTACTTTTAATGACAGCATTAGGGATGAGCTTCGTGTTCGAGTCGAACGTACGTTCGACTCGAACATTGGCCGTTCGTGCGTTCGGCGAATTCCGAACGTTTTGGCCGTTCGCGTCAAAATTCGAGTGACGCGCGCGCGGACCACAATGCACTGCGTTGGCGCAGTGCATTGCTGTCCGATGATTGGCCAAGCATGCACTGTGACCTCGCATGCTTGGCCAATCGCAGCGCCGGCAGCGAGGAGAGCCATGATTGGCCACAGGCATCCTGCCTGTGGCCAATCATAGCTCAGACTGTGTAGTGCACGCCCCACACTATATAAGGCCGCCTTTAAGGCGGCCTCCTGTAGTGTGTTACTTTGCATCTGAAGCAGTGGGTGTTCTGTGTACCTTCAACACAGTACACACCAATCGTTTTTGGCTGATTTCCTATCTTGCTGCTGTGTAGTGGTTGTTGTCTGTGCCCTGACTGCAGTATACACCACTATATTCACCTCACCTATATAGCTAGTGATCTAGCTTTAACCACTTAACAACTGCCCATTGCCGATTAACGGCTTCAGGGCGGTTGTTTAACTCAGAGAGGCCGTTAATTAACGGCCTCCCAGAATTCTGCTCTCGCGTGCCCCGAGGTGTGCGCACTCGAGAGCATCCGTGACCGCCGGGTCCATAGGACCCGGCGCATCACGGTAAACGGCCGCTCATAGCGGCCGTTTACCACGTGATTGCTCCATCAAATGACGGAGTGATCACTTGGAAACAAACCGGCGTCATGTTATGACGCCTGTTCCTCCCTCCCCTTTCTGTACCGATCGGTACAGCGGAGGGGAAAGAGATCGGTGTCAGCAGCGATGTGGGCTGCATCTGCAGTGCCCACATCGCTCCTCACCGAATTTAACCCCTCAATTCCCTGCCAATACTCTGCAATACCAGTGCATACTCTGCAGTACCCTGCCATTACTCTGCAGTACCCCGCCATTACTCTGCAGTACCCCGCCATTACTCTGCAGTGCAGTACCCCGCCATTACTCTGCAGTACCCCGCCATTACTCTGCAGTGCAGTACCCCGCCATTACTCTGCAGTGCAGTACCCTGCCATTACTCTGCAGTACCCCGCCATTACTCTGCAGTGCAGTACCCCGCCATTACTCTGCAGTACCCCGCCATTACTCTGCAGTGCAGTACCCCGCCATTACTCTGCAGTGCAGTACCCTGCCATTACTCTGCAGTACCCTGCCATTACTCTGCAGTACCCCCCATTACTCTGCAGTAACCCCCATTACTCTGCAGTAACCCTGCCATTACTCTGCAGTACCCCGCCATTACTCTGCAGTACCCCGCATTACTCTGCAGTAACCCCCATTACTCTGCAGTACCCGCCATTACTCTGCAGTACCCCCAATACTCTGCAGTACCCTGCTATTACTCTGTAGTACCCCGCCAATACCCCGCCAATACTCTGTAATACCCTGCCATAAATTGCCATACCCAGCCATACTCAGAGATACCCAGCCATACTCGGTGATACCCTGAAGTACCCAGCCATAGACGCCCCCCACCCCTCACCGCCCTCTGGTGCTTCTACCAACTCGCCAGTACGATCAAAGCCAGAATCTTTTTTTTTATTTTTTATTTCAGGCTTCCCAGCCTAGAGGTGAGATGTGGGGTCATATTGACCCCCCAGATTTCACTGTAAAGAGGACCTGTCATCCCATATTCCTATTACAAGGGATGTTTACATTTCTTGTAATAGGAATAAAAGTGATCAAAAATATATTTTTGGGAAAAAAAATGTCAAACTAAAATAAAGTAAAATGAACAATAAAAAAATAAAATAAAAATTAAAGCGCCCATGTCCCCATGTGCTCGCATGTGCCACACATGTGAGGTATCGCCGAGAATGTTAGAGCGAGAGCAATAATTCTAGTCCTAGACCTCCTCTGCAACTCAAAACATGTAACCAGTAAAAAAATATTTAAAGCGTCGCCTATGGGGATTTTTTAAGTAGCGACGTTTGGCGCCATTCCACGGGCATGTGCAATTTTGAAGAGTGACATGTTTGATATCTATTTACTCAGCATAACTTCATCTTTCACTTTATGCAAACATTGGGCTAACAAGTGGTTAATAATAGAGCTAGTCTGCGTGCTCTGTACCCAGTACATACCGCTATACTATAGGGCAGGCCCCTACTTTCAAACATCCAACTTACAAACATCTCCTACTTGCAAACGCAAGGAGACAGCAGCAAGTGAGATGAAAAAAGATGGACGACAAAACAAAATTATACAGGGGTGATAACCCTTCCCTATGTTTTCCAAAAAGCTTAAAGATATTTTTTTTGACTGGAGCTACACTTTAAAAATGTACCGGTTGAAAATGACAAACAGATTCAACTTAACACAACAAACCTACACAGTCCCTGTCTTGTTTGCACCGCCTGTATACTGCTGTTCTGAGTATATAGGGCCTGGGGGCCACACGCATTTCCTTTTTTTAATATGGGTACGGGGTTCCCCTTAATATGTGTACAAGACCCAAATAGGCTGGTAATGGGCAGGGAGGGCTACCCATGCCATTTTTCTGAATGATTTTCAACCATATTGCAGGAACCAGATATAACATTAAAACCGCAAGCAGTTTTCAATGATGTTATTTCTGTTTAATGTCATTTTGTGCAGGGACTGTTCTAAACACGGGAAACACGTGGCACTTCACAGGCATACTATAGACACCCCCCAGGCACCATATTTAAAGGAATATTTCACTTTTTTTTTTTCACTTTAATCGTCATTAAAATCACTGCTCCCGCCAAAACGGTAGTTTTTAAAACTTTTTTTTGCAGTGACCCATGTCCCCTGAGGCAGGAGGCAGGTCGCCAAACCCTTTTTAGCACACTATCTTGCATATTAGCCGTTAAAATTAGCACTTTCCAATTCGAACGTTCGAGTCCCATAGACTTCAATGGGGTTCTAACGTTCGTACCGAACGCGGGGGTCGTTCGAAAGTTCTGGTGCGAACCGAACCGGGGGGTGTTCGGCTCATCCCTAGACAGCATCAATGGGGCACTATGCCTTCCACTGATACCAATGCCACCACTTCGCTGTCTCCAGCCTCTCCACCTCCCGTTGCTTCTCTTCTTTTAATATGCCCCCTGCTATTATTTCCTTTTCCCCTGCATTCACCTGCCCCCTAGCACCAATTTTCCCCAGAAACCCATTCCCCTGCAGCTACCCTGCAGGCATCAGTTTCCCACCTCTATGAATAGAGTAGTGCTGCGCTATACAGTATCTAACAAAAGTGAGTATACCCCTCACATTTTTGTAAATATTTTATTATATATTTTCATGTGACAACACTGAAGAAATTACACTTTGCTACAATGTTTTGTGGGAAACTGTATATATATTTTGAGCCTTTCAAAAAATCAGCAGTATATTCAATCACACAGCTGGGTACTGAGCTGTATTGGGAGGTAGAGAGCACAGCACTCAGAAAGACACCTCTCCCTCCTTTGCTTTCCCTTTACTGAGTGTATTCACTGTCTGACTGAGCTCCCAGTGCCAATGTACAGTTAGGTTGATGATGGGGAGTTTGGCCTGACAGGCATTCTCTACTAGCCACACAGGCCCCTTGGAGCATGGGCAGAGTCGCAATTGTGCCCAATGTAGTTATGCCACTGGTTATTTGGCAAACCGAGCTCCCGGTGCCAATGTACAGTTAGGTTGACGATGGGGAGTTTGGCCTGACAGGCATTCTCTACTAGTCACACAGGCCCCCTGGAGCATGGACAGAGTCGCAATTGCGCCCAATGTAGTTATGCCACTGGTTATTTGGCCAGAGGGGAAAAATCCCCCCCACCTCAAAAAAGAAAACAAATGCAGCTACCACATCTAATGATTGGTATCAAAAGTGAAAACGTTTAAAATAAGAGCATATTAAAATGTATATAAAAAAATAATAATAATATGTAAATAAACTTAATTGGGTATTATATTGTGTTCATTTCTGTTAAAATTAACTTTATCATATTTTTTCCTGAAAACATGCATTTGATAAACAGTTGTGAAAATGTTGTGCAACATAAAAAAATAAACTATCCTTTTATTCTACAGGGCTCTATTGATATACTTTAACCTATTTGGTATAACACAAGATTTTGATCATCTTTTTTAGGTTCTACTACAGCTTCTTCCAGAGTTTCCACTTCTTTTTTAAGTACTTCCTTTGAACCATTCAGTACAACCTCTACTACCACTGCAACAGCTACCCCAACCTTCACCACCACAATGGATGCTCCAAATTCTGTTACCACAACAGTATCCGATCCAACCTCTACTATGCCCACAGCATCTACTTCCACCTCTTCTGTTTCTAGTCTTCCCTCTTCTTCCTTTCTTACAACAAATCTACCATATTTATCATCTACCACTAGTATCCTACCTTTTTCATCTTCAGTCACTACAACCACACTTTACCCTACCTCAAGCGCCGCGGCATTCACTACAAACCCAACAACAGTTTCCACAGCATCACGTCCTTACACATCTTCACCAGGTAATCTTTTAAAGTACATTTCATTTTTCTGATGTAGTTGTCTTCATCTGAAGTCTTTAACCACTTCCCACCCGGCCAATGCATATATACGGCCGGGTGGGAGCCGTCTATTCCTGACAGGCCGTTCAGGAACGTCCTTCAGGAATAGCGGGATCGCTCGCGCAGCGGCGCGATCCCGATGTGCTCGTGTCACCCGGACACGGCACATCTCAGATTGGCAGGAGGGCTCTGTGATTGGCCCTCCTGATCACATGACGGCCGTGTCCAATCACGGCCGTCATGTGATGTAAACAAACAGCCGGTTGCTAGGCAATCGGCTCTCCTCTCCTCACACGGAAGTCACCGCTGAGGAGAGGAGAGCAGAACGCTGCAGCCGGCTGATGATCAGTGAGTATGGGCTGCTTTTTACAGCTTTTTACTCACTGATCATCAGTGTAGTGTCAACACACAACACAACACACAGTCCCCACACATGTCCCCAAAACACACATGTCCCCAAAACATACATGTCCCCAAATAATAAAAACACATGTCCCTAATAATAAAAACATGTCCCCCACATATGTCCCACTAAAATCACATGTCCCAATGATTATCTGCACACATATGTACGTGATCACCTGCACACATATGTACATGATCATTTGCGTACATATGTCCGTGATCACACAAACCAATTATTATACACTTAACGGAATTTTTTTTTACCAAAAACATGTAGCAGAATACATTTTGGCTTAAATTTATGACAAAATTTGATTTTATTGGATTTCTTTTCAAATAGAAAAAAGAAAATATAGTTTTTTTTCCAAATTTCCGCTATTTTTGCGCTTATATCGCAAAAAAAAAAAAACGGAGTCGTGAATAAATAACACCAAAATAAAGCTCTATTTGTGCGAACAAAATGATAACAATTTCATTTGGGTACAGTGTAGCATGACCGCGCAATTGTCACTGAAAGCGCTAGAGCGCTGAAAGCTGAAAATTGGGCTGGGAAGGAAGGGGGTGAAAGTGCCCTGTATTGTAGTGGTTAAATAACTATTATGCCGTGTCATAAAGTGAATGTTACTTTTTTTTTTTAGGTTACTCTGCTTTATTAGGGAAGCCCCAAATTTAGAGGTGCCACTTTAAATACTGTTGTTTAACCCCTTGAAGACTGGCATGGTTTCCAATACAAAGAGTACCCCTGGACAGTGGCAATCATGTGAGCTGTTTCTAATATTCTCACAAAGTAAAAATCATCCTTTGTGTCAGCAGCACCAGTTCTTTTATTTTATTAGCTAGACTTCTTCCTGCGCATATTTTTCCTCCTTAGTTTTGAGGCTGCAATTGTGTTCTGCCAACCTACTCACCTTTGGTTTCAATGTTCTGGTTATACTACCACTAATTCCCCCCACAGTACCCTCTGACCTTTACTCACTGCCAGCTATCACTTCCTCTGATCCCTTCACCAACTTGTTTACAAGTCCCTTTAACTTTTTGGCCATTTTGTGTCCATATTCCACAGAGCAGAGTACCGTCCCCATTTAGGAACAGCCCTTCCCTGCTATAGAGCAGGTAACAGACCAAAAAGTCAGTCCAAAAAATATATACACAATAAACCAATTGTAGCGCTGTCCCCCCTTTTCACATTCCAACAGTGTTCAATGTCAGATGTATAAGGATCAAATCAGGGTGTTGCAGCTCTCCCACGAGTCCACTGGGTGGCGGATATGAATCTAAAAGTACATGAAAAACACAAAAGAGAGCACACGCCAACCCTAGTGTGTTATTGTTTAATTAAAAGTTCAAATATATACCATACAAAGGTTGCACTCACTCACTGCCATCCAATGATATCACACATGTATAGCTCCACAGTGACCTCCTCTCCTGCTTTGTTCGATTTGGCTGGCTCACTGGAACTCCTGCATGGGATGGATATTGTTATGTGTACATAAGCCACCTGTTGACTCAACCACTCTCCGCTCAGAATGCTCGCACAGACCAGCTGGCGCTTGTAAGACGTCAATCAAAAACGAGGGAGGGGGAACGCAGTGGTGCAGCTGGCTCCTCTCGTATAGTTCAAACGAATGCCTTAGACTGAGAGGAGTGTGATTGAGCCAACATGTGGCTTATGTACACATAACAATATCCATCCCATGCAGGAGTTCCAGTGAGCCAGCCAAATCGAACAGAGCAGGAGAGGAGGTCACTGTGGAGCTATACATGTGTGATACCATTGGATGGCAGTGAGTGCAACCTTTGTATGGTATATATTTGAACTTTAAATTAAACAATAACACACTAGGGTTGGCGTGTGCTCTCTCTTGTGTTTTTCATGTACGAAAAGTCAGTCCAGTTCTCCAGGAACTCCAAACCCTCTTGCCTGTACCAGTTCCTCAGCATCTTGTTAAGTAATCTCTTGCTGCCACTCTGGAATGGCTCGAGGTACAGGCAGTATGTTTGAGTATACCACCAAAGAGTTCCTTTTCTTCAATATAGCTCCTGAGTCCCTAAAAGCATTTTTTAAGATGCTCCACCTTCCTGTAGATAATAAGACTTTTGGTTAACGCATGTCGTTTGTTTGTACATGGATTCATATAATTTCCCTCTAAATAGTACATTGAACATGTGTTTACCAACCCTCTCCCTTTGTTGTAATGGATATTGCCAGCCCAGCAGTCACTACTGTTCGCTCCTGTCCTCATTAATAACTGAGCATAGTAAACCGTGTTTACTATATGTCCGTTTATGAATGAATAGGAGTCTCTAAACAGAATTCCTACTCATTTATGTAATGTGCAGCTTAGGCTGCAAAAAAAAAAGATCTTCTGCAGTCCCTTTCTCTGCATCTAAAAAAGAGATCAAGGGTCTGATATCCCACCAAATCCTCTGATGTCAAGCCACACCTCTGTTATCTGACCAACACCCTCCCCCCCAAACACACACACACAGTAAAAAAAAAAGTACAACATATAAAATAAAAGGCTTATTTGCAGAGGGATGCACAGGTGTTCCGTGTCATTTGGGATTTAGCAACTCCACGAACACAACTATTGTTCTCAATTTGACATCCATGTGGGTCCGACTTTGTTAATATTTGTTATTTATTAACTCAATACAATTTTAGCTTTTTTATTTAGTAGGAATTTAGCAGAAATTTTATAAACTGTCCCATGTATATATTCACTAATAATGATTTTAGCGTATTTCTAATGAAAATACTGATTTGATGAACATTTTCGCTGTTGCAGGGCCTAAAAAATCAGTAGCACATTTTATGCTATAGGTCATGTGCTTTCAGAAAATATATGGTGGGGGGGGGGGGGTTATTTTACTAATTCTGAAAGGTGTATGTGAAAGGTGTATGTGAAAGGTAAATGAAAACCTCCAGATTTTTATTTATTTACTTAATATAGTTTTAACTTTTACATTTACTTGGAATTTAGCAGACATTTAGCACATTTTGCCATCTATATATCCATTAATAATAATTTTAGTGTACTGTTTGCGAAAATATTGTTTTGATAAACATTTTTGCAAATATCACAGGGCCTAAAAAAAAAAAACCTATTCTACTGGTCCTATGCTTTCAGAAAATGTATGGCTTGGGAATCTTTCACAAGCGGAAAGTTGTAAGGGAAAAAAAAAAATGTAAATTTGAAAAAACGCCCAGGCCATCTGAGTTTAAAATTGGAGCACAGGGCCTAGCAGTGAAAAAGGTTAAAGCTATAGCGGGCTTTCGGTATATTTATGTAGCACAAGGAGACACTGCTCTGAACAGTATAGCTGTTAGGAGGATAGTAAATGGCACACCCAGTCCAGGCCATCTTTATATAGAGCAACAATTCTTTTTTTCAGATCCTCAGAAAGCTCTATGCCTTGAGGTGTCATGTTGAACTTCCAGTGACCAGTATGAGAGAGTGAGAGTGATAACACTCTCTATATAGTATAGAGTGATAACACTCTCTATATACTATAATTTGAATAGTTTTTGTTGATACAGTATGACTTGTATGACTATTGTTTTGAACATTTATGCTGTTAATTAATTTTTCTTTTAATAGATCAAACTACTACTGCAACCACTAAAATGCCACTTTCTTCAAACATACCAGGTGAATTGTGTTTATTTTTTATTATTTATTTTGTGAACACTATATTTAGAGTCTTTCAACTTCAGTCAGTTCAAATTCATATACATAAAATAATATTTTGACATGACAACATCTGCACAAAGCATTGGTTGGATATTTAGAAAAGCAATTTAACATGTTTGCTTGAAGAAAACGTATTTGTATAGTTCAGTTGATTTAAAACAGAGGTTTACCATTATGCATTTTGCCTTTTGAGTACATCCATTATCACAACAACTACAACATCAAAGGCATCAAGAAAATACCTGTAATGTTAATATTAATATTCAGCATTCCACAGTAACAGTGGCTGGGATTGAGCACAATATATAGTAATTTCACAAAATGTGCATTATTTAATTGTAAATAGTATTTTCAGGAGCTGCTTCACCCTCTAAGGTCCCTTTCATCCATTGATGGATGAAAAATAGACATCAGTGCATCTCTATGGAAAAACTGATGTAAATAGATGATCATCCAATTACATGCATTTGCATTCGCATCCGTCAACATCACATTTTTTAAACAGATCACAGCTCTATTTTTCTTCTGTTAAAAAAAAAAAAAAACTGATTTAAACTTCATTTGCTTTTTCTTTTAAAAAAAATGTGACTGAACTGATGAAACGAATACTGAGAAATTGTATCATTTTTAATAGCATGAGAATTTTCATTTGAATTCAGAAGTAGGCTAAGCCCCCCGTCACATGTGCAGACCATCATTGGTTTCATTAATTCAGTCACTGGTGAAGCTTACATCAGTTTTTGATATGTTTTTACATTCTTTTTTTTTATATCCGCCAACTAGAGTCCTTAACCACTTGAGTCTTGGAGCTATTTTTTTCATATAAAAACAGGCCATTTATCCATTTGCATCCATTTTTCGTTTGATCCATTCTTTTTCATGGAAGAAAAATAAGGCTTTGATCCATTCCAAAAGAAAAACAGATTTTGATGGAAGCGGATGTAAATAGATATAAATGGACGGTCATCCGTTTTTCCATAGGGATTTCCAGAATCTTAATTTTCAGAACCACATATAAATTGCACTGCCTTTGCGATCTGCTGTTGGTGTCAATACAAAGTTAATGACACCCCAAAAGCAGGTCGCAAACGCAGTGCACATGCACTGGAACGCACATTTTTCACAACCATTCAGACTGATTGCAGTTGCGGCTCAAAAAAGGTGAATGCACTTCTTTGGTGCAATGTGGTGTGATTTAAGCCCATTCAAAATGAATGGGCTCAAACTGCATCACATTGAGTTGCATGTGAATTGCACAGGAATGCGGTGCGATTCTTGTAATTCTTAGTGTGAACTGAGCCTAATACAGCTAAACCTTTTAACACTGACAGGGGTGCTTATAATGATCAATTTTAATGTATTCATGTAAAATATTTATCCTAAAAGGGAAAAAAAAAGGTTTGCTGTAACTGATTATAAGGTCTAAGCTGGAGTTCAGTTTAGTGTATTTAAATCTGCTAAGAAATGTAACACTATCCCCCCGACTGAGAATACTGCTGTCTGCTGTACCCCCTGTGCTCATTCATTCAGAGTGGGAGCACTCTAATACAGGAGTGTTACTGGCAGAGGCATAACTAGAACCATCAGGGCCCTAGGGCAAGAAACCACGAAGGGCCACCTAACCCATTGGTCCTGGGCCCTTTCTATAGGTCTCTGGGCCCTTTCCTTCGAGCTAGAGGCTCTAAACCCAGGGCACTTCACACCCTTCATGGGGCTCTTTTTTGTGGTCCATTATTAGTGGGACCCCGTTCGCATGTTCTGCAGCAGGTCCCATTGTTGCCGTCTTGGGATTCCCCCATGGTAGCAGAATGCCAGGGCCTGGTCACAACCAGCGGCTACCCCTGCTCGGTGGTGGTGGCCTTCTGTTCTCCTGCTCTCCACAGGTCATCAGGGCTTTGCGGCTTCCATTTCTTCCCTCCTCCTTGGCAGCCAATTGGAAGTCTTCTCTTTTTGGCCAGTCGGAAAACAGGGCTCACACCCACTTCTGATTGGACGGATTGAAGATCAGTGTTTCAGCAGCGAATATTGATTTGATGTTGTAACACACCTGGGTGGGATCAGAGTGCATTCTCTTGAACCGGAGCCTATCCTATTTTGAAGCCTATTAGAGCCTCTGGCTCTAATCAGGTGCTTAAAAGAAAACCTTGGCCATTGTAATTCATGCATTCGGTGCCCCAAAAGGAGCTGGATGCATGTATAGGGGGTGGCTGTGGCGGCTATGGATAGATTCATGCTATGCATGAATCTATTCATTGCATATATGGGGTGGCATGGCGAGAGGGGTGGAGCCTGGCACCCCTAATGGACAGGCCACCACTGCAGCTGAGCACTGAGCTGAATGGGAGGTAGAGAGCACCGCACTCAGAAAGACACCTCTCCCTCCTTTGCTTTCACTTTGCTGAGTGTATTCACTGTCTGGCCAAGCTCCCAGTGCCGATGTACAGTTAGGTTGATGATGGGGAGTTTGGCCTGACAGGCATTCTCTACCAGCCACATGGCCTCCTGGAGCAGGGGCGGAGTCTTAATTGCTACCACTGTAGTTATGCCACTGGTTATTTGGCCAGATCACCAGGTGGGAAAAAAAGGCAAAAAAAAGAAAAGAAAATTAATGCAGCCACCACATCTAATGATTGTTATCAAATAAATTAAACGTTTAACATAAGGGCATATTAAAATGTATAAACCCCCACCCCCCAAAAAAATAGATAAATAAACTTAATTGGGTATTATATTGTGTTCATTTGCACTAAAATGAGCGTTATCATATTTTTTCATGAAACCGTGTTTAATAAACAGTTGTGAAAATATTGTCCAACATAAAAAAAATTGAATTGTCCTTTTATTCTAAAGGGCTCTATTGATATACTTTAACCTACTTAGTATGACACAACATTTTGATCTCCCGTTTAGGTTCTACTACAACTTCTTCCAAAGTTTCCACTTCTTTTGCAAGTACTTTCTTTGAACCATTCACTACAACCTCTACTACCACTGCAACAGCTACCCCAACCTTCACCACCACAATGGATGCTCCAAATTCTGTTACCACAGCAGAATCTAATCCAACCTTTACTATGCCCATGGCATCTACTTCCACCTCTTCTGTTTCTAGTCTTCCCTCTTCTTCCTTTATTACAACAAATCTACCATATTTATCATCTACCACCAGTACCCTACCTTTTTCATCTTCAGTCACTACAACCACACTTTATCCTACCTCAAGCGCCACGGCATCCACTACCAACCCAACAACAGTTTCCACAGCATTACGTCCTTATACATCTTCACCAGGTAATCTTTTAAAGTACATTTCATTTTTCTGATGTAGTTGTCTTCATCTGAAGTCTTTAAATACCTATTATGCCGTGTCATAAAGTGCATGTTACTCTTTTTTTTTTTTTCCAAGTTAAGTTTTTATTGATTTTCAAAATAAAAACAGGTAACATGTGACGTGTACAGACAATGAATTGTATATTCCAACATCCAAAATCTCTTACAGAGTTATATCCACTCTCCAAATGTTTTATCCATATAGAGATATACTTTATACGTATATAACTGAATATAAACACAGAATTAGTTTATATAAGGGATAAAGAACAAAGAAATTACTGTACCAATCTTAGGCTCCTATCCACCCACCTCTTTACCTTGGCCTCTTATAACCTCTTGATTGTCCAACATTTGCGACTAGTTGGGTGCACTCTGTGTGGTCATCAGCTAATAACTTACTAAGGCACATTTAGTTTAATAGTTGTACCACTTTTTTTTTATCAGTATGGTATGCAGGTACAATTATTCTGTTTCTGTTATATACAAGTCCCTTAGAATGTATACTGTTAATCTACAATTCAACTGTCAACTTTTTCTATACCTTTTAGCCGTCCGGCTTCTCATTATGTTCCATAATCATCTCTAACTGTATATTCTATGCCTCTCACTAAATTTTTCCCACAAGGACCAGCTGCTTGTTAATTTCTTTTGGTTTCCCTCCTTCCAAGCTATTGTTTTCTCATAAGCATAGGAGTCATTGCTTAAGTTTAGTACTGCTGTTACCGATGGGGGAAACATGGATTTCCATTTGCGGGCTATCACCAGTCGAGCTGCATGTAAAACATACATTACCAATGTACGGCAATGACTTGACAATGACTTGGGTATATATCCATATCAATGCTTAATATCGCTTGCTCCGCCTTCAGTCTGTTAAGTATGCCTGTTAATTTAGCAATTAGTCATGAAATTGCTGCCCGAAAACTCTGTATTGATACGCAGGATCAAACCATATGCGCCAGATTTCCTACTTGGCCACAATTCCTCCAGTATAGGTTTGTGGAATCGTTCGAATATTTTGCCAGTATGTATGGAGTTTTGTACCATCTTAAATGTATCTTTTGTAGTTGGAGCAATTAGTGTGAATATATTTAGTTTTTATCGCACGACTCCACTGCCTCTGAGAAACCGCTATATTTAGGTCTGATTCCCATTTTTTACATTGTGTCAAAGTGCAGTTTACTGTGTAGCAAGTTGTAGAAAATTGTAATCCCTTTTTTTAAAAATGGAAGTAGTATTCTACATCTTGTAGATAGAATCTGGGATTGCAGCATCTTGGTTTTTGGTGGTTGCTAAAATTTTGGTTACCCTTGCATATGTCAAGAATTCTTTAGTCAGTAAGGAGTTTAGAGACTGTACTTCTGCAAATGTTTTAATTCTGTCCTGGGTATGTAGATCTGATATATGCTTAATTACATAGCTCTCCCAATGGTGTACATATAGGTCTGGTGTCAAAAACGAAAGTGCTTTTATAGGGATTGGCACGTTTTTATGGTTAACATGGGCATCATTATTTTGTATAAAATAGTCCCATGCCATTAATGTAGCTGCTATTGTAGGGTGTTTTTTGTAGATACTTTGTTTCTTTAATAATGTTGAGAACAATAGGTCCGTAATGTCCCTGTGTTCTACTTGGGCTTGTTCTGCTCTGCTCCAGTGGATCTGATCTACTGTCTTGTACCACGCCCTAGTTTGGTCTATAATTGCCGCCATATTGTAATCTTTAATGTTTGGGACTCCCATCCCCCCTATTCTCCTGTGCTTCATTAGAATGTCTTGGGGATATCTAGCTTTTTTCCCCTCCCATATAAAGTTAGACAGGGAATTTTGCATCTTGGTATAGAACATGGACGGTATCTGGATTGGGAGTCCTCTAAAATAATACAGCAGCTTTGGGAGCAGCAGCATTTTATATGCCGCTAATCTGCCTGACCAGGAGAGATAATATCTTTTTAATCTATTCATTTCTTGTATGAAATTGTTCAACAAAGGTTCAAAATTGGTTTAATATAGAGGTGAGAGTTGGTTCGTTAAGTTAATACCCAAATATTGGAGTCCTTCACCCACGAGTATGGTAATGATTTTTGTATTAAGGTTCTCATCTCATGGTTTACTGCTAACTCCAGTATACTTGATTTTGCTGTATTGATTTTGTAATAAGACAAAGTAACAAATAGTAGACAAATAAAGCATTGAACGTTTCTAGTATTTCATGAACTGCTTTCAGGGAGTGAGCCAGATTTGAGAGCGTCCGCATGATGTCATCTGCGAATAACATGCCTGAAAAAGGCACAACTTTAATAAAAATGGCAAAGTGGGGGGCCACAGTCTGCCATTCCTGTTGCGTTGAAGGACACTGTGTAGTGACACAAGAAAAAAATATAGTAATTTTACAAATCAACATTGCATGCTGATTAGACACCCATATTTTTGGCCAAAATTAGTATAACATTTTTTTAAATGAGTATTTAAAGCCTAAAGTATAAAGTCCCCTTATGAGAGTCCTAACCCCCCCATCCCCCCATCTGATGGGCCCTTGATAAAAAATGAGGGGGGGATGTTTAGGAGAGGTAACCCTCCCCACTTGATTGAGAGCTGAATGCCTAAATAATGTGTGATACTTTGTGAAGCCCCTCCTTGGTTACACTATTGCCAGCCCACCGGACAGGTAAGAAGTGTCATAATAACTAAATGGAAGCACATTTTGACATTCTGCTATTACATAGCAAGAAAATTAATCTGTTAAAAAAATCAAAATAGCATTTGAAAGTATTGAGACAGGCTCTTACACTACATGCTTTGGTGAATTGTTCCATAAATGTTATCATGAAAAAGGTATTTAGAGTGTGTATTGGGTTGGGTCAAGTCATCAGATAGAAGATTGCTATCAGCTGAGGTAGCATTTGGGGAGAGGGGGGTTCCTAATGAGTTTGGCACAACTCCAAAAAACACTAAAAAGGTCACTTTGCATGAATTGAAGCACACACATAACATTTGTAGAGATTTTAGGGGGTGTTTAGGGGAAAGCAATACTATGGAGCTGACAAAAGACATTGTCAAGTGACTAGACTATAGTTTTAGGGGCCAAGAAGAGCATGGTGGGGAAGTTAGTGAGGCAAATCCGCATGAGGACAAAGGGGCAGAGCATATGAATTAGAGCATATTGCAATGATGGTAATTAGAGAATGAGGAAAGAAATGCAAGACATTAGCAATCATGAAATACATAGAATGTGATGTTTAAGGATAAAACTTAGCATAATATAGTCCTTCTGCAGGAGCTGAATGATGGCAGAACAGGTCTCTGGAATAATGATCCCCAGAGCCTGGGGGGAGATGCCTGTAGAGAACTTGAGGGCCTGAAGGCTTCTCCATGTCGCCAAGTAGTGCAACGTAGTGATGAGCCTCTGCTCCGGAGTGATGGCTTGCCGCATGCAGGTATCCTGCCTGGTGATATAAGGGGACAGCAAAGCCAGCAGACAGTGAAAAACGGGGTCCGTCATCCTGAGAATAATCCAGAAATGATCAGGATTATTCTCGCGGATCTCACGGAGCAAAGGCATGTGGGAGAACTGGTGACGCTGGCGCAACCAATTCTTGGTCGTCCAAACATGTTTCATCTACGTACTCATCGTACAGTTTGTGCTGTGCAGGGGCTCTTACTTTGACTTTGACACAAGCCCTTTGGCTTGTGTCAAAGTCAAAGTAAGAACCCCTGCACAGCACAAACTGTATGATGAGTACGTAGACGAAACATGTTTGGAAAACGGTCGGCTGGTCGGAACGGAAACCAGAAAGCAACGCTAAACAGTAAGGCCTGAAAGGGCGACCTGAATAGCAGAAGCAAGCAGACAGTAAAAATGCCTTTCAAAGCGTACTATACCAAGATAGAGTCCACAATGAGAAGCAAATACTTAATGACTGCACGCACTGATTATCAGATACGCAAAGACAAGCACAAACTGAAGAGCAGTAGCGATCTGAATCACTAATCTGAAAAGCGCGAATCGTCTTTCACCAAACTTCTACTAAAACACGAGATCAGCAGAAGGAGCCCAAAGGGTGCCGGACGTGGTGCTGAACTTTCTTTTTCTAGTCCCGCCGTACACGGCTTACGTCACCGCGTTCTTGGCAACCGCGAAATC
This sequence comes from Lithobates pipiens, assembly GCF_037356315.1. Classification (NCBI taxonomy): domain Eukaryota; kingdom Metazoa; phylum Chordata; class Amphibia; order Anura; family Ranidae; genus Lithobates; species Lithobates pipiens. The sequence goes on along the minus strand of NW_027507758.1, from coordinate 354,119,592 downwards.
AGACAACTTGGCCCGACCGTGTGTATGCAACAGTTTTGGACACAATCCGTCGGACTAAATCCGACGGGCAAAATCCGACGGATTTGGTTGCCAAAATCTCCGACCGTGTGTACGTGGGCTTATAGTATTCCGATGAATACCCATCTTGGCCTGGCACTTTATTGTTTGGTAGTTTAGTTATAATCTCCTTAATCTCTAATATAGTGAAAGGAGAGTTTAAAGAGCTTAACTCTATGGGAGATAATGAAGGGAGGGAGATTCCCTTTAGAAAATGTTCTATTAATCCTGGCGTAGCCTGGGGAATTTCAGAATTTCCGAATCTTTTCCTAAGTTGTATAAACGCTCGTAATAGCTGCCAAAAGCATCTGCAATTTCTTTGGGATTAGTAAATCTTAATCTTAACCCACTTTTGGGGTGGATCAGAAATGGAATTTTTTGTTTACTTATTTTATCTTTAAAGTCAGCTCTGTATCTGTGAGTGTTACGAATATGCTGCACTAATAGTAAACTCCTAAGGTTTCCTGAGCCTTCTACAGTTTATTACTTGTGTCTGTTGTGGGCGTTTTTTTTATTTTGAGACTCAAGGTTCTTGATGTCCCCTAGAATAGTGTCCATGCGCTGCCTCCTCTTTCTCTTTAACAGTGCACTATGTTTCATTAGTATTCCCCTAATGTATGCCTTGTGCATTAACCACAAAACAAATGGATCTACTTCTGCTGTGTCATTCTTATCAAAAAATTATTTTAACGGATTTTCAATGTCCGAGGCAATCATCAGATCCGAGAAAAGGTGTGTGTCGTTTCTTCATCTATTTGCTTTGGTGGAAAGACCCTTGCTCCCCACAATTATAGATAGGCAGGGGCGGGGGCAGGGGCAGGTCATAATTGCGACCACTGTAGTTATGCTACTGGTTATTTGGGCAGATCACCAGGTGGGGAAAAAAGCCAAAAAAGGAAAACGAATGCAGTCACCACATCTAATGATTGGTTTAAAAAATTAAAAATTTTTAAATAAGGGCATATTAAAATGTATAACCCCCCCCTCCCCCGTGCAAAAAAATTGATAAACTCATTTGGGTATTATATTATAAATAGGAGACGAGGACGAGGTCCCAGAGGTAGAGATAGTCTGCATGGGACATATTCCAGAGGGAAGTATTGGGACATTAGTGGTGGGTTGACTAAAGCACATGAACCCAAGGTAAGTATAGTAACAAGTCCTGAACACCCAAAAAGAAGATAGTATGCAACCGGATCAAACTACGTGGCATGTTCACCAATGCCAGGAGCCTGGCGGCTAAGATGGGTGAACTAGAGATACGTTGTACGAGGAGGATTTGGATTTTGTGGGAATATCAGAGACCTGGTTCAACAGCCCTCATGATTAGCTGGCAACCATTCAAGGGTAAACCCTTTATCGCAGGGATAAAGAGGGTAAAAAAGGGGGAGGGATAGGCCTATATATCAAGAATAATGTACAAGTGAATGTGAGAGATGACATCACTAAAGGAGCTATGGAGGAGGTGGAATCCTTATGGGTAGAGCTCCAGAGGGATGAAGATAAGGGGAAAATAATACTGGGCGTATGATATAGGCCCCCTAACCTAAGGGAGGAGGGGGAGACGGATCTCCTATCACAAGTTGGATTAGCAGCAAGGATGAGATGTGTTATCCTAATGGGGGGTTTTAAATATCCAGACTGGGCAGAGGGAACCACGCATTTGTCTAAGGCTCGCCAGTTCCTAAATGTCTTCCAGGACAATTTCATGGTTCAGATGGTAGATGCACCAACAAGGAATATAGCATTTCTGGATCTACTGATTGCCAACAAAACAGACCTGATCACGGATGTGGAAATACAGGGCAATTTAGGAAACAGTGATCACAGGTCAATTGGTTTCAGTATACATCACACAAATAACAAACTTAAGGGGAATACAAAGACAATGAATTTCAAAAAAGCCAACTTCCCTAAACTACGAACCTTGCTAGAAAGTATGAATTGGGATAAAATCTTAGGAACAAAGAACATGGAGGTGAGATGGGTTTGCTTTAAGATCATATTAAATAAGGGCATTAGCCAATGCATCCCATTGGGTAATACATTTAAAAGAGCGAACAAAAGTCCTGGAAGTCTTTATAAAGAATGCAACAAGAAATGTAAGGGTGCAATTAGGGCAGCTAATATAGAACACGAAAGACACATAGCAGAGGAGAGCAGCAAAAGCCCAAGAAATTCTTATGTATCTCATATGTAAACGGTAAAAAAGGGAGGACAGACCATATTGGCCCCATAAAAAATGAGGAAGGACATCTGGTTACAAAGGATGGGGAAATGGCGAAGGTAATGAATTTATTCTTCTCCTCAGTCTTCACGAGGGAATTGGGGGGCTTCAGTAACTAAAACTGCAGTGCTTATCCTCATGACACGTCACATGAAGAACCTCCATGGTTAACAGAGGACAGAATTAAAACTAGGCTTGGTAAACCTAACATTAATAAATCACCAGGATAAGGTGGCTTGCATCTGAGGGTACTTAGGGAACTCAGTCAAGTAATTGCCAGACCATTGTTCCTAATTTTTACTGACAGTCTACTGACTGGAATGGTACCAGCTGATTGGAGAAAAGCCAATGTAGCACCAATATTTAAAAAGGGCCTAAAATACATCCCTGGGAATAACAGACCAGTTAGCCTAACATCAATAGTATGCAAGCACTTGGAGGGGATGATAAGGGACTATATACAAGATTTTCATAATGAGAACGGTATTATTAGCAGAAATCAGCATGGATTCATGAAGAATTGTTCTTGCCAAACCAATCTATTAACCTTCTATGAGGAGGTGCGTTGCCATCTAGACAAAGGAAGGCCAGTAGACGTGGTGTATCTGGATTTTGCAAAAGCATTTGACACAATTCCCCATAAACATTTACTGTACAAAATAAGGTCTGTTGACATGGACCATAGGGTGAGTACATGGATTAAAAACTGGCTACACGGGCGAGTTTGGAGGGTGGTGATACCTGGGGAGTACCCGGAATGGTCAGGGGTGGGTAGTGGAGTCCCCCAGGGTTCTGTGCTGGGACCAATAATATTTAATTTGTACATAAACGACCTGGAGGATGGGGTAAACAGTTTAATCACTGTATTTGCAGACAATACTAAGCTAAGCAGGGCAATAACTTCTTGGCAGGATGTGGAAACCTTGCAAAAAGATCTGCACAAATTAATGGGGTGGGCAACTACATGGCAAATGAGGTTCAATGTAGAAAAATTTAACATAATGCATTTGGGTGGTAAAAATAGGAATGCAATCTATACGCTGGGGGAGAACCTCTGGGGGAATCTAGGATGGAAAAGGACATGGAGGTCCTAGTAGATGACAGGCTCAGCAATGGCATGCAATGTCAAGCTGCTGCTAACAAGGCAAACAGAATATTGGCATGCATTAAAAAGGGGATCAACTCCAGAGATAAATCGATAATTCTCCCGCTCTACAAGACTCTGGTCCAGTCGCACCTAGAGTATGCTGTCCAGTTCTGGGAAGCAGTCATCAGGAAGGATGTACTGGAAATGGAGCGAGTACAAAGAAGGACAACAAAGATAATAAAGGGTCTGGTGGATATTATTTATGAGGAAAAGTTGCGAGCACTGAACTTATTCTTTCTGGAGAAGAGACACTTGAAAGGGGATATGATTTCAATTTACAATTACCATACTGCACAATAGGGATAAAAAGTTTTCGCGGAAGGGAGTTTAACAAAACATGTGGCCACTCATTAAAATTAGAAGAAAAGAGGTTTGACCTAAACTACTTAGCGGGTTATTTACTGTAAGAGCGGCGAGGGTGTGGAATTCCCTTCCACAGGCGGTGGCCTCAGTGGGGAGCATCAATAGTTTCAAGAAACTATTAGATAAGCACCTGAATGACCACAACATACAGGGATATACAATGTAATACTGACATATAATCACACACATAGGGTGGTCTTGATGGACTTGTGTCTTTTTTCAACCTCACCTACTATGTAACTATATTGTGTTCATTTGCATTAAAATTAACGTTATCATTATTTTTCCTGAAAACATGCGTTTGATAAACAGTTGTGAAAATATTGTTCAAAATAAAAGAAAATAGAACTATCCTTTTATTCTAAAGGGCTCTATTGATAAACTTTAACCTACTTAGTATGATACAACATTTTGATCTCCTGTTTAGGTTCTACTACAACTTCTTCCAGAGTTTCCACTTATTTTTCAAGTACTTCCTTTAAACCATTCACTACAACCTCTAGTACCACTGCAACAGCTAACCCAACCTTCACCACCACAACGGATGCTCCAAATTATGTTACCACAGCAGTATCTAATCCAACCTCTACTATGACCACTGCATTTACTTCTACCTCTTCTGTTCCTTGTCTTCCCTCTTCCTCCTTTACCACAACCAATCTACCACATTTATCATCTACCACCAGTACCCCACCTTTTTCATCTTCAGTCACTACAACCACACTTTATCCTACCTCAAGCCCCATGGCATCCACTACAAACCCAACAGCAGTTTCCACAGCATCACGTCCTTATATATCTTCACCAGGTAAATGTTTTAAAGTACATTTGATTTTTCTGATGTAGTTTTCTCCATCTGAAGTCTTTATGCCATGTCATAAAGTGCATGTTACTCTTTTTTTTGTAAAGTTACTATTGCTTTATTAGTGAAGCCCAAAATTTAGAGGTGTCACTTTAAATATTGTTGCTTAACCCCTTGAAGACTGGCATGGTCTCCAATACAAAGAGTACCCCTGGACAGTGGCAATCATGTGAGCTGTCAAATCAGGTGTCTAATATTCTCACAAAGTCAAAATCCTCCTTGTGTATCAGCAGCTCCAGTTCTTTCATTTTATTAGACTTCTAGCATTTGTGTACATATGTGCATATTTTTCCTGCTTAATTCTGAGGCTGCAATTGCGTTCTGCCAACCTACTCGCCTTTGGTTTTGGTGTTTTGGTTATACTACCACGAATGCCCCCAATAGTACCCTCTGACCTTTACTCACTGCCAGCTATTACTTCCTCTTATCCCCCCACCCGCCATTTGGTTTACAAGTCTCTCCTGCTCTATTGCAGTCCTTCCCTATAGAGCAGGTAACCGACCAAAAAATCAGTCCAGTTCTCCAGGAACCTCAAACTCTCCTGCCTGTAACCGTTCCTCAGCAACTTGTTAAGTAGTATACCGTTACCTCTCTGGAGTGGCTCGAGGTCCTGGCAGTATTTCTGAGTAAGGATGAGCCAAACACCCCCGATTTGGTTCGCACCAGAACCTGCGAACAGACCTAAACTTCGTGTGAACTTTAGAACCCTATTAAAGTCTATGGGACTTGAACATTCAAAATCTAAAGTGCTCATTTTAAAGGCTAATATGCAAGTTATTGTCCTAAAAAGTATTTGGGGACCTAGGGCCTGCCCCAGGGGACATGTATCAATGCAAAAAAAAGTTTTAAAAACTGCTGCTTTTTCAGGAGCAGTGATTTTAATAATGCTTAAAGTGAAACAATAAAAGTGTAATATTCCTTTAAATTTCGTACCTGGGGGGTTTGTATAGGATGCCTGTGAAGGGGCGCATGTTTCCTGTGCTTAGAACTGTCCCTGCACAAAGTGTCATTTCTGCAGGAAAAAAAAGGCATGTTTGGTATCTGTTTACCTGCCACAACCCAATATTTTAAATTTTAACAAAAATTGGGTATTATATTGTGTTCATTTGCACTAAAATTAACATTATTATATTTTTCCTGAAAATATACATTTGATAGACAGTTGTGAAAATATTATGCAACTAACCTTTTATTCTACATGGCCCTATTGATATACTTTAACCTACTTAGTATAACATAACATTTTGATCTCCTGTTTAGGTTCTACTACAACATCTTCCAGAGTTTCCACTTATTTTTCAAGTACTTCCTTTGAACCATTCACTACAACCACTACTACCACTGCAACAGCAACTCCAACCTTCACCACCACAATGGATGCACCTAATTCTGTTACCACAGCAGCATCTAGTCCAACCTCTACTATGACCACGGCATCTACTTCCACCTCTTCTGTTTCTAGTCTACCATTTCTATCATCAACCACCAGCACCCTACCTTTTTCATCTTCAGTCACTACAACCACACTTTATCCTGCCTCAAGCGCCACGGCATCCATTACAAACCCAACAGCAGATTCCACAGCATCACGTCCTTACACATCTTCACCAGGTAAATATTTTAAAGTACATTTCATTTTTCTGATGTAGTTGTCTTCATCTGAAGTGTATAAATACCTATTATGCTGTGTCATAAAGTGCATGTTACTCTTTTTTTTATGTTACTCTTTGCTTTATTAGGGAAGCCCCAAATTTAGAGGTGCAACTTTAAATACTGTTGCTTAACTCCTTGAAGACTAACATGGTCGCAAATACAGGGAGTACCCCTGGACAGTGGCAATCATGTGAGCTGTCAAACCAGGTTTCTGATATTCTCACAAAGTCAAAATGCTCCTTGTGTATCAGCAGCACCATTTCTTTCATTTTATTAGCTAGACTTCTAGCATGTGTGTACATACCTTTTAATTTTATTCAAGTGCATATTCTTTTCTCCTTAGTTCTGAGGCTGCAATTGTGTTCTACCAACCTACTCGGCTTTGGGTTTTGGTGTTCTGGATATACTGCCACTAATTCCCCCAATAGCACCCTCTGACCTTTACTCACTCCCAGCTATCACTTCCTCTGATTCCTCCCCCTCCACCATCTAGTTTACAAGTCCCTCTAACTTTATGACTATTTTTTGTCCATCTTCAACAGAGCTGAACCCTCCCTATTTAAGTGCAGCCCTTCCCTGCTATAGAGTAGGTAACTGACCGAAAAGTCAGTCCAGTTCTCCAGGAACCCAAAACTCTCCTGCCTACACCAGTTCCTCAGCAACTTGTTAAGTAATCTTCTGTTGCCACTCTGGAGTGGCTCGAGGTACAGGCAGTATGTCTGAGTATACCACCTTGAAGGTCATTTTCTTCAATACAGCTCCTAAGTCCCAAAAAAATTTTTTTAGGATGCTCCATCTCCCTCTAACATTGTCATTGGTTCCAATATTTACCATGACAACTAGGTCCTTCCCTGCCCCAACCAGCAATCTGTCCATCAGAGAGCATAGTAAAACGTGTTTACTACAAGTCCTGGAAAAAAAGTATGGGAACTCCCACCTCAAAATACAAAATGTGTGTATATATAGCCTTTACATCAGGGTCCGCAGGGTTCCCACTCTGATGTAAAGGGGAATGCCGGGAACTCTGCCCCCAGTGTTCTCTGTATCCTTCACTCCCCCCCAGTAATGTCCTCTGTCCCCTTCACTCACTCCCCCAGTAATGTTCTCTGTCCCCTTCACCCCCCCAGTAACATTCTCTGCCTCCCTTCACTCCCCCCTCCCAGTTATGTCCTTTGCCCCCTTCACCCCCAAATAATGTCCTCTGCCCCCCTTCACCTCCTCCCCGGTAAGGTCTTCTGCCCTCTCACCTCCCCCCGAAATGTCCTCTGCCCCCTTCACCCCCCCCCCCAGTAATTTCCAGTTCCTGGAAGAGTGGGGGCTGGTGAGATCTCAACTGACCTGTCAGCGAGATGATGAGGTGACAGCGGTGTGGTGCTGTTCCTTCATTGACCATGAGGTGGCAGCGGTGGCCCCGTAGAGCAGAGGCTAGGTGGTATCGGTAGTAGTGAAGATGTGTGCGGCAGCAGGGGGGAGGAATTGGGAAGCAGAGTGGAATGGGGTACACCTGTGACATCACACACGAGGCATGCCGATTCTATGAGGTTTGCCATTACACTGGGACACTCACAGCCGGTGTTTGGGACTCGGGAGTTGTAGTTTCCTCCTGCGCTGCTCACTTCTCTCCAGTCTCCACACACAGCCACCAGGAACTTGAGCGCAGTCCGGACTACAAATCCCGGAATGCAGCGCAGCAGACTGCCCTCCCAGCTCAGCCCGCCCCTGTTCAAAGGCAAGTCATGCTAAAGGGAACTGCATTCCTGTTGTGGAAAAAGTACAGGAACTCCGGTCCCATGCGTTCCCGCAGGACTTGAGCCCTGCCTTATTCTATATCTATATATGTAATATGCAGCTTGGGCTGCAGAGAAAATGACTTTCTGCAGTTCCTTTCCCTGTATCAAAAAGAGACGTCAGGGGTCTGATATCCCACTAAAGCCTCTAATGTCAAACCAGACCTCTGATAACTGATAATTGCCTGGCCATATGAGTTAAAATGGAGCACAGGGTCTGACAGCAAAAAGGTTAAAGCTATGCCGGGCTTTCGGTATATGTATATAACTGTTTGTTCCAACAACCGGCTTCTGATGGATTGTGTTGCTGGAAAATAGGAATGAGCCCAATGCTCGACTGTTTGCCGAACAGCGAACAATATCCGCTGTTCGTGGCAAATTCGAGAGATGCCGAAACACGTTAAAGTCTATGAGACACTAACATGAAAAGTCAAAAGTGCTAATTTTAAAGGCTTATATGCAAGTTATTGTCATAAAAAGTGTTTGGGGACCCGGGTTTTGTTTTGTTTTTTCGGGAGCAGTGATTTTATTTAATTCTTAAAGTGAAACAATAAAAATTTAATATTCCTTTAAATAGTGTGTCTATAGTGTGCCTGTAAAGTGGCGCATTTTTCCCGTGTTTAGAACAGTACCACAGCAAAATCACATTTCTAAAGGAAAAATTGTCATTTAAAACTGATCGCGACTGTAATGAATTGTTGGGTCTCTGCAATATGGATACAGATAATTGAAAAAAAGACCACAGGGCCCCCCCCCCCATTAGCAGGCCCTTTGGAATATTAGGTGGAACCCCGAATCAAGAGAAAAAAAAATTGTGTGGGGGTTCTGCTAAAATCCATACCAGACCTTCAGGTCTGATATGGAAATGAAGGTGAACCATGTGACAAATGAAAAAAAAAAGGTACAAAAATTTGGGAAAAAAATACTGCGCTAAAGAAATCTCTCAACAATCAGTCTAGATCTAAAGGCTGTGTTTGATACAATGTGATACACACCTATAAAGCATATAAGTCAGGAATTTCAACCGCGCTCACAATTACAAAAATCTAAAAAAATATATCTAAAACCTATAACAGAATAATATGTATACACTATAATTAGTCAAAAGTTATAATACAAAAACCCAACTAAGTGAATAATAAAAATATACTCTATAACTCATACAGTAAACAAGTGTATAAAAAAATATATATATATAAAGTGCTCAAAAATTATATATAAGCAACAGTTCCTCATAAAGACATAGTCATGAGCATACAGTGATAAAGTGCACAGAATTTTTGAGAACAATCAGAAATATTATGAATAGAGTGCTCAAAAATTATATGTAAGAAAACAGTTCTTCATCAAGATGTAATCGTGGGCATAACAGTCCAATAATCATAAGTGTTTCTTCTCAAGAAATCCGATGCAGGTGCAAGAGAGAGAATTTCCTTCACCAACACCGTGCTGATAAATGGTAAAAATGCGCGCTTACCAAATCCCAGAATCAGAAAGGCATTTTATATCAGAAATCTTAAGGGTCATCACACAGGGACATCACCTCGTTTTCACGTGGTTGGACCATTCATAAAAAGCAAGCAAAAACTCCCATAGCGTAAAACCATAAACCAAAATCTTTTATTCCATAATAAAAAACATACTCACAAACATAAAGGTCAAATCAGCGTTAAGAAAAGCCGGCCGGCAAAGCGAAAGCCCAAATGTCACATGATTTGCGTCAAGCACGTCAAGACCACCCATCAAGTGACATTTGGGCGTTCGCTTTGCCGGCCGGCTTTTCTTAACGCTGATTTGACCTTTATGTTTGTGAGTGTGTTTTTTATTATGGAATAAAAGATTTTGGTTTACGGTTTTACGCTATGGGAGTTTTTGCTTGCTTTTTATGAATGGTCCAACCACGTGAAAACGAGGTGATGTCCCTGTGTGATGACCCCTAAGATTTCTGATATCAAATGCCTTTCTGATTCTGGGATTTGGGAAGCGCGCATTTTTACCATTTATCAGCACGGTGTTGGTGAAGGAGATTCTCTCTCTTGCACCCGCATCGCATTTCTTGAGAAGAAACACTTATGATTATTGGACTGTTATGCCCACGATTACATCTTGATGAAGAACTGTTTTCTTACATATAATTTTTGAGCACTCTATTCATAATATTTCTGATTGTTCACAAAAATTCTGTGCACTTTATCACTGTATGGTCATGACTACGTTTTTATGAGGAACTGTTGCTTATATATAATTTTTGAGCACTTTATATATATATATTTTTTTTTGTACACTTGATTACTGTATGAGTTATAGAGTATATTTTTTATTATTCACTTAGTTGGGTTTTTGTATTATAACTTTTGACTAGTTATAGTGTATACATATTATTCTGTTATAGGTTTTAGATATTTTTTTTAGATTTTTGTAATTGTGAGTGCGGTTGAAATTCCTGACTTATAAAAAAAAAAGGTGTAGGGGCACCCCAAAACCCATATCAGACTGTTCAGGTCTGGTATAGATTTTAAGGGGTACCCTGCACCAAAATTTTAAAAAATGGCATAGGGGTTCCCCCAAATGCATACCAGACCCTTATTCTAGCACACAACCTGGCAGGAAAAGAGGGGGGTGTGAGAGTGCCCCCCCTGAACTGTACCAGGCCACATGCCCTCAACATGGGGAGGGTGCTTTAGGGTAGACCCCAAAGCACCTTGTCCCCAAGGTGATGGGGACAAGGGCCTCATCGCCACAACCCTTGCCGGGTGGTTGTGGGGGTCTATGGGTGGGGGGCTTATCAGAATCTGGAAGCCTCTTAACAAAGGGACCCCAAGATCCGGGCCTCCCCCCTTTATGAATTGGTAACGGGGTACAAATGTGCCCCTACCATTTCATAAAAAAGTGTCAAAATGGTAAAAAAGACAAGACCCAGCTTGGGACAAGTCCTTTATTAAAAAATAAAAAAATAAAAATGTCCCACAAAGTAAGCTCACGCCGATCGACGGACCAAAAAAGAGAAAAAAAAAAGCTGCCATTTGTTCCACCTACTGGTCGAACTAAAAAATTTAATGTGTATACCCAGCTTTATTGTTTGCTTCAAAGTGGAGGGCCACCCTGAAAAAAGAAAATACATTAAAAATTTGAAAAAAATATATTTTTTTTTTACTTACCAGAAATGCCTGTTGCTAGGCACATCCTCCTAATCTGCCTCTTCCTCCTCCGCGGAGATCTTCTTTCTTCTCTCCTCCGTGCGGTGTCTTCTGGGTAATGGGTTGCGCTGTGTTCTGGGAACTGTGTGTCCCAGAACACAGCTTGTCCCATTCCCAAAGTGCTGCGTGACTTGCGCATGTGCAGTAGGAAACAGGCAGTGAAGCCGCAAGGCTCCACTGCCTGTTTCCCTTACTCCAAAATGGCGGCGTCGGGACCCGAGACCGAGGGACGGGTCAGCCTCAGGCGGCTGACATCGCGGGCACCCTGGACAGGTAAGTGTGCTTATTAAAAGTCAGCAGCTACAGTGTTTGCAGCTGCTGACTTTTCATTTTTTTTTTCAAAACAGGCCCTCCTCTTTAAGTTACCCTTTGCTTCATTAGGGAAGTCCCAATCTAATTTGAATTGCATAGTTTGAATAGTTTTTGTTGACAAAGTATGACTTGTTTCAACATACTATTCTTTTGAACATTTCTGCTGTTAATTCATGTTTTTTTTATAGATCAAACTACTACTGCAACCACTAAAATGGCACTTTCTTCAAATACACCAGATGAATTGTGGTTGTTTTATGTATTTTGCGAATACCATATTTAGAGTCTTTCAACTTCAGTCAGTTGAGATTCATGCAGTATACGTGAAATAATATTTTGATATGACAACATCTGCACAAAGCATGGATTGGATACATATTTATAAATGCAATTTTACATGTTTGGTTGAAGAAAACATGTTTGTATCGTTCAGTTTATTTAAAATAAAGGTTTACATTGATGCATTTTGCCTTTTCCGATGGGAAATGTTCGATGAGAGCTTGTTGTCGGAAATTCCGACCGTGTGTATGCTCCATCGGACATTTGCTGTCGGAATTTCCAACAACAACTGTTTGAGAGCAGGTTCTCAAATTTTCCTACAAAAAAACTTTTGTTGGAAATTTCGAGCGTGTGTACACATGTCCGCGGCACAAAATTCCCTGCATGCTGAGAATCAAGTACAAGACGGAAGCGCTCATGTCTGGTATAACTAGCATTCATAATGGAGCACATTCGTCACGCTGCAAATTTCTAAATATTTCAATGCATTCTTTTCTTCTTTATAATGCTAGAATAATGAAGTTGCTTTGCTGCTGATATTCACACACACAGTTCTGACAAACTGATTTCTTTATTATTTCTCGTGATCTCCTGAATATTTTTTTTTCACCAGATCTTCAGATTAATGTTTATAATTTTTTTATCAAGATCTCCTGAATTTTTTTTTTATCAAGATTTCCTGATTTTTTTTTTTATAGTGATCTCCATAATATTTTTTTGTCATTTTGTGTATCAAGTTACCACAACACCATTACTATCCTGTTTTTTTTTAACCTCAAAGAGGTTGGTTGGTGTTGGTGTCCCTTGTTAATTTGACATTGTATTTTTGAAATGTACCTACCTACTCACAAACAAACTGTCCTTTTTGAACTAAAACACATAGTCAAGTAGTTGTTAAAAAAAAAAATTATTTATTATGGGTAATAACAAAATAAAGAGGAAGGCAACGCTGGATAATCTGTTGAGATTGGCAAAGCCTTTGTACCCCAGGGCACACATCAATTATTTTACAAGCAAAATTGTTAACCTGAGGAGTACATTTAATAGGCAACACAATCCGGTCCAGGACTCCGAGAGATCGGGAGCAGCAGCAGATGACATATATGTCCCCAGGATGTGGTCTTACAACAGCCTGTGTTTTTTACCAGACCGAACATAGGCCATCACTTTCAAGACTTCCTTGCACACTTCCTTCCAGGCTGTGGTTGTGGTGTTGGAGTTGTGGCAGGAGGAGGAGTAGGGCCCAACTCACATACATGACTTTTGTTTGTGAGTTTGCCCCTCACCCCCTTATTTAGGGCCTGAAAGAAGACCTCCTCACAGATGAGCCATTGACCTACCTCCATGTCTTGCATTCTATTGGCCGTCATACACGCAAAGGCTTCCTGGACATTAGGACTCTGAGTGTTTGTAAGGACATCAGTAGCCTGCCGAATCAAACCAAACGCTGACTCCTCCACCTTCCTCCCCTTCCTGGGCCTTTTTGTTGGAAGGTGGAGGAGAGGAACCTGCGATTCGGTCAGGCTACTGAGTACGGCTACCTCCTGGCTGCCACTTTCCATGACCACCCCCTGGCTGCCACTTTTCATGCCCTCCTCCTGGCTGAGACTTTCCTGTGTATGAAAATGGTACATAGTTTTAGTTTTTTAGTCATCAATCACACATAATTTTGAACTCATGATTGTTACAAATTGAATGTTAACAAATAGAAAAGACTATAACTCTGACCCCAGCATTTTTCATTCTTGTCCCAATCATTTTTGGCTACTACTGTCTATTGATATGTAAACCACTTTGTTAAATCAGAATTTAGTGATTAATAATAAAATCTAGTTAACAAAATTACATTTTTGATAAGAAATATGTTGAATAATGCTATACCTGGCTCAAGCTGGGCTCCTCCACATCTTCTTCCTGGGTAGAAGGCCCAGGTTGTACTTCTGAAGCCTCAGCTGAGGCTTAAGGAAGAGTGGAAGGAAGGGTTGAGAGTGATGGCCTGGGTTAACTCTGGTCTGACAAAAAACGCAGTCTGTCATAGTACCATAGCCTGGGGACATAAATGCCATCTGCTGCTGCTCCGGATCTCATGGAGTCTTTGCCCTTTTTTGCTCCCTATTATTATATGTGCTCCTCAGGCCACCAAATTTGCACTTCAAATAGGTGATGTCTGCCGTGGGAATAACCGGCTTCACCAATTCCAAAAGTTGATCCAGCGCCGCCTTCCTCTTTATTTTGTTATGCTACTCCGTGCTCTGCTCACAGATTGTATGTACGACGCACGCATGTTGTGCTTTATCTACACTGCGCATGCATGAAACTCTGCCCCTGACCTTCTTTCTAGTATATACCCTGCCCCTTCTCTTTCGGCGCAGTGGCAGACTGCATGGCGGAGAGACAACAGGTACATGATATTATCAGCAACGAGGAGGATGAGGAAAGGCTGGAGCCAAAAATATCCCAATCCAGGAGGAGACGATAGTGGACATCTTGAAGTGGGCCAACTATGACGGGATATATGGACCGTACAGCAACCCAAATCTGCGAGGCCACGATCATGACTAAAGTTTTCAGAAGTCTTCAGAAGAATTTTGGGGTACGACAATTCAAGGATCAGTTGAGGAAACACTGGTCAGACCTCAAATTGAGGGAGCAGGATCAGTACAAAAGGATCAAGAGTGCTGCAAAAAAGTAAGTATTTTGATGTGTGTTCATATTATTATTACTTGCATGCTGCTCCATGTGCTTTTCTTTACTGTTGTACATTTTAAAATGGCATTTGGAACAGTAATCGTCATTCACAGTAAACATTGTTCTTTCACGGTAAACATTGTTTGTTCACACTAAATATCATTTGACCCTTAATACGATGTTTTTGGAAAATGCAGGTTAATGACATTTGTTCAGGCCTATTTGTACTAAAAGAAGTTTAATACATTGTTGTCTAGATGTGTGTGTAACTATAATAAAATGCAAACTTAATTCAGTGTCAGGAGAGGACACTCAGCAGCTGTTTACACATCTGGATGCAGGAGCACTAGTGTGGGACACCAGAACACCCTTTTTAGGGTGTCCCATGCAGGTGCTCCAGTGGATACTAGGGGTCTATCCATCTGTGAAACTTTAATAACAAAAAAAAGGTAAGTATTCCAGTTTTTGAAAGGGAAAAAAATCTTTATCTTGGAACTCTGCCAAAATAGACAATTGTACAACACTTTCAAGCAATGTTTCATATTCCTATTTCTTGCCTCAAATATCTGTGTGCTAAGTATATCTTATTTTTTCTTCACATAGGGGAGAAAAGAGATGGGACATCTGAGGACACCAAGAAGACCACACCTCCTAAAGAAGGGGAAATCCACACACACCCTGAAGAAGATGTGGAGGGAGGAGAGGTTCA
This sequence comes from Lithobates pipiens, assembly GCF_037356315.1. Taxonomy (NCBI): domain Eukaryota; kingdom Metazoa; phylum Chordata; class Amphibia; order Anura; family Ranidae; genus Lithobates; species Lithobates pipiens. The sequence continues at coordinate 354,104,311 of NW_027507758.1, read as the reverse complement.
GGATTTGGCCAAAATAGTGACCACAACAGGTCAGTGTCAGAGACCACAGCTTCAGGTTATAGATGTATGCCTGCATATTTATAATACATGGAAGGTTATTTACTAAAGGCAAATCCACTTTGCACTTGGAAGTAAAGTCACTGTAGATCCAAGGGGGATATGCAAGGAAAATAAAAAAAAACAGCATTTTAGCTTGCACATGATTGGATGATAAAATCAGCAGAGCAGGCGCATGCGCGAGGGATCCAAGATGGCCGCCAGTGCCTGATCCTCCGCGCCACGCCGGACCAGGGGAGCTTACAGGACGGTGAATTCCTAGCCAGGAAGGGGACACTACGAGGCCCTTGTCCCCCGATAGCCCAGGGATCCCCACCGTATGTCCGCTGCAGCGACCAGGCGAGATCTCGGGCCGCAATTCGAAGCGGCCTCCAGAGCGGGGTGTACCAAGATGGCCGCCGCGGCCGAAGCACACAGACAACGTGCAGCACACAGCGCGGAACACGGCGCTGAACACAGGCAAGTGCTATCCCCGGCCATCCTGAATTATACTCCCACAAACCAGGGGAACTTTCCCACGCACGGAGCCCCATCTCCGGCCTCCACAGAGTCCTTGATAGGCATGTCTATGGCAGACCAGGCCTTGTCTCCTGCGGAGGATTGCAGGCCTTCATTCCAAGGCCCCTTCTTAGCAGAACAGTTCCCTCAGGAACAAGACTTGTCCACAACAGACCTTTTTATCAAACTCTCGTTGTTACTTGAAAGGGGATTGGCCTCCACGGCAGCGAAAATTACTGGGGAGATTAAATCTGACCTACAAAACATTGGTCAAAGAATAGAAGCTATAGAATCTAAGCTTGATGTTACGGCCGCAGTTGCCAATCAGAACTCTGACTTGATACATTCCATGCAGGACCAGTTGGACACAGCGCTATCGCGAATTGACGACCTTGAGAACAGGTCGAGACGTTATAACTTCAGAATCAGAGGGCTGCCGGAATCCATCACAGACGTGACTGCTGCCACCCAAGACCTGATCAAATCGTTATTGCCCAATATTGATCCTCAGCGACTGGAGCTGGATAGAGCCCACAGGGCCCTGGGCCCTCCCAGGAAAGATGGCCTGCCCAGAGATGTAATAGTTAAGCCGCATCACTATGCAGTAAAGGAGGAAGTAATGAAGCAGGCCCGTATGGCCCCACAGGTGACATGTCAAGGTCATGTGATTCAAGTGTTCGCAGATCTGGCGCCGTCGACCATCCAACGCAGACGTGCTCTGAAACCACTTCTGAATGTTCTTATTCAGAAGGACATTAAATATAAATGGGCATTCCCCTTCGCAGTTAAGTTCGCACATATGGGAGCAAACTACTCCTTCGCCAACTTTTCCTCTGGTGAACAAATCCTTCTACGTCTGAAGCTTATCTCCCAAGATGCCGGCATGGACACATCGGCTCCTCCACCTCCGTCGGCAAAAAGACCCCCCCCGATCAGCCCATCAGTTCCGCTCTGGTCCAAATCCAAGTCTCGACGCTCCGGTGACAATGGTCACACCTGAAATTCTTTGATCAAGTTCATTTTCTACTTCTCCCGTGATCAGAGTTGGTCGCGCAACTCGTCTCTCATCTGGTTGACTGTTCCTGGGTATCCGTACCCCTGAAACCTCCCATGTTTGGGAAAAAACTTGTGTCTCCTACCATACCACCGGAACTCCTCTGTCTCCCTATTTCCCACCTTTTTGTGGCTTTTGTTTTGAGTTTGTTGGATACTAGTTTTTTTCTTCCTCATGGTACAAGAGGTTTGTCTTCATGGTACATGAACGTAAGCTGAACATGACTGTTCGAATCAGATACGAGGGGAAGGGGAGGGAAAAGGAAAGGAGAAATAGAGGAAAGAAAAAAGTGTGGGAAAAGAGAAAGGAAAAGGAAGGGGGAAAAATTTCTGTTTTGGGTTTTTTCTCTTTTTTTTTCTGTATTTTTTATATACTATTTGCTCCTTTATGGGACTACTCCCATGAGTGGTCCTCATGTTTGCAACACAAGTTAATGTTTTATCCTTTGTTTCATGTATGTTCCTGGTGGTATTTTCACATTTTATTTCTTCAAGCCGTCTTAGTGTTATGCTATTTACATTTTTCAGAAACCCCCTGGTCCGGGGCGGTACACATGTGCCTCTGCCTACCCCCTGCAACCCTTCGGGATTTCAGGGGCTAGGACTTCCGAGAGCATGCTCTCGGCGATTTTTCTTTTCTCTTTGGAGATTTCTGACTCTGGAGCTTCTCTCTCCCCTCCGGAGTCAGGTGCTTTTCTTGGGAGACTACTTTCTACTCTCTTCCCTTCCCCCCCTCAGGTAGAATGATTTGTGTTTGCTATTCTGCCCTCACTGTTTGTTTTTCGATTAGCAGGTTCTTCGCTATTAGAGATGGTGCTAGCATGACTCTCTTCGAAAATGGAAATCTCCTCTTAGGTGCCAGAAATTTTCTACTACTGGTAGGTGAAGATGTGTGTGCCCGAGTTCCGATCCTATGCTCCCATGGCTGATACCATTCCTAAGCTGTTGAAGCTAGCTTCTCATAATGTGCAAGGGCTAAATTCTCCCCTTAAACGCAAGAAACTATTCAGCCTATACAAATCCCTTAGACTGGATATTTTATTTCTACAGGAGACGCATTTCCCGAGCCGGTACAGCCCACCTTTCCTGCATGCCAACTATCCCCAATTTTTTCTTGCGAATGCCGAGAACAAGACAAGAGGAGTTGCAGTTCTCCTGGCGAGAGACTGTAACTTCACTCTGACCTCTGTTTTCAAGGACCCAGATGGCAGGTTTATCTTAGTGAAAGGCCTTGTGGAAGGGCAACTGTATTCTCTGATTTCATACTATGCCCCTAATAAGGGGCAAGACAAGTTTTTTGTGAAACTCTTCCACACCCTTAACCCTATGCTCGAAGGTAAAGTGATTCTTGGGGGGGACTCTAACGTAACTTTTGAACAGGAACTAGACAGAACTAGACCCTTAGGGCAACAGCTTATTCGTCCACGCAAAGTCAGCCACAGAATAGCAAAATTATTACACTCTCAGGGCTTAACTGATGCATGGAGGGAACTAAATCCGTCCACTAGAGATTACACGCATTACTCTGCTCCCCATAACACATATGCTAGGATTGACCATCTTTTTGTTCAAAGTCATGCGCTCCCCGCTGCTGAGCGCTCTTTGATAATAGACACGGTCCTTTCAGATCACGCGATAGTAGCGCTGTATCAACGCCTCACCTCCCAATCCACGGGCTTTAAGACTTGGAGACTTAATGAATCCCTCCTGACAGACCCTAGCAGAATCCCCGAGTTAGAATTAGCCCTACAAGATTACTTCAAACGCAACACTCCTAAAGATACTTCTATGGAGACAGTATGGGCGGCGCATAAGACAGTGATTAGGGGTGAATTCATAAAGCTGGCCACTCACCTAAAAAGGGAAAGAACCTCTGCAATCACCAGATTGGAACTGGAATACGCAAATCTCAGAGCGGAACATAAAAAAAAACCCCTAAAAGAGAACATCCCACAATTGGACAAAATAAAGCTAGAACTGAACCTAGCCCTCACGACCCGTGCGGAGAAAAGTATCAGATGGAGTGGGAATAAATTTTACACTCAAAAGGATAAAATAGGTTCTATGCTTGCCTCTAAACTATCCCCCAAACAGAGAGCGCACAGTATGCCCCACATCAGATTACCAGGGGAGGGTCTTTCGTCTAATCCAACGAAAGTCCTGGAAGCTTTCCAAATTTTCTACTCCGATCTCTACTCCGCTCCTAAGACTGACCCCTTAGATGACATCAACTCCTTTTTAGACACGTTACCGATTCCTCGTATCTCTAATGCACACCGGGAAGTCCTCGAAGCCCCCTTTACAGAAGAGGAGGTTCTTGCAACTGTGAAAGAACTGAAAAATAACTCAGCCCCTGGACCGGATGGGCTATCTAACGCCTATTACAAAAAGTTTGCAAATATTTTAGCACCACACTTGGCCAAATTTTGTAACCATAAAACCAAAGGAGACCCGCTTGATCCTCTTCTTAACTTAGCTTTTATCTCTGTAATTCCCAAGCCGGACAAGAATCCTGAAATTGTAGACAATTACCGCCCAATCTCACTCATTAATTGCGACCTTAAGATCCTAACTAAAATGTTAGCAAACAGACTAGCTTCTTTCATATCCATATACGTCAATAAAAATCAGGTGGGGTTCATCCCCGGACGACAAGGGCCAGACCAAATCCGAAGGGCTATTGATATCATTTCGATATTACAATCGAACTGGGACGGTGGCCCTAAACAGGAAGGTATGCTCCTTTCGCTAGACTTAGAAAAAGCTTTTGACTCGGTCTCCTGGAACTACCTCCATTTGCTCCTGGACAGATGGGGATTTGGGGATAGGTTCATGGGGCTGATCAAATCCTTATATTCCACTCCTCAAGCCAGAATACGGCTTCAGGGTCACTATTCAGAACCTATTCAGATAGCACGAGGGACCAGGCAGGGGTGTCCTCTCTCCCCGCTGATTTTCGCCTTAGCAATTGAAACTCTGGCTATAGCACTGAGGGAGAATCATAACATAAAAGGAGTAGACTGCGGATCGCAAACGCGCAAATGTGGCTTATATGCAGATGATATTCTTCTGTTTATTACTTCCCCTATCACCTCCCTTCCAAATCTACTTCAAACCCTGGGAGAGTTCTCTAAAATCTCTGGCCTACAAGTGAATTATAAAAAATCCCTGGCGATGAATATTTCGCTGAAACAACAACTGGTTATTCAACTGCGTCAGTCCTTTCCTTTCGAATGGAATGACACAGCCATCAAATATCTGGGAGTGTACTTAACACCTAAAATCGAATCCTTATATAACGCTAATTATCCCCCGATGATAGCTAAGTTAACCTCAGATCTTAAAACTTGGGTCGGATACAATTTATCACTGTTAGGAAAAATTAATTCTATCAAAATGACCCTCTTGCCTAGACTCTTATATTTATTTCGTTCCCTGCCCATTCCTATCATCAGAAAGCATCTGAAGGTATTCCAGAGTAAGCTACTTAAGTTTGTATGGGGTAAAAAGGGGTATAGGATACCCCAAAGTGTATTGTTTCATCACAGGAAGAAAGGAGGACTCGGTCTTCCCAACCTCCATTACTACTTTATAGCCGCTAGACTATCACAGATTTCGATTATTTACTCCAAGTTTGAAAAGCCAGATTGGGTTGGGATCGAGAGACATGCTGCCCCACGTCACACTTTAGACTTTTTATTGTGGACCTCTCCTAAGGAGAGACCCCCGATATTAGCACCCACTCTATCACACTCTCTAGCCCTTTGGGATAAGATTCGCAATTGGGACTCCATCTCATCTTCGTCCACTCCGTTAGCACATCTGTTTAATAACCCGGCTTTCCCCCCAGGTCAAAATATAGCTGCATTTAAATGGTGGCTGAACAAAGGGCTGTACCGGATCGGGCACTTCTTTTCTGGGTCTGGACCTCTCCCTCTGAAACACTACATTAAAAAGCTAGAATTGCCACAGTCGGAGCGGTTCAGATTCCATCAAATCTCCCACTTCCTACATTCTATCTGGCCCGAAAAACCTTTTCCTCCTAGTTTCACAGAATATGAGACATGGTGTGGTCAGGGCCCGGAGCAGAGGGGAGGTATCTCTTGCATATACTCTTCAATGACGCAGCCCAAATCTAAGACATCGGTTATGACCAAATGGGAAGAGGATCTCCAGTTTAACTGGGAACTGGAATCCTGGCACACGGCGATCTCGGTGGCCTACAAAGGGATACTAAACACGTCTTTAGTAGAAGCTAGTCTAAAAGTTATTCTACGATGGTACTACACCCCGGCTAGGCTGGCCAACATATACCCTTCTGCTGATCCGCTGTGCTTCAGGGGTTGTCACCTCAGGGGTACTCTGGTCCACGTGTGGTGGGAATGTCCCCGGTTAAGATCATTTTGGGTGAGAATTTTTAAAATTATAGACGGGATCGCTGGGTGCCGGGTCCCCCGGTCCCCTACCATTGCTCTTCTTAACGCTCCAATCATCAAGATCCCCAAGCATTCCATGAGTCTGATCAGATTTATTCTAATAGGAGCCAAACTCACCATCGCAAAAGCTTGGAAACAACCCTTAGTTTCGGTCAAGGCAGCTAAAAGGAAAGTCTCCTGGATCATGGCTCAAGAGAAAATTGCTAGCATTATATCTGATAAACGTGATAAATTTGACATTGTTTGGGAACCTTGGGCTAGGCTCATGGGCATCCCCCTATTCCACGCCCCATTGGGGCTATGATCATCAACTATTACTCATAAAGCATCAGATCTTGGGTAGATAGCAAAGTCCTTTGGTTTATTTATGACTCATTCTACTGGATCCCCCTCCCCCTTACCTTTCCCCCTCTTTTCCTTTTCTTCTCCCTTCTTTACTTCTCTTTGTGGTTATGTTTGGCTTGTATGGCCGACATTTGAGCTTAAATGTTCTCTTTTGGTTTTTGTTTGTTTTTTTTCACATGTCTTTATTATGATGTCAGATATGATCCGTTGGGTGGGTTTAGGGGTGGGGGGATTGGCCTCCTACTAATGGGGGCCCTCTGGCTAGGTCCCTCACTCGGTACAGCATGATCTCGCAAGGGGTACCGGGTGGCCCAGGGACCACTAGGGTGTTCTCCTTACCCCAGGTCATGGAATTTGTAGGGGACTTCTGTAGAATGTTTTTTTTCCCTGAACGGTGCTCTACCTTCAAGAGTGCTGGTATATGTCAGGTTCCAGGACCTTGATAACCCTAAGTTGGTTAGATCAGTCTTGAAAAGACATTGTTTTCCTATGTTCAAATATTTGATGGTGCATGGTTCAAATGCTTTGTTAAATAATCTGCTGGCCATGTGGGCCTTTCTTTTGTAACATAAGCTGTTTTCAAAAATAAAATATTTTGAAAGTAAAAAAAATCAGCAGAGCTTCCACTCATTTCAGATCTACCCCTTAGATTTAGAGCAACTGCACTTCCAAGTGCGCTTTCAGTGCACTTTCAAGTGTATTTGCATTGCAAAGTGGATTTGCCGTTCATAAATAACCCCCATGGTGTGTTTTTTTTATTTTTAGGTGATGTGGGGGATGTTGTGGAAGAATAAACTCATTTCACCAGTGTAAGTGCACACATCCTCATCGGGGAGATCGTGGTGTGCAATCGGGAATTGGAGAAGATAAAGAAAAACATCATATTGATATTGAAAAAAAGACTCAACAACATCATTGATGTTTTAGGCAGAATATCAAATACCCAATTTTTTTTACATTTGTCATTATATTTTTTTTTTTTTCAAAAAGTTTTAAAGTAATTTGAAAGCCAAATTTTGAAGATGCACACAGTGTGTCAACATTTGCTATCTGCCATCACGCGATATAAATGTATGCGTTTTGTGGGTGCAACTCAAGTATATGAGAGGAAGAGGTTGCACCCCCGAAACATGTCCATTGATCCCCCATGATGGGAGCTAGCACATGTTGACATTAGGCATGGGACCAGGAGGGAAATCCACATTTTAACTCCCAATTTGTGTGCATCTTCAAAATTTGGCTTTTACAGGGGAGAAATAACCCCACCTGATAAAAGGCAAATTTAACACAGTTATGACATACTAATGTCACACATTGCATTCCATTTATCCAAGTTGAACTTTGTATGTTCCTGAGTTTTGTGTGTTATGGTTTTAAATATGCCTGTTTAACCCAAAAAAGGATATTTCTACTGTCAAACATAAAAATGTTATACACCAAAGATGTTGGTTTGCTAAAAAAAAACTTTTCTAACTCACATGTAAATGTGCTTTGAGTAAAATGTTTTATACTCAACAATATGTGGCTTTTTCTTTCAATGCTCAATGCCATTTTTGTTGTAATTTGGTGTGGTTTACAGTGACAATGGGGGTATTTATTAAAGGCAAATCCACTTTGCACTACAAGTGCACTTGTAGTGCAAAGTGGATTTGCCTTTAATAAATAACCCCCACCGTGCTCTGAAATTTACCACAATCATGCCACTTTAGGGACTCAAAGCAATTAATTAATGGAGGTGAAAAGGATGATTATTTTTATCATTAATGCATTACATACATTAACAACAAAAACAATGTGTGTGTAGCAAACCCACAACATAATAATAGTTAGCTGAAGAAGAGATTGTCACCTCATGTATCAAAGAAATAACGTTTGCACTATTGAAGAAAATGTCCAAAAAAAAATAACATTGGAGAACCTAGGAGACAGCTAAAAGAAACACAAGCAGTAAATCAAATGAAATATTAGTTCAGTTTATCAAAAAGTTCATCATTGGCTGGCATATCAATGGCCCCCCTACCCGCACAGTACTCGAAATAACTTTGTCTTACTTTGCGGGGGCACTTTATGGGGGCAAGCCAGGAAGGCCAGGTTCAAGTGCCGTCAGAGTTATATTTTGAAACCTGGCCTCAGCCCCAACTGAGGCCACATAGTTTGTTGCATTTTTTCTGAGGTAATTGTGGTGAATGCAGCAGGCAAGTACAATATGGTTCAGTGTATTGCTGTCAGAAATAGGCGGAACCGGCTGGCCATTATTCTGAACGCATTCTCCACGACTTTTCTGGCTCTGGCCAGCCGGTAGTTAAAAATCCTCTGGTCCAGGGTGAGGGTCCTCATAGGGAATGGCCTCATCAGATGGTCTCCCAGCCCAAATGCTTCATCAGCGATGAACATAAAAGGAAGACCAGCCACATTGTCTTCCAGAGGTGGCAAGTCCAAGCTGCCTTTCTGGAGCTGTCTGTAGAACTCCGTCTGGGCGATGACTGCACCATCCGACATCTGGCCATTCTTCCCCACGTTCACATACAAAAACTCGTATGTTCGCCGACATCACTGCCAACATCACAATACTATTAAACCCTTTATAATTATAATAGTATGACCCCGAGTTTGGGGGTGGGACAATGTGGACATGCTTCCCATCAATTGCCCCTCTGCAGTTAGGGAAGTCCGACTGCTGAGCAAACTGGAATGCCACAGTCTACCATTCATGTGGGTTTTAAGGAAACTGGAGTCAAGCAAGAAAAAAAAATGAGTACTTCTGCACATAACATTGCAAGCAGATTAGACACAAACATCCTTGGCCAACCTAAGTATAACATTTATTGAAATGAGTATTTAAAGACAAAAGTATAAGGTCCATTTATCAGATTCCTCATACCCTCTGAAGGCCAATTGTAAAAATTTTAGGGGAGGGGGGATGTTTTGGACGGGAAACCTTCTCCAGTTCATTGAGAGCTGAAAGTAAAAATGTGTGTTTACTTTGGCCAGCCCCTCCTTACTTACACTATTGGCAGCCCACTGGACAGGTAAGAAGTGTCATAATCTAAAAATATGAATACACACTGTCCAAATTGAAGCACATTTTTACATTCTGCAATAACCTATCAAGATAATAAGAGAACAAAACTTTAAACAGTACAATTTGAAAGTATGCAGGCAGGCCCTTGCATTACATGCTTTGGTGAATTCATCCATAGATATAAACACAAAAGAGGTAAGTATAGTGTTTATGCATTTGGCAAAGTCAACAGAGTATTGGTATCAGCCGACTTGGAGTTTTGAGTTTTGCCCCCCCCAAAAAAACTTCTTGCACTCTGCCTAAATTTAAGGACAACACTAAAATTATTACACATTTTAGGGGTGCAGGGCCGTCTTTAATATTGATTTGACCCTGGGCAAAAAATTTCTTGGGCCCCCCATGCAATTGCACTCTCCATCTGCTCTGATACATGCAATAAATAGCAGCTAGACTTAAAATCAGCTTACTATATCAGATCAGGCAGCAATTGTGATTGGTTGCCAGTGGTTACAGCATATAATTACTGCTTACTGACTGGTTGCTAGAGGTTACAGAACACAGTATGGCTCAGTGATTAGTTTCTAGAGGTTACAGCAAATAATTTCTGCTTGTTAATTGGTTGCTAGAGATTACTGTACAGTAATACTGCTCACTGATTCGTTGCTAGAGGTTACAGCACATCATCTGCTCATTGCAGGGGAGCATGATATACATATGAATGCTGCCTTTATTTACATATTGATGTTGCCGGACGCAGCTATTTACTTAGTAATGCTGACGCTATTTACATATGAATTCCAGTTATTTACATGTAAACACAGGGTCTGCAGGTGAGTCATCTGTACATCACAATAGGGCAGAGCTGGGCAGCAGCAGAAGTTTACACTGAGATATTGGGACACAGCATAGGACTAAAACTTCAAGGGACAAGGGAATTTAAACTGGGATATTTGGCAAGTATGAGGCAGCTGCTTTGGGCCCCACAACAATGACAGGGCCCAGGGCAGTTGCCCCTTTGCCCTGCCTTAAAGATGGCCCTGAGGGGATGTTTAGGGTAAGCACTACCATGGAGCTGACAAAATACATTATTCAGGCACTAGGCAAGGTGTGTATGGGCCCAGGATAGCATGCTGGGGAGATTAGTGAAGGCAAATATGCATGAAGGACAAAAAAAGGAACTTTAAGAGCTTCCAACATGCATGAGAACAAAGAGGACATTCACAGCATATTATAATCATGGTAATTATGGAATAATGCAATAAATGCAATACATTAGTAAACATTAAATACATAGAATGTGATGTTAAAGGAGAAAACTTACCTTAATATAGTCCTTCTGTAGGACCTGAATTATGGCAGAACAAGTCCCTGGAATAATGATTCCCAGAGCCTGGGGGGGAGATGCCTGCTGGGAACGTGATGTCCTGCAGACTTCTCCCCGTTGCCAAGCACTACAAGGTGGAGACGAGCATCTTCTCTGGAGTGATGGCTTGCTGCATGCAGGTGTCCTGCTTTGTAATATAAGGGGACAGCAAAGCCAACAGACTGTGAAAGATGGGGTCCATCATCCAGAGAAAATTCCTGAAATCTTTAGGATTATTCTCCTGGGTCTCCCACAAAAAAGGCATGTGCGAGAATTGGTCACGCTGGAGCAACCAATTCTTTATCCATGAACTCCTCCTCGCCCTGTTCATGGACTGGACTTGGGTCAAAGAAAGAACTCCAACACCAAGCCGCTGACCAGCAAAATCTCTACAATGAGTATATACCCTCAACATGGCTAGAAAACGGTCGGCTAGTCAGAATGAACTAACAGAACGCACTAAAAATCAGAAAGAACCTGAGAAGAATGATCTGAAAATCAGAAACGAGCGGACAAGAACGCACTGAAAAACAGATATGAACTGACAACACGCGCTGAAAGACAGGAACGAACCCACAAGCACAAACTGAAGAACAGATACGAACTGAATGCACGAGGCTGAAAAGTGTGAATCGTCTCTCGCTAAACTTCTACTAACATGAGATTAGCAGAAGGAGCCCAAAGGGTGGCACACTGGCTACTGAACTTCTTTTTTATAGTGCCGTCGTACGTGTTGTACATCAGCGCGTTCTTGCTGATCGGAATTTCCAACAACATTTGTGTGAACGTATGTATGCAAGACAAGGTTGAGCTAACATCTGTTGGAAAAAAAGCCATGGTTTTGTTGTCGGAATATCCGATCGCGTGTACAATACATAGCATAAGTGAGTTGATCTTTGCTTGATTAGCTGCTTTGGAGGGCAGAAGGGACTTTGGGGTCTAATAGACCTCAAATGTCTCATTAAAGAGTACCTGTCACCTGCTCAATGCTATCACATGGGTTTTGGAAATCCCTTGAGATATCAAGAAAGTTAACGCAGTATTAAACCCAAAAGCTAATATTTATTATATTGCAGTTCACCAGTTTATAGATGTTTTAGGCTTTATTTCTTCTATTTTCAGTTGATGATCTGGCCAGTAAGTCTGTTATTTTTCAAAACAGCAAGCTCTCTTCCCGATTTATCAGTTTACGGGGATGAGGCAAACCAATTATCACTGACATTGGGGCTTATAATGATCAACTTTGTAAAATCTTTATCCTAAAAGGAAAAAAGAATGGTTTTCTGTAACTGATTATAAAGCGTAAGCTGGAGTTCAGTTTAGTGTATTTAAATCTGCTAGTACATTTAACACTACATCCCCCCACCGCCAACTGAGAATACTGTTATCTGCTGTGCCCCCTGGTCTCTCTGGAGTGGCTCGAGGTACAGGCAGTATTTCTGAGTATACCACTTTGGAGGACCTTTTCTTCAATTGAGCTCCTAAGTCCCTAAAACCATTTTTGGATGCTCTACCTTCCGCTAACATTGTTATTGATTCAAATATGTACCATGACAACTGGGTCCTCCCCAGCCCCACCCAATGATCTGGGCATCTGATCCGTGATGTGCAGAACCCAAGCGCCTGGTAAATAACATACTGTTCTGCGATTGTGGTCTTTATGACAGGTTGCTCTGTTTGTCCTTCTAATAGCTGAAGCCCCTACCACCAGAGTCTGTCTATACTTATATAAATGGAAGTGGTATACCGTGCTAATTTTAACTATGAAAGAGTTGTGAGGAAAAAAGCAGCAATACAAACAAGAGATATAATCATGTACACAGGAGTTATTAAAATAGTATAGTTGCGCTAAGCAAATAAAATGAGAAAAAAAATGAAAATAGGACAAAAACACAATCTTTAGATCATTGAGTGTGGTAATATCAAATAGCACATATAAATGCACATAAATGTGAAAATGATATTATTAAAAGAAATAGTCTCTTAAAGATAGGGATTGAAGCAAGTTCAACAATGGAAGAATTCCAGCAGAATGGAAAGTTCTCGGGGCTTTCACCACCACCAAGGGAAAGAGATGGAACTCTCCATGTAGCAATCACCTGAAGGAATGGATGGAAGGAAGGATTCACCTGGCACCTCAAGGGCGTTTCCTGTTGTACACCTTAGGAGACATTGAGGTCCTCTGGATGCTGTGCGTGAAGTGTGCAGGATTGGCTACAAGTCCCCGGCTATTTTCCCAATGTACAGGATGCAGAGAGTTTCTATTCTGTGTGGAACAGCCTGTCCTGCCACCAAGGGCCTACCGTGTGGACTCGGCCATGTGCATGGTCGCTCAAGAGTCCGCTGTTCATACTCCCGTAGTGAGGCCTACTACCACAGACGTGATACCTGTCACGGTCAGTACTCGGGACGGAGAGGTGACCACTACCGATGTAACTACTACCACTGCTGCCATCATCAGACGAACTACTCTGGAGGTTAGGGATACAGCATCATCTACTTTGACCGCCACAACCATGCCTGCCTTGGAGAAGATAGGGCGATCCAAGTCATCCAGCAGATGCTGTCAAGGACACTTTATGAGTTCAATCAAACCTGACCGGAGGAAGGAAGTCACTTTGGAGAGGTCAGCCAACACTGATGGTGAGAGATCTGGGGCCATTGTGTTGGGTGGGACTGTGAGGAACGATCTCCCAGCGGAGGAACTGAGAGATTCAGAGTTGGACTCTCTCTCTGACACTGGAGATGATGACCTCTTTGAAATGATGTCACAGGAAATGCTCTGGGCTAATTCGGATGATGTTGCCACAACTTGAAGCATCTCCGGATGGCTGGCCCTGAATTCGGGGAGTGGAACGCCAAGTGCGGAAAACCCCGACAACCATAGACTTAGCCTTTCCCAAACCCGTAACTTTGCCCATGCTTAAAACCAGTTCAGATACTCTAGTGTGCAAGGCCCCTGACTCTTGTGTGCCCTTGGGAGATGGGAACACCAGAGCTTTGCCCAAGCTCGCAAGATCTCAGAGACTGTTAAACAAGTGCGTGGCATCGGAATATGGGTTTGAATTCTCTTATGTGCCTAGAGATGTGATGGACATTATTGAGCAACACCATGATGAATGGTATGCGGAGGATGTCTGGAATTATCTAAAGGTTCCGAAGCCGTTCCGGAAAAAGATCTTTTCACTGGATATGTACGAAAGGTTCACAGGGTGCCTCCAGCAGTGTAGTTATGGAAGGCACATGTACGAGGACAAAGTGGTAATCTGTAGACCAGGGTGGGACAATGTTGTTTACTTTGTTACCACAATAGATGCCCAAGGAAAGTCATTAACCTTGCCGGATCCCAGGTTCTACAGGCGAGGACAATGGCCAGAACAGTTTTTTTTTTTGCTTGAAAAAAAAAAGAGAGACTTTTTGCTGCCCCTACTTTACTTTTTGCGTGAGATCAAAGACTGTGGGTAGATAGCTAGATAGTAGGCTTTGAAGAGATTACGGGTCAAGCTTTACACAGCACAGCAAGAAAAGGAAAAATGTTTGTGACTAGCACTTATAACTTTCCCCACTAGGTGGTGCAAGTTTGCAAGGGCATACTCTGAACATTCTGAAGCTTTTAGCCCCTGTACACACGGTCGGAGATTTCGACAACCAAATCCGTCGGATTTTGTCCGTCGGATTTTGCCAGTCGGATCTTGTCCGAAACTGTTGCATACACACGGTCGGAAGTTGTCGAAAAATCTGATCATTCAGAACGTGATGACATAATTTCGTTACGATGGGACTACGTTCAGGCTAGTCGCCAATAGCTTTGATGTAGGAATTTGATCTGAGCATGCGTGGCACTTGGTCCGATCAAAATTCTCTACACATGATCGGAGTATGTCCGATCAAACCAGTTGGTCGGAAAATATTTCCAACAAGTTGGAAAATTGGGTCCGACGGATATTCCGACGGAATCAGTCCGATGCATACCACACACAGTCGGATTATCCGACAACACGGTCCGATAGGACACATTCCGACGGATTCTCCGACCGTGTGTACAAGGGCTTAGGCTTTTGGTACAGTTAAGTTGGAAGAGAAGAACTCATCTGCTTATGATGAGGACTTACCTTCCTAAACATGGTTTATTGTTTTATGTTTTTTTTTTCTTGCAGGAGGTCTTCTATCAAGCCACATAGAGGGTGGTTTAGTTAGATAGGTCTTGGGCTGCATTATATGTGATATTTGTGTGGATGAGCCTGTGTTGCTAACCAATGTTCTATAATGTTTAAAGTTTATTGTTTTTCCTTCCCTTTTCCCCATTCCAACCCTAAAAGTTCAGGTACTCATTTTTGATAGGACTAGATTTTTGATCTCTGGGTTTTTCTTTCTTTCCCAGACGATGAGGACATCGTCTAAATTGCCAGGGGAAGTATGTAGTGCCGGCTTCTGAAGAGCATGCGCTATGTGTTTTGTCATTTAACCTTACTCTTGAAGCACAGTTTGGTTTTGGCTTCAATTATCCTAAATTTAGACCTCAGCACCAGTCTAGCTGGACTGCCGGGTGTTCTGCCTGACCATAGGTGGTGCTGTCATCATGGCAGGGTGCAGAATGCAATCTAGTTGGGTGCATTAAGGTTATTCTCTCTCAGAATCAGCCCAGTGGGGGTGTCACTCTTGCTGTGCCTTCTGGGAGAGGGTACTTAAGGTGCAGATATCACGTGTTTTGGGGTTCCGGTCCAGAAGTGCTTTCTGACTGTTTGGTCCTGGTCCTCCTGACCAGCCCCCAGGACTGCCACGGCCTGGGGTGCAGATCCACTTGACTTCAAGCCTCTGAGCTGGCTAGCCCGAGGTAAAGAAACTGAAGGAAGGATTTGAAGGTGGTCCGGTGCCGTCTTGGTTAGTGGAGAGGCCCAGCAACTGTGAAGGTTTCCAGGGGAGGATTCTTTGGTAGAAGGCCACGCAAGGGTTGGCTTCTCAATAAGAGCCTGGCCAGTTGGAAGACCCCGAGTGAATCCAATCTCGTGTGGTATCTCTGGAACCAGCTGCAAGATAATGGTGCCATATGAGGGTTCTACAAGTTGACTACAAATACTTCAGTTTTTACTAAAGTGTTCTACACCGAGTCTGTGGCAGAGACTTGTATCTGATTTAAACACCTTGTTGGCTGCTAGACCTGGTGAGAGAAGGACTATCCAATAATGAAGAAGGTAACAGTAAGCCCAATTAAATCAGCCGCTCAATAATAGCATTGATTTCAACATATGCATTTAAACTCAAAGGTCTACAACATTTGACGCGATTTAGCCAACTTATTTTGAGTTTGGGAATAGCACTCTTTGGCCCTCCTCTCCAATGTGATTTTAGCTTTTCAATACCTATAAAATAGGTATCCCTAGGGTTTTGGTTGTGTACCTCCAAGTAATGCCTAAAAACTGGATGACCTTTAAACCCTCTCCTTATATTCCCAATATGCTTGTTTAACCTTGCTTGGAGAGATCGTACAATGCGCTCTATGTATTGTAATCCACAAGGACAGGTTAAAAGGTATACGACATGAACAGTAGAACATGTGATAAAGGGCTTTATTTGGAATTCCTGAGAAGTTCTGTTGGAAAAAAATTAGTTGGTTTTCCTATTTCTAATACTATTAATTGTACATACAGCACACCTTTTGCATTTATGGTACCCTACCAGACTGTGAAAAAATATAAGTTTATTGTTAATAGGGGGATCACACACAACCAGGGCTAATGAATCTTTCAAGGAGGGAACTCCTCTGAACACCACCTGTGGTTGATCTGGAAAAATAGGGCCTAAGGTGAATACACTCTCGCATAGCGGCGGCGGCGGTGGATTCAAAAAACGTTGTGACTTGCATATGTACAGAGACGCATTTTTATCTTCTACTGTGTGAGTAACATTTTATACATTTAATAAAACGTGATTGAAAACTGGATTACACTATGTCTGCCCTATGTTGCTTTCAATGAGGAAAAATCACTGGAATATTATTGGATGGTAACCGGATCAGCTCTGCAAAGCGACACAGGGGCTCACACTGTGAAGGCGCATTAACCCCTTATGGGGAGAGGGAGCTGGTGAGTGCGGCCAATTGTCTTTTATACAGAAATCGCACCGTTGCAATCCAGGAATCCACTTAATATTGAAGCACACTGTCACTTTTGTTTCAGCAGAACTTTCCAATTGGAGTATTATTGTTTTTCTGCCGTTGGATTTTTTACATCAACCTCAAATAGTTGTGCAAGAATGAGCAAAAAATAAAATACTCAAAGTGTTATAATTGTTGTAAAAACATAAGTGTTGTGTGCAGTAAAATAAACCAGGTGAGATCAACAATGTCAAAAGGTCAGATGACACCAAAAAAATTGGAAAATGTAAAAAACATATATAACAACCAATACCAGGTGTATATGTTATATCAAAAAAGAATATGCATATAAAGCTTTAACACAATGTGACAGTGCAAAGTCCATAAAAAAATAATTAGCATGCTGAATTGGAGCTCAGATGATAATAAGTTTCAAGAGCATGAATGGTGATATTCTGAATTAACACACGGCACCCAGGACTGTGCTTCCACCACCCAAGGGAAGGGTAGGTACTCTTACCCTAAGATGTGGATATACACGCCAGTGGCGGTTGGTAAAACAAGCATGGATGGAGGCCAGGATCTCAAGCCATGATCTCCTATAGTTGGACAGTGTGAACGCACACCTGCAGCGATGCAACAAGACAGCAGTACAGGAAGCAGAAGCTCAACCACGATATTCCTGGTAAGTAAAGACTCCTTGAAGTTCTCCTCCACCAAGGGAAAATGATGGTCAAAAAAAAGGAAGGCTTCCACGTAGCGCAGATCAAAACAATGTACGTATTTAATAATTAAAAAATTGTACAAACATCACTCAAGATGTGTACATAAAATATGATCACAGAAGCTAGTAAAACAGGTGAAGTGTATGGTGGCTAGCAGGCAATAACCCAACGTGTTTCGTCCAATGGGACTTCAACTGGGGTATAAGCCTGCTGCCACTCATTGCGATATATATATATATATATATATATATATAAATAAACAGTAATAGCCTAATTGGACCAGAATAAAAAAGATTAATTGAGGGCCCATCTTGGCAAATGTCGTGCTCTTCTCCCCTCGCCTTGAGTCACCAATCCTGGGAGCTTGGCGTTGGGATAACATCATCACGGCGTGCGGCGTGTGTTTCTTGCTTTGCTTTCTTTTACCGATCATGGGTCCATTAGTCGAGGCTACTGGTTGGTCACAATTACAAGACAAAGGCAAGTATTATAAGCAACACTAGATATACAGCCGGTCATACACCACAAAGTCTGAGACTAATATTCATGATATCTAATTATAAACAATATCATTATGACCATGTGTAAATATATAAACTCTTAAAAAATACAAATGAATAGTAATAATGAAAATAAATAAAAAATAATAAAACATGGATAAGGGTGACAGAAAACATGGAAAAATATATATGTGTAAACTCCTATAGAAACTGGTATGTGGATGTGACCTGCTAGAATATAATAAGCATAAGTCAATGAGAAATAAACCCATGAAAATAAGACCATAAGAAAAAAAGTCCATATCAAAAATCTAGGCTTTGTTAATAAAAGCATTTATATCCCAGTCGATATTCATTCTATAGGGTTAATACAGTTTAAGCTGGTATATCCAGAATGTTTCTAGAAATGATACACCTCATAGACAAGAGTCACCTCTCCAATGGGGGACAAATTTGTCTATGATCTGGAATTTAGTACCTAATGGGTTCTTATTGTGGTGGTGAAGATAATGCCTGGGTACGCTATGATTGATGCAGCCTTTTTTGATACTGGCGATGTGTTCATTCACCCTCACTGAAAATAATCTGATAGTCTGTCCTAGTCTGTCCTCAAAAGACTCAGACTTCCTCCTCCCACACGCATTGTGCAGGCATACATTGCATTTGTGACAGGGATAATATACCTTGAGATTGTGGAAAAAAGAAGGTCTGGTCAGAGAATCAATAACGTTTGGGGCAATCTGCCCACTCAAAGATCGTGCTGCTCTGCCTCTGTATGTTCCCCAAATTATTAAACTTATTCAGAGTTTTAACCATCGAGGTTCCAGGTTACTACCTACAGAGAAGAAAATCTTCCTATATCTGGCACACCATTAAACACTCTACCCTCCAAACACTGTTCTGTCATATGTACCCATTTATGCAATACTGTTTCCTGTGTCCCAATGTATGTCTAACATTGTTCACCTTCTTTATTATTTCTTCTGAAAAATAAAAACAAAATTTTGAAAAAGAAAAAGGTGCTGTAAACATAAAATGTGTGTTATATCAAATCAGCATCACTGTAAAAAATTACATGATTCTCAGCAATCATCACTGATAATAGATAGTATGACTTTTTGTTAACTCATGTAATTTGTTTGTGCATGGATTCCTATAATTTCACTCTAAATATTGCATTGAAGTTGGATATGCACATAAACACGTCAGTAGTGCATTTCTTTTGATTATATTGTTATTGTGCTGCACTTTTTCAAGGAATATTATTACCATTGGTGCAGGAACGCATGTCAGTGGTGGCTGCAATCAGTTTTTTGGTGTTAATAAGTTGCACTTGTCTTTACACACAAATGCTCTTTGAGCCCACGCATGCAGGAAACCTATTATAAGATTCACTCCCAATGGTGCATTACACCGATAAAAAAAAAAAAGCAATGGTCTTCCGGGGAGTCTGACATCTGCTGGAGGTGCAGGGAGGAAGGGGGATCCTTTCTTCATCTCTGATGGGGTTGTGCCAGTATACAACCTTTCCGGACACAAGTGAGGCACTGTATAAAACACATCACTGGATATAAAAAAAGATCTTAACGCTGCTTGGTATATCTCCTACACATAAATGACCTATCCTACAGACCTTATAAAAAAATCTCTAATAAGACACCTGCTTAATGCGGAAAAATTTTTAATTCCACTAAACTGGAAATCTCAAAACATTCCATCCATCAAAGAATTGCTCACAAAAATAAATTCTATCTATGATATGGAAGAAATTATTGCTATTAAGAGAGAAAACACCGTGCAGTTCCAGCAAAGGTGGAAACCCTGGCTCACCTTCATAAATTCAGAAACCTACAGAAAACAAATTGCTTAAGAAATCCACTTCAGCCCCTTCTTCTTACCTTACCTTTACTAAACTAAAGAATGCCATTTGGCCCTTAAAACCATCATCTGATTTCCTATGAGTCTACAAGACCTTTGGTTAGATTCTGAACTAGAATAGATACACTAACCCTGACAGCTCAACATTTTCATGAACAAGGTTGTTACTACTTTCTGATATTTGCTGATGTCGATCTACAACGATTTTGTGATACTCACTGAATTATACCTGTAACATAATGTTTTATTACATTTATTTTTGTATAACAGATCAACTCTTATGAAACACTGTTGCACTATTTCTCATATATCTTCTGAAACCAAAACTCCTACATGTATTCTGTAATACGCCATGTTATGTTTTGTACTTGTTTTACTTGTACAATAAACTTTATTGTAAAAAAAATAAATAATTTGCACTGAGTAGCTTGGAGACAACAAAACTTAATTTCATGAATAAGAGTATATCATCAGCATACAAAACAATCTTCTCCTCCAGCAAACCTCTCACTAACCCAGAGATATCTGAGGAGTGGCAAAGCAGACAAGCCATTGGCTCTATAGCAATGGCAAAAAGAAGAGAAGACAAAGGACACCCCAGTCTAGTGCCTCTTTATTGGTTAAAAAAAAGGACTGTTAGCCCTTGTACACACGGTCGGAGATTCCGTCGGAATGTTTCCTATCGGAGCATTTTGTTGGATATTCCGACTGTGTGTGGTCTGCATCGGACTGTTTCCGTCGGAATATCCGACGGACCAACTTTTCCAACTTGCCGGTAACATTTTCCGACAAAATGCTCCGATCGGACATACTCCGATCATGTGTAGCCTACTCCGACGCACAAGGTGCCACGCATGCTCACAATCCAATTCGGACACGGAAGCGCTCGCTCAGGTAAAACTACTGTTCGTAATCGATATAGCACATTCGTCACGCTGCAGTGTTAAAAATTCTTTCATGAAGCGCATTCTCTTGTTCTTTACAATGCTGCAAGAAGGAACTTCTTTTGATGCTCATAGTCACACATACTTCTCCTGAACGTATTTCCTGACTTTTTTTTACTCATTTCAGCAAAACAATTTTTGAATTCTTCACATCTACACAATTTTATTTTTTGTTTATTGTTTTTTGCTTGAATTTTGTGTTTGTTTTTTTCATAAACATCTCCTTTTTTGACAGTTTGCTAATCTTTCCATTTTTTGGGGTGTGTTTTGTGTGTAAACTTACCACAACAACATTATTATATTTTTTTATATTTTGTTTTTCTTTTTTGATCTATGGGAGGTTTTTTAGTGTTGGCACCCCTTGTTATTCATTTCACTTTGTTTTTTTGAAATGTACCTACCTGCTCACAAATAACCTGGCCTTTTTGAAGTAAAACACACACGCAAGTATTTCTTCAAACAAAAAAAACGTCGGAAGACTCAGCGGGTGTGGAATGCGTGGAAGGAAGAGTAGAGAGTGATTCTCTGGCCTCTGTCTGGTCTAACAGAAACTGCATCCTGTTATAATACCACAGCCTGGGGACATAAACGTCATCTGCTGAAGCACCAGATTGCATGGACTGCAGCACCTTCAGATATGTACTCCTCAGGCCACGGATTTTCATTTTTAAATAGTTGACATCTGCCTTGGGGGACCACCGGCTTCACAAACTTAACCAGCTTCTCCACTGCTGCCTGCCTCTTTAGTTTGTTACTATACTGAGGGTGTTTCGCTTGCTACAGGCAGGGCATCTCCCTGTATTTATCGATGTACAGAGGGAGGAAGCTATGATCATTGAACCTGTCCATAATGTCTGCAAGACACAACACAAGACAAACCCTAATGTCAGGCTAAACTCTACTAATGCAGGCCTCAATCTAGAAGCAGTATAGCCTAGTGATGTACCAAGTTCAAAATTTTACCTTTGTTTGCATGTTCGTCGCATCAGCTTCTCTTGCATTTTATATACAGTGCGCATGCGTGAAACTCCGCCCACCCCTGACGTTCTTTCTAGACTATTCCCCGCCCCTTCGCTTTCGGCGCAGTGGGGAGAGCACATGGCGGAGAGAACGCAGGTGCGCAATCAGAGTTCCACTAATGAGGAGGAGGGTGAGGAAAGCCCGGAGCCTGAAATGTCCCTATCCAGGAAGAGAAGATTTAAGGCCTCAAATATGTCTTTTGGAGAGATGTTGGAGATGGTGGACATATTGAACAGGACCGACTATAATGGGAAGTATGGACCTTACCCAAACCCAAATATCAGAAAGGCCAAGATCATGAATAAAGTTGTGAAAGGTCTATAGAAGAATTTTGGGGTACACCAATCCATGGATCCAATGAGAAAAGCTGGCCAGACCTGAAACTGAGGGAGCACGAGCAGTACATAAGGATCAAGCGTGTTCTTCAAAAAAGTAAGTAGTTGTCATGTGTTCATATGATTATTCTTGCTTGCATACATGCTCCATGTGCTTTGATTTCATGTTGTGCATTTTAAAATGGCCACTTTCAAGTTCATGGTTTCATTCGTTCGTAAGAAACATCGTTCTGCAGGTAAGTATTCCAGCTTAACAAAGTGTCCACAATAATGTTCTCACCTTGGAACTCGGCCAAAAAACACAATTTCAAAACCAGAAGCAGAGGAGCAGGAGGAGGAGGAGGAGGAAGGAGAGATCGTTGAAGTTGGACAAATTGTCACCACAACAGGTGAGTGTCGGAGAACACAGCTTCCGGTAAGCTCATCAATGTATGTCACCATACTTATAATACATGGTGTGTTTATTTGCTTTGTTTTGTAGATAATGTGGAAGAAGAATCCCATTTTACCAGTGCAAGTGCCCAGATCCTGATTGGGGAGATAATGGGGTGCAATTGGGATTTAGAAAATATACAGCAAAACATCAATGATGTTAAAAACAAAATGAAGAACATCATTGATGTTTTGGGGAGAGTGTGAAACAGCCCAAACTAGCTAGGGTTTTATTTTTTGGCTTTTAAAACACAACTTTTGTATTTTTTGAAAATCCAAATTTGGAAGATGCGCAGAGTGTGTCAACATGCGCTATCTCCCATCATGGGGGATCAATGTACGTGTTTTGTGGAAAATGGCTGAGATGAAGGGTTGCAGCCCCAAAACATGTACATTGATCACCCATGATGGGAGATAGCACATGTTGACACACTGTGTGCATCTTCCAAATTTGGATTTTCCAGGGGTGACACCCCATGTGATGAAGGCAATATCAGTCCAGTTTGTGCATACTCATGTCTGATATTGTCTTCACTTTTCAAAGTTGAACTTTGTAAGTTCCTGTGTTCTGTATGTTACGCTTTGATACATGCCTGTTTACAAAAAAACACAAAGTTAAAAAATAATTACCTAAAAGACTGTTTTTGATACACCCAATTTGTTGGTTTGTTGTAAAACACTAAACACACATGTGAATGTGCTTTGATTAAAAAGTTAAATTATCAACAATGTGTGGCTTCCTTTTTCATTGCGAAAAAATGGGATTTTTATATACAGCTTACCTGTAAAATCCTTTTCTTGAGAGTACATCACGGGACACAGGAGCTTCATTACATAGTGGGTTATATAGGCACCTCTGGTGATTGGACACTGGTTGACCCCAATTAAGGAGAATTCCTCCCCTATATAACCCCTCCCATCTGGGAGGCACCTCAGTTTTGTAGCAAAGCAATAAGAAACCACGTAAAACCCAAGAGGGGCGGGAGCCCTGTGTCCCGTGATGTACTCTCAAGAAAAGGATTTTACAGGTAAGCTGTATATAAAAATCCCATTTTCTTGATCATACATCACGGGACACAGGAGCTTCATTACATAGTGGGATGTCCCATAGCAATGCTCAGATTGAGGGGAGGGAGACACAGATCATAAATATAGACCGCCAGGGACCGGAGGACCTAAACTGCAGCCTGCAGTACACTGCGCCCGAAGGCGATATCCTCTTGCCCTCTGACATCCACCTGATAGAATCTGGTGAATGTGTGGACTGATGACCAAGTTGCAGCCTTACAGATCTGAGCCAGGGAGGCCTGGTGATGCACTGCCCAAGAAGCACTAACAGCCCTAGTAGAGTGCGCTTTCACACGAAAAGGAGGAATCTTCCCCTTTAAACCATAGGCCTGAGAAATAACTTGTCTAATCCACCTTGAGAGAGTGGATTTTGACGCCGCCTGGCCCTTTCTAGGGCCTTCCGGCAAAATAAATAAGCAATCAGTTTTCCTTATCTGAGTAGTTGCCTGAAGATAAATACTGATTGCTCTAACCACATCCAAAGTGTGTAAAGATTCTTCTTCTGTGGACTGAGGGTCCGGAAAAAAGGATGGTAGGATTACATCCTGATTCAAATGGAAACCCGAAACCACCTTAGGTAGAAAGGACCTGTTGGGACGCATGACCACCCGGTCCTTATGGATAATTAAATATGGCTCTTTGGCCAGCGGCGGACATGTGAGCAGCAAGCTTACGGAGCTCCTCCGGCACCGATTCATCCTGAACAGCATACGTAATCCCTACCTAGATACCGACCTTATAGCCACCACCGCACTGCCCACTACCTTCACGGGCACCCGCTGGAATGGGTCGGAACGGTCCTGCGAGCCAGAAATCCGCCGCGGACCGGGCGGCCACGCTGACGGGCAGCAAGGCCAAAGATGGCGCCGGCGCGTCCTCCGCCAAGGGGAAGTCCTCTAAAGGCAAGGCACAGGCGAAGGCTGACTCCGGCCCCTCGGCGAACTCACATGTGCCCTCCGGTGTTCCGGGTAAGCCGAAACCACCGACAACCATCAGGGAACATTTTGCGGATTCTCCGCATGGACAGCATACCCCCCCCCCAGCGTCCCCGAGAGCAGAGCAGGCCGTAGACCCCTGGGAGGAGGGTGAGGCCTGGGAGAGAGACAGCGACCCGGGGGACCCCACTCCACAGGTGGACAGGGGGTCGGAAGGGGAGAGAACGGCAGAGGGTGCGGAGGAACTTACTTTGAAGCATGTTATGGACGCTATCCATCAATGCCAAACCACTCTGACCACACAGATCGAAACGGTTAGGCTGGATCTCTCTATTGTTAAGCATGACATGCAAAAGATTCGCTATAGGATTTCCACTGCGGAGCAAAGAATCAGTGAGGTGGAGGACAATATGCAACCTATGTCTGCTACTCTCCGCACACATCAACAAGAGATTACTGAACATGCTGCTAAATTGGGAGACCTTGAGGACCGAATGCGCAGGAATAATTTACGTTTCGTGGGATTCCCTGAGGGTGCGGAGGGCAAGGACGCGGAGCAATTCCTGGAGCAATGGCTGAGCACTCTGTTGGGACGGGAGGCACTGTCACCTCTGTTTGCAATCGAACGAGCTCATAGGGTGCCCATGCGCCCTATGCCCCCTGGAGCCCCTCCGCGACCCATTTTAGCCAAGATCCTTCATTTTCGGGATAAAGAATGCATTATGCGTACCGCGCGGAACTTACAAGATATACAATACAACGGAAAAAAGATCTCCATTTTCCCGGATTTTTCTGCTACTACTCAAAAGCAAAGAGCGGCCTTCCTCCATGTTAAGAAACGCCTCCGAGAGAAAAATCTTCCATATAGTATGATGTACCCGGCCAAATTACGAGTTGTTAATGACGGCAAGGTACAATTTTTCCTTTCATCCAATGAAGCCTCGGATTGGTTCGATGGAATGTAACATTCCGGTCCCTGCCTGTTTTCTCATGGCCGTCACGTTGTGTGCCTTCCCTACAGTCTATGATGGAATTCTATACACATGGCGGAGGACGACCACTCTATACGGTACTTTCTGGTTGACTTTATTCTGTTCTTGTTCCTTTTTGCAGTTGTCCTACCCAAAGCACCGGAATTGACACTGAACCGCCATTTTGCCCTGCTGGCCGACCCGGACCTGGCGTCTACACTTACTCTGGGATGCGCATATCTTTCTTTGGCTACTGTATCAGGTGCCTTAGTTGTGATATGTTTTGCCGGAGGAGGCACAAGCTTCCTCTTTTCTGATCTGACATAGTTTTTTTTTTACTAAACTGACACTGGGAGCAACGACTGGTCACTCCCTGGACTAAACAGTTTTTCTGTTTTTCTTCCCTTTTTGGTTTTCTTTTTTGGGCTAAAGCTCGTTATGGTTGGGGGTAATGAGCAGGGAGGGGGGAGGGGGGAATGGGGAAGGTTAGTCTGGAGATGTTTGCTCCTGTTTTTTTTCCTTGGTATACCTGATGCACGCACGCAACGACACCGAAAATATTGGTGGGAGTTTCAACTTTTTCATTTTAGGTTTATTGTCTATGATGTGTCGGGGGGGAGGGGGGGGAGTGGGACCCTTTTGCTGTCCTGCCCTCTCTCCTCTCCCCCCTCCATATGACTACTGTGTTATACAAATAAGCTTTAACTGTCTTACTTGGAATGTCAGGGGGCTGAACTCGAAGATTAAGAGATCACTGGTCTTTGACTATTTGAAACGCACTAAGGCGCAAATAATTATGCTTCAGGAAACTCACCTGATGGGTTCAAAGGTTATGGCCCTGAAAAAGAGGCATATTGCTCATGCTTTCCATGCCACTTACTCGACCTATTCTAGAGGGGTATCTATACTCATATTACGATCCCTACCTGTCCAGATACTAGAGGTTAGGACTGACCCGCAGGGGTGCTATGTAGTGGTCATACTACAATACCTGGGTGTGTTATATACTTTGGTAAACCTTTACATGCCCCCACCATTTGATTTACAAAGATTGGGAGCCTGCATGGCGGTGGTTCTCCCTATGTTGCGTGGTCACCTTATTATGGGAGGGGATTTTAACCAGGTCATGAATGCTGATCAGGATAGGCTACGCTGCACTAGACCATCATCTACGGTGTTAAGTGACTGGGCTGCGTCCTATGACCTCAAGGAGGTCTGGCGATGGAAGCACCCGGATACCCGAGAATTCTCTTGTGCATCGGCATCCTATAGATCGCTTTCTAGATTGGACATGTTTTTCCTTCCTGGGGCTGCATTGCCAGAGGTGGAGGCTATCTCCTATCTACCCAGGGCTATATCGGATCACTCACCTCTACAACTGACTATGAGAGCGGGCATTGTCCTGGGTGAGCGTGTGTGGAGGATGAGCCCATATTGGTTGCAGGAGACCATGGTAGCATCAATTTGTAGAGACGCAGTGACACACTTTTGGAAGGAAAATAGGGAAGAGGTCCCCGAACTAATCACCTGGGATGCTTTCAAAGCGGTCTCTAGGGGGGCGTATATGCAAGGAGTATCGGATTTCAAGAGAGCGACTGGGGATTGTTTGAGAACTCTGGCCAATCAGTTACAGGGGGCAGAAGACTCTTACGTTAGAGATCCCTCTCCTCATCATTATCAAACTCTGCAAAGTGTTAGTAGGGAGTATGAACTTGCACTGCTCTCGAAAACACAAAAGAAAAATCTATACCAACGTCAATGGATTTTTGAGATGGGGGACAGAAGCGGGAAATTGCTGGCGTTTTTGGCCGCTCCGCTCCCGGACCCTATTTTCATCCCCTGTGTTTATGATACCTCAAACACTCTCAGGGATACTCAGGATGAGATTGTGGAAACTTTTTACAAATTTTACACGGAATTGTACCGCTCCCAAGCCCATTATACCATCCCGGAATTATATGAATATGTGGATAGAATTGACTTCCCGGTACTACCCTTAGAACAAAAGATGTCTCTAGAAT
Organism: Lithobates pipiens; assembly: GCF_037356315.1. NCBI lineage: Eukaryota > Metazoa > Chordata > Amphibia > Anura > Ranidae > Lithobates > Lithobates pipiens. The sequence continues at coordinate 354,076,614 of NW_027507758.1, read as the reverse complement.
CACCTATCTCCGCCGAGGAGATACTCCTTACCATTAAAAGTTTTGCTAAACATAAAACTCCAGGCCCAGATGGCTTCCCTATAGAGTGGTATTTAGAATATCAAGATGTTCTAATCCCTAGACTAAGAAAGCTTTACTCGACTATTTTTGAGCAAGGCTGCTTACCATCATCTATGCAGGAGGCCCTAATTGTATTAATTCCCAAGCCCAATAAAGACCCACAATACTGTGAATCCTACAGACCCATCTCTTTAATTAATACGGACTTAAAAATTTTATCTAAGATTTTGGCCACCCGTCTAAATACCATCATTACTGCTCTTATTAATCCAGACCAAACTGGCTTTATCCCTGGTAGGTCCACTTATAGTAATATTTGCAGATTATACACTAATTTACAAGCCCCCAATAAGTTGTCTGTCCCCCGAGCTACTGTATCTTTAGATGCCCACAAGGCATTTGATTCCGTGGAGTGGCCGTACCTTATATATATTATGGAAAAATTTGGTTTTGGACAGAATGTTATCACCTGGATTAGGATATTGTATGATCAACCTATTGCCCGTCTTAGGCTTAATGGGATTATTTCTAGACCCTTCAGAATCCACAGGGGCACCAGACAGGGTTGTCCTCTGTCACCCCTGTTGTATGCCCTGGCAGTGGAACCTCTAGCGAGGTTATTGAGGAGTTCTCCGGAACTTCAGGGCATGTGGATTGGCTCCTTGGAAGAACGTATCTCGCTATATGCTGATGATATGTTGCTCTACTTGTCAAACCCTAAACACACGATTCCCAAAATGCTGAGGTTGATCACTGATTTTGGCATATATTCAGGCCTGAAGATTAACTGGACTAAGTCCACTGTATTCTCGTTAGACTCAGAGTCCCCTGCCCACTTGCCACAACATTGTCCGCTTCAATTCACAACATCGTTTAAATACTTGGGGGTGGTGGTTAGGCTACCGATTTCGGCATACATCCAGGATAACCTTCTTCCTTGTATAGCTTCGCTTAAGGCTAAACTCAATAACTGGGTGGGTTTACCTCTTACATTGATGGGGAGGGCTAATTTATTTAAAATGGTGTTTTTCCCTAAGTTGCTGTATGTCTTGGCGAATTGCCCAGTGTATGTACCAAAGAAGATCTTTCAAGAAATTGACTCTTTGATATCTACATTTTTATGGTCTCCCAAGAATCCACGGATTGCATTGGCTACTTTACAATTACCAATACACAAAGGGGGGCTAGCAATACCGAATCTGCGACTGTACTACTATGCATCACAGTTGGTATATGTTCATTGGTGGCTATTTCCACAGTTGAACAATGCTGCTACTGCAACAGAGGCAGCGTTGCTCTCCTCCTATGAAACACTGTCAAATGTGATCTTTAGAGGAGCGATTTCTGAGAGGAGGGGTACAGATATGATTGCAAACTCTCTCAAAATCTTTAAGATATGTAAGACACTGGTGCCTGAGCCCCACCCCACGATTTCTCCTAATCAACCCATATGGAATAATCCGGTGTTCCCACATTTTAGAGATCTCCCTTTTGCTGGCAATTGGGCCGAAAGGGGTTTGAAATATGTCCACCAATTGTACGAGGAGGGTAGATTTAAAACCTTCCCGGCGTTCCGACAAGAGTTGGGTATACCTGAATCCTGGAGGTTTAGATATTTACAGTTGCAGCATGCGGCCGAGTCTCAACTTGGGCTCCGGGCTGTTACCTTTCAGAATTCTACTTTGGAAGGGGCGCTTGCCCAACCAGAACATACTAAACTGGTTTCCAATTATTACAAATTATTGAATGAGCCTAAAATTTCTAGATTGCAAATCCTGAGACAACAATGGACGAGGGATGTACCTGACCTGTCGGACGATAATTGGGAGGAACTTCTAGATACTTATTTTAGCACTGCTATTTCCGCCAGAGATAAAATGTTCCAGATACGCATTTTTCATAGGATATACTATACTCCTCTACGCCTTTTCCGTATGCGGAAACTGCCTTCTCCTCTGTGTCATAAATGTGGTAGGGAAGAAGGTAACCTACTACATATGTTGTGGGATTGTGAGCGGATAAGACCATTTTGGTCACAGGTGACCCACTTTGTGGCGACTACCTTTGACCTCCCTAATATTTGTAGCCCTAAATGGTGCCTCCTCTCAGTTTTTGAGGAGGTTGGCATTAGTAACCATCAGAAACAATTTTTGCGTTTTCTCCTTTATTATGCTAGGAAGACGGTCCTATTACATTGGACGCGCACATCATTGGTCTCCCTGAACAAATGGAAAGCTTTGATTAACCAAGACTTGCCAATATATAAAATAACGTATGAAACAAGGGGTAAGCCAGGGAAATTCCTCAAAATATGGGGAGACTGGGTGGATGGGATAGATACATGTAATTCTGCTCCTCTATGATCTGTTATGCGGTAATTAGCGCTGCCATGGGATTTCTAGGCCCTTGACAGGATGATTTGAGGTTCTAGACCTCATACCCACCTAATTGGCATCCTTATGAGTGCATCTGTTCTTTGTTGGGTTGTTTGTTGTTGTTGGGAGGGTGGGGGGAGAGGGTGGAAATAAAAAATACAAGTGGAATATGATTTTGATGTAACTGAGGTACAGGGCACTTATTGTTGTACGGCTTGTCATTGTTTATCAAGTTATGTTTATATCCCACAAAGATGTATACAATCTGCTTATTATATATGTCTGTGCCAAATATTATTAATAAAAAACGGAGTTTCAAAAAAAAAATATGGCTCTTTGCTGGAAAGAGCTGCCAGCTCCGATACTCTTCTAGCCGTAGATATGGCTACCAAGAAGACCAGCTTTTTAGTCAGGAGAACTAAAGAAGCCAGATGCAAAGGTTCAGATGGTTGCCCCTGCAAGGCCGAGAGAACCAAATTCAGATCCCAAGGGCATACCGGATCTAACTGGCGATCTTGTCCGCATGGCCCCCTGGATAAAAGCCCGTACCAGGGAATGTGATGCAAGTGGCTTTTGAAAAAATACTGACAGGGCCGAAATCTGCACCTTGATAGTGCTTATGGCCAAATTAATTTCTAGGCCTGACTGGAGAAAGGCCAAGATTCTGTTAATGACATACTTTCTAGGATGCCATTTCCTGAGTTCACACCAGGAAACATATGTCCTCCAGACTTTGTAATAAATAAGCCTGGAGGCTGGCTTTCTGGCATTGACCAGAGTAGAAAGGACTGGCCCCGAAAGGCCAGGGTCTCTCAGAATGTGGGTCTCAGCAGCCAAACCGTCAAATTCAGACTGCGTAAAGCAGGATGGTAGATTGGACCCTGTGAGAGCAGATCTGGCCGGAGAGGGAGGATCCATGGCCTGCCTACTGCCAACTTCATGATTTCCGCGTACCATGGTCGCCTGGGCCAAGCCGAGGCCACCAAAAGGACCGACTTTGTCTCCCTCTTGACTCTTCCCAGGAACCGCGACAGAAGCGGGCTCGGGGGGAAGGCATAGATCAGATTGTACTGATCCCAGGGAACTGTCAGAGCATCTGACCCCTGAGCAAGTGTATCTCTTGTCCTTGACACAAACTTGTCCAGTTTTCTGTTGAACCTGGATGCAAACAGATCTACGCCTGGAGTACCCCACTTGTGACATATGTTCCGAAACACGTCGGGGTGCAGAGCCCATTCTCCTGGGCACAACTGCTGGCGGCTCAGAAAATCAGCCTGCCAATTTTCCACTCCTGGAATGAAGACTGCAGAAAGACACGGAACATGCTTTTCTGCCCAGATAAGTATGCGATTCACCTCTTTTTGGGCCACCAGACTCCTGGTACCGCCCTGGTGATTGATATAACCCACTGCTGTGGCATTGTCGGACCGAACCGGAACCGGGAAACCTCACAGTCTGTAAGACCACTCTATGAGAGCCATGTAAACTGCCCGGATCTCCAAGATATTTATGGGCAGTAGTTTCTCGGTCGCAGACCATTTCCCCTGCGAGCACGTCTCCTCCAATACTGCTCCCCAGCCTGTCAGGCTGGCATCTGTTGTGATAATCTTCCATGGAAGAGGAAGAAAAGTTTTGCCCTTCAGCAAATTCTTGGTTTGCAACCACCAGACAAGACTCTTGCGTGTCCCTGGGGATAGACGCATAGGAAGATCCAAGGATTGGGGCTTCCTGTTCCAAGCAAGGATGCATCTTTGCAGAGGCCTTGAGTGGAACTGGGCGAATGGGACGGCCTCGAAGGAGGCGACCATTTTCCCTAACAGTCTCATGCACAACCGAATGGGGGAAGATCTTCTGCCCAGAATCAGGCGCACCAGATCCCCAATGGCCAAGGCCTTTAGCCTTGGAAGAAACACCCTGCCCTGAGCGGTGTCGATGATCATACCCAGGTGTTCCAACCTGGTGGCCGGCTGTAGGGACGACTTTTCTAGGTTTATGATCCAACCTAGGCGTTCTAGGTGTTCTAGCGTTCTGGTGACGCTGTGATTTAGGAACGCTGCTGTTTTTTTCATGAGAAGCAAGTCGTCTAGATAAGCCATGACGGCTATGCCCTGAGCTCTTAGGTTTGCTAAGAGAGGGTCCAGAATCTTTGTGAAGACTCGAGGGGCCGTAGCAAGCCCGAAAGGCAAGGCCACAAATTGAAAATGGCGCTGCTCTACCGCGAACCTTAGAAATTTTTGGTGTGCGGGAAAAATTGGCACATGGAGATATGCATCCTTGATATCTATTGATGCCATGAATTCTCCCCCTTGCAGGGAGGAGACCAGCGTGCGGATTGACTGCATTCGGAAGGACCGGATGCGTAAAAACCAGTTCAGATCCTTCAGATCCAGGATAGGTCTGACACTTCCATTTGGTTTTGGAACGGTGAAGAGATTTGAGTAAAACCCTGAACCCTGTTCTTTCGGTTTCACTTCTACTATCACCCCCTGGGATAGTAACTGATCTAAGGCCAGAAATAGCGGCCTTTGCTTTACTGGATCCCTGGGGATCCTTGACCTTAGGAAACGAGAAGGTGGAATCTCCTGAAACTCTACCCTGTAGCCCAGAGATACCGAAGAGATCACCCACTTGTCCTGGATCTCTTCCCGCCAGGCTCCTGCAAACTGCAAGAGCCTTCCCCCCACTCTGCCGAGCGGGGGCGCCCCTTCACAAGGAAGCTTTTGGGCTCTGCTTGGCAGGCTTTCGCCCCCAAGTCTTTTTCTGCCCCTGGGCTCGGCCTTGAGCCTTTCTAGTAGAGGAGGACTGAGAAGGCCGTCGCCACTGCTTAGAGCTTGATGCTTCGGGAGAGAGAGCACGCCTGAATGAAGGACGCTTGCTCCTTTTGACTGGAAGGAGAGTAGATTTACCCCCTGAAATATTTTGGACGAATTTATCTAATTCTTCTCCAAACAAACGTTCCCCTTTAAAAAGGAACCCAATCAAATGCTTCTTGCATGACAGCTCAGCTGCCCAATTCTTTAGCCATAGGGCCCTTCGCATGTGAACCAACATGAGAGACAAACGTGATGCTTGTTGGACGGAATCCAAAATCGCATCAATCATGAAACACAGAATGTGAGGCAATTCTGCATAATTTTCTACTTCCTCACTGGGAAGGAGCCCAAGCATCTGCTTAACCTGTTCCTTGAGGAACTGACACAACCCTACAGCTGCGACTATAGGTTGCACCACAGTGCCAGCCATGGAAAAGGAGGCTTTTAATAAGGTTTCCAGCTTTTTATCAGTTGGATCCTTGAATACCTGCGCATTATCCAATGGACAAGTCAGGTTTTTATTCACACAAGAAACAGCCGCATCGACAGATGGGACCCCCCACTTCTTGGTGAAACTTTCCTCCACAGGATAATGCATAGAAAACCTTTTAGGAGGAGCAAACAGTTTATCGGGATGTCCCCAATCCTCATACATCAATTTATCCATTAAGGGATGAATTGGGAAGGAATAGGCAGTCTGTGGGGCTTTCCTGACTCCCAGGGAAGAAACAGAGGATGTAGTGACTTCAGCAGCAGGCATTCTGAATGTGGTACGCATCAATTCAGTATAATACTGCACCTGCTTTCTGAGTGCCTGGGAGGAGGGGACTATCTCCTCTTCCTCTGACTCATCCGACTGCTCATGATCCCTATCCCAAGATAGGGATCCCTCCTCATTTTCAGAAGAATCATCTGAGAGAGGGATTTCAGCAGAGGGAGGGGATCTACCCCTTTTCCTGCTATCTTTCAGGGAAGCAGAAATAAAATTCATGATTCTCCCTTCAAAACCCTCCAATGTAGCCCTAAGGGAGTCCTCAGTGACATAAACCGGGGCTGAGACATTAGGAGAGGCTGCAAAACCGGACAGGGGTACTGACTCGTCTTGAGAGGCTGGCTCCAGTCTTGCAGGGGGGGATGGTAACTTACAGGCACTTTTGGAACCCCTGGACCTAGGCGGTGATTTACCAGTGCCTTTGCTACCTCCCCCTGAGACCCTCTTACGAGGAGACATAGTCCTAAGCTACAAAGCAGAGGTACTAGTACAAGTGCAATCACTGTTGTGCTTAAAGTCTCACAATAAATATATATGCTTAAACTGCACAACCTGATGCTGAGTAGGTGTCTAAGGTTTGCCTGGATCCAATCCCCATGGATGCTTACTGCCCACAGCTCCTGTGTCTCCAATTACAGCCCCCTGACGCTCTGGGCTTTTTAAAATTGCCGCCTGGCGCCTGCGCAGTACAGCGCCGTGCACACTGACGTGCGCGGCTCGCAACCACACTCCCCCCTCCTCCATTAGGCCAGGAATGCGCGAGGACCGCGGGATCCAGGGGGGGGGAAGGAGAACCCAAACGGAGCTGCGTGGGACCCTCAAACTACGTGGGACCCCTGTTTACCTTGATGTGGCAGGGACTGCAATGGAGACGTGAGTCAGCTGGAGAACCAGGCTTCACTGAGCGTGTGTATTGAAAGGCATGTAAGTATGCATCAGGCTGCTCTTACTCCCTCTAGTGGTGGAAACCAGGTAAGACATACAACTACTCACAATGAAGAAATCCATTCATATATTTATATATATACAGGATTAACTTCCCTTACCTGTCCTCGCCGCAGGAATTGCTGAACCAGACAAATTCCAGCCTTCACCCATCACGGCGGGTATTGTTAGCCAACCTTCAGGTTTATCTGGGGCTCTTTCTCGGAAGAACCCCCTACCTGGGCCATGTAGAAAGCTCTGCCAGAAACTTTCGTGCGCTCTGTATAAACAGTACACCAAGTCTGGTTTTCCCAGAGCCCAGTCTTCCAATGGAGAGGACTTACAGGCAAAACCTCGCTTCTTCGGCTGACGAGGCCCGGGTACCATACCATCTTGGGAGTCAAAATATCGGCCCGAGGTATGGATCCGGTTTGTTGTAGCCCTTAGGCCCTCGCAGGGACCTGCATAGAGCTAATGTTTTACGTGACCAACCACCATAGACACTGGCGAAAAAACTGAGGTGCCTCCCAGATGGGAGGGGTTATATAGGAGCAGAATTCTCCTTAATTGGGGTCAACCAGTGTCCAATCACCAGAGGTGCCTATATAACCCACTATGTAATGAAGCTCCTGTGTCCCGTGATGTATGATCAAGAAAGATGTATTTGGAGTAAAATTGTTGTTTTCGGTGAGAATGGGTGTTATTTACTAAAGGTAACTCCACTTTGCACTCCAAGTGCAGTTTCAGGTGTACTTTTGCAGTGCATAGTGGATGTGCCTTTAGTAAATCACACCCACTGTGATGTGTTAATTTTCACAATCATGCCATTTTCCTGCCATGGTGCTGAAAATGAGCAAGATTTTGGTCAGTAATGCACTACATACATTAGTTACCAAAAACAAGCTGTGTGTAGCAGACCCACAACATAATACGATTATCTGAAGAAGAGACTGTCCCCTCATCTCGCTCAGAACTTGGGTTTGCACTGTTGGTGAAAAAGGCACAACAAGAAAAAATCATAAATTTACCTAGGAGACACCTAAAACCAAGCCAAGCAGTAAATGAAAACAAATCTTGGAGTTTCAAAGAAGTATGTATTCCTAAAATGCCGCTCAGACATTGTCTGGCATATCAATGGCCCCCCTACCCACAAAGTAGTCCATGTATTGGGTTCTGACCTCACGGGCGCTTTGGGGGGCAAGCCAGTACGAGCAGCTTCAAGGCCCATGAGGTTCTCATTTTCTAGCAAGTCTGCTTCTTGGCCAACTGAAACTGCATAGTTTGCAGAATGTCTTTTTAGGAAATTGTGAAGAACACAGCAGGCCAGCACAATGTGAATGATTTTGTATTCCGCCATGTGGATAGGCGTTAAAAAAAGGCAGAACCAGCTGGCCAGTATTCCAAAGGTGTTCTCCACCACTCTTCGGGCTCTGGACAGGCGGAAATTAAAAATCCTCTGGTCCGTGGTGAGGGTCCTCATCGGGAAAGGCCGCATCAGATGGTTTGCCAGGGCAAACGCCTCATCCGTGACGAAGGCGAACGGGAGTCCTTCCTGATTCTCTTCTGGGGGGGCAAGCCCAGACTGCCACTCTGGAGACGCCAGTAGAACTCCGTCCGTGAGAACACTCCACCATCCGACATCCGTCCATTTTGCCCCACGTCCACATACAGGAAGTCATAGGTCGCAGACACCAGCGCCAACATCACGATACTATTAAACCCCTTGTAGTTAAAATAGTACGACCCCGAGTTGGGTGGTGGGACGATGCGGACGTGCTTCTCATCAATTGCACCTCTACAATTGGGAAAGTCCCAACGACTGGCAAAGTGGGAGGCCACAGTCTGGTATTCCTGTGGCGTTGAAGGACACTGTGGAGTGAAACAAGACCAAAAATTAGTAATTTTGCAAATCAACATTGCAAGCAGATTAGACACCAACATTTTTGGCCAAGATCAGTATAACATTTTGGGAACGGAGTATTTAAAGCCTAAAGTATAAGATCCCCTTATCAGAGTCATCTACATAGACGTAGACGAAACATGGTTTGAAAACGGTCGGCTGGTCAGAACGAACAACAGAAAGCACCGATAAACAGCAATGCCTGAAAGAATGAACTGAATAGCAGAAGCAAGCAGACAATAAGCAATGCAAATCAAAGCGTACTATACCAAGATATAGTTCACAATGAGAAACAAATACTTACTGACTGCATGCACTGATTATCAGATCCGCAAAGACAAGCAGAAACTGAAGAGCAGTAGCGAACTGAATCACAAATCTGAAAAGCGCGAATCGTCTCTCACCAAACTTCTACTAACACATGATGCACACGAGATCAGCAGAAGGAGCCCAAAGGGTGCAGGACGTGGTGCTGAACTTCCCTTTTCTAGTCCCGCCGTACGCGGCTTACGTCACCGCGTTCTTAGCAACCGGAAATTCCGACAACTTGGTCCGACCATGTGTATGCAACATCACTTCCGGACCTCGTCCAAAATTAATCCGTCGGAATAACTCCGAAGGATTTGGTTGTCGGAATCTCCGACCGAGTGTACAAGGGCTTAAAGGTTAACCCTAACACAGGCTCTCGGGACAGCATAAAGTATTTCCATCCATTTGCACTACATAGTGCCTGGAATCTCCCCAAAACAGCCCACAGACACATTCCACTATGTCAAATGCCTTATGCCATATAACCAATATGTCTATTGCTCAGTGGCGCCTGCAAATTTATATAGACGTGCCTAATGTTCATTGCAGGGGACATATTGGGTATGAAACCTACCTGGTCGGGGTGTCTAACATGATTTTTATTATGTTTTTATATGTAAGTCTATTTGCAAGTACCTTTGCCAAAATGTTGACATCAGAAGATAACAAAGATATCTATATAAATCAGGTTGGAGAGGTTCTTTATCCTTCTTAGGAATAACGACTATTGTACATTGTCGGGAGATTCAGAGCGTTGAACACCTTGTTCAGGGTAAGGGTAAATTAAGTAGTAGTACCACCCTATATTTCTTAGAACGTTTCTATAGGAAGCCCATGTGTCCCAGGAGCTTTACAATTAGGGAAGCTCATCACTGCCTCTTCCAATTCCTGCAGGGTAATAGGGGCATTTAGCAGTCTTTGATCTTCTGACGAAAATACTGAAAGGGGAATCTCGTCAAGATCATTTTGATGATTCCCATAAGCATACAGCGACTAATGAAAACTTTTGAGGATCATTTAATGCAGTGACATAAAGTAGGGAGGATCAGGCAATCTGAGCTAAACACTTACTGGCCCCCTCACCCTCAACCCACGTCAACCGTTTTTGAAAATACTGCTTGTGACAAGCCCTATCCAACAAAAGAGTTGACAGCTGCAATTACTGAGATAATCATTCTGCCTGATTTACAGGTGATGGATCAAGGATAAATCTGGCCTCTGCCACTGAATTATCTGATTTAGCTTGGTCCAACTTTTTCATGAAAGAAGATTTAATTGCACTAATTTGCTTAATATGAATTCCCCTGAGATAAGCCTTTAGGGCATTCCACACAGTATCATAAGAGGCTGAATCTATATTGTATGTAGCAAAGATCATGACTGTGGATGGGACATCATCCATTGGCAGAAAAAGATCTAGTCAAAAGGGATTCAGGCATCAAGCTACCTTTGGACCTATACAACTCAATGCCGTAGAAATAATGAGAGGCAAACAATCAGAGTACCCCACTGAGCTCAATGGTAGCATCTAAAAAAGCTGTCAAGAGCTCCGCTGATGATAAAACCAGGTCTATCCTGGACAGTGTGTTATGAGTTCTACAATGACAGGTATAGCACAACTCTTTCAGGTGTAATTTCCTCCAGATGTCCCGTAATCCCATTTCTCTACAGAATCGCTCTAAATGAGATAAATTATCATCCGGAGGAGCCTGGGAAGGGGGAAATCTTTCTCTATCAGGATCATCAATATTGGTAATATCTCCTATTATAATCATCAATATAGTTAAAATATTTTTAACAAAAGAAGCAAGCTCTTACAACACATCAGAGCTATATGGAGGTTGAATATGTACTGCGGAAAGGACCATTTCAAAATCATATACAGTTTAGACTCAGATACAGGAGAATGTCACCCATTAGTAAACCAAAATACAAACTCCACGCGAGTATGAAGAATATACTAAGTGATAAGCAGTTTGAATATCTGAACATGCTCCATGGTGGCATGAGTCTCCTGCAAACAGATCATGGAAGGGTGGAAGGAATTTACATATATAGCAAGGTCCCGGGGCCCCAGAGACCTAATGGTAACCTCAAGGTTTAGGGAGAGCTGACATCCTTCCTTGTAGAGTGGGTTAGAGTAGAGTGGGTTACCAGGCATGATGGGTGTGATTCAAGAAGAAATGATGGTGCCCCAGTCACTTTTTGAATGCAAAAAATAGATTTATTGTCACTCCACCCTCCAATACTGACAAATTGTATCAGTCAGGAGTGAGATATGTCTTAATGTGTACATACTTAGAATATGTAACCCCAACTTTTCATATTCCTGATATGTGCCTGCTGTACAATGCACTTGAATGAAAAAGTATCTGGTTCTCTTTGTATTACTACCTGTGTGTGAAATCCCTGGTGTTCCCGTCAGTCCCCCTGCTTTCTTATTACAAAAAGACCACACTAAGCAGGGGAGGACAGAATAGTCAGTTCTTTAGCTATGCTGGGAACTCAGTGTGTTCTCCTCCAGTGATCAGACTTGTCCTGAACCCCCCCTGCACATTCTTTCACTGGGTAGTTCAGTGTCCGGCTGTTTTTCCTCCCCCATCTCTTATGCGGCTGAGAACAGAGGTTATGGGATTACTTATAAAAAAAGAAAAAAAAAGTGTTTATGTTTTTTTTTTTAATATCTTTGCACAAATGTTTTGCCTTTCATTTCTGTTTAAGACTGAATGGGTTGTTTTACAAGGTGTGGGTTTACATATACTTTAATCACATGAGAATTTTCATTTGAATTCTTCAAGCTTGAGAGATTTTTGAGATGTCATATCAGGGCTTTTACAATCCCTTCTGAACAATAAGGTTTAGAGAAAAAAATGTCTATCATCATGTCTTATATATTTTTGTATCCATAACAATTGGCTTCATAACTTTGTGTTTGACAGAGACAAAATATAGAGATAAGAAGAATTGAAACATTTCTGGTGTAATAATTTATTGCATTTACATTTTGGGTCTGTAAGGCCCCTTTCACACGGGCGGATAGAATGGTGCTTTTAGCTGCGGATTTTCTAGTTTTCCACCGCAGCCAAAGGCACACAATGCTTTCCTATGGCCCTGTTCACACACAGCGTTTAACTGCGATTTCGTTACGTGCGGTTCGGTGCGAATAGAAAAAATAGAATTGTATGTGTCCAGGTGTGATGTAGCGCAGCTATAAGCACATAACCGCAGGTAATCGCAGTCTTTTGTGTCAACTGCGGCCAGCAGCGTGAAAGAAGAAAAAAAACACCCGAAAGCACATCCTAATCAGCAGGTGTACCTGGGAAATGACACAGGAAGTTGAGAGGGATGAAAGGGGAGAAGACAGCATGGCGGCAAGAGACATCCCGCACGAGGCCATTATCGCACTGGTGCATGCCCGACCAGAGTTATGGGACTCAGAATGCCCAGGATATGCAGACCGAGTGCTGAAGAGAGCAAAGTGGGAGGAAGTCTACAAATATGTCACACTGAACTGGGACGAGATGTCTGCAACTGAACAGGATAACCAAGGTGAGTGCAAGGTTTGTTGTGTCTATGCAGCAGGGTACACATGCATCCTAGTAAAGATTTTACCCCCTAATGACCAGGCCATTTTATAGCAATACAGCACCGCGTCACTGACAATGCTGCAAACAAACTAAATTGAATGGGAAATCAATGGTTGGGGTCTTCCCTATAGTGTTGTCCGGGTGGGAGGGGGCAGATCTGTCTCGACTTTTGTCCCTAACATGTGTTATGTTTTTTATATATTGCAGGAAAGGAGGTTTATACACGTTGGAGGTCCCTGCGCGACCGTTACAAAAAAGAAGTCAATGAAGAGAAGGCTGTGGAGAGAAGCGGAGCACCCTCAACTCGTCGCAGGCCTAACCCCCATGCAGAGGCTTTGTCATTTTTGAGGCGCACCACTGAGATGCGCGCGTAAGTATATCCATTTATTTTACTTAGCGATTTGTGACCAGTAAAGGCGTATTCATGTTCACTTTTTTAAACGTGTAATCTTTATTGTTACCTAGAACTGTGTCAAGTGTCCCTGTGAGAGCAAGCGCAAGGCGCGAAAGTTCGTCACCATCACCATCAGGAGACGCTGACACCAGTCAAGAAACCACAGAGACAGTGTCATCCCAAGAATATCATCCATCCACTCAAGAACCTGCGGTATGTATTTTAAAAATGTCACAATTTCTGTCCACAAAAAAACGTATTACTTACATTTTGAAAAGGCAGCTGGTGTTGGCACAAATGTTGGAGAAACAACAACAGCTTATTTTTGGGCAAAGTGTGACTTGTTCTTCTGGCTTTGGAGGTCTTCAGTGAGATCAGGTTTTTGCGGCAAAACAAGTACCTGTGTGTGATCTATTCTAAACAGGTGCTGCAATATTTGTACAAGCATCATCATCATCATATGCTGTTCACTAAAGTGTGACCTCAGTATCAGATGCATAATCTATATATTCTAACTATTGCAGGCAAATCCAGATAGGAGAGTCCGGTCTACTTCCACCACCCGTCGAACATGCCTTACTCAACAAGAGACACCTTTTGAGGAATATTTCAACCGTTTCATTTAAGAAATAAGAAACCAATCACAAAACCAGGCCAAAGATGATGAATTCCTCAACATCTCAGACCCAGATTTTATGTTCTTGAGAATGTTGCTTTGTGTAATCAGGGAGATTCCTGCAGATAAGCGCACTGAGGTCAGGGGTGATATACATGCCTATTTAACGTATATCGTGTCCGCTTGCAAAGAGCAACGCCCATATCCTAAATTTCAGCCATGGGCTATGGGTTTTAATTCACCTAGTGGCTCTTTCAGTAGACCAATGCCCAGTCAGCAGTGCCATGACACAACATCTGCCATTAACCCTTATGCAGGACCCCCACCACTGTATACACCTTACCCATCTAATCCTGGTTACCAAAGGATGCATGTGCAGCCACACCCAGTGTCTTCACCCTCATCTTCCCATTCAGGATCACCCGTAGATGTTGGCAGTGAACCAAGCCATTCTTCCCTGCGTAACCCTAATTATCCAATTTATGAAAACTTATAGTTTTGTCCTTCTTATTTGTTATTCCTATGGCAGTGATATGACAGTTTTATTTTTCTTGTTGTGTTAATGTTACTTAATGTTTTACCTACACTACTTAATGTTTTACCTACACGAACTAATGTTTACAACCAACCCCAGATTCCTCCATCTACACTGAACTGTACGCACAGAAGAATCTCCCACTGTCCCAAGCTTATACATGTTGCTACTTGGCCCCACTTGCTCTCACAATACCTGAACTTTCTGATTGGGTGCTAGCATTGTTTAGGTTGAGAGCCTTGGCCCAGTGGGAGATTACCCCATCTACACAGTGGAGTGTACATGGAGACATCTTTTTCACTTTCTCCATCTAGCCAAATATTTCAGAACTGTTTACCGCACTCAGTGCCCATCTTTGGCCCCTTTCACACAGGGCGGATCAGTAATGATCTGCCCCGTGATGATCCGCTCGCTCAGCGGGGATCACTCCGTTGTCCCCGCTGAGCCGGCTGCGGACAGGGCGGTCTCCGCACACTGTGCAGGGACCGCCCTGTCAGCTCTCCGCTCTCCTCTATGGGGATCGGACGAGCACGGACCGTCTGTCCGTGTTCATCCGATCCGCTCTGCAGACGGATAGAATAGGATTTTCCTCCGTCTGCAGAATCGGACTGTTGCGGAGGCGGACGATATCGGGTGTCTGCGGATGTGCATCCATAGACACCCGCTATTGTCCGCCACCACAATTGTCCGATTCTGTAGACGGAGGGAAATCCAATTTTTCTAGCCGTCTGCAGAGCGGATTGGATGAACACGGACAGACGGTCCGTGCTCTTCCGATCCCCATAGAGGAGAACAGAGAGCTCACAGGGCGGTCCCTGCACAGTGTGCCGGGATAGCCCTGTCTGCCACCGGCTCAGTGGGGACAATGGAGCGATCCCCGCCGACCGAGCGGATCATCACGGGACGGATCATTACTGATCTGCCCTGTGTGAAAGGGGCCTTACAGCACTTCAGGAATACTGTAACCTTTTTTTTTTTTTTTCAGGGGGGGTAGTGGGGGATATTTTGTGGACTCGTTATCTGTTGCACTTGAAATTCAATACTTGAAACTAAAAGGACATTTTATATATATATATTCCAAAGGAATTAAAAAACAGTTTTCTATACTTGCAAGCATTCAATGTTTTTGTAAGGTTTGTCTATTTTTTATACATCCTGTGCATAGCAAAAGATAGAAATAAAAACAATTTAAATTGTTGAAAATTGTCGACTACTTTATTTAAGGCAAACGTGAAAACTGACACAAAAACTTGAAAACTGGTCCATGCAACACCGGTTAAAAATTTACACTTAGTCCAATTGCCATGGCAGCTGTCCATCTTCACTCAAAAAGTAATCAGTGAAATGTTCACGGACTTGTAGGGCCTGATTACTTGGATGAGTGCCAGTAACATGACCTATGGGTTCCTCAGAAACAGGGGTTTCGGTGGCCACGATCTCCTTACCCCTCAAAAAATTGTGGAGAACACAACATGCTAGAACCACATTGACGGCATGATCAACTTCTAGATGCATGGCTGTCATCAAAACACGCCATTTGGCAGTGCAAATGCCAAATGCGCACTCAACCATTCTTCTAGCTCTGCTGAGTCGATAGTTAAAAATTTGCCTCCTGGCAGTGAGACCATGCCTGGTATAGGGCCTTAGCAGGTGAGTAGATAAGGCAAATGCCTCATCTCCCAGCACTACAAATGGAAGATCTGGTCCAGTAGTACCAGGGAGAGGCCTTGACTGTGGCACCTGAAATTTGCCATATTGAAACCGCCGCCCCATTACGGAATTTCTGAAAATTCTAGAATCTCCAGAACTCCCATATGCTCCAACATCCACAGCGATGAACTTCATATTTGCATCGCTGAGTCCCAGAAGCACAATGGAAAAGTATTTCTTATAGTTGAAAAAGCGGGAACTGGATTTTGGAGGCTTGATGAGCCGGATGTGTTTCCCATCTAATGCCCCAATACAGTTTGGGAAGTTGGTCTTCTCCCAAAATTCCTCCGCTATTTCCTCCCACAGACTGGATGTTGGCTCCTGCATGACTGATGTTTTCAGTTCTTCCCATATAATATGACAGGTATCGTGCACAATGGTGGATACGGTGGAAATTCCCATCAGAATTTGATGATGGAGGGAGGTGAAACTGGCACCAGTGGCAAGGTATCTGCAATACAAAATTGATAACAATTCAGAAAATATAAAATATAGTAAAATAAAAAAAAATAAAAAATAAAAATCAATATACATATGGAGTTCTACATGGTAACAAATAAACATCAGCATCTATATAAGCTGATGACTTTTAACACATTGCAGCCCAAAGATGAAACATCCCTCGGCTCTGGTAGTAGGTGCTGGCATCCAAACAGGAAGCCTGGTGTTGGGTTGGTCTAGTACAAAATATTATTTGGTGGTACCTTGCTTGTTAATGCAAAATTCTGCCTTTGTGTTCAGAGCTCACCTACATAATTAGAAACTACTGAAATTTTATGACGTTTCCTATTTGCAAAAAATAAAACTGACTGTGCAGTTAAAGTGCAATAAAACTGACTGATGCCCCCCAGATAGATAGTTTTCAAGGATAAAAAATAATGGTAATGGTAGTAATGTGCGAAAAATCGCTGTTGTGATATCGATTAGGTCATAGATTCATCTATATATATATATATATATATATATATATATATATATATATATATATATATATATATATATATATATATATATATATATATATATATATATATATATATACATACACACATACACACTATTGCCAATATTGCCTAAACCTGCATGTACATGAATTTAAGCATTTGTTCAACATATGGAAAACCTACCTTAAAGTAAGTAACAGCCGTTCTTCTGGACTAATGCTTCTTCGCATATTGGCCGTGGTTCTGGGTCAGGTGTCCTCTAACAAGTCCCAACAGCTCATCGAAGCACGCCACCGACATCCTTGTGTAATTCTGGAACTTGTCCCCATGAGTCCTCAGCTCACCGAACATGAGGGCAAAGTAGCCGATTGATAGGCGCTGGGACGTTAAGGGATGGACCCAGTAACGACGAGGACGTCGCCTACTCTGGATCGCTCTTCTTGTCTTCATCCTCATCATCAGCAAAATGAGCATTGCAAGCAAACTACCCATATTTGCATTCATTTTTTCAAAAAACTCTGGCACAAAACTGAACACTCCTCTCCCTGCAAAACTCCAACACACACTCAGCCAGAGAACAAAGAAACAGGTTTGAAATACAGAGGACCACAATGCATCATGGGTACATTCCAGGGAACAAAAACATAAATAAATAAAAGGGTTGCTATGGGAATAAAAACTGCAGTTAAACGCAACCGCATAAAAACGCACGTAAACGCAGGTAAGCGCACTGTGCAAACGCAGCTGATCGCTGTGCCTGGAGCCTTGAATTTTGCAGAAAAAAATAAACGTGATAAACTGCGGCAGAACAGCCGCCCGTGTGAATGGGGCCTAACTCAAAAGTATTACAGCCAAACACAGCCCTGTAACTAAAAAATTTTTGTAACGGATATTGGCTCAAACTTGTCTTGTATACACAAAGTCGCTCAAAGTTGTCGGAATTTCCAAACGTCAAGAACACGGTGACGTACAACACGCACGGCGGGACTATAAAAGGGAGGTTCAGTACCAAGTGCACCACCCTTTGGGCTCCTTCTGCTAATCTCATGTTTATCTTGTAGAAGTTTGGTTAGAGACGATTCACGCTTTTCCGACGTGTGCTTCAGATCGTTACTGCTCTTCAGTTTGTGCTTGTGGGTTCGTATCTGGTTTTCAGTGTGCAGTTAGTTTGCATTTGTTTGTCAGTGTCTGCTATTTATAGGACAGTATTTGATTTTCAGTGCGTTCTTGTCCACTTGTTTTTTATTTTCAGCTTGTTCTTTCAGGCCTTGCTGTTTTTCAGTGCTTTCTGTTAGTTCGTTCTGACCAGCCGACCGTTTTGAAGCCATGTTGCGGGTACGTACTCGTTGTAGCGTTCATGCTGTGTGGGGGCTTGGTGTTGGGCTTCTAGCTTTGACAGAAGCCCAGTCCATGAACAGGGCGAGGAGGAGTTCATGGACCAAGAATTGGTTACTCCAGCATGACCAGTTCTCGCACATGCCTTTGATTTGTGAGATCCGTGAGAATAATTCCTGATGATTTCAGGAATTATCTCCTGATGAAGGACCCCGTTTTTCACCATCTGTTGGCTTTGCGGTCCCCTTATATCAGCAAGCAGGATACCTGCATGCCGGAAGCCATCACTCTGGAGCAGGGGCTAGTCACCACGTTGTGGTACTTGGCGACTGGGAGAAGTCTGCAGGACCTCAAGTTCTTAACAGGCATCTCCCCCCGGGCTCTGGGCATCATTATCTCAAAAAACTGTTCTGCCATCATCCAGGTCCTGCAGAAGGACTATATTAGGGTAAGTTTTATCCATTAACATCACATTCTATGTATTGAATGTTTTCTAATGTATTGTATTTCTTTCATCGTTCCCTAATTACCATGATTGTAATATTCTGTGAATTTCTCCTTTATCCTCAGGCATGCTGGAAGCTTTTAATGCTCTTTTTCTGCCCTCCATGCATATATGCCTTCACTAACCTCCACAGCAGTGCTTACCCTAAACACCCCCTAAAATGTATACAAATGTTATTTGTGTCCTTAAATTCAAGCAGAGTGCCTTTTTTGGTGTCGCAAACTCATTTGGAACCCCTCCCCCAACCGCTAACTAAGCTGATAGCAATCGTCTATCTGCTGACTTTGGCAACCAATACACACTATACCTACTTCTTTTGTGGTCAGATTTAGGGATGAATTCTCCAAAGCATGTAGTGCAAGGGCATGTCTGAATATTTTCAAATGGTACTGTTTAAAGTTTGTTTCTCCTATTATTATCTTGATAGGTAATAGCAGAATGTAAAAATGTGCTTACATTTGTTCAGTGTGTATTTTTATTTTTTTTATTATGACACTTCTTACCTATCCAGTGGGCTGCCAATAGTGTAAGTAAGGAGGGGCTCGCCAAAGTTAACGCACATTATTTATGCATTCAGCTCTCAATGAAGTGGAGAGGGTTACCTGTTCAAAACATCTCCCCCCCCCCCCCTTAAATTTTTGCAATGGGCCATCAGATGGGTTGAGGAATCTGATAAGTGGATCTGATACTTTTGTCTTTAAATACTAATTTCAATAAATGTTATACTGATGTTGGCCAAGAATGTTTGTGCTGATCTGCTTGCAATGTTTGTGTGTAAAAAGACTATATTTTTTTTTTTTCTTGTTTGACTCCAGTTTCCTTCAATGCCGCAGGAATGGGAGACTGTGACCTCCCACTTTGCCACCCATTGGGACTTTCCCAACTGTGGAGGGGCAATTGATCGGAAACATGTCCACATAGTCCCACCCCCCAACTCGGGGGTCATACTATTATAATTACAAGGGGTTTAATAGTATTGTGATTTTGGCAGTGGTGTCAGCTACTTACAAGTTCCTCTATGTGGACGTGGGGAAAAATGGCCAGATGTCGGATGGTGGAGTCATCGCCCAGACTGAGTTTTACTGACGGCTCCAGAATGGCAACTTGGGCTTGCCACCTCCAGAAGACAATGTGGAAGGACTCCTCTTGGCCTTCGTCGTGGATAAAGCATTTGCGCTGGGGGACCATCTTATGCGGCCATTCCCTATGAGGACCCTCACCCTGGACCAGAGGGTTTTTAATTATTGGCTGGCCAGAGCCAGAAGAGTGGTGGAGAACGCTTTCAGGCTTAATGGCCAGCCGGTTCCGCCTATTTATGACACCAATCCACATGGCGGAATATAAACTGAACCATATTGTGCATGCCTGCTGCATTCTGCACAATTTTCTTAGAAACAATTCTACAAACTATGTGGCCTCAGTTGGGCCTGAAGCCAACTTTCCAGAACCTTCAACCCTGATGGCACTTGAACCTGGCTGTCCTGGCTTGCCCCCCCCCCCTCCAACTTTTTTATTTGCTGTTTAGGTTCTACTACAACTCCTTCCAGAGTTCTGACTTCTCTTTCAAGTACTTCCTTTGAAACATTCACTACAACCTCTACTACCACCATAACGGCCACACCAACCTTTACTACCACAAGCACAATGGACATGCCAACGTATGTTACCACCACAGCAGAAAATCCAAACTCAACTATGATCATGACATCTACTTTCACCTCTTCTGTTACTAGTTTACCCTCTTCATTTCCAGTCACAACAACCACACTTTATCCTACCTCAAGCACTACTGCATTCACAATACCATCAATCCTATCCACTACAAACCCAGCAGCTGTTTCCACAGCATCCCGTCCTCATATACCATCACCAGGTAAATGTCTCACAATTTGTATGACTTATCTGATGTGTTTTTTTTTTTTATTGTGTTTTACAAAAGTGGTAGCTATAAAATACAATGAAGTGCATGTTACTCTTTGTTTTATGTTAATCTTTGCCTTATTGGGGAAGCTCCTATATTTATAAGTGCTGCTTTGAATACTTTTGCCTCTGAGTAGAAACAATTCAATCAAATTCTGCCTCATTACTCTTTGTCTGCATGTACAGTAGAACTATTTGATCAGTAGAGAGGGGTTTGTTTCAAAATGTATGAGTTGTATAATTCTAGGCAGATTTGACAACTTTTCATCCATATATTTAGAATATTCCAAAAATTTGCAATGCTTTGATTTCGTGGATTCACGTGCAAAAAAAAAAAAAGAAAAGAAAGAAAACGAATGCAGCCACCACATCTAATGATTGATATCAAAAAGTAAAACTTTAAAAATAAGGGCATATTAAAATGAATAAAAATAAAGAAATGATAGATAAATAAACGTAATCCCTGTTGCGCTGCACATACCAGCAAATAGTGTACCAATATTTAAGGTATTTTGCCGGATGTCAGAATGAAAGCAATAATTCTAGTGCCATAGCTGGAGGTTAAAAAACTGATGACTAGTAAAGGCTTTAAAAACATCACCTATGGAGATTTTTAGGTCCAATATTTTTACGATATCATAGGCGCACACAAATTTAAGACTTGGCCTGTTTGGTATCTATTTACCTGTCACAACCCCATATTTAAAATTTTACCAAAACTTGGGTTTTATATTGTGTTCGTTTGCACTAAAATTAACATTATCATATTTTTCCTGAAAACATGCATTTGATAGACAGTTATGAAAATATTGTGCAACTATCCTTTTATTCTACTCATCCCTATTGATATACTTTAACCTACTTAGTATAACACAACATTTTGATCTCCTGTTTAGGTTCTACTACAACATCTTCCAGAGTTTCCACTTATTTTTCAAGTACTTCCTTTGAACCATTCACTACAACCTCTACTACCACTGCAACAGCTACTCCAACCTTCATCACCACAACGGATGCTCCAAATTCTGTTACCACAGCAGCAACTAGTCCAACCTCTACTATGACCACGGAATCTACTTCCACCTTTTCTGTTTCTAGTCTACCATTTCTATCATCTACCACCGGTACCCTACCTTTTTCATCTTCAGTCACTACAACCACACTTTATCCTACCTCAAGCACCACGGCATCCACTACAAACCCAACAGCAGATTCCACAGCATCACGTCCTTACACATCTTCACCAGGTAAATATTTTAAAGTACATTTCATTTTTCTGTCTTCATCTGAAGTGTTTAAATACCTATTATGCTGTGTCATAAAGTGCATGTTACTCTTTTTTATGTTACTCTTTGCTTTATTAGGGAAGCCCCCCATTTAGAAGTGCAACTTTAAATACTGTTGCTTAACCCCTTGAAGACTTACATGGTCTCAAATACAAGGAGTACCCCTGGACAGTGGCAATCATGTGAACTGTCAAACCAGGTTTCTGATATTCTCACAAAGTCAAAATGCTCCTTGTGTATCAGCAGCACCAATTCTTTCATTTTATTAGCTAGACTTCTAGCATTTGTGTACATACCTTTTAATTTTATTCAAGTGCATATTCTTTCCTCTTTAGTTCTGAGGCTGCAATTGTGTTCTACCAACCTACTCGCCTTTGGGTTTTGGTGTTCTGGTTGTACTACCACTAATACCCCCAATAGTACCCTCTGACCTTTACTCACTGCCAGCTATTACTTCCTCTGATCCCCCCACCCACCATTTAGTTTACAAGTCCCTCCTGCTATATAGCAGTCCTTCCCTGCTATAGAGCAGGTAACTGACCAAAAAGTCAGTCCAGTTCTCCAGGAACCTCAAACTCTCCTGCCTGTAGCAGTTCCTCAGCAACTTGTTAAGTAGTATACTGCTGCCTCTCTGGAGTGGCTCAAGGTCCTGGCAATATTTCTGAGTATACCACCTTGGAGGTCCTTTTCTTCAATATAGCTCCTAAGTCCCTAAAATATATATTTTTTTGGGTAATCCACCTTCCTCTAACATCGTCATTGGTTCAAATATGTACCATGATAACTGGGTCCTCCCCAGCCTCACCCAACAATATGTCCATCCGATCCACGAGGGGCAGAACCCAAGCACCTAGTAAATAACATAACGTTAGGCGATTGGGGTCTTTATGACAGTTTTCTCTGTTTGTATTTCTAATAATTGAATCCCCTACCACCAGAATCTGTGTATCCTTACCCTTAGCCTTGCCCCTGTCCTCACTGGAGGAGTTGTTTCTCTGGCAGCTAGAGCTGTCACTCTGCTCCAGCACTGCCACTCCTTGACTGATATCCCCAACATCATGCAACCGGGTGTCTTTACATTGGGATGTATAAGCTCAGGACTGGCCTTCCTAATGCTTTTCCCTCTACCCTGACTGTTGTAGCAGTTCCCCCGTAGGGGCTGCTAAGTGTTGTGGGCCACCTGTCACCCTGCCCAGCCTGGCATTCACTTCCCAGTCACTTCAAGGCAATGCGTTGTCCATATGCTTGTTTTTGTTTGTTTTATTAAAGGAATTTAACTTGGATTGGGAAAGGGAATATATAGGATGCCCAGTGAATTGTAGAACATTCAGTTGGTAGAGTGTAGAACAATCAATTGGTGACCTTTTGTTAACGCATGTCATTTGTTTGTACATGGATTCATATGTCACTCTTAATATTGCATTAAAGTTGGATTTGCACATAAACACAAGTCAGAAGTGCATTTCTTTTGATTATATTGTGATTGTGCTGCACCTTCTCAAGGAATATTTTTACCATTGGTGCAGGAATGTATGTCAGTGCTGGCTGCAATCAATGTGTTTGTTTTTTCGTGTTAATAACTTGCACTATCACTGGTTAATGTGGAGTCAAAAAAACTTAACTTCATTAATAAGAGTATGTCATCAGCGTACAAAACAATCTTCGCCTCCAGCAAGCCTCTCACTAACCCAGAGATATCCGAGGAGTGGCAAAGCAGACAGGCCAATGGCTCTATAGAAATGGCAAAAAGATCAGGAGACAGAGGACACCCCAGTCTAGTGCCTCTATGTTAATTAAAAAATGGGGACTGTTAACCCTAACACAGGCTCCCGGGGCAGTATAGAGTAGTTTCATATATTTACAAAACATAGTGCCAACCTGGAATCTCTCCAAAAGAGCCCCCACAGATAGGCCCATTCCACCATGTCAGATGCCTTTATGGTATCTAATGCCATATAACCAATATGTATATTGCTCAGTTGGATCTGCAAATTTATATATGTGCCCCTAATGTTCATTGCAATTGACATGTTGGGTATGAAACCCACCTGGTTGGGGTGTATAACATGAGCGATAGTTTCATTAAGTCTATTTCCAAATACCTTTGTCAACATTTGACATCAGGAGATAACAAAAATATTGTCCTATACGAATAAGGATGGAGAGGTTCTTTATCCTTCTTACTATTGTACATTGTCTCTGGGAGCTTCCCAGCGTTAAACACCTTATTCAGGGTAAGCAGTAAATTGGGTAATAGTACCACCCTATATTTCTATAGGGAGCCCATCTGTCCCAATTAGGGAAGTTCATCACTGCCTCTTACAATTCCTGCAGGGTAATAGGGGCATTTAGCAGTCTTTGATCTTTTGAGCTCAGAGCTACAGTATATGGAGGTGGAATATGTACCGTAACAAGTACCATTTCAAAATGAGATAAAGTTCAGACCCACCTACAGGAGAATGTCACCCCTTAGCAAACCAAAATAAAAACTCCATGCAAGTATGAACAATATACAGAGTGATAAGCAGTCTGAATACCTCGATGTTGGAGGAAATGAACATTCTCCTTGGTGGCATGCGTCTCCGGCAAGCAGATCATGGAAGGGTGGAAGGAATTTACATAATTAAATACCAATTGTCCTTTAAGAGTATCATTAATACCATGAACATTCCACTGGGGCAGTTTGTGTGTGATTAGCCATGTTTCCAGAATAAAACGCCTCGCTAAGTAGATTGGGGGTAAAATTGCCAACAACCAAAGATATATCTGGCTGTGTACACACCACACATATTTATACACTTTCTTGACAGAGTACATTTCTTTACTTTAGATATTAATTAGAGAAGCTGCTCCACCCTCCAATACTGGGAAATTGTATCAGTCAGGAGTGAGATATGTCTTAATGTGTACACACTTAGAGTATGTAACCCAACATTTCATATTCCTGATATGTGCCAGCCATACAGTGTACTTGTATGAAAAAGTATCTTGTTCTCTTTGTTTTACTTCCTTCGTGTGAAATCCCTGGTGTTCCTGTCAGCCCCCCTGATTTCCTATTATTAAATTACTACACTATGCAGTGGAGAACAACATAGTCAGTTCTCGAGCTGTGCTGGGAACTGTGTGTTACCTCCAATGATGTCTTGTCCTGGCACCCCCCCTGCACAGTCTTTCACTGGGTAGTTCAGTGTGCTGCTGTTTTTCCTCCCCCAGCTTTTATGCAGCTGAGAAGAGAGGTTATGTGATCACTTATAAAAAAAGGAAAACAGGTGTTTATTTTTTTTATTTTTTTTTATCTTTGCACAAATATTTTGTCTTTCATTTATTTTTAAAACTGAATGTGTTGTTTTACAAGGTGGTGGTTTACATATACTTTAATCACATGCACATTTTTATTTGAAGTCAGAAGTAAGCTTGATAGATTTTTGAGATGTCATATCGGGGCTTTTACAATCCTTTATGAACAATAAGGTTTAGAGGAAAAATGTCTATGAGCAATGTCTTTTTTATATTTTTACATGTATATTTATTTATATTTTTGTATCCATGCCAATTGGCTTCATAACTTTGTATTTGATAGAGACAAAATATAGAGATAAGAAAACCTGAAACATTTCTGGTGTGTTCATTTATTGCATTTACATTTTGGGTCTGTGACTCAAAAGTATAACAGCCAAACACAGCCCTGTAACTAACATTTTTAAAAGACTAATACTTCTCCCTTGCCAAAGTTGCCTTAAATGTTCACTGAAAAGTGTTTTGCCGCGTACACACGACTGGAATTTTTGACGAACTTTGCGGCTGAGGTCCGCCAGACTTTCAAATGAACGGACTTGGCTACAATGATCACTCCAAAAGTGCGACGGATTTGAACGTGATGACGTAGAATAAGGACGTTTATAGCCAGTAGCCAATAGCTGCCCTAGCATCGATTTTAGACCGTCGGACTAGCACACAGAGGACCGGATTTTTCGACAGGACACCAGTCCGTCGGAAAGATTTGAAGCCAATTTTATTTCCAGGTCTGCCGGACTTTTGGGAAGAAAAAGTCCACTGGAGCCGACACATGATCAAATTGTCCAACGGATTCCAGTCCGCCGAACTAAGTCAGTCGAAAAGTCCGGTCGTGTGTACGCGCCATTTGTCAATAATTTTTTTTGCATATGTTGAACATTTACCATGTGATGCTCTTTTGATCATTTGACCTACCAAGTATAACACAACTTTTTTATTTGCTGTTTAGGTTCTACTACAACTCCTTCCAGAGTTTTGACTTCTCTTTCAAGTACTTCCTTTAAAACCTTCACCACAACCTCTACTACCACCATAACAGTCACACCAACCTTTACTAGCACAACCACAATGGACATTCCAACATATGTTACCACCACAGCAGCTAATCCAACCTCTACTATGACATTGACTTCCACCCCTTCTGTTACTAGTTTACCCTCTTCATTTCCAGTCACAACAACCACACTTTATCCTACCTCAAGCACTACTGCATTCACAATACCATCAATCCTATCCACTACAAACCCAGCAGCTGTTTCCACAGCAGCCCGTCCTCATATACCGTCACCAGGTAAATGTCTAACAATATGTATGATTTATCTGATGTAGTTTTCTCCAGCTGAAGTCTGAACATTTTTTTATTGCATTTTTAGTGTTCGCTATAAAATGCAATGAAGTGCATGTTACTCTTTGTTTTATGTTAATCTTTGCCTTATTGGGGAAGCTCCTATATTTATAAGTGCCGCTTTGAATACTTTTGCCTCTGAGTAGAAACAATTCAATACAATTCTGGCTCATTATTCTTTATCTGCATGTATAGTAGAACTATTTGATCAGTAGAGAGGGGTTTGTTTCAAAATGTATGATTTGTATAATTCTCAGCAGATTTGAAAACCCTTCATCCATATATTTAGAATATTCCAAAAATTTGCAATGCATTGATTTGTATATTCAAGTGCAAAAAAAAAAGAATGAAGCCACCACATCTAATGATTGGTATTAAAAAGTAAAACTTAAAAAAAAAAGCATATTAAAATGTATAAACATAAATAAAATGATAGATAAATAAACGTAACCCCCGTTGCTCTGCACATACAGACAAAAATGCAAATCCGGCACAGGGTGCTTATGTGTATGTAAACTAATACTGTACCACACATGTGAGATATTTTGCCAGATGTCAGAATGAAAGCAATAATTCTAGTGTCATAGCTGGAGGTTAACTCAAAACTGATGACTAGTAAAGGCTTTAAAAACATGGAGATTTTTGGGTCCAATATTTTTTTACGATATCATAGTCGCACACAATTTTAAGACTTGCCATGTTTGGTATCCGTTTACCTGCCACAACCCCATTTAAAATTTTACCAAAAATTGGGTTTTATATTGTGTTCATTTGCACTAAAATTCATATTATCATATTTTTCCTGAAAACATACGTTTGATAGACAGTTGTGAAAATAGTATGCAACTATTCTTTTATTCTACATGGCCCTATTGATATACTTTAACCTACTTAGTATAACACAACATTTTCATCTCCTGTTTAGGTTCTATTGCAACATCTTCCAGAGTTTCCACTTTTTTTTTAAGTACTTCCTTAGAACCATTCAGTACAACCTCTACTACCACTGTAACAGCTACTCCAACCTTCACCACCACAATGAATGCTCCAAATTCTGTTACCACAGTGGCAACTAGTCCAACCTCTACTATGACCACAGCATCTACTTCCACCTCTTCTGTTTCTAGTCTGCCATTTCTATCATCTACCACCAGTACCCTACCTTTTTCATCTTCAGTCACTACAACCACACTTTATCCTACCTCAAGCACCACGGCATCCACTACAAACCCAACAGCAGATTCCACAGCCTCACGTCCTTACACATCTTCACCAGGTAAATATTTTAAAGTACATTTCATTTTTCTGATGTAGTTGTCTTCATCTGAAGTGTTTAAATACATATTATGCTGTGTTATAAAGTGCATGTTACTCTTTTTTATGTTACTCTTTGCTTTATTAGGGAAGCCCCACATTTAGAAGAGCAACTTTAAATAGTGTTGCTTAACCCCTTGATTTGTGAAAATATTATGCAACTATCCTTTTATTCTACATGGCCCTATTGATATTCTTTAACCTACTTAGTATAACACAACATTTTCATCTCCTGTTTAGGTTCTATTACAACATCTTCCAGAGTTTCCACTTATTTTTCAAGTACTTCCTTTGAACCATTCAGTACAACCTCTACTATCACTGCAACAGCTACCCCAACCTTCACCACCACAATGGATGCACGAAATTCTGTTACCACAGCAGCAACTAGTCCAACCTCTACTATGACCACAGCATCTACTTCCACCTTTTCTGTTTCTAGTCTACCATTTCTATCATCTACCACCAGTACCCTACCCTTTTCATCTTCAGTCACTACAACCACACTTTATCCTACCTCAAGCACCATGGCATCCACTACAAACCCAACAGCAGATTCCACAGCATCACGTCCTTACACATCTTCACCAGGTAAATATTTTAAAGTACATTTCATTTTTCTGATGTAGTTGTCTTCATCTGAAGTGTTTAAATACCTATTATGCTGTGTTATAAAGTGCATGTTACTCTTTTTTATGTTACTCTTTGCTTTATAGGGAAGCCCCACATTTAGAAGTGCAACTTTAAATATTGTTGCTTAACCCCTTGAAGACTAACATGGTCTCAAATTCAAGGAGTACCCCTGGACAGTGGCAACCATGTGAGCTGTCAAACCAGGTTTCTGATATTCTCACAAATGTCACCCCTTAGCAAACCAAAATAAAAACTCCATGCAAGTATGAAGAATATACAGAGTGATAAGTAGTCTGAATGCCTCAATGTTGGAGAAAATGAACATTCTCCTTGGTGGCATGAGTCTCTGGTAGGGAAGAGCTTCGTGTTCGAGTCGAACATACGTTCGACTCGAACATCGGCTGTTCGTCCGTTCGGCGAAGTCCGAACATTTTGGTCCGTTCGCGCCAAATTCGTGTGCCGCTCACAGCCCACAATGCACTGCGATGGCGCAGTGCATTGCTGGCTCATGATTGGCCAAGCATGCACTGTGACCCCACATGCTTGGCCAATCGCAGCGCCAGCAGCGAGGAGAGCCATGATTGGCCACAGGCAGGATGCCTGTGGCCAATCATAGCTCAGGCTGTGTAGTGCACGCCCCACACTATATAAGGCCGCCAGCGCGGCGGCCTTGTGTAGTGTGTTGGCGTCTGAAGCAGTGGGTGTTCTGTGTACCTTCAACACAGTACACACCGATCGTTTTCGGCCGATTTTTGATCTTGCTGTTGTGTAGTGGTTGTTGTCTGCGTGCCCTGACCGCAGTATACACCGCTATATTCACCTCACCTATATAGCTAGTGATCTATCTTTTATAATAGAGCTTGCAGTCAGAGTGTTAGGAGCTAGTGCGTGCTGTCTGCGTGCTCTGTACCCAGTACATACCGCTATATCCACCTACATAGCTGTTCTCTATTTGAGCCCACTTGCCATCTGCAGGAGTTATTGGAAGTTGTGTGTGCCTCCAGCACAGCACAGTATACATCTGTATATACCCCTTTATCTCTGGTGTTCTATAATAAAGGCATCTGCAGGAGTTAGTGGGTGTTCTGTGTACCTTCAACACAGTACACACCGATTGTTTTCGGACGATTTTCGATCTTGCTGTTGTGTAGTGGTTGTTGTCTGCGTGCCCTGACCGCAGTATACACCACTATATTCACCTCACCTATATATCTAGTGATCTATCTTTTATAATAGAGCTTGCAGTCAGAGTGTTAGGAGCTAGTGCGTGCTGTCTGCGTGCTCTGTACCCAGTACATACCGCTATATCCACCTACATAGCTGTTCTCTATTTGAGCCCACTTGCCATCTGCAGGAGTTATTGGAAGTTGTGTGTGCCTCCAGCACAGCACAGTATACATCTGTATATACCCCTTTATCTCTGGTGTTCTATAATAAAGGCATCTGCAGGAGTTAGTGGGTGTTCTGTGTACCTTCAACACAGTACACACCGATTGTTTCGGACGATTTTCGATCTTGCTGTTGTGTAGTGGTTGTTGTCTGCGTGCCCTGACCGCAGTATACACCGCTATATTCACCTCACCTATATAGCTAGTGATCTATCTTTTATAATAGAGCTTGCTGTCAGTAGTGTTAGGAGCTAGTGCGTGCTGTCTGCGTGCTCTGTACCCAGTACATACCACCTACATAGCTCTTCTCTATTTGAGACCACTTGCCATCTGCAGGAGTTATTGGAAGTTGTGTGTGCCTCCAGCACAGCACAGTATACATCTGTATATACCCCTTTATCTCTGGTGTTCTATAATAAAGGCATCTGCAGGAGTTAGTGGGTGTTGTGTGCCTCTAGCACAATATACACTACCCAACTGCTTTTTTACCCAACTCCCTTCAGGCCATTACCATGTCTGGAAGGCCAGCAAGGAGAGGCAGACAGGCGCGAGCCAATAAAAGAGGGCAAGCAGGCTCTGTGTCTAGAGACAACAGTGCTGGTTGTGGACGCGGTGCATTGTCATCAGCACGTGGCCATGGGACGCGCTTGTCCTTCTTTTCGGCAGCTGGACATGTTGAGCCGCAACATGCCAACGACTTGGTAGAGTGGATGACCAAGCCCTCTTCATCCTCCTCATCCTCTCTCACCCAGTCTCAGGGTACTAGCAAAGCAGCTGCCAACGCATCGTCTTCCCTCCTCTCAATGTCATCATCAGTGACTCCTTCCCTAGACCCACCACGTCCTCCTGAGGAGTCTCCTGAACTCTTTGAGCACAGTGTTGGGTACATGCTCCAGGAGGATGCCCAGTGTTTTGTGGGCTCTGGTGATGACACTCAGCTAGAGGAAGGCAGTAGCGTGAGCGCAGAGAGAGGGGATGCTCAAGAAGGACAGCAATCTGGCAGTCATGTTCCACAAGCTGCAGCATACTGCCAGGTTTGCTACAGCGATGAAGAGGGAGGGGATGATGAGGGCACTGACTCCACGTGGGTGCCTGGAAGGAGAGAGGAGGAGGAGGAGGAGGAGGCACATGACTAACGAGGCAGGATGCCCTCCGGGGGCCAGCTTAGGGGCAGCACACTGACTGAATCACACCGCAGAGCTCCGCCTGTGCAGGGCGCTGCCTCTGCGCGTTATTCTAAAAGTTCTTTGGTGTGGGCCTTTTTTGAGACGAGTGCATCAGATCGCACCGCTGCTATTTGCAACATATGTCTCAAGCGTATCTCGCGTGGCCAAAACATCAGCCGCTTGGGCACCACATGCTTGACCAGACATATGTTGACCTGTCATGCAGCTCGTTGGCAAGCGTACCTCAAAGACCCACACCAAAGAACAAAGCGGACCTCTCCTTGCTCCTCATCAGCTGGCATCTCCAACCCCACTAGACCTTCAGTCCTCTCTGAAACCTGCTCTGAGAGGAATGAAGGTGTAGAATTAGGTGTGTCACAGCCAAGTGCTTCCGGGAACTCTGCTAGCGGTACACCCACATCCGATTATAGCAGGCAAATTTCCCTGCCCCAGCTGCTGGACCGGCGAAAGAAGTTCACTCCCAGCCATCCACATGCCCAGTGGTTGAATGCTAGCTTGGCTAAATTGCTAGCACTTCAACTGCTCCCTTTTCAGTTGGTAGACTCGGCCCCCTTCCGTGAGTTTGTACAATGTGCGGTTCCTCAGTGGCAGGTCCCCAAACGCCACTTTTTCTCACGGAAGGCGATTCCGGCTCTCTACCGGCATGTGGAAGGCAATGTCCTTGCCTCGCTGGACAGGGCAGTCAGTGGTAAGGTGCATATTACCGCTGACTCATGGTCCAGCAGGCATGGACAGGGGCGTTACCTGTCTTTCACGGCCCATTGGGTCACTCTTCTGGCAGCTGGGAAGGATGCAGGACAAGGTGCAGTAGTGTTGGAGGTTGTTCCGCCACCACACCTCCAAAATGCTACTATTGGTTGTGACACACCTCTCTCCTCCACCCCCTCCTCTTCTTCTTCCTCCATGGCCTCTTCCAGTGCTCTGTCTTCAGAACCAGCGGTGCTTCGTAGGCGTTCCAGGGGCTACACAAGTACGCAGGCAAAACGATGCCATGCCGTGCTTGCGCTGGTTTGTTTGGGGGACAGGAGCTACACTGGGGCGGATGTTTTGTCAGCTCTGCAGGGGCAGGCCGAGAGGTGGTTGACGCCACGCCAGCTTAAGCCAGGAATAGTGGTTTGTGACTATGGCGCCAACCTCCTCTCCGCCCTCCGACAGGGACAACTAACCCATGTGCCCTGGGTAGCTCACGTCCTTAACCTGGTGGTGCAGCGGTTCTTGGGCAGGTACCCCGGCTTACAGGATGTCCTGAAGCAGGCCAGGAAAGTCTGTGTGCATTTCCGCCAATCATTTAATGCCTGTGCTCGGCTGGCTGAGCTCCAAAAGGAGTTGAACCTGCCCAAGAACCGCCTTATATGTGACATGCCCACCAGATGGAACTCAACGTTGGCCATGCTGCAGCGGCTGCACACGCAGCAGAGGGCCATCAATGAGTATCTGTGCGACTACGACACCAGGACAGGGTCAGGGGAGCTCGTTTTTTTCTCACCACGCCAGTGGGGCATGATCAGGGATGCATGCACTGTCCTGTCACCGTTTGAGGAGGCCACAAGGATGGTGAGCAGTGACAGTGCATGCATCAGTGACACTGTACCTCTTGTCCACCTCTTGGAGCATACGCTGCGTGGAATAATGGACAGGGCACTTGAGGCAGAACAGAGGCAGGAAGAGGAGGACTTCCTTGCCTCTCAAGGCCCCCTTTATCCAGACAGTGTTCCTGCTGTGCCACCCATCACACAGGAAGAGGATGAGGAGGAGGAAGAGGAGGAGGAGGATGATTGTGTCAGCATGGAGGTGGAGGTTGGCACTCAGCATCAGCAGCAGCAGCAGCAGCAGTCTTGTAGGGATGATTTACAGTCCCAAGAAACACGTGGACTTGTACATGGCTGAGAGGAGGTAGCTGCGGATCATGTTGTCCTTAGTGACCCAGAGGACTCCGGACCGAATGCCTCAGCTAACCTACGCTGCATGGCCTCCCTGATCCTGCAAAGCCTGCGGAAGGATCCTCGTATTCTTCGGATCAAGGAGAGGGACCATTACTGGCTGGCCACTCTCCTTGATCCACGGTACAAGGGTAAGGTTGCCGACCTTATCTTGCCATCGCAGAGGGAGCAGAGGATGAGACATCTCCGGGAGGCCTTGCAGAAAGGTCTGTGCAACGCGTTCCCAGAGACTGGGAGGTTACAAACTCCTGGTCCTGGACAACGTGTTGCTGAGGCATCGGTCAGAAGGAGCGGTGGAGAAGGTGGCCGTCTGACTGATGCTTTCAGACAATTTTTTAGTCCGCAGCCCCATGGTATGATCGGTTCCAGCACCCTTCGCCAGCGTCTGATTTACATGGTACAGGAATACCTAGGGGCAAGGTCAGACTTGGACACCTTTCCCACCCAAAATCCTCTGGCTTACTGGGTCTTGAGGATGGATCACTGGCCAGAGCTTGCACAGTATGCAATTGAGCTACTGGCCTGCATCCAGCGTTCTTTCGGAACGCACCTTCAGTGCTGCTGGTGGCTTTGTTACCAATCACAGGGTGCGCCTGTCCACCGAATCAGTTGATCGACTGACCTTCATCAAGATGAATCAGTCTTGGATCACCCACAGCTACCAAGCACCTGAAGCTGATGTAACAGAATAATTTTTTTGGAAATATCACATCCCTTCAAGACTGCCTATGCTGATGCTGAGTGACTGTCCTGTTATGTTGATTGTCTATCCTCTTCCCCCTCCGCTGATATGTTGGAAGAACATTTCTGGTTCTGGTTGATGCCATCAGCACAATTTTTCTGACCCTGTTTAACAGGGGCGTTTAAGTACAATTTTTGATGCAATGCTTTGCAGCAGGGCTAATTCCTGCAATCAAACAAGAGTATATGGGAGAGGTTGCAGTGTGGTGGCACCAGCACCAGTGCCTAAGGCCCAATTTTCTGCCCCTGTTTAACAGGGGCGTTTAATTACAATTTTTGATGCAATGCTTTGCAGCAGGGCTAATTCCTGCAATAAAACTAGAGTATATGGAAGAGGTTGCAGTGTGGTGGCACCAGCACCAGTGCCTAAGGCCCAATTTTTCTGCCCCTGTTTAACAGGGGCGTTTAAGTACAATTTTTGATGCAATGCTTTGCAGCAGGGCTAATTTCTGCAATAAAACTAGAGTATATGGAAGAGGTTGCAGTGTGGTGGCACCAGCACCAGTGCCTAAGGCCCAATTTTTCTGCCCCTGTTTAACAGGGGCGTTTAATTACAATTTTTGATGCAATGCTTTGCAGCAGGGCTAATTCCTGCAATAAAACTAGAGTATATGGAAGAGGTTGCAGTGTGGTGGCACCAGCACCAGTGCCTAAGGCCCAATTTTTCTGCCCCTGTTTAACAGGGGCGTTTAAGTACAATTTTTGATGCAATGCTTTGCAGCAGGGCTAATTCCTGCAATAAAACTAGAGTATATGGAAGAGGTTGCAGTGTGGTGGCACCAGCACCAGTGCCTAAGGCCCAATTTTTCTGCCCCTGTTTAACAGGGGCGTTTAATTACAATTTTTGATGCAATGCTTTGCAGCAGGGCTAATTCCTGCAATAAAACTAGAGTATATGGAAGAGGTTGCAGTGTGGTGGCACCAGCACCAGTGCCTAAGGCCCAATTTTTCTGCCCCTGTTTAACAGGGGCGTTTAAGTACAATTTTTGATGCAATGCTTTGCAGCAGGGCTAATTCCTGCAATAAAACTATAGTATATGGCAGAGGTTGCAGTGTGGTGGCACCAGCACCAGTGCCTAAGGCCCAATTTGTCTGCCCCTGTTTAACAGGGGCGTTTAAGTACAATTTTTGATGCAATGCTTTGCAGCAGGGCTAATTCCTGCAATAAAACTAGAGTATATGGGAGAGGTTGCAGTGTGGTGGCACCAGCAGCAGTGCCTAAGGCCCGATTTTTCTGCCCCTGTTTAACAGGGACATGTAATTACAATTCTTGATATAATATTTCACAGGAGGGCCCCTTCCTGTGCCCACCCAGAGTAACGGTGAGGACTTATAGTGTTGTGGCACCAGCACCACAACCACCAAAGGTCAATTTTTCTACCACTGTTCAACAATGGCATGTAATTACAATTCTTGATATAATCGTTCACAGCAGGGCGCTCCAGCGCCCACCAAGAGTCACTTTGAGGGCTTACAATGTTGTGGCAAAACCAACACCTTGTTCCGCCATTTCTGCAGAGCATATAGGGCAGGCCCCTACTTTCAAACATCCAATTTACAAACATCTCCTACTTGCAAACGGAAGGAGACAACAGCAAGTGAGATGAAAAAAGATGGACGACAAAACAAATTATACAGGGGTGATAACCCTTCCCTATGTTTTCCAAAAAGCTTAAAAATAGTTTTTTTGACTGGAGCTACACTTTAAAAATGTACCAGTTAAAAATTACAAACAGATTCAACTTAACACAACAAACCTACACAGTCCCTGTCTTGTTTGCACCGCCTGTATACTGCTGTTCTGAGTATATAGGGCCTGGGGGCCACACGCATTTCCTTTTTTTAATATGGGTACAGGGTTACCCTTAATATGCGCACAAGACCCAAATAGGCTGGTAATGGGCAGGGAGGGCTACCCATGCCATTTTTTTCAATGATTTTCAACCATATTGCAGGAACCAGATATAACATTAAAACCGCAAGCAGTTTTAAATGGTGTTATTTCCGTTTAATTAAATTTTGTGCAGGGACTGTTCTAAACACGGGAAACACGTGGCACTTCACAGGCATACTACAGACACCCCCCAGGCACCATATTTAAAGGAATATTTCACTTTTTTTTTCACTTTAATCGTCATTAAAATCAGTGCTCCCGCCAAAACTGCCATTTTTAAAAACATTTTAGGCATTGACCAATGTCCCCTGGGGCAGGAGCCAGGTCCCCAAACCCTTTTTAGGACAGTATCTTGCATATTAGCCGTTATAATTAGCACTTTTAATTTCGAACGTTCGAGTCCCATAGACTTCAATGGGGTTCTAAAGTTCGTTCGAATTTGGGGTCCGTTCGAAAGTTCTGGTGCGAACCGAACCAGGGGGTGTTCGGCTCATCCCTAGTCTCTGGCAAGCAGATCATGGAAGGGTGGAAGGAATTTACATAATTAAATACAAATTATCCTTTAAGAGTATCATTAATAGCCTGAACATTCCACGGGGGCAGTTTGTGTGTGATTAGCCATGTTTCCAGAAAAAAACACACCTCCCTAGGTAGATGAAGGGTAAAATTGCCAACAACCAAAGATAGATCTGGCTGTGTACACACCACACATATTTATACACTTTCTTGAGAGAGTACATTTTTTTTACTTTAGAAAGTAATTACAGAAGCTGCTCCACCCTCCAATACTGGGAAATTGTATCAGTCAGGAGTGAGATATGTCTTAATGTGTACATACTTAGAGTATGTAACCCAACATTTCATATTCCTGATATGTGCCAGCCATACAGTGTACTTGTATGAAAAAGTATCTTGCTCTCTTTGTTTTACTTCCTTTGTGTGAAATCCCTGGTTTTCCTGTCAGCCCCCCGATTTCCTATTATTAAATTACCACACTACGCAGTAGAGAACAACATAATCAGTTCTCGAGCTGTGCTGGGAACTCAGTGTGCTCTCCTCAATTGATATCTTGTCCTGGCACCCCCCCGCACAGTCTTTAACTAGGTAGTTCAGTGTGCTGCTGTCCCCCCCCCCCCAGCTTTTATGCAGCTGAGAAGATAAAAGAATAATACTTCTCCCTTGCCAAAGTTGACTTAAATGTTCACTGAAAAGTGTTTTGCCGCGTACACACGACCGGAATTTTTGACGAACTTTGCGGCTGAGGTCCGCCAGACTTTCAAATGAACGGACTTGGCCACAATGATCACTCCAAAAGTGCGACGGATTTGAACGTGATGACGTAGAATAAGGAAGTTCATAGCCAGTAGCCAATAGCTGCCCTAGCATCGATTTTAGTCCATCGGACTAGCACACAGAGGACCGGATATTTCGACAGGACACCAGTCCATCGGAAAGATTTGAAGCCAATTTTATTTCTAGGTCTGCCGGACTTTTGGGAAGAAAAAGTCCGCTGGAGCCCACACATGATCAAATTGTCCAACGGATTCCAGTCCGCCGAACTAAGTCCGTCAAAAAGTCCGTTTGTGTGTACGCGGCATTGGTCAATTATTTTTTTTGCATATGTTGAACATTTACCATGTGATGCTCTTTTGATAATTTGACCTACCAAGTATAACACAACGTTTTTATTTGCTGTTTAGGTTCTACTTCAACTCCTTCCAGAGTTTTGACTTCTCTTTCAAGTACTTCCTTTAAAACCTTCACCACAACCTCTACTACCACCATAACAGTCACACCAACCTTTACTAGCACAGCCACAACGGGCATTCCAACATATGTTACCACCACAGCAGCTAATCCAACCTCTACTATGACATTGACTTCCACCCCTTCTGTTACTAGTTTACCCTCTTCATTTCCAGTCACAGCAACCACACTTTATCCTTCCTCAAGCACTACTGCATTCACAATACCATCAATCCTATCCACTACAAACCAAGCAGCTGTTTCCACAGTATCCCGCCCTCATATACCGTCACCAGGTAAATGTCTAACAATATGTATGATTTATCTGACGTAGTTTTCTCCAGCTGAAGTCTGAAAATGTTTTTATTGCATTTTTAGTGGTAGCTATAAAATACAATGAAGTGCATGTTACTCTTTGTTTTATGTTAATCTTTGCCTTATTGGGGAAGCTCCTATATTTATAAGTGCCGCTTTGAATACTTTTGCCTCTGAGTAGAAACAATTCAATAAAATTCTGGCTCATTATTCTTTATCTGCATGTATAGTAGAACTATTTGATCAGTAGAGAGGGGTTTGTTTCAAAATGTATGATTTGTATAATTCTCTGCAGATTTGACAACCCTTCATCCATATATTTAGAATATTCCCAAAATTTGCAATGCATTGATTTGTATATTCAAGTGCAAAAAAAAAAAAGAATGCAGCCACCACATCTAATGATTGGTATCAAAAAGTAAAACTTAAAAAATAAGCATATTAAAATGTATAAACATAAAAAAAAGATAGATAATCCGGAGCGGCTAAATTACACAATACGGTATCTACGCATTATCCTCTCTTGCCGTACAGGCAGTGGACGATCCGCTACTAATTAAATGACCGCCACTGGTAACCTTTCCTACCCCCGTTGATTGCTTTTTTCAACTATAGGTCCGCTGGTTGTTCCCCTCCACTCACAGATTGCGCCCCAAGGGGGTGAGTGGACGGGGAACAACCCCCCTAAAAATCCTGCATGTTAGACATGTTCTTGAGTTGATATTTGAATAACTCTCCTACTATGATTAAGCTCTGACCTGCTTATGTCTACTTACCTATATGCAATTGTTTATGTTTTTCTAATGTTTTATTACATTTTGGCTGACTACTATACCATTGCACTTTCTATTTGTACCACCATACTTTCTGAATGTGCTTTATTCTGTATTTGGTTTTATGTATATCTGCATTAACTCAATAAAAATATTTGAAACAAAAAAAAGATAGATAAATAAACTTAACCCCCATTGCTCTGCACATACAGACAAAAATGCAAATCCGGCACAGGGTGCGTATGTGTATGTAAACTAATACTGTACCACACATGTGAGATATTTTGCCAGATGTCAGAATGAAAGCAATAATGCTAGTGCCATAGCTGGAGGTTAACTCAAAACTGATGACTAGTAAAGGCTTTAAAAACATGGAGATTTTTAGGTCCAATATTTTTTTACGATATCATAGGCGCACACAATTTTAAGACTTGGCATGTTTGGTATCTGTTTACCTGCCACAACCCCACATTTCAAATTTTACCAAAAAATGGGTTTTATATTGTGTTCATTTGCACTAAAATTCATATTATAGACAGTTGTGAAAATATTATGCAACTATCCTTTTATTCTACATGGCCCTATTGATATACTTTAACCTACTTAGTATAACACAACATTTTCATCTCCTGTTTAGGTTCTATTACAACATCTTCCAGAGTTTCCACTTTTTTTTCAAGTACTTCCTTAGAACCATTCAGTACAACCTCTACTACCACTGCAACAGCTACTCCAACCTTCACCACCACAATGGATGCACCAAATTCTGTTACCACAGCGGCAACTAGTCCAACCTCTATTATGACCACGGCATCTACTTCCACCTCTTCTGTTTCTAGTCTGCCATTTCTATCATCTACCACCAGTACCCTACCTTTTTCATCTTCAGTCACTACAACCACACTTTATCCTACCTCAAGCACCACGGCATCCACTACAAACCCAACAGCAGATTCCACAGCATCACGTCCTTACACATCTTCACCAGGTAAATATTTTGAAGTACATTTCATTTTTCTGATGTAGTTGTCTTCATCTGAAGTGTTTAAATACCTATTATGCTGTGTCATAAAGTGCATGCTACTCTTTTTTATGTTACTCTTTGCTTTATTAGAGAAGCCCCACATTTAGAAGTGCAACGTTAAATAGTGTTGCTTAAACCCTTGAAGACTAACATGGTCTCAAATACAAGGAGTACCCCTGGACAGTGGCAATCATGTGAGCTGTCAAACCAGGTTTCTGATATTCTCACAAATGTCACCCCTTAGCAAACCAAAATAAAAACTCCATGCAAGTATGAAGAATATACAGAGTGATAAGCAGTCTGAATACCTCAATATTGGAGGAAATTAACATTCTCCTTGGTGGCATGCGTCTCCGGCAAGCAGATCATGGAAGGGTGGAAGGAATTTACATAATTAAATACAAATTGTCCTTTAAGAGTATCATTAATACCCTGAACATTCCACGGGGGCAGTTTGTGTGTGATTAGCCATGTTTCCAGAAAAAAACACCTCGCTAAGTAGATGAAGGGTAAAATTGCCAACAACCAAAGATAGATCTG
Source organism: Lithobates pipiens (assembly GCF_037356315.1). Lineage (NCBI taxonomy): Eukaryota > Metazoa > Chordata > Amphibia > Anura > Ranidae > Lithobates > Lithobates pipiens. Next base: position 354,036,495 of record NW_027507758.1, on the reverse strand, counting down.
GCTGTGTATACACCACACATATTTATACACTTTCTTGACAGTGTAAATTTTTTTACTTTAGATAGTAATTACAGAAGCTGCTCCACCCTCCAATACTGGGAAATTGTATCAGTCAGGAGTGAGATATGTCTTAATGTGTACATACATAGAGTATGTAACCCAACATTTCATATTCCTGATATGTGCCTGCCAAACAGTGTACTTGTATGAAAAAGTATCTTGTTCTCTTTGTTTTACTTTCTTTGTGTGAAATCCCTGGTGTTCCTATCAGCCCCCCTGATTTCCTATTATTAAATTATCACACTACGCAGTGGAGAACAACATAGTCAGTTCTCGAGCTGTGCTGGGAACTCAGTGTGCTCTCCTCGAATGATGTCTTGTCCTGGCACCCCCCCACACAGTCTTTAACTGGGTATTTCATTGTGCTGCTGTTTTTCCTCCCCCAGCTTTTATGCAGCTGAGAAGAGAGGTTATGTAATCACTTATAAAAAAAGGAAAAAAGGTGTTTATTTTTTTTTATTTTTTTATCTTTGCACAAATATTTTGTCTTTCATTTATTTTTAAAACTGAATGTGTTGTTTTACAAGGTGGTGGTTTACATATACTTTAATCACATGCACGTTTTTATTTGAAGTCAGAAGTAAGCTTGATAGATTTTTGAGATATCATATCGGGGGTTTTACAATCCTTTATGAACAATAAGGTTTATAGGAAAAACGTCTATGATCAATGTCTTTTTTATATTTTTGTATCCACACCAATTGACTTCATAACTTTGTATTTGATAGAGACAAAATATAGAGATAAGAAAATCTGAAACATTTCTGGTGTGTTCATTTATTGCATTTACATTTTGTGTCTGTGACTCAAAAGTATAACAGTCAAACACAGCCCTGTAACTAACATTTTTAAAAGACTAATACCTCTCCCCCCTGCCAAAGTTGCCTTAAATGTTCACTGAAAAGTGTTTTGCCGTGTACACACGACCGGACTTTTTGACGAACTTTGCGGCTGAGGTCCGCCGGACTTTCAAATGAACAGACTTGGCCACGTACGATCACTCCAAAAGTCAGACGGATTTTAACGTGATGACGTAGAATAAGGAAGTTCATAGCCAGTAGCCAATAGCTGCCCTAGCATAGATTTTAGTCTGTCAGACTAGCACACAGAGGACCGGATTTTTCGACCGGACACCAGTCTGTCAGAAAGATTTGAAGCCACGTTTATTTCTAGGTCTGCCGGACTTTTGGGAAGAAAAAGTCCGCTGGAGCCCACACATAATCAAATTTTCCAACGGATTCCAGTCCGCCGAACCAAGTCCGTCGAAAAGTCCGGTCGTGTGTACGCGCCATTTGTCAATAATTTTTTTTGCATATGTTGAACATTTACCATGTGATGCTCTTTTGATCATTTGACCTACCAAGTATAACACAACTTTTTTATTTGCTGTTTAGGTTCTACTACAACTCCTTCCAGAGTTTTGACTTCTCTTTCAAGTACTTCCTTTAAAACTTTCACCACAACCTCTACTACCACCATAACAGTCACCCCAACCTTTACTAGCACAACCACAATGGACATTCCAACATATGTTACCACCACAGCAGCTAATCCAACCTCTACTATGACATTGACTTCCACCCCTTCTGTTACTAGTTTACCCTCTTCATTTCCAGTCACAAAAAACACACTTTATCCTACCTCAAGCACTACTGCATTCACAATACCATCAATCCTATCAACTACAAACCCAGCAGCTGTTTCCACAGTATCCCGTCCTCATATACCGTCACCATGTAAATGTCTAACAATATGTATGATGTATCTGATGTAGTTTTCTCCAGCTGAAGTCTGAAATTTTTTTTTATTGCGTTTTTAGTGGTAGCTATAAAATACAATGAAGTGCATGTTACTCTTTGTTTTATGTTAATCTTTGCCTTATTGGGGAAGCTCCGCTTTGAATACTTTTGCCTCTGAGTAGAAACAATTCAATCAAATTCTGGCTCATTACTCTTTGTCTGCATGTACAGTAGAACTATTTGATCAGCAGAGAGAGGTTTGTTTCAAAATGTATGATTTGTATAATGCTCGGCAGATTTGAGAACCCTTCATCCATATATTTAGAATATTCCAAAAATTTGCAATGCATTGATTTGTACATTCAAGTGCAAAAAACTAAAAACAAAAAACAAACGCAGCCACCACATCTAATGATTGGTATCAAAAAGTAAAACTTAAAAAAAAAAAGCATATTAAAATGTATAAACATAAAAAAAAATGATAGATAAATAAACTTAACCCCCGTTGCTCTGCACATACACACAAAAATGCTAATCCAGCACAGGGTGCGTATGTGTATGTAAACTAATACTGTACGACCCAAGTGAGATATTTTGCCGGATGTCAGAATGAAAGCAATAATTCTAGTGCCATAGCTGGAAGTTAACTAAAAACTGATGACTAGTAAAGGCTTTAAAAACATGGAGATTTTTAGGTCCAATATTTTTTTACAATATCATAGGCGCACACAATTTTAAGACTTGGCATGTTTGGTATCTGTTTACCTGCCACAACCCCATATTTCAAATTTTACCAAAAATTGTCTTTTATATTGTGTTCATTTGCACTAAAATTCACATTATCATATTTTTCCTGAAAACCTACGTTTGATAGACAGTTGTGAAAATATTATGCAACTATCCTTTTATTCTACATGGCCCTATTGATATTCTTTAACCAACTTAGTATAACACAACATTTTTATCTCCTGTTTAGGTTCTATTTCAACATCTTCCAGAGTTTCCACTTATATTTCAAGTACTTCCTTTGAACCATTCAGTACAACCTCTACTACCACTGCAACAGCTACTCCAACCTTCACCACGACAATGGATGCACCAAATTCTGTTACCACAGCAGCAACTAGTCCAACCTCTACTATGACCATGGCATCTACTTCCAGCTCTTCCGTTTCTAGTCTGCCATTTCTATCATCTACCACCAGTACCCTACCTTTTTCATCTTCAGTCACTACAACCACACTTTATCCTACCTCAAGCACCACGGCATCCACTACAAACCCAACAGCAGATTCCACAGCATCACGTCCTTACACATCTTCACCAGGTAAATATTTTAAAGTACATTTCATTTTTCTGATGTAGTTGTCTTCATCTGAAGTGTTTAAATACCTATTATGCTGTGTCATAAAGTGCATGTTACTCTTTTTTATGTTACTCTTTGCTTTATTAGGGAAGCCCCACATTTAGAAGTGCAACTTTAAATAGTGTTGCTTAACCCCTTGAAGACTAACATGGTCTCAAATACAAGGAGTACCCCTGGACAGTGGCAATCATGTGAGCTGTCAAACCAGGTTTCTGATATTCTCACACATGTCACCCCTTAGCAATCCAAAATAAAATCTCCATGCAAGCATGAAGAATATACAGAGTGATAAGCAGTCTGAATACCTCAATGTTGGAGGAAATGAACATTCTCCTTGGTGGCATGCGTCTCTGGCAAGCAGATCATGGAAGGGTGGAAGGAATTTAAATAACTAAATACAAATTGTCCTTTAGGAGTATCATTAATACCCTGAACATTCCACGGGGGCAGTTTGTGTGTGATTAGCCATGTTTCCAGAAAAAAACACCTCGCTAAGTAGATGGAGGGTAAAATTGACAACAACCAAAGATAGATCTGGCTGTGTACACACCACACATATTTATACATTTTCTTGACAGAGTACATTTTTTTACTTTAGATAGTAATTACAGAAGCTGCTCCACCCTCCAATACTGGGAAATTGTATCAGTCAGGAGTGAGATATGTCTTAATCTGTACATACTTAGAGTATGTAACCCAACATTTCATATTCCTGATATGTGCCAGCCATACAGTGTACTTGAATGAAAAAGTATCTTGTACTCTTTGTTTTACTTCCTTTGTGTGAAATCCCTGGTGTTCCTGTCAGCCCCCCTGATTTCCTATTAATAAATTACCACACTACGCAGTGGAGAAGAACATAATCAGTTCTCTAGCTGTGCTGGGAACTCAGTGTGCTCTCCTCCAATGATGTCTTGTCCTGACACCCCCCTGCACAGTCTTTCACTGGGTAGTTCAGTGTGCTGCTGTTTTTCCTCCCCCAGCTTTTATGCAGCTGAGAAGAGAGGTTATGTGATCACTTATAAAAAAAGGAATAAAGCTGTTTTTTTTTATTTTTTATCTTTGCACAAATATTTTGTCTTTCATTTATTTTTAAAACTGAATGTGTTGTTTTACAAGGTGGTGGTTTACATATACTTTAATCACATGCAAAGTTTTATTTGAAGTCAGAAGTTAGCTTGATAGATTTTTGAGATGTCATATCGGGGCTTTTACAATCCTTTATGAACAATAAGGTTTATAGGAAAAACGTCTATGATCAATGTCTCTTTTATATTTTTGTATCCATGCCAATTGGCTTCATAACTTTGTATTTGATAGAGACAAAATATAGAGATAAGAAAACCTGAAACATTTCTGGTGTGTTCATTTATTGCATTTACATTTTGGGTCTGTGACTCAAAAGTATAACAGATAACACAGCCCTGTAACTAACATTTTTAAAAGACTAATACTTCTCCCTTGCCAAAGTTGCCTTAAATGTTCACTGAAAAGTGTTTTGCCGCGTACACACGACTGGAATTTTTGATGAACTCTGTGGCTGAGGTCCACTGGACTTTCAAATGAACTGACTTGGCCACAATGATCACTCCAAAAGTGCAACGGATTTGAACGTGATGACGTAGAATAAAGAAGTTCATAGCCAGTTGCCAATAGCTGCCCTAGCATCGATTTTAGTCCGTCGGACTAGCACACAGAGGACTAGATTTTTCGACAGGATACCAGTCCGTTGGAAAGATTTGAAGCCAATTTTATTTCTAGGTCTGCCGGACTTTTGGGAAGAAAAAGTCTGCTGGAGCCCACACATGATCAAATTGTCCAATGGATTCCAGTCCGCCAAACCAAGTCCGCCGTAAAGTCCGGTCGTGTGTACGCGCCATTTGTCAATAATTTTTTTTGCGTATGTTGAACATTTACCATGTGATGCTCTTTTGATAATTTTACCTACCAAGTATAACACAACTTTTTTATTTTCTGTTTAGGTTCTACTTCAACTCCTTCCAGAGTTTTGACTTCTCTTTCAAGTACTTCCTTTAAAACCTTCACCACAACCTCTACTACCACCATGACAGTCACCCCAACCTTTACTAGCACAACCACAATGGACATTCCAACATATGTTACCACCACAGCAGCTAATCCAACCTCTACTATGACATCGACTTCCACCCCTTCTGTTACTAGTTTACCCTCTTTATTTCCAGTCACAACAACCACACTTTATCCTACCTCAAGCACTACTGCATTCACAATACCATCAATCCTATCCACTACAAACCCAGCAGCTGTTTCCACAGCATCCCGCCCTCATATACCGTCACCAGGTAAATGTCTAACAATATGTATGATGTATCTGATGTAGTTTTCTCCAGCTGAAGTCTGAACATTTTTTTATTGCGTTTTTAGTGGTAGCTAAAAAATACAATGAAGTGCATGTTACTCTTTGTTTTATGTTAATCTTTGCCTTATTAGGGAAGCTCCTATATTTATTAGTGCCGCTTTGAATACTTTTGCCTCTCAGTAGAAACAATTCAATAAAATTCTGGCTCATTACTCTTTGTCTGCATGTACAGTAGAACTATTTGATCAGTAGAGAGAGGTTTGTTTCAAAATTTATGATTTGTATAATGCTCGGCAGATTTGACAACCCTTCATCCATATATTTAGAATATTCCAAAAATGTGCAATGCATTGATTTGTACATTCAAGTGCAAAAAAAAAAAAAAAAAAAAAAAAAACGAACGCAGCTACCACATCTAATGATTGGTATCAAAAAGTAAACTTAAAAAAAAATAGCATATTAAAATGTATAAACATAAAAAAAAATTATAGATAAATGAACTTAACCCCCGTTGAGTACATGCAAAAATGCAAATCCGCCACAGGGTGCGTATGTGTATGTAAACTAATACTGTACCACCCATGTGAAATATTTTGCCGGATGTCAGAATGAAAGCAATAATTCTAGTGTCATAGCTGGAGGTTAACTCAAAACTGATGACTAGTAAAGGCTTTAAAAACATGGAGATTTTTAGGTCCAATATTTTTTTATGATATCATAGGCGCACACAATTTTAAGACTTGGCATGTTTGGTATCTGTTTACCTGCCACAACCCCATTTTTCTAATTTTACCAAAAATTGGGCTTTATATTGTGTTCATTTGCACTAAAATTCACATTATCTTATTTTTCCTGAAAACATACGTTTGATAGACAGTTGTGAAAATAATATGCAACTATCCTTTTATTCTACATGGCCCTATTGATATACTTTAACCTACTTAGTATAACACAATATTTTCATCTCCTGTTTAGGTTCTATTACAACATCTTCCAGAGTTTCCACTTATTTTTCAAGTACTTCCTTTGAACCATTCAGTACAACCTCTACTACCACTGCAACAGCTACTCCAACCTTCACCACCACAATGGATGCTCCAAATTCTGTTACCACAGCGGCAACTAGTCCAACCTCTACTATGACCACGGCATCTACTTCCACCTCTTCTATTTCTAGTCTGCCATTTCTATCATCTACCACCAGTAACCTACCTTTTTCATCTTCAGTCACTACAACCACACTTTATCCTACCTCAAGCACCACGGCATCCACTACAAACCCAACAGCAGATTCCACAGCATCACGTCCTTACACATCTTCACCAGGTAAATATTTTAACGTACATTTCATTTTTCTGATGTAGTTGTCTTCATCTGAAGTATTTAAATACCTATTATGCTGTGTCATAAAGTGCATGTTACTCTTTTTATGTTACTCTTTGCTTTATTAGGGAAGCCCCACATTTAGAGGTACAACTTTAAATATTGTTGCTTAACCCCTTGAGGACTAACATGGTCTCAAATACAAGGAGTATACCTGGACAGTGGCAATCATGTGAGCTGTCAAACCATGTTTCTGATATTGTCACAAATGTCACCCCATAGCAAACCAAAATAAAAACTCCATGCAAGTATGAAGAATATACAGAGTGATAAGCAGTCTGAATACCTCAATGTTGGAGGAAATGAACATTCTCCTTGGTGGCATGCATATCCGCCAAGCAGATCATGGAAGGGTGGAGGTAATTTACATAATTAAATACAAATTGTCCTTTAAGAGTATCATTAATACCCTGAATATTCCATGGGGGCAGTTTGTGTGTGATTAGCCATATTTCCAGAAAAAAACACCTCGCTAAGTAGATGGAGGGTAAAATTACCAACAACCAAAGATAGATCTGGCTGTGTATACACCACACATATTTATACACTTTCTTGACAGAGTACATTTTTTTTACTTTAGATAGTATTTACAGAAGCTGCTCCACCCTCCAATACTGGGAAATTGTATCAGTCAGGAGCAGGCCCGGACTGGGACAAAAAATAGGCCCGGGCATTTTAGACAGAGCAGCCAACCTTTCCAGGGATCGGGAGGGAGGGGTTCGGTAGACATTAGCGGGGGTGGCTGGTGTTAATCCTCCACACTGTAATGTGCAAGAACACTGTGATATAAAGGGAACTGCACTAAAAAGGGGCACTGCAATGATTACCGTGTCCTTTTACAGGGCAGTCCCCTGTATATTATAGTGTCCCAGTCCTATTGTGGCCATGCCAGTACTGTCTGTCTCCTATTGTGTCCATGGCCCAGTGACACTGACCTGCTCTCTGGAGGTGCGGTAGAGCGTGTCTCTCTCTCTGGTTGTGCAGGTACAGCGTGGCTCTTTCTCTGGTGGTGTGGTACAGCGTGGCTCCCTCTGGTGCTGCCGGTACAGGGTGGCTCCCTCTGGTGCTGCGGATACAGGGTGGCTCTCTCTGGTGCTGCGGTGCAGCGTGGCTCTTTCTGGGGGTGCGGTGCAGCGTGGCTCTCTGGTGGTGCGGTGCAGCGTGGCTCTCTCTAGTGGTGCGGTGCAGCGTGGCTCTCTCTGGGGGTGCGGTGCAGCGTGGCTCTCTGGTGGTGCGGTGCAGCGTAACTCTCTCTGGTGGTGCGGTGCACCGTGACTCTCTCTGGTTGTGCGGTGCAGCGTGACTCTCTCTGGTGGTGCGGTCCAGTGTGGCTCTCTCTGGTGGTGCGGTGCAGCATGACTCTCTCTGGTGGTGCGGTGCAGCGTGACTCTCTCTGGTGGTGCGATGCAGCTTGACTCTCTCTGGTGGTGCAGGTACAGTGTAGCTCTCTCTCTGGTTGTGCTGGGGCTATTAGTTCCCCCAGCACAGTCCTCTGTTTCATTTGCCATGTCTCCTGTAGTAGCTGCTACAAGCACTCCTCAGCTTGTTTCTGGGTTTTCTCTTTCACCCCAGCAGAGTGCATGCTGGGGACTGTAGTCTGCTCCCTGCTGAGACCAATGGTGCCATGTATCTCTGGGACTACATTTCCCATGATGCCCCTCTAGTTTCTTCTGATTGGCCTTCTGTTTTGACCAATGGGGAGAGAAAACAACCATACAGGAATGCCTTCTCTTCCCCTGCTGCCGAAGTGAGAAGGGGAGGGGGAGCGAGGGGTAATAGTGACAGCAGCAGCTTTCCCCACCGTGCAGACGCCCATGGCTGGAGGAGGAGAGCGGAACTGTCAGCGCGGCAATGAGGCTGAGCTGTGTGTGAGAGAGACACACAGCTCAGCCCATGCAGCCGCCATTTCCGCATGACACAGGCACAGTCGTATGGTGGTAGGCGAGCGGCGGCCGTGGCCTGTGTTACCCAGGATCAGGCCACGGCCGCCGCTTACCTCCCGCTGTGCGGCCTGATCATCAACAGGCCACGGGCAGCCCCGTCCCACCAGGCCAATGCCCGGTCTGCCCTATGGCCAGTCCGGGCCTGGTCAGGAGTGAGATATGTCTTAATGTGTACATACTTAGAGTATGTAACCCAACATTTCATATTCCTGATATGTTTCAGCCATACAGTGTACTTGCATGAAAAAGTATCTTCTTCTCTTTGTTTTACTTCCTTTGTGTGAAATCCCTGGTGTTCCTGTCAGCCCCCCTGATTTCCTATTAATAAATTACCATACTAAGCAGTGAAGAACAACATAGTCAGTTCTCTAGCTGTGCTGGGAACTCAGTGTGCTCTCCTCCAATGATGTCTTGTCCTGGCACCCCCCGCACAGTCTTTCACTGGGTAGTTCAGTGTGCTGCTGTTTTTCCTCCCCCAGCTTTTATGCAGCTGAGAAGAGAGGTTATGTGATCACTTATAAAAAAAGGAAAAAAGGTGTTTATTTTTTTGTTTTTTATCTTTGCACAAATATTTTGTCTTTCATTTATTTTTAAAACTGAATGGGTTGTTTTACAAGGTGGTGGTTTACATATACTTTAATCACATGCAAAGTTTTATTTGAAGTCAGAAGTAAGCTTGATAGATTTTTGAGATGTCATATCGGGGCTTTTACAATCCTTTATGAACAATAAGGTTTAGAGGAAAAATATCTATGATCAATGTCTTTTTTATATTTTTGTATCCATGCCAATTGGCTTCATAACTTTGTATTTGATAGAGACAAAATATAGAGATAAGAAAATCTGAAACATTTCTGGTGTGTTCATTTATTGCATTTACATTTTGGGTCTGTGACTCAAAAGTATAACAGTCAAACACAGCCCTGTAACTAACATTTTTAAAAGACTAATACTTCTCCCTTGCCAAAGTTGCCTTAAATGTTTACTGAAAAGTGTTTTGCCGCGTACACACGACCGGACTTTTTGACGAACTTTCAAATGAACGGACTTGGCCACACACGATCACTCCAAAAGTCAGACGGATTTTAACGTGATGACGTAGAATAAGGAAGTTCATAGCCAGTAGCCAAAAGCTGCCCTAGCATAGATTTTAGTCTGTCGGACTAGCACACAGAGGACCGGATTTTTGGACCGGACACCAGTCTGTCGGAAAGATTTGAAGCCACTTTTATTTCTAGGTCTGCCGGACTTTTGGGAAGAAAAAGTCCGCTGGAGCCCACACATGATCAAATTGTTCAACAGAATCCAGTCTGCCAAACCAAGTCCATCTTAAAGTCCGGTCGTGTGTACGCGGCATTTGTCAATAATTTTTATTGCATATGTTGAACATTTACCATGTGATGCTCTTTTGATAATTTGACCTACCAAGTATAACACAACTTTTTTATTTTCTGTCTAGGTTCTACTACAACTCCTTCCAGAGTTTTGACTTCTCTTTCAAGTACTTGCTTTAAAACCTTCACCACAACCTCTACTACCACCATAACAGTCACCCCAACCTTTACTAGCACAACCACAATGGACATTCAAACATATGTTACCACCACAGCAGCTAATCCAACCTCTACTATGACATCGACTTCCACCCCTTCTGTTACTAGTTTACCCTCTTCATTTCCAGTCACAAAAACCACACTTTATCCTACCTCAAGCACTACTGCATTCACAATACCATCAATCCTATCCACTACAAACCCAGCAGCTGTTTCCACAGCAGCCCGTCCTCATATACCGTCACCAGGTAAATGTCTAACAATATGTATGATTTATCTGATGTAGTTTTCTCCAGCTGAAGTCTGAACATTTTTTTATTAAGTTTTTAGTGTTAGCTATAAAATGCAATGAAGTGCATGTTACTCTTTGTTTTATGTTAATCTTTGCCTTATTGGGGAAGCTCCTATATTTATAAGTATATTTGAATACTTTTGCCTCTGAGTAGAAACAATTCAATCAAATTCTGGCTCATTACTCTTTGTCTGCATGTACAGTAGAACTATTTGATCAGTAGAGAGGGGTTTGTTTCAAAATGTATGATTTGTATAATTCTCAGCAGATTTGACAACCCTTCATCCATATATTTAGAATATTCCAAAAATTTGCAATGCATTGATTTGTATATTCAAGTGCAAAAAAAAAAAAAAAAAAAAAAAAAAGAATGCAGCCACCACATCTAATGATTGGTATCAAAAAGTAAAACTTAAAAAAAAAAAAAACATATTAAAATGTATAAACATAAAAAAAAATGATAGATAAATAAACTTAACCCCCGTTGCTCTGCACATACAGACATACATGTAAAACTAATACTGTACCACCCATGTGAGATATTTTGCCGGATGTCAGAATGAAAGCAATAATTCTAGTGTCATAGCTAGAGGTTAACTCAAAACTGATGACTAGTAAAGGCTTTAAAAACATGGAGATTTTTAGGTCCAATATTTTTTTACGATATCATAAGCGCACACAATTTTAAGACTTGGCATGTTTGGTATCTGTTTACCTGCCACATCCCCATATTTCAAATTTTACCAAAAATTGGGTTTTATATTGTGTTCATTTGCACTAAAATTCATATTATCATATTTTTCCTGAAAACATACGTTTGATAAACAGTTGTGAAAATATTATGCAACCTACTTAGTATAACACAACCTTTCCATCTCCTGTTTAGGTTCTATTACAACATCTTCCAGAGTTTCCACTTATTTTTCAAGTACTTCCTTTGAACCATTCAGTACAACCTCTACTACCACTGCAACAGCTACTCCAACCTTCACCACCACAATGGATGCACCAAATTCTGTTACCACAGCGGCAACTAGTCCAACCTCTACTATGACCACGGCATCTACTTCCACCTCTTCTGTTTCTAGTCTGCCATTTCTATCATCTACCACCAGTACCCTACCTTTTTCATCTTCAGTCACTACAACCACACTTTATCCTACCTCAAGCACCACGGCATCCACTACAAACCCAACAGCAGATTCCACAGCATCACGTCCTTACACATCTTCACCAAGTAAATATTTTAAAGTACATTTCATTTTTCTGATGTAGTTGTCTTCATCTGAAGTGTTTAAATACCTATTATGCTGTGTCATGAAGTGCATGTTACTCTTTTTATGTTACTCTTTGCTTTATCAGGGAAGCCCCACATTTAGAGGTGCAACTTTAAATAGTGTTGCTTAACCCCTTGAAGACTAACATGGTCTCAAATTCAAGGAGTACCCCTGGACAGTGGCAATCATGTGAGCTGTCAAACCAGGTTTCTGATATTCTCACAAATGTCACCCCTTAGCAAACCAAAATAAAAACTCCATGCAAGTATGAAGAATATACAGAGTGATAAGCAGTCTGAATACCTCAATGTTGGAGGAAATGAACATTCTCCTTGGTGGCATGTGTCTCCGGCAAGCAGATCATGGAAGGGTGGAAGGAATTTACATAATTAAATACCAATTGTCCTTTAAGAGTATCATTAATACCCTGAACATTCCACGGGGGCAGTTTGTGTGTGATTAGCCTTGTTTCCAGAAAAAAACACCTCCCTAAGTAGATGAAGGGTAAAATTGCCAACAACCAAAGATAGATCTGGCTGTGTATACACCACACATATATTTACACTTTCTTGACAGAGTACATTTTTTTTTACTTTAGATAGTAATTACAGAAGCTGCTCCACCCTCCAATACTGGCAATTTGTATCAGTCAGGAGTGAGATATGTCTTAATGTGTACATACTTAGAGTATGTAACCCAACATTTCATATTCCTGATATGTGCCAGCCATACAGTGTACTTGTATGAAAAAGTATCTTGTTCTCTTTGTTTTACTTCCTTTGTGTGAAATCCCTGGTTTTCCTGTAAGCCCCCCTGATTTCCTATTATTAAATTACCACACTACGCAGTGGAGAAGAACATAATCAGTTCTCGAGCTGTGCTGGGAACTCAGTGTGCTCTCCTCCAATGATGTCTTGTCCTGGCACCCCCCTGCACAGTCTTTAACTGGGTAGTTCAGTGTTCTGCTGTTTTTCCTCCCCCAGCTTTTATGCAGCTGAGAAGAGAGGTTATGTGATCACTTATAAAAAAAGGAAAAAAGGTGTTTATTTTTTTTTATTTTTTATTTTTTATCTTTGCACAAATATTTTGTCTTTCATTTATTTTTAAAACTGAATGTGTTGTTTTACAAGGTGGTGGTTTACATATGCTTTAATTACATGCACATTTTTATTTCAAGTCAGAAGTAGGGATGGCCGAACGGTTCGCCCAGCGGTCCGTTCGCGGTGAATTTCAGCTGTTCGCGGTCCGCCCGATCGGCGGACTATTGCCACTGTTTGCCCGGCGGACTTACGTGTTTACTGTGTAAAAGAACTTTGACCTATGATGACACATCCATCATGTGGTACAGGACAGCCAATTGAGACATTACAGCACATGGACACTTAGACATTCCCCCTAACTTATAAATAGACCCCATCCGGCGGCCATTTTACATTCTTTCGTATGTCACTATAGGGAGAGGTTGCTGTGTGGAGCAGGGAGACACTGCAGTGACCCAAATCGCTAGCTATTAGGTCCACAAAGTTCTTTTAAGGACTGGTATGGTATAGGTGTAGTTCAGGATATAGGTTTGAGGCACTGCTATTCAAGTCATTGTTGCAGCAGCTTGTCTTTTGTCAGTGCTGAGAGAGGGACAGATAGGACGCTGTGTGTTGCAGAGAGGGACAGTCAGTTTAATCATTAGCTGTTACTATTAGGTCCACAAAAGTCCTTTTCAGGACTGGTATGGTGTAGTAGTACAGGATATAGTTTTGAGTGCTATTCAAGTTATTGTTGCAGCAGGCTGTGTTTTGTCAGTTTAAATAGGGACAGACAGGAAGCTGTGTGTGGCAGTGAGGGACAGTCAGTTTAATCATTAGCTGTTACTATTAGGTCCACAAAGGTCCTTTTCAGGGCTGGTATGGTAATAGGCTTGTACACGTATAATATTCTTTCTTCCAAATATAGAAAGAATATTATACTTGACTGCTGCCCTTCTGCTGCAGTAGTCCTTTATGAGTATAGGGACTGAGGTACAGTCTTCTAATCACAACCTACTAGTTGCACAAAGGTCCTTCTAAGGACTGGTAAGGTATAGTGTACTAGAGTATATAGGGTTGAGTGAGATACAGTCTGCTAATCCTTAAGGACTGGTATAGGTCCACAATATATAGGGTTGAGGTGCACTACTGCTGACTGCTGCCCTATTCTGCAGCAGTCCTTTATCAGTATAGGTACTGAGGTACAGTCTGCTAATTACAACCTACTAGTTGCACAAAGGTCCTTCTAAGGACTGGTAAGGTATAGTGTACTAGAGTATATAGGGTTGAGTGAGGTACAGTCTGCAAATCCTTAAGGACTGGTATAGGTCCACAATATATAGGGTTGAGGTGCACTACTGCTGACTGCTGCCCTATTCAGCAGCAGTCCTTTATCAGTATAGGGACTGAGAGTTTTGTCACTGGGTCATTTAAAAAATGACAGGCAGAGGAAGAGGCAGGTCCTTCCGCAGGTGTGGTAGGGGTAGGGCAGGAGCAACAAGCTTGAGCCAAAGTGGGAAATTGCAGAAGGTGCGTGCGATTACGTCAAAGGAAGCACCAGAATTGGTTGACTGGCTCACTCAGCCTTACTCTTCTGCACCCTCCTCATCCTCTCGATCTGCACCCTCTTCTTCACTCTCTGCTATGTGCACCCCCAAAGACAACACCACCACCACCACCACATATTATATGGGACTGCTTATTATGAGGGGCTCCCACCATCCCTGTGCTATGCTGACTTACTCCTGGGGCTTTACCTCTGCTGTGCTCATTATGAGGGCTCTCACCATCCCTGTGCTGTGCTGACTTCCTCCTGGGGCTGTACCTCTGCTGTGCATATTATGAGGGGCTCCCACCATCTCTGTGCTGACTTCCTCCTGGGGCTGTACCTCCGCGGTGCATATTATGAGGGGCTCCCACCATCCCTGTGGTATGCTCATTATGAGGGGCTCCCACCATCCCTGTGCTGTGCTGACTTCCTCCTGGGGCTGTACCTCTGCTGTGCTCATTATGAGGGGCTCCCACCATCCCTGTGCTGACTTCCTCCTGGGGCTGTACCTCCGCTGTGCATATTATGAGGGGCTCCCACCGTCCCTGTGCTATGCTCATTATGAGGGGCTCCCACCATCCCTGTGCTGTGCTGACTTCCTCCTGAGGCTGCTTATTATGAGGGGCTCCCACCATCCCTGTGCTATGCTGACATCCTCCTGGGGCTGCTTATTATGAGGGGCTCCCACCATCCCTGTGCTGTGCTGACTTCCTCCTGGGGCTGTACCTCTGCTGTGCATATTATGAGGGGCTCCCACCATCCCTGTGCTATGCTCATTATGACGGGCTCCCACCATCCCTGTGCTATGCTCATTATGAGGGGCTCCCACCATCCCTTTGCTGTGCTGACTTCCTCCTGGGGCTGCTTATTATGAGGACCCAACACCATCCCTGTGCTATGCTGACATCCTCCTTGGGCTGCTTATTATGAGGGGCTCCCACCATCCCTGTGCTGTGCTGACTTCCTCCTGGGGCTGTACCTCTGCTGTGCATATTATGAGGGGCTCCCACCATCCCTGTGCTATGCTCATTATGAGGGGCTCCCACCATCCCTGTGCTATGCTTATTATGAGGGACTCCCACCATCCCTGTGCTGTGCTGACTCCCTCCTGGGGCTGTACCTCTGCTGTGCATATTATGAGGGGCTCCCACCATCCCTGTGCTGTGCTGACTTCCTCCTGGGGCTGCTTATTATGAGGGGCTCCCACCATCCCTGTGCTATGCTGACTTACTCCTGGGGCTGTACCTCTGCTGTGCATATTATGAGGCGCTCCCACCATCCCTGTGCTATGCTCATTATGAGGGGCTCCCACCATCCCTGTGCTATGCTGACTTCCTCCTTGGGCTGCTTATGGTGCAGGTGTCAGTGCTGTGTATCACGGTGCTGGTGTCAGTGCTGTATATCACAGTGCTGGTGTCAGTGCTTTATGTCACGCTGCTGATGTCAGTGCTCTCTATCACGGTGCTGGTGTCAGATCACTATATCACGGTGCAGGTGTCATTGCTGTATGTCACGCTGCTGATGTCAGTGCTCTCTATCACGGTGCGGTTGATCATCTCCTGCACCCTCTTCTTTGCCTACCCTGACCTTTCCTCTCCTCCATTGCCTTCATGCGCTCCACAGTCCTGAATTGTCACAATTTCACATATAAAAAAAAAGAATGCTTGTAGTTGTCGATCCTAGATTCACCTCATACATGTGTTATGTCATTGGCCATGTGGTGGGACTATGTGTGCACAGCTAGTAATTATTTTGTGGCTGCAAATTTGACCTGTAGGTTTGTAAAGTTCGCCTCCCATTGAAGTCAATGGGGTCCGACGCGAACGTTACGGTTCGCGAACTATCGGACGCGTTCGCGGTTCGCGAAACGTCCCATCGGAAGTTCATCCATCACTAGTCAGAAGTAAGCTTGATAGATTTTTGAGATGTCATATTGAGGCTTTTACAATCCTTTATGAACAATAAGGTTTAGAGGAAAAATGTCTATGATCAATGTCTTTTTTATATTTTTGTATCCATGCCAATTGGCTTCATAACTTTGTATTTGATAGAGACAAAATATAGAGATAAGAAAATCTGAAACATTTCTGGTGTGTTCATTTATTGCATTTACATTTTGGGTCTGTGACTCAAAAGGATAACAGCCAAACACAGCCCTGTAACTAACATTTTTAAATGACTAATACTTCTCCCTTGTCAAAGTTGCCTTAAATTTTTACTGAAAAGTGTTTTGCCGTGTACACACGACCGGAATTTTTGACGAACTTTGCGGCCGAGGTCCGCCAGACTTTCAAATGAACGGACTTGGCCACAATGATCACTCCCAAAGTGTGACGGATTTGAACGTGATGACGTAGAATAAGGAAGTTCATAGCCAGTAGCCAATAGCTGCCCTAGCATCGATTTTAGTCCGTCTGACTAGCACACAGAGAACTGGATATTTCAACAGGACACCAGTCCGTCGGAAAGATTTGAAGCAAATTTTATTTCCAGGTCTGCTGGACTTTTGGGAAGAAAAAGTCCGCTGGAGCCCATACATGATCAAATTGTCCAACGGATTCCAGTCCGCCGAACTAAGTCCATCGAAAAGTCCGGCCGCGTGTACGTGACATTTGTCAATTATTTTTTTTGCATATGTTGAACATTTACCATGTGATGCTCTTTTGATAATTTGACCTACCAAGTATAACACAACTTTTTTATTTGCTGTTTAGGTTCTACTACAACTCCTTCCAGAGTTTTGACTTCTCTTTCAAGTACTTCCTTTAAAACCTTCACCACAACCTCTACTACCACCATAACAGTCACACCAACCTTTACTAGCACAACCACAATGGGCATTCCAACATATGTTACCACCACAGCAGCTAATCCAACCTCTACTATGACATCGACTTCCACCCCTTCTGTTACTAGTTTACCCTCTTCATTTCCAGTCACAACAACCACACTTTATCCTACCTCAAGCACTACTGCATTCACAATAACATCAATCCTATCCACTACAAACCCAGCAGCTGTTTCCACAGTATCCCGCCCTCATATACCGTCACCAGGTAAATGTCTAACAATATGTATGATTTATCTGATGTAGTTTTCTAAAGCTGAAGTCTGAACATTTTTTTATTGCATTTTTAGTGGTAGCTATAAAATACAATGAAGTGTATGTTACTCTTTGTTTTATGTTAATCTTTGCCTTATTGGGGAAGCTCCTATATTTATAAATGCTGCTTTGAATACTTTTGCCTCTGAGTAGAAACAATTCAATAAAATTCTGGCTCATTATTCTTTGTCTGCATGTACAGTAGAACTATTTGATCAGTAGAGAGAGGTTTGTTTCAAAATGTATGATTTGTATAATTCTCGGTAGATTTGACAACCCTTCATCCATATATTTAGAATATTCCAAAAATTTCCAATGCATTGATTTGTATATTCAAGTGCAATAAAAAAAAAAAAAGAATGCAGCCACCACATCTAATGATTGGTATCAAAAAGTAAAACTTAAAAAATAAGCATATTAAAATGTGTAAACATAAAAAAAAGGCAGATAAATAAACTTAACCCCCGTTGCTCTGCACATACAGACAAAAATGCAAATCCGGCACAGGGTGCGTATGTGTATGTAAAACGAATACTGTACCACCCTTGTGAGATATTTTGCCGGATGTCAGAATGAAAGCAATAATTCTAGTGCCATAGCTGGAGGTTAACTCAAAACTGATGACTAGTAAAGGCTTTAAAAACATGGAGATTTTTAGGTCCAATATTTTTTTACGATATCATAGGCGCACACAATTTTAAGACTTGGCATGTTTGGTATCTGTTTACCTGCCACAACCTCATATTTCAAATTTTACCAAAAATTGGGTTTTATATTGTGTTCATTTGCACTAAAATTAACATTATCATATTTTTCCTGAAAACATACGTTTGATAGACAGTTGTGAAAAATATTATGCAACTATCCTTTTATTCTACATCGCCCTATTGATATTCTTTAACCTACTTAGTATAACAAAACATTTTCATCTCCTGTTTAGGTTCTATTACAACATCTTCCAGAGTTTCCACTTATTTTTCAAGTACTTCCTTTGAACCATTCACTACAACCTCTACTAGCACTGCAACAGCTACCCCAACCTTCACCACCACAATGGATGCACCAAATTCTGTTACCACAGCAGCAACTAGTCCAACCTCTACTATGACCACGGCATCTACTTTCACCTCTTCTGTTTCTAGTCTACCATTTCTATCATCTACCACCAGTACCCTACCTTTTTCATCTTCAGTCACTACAACCACACTTTATCCTACCTCAAGCACCATGGCATCCACTACAAACCCAACAGCAGATTCCACAGCATCACGTCCTTACACATCTTCACCAGGTAAATATTTTAAAGTACATTTCATTTTTCTGATGTAGTTGTCTTCATCTGAAGTGTTTAAATATCTATTATGCTGTGTCATAAAGTGCATGTTACTCTTTTTTATGTTACTCTTTGCTTTATCAGGGAAGCCCCACATTTAGAGGTGCAACTTTAAATAGTGTTGCTTAACCCTTGAAGACTAACATGGTCTCAAATACAAGGAGTACCCCTGGACAGTGGCAATCATGTGAGCTGTCAAACCAGGTTTCTGATATTCTCACAAATGTCACCCCTTAGCAAACCAAAATGAAAACTCCATGCAAGTATGAAGAATATACGGAGTGATAAGTAGTCTGAATACCTCAATGTTGGAGGAAATGAACATTCTCCTTGGTGGCATGCGTCTCCGGCAAGCAGATCATGGAAGGGTG
This sequence comes from Lithobates pipiens, assembly GCF_037356315.1. Classification (NCBI taxonomy): domain Eukaryota; kingdom Metazoa; phylum Chordata; class Amphibia; order Anura; family Ranidae; genus Lithobates; species Lithobates pipiens. The sequence continues at coordinate 354,017,166 of NW_027507758.1, read as the reverse complement.
GAAGGAATTTACATAATTAAATACAAATTGTCTTTTAAGAGTATCATTAATACCCTGAACATTCCACGGGGGCAGTTTGTGTGTGATTAGCCATGTTTCCAGAATAAAACACCTCGCTAAGTAGATGAAGGGTAAAATTGCCAACAACCAAAGATAGATCTGGCTGTGTATACACCATACATATTTATACATTTTCTTGACAGAGTACATTTTTTTACTTTAGATAGTAATTACAGAAGCTGCTCCACCCTCCAATACTGGGAATTTGTATCAGTCAGGAGTGAGATATGTCTTAATGTGTACATACTTAGTGTATGTAACCCAACATTTCATATTCCTGATATGTGCCAGCTGTACGGTGTACTTATATGAAAAAGTATCTTGCTCTCTTTGTTTTACTTCCTTTGTGTAAAATCCCTGGTTTTCCTGTCAGCCCCCCCTGATTTCCTATTATTAAATTACCACACTACGCAGTGGAGAACAAGATAGTCAGTTCTCTAGCTGTGCTGGGAACTCAGTGTGCTCTCCTCCAATGATGTCTTGTCCTGGCACCCCCCCCTCCCCCTGCACAGTCTTTCACTGGGTAGTTCAGTGTGCTGCTGTTTTTCCTCCCCCAGCTGTTATGCAGCTGAAAAGAGAGGTTATGTGATCACTTATAAAAAAAGGAAAAAATGTGTTTTTGTTTTTTTGTTTTGTTTTTATCTTTGCACAAATATTTTGTCTTTCCTTTATTTTTAAAACTGAATTAAGTGTATGTTACTCTTTGGTTTATGTTAATCTTTACCTTATTGGGGAAGCTCCTATATTAATAAGTGCCGCTTTGAATACTTTTACCTCTGAGTAGAAACAATTCAATACAATTCTGGCTCATTACTCTTTGTCTGCATGTACAGTAGAACGATTTGATCAGTAGAGAGAGGTTTGTTTCAAAATGTATGATTTGTATAATTCTCGGTAGATTTGACAATCCTTCATCCATATATTTAGAATATTCCAAAAATTTGCAATGCATTGATTTGTATATTCAAGTGCAAAAAAAAAAAAAAGAATGCAGCCACCACATCTAATGATTGGTATCAAAAAGTAAAACTTAAAAAAAAGCATATTAAAATGTATAAACATAAAAAAAATGACAGATAAATAAACTTAACCCTCGTTGCTCTGCACATATAGACAAAAATGCAAATCCGGCATAGGGTGTGTATGTGTATGTAAAACGAATACTGTACCACCCATGTGAGATATTTTGCCGGATGTCAGAATGAAAGCAATAATTCTAGTGCCATAGCTGGAGGTTAACTCAAAACTGATGACTAGTAAAGGCTTTAAAAACATGGAGATTTTTAGGTCCAATATTTTTTTACGATATCATAGGCGCACACAAATTTAAAGTGGTTGTAAACCCTTACAAACCACTTTGACCTACAGGTAAGCCTAGATCAAGGTCCAAGGAATATCACCTAAACCTATACGGTTTAGGAGATATTTACTAAAAGACAGTGACAGCTGTCTACGGCGCATGCGCAATAGACAACGGAACGCAGTCGTGATATGCCGTTAGTGGCGGCTCCTGTGCGCATGCGTGGGAGTGACGTCATCACTGCTCCGGCGCTGTGAGTGTCCGGAGCAGCGATACCCGGAAGAAGATGGATGCTCCAGACTACAGGGGACAGCGGTGATATCACTGGCTCCTGTGTCAGGTAAGTGACACATAATGGGCTACTATGCGATGCATAGTAGCCCATTATGCTTTACCTTTGCAGGGAGACAAAGAGGAAGTAAACCCATCAGGGTTTACTTCCTCTTTAAGGCCGCGTACACACGCGTGGACTGTTTGCCCAACCCTGTTCGTCAAACAGTTTCGGCAAACAGTCCGCTCAAAATTTGCATGAGCGGACTTGCCCACACACGAGCGGACTGTTTGAGCGAACTGTTTGCCAAACAGTTCGCTCAACTTTTGAAATGAACGGACTCGCCCACGTAAGGAGGAGGCAAATCCGCCCATTTCGAGTGCGTGTACAGGTAGGCGGGGCCCGCGAAGGAGACGTCGCGGGCTCCGCCGCCTGGAATGGGCTTAAAGGGGAACCCCAACGCCGAAAAAAAATCGGCGTGGGGGTTCCCCCAAAGTCCACACCAGACCCTTGTCCGAGCACGCTACCCGGCCGGCCAGGAAAGGGGGGCGAGCGAGCGCGCCCCCCCTCCTGAGCCGTACCAGGCCGCGTGCCCTCAACATGGGGGGGTGCCTTGGGGAAGGGGGGGCCGCGCGGCCCCCCCTCCCCAAAGCACCTTGTCCCCATGTTGATGAGGACAAGGGCCTCTTCCCGACAACCCTGGCCGTTGGTTGTCGGGGTCTGCGGGCGGGGGGCTTATCGGAATCCGGGAGCCCCCTTTAAGAAGGGGGCCCCCGGATACCGGCCCCCCACCCTATGTGAATGAGTATGGGGTACAATGTACCCCTACCCATTCACCTGTGAAATAAAGTACAAAAAAAAAAACACAACACAGGGGAAAAAATATTTTATTGCACAGCTCCGGGGGTCTTCCGTCTTCGGGGGTCTTTTCGCCGGACTCCTCCGCTATCTGTGTGTAGCTCTTTTACTAGCGGAGGAGTCCGGCTTTCTTCCTCCCCGCCGCCGGCCTCTTCTCCCGACTTCGGGGGTCTTGTCCCCCTCTTCGGTTCTTCTGCCGGGCCACCGCGCCTTCTTATAGCTCTTTTACAGGCGGTGGCCCGGTCTTCTGTCGCCGCTGCCTTCCGTTCTTCTGTCGCCGCCTTCGGTTCTTCTGCCGGGCCACCGCGCCTTCTTATAGCTCTTTTACAGGCGGTGGCCCGGTCTTCTGTCGCCGCTGTCGTCGCCGCCGCCTTCCGTTCTTGTTCTTCTTCTTGTTCTTCTTCTTCTTCTCCTGGAGATGTTGACTCGACGAGCTCTCCGGCCGGAATGCCAGAGCCGCGCTGTGCGGTCACTTATATAGTGACAATGGGGCGGTGTCACATGGTATATGTCACATGGGTTGGTCACATGGTGACCCCGCCCCCTTACGATGTCATAGTCCCCATGTGACATCAACCCATGTGACCAACCCATGTGACATATACCATGTGACCCGCCCCATCGTCACTATATAAGTGACCGCACAGCGCGGCACTGGCATTCCGGCCAGAGGGAGCGACGTGTCAACATCTCCTGGAGAAGAACAAGAAGAACAAGAAGAAGAACACGAACGGAAGTCGGCGGCGACAGCGGCGACAGAAGACCGGGCCACCGCCTGTAAAAGAGCTACAAGAAGGCGCGGTGGCCCGGCAGAAGAACCGAAGGCGGCGACAGAAGAACGGAAGGCAGCGGCGACAGAAGACCGGGCCACCGCCTGCAAAAGAGCTACAAGAAGGCGCGGTGGCCCGGCAGAAGAACCGAAGAGGGGGACAAGACCCCCGAAGTCGGGAGAAGAGGCCGGCGGCGGGGAGGAAGAAAGCCGGACTCCTCCGCTAGTAAAAGAGCTACACACAGATAGCGGAGGAGTCCGGCGAGAAGACCCCCGAAGACGGAAGACCCCCGGAGCTGTGCAATAAAATATTTTTTCCCCTGTGTTGGGTTTTTTTTTTGTACTTTATTTCACAGGTGAATGGGTAGGGGTACATTGTACCCCATACTCATTCACATAGGGTGGGGGGCCGGTATCCGGGGGCCCCCTTCTTAAAGGGGGCTCCCGGATTCCGATAAGCCCCCCGCCCGCAGACCCCGACAACCAACGGCCAGGGTTGTCGGGAAGAGGCCCTTGTCCTCATCAACATGGGGACAAGGTGCTTTGGGGTGGGGGGGGCGCGCGGCCCCCTCTTCCCCAAGGCATCCCCCCATGTTGAGGGCACGCGGCCTGGTACGGCTCAGGAGGGGGGGCGCGCTCGCTCGCCCCCCTTTCCTGGCCGGCCGGGTAGCGTGCTCGGACAAGGGTCTGGTGTGGACTTTGGGGGAACCCCCACGCCGATTTTTTTCGGCGTTGGGGTTCCCCTTTAAGCCCATTCCAGGCGGCGGAGCCCGCGACGTCTCCTTCGCGGGCCCCGCCTACCTGTACACGCGCTCGAAATGGGCGGACTTTCCGAGCGGGAACAGTCCGCTCATTTCGAAAGTACAGCGGACAGGCCCACACACGGGCGGACTGTTCGCTCAAACACAGTTTCAGCGGACAGTTTTTCGGAATTTCCGAAAGACTTTGTCCGTCCAACTGTCCGCTGAAACTGTCCGCTGAAAGCCCACACACGAGCGGACTGTCCGCCCAAACACTGTTCAGCGGACAAGGTTGGGCGAACAGTCCGCCCGTGTGTACGCGGCCTAAGACTTAGCATGTTTGGTATCTGTTTACCTGCCATAACCCCATATTTCAAATTTTACCAAATTGTGTTCATTTGCACTAAAATTAACATTATCATATTTTTCCTGAAAACATACGTTTGATAGACAGTTGTGAACATATTATGCAACTATCCTTTTATTCTACAGGGCTCTATTGATATACTTTAACCTACTTAGTATAATACAACATTTTTATCTCCTGTTTAGGTTCTACTACAACGTCTTCCAGAGTTTCCAATTATTTTTCAAGTACTTCCTTTGAACCATTCAGTACAACCTCTACTACCACTGCAACAGCTACTCCAACCTTCACCACCACAATGGATGCACCAAATTCTGTTACCACAGCAGCAACTAGTCCAACCTCTACTATGACCACGGCATCTACTTCCACCTCTTCTGTTTCTAGTCTTCCCTCTTCTTCCTTTACCACAACCAATCTACCATATCTATCATCTACCACTAGTACCCTACCTTTTTCATCTTCAGTCACTACAACCACACTTTATCTTACCTCAAGCGCCATGGCATCCACTACAAACCCAACAGCATCACATCCTTATGCATCTTCACCAGGTAAATATTTTAAAGTACATTTCATTTTTCTGATGTAGTTGTCTTCATCTGAAGTGTTGAAATACCTCTTATGCTGTGTCATAAAGTGCATGTTACTCTTTTTTTATGTTACTCTTTGCTTTATTAGAGAAGCCCCAGATTTAGAGGTGCAACGTTAAATACTGTTGCTTAACCCCTTGAAGGCTGGCATGTTCTGAAATACATGGTCTCTCACTAAGTCAAAATCCTCCTTGTGTATTTGCAGCTCCAATTCCTTCATTTTATTAGGTAGACTTCTAGCATTTGTGTACATACCTTTTAGTTTTATACAAGTACATATTTTTTTCTCCTTAGTTCTGAGGCTGCAATTGTGTTCTGCCAACCTATTCACCTTTGGTTTTGGTGTTTTGGTTATACTACCACGAATGCCCCCAATAGTACCCTCTGACCTTTAATCACTGCCAGCTATTACTTCCTCTGATCCCCCCACCTGCCATTTAGTTTACAAGTCACTCCTGCTCTATAGCAGTCCTTCCCTACTATAGAGCAGGTAACCGACCAAAAAGTCAGTCCAGTTCTCCTGCCTGTAGCAGTTCCTCAGCAACTTGTTAAGTAGTATACTGCTACCTCTCTGGAGTTACTTGAGGTCCCGGAAGTATTTCTGAATAAGGATGAGCTGAACCCCCCCCCAATTCGGTTTGCACCAGAATCTGCGAACAGACCTAAACTTTGTGTGAACTTTAGAACCCTATTAAAGTCTATGGGACTCAAAATCTAAAGTGCTAATTTTAAATGCATGTTATTGTCCTAAAAAGTTTTTGGGGACCTGGGTCCTGCCCCAGGGGACATGTATCAATGCAAAAAAAAGTTTTAAAAACTGCATTTTTTTCAGGAGCAGTGATTTTAATAATGCTTAAAGTGAAACAATAAAGGTGTAATATTCCTTTAAATTTCGTACCTGGGGGGTGTCTATAGTGTGCCTGTAAAGGGGTGCATGTTTCCTGTGCTTAGAACTGTCCCTGCACAAAGTGTAATTTCTGCAGGAAAAAAGTCATTTGAAATCACTTGCGGCTATAATGAATTGTCGGCTCCCCGTAATACAGAGAACACTTTGAAAGTCATTTATAAAAAAAAAAAAAAAAAAAGTGTGGGTTCCCCCAAATTCAATTACCAGGCCCTACAGGTCTGGTATGGACATTAAGGGGAACCCCATGTCAAATAAAAAAAAAATGATGTGGGGTTCCCCCTAAATATCCATATTTCAGGTCTGGTATGGATTTTAAGGGGAACTACACGCCAAATGAAAAAAAAAATGACGTGGAGTTCCCCTTAAAATATTTTTTTTTTAGGATAATCCCCTTTCCTAACATCGCCATTGGTTCAAATATGTACCATGGCAACTGGGTCCTCCCCAGTCCCACCCAACAATCTGTCCATCCAATCCATGAGGGACAGAACCCAAGCGCCTGGAAAATTAAATACTGTTAGGCGATTGTGGTCTTTATGTCAGGTTTCTCTGTTTGTCTTTTTAATAATTGAATCCCCTACCACCAGGATCTGTCTACCCTTACCCTTAGCCTTGCCCCTGTCCTCGCTGAAGGAGTTGTTTCCCTGGCAGCTAGAGCAGTCACTCCAGCACTGCCACTCCTTGACTGATATCCCCAACATCATGCAACCTGGTGTATTTACTTTGGGATGTATAAGCTCAGGACTGGCCTTCCTAATGCTTTTCCCTCTTCCCCGTCTAACTATTGTAGCGGTACCCCCGTAGGGGCTGCTAAGTGTTGTGTCCCACCTGTCACCCTGCCCAGCCTGGCATTCACTTCCCAGTCACTTCAAGGCAATGCATTGTCCATATGCTTGTTTTTGTTTGTTTTATTGAAAGAATTTAACTTGACTTGGGAAAAGGAATATATAGGATGCCCAGTGAAATGTAGAACGTTCAATTGGTAGATTGTAGAACAATCAATTGTTGAATTGTAAAGCAATCAATTGGTGGATTGTATAGCAATCAATTGGGACAACTATGTACACTTTCTATACACATATCCCAGACTCCTCCTGCACAACTTTTGCTTGCAGACTACTGCTCTCTCTTCCTCCTGCACAACTCTTGACTCCCAGGAGCAGCTATCACATGTTTAAGCCTGACACTGGCTCAGCCAGGCCTCAGCAATTGCCCTTTGCAGGCAGGGATACCAGGCCCTTATAGTGTAGCAGATAAAAGGTAGAAATTATTTAGTGATAGCTGTCCTACACATGGACTACTCACTCGCCAGCCTCCTGGTTGCAACCAGTGGTTCCTTCCTGAAGACTTGCCCGGCAGTACTAGCTCCTGCTGCCCTCTCCTGCTCCTCCTGTGCCTCCTGTCCAGAACCTCACACTTTCTTGAAGGGCTCCATACTGCACCCGAGCCCCAGGCCCAAGGTCACCCCCCTCCCCGACTGGGGAGCTCCCTCAAATGCCCCAACAACCTAGTACTCCATCTCCAGTTCTTCCACCTAACAACTCCTCCCCAGCTGGGCTGACTCTGGGTATTTAAGGAGGCCTGCCAAACCAGGTTGGGGATTGATTCGGGCTCCTTAGAACACCCCAGGCAGCTCCACCTCTCCTCTCCTGCTCTGCTTCCAGAATCCTCTAGAAGAAAGAGTGAGGTCTCAGTGAGGCCGATTGTGAGTCCCCAACTGCTGCTCTGAGCCACTCCAAGCCCACACAAACCAAAACAAAATGGCCCGGCTGCCAGTCAGGCCTGCCTAAATTTATGTACACTACAGTATAGAAATCCTACTCTAGCACTTACCTAAGTAGAGGTGCTACACTGTCACCTAACTACTCTGCTCTGGCATAATCACCCAACTCAGCCATACAGACATACAATACCCCAAAGATATTAATACAATGTGCAATATCGCTGCAGCTTACAATTCAATATACCAATAAAAAAGGTGCTGAGAACATAAAATGTGCACCACTGTAAAAACTAACATGATGCACGACAATCTTCACTGAAAATAGATAGTATGACCTTTTGTTAATGCATGTCATTTGTTTGTACATGGATTGATGTAATGTCACTCTTAATATTGCATTGAAGTTGGATTTTCACATGAACACGAGTCAGTAGTGGATTTCTTTTGATTATATTGTGATTGCGCTGCACCATTTCAAGGAATATTATTACCATTGGTGCAGGAATGCATGTCTGGCTGCAATCAGTGTTTTTGTTTTTTCGTGTTAATAATTTGCACTATCACTGAGAAGTGTGGAGACAACAAAACTTAATTTCATGAATAAGAGTATGTCATCAGCGTTCAAAACAATCTTCTCCTCCAGCAAGCCTCTCACTAACCCAGAGATATCTGATGAGTGGCGAAGCAGACAGGCCAATAACTCTATAGAAATGGCAACAAGAAGAGGAGACAGAGGACACCCCAGTCTAGTGCCTCTATGTTGATAAAAAAAATGGGAACTGTTAGCCCTAACACAGGCTCTCACGGACAGCATAGAGTATTTTCATCTATTTACAAAACATAGTGCCAACCTGGAATCTCTCCAAACGAGCCCCCACAGATAGGCCCATTCCACCATGTCAAATGCCATATAACCAATATGTCTATTGCTCAGTGGGACCTGCAAATTTATATATGTGTGCCCAATGTTCACTGCAATTGACATGTTGGGTAGGAAACCCACCTGGTTGGGGTGTATAACATGAGTGATAGTTTCATTAAGTCTATTTCCAAATACCTTTGCCAGAATTTGACATCAGGAGATAACAAAAATATTGGCCTATATGATTTAGGATGGAGAGGGTCTTTGTCCTTCTGAGGAACAACTACTATCGTACATTGTCTTATAGGGCTTCCCAGTGTTAAACACCTTATTCAGGGTAAGTAGTAAATTGGGTAATAGTACCATCCTATATTTCTTAGAAAATTTCTGTAGGGAGCCCATCTGTCCCAGGAGCTTTACAATTAGGGAAGTTCATCACTACTTCTTCCAATTCCTGCAGGGTAATATGGGCATTTAGCAGTCATTGATCTTTTGAGCTCAGAGCTACAGTATATGGAGGTGGAATATGTACCGTAACAAGTACCATTTCAAAATGAGATAAAGTTCAGACCCACCTACAGGAGAATGTCACCCCTTAGCAAACCAAAATAAAAACTCCATGCAAGTATGAAGAATATACCGAGTGATAAGCCGTCTGAATACCTCAATGTTGAAGGAAATTAACATTCTCCTTGGTGGCATGCGTCTCCGGAAAGCAGATCATGGAAGGGTGGAAGAAATTTACATAATTAAATACAAATTGTCCTGTAAGAGTATCATTAATACCCTGAACATTCCACGGGGGCAGTTTGTGTGTGATTAGCCATGTTTCCAGGAAAAACACCTCGCTAAGTGTATAGGATAAAATTGCCAACAACCAAAGATAGATCTGGCTGTGTATACACCACACATATGTATACATGTTCTTGACAGAGTAATTTTTTTTACTTTAGACAGTAATTACAGAAGCCACTCCACCCTCCAATACTGGAAAATTGTATCAGTCAGGAGTGAGATATGTCTTAATGTGTACATACTTAGAGTATGTAACCCAACATTTCATATTCATGATATGTGCCTGATATGTGCCTGCTGTACGGTGTGCTTGTATGAAAAAGTATCTTGTTCTCTTTTTTTTACTTCCTTTGTGTGAAATCCCTGGTGTTCCTGTCAGTCCCCCTGATTTCCTATTAACTAGTTGCTGACCGCCGGCTGTCAAATGACGGCCAGGTGGCGCACCTATTGTGGCGGGAGGCCGTCATATGACGGCCTCCCGTTTAAACAGGGAATGCGTGCGATCATGCGCGCGCATCCCTGTTTCTTCGGTGGCGGCGTGTCACGGAGACACCGCTCGCCACCGAAGGGGGTGAACAGCCATTCGTTATGGCTGTTTACCACGTGATCGGCCGTGATGAAGTCACGGCCGATCACAGATGGTCACACCCCGAACGTGCACGGCGCATGCGCGCGATCGCGAGCGCGCTGCGCGTGCACGTCGGTGGCGGCGTGTTCCCCGGGAACACTGCTCGTCACCGACGCTGGTAAACAGCCATTGGCCGATCGTGTGTGAGGAGGAGATTGCGGTAACATCTCGTTACCGCATACAGTGTACACCAATCATACTGATTGCCCCCCCCCCAATAAAGAGAACCTGTCACCACCCCTCATAGTACCTGTCACTCACAGTCCATCAGAGTACCTGTCACAGTCCATCAGAGTATTTGAGTACCTGTCACAGCACATCAGAGTACCCGAGTACCTGTCACAGCACATCAGAGTACCCGAGTACCTGTCACAGCCCATCAGAGTACCCGAGTACCTGTCACGGCCCATCAGAGTACCCGAGTACCTGTCACGGCCCATCAGAGTACCCGAGTACCTGTCACGGCACATCAGAGTACCCGAGTACCTGTCACGGCACATCAGAGTACCCGAGTACCTGTCACAGCCCATCAGAGTACCCGAGTACCTGTCACGGCACATCAGAGTACCCGAGTACCTGTCACGGCACATCAGAGTACCCGAGTACCTGTCACGGCACATCAGGGTACCCGAGTACCTGTCACGGCCCATCAGGGTACCCGAGTACCTGTCACGGCCCATCAGGGTACCCGAGGTACCTGTCACAGTCCATTAGAGTACTAGAGTACCTGTCACAGTCCATTAGAGTACCGAGTACCTGTCACAGTCCATCAGGGTACCCGAGTACCTGTCACAGTCCATTAGAGTACCCGAGTACCTGTCACAGTCCATTAGAGTACCGAGTACCTGTCACAGTCCATTAGAGTACCGAGTACCTGTCACAGTCCATCAGGGTACCCGAGTACCTGTCACAGCCCATCTGAGTACCCGAGTACCTGTTCCAGTCCATCTGTGTACCAGAGTACCTGTCACAGTCCATCTGAGTACCCGAGTACCTGTCACAGTCCATATGAGTACCTGTCACCGCCCTTCAGAGTACCCAAATACCAGTCACCAAACCATCAGAGTACCTGTCACCAGGCCATCAGAGTACCCGAGCACCTGTCACCAGGCCATCAGAGTACCCGAGTACCTGTCACCAGGCCATCAGAGTACCCGAGTACCTGTCACCAGGCCATCAGAGTAGCCGAGTATCTGTCACCAGGCCATCAGAGTACCCGAGTACCTGTCACCAGGCCATCAGAGTACCCGAGTACCTGCCACCAGGCCATCAGAGTACCCGAGTACCTGCCTCCAGACCATCAGAGTACCAGAGTACCTGTCACCAGACCATCAGAGTACCCGAGTACCTGTCACCAGACCATCAGAGTACCCGAGTTCCTGTCACCAGACCATCAGAGTACCCGAGTACCTGTCACCAGACCATCAGAGTACCCGAGTACCTGTCACCAGACCATCAGAGTACCCGAGTACCTGTCACCAGGCCATCAGAGTACCCGAGTAACTGTCACCAGGCCATCAGAGTACCCGAGTACCTATCTCCAGCCCATGTCTCATAGAATATACGTTGGGGTGTTTGCTTTCCAAAATGGGGTCATTTTGTGGGTAATTTCACTGTCCTGGTGGTCCAGGACCTTCAAAAGTGTGATGGGTAGGAATGAAATGAGATGTGTCATTTATGCTCCTAGAACGCCTGAACGTACTACTTCAATGTTCGGCCTCTCTATGTGGCCAGGCTGTGTAAAAGTCCTACACATGTGGTATCGCCATACTCGGGAGGAGTAGCAGAATGTATTTTGGGGTGTAATTTTTGCTATATACATGCTATATGTTAGAAATATCTTATAAATTGACAATTTTGTGTAAAAAAAAAATGCGTTTTAATTTTTTTCCACATATTCCAAAAACTTCTGGAAAAAAATGAACCGTTCAAAAGACTCATTATGCCTCACAGATTATACGTTGGGGTGTTTGCTTTCCAAAATGGGGTAATTTTATGGGAAATTCCATTGTCCTGGTACTCCAGGGCCTTCAAAAGTGTAATAGGTGGTTGAGAAATGAGATGTGTAATTTTTGCTCGTAGAACGTCTGAAGGTACTACATCAATGTTAGTGCTCTGTATGTGGCCAGGCTGTGTAAAAGTCTCACACATGTGGTATCGTCGTACTCGGGAAGAGTAGCAGAATGTATTTTGGGGTGTAATTTGTTGTATGCATATGCTGTGTGTGAGAAATAACCTGATAATATGACAATTTAGTAAAAAAAAAAAAAAATCTTCATTTTGCAAAGAATTGTGGGAAAAAATGACAACTTAAAAAAACTCACCATGCTACTTACTTAATACCTTGGGATGTCTACTTTGTAAAAAGGGGTCATTTGGGGGGTATTTGTACTTTCCTGACTTGTTAGTGTCTCAAGAAATGAGGTACACCTGATGTACTGAAGGCCTGATCAGAAGTGATCAATTTTCAGTGATTGGCACCATAGTTTGTAGACTCTATAACTTTCACAAAGACCAAATAATATATACTAATGTGAGTTATTTTTACCAAAGATATGTAGCAGTTTAAATTTTGGCCAAAATTTATGAAGAAAAATTACTAATTAGCAAAAATGTATGACAGAAACGAAGAAAAAGGCATTTTTTTCACAAAATTTACGTTTTATTTTATTTATAGCACAAAAAATAAAAAACCCACTAGTGATTAAATACCACTAAAAGAAAGCTCTATTTGTGTGGAAAAAAGGACGCAAGTTTCATATGGATACAGTGTAGGATGACTGAGTAATTGTCATTCAAACTGTGAGAGCGCTGAAAGCTGAAAATTGGTCTGGTCAGGAAGGGGGTGTAACTGCACTGTATTGAGGTGGTTAAAGAATTACCACACTAAGCAGCGGAGAATAACATATTCAGTTCTCTAGCTGTACTGGGAACTCAGTGTGCTCTCCTCCAATGATAAGACTTGTCCTGGCACCCCCCCCCCCCTGCAGTCTATCACTGGGTAGTTCAGTGTGCTTCTGTTTTTCCTCCCCCAGCTTTTATGCAGTTGAGAACAGAGGTTATGTGATCACTTATAAAAAAGGAAAAAAGGTTTTTTGTTTTTTTTATATCTTTGCACAAATATTTTGTCTTTCATTTATTTATAAAATTGAATGTGTTGTTTTACAAGGTGGTGGTTTACATATACTTTAATCACATGCAAATTTTTATTTGAAGTCAGAAGTAAGCTTGATAGATTTTTGAGATGTCATATCGGGGCTTTTAAAATCCTTTATGAACACCCCCTATTCTGCCCGGCTTTCACGGAACCTAGGTCTTTTTACCATTAGTCTCAAGCTGGCCTTTGCAGAATACTCGATCTCGTCACTAATACTTCTCTTAAACCCTTCTCAGTTCTTCAAACTCAGGCTGGATTACCCCCAACTGAAACCTTCAGATATCTTCAAATAGCCCACTTTGTCAGGGAAACGATCGGTTCTTGCTCCTCTCTCGTAAGTTTGTCTTTCTTCGAAAAGTTATGCTCCTCAGACCCCCACGCACCGGGTATCATTTCAACCATCTATACTCATCTCACCACCCTCCCATCCAACCTTCCTCTCTATGCTGCGCAGTGGTCCAAGGACTTGCAACTGACTCTTGATGAGGAGGACTGGTCCCAAATATGGGCCAATACCAAATCATCCACCCAAAATATAGTGGCTCTGGAGGCTAATTATAAAGTGCTTATGCGAGGGTATCTGGTCCCTGCTAGGATCTCGAAATTTCTGCCAACCTACTCGCCGGCTTGCTTCCGAGGCTGTGGAGAAAGGGGTACACATGTCCACATATGGTGGACATGCCCGATAGTGAAACGATTCTGGCTAGCAGTGTTTCAAATAGCTTCCATACTACTTCATGATACCCTGGCTCCTGACCCAGCCCTTGCACTTTTAAATCATGTACAAAGAGACTATACCAAAGCCCAAATTCGCCTTCTTCTTCAGTTGACTACGGCTGCAAAGCAGACCATTGCCAAAGCCTGGAAAACCCCGAACCTGTATATAATTGAAACTAAAAATAGGGTAACCCGAGCCATGATTCATAGCAAGATTGAGGCAACATTACTGGATCGTGTCCCCCACCATTCTTGAATTTGGACCCCTTGGGTGGATAACTTCCTCCCCCCCAGACTTTGACACAAGCCTCCTTGCACCCTAAATTCAGACCTAAATACTTGATGGTCCCCGGGGGCCCTGTGCCGTCCTGCCGACACTGACTCTGTCTCTCCCTCTCTGCCCCCTTCTCTCTAGCCCGTTCCTTTTTCCCATTGTACCTCCCCTTCTTTACCTCCTCCTAGCTTATGACTACATTCTGTCTAACTGTATTCTCTGTGCCATGAACAAGGTCAGTCGGACGACTACCCCGTTTGCCCTGCATTCTCTTGTGTCCCTACCATGATGGTTATATGTTTTGGGTTGATGGTGGTGGGGGGGTTTTCCCCTTCCTAACTGGCTGTTTTTCTATCGAATGCACCGGTATGTTTCCTTGTTCCAATGTAAAGTACGCTAGTAATGTGCTTAGCGTTTTATGAACACAGTGCTGTGAACACCATGCTCTTTCTTTTTGTACTTAACGTTCTGTGCCGTGCTCGCGGTCATGAATACTTCTGTTTGTGTTCTTTACTTTTGTATTATTCACAATAAAAAATTTGAGACCGAAAATCCTTTATGAACAATAAGATTTAGAGGAAAAATGTCTATGATCAATGTCTTTTTTATATTTTTGTATCCATGCCAATTGGCTTCATAACTTTGTGTTTGATAGAGACAAAATATAGAGATAAGAAAATCTGAAACAGTTCTGGTGTGTTAATTTATTGCATTTACATTTTGTGTCTGTGACTCAAAAGTATAACAGCCAAACACAGCCCTGTAACTAACATTTTTAAAAGAATAATACTTCTCCCTTGCCAAAGTTGCCTTAAATGTTCACTGAGAAGTGTTTTGCCGCGTACACATGACCAGACTTTTCGACGGACTTGGTCCGGAGGACAATCCGACAGACTTTGCAGCTGAGGTCCGCTGGACTTTCAATCAAACAAACTTGGCCGCACACAATCACTCTAAGCCCTTGTACACACGGTTGGATATTCCGACGGAAAATGTCCGATCGGACCGTGTTGTCGGATAATCCGACCGTGTGTGGGCTCCATCGGACTGTTTCCGTTGGAATATCCGACGGACTAAGTTTGAGAGCTGGGCTATAAAACTTTCCGACAACATGATCCGATCGGACCTTGTCGTTTGTAGAGAATTCCGATCGGACAAAGTGCCACGCATGCTCAGATCAAATTCCTAGACAAAAGCTATTGGCTACTAGCCTGAACGTAGTCCCGTCGTAACGAAATAACGTCATCGCGTTCTGAATGATCGGATTTTCAGACAACTTTGTCCGACCGTGTGTATGCAACACCAGTTTTGGACAAATCCGACGGATTTGGTTGTCGGAATGTCCGACCGTGTGTACAAGGGCTAAAAGTCCGGCGGATTTGAACGTGGTGACATAGAATAAGGAAGTTCATAGCCAGTAGCCCTAGCATTGGTTATAGTCCATCAGACTAGCACACAGATGACCGGATTTTTTGACCCGACTCAAGTCTGTCAGAAAGATTTGAAGCCAGTTTTATTTCTAGGTCTGCTGGACTTCTGGGAAGAAAAAGTCCGCTGGAGCCCACACATGATTGAATTGTCCAACGGATTCCAGTCCGCTGGACCGAGTCCGCTGAAATGTCCGGTTGTGTGTACGCGGCATTTGTCAGTTATTTTTTTTGCATATGTTGAACATTTATCATGCGATGCTCTTTTGATAATTTGACCTACCAAGTATAACACAATTTTTTTATTTGCTGTTTAGGTTCTACTACAACTCCTTCCAGAGTTGTGACTTCTCTTTCAAGTACTTCCTTTAAAACCTTCACCACAACCTCTACTACCACCATAACAGTCACACCAACCTTTACTAGCACAACCACAATGGACATTCCAACATATGTTACCACCACAGCAGCTAATCCAACCTCTACTGTGACCATGACATCTACTTCCACCTCTTCTGTTACTAGTTTACCCTCCTCATTTCCAGTCACAACAACCACACTTTATCCTACCTCAAGCAGTACTGCATTCACAATACCATCAATCCTATCCACTACAAACCCAGCAGCTGTTTCCACAGTATCCCGCCCTCATATACCGTCACCAGGTAAATGTCTAACAATATGTATGATTTATCTGATGTAGTTTTCTCCAACTGAAGTCTGAACTATTTTTGATTGTGTTTTACAAAAGTGGTAGCTATAAAATACAATGAATACAATGAAGTGCATGTTACTCTTTGTTTTATGTTAATCTTTGCCTTATTGGGGAAGCTCCTATATTTTTAAGTGCCGCTTTTAATACTTTTGTCTCTGAGCAGAAACCATTACATCAGAAAAAAATCTGGCTCATTATTACAATTCGGGAATTCACGTGTTTTCAAACTGATCCACTCAGCCTTATATGTGTGCAATTTCTGCATCAGTTTTACAAAAATATTTTTATAATATATGTCATAACAGCAGGGCTCAAGTCCTGCGGGAACGCATGGGAACGGAGTTCCTGTACCGCAACAGGAACTCAGTTCCCATTAGCAGCCGTGTCCTGCAAGACTTTGAAGTATGCGAGCTATGTGGCAAGTGCTACACCAGCAGCTGCCAACACAGCTCACAATAGTAAGTGCCGCACACCTGACCATTCAGGCATTGCCAGTAGGGGGCTCCATGACAGCTTCCGCTTCGATCTACCTGTCAATCACAGCTAGCTGATGGGTAGATCAGGTCCTTGCTGCTAAGAGATTGTATTTAGTTAGACCTCTCATGATGCACTCCTCCCCGCCGGACCCTCCTGATTTTCTGACTCCTCACCCCCCCCCCCCCCCCCCAGTCCCCCAGTCTCCTGCATACTTGCTCTGTGTGTCCCGCTGAATCCCCCCCTCCTCTTTCTTCAGTGCCATATGATGAGAGAACCCAGAGGAGGTGCACAGCTATTCTGCTCACAGGACATGCAGGGAGAGAGGTGAGCTAAGGGAGGAACATCAGTTTGGGGTGGTAAGCTGAGCACAATACCTGGCAAAGTTTAATGCCAGGATGGAAGTTGATGTGTAAATATGTGAAGGGTTGGAATAGCAGCGAGTGTGTGTTGGAGCCCTGCAGAGTTTGCAGCCCCCCAAGCTAATATACATCTCCTAAGCAGGAACACATCACTATCTCCCCAAGCATTCTGTCCAAATAATGTGCAGTTGATTTATGACCTTTCCGTTTAACCCTGTGTTATCCAAACTCTTTTCAATGAAAAGTGTAAACTCACCACATAAACACTCTGTATACAAAATAAAATTCCCCAATAAAGATCAGAACTTGATGTTCACATTTGCATGGAAGCACAATTAAATGAATGCTGATTATTCAGAGAATTACCGTATTTATGTTTATTGAGGATTGTTTTTTTTATGTACTAAGCTTCATACACACAATATGAAAATTGGATGAAAAATACCACTTTTGAAGCGTTTGTGCATATGAGCGTATCTTTTTTTTTTTTTGGTGGGCGAGTGGATCTTGAGTGGGAGTTCCCACACTTTTTTCCCCAGGACTTGACTCTTGCATAACAGTAGTTATAAATGTATTTATCTTTTATTACCTTATAAAGGTTTATGGCTTTTAGACTATTCCCATATGCAGAACATTTGTGGTGTGCTGTTCTTTGCTCTTACTGATATACTTTGACCTACCAAGTATAACACAACATTTTAATTTTCTGCATGGGTTTTACTAGAGCTCATTCCAGAGTTTCAGTTTCTTTTTCAAGTGCTTCCTTTAACTACTTCCAAACCGCCTCACACAGATTTACTGTGGCAGAAGGTAATGCTGGCAGCCCCGTGGCCATGATCAAAGATCCCGCGGACTCGATGTCCCCTGGGATACCCGCGATCATCTCACGGTCAGGAAGAATGGGGAGATGCTAATGTATACAAGCATCTCCCCGTTCTGCCTAATGACGCTGTCACTGATCACAGCTCCCTGTGATCGGGAGCTGTGATCAGTGATGTGTCACACACAGCCCTTCCCCTCCACAGTTAGAATCACTCCCTAGGACATAACCCCTGTAGCGCCACCTAGTGGTTAACCCCTTCACTGCCAGTCACATTTACACAGTAATCAATGCATTTTTAATTGTACTGATCTCTGTATAAATGTGTATTGGTCCCAAAATTGCGTAAAAAGTGTCAAATGTGTCCGCCATAATGTCGCAATCATGATAAAACTCGCTGATCACCACCATTACTAGTAAAAAAAAACATTATCAATAAAAATGCCAAAAAACTATCCCCTATTTTGTAGACGTTATAACTTTTGCGCAAACCAATAAATAAATGCTTATTGCATTTTTTTTTTACCAAAAATATGTAGAAGAATATGTATTGGCCTAAACTGAGGAAAAAAATGTAATTTTATATATTTTTTGGGGATATTTATTATAGCAAAAAATAAAAAATGTTTTTTTTTTCAAAATTTTTGCTATTTTTTTGTTTATAGCGCAAAAAATAAAAACCACAGGTAATCAAATACCACCAAAAGAAAGCTTTATTTATGGGGAAAAAAGGAAGTCAATTTTGTTTGAGAACCATGTCGCACCGCACAATTGTCAGTTAAAGCGATGCAGTGCCAAATTGCAAAAATTGCTCTGGTCTTTGGCCAGCCAAATGGTCCGGGGTTGAAGGGGTTAATACATTCACCACAACAGCTACTCTAACCTTTATTACCACAATGGATACTCCAACATCTGTGTAACGAGAACCACAATCCTTAGTCCGAGATCCGAGCCAAGGTCAAGTCCAGTTGGGCAACAAAGCATATATGGGTTAATCAGAAGAAGAATGGTCGAGATCCAAGCCGGGGCCGGTTCCAATCTGGAAGCTGTGTGCCTCCTGGGCATTTTTTCACTTTTTTCCATCAGGTTGATGTCACTTCCTGTGCGCCTCCTGGGTATTTTCCCGCCTTTTCCATCAAGTCTTCTGCGCAGGTTGCGGGTTGGCGCCCTGAGGCGTCTTTGACGCATGCTCAGTTGGTACAGATTTCCTCTTGTGGCAAAGTGCCATTGGTGCATGCATAGTAAGCCCTGGACTCTTACAATCTGTTACAACCACAGCATCTAATCTAACCTCTACTATGACCACAGTATCCAATCCAACCTCTTCTGTTACTAGTCTACCCTCTTCTTCCTTTTCCACAGCCACTCTACCATATAACTATCGTCTACCACCTCTACCTCACCTTTTTTATTACTTACTACACACCACAGCCACACTTTATCCTAGCTCAAGCACCACTGCATACACAAATACACAATAACATTGGAATAATTTTGATGGTTCAGCCTCAAGCAACACCTAACAAAGATGGCACCTCATCCCTGAAAGTTTGAAACATGAATCAAAGGACAGGAAGGGAGATTAGGGATTTTTGCGGTGCTAATTAGCAAAGTACAATTAATTAAAGTACAAAGTTAGTAGTACAAAAATTTATTAAGTTTGAGGTTAAAATCAGTAGCAATATATGCTTAAAAGATTCAGAATAATGCAATACAGTGGTTGTTCTCGTCAAGCACACATAGTCCCGACATGTTTCGCATTAGATTGCTTCTTCAGGGGATGTGTGAATGTTTGAACAAGATCTAGACCGAAAATACAAAATACAAAATAATAATAAAGTATATCACAAAATTCATAAGTGCAGAAATAGGGAAAAAAAAAAAAAAAAAAAAAAAGAGAAACCACACACAAACACACATCAAACCCACCTTCAACCACTACGTTGGTGGTAAAGTAGTGGGATTGTCCACCTCGGGGGTTAGCCGCAGCAGTGCTGAATCGCAGGGGGCTAAAAAGCCAACCCAAGGAAACTGATAGAAAAAGGGATATATAGTAAAAAACCAAATTTGAAATTTTGGGATGATTTAAAGTTCTTTGAATACCTAACTTAATTTTAAGGTTGCTAAAATAAAACAGCCTTTTGGGGGTGAAAAACCCTCTAAAGTATAAAAATTGAGAAAAATAGTACAAGGATATATTTTAGTTTCAAATGTATTACTTACGTAGGTTGGATAATTGTAAGCAATGGGGACGCTCGTATTTTGAAAAAAATCTTTTTGAGCACTCAGGGAGACACACCTGCACAGAAATACCAGCTGGGTGGCCAATCAAAGAGAAAACAAAACAAAGATTAGAAGAGTTAAAGTAGATAAAAAAGTGTATCTCAAAAGGGTGGTGTGTACATCATAAACTGAGTGTTATAAAGACACAAACCCTCAGGCATATAGATATACGCAAAGAGTTAAACATTCGCATCCCAAGGCATAGAATTCAGACATATGCAGACATATAGAAAGAGACATGGACAGTAGCCTAGGTCCAAAGGGTTGAAACACCGGCAAAGGGATAAGTGAACGTTTGCAAATGAAAAAAAGAGACCGATCGAGTAAATGTTGGAGGATATAACAGTAAGCTTACCGAAAAGTACAGAGTCTGAACGATCAAGCGTCACCCTTGGCTGCGACCCGCAACGGAATGACGATATTACGAAGGCTTTTTATATGCCCCGCCATCAAGCCGGCGTCTGACGTAGTCGGCCTGATGCGGACAAAAGGAGCGCTGTTGCGCATGCTCACCAATGGGACGAGACTGAATAAGCCTACAAATCCCATAATGCCTCAGGCATGTGGGCGGAGGAAAGAGGGGAACGATCGATGCCTTCGTAAAAGGCGAAGGCATAGACGAACGCGACCACCAATCCGACCGCCCAGTCAGGCGTAGAGGCAAAAAACGATGGAAAAAAGGGTCGGAACAGAATGGCAAAAGAAATGGCCAATCCTTCCGATCAATGTAAGGGGAGCGTCGCAGCGCTAAAGAGGGGCAGTGGCACACAAGGCGCCTATGCCCCCGGGCGTCCGTGCGAACAGCACTGATGGGGAAA
Organism: Lithobates pipiens; assembly: GCF_037356315.1. Lineage (NCBI taxonomy): Eukaryota > Metazoa > Chordata > Amphibia > Anura > Ranidae > Lithobates > Lithobates pipiens. The sequence goes on along the minus strand of NW_027507758.1, from coordinate 353,996,246 downwards.
CCGTAGAGGTGGACCATTCGGGTGGGAAATCATAAAAGGGAAGGACAAAAAATATTTCTCTAAAAGCTGCACATAACAGAACATAGTAATATCATAAACATATAAACATATACATGATGTATTTTTATACTCAAAACAAATCAATACAGACAAATTTCAAATAATACAATAATACAATAAAACAATAAGAAAAAAAAAAAAAAAAAACGTTCACTTATCCCTTTGCCGGTGTTTCAACCCTTTGGACCTAGGCTACTGTCCATGTCTCTTTCTATATGTCTGCATATGTCTGAATTCTATGCCTTGGGATGCGAATGTTTAACTCTTTGCGTATATCTATATGCCTGAGGGTTTGTGTCTTTATAACACTCAGTTTATGATGTACACACCACCCTTTTGAGATACACTTTTTTATCTACTTTAACTCTTCTAATCTTCGTTTTGTTTTCTCTTTGATTGGCCACCCAGCTGGTATTTCTGTGCAGGTGTGTCTCCCTGAGTGCTCAAAAAGATTTTTTTCAAAATACGAGCGTCCCCATTGCTTACAATTATCCAACCTACGTAAGTAATACATTTGAAACTAAAATATATCCTTGTACTATTTTTCTCAATTTTTATACTTTAGAGGGTTTTTCACCCCCAAAAGGCTGTTTTATTTTAGCAACCTTAAAATTAAGTTAGGTATTCAAAGAACTTTAAATCATCCCAAAATTTCAAATTTGGTTTTTTACTATATATCCCTTTTTCTATCAGTTTCCTTGGGTTGGCTTTTTAGCCCCCTGCGATTCAGCACTGCTGCGGCTAACCCCCGAGGTGGACAATCCCACTACTTTACCACCAACGTAGTGGTTGAAGGTGGGTTTGATGTGTGTTTGTGTGTGGTTTCTCTTTTTTTTTTTTTTTTTCCCTATTTCTGCACTTATGAATTTTGTGATATACTTTATTATTATTTTGTATTTTGTATTTTCGGTCTAGATCTTGTTCAAACATTCACACATCCCCTGAAGAAGCAATCTAATGCGAAACATGTCGGGACTATGTGTGCTTGACGAGAACAACCACTGTATTGCATTATTCTGAATCTTTTAAGCATATATTGCTACTGATTTTAACCTCAAACTTAATAAATTTTTGTACTACTAACTTTGTACTTTAATTAATTGTACTTTGCTAATTAGCACCGCAAAAATCCCTAATCTCCCTTCCTGTCCTTTGATTCATGTTTCACACAATAACATTATTCCTATCTACTACAAACCCTGTAGTATTTTCCACATCATCAAATCCTCATACAGATTCACCAGGTAAATGCCTTACAATATATTTGATTTTTATGATGTAGGTTTCTGCAATTGAAGTCTTGAAGAGGAACTGCAGTCTGCTCACATAATTTGTAATAAAAACATATTTGCCATTTTGAAGCTTCCCTCTAACCACTTTGTATATTATTTTATATATACAGTGATTCTGTACTTGCCAAATATGCTGCTGAAATCTCTCTCCGCTAAGTCTGGCTGCATCCATTTTAACTGAGGGCAGCTGAGGCACACCTCCAGCTCTGCAGCCCGGAATCTCTGATTTGTCCTCTTATGACTTATCCCCCTTCCTGGCAAACTCTCACAAGAGTGAGAGAGAGCTGTGCATGATGTCATAAGCCTAGGCTTTTTACCAGACAAGAAACAGGAAGTGGGCTGTATAAAGTATTTAATGGCAGAAAAAAATGTTTTACTATCCAAAGTTAAAACAAGGGCAGAAGATTTAATAGATGGAAAGTTGGAAAACTTACTGAAGGTCCGCTTTAAGGTAATGTGTATATTGTATCTGTCAAAAAAAATTTTTTTTTATGTTTTACAAAACTGGTAGCTATAAAATACCATGAAGTGCATAACACTCTTTGCTTAACATTACTCTTTGCTTCAGTAAGGAAGCCCCATATTTATAAATAGGGATGAGCCGAACATCTCCTCCCCCCCCCCCCCCCCGGTTTGGTTCGCATTAGAACTTGTAAACAGACAAAAAAATTGTGAAAACACAGTTAAAGTCTATGGGACACGAACATGAAAAATCTAAAGTGCTAATTTTAAAGGCTTACCGTGCCTTGCAAAAGTATTCACCCCCCTTGGCTTTTTACATATTTTGCTACATTACAGCCTTTAGTTTGATGTTTTTTTAATCTGAATTATATGTGATGGATCAGAACATACAGGCATACTCCACTTTTAAGTGCACAATGGGGTTTATTTACTAAAGCTAGAAAGTGCAAAATCAGGTTCACTTCTGCATAGAAACCAATGAGCTTCCATGTTTTATTACAAAAGCTTAATCGAACAAGCTGGGGTTAGAAGTTCATTGGTTTATATGCAGAAGTGAGCCTGATTTTGCACTTTTCAGCTTTAGTAAATAAACCCCATTGTGTACTTAAACATGGGGTATGCCTGTAATAGTCTAAGTTGGTGAAGTAAAATTAGAAAAATATATACATAAAACTATTTTTCAGAAATAAAAAAAATGATAGTTGGCATGTGCGTATGTATTCAACCCCTTTGTTACGAAGCCCATAAAAAGCTCTGGTGCAACCAATTACCTTCAGAAGTCACATAATTAGTGAAATGATGTCCACCCGTGTGCAATCTAAGTGTCACGTGATCTGTCATTACATATACACTCCTTTTTTAAAGGCCCCAGAGGCTGCAACACCTAAGCAAAAACACCCACCGCAAATTCGCACGGGACCCTTTTTTTGGTCCGCAGCAGAATCGGATCGCATGGGTGTTCACACCATGCGATCCGAGTTTGCAGATCGCACTGCGATATGCGAACTGATCTGGGGGTGTCATTAACATTTCACTGACACTCCCAGCAGTTCGCATATGGGGTCATTTGTGGGGGTTTTGTGCCATCTTGGCATTTTATGGCCTTCAAAACTGTAATAGGTAGTGAGGAGTGAAGTCAAAAATTTACGCCCTTAGAAAGCCTGAAGGCGGTGCTTGGTTTTCGGGGCCCCGTACGTGGCTAGGCTCCCAAAAAGTCCCATATATGTGATATCCCCGTACTCAGGAGAAGCAGCAGAACTTATTTTGGGGTGTCATTTCACATATGCCCATAGCATGTGTGAGCAATATATCATTTAGTGACAACTTTGTGAAAAAAAAATAAAAAAAAATAAAAGTTTGTAATTTTCCCGCAACTTGTGCCAAATATAAAATATTCCATGGACTCAACATGCCTCTCAGCAAATAGCTTGGGGTGTCTACTTTCTAAAATGGGGTCATTTGTGGGGGTTTTGTGCCATATTGGCATTTTATGGCCTTCAAAACTGTGATAGGTAGTGAGGAGTGAAATTACAAATGTATGCCCTTAGAAATCCCGAAGGCGGTGCTTGGCTTTCGGGGCCCCGTACGCGGCTAGGCTTCCAAAAAGTCGACCACATGTGGTATCCCCGTACTCAGGAGAAGCAGCAGAATGTATTTTGGGGTACAGTTCCACATATAACCATGGCATGTGTGAGCAATATATCATTTAGTGACAACTTTGTGTAAAAAAAAAAAAAAATTTTTTTGTCATTATTCAATCGCTTGAGGCAAAAAAATAAAATATTCAATGGGCTCAACATGCCTCTTATCAATTTCCTTAGGGTATCTACTTTCCAAAATGGGGTCATTTGGGGGGGGGGGTTTGTACTGCCCTGCCATTTTAGCACCTCAAGAAATGAGATAGGCAGTCATAAACTAAAAGCTGCGTAAATTCCAGAAAACATACCTTAGTTTGTAGATGTGACAACTTTTGCGCAAACCAATAAATATACAGTTATTGACTTTTTTTTTACCAAAGACATGTGGCTGAATACATTTTGGCCTAAATGTATGACTAAAATTGAGTTTATTGGATTTTTCTAATAACAAAAAGTAGAAAATATCATTTTTTTTCAAAATTTGCGGTCTTTTTACGTTTATATCGCAAAAAATAAAAATCGCAGAGTCAGTCAAATACCTTTAAAAGAAAGCTCTATTTGTGGGAAAAAAAGGACGCAAAATTGCCAAATTGTAAAAAGACCTCTGGTCATTGACCAGCAAAATGGTCCGGTCTGAAAGTGGTTAAGGGGGTGAATAGTTATGCACATTGACTTTTTCAGTTTTTTTGTTCTATTTTTTGTTTGCTTCACAATAAAGAAAATAAATCTTCAAAGTTGTGGGCATGTTCTGTAAATTAAATGATGTAAATCCTCAAACAATCCATATTAATTCTAGGTTGTGAGGCAGCAAAACACGAAAAATGACAAGGGGGTGAATAATTTTGCAAGGTACTGTATATACCTGTTATCACCATAACAAGTGTTTGGGGACCCGGGTACTGTCCAGGGGACATGTATCAATGCAAAAAAAGTTTTTAAAATGGTATGTTTTTTCAGGAGCAGTGATTTTAAGAATGCTTAAAGTGAAACAATAAAAATGAAATATTCCTTTAAATATCATCCCTTTAGTCTGCTTGTAAAGTAGAATTTTTTCCTTGTTTAGAAAAGTACAAAAAATTTATTTCTAAAGGAAAAAAATGTATTTAAAATTGCTCACGGCTGTAATGTATTGCCAGATCCTGGCAATATACATAAAAAATCATTTAAACAAAACAGCGTGGGTTTCCCCCCACCCAAATCCATACTGATATTAAGATGAACTCCATGCCAATTGTTTTAAAAAAATGGCTATGAGGTCCACTCCCCCCAAATCTATACCAGACCCAAAGGGCCTGGTATGGACGGGGGGAACCCATGCGTTTTTTTTCCTAATTCTGTCATAGGGCTCCCCCTAACCACTTCGATACACTATATTGTATAGTGTACACTGCACTATATACCCTGCATTGTATTGTATACAGTATACTACACTGAGGGCACTATATACTCTGAACTGCAGTATATTATTATTATATATTATTAAGATGTATTTAAAATGTATTGTCACAGTGTCTCCCAGTTTTAGTTCTCCTGTTGCCCACTCTAAAAGACATCAGTTGAGACCAGTTTTGGTAGTAAAAAGCTTCCTGTAAGCAGGGCTGGACTGGTACAAAAATTTGGCCCTGGACTTCATCCAGACGAGCCCACTTTAATTTTGCAAACAAACACAAAAACTGTTTATAAAACTATACGCAATTGTGCAAAAAAACATACGTAGTATAACATAAGGAATCCTCACTAACCTCTTTTATTATTTCACTTATTCTCCTCTGTATTTTTACTCATCTTTCTCACATCACTGCGTGAAGTTGGGGGCGAGCCGCGCAGCCATTACTTTGTCACTGAAACTGGCCCACTGAGCCATCAGCCCACCGGGAAACTCCCTGTAGTCCCAATGGCCAGTACATGCCTGCCTGTAAAGGTGTAAAGAAGTATTTGCAGAGTGTGGATATGTTTGCCAGTGAAAGGTCTCTGTGCAATGCACAGACAATTGCCTGGGGGGGATGTGCTCACTCTGCAAAGACTTTATCAGTTATGGGGATGTACGCTCATGTGTCTCTGAGTGTCTGACCAGTACATAGGGGGACTATGGCGTGTCCCTGCAGATAATCTCCCATTGACAGGAATGGTAGGATAATCCGGGTAAGCATTGTTCTCTGAACAATGCAGAATAAGGATCCACGACAATGGAAATACGGAAGTCTTTGAGTGTGTTTTGGTCGGGGACAGCGTTCATGATTTCAGACAGCAATAAGGCTTTCTTTGTCTAGCCGAAGAGCATGGCTTACAAGGACAGGGGGCAGGAAATCATACACATTGCCACTGGCCAGACATGCCCATAAACTCCCCTAGTCATTGGTCATTGGTTGAGATTTGTATACCTCCTCCTGCTTGAAGGAATGCCTGTACTTGATTGGCCGATTGTGAAGCTATCAAGCCTCTATTGTTAAGTACTATAAATAAACAAAGCAGAGGAGAGTCTACCTGTGGAGCTCAGCTAAGGATGTGAGGACAGTGGTCATGGCTGTGTTACTTGGGAAGATACGGGTGTACTAAGATGCTACCAAAAGGCTGAAAGGTCGCTTATTTAGTGCAGAAGACATGGATTACATGCAATGTATAGAGAAATTTCCACGTCAATATATACTATACAAACTGCACTATATACTCTGAACTGCAGTATATATTCTTTTTTTTTTATAATTGTAATTTTTATTAAATTTCAAAGCAAGTACAATATAATCGAGCATTGAAATAATCAATAAGCAGAAGTGAATATAGGTTATAACATGAACGTTAACTAAGTGGTAATAATTCGTAAATGAGTAGCATGGTAATATTTCACAATATCCGGAGCGCCCAGATCTCCCCGATCTCTAGGCGCAAATACCACTGAACTGGCAAAGCGGTGAGACCTGTCAGTCCATATCAATTTTAAAAACCGTCTTTGGAGAAGTTTAAGCTGTGGGGTTGGAATAGCAACTGGCAGTGTCTCAAAGTGGTAGAGCAATCTGGGCAAGACTGACATTTTAAGGACGTTGATCCTGCCCAAGAGGGACAGAGGGTATTTGGACCAGGTCAGTAGGGAATTATTTATGTCCTGGAATAGGGTGGGGAAGTTTGCACGAAACAGGTGGGAGTATGAAGGAGTCAAAAAAACACCCAGATATTTTAGTGAGTCATTGCACCATCTATAAGGATAAGTTTCTTTCAGCCTAGAGAGTTGTGTAGCGGGTATGTGTATGGGTAGAGCTTCAGTCTTTGAGGTATTAACTTTGTAACCAGAGATACCCCCAAAGGATGATAGTAGCTTATCTGCCAGGGACAAACCTGGTCTCTGTGAATAAGTTTGGGGGCAAGAACTGACAGTCTAGAAGCAAGGATTTTCGTAAATATCTTGTAATCCGAATTTAGAAGGGCTATAGGCCTATAATTATCTGGGATGGAGGGGTCCTTATCCGGCTTGGGGATCACTGAGATGAAGGAGTGTGAAAAATGAGGGTGGGGAGGGGTGCCCTCTAGTAGAGAATCGAATAAAGTGAGCATGTGTGGTCCCAAAATGTCCAGATAGGTTTTATAGTAGAAATAGGGGAGACCATCAGGGCCAGGAGATTTATGCGAAGGCAGCTCCTGTATAATAGCTGAGAGCTTGTCTGCCGTTACTGTTTTATTTTTGGTCCTCTAAATCAGTTGACGAGAGCTTGGGTAGTTTCAGGTTGGAGAAAAAGGACTTACATTTCTCTTGTGTAAAGTGGAAGTGGTTTTCTGGGGATAGACAGTTATAGAGTTTATGGTAAAAATCACCAAAGGTGTTTGAGATTTCACGAGGGCAATGAGTCTTAGATCCGGCAGGCCGGGAGAGAAACTCAGGTAAGGAGTTGAATGTGCGTGGACGTAGTTTATTAACTAACATTTTATGGGGTTTATTGGAAAATGCATAAAATTTCTGCTTCATCCAGAGCAGCGATTTGGCTGCCTGGTCGAGTTGCGCTGTTTTAATCTGTTCCCTGAGTAGAATGAGTCTCCGCAGTCTCTCCACCGTGGGGGAGCCCAAAAGCCTCCGCTCCGCTGAGAGAAGAGCAGAAGTTGGAGATCAAATGTATTTGATTCTGTCTCTCTTCAGTCTAGAGCTCACCGCAATGCAAGCACATCTAAAAACGGCCTTGTGGGCTTCCCACAGGGTGGAAAAATCAGAGACCGACCCTCTGTTTAGTTGGAAAAATTATGCGAGGCTATGCGCAATGACAGAGCGGGAGCTTTCAGATTGTAAGAGGTGATTATTAAGGCGCCAGTGGCAAGATCTTGGGTAGGCCTGGGTGAGCAAGAGATCTAGGGTAATGGGGGCATGGTCAGACCAGGTAATCGGCATCACCTCAGAGTCAACCACATGTGGAATGAGAGGGGCAGATAAGGAAGTGATCGAGCTGTGAATACATTTTATGAGCTGGAGAATAAAAGGTAAATTGCTGAGCTGTGGGGTGTTTAATCCTCTATGAGTCGAAAAGTTGGTGGGATCTAATAAGCTGACGGAAGGAGGTAGCTTGAGAGGCAAGCTTCTTGGAGGGTGTTGAAGAGAACAGTGTTTGTCCATCTCTAGAGGGGGACATAACCAAGTTAAAGTCCCCGCCGACTATCATAAAGGGCTGTGATGTATAATGGGAAGAGTCAAACAGGCCACTAAGAAAGTCAATCTGACCAACATTAGGAGCATACAGGTTGACGAGGGTTAGAGAGGTGTTAAAGTATTGGCAGTCTAGGATTAGGTATCTACCATGGGGGTCTACATGGGAGGTTTTAACCTTAATGGGGCATGACTTTTTGATCAGAATCGCAACACCTGCCCTGCCTGTGGGATCGGAGGCTAGGAAGGAGGTGGGGAAGTCTTTGAAGGCAAACTTAAGGGAGCCATCAGCTTTAAAATGAGTTTCTTGCAACATAATCACGTTTGCACCAGAGGACCTGAATTTCTTCAGGGCCAACCAGCGCTTACGTATAGAGCCTAGGCCCTTTACATTGTATGACAAAAGCTTTAAAGCCATAAGAGCGGTCTAGGTGGGTAAGCATATGTAAGTACCTGGAGGTTGCAGTACAGCCGAAAATAAGTAACATTGGACCAGGACTCCAATCGATAGAATGTGTCATTAGTGTCAGTTATACCCAGGCGGTGGGGAAAGATTAGGTATACCCAGAGCCAGGATAACCTGAGGCCATACCAGCCTATGTAGTGCATAAGTAAACAGTGAAACTGAGCTATAAGAATGGACACAGTAGAACAAAAAACGTTAAAAAGAAACATTAACAAAAGCGTCAGAAAAATAAAAAAGAATAGAACATCTTGAGAGCCTGAGGGAAACATGTACCTCAGGGGACCCAGGGTATCAACCCAGGCCAAGAGGGGACCTTGTGATGTTGCAAGTAGGAGGTGAACGGCCGAAGGTTCCTGCGTTTAGCCAGGGTGATGGGAGAGAGGTCACTAAAAATCTGCAATTTCACCCCTTTATAGACAATTTGAGGATGGTTGCGTGTGGATTGGATCAGTGTCTCTTTTCTTTCAAAGAAGTGGAACAGGACAATAACATCTCTGGGTCTAGCTCCTGCAGGAGGTTTGGGGGCCAGAGAGCGGTGGGCTCTATCAAGGCGCCAATCTATGTCCACGACCGTGGGGGCCAGGGTGTATAAGAGGCCTAGGAGATAAGCACGTAAATCATAATCTCCCACAGTCTCTGGGACACCTCTAAAGCGCAGGTACTGGCGTCTCTCTCTATTTTCCAGGTCCTCCTGTTGCAGCTGTAATTGAGAGACTGAGAGGCGCAGGTTGTGGTTGTCCTCCTCAACGGCCTGGACATAGCTGACCATCTCATCAAATGTATTTTCGAGTGTGTCCACCAAGCTGGTTAATCTCCTTTCTCAGTTCCACCGCAAGTTTATTTACCTCGGCTGAGACATTAGTTGTGATCTGTTGGAGCAAGAGATGTAATTTGGCATCCAGTTTGGCGTCCAAAATAGCAGGTGTAAGGATCCCCTGCGGTGGTGGCGGACCCAGGTCAGAGGCTTGGGGAACAGTAGCTGGGGGGATGCCAGAGCCCTCCATTCCCAGAGGCGAGTACATATTGGAGAAAGGATCCGGAGGGGGATGGGAGGGTGGAGGCTGGGATCTGGTAACAAAGCGGTCCATAATAGGCCCTGTCTGCTGTTCAGGGATATGTTTGTAATGTTCCTGTTGCTGACCAATTTTTCCCATGGGGTGCTTTGGTACTGTAATGAAGAGGAAAGCTTACCCCCGGAGCTTTTAGTAGCTAGTGTTGCTTTGCGGGGGTCGTGGGGAGCAGATAGGCCCTTTAACTCATTTAAAAGTCACATTGATTAAAGGTGGTGAAGGTCATATTGATAACTGATGATGGATGCAATTGATTTCAGGAGAATCCACTCCCTCCTCACACTATTAGGCTGTGGTATTAGTAACTGTAAGGTGCTGGGTGTAGCAAGATGGCCGCCTACACCCAGGATAGGCCGAAGCCAGGGCCTTGCCTAAAATTTACCAGGGCAGTATCAGGGGAGATTGGCTGGGCCTGCTCAGGACACACGTAGACCTCAGCCCCCCTATAGCATACAGAAGCAGCGCCCACCCGGCGGGGGGGAACTAGGAGGGGGGTCCAAAAACAACCCATGAGGGGACTCACTGGGCCAGAGAGAGTCAGAGTAGGGGGACCCCAGGTGGCTCCCGTTTGGGTGGGCCCAGCGACCGGGTGTCTCCTCCCCGGGTGTCCTGTCACCGCTGACGGAGCGGTTCTCGGCGGGCTCCGTAGGCAAGCGCGGTGCTCCTGGAGGCCTATTAGGCCGCAAGATGGCGGTCGGCGGGGCGGCCGATAGAGTCTGCAACGGGCTGAATCACGCGGCCTACGGATAGCGGATCTCGACCAAAGCCATATGGGGCTGTAGAGGGAGGCCCGGTGGACAAGATGAGCTATTTTGCGGGAGACCCGAGCCTTCCAGAGAGGAGGATGGCTGTGGATTTCTATACAACTGGCGGAGCACTGGCAGCAAGCGTCCTTCCTCAGTTCCCACCGGCCACGCCCCCCCCCCCCGCAGTATATATTCTATACAGACTGCACTATATACTCTGCTGAAAAATTGGGCCTTAGGTGTTGGTGGTGGCAGAACACGGTAACCCCTCTCAGTTACTCTTGTTGGGCGAAAGAACTGCCCCTGCTGTTAAATATTATTTCAGAGGCTGCTTGCCATCTTTTAGTGGCCTGCAGGCGTCTGCCACTCCTTGGAGGCCTTCCGGACATGAAGCTTCATAGGTTGCCACTGGAGTCCTTTTCCACTGCTCCACTCTTCCACTCCTTCCTCACGACATCACAGAGCTGGTGGATGTTAGAGACCTTGCACTCCTACACCTTCCATTTGAGGATGCCCCACAGATGCTCAATAGGGTTTAGGTCTGCAGACATGCTTGGCCAGTCCCTCAGCTTCTTTAGCAAGGTAGTGGTCTTCTTGGAGGTGTTTTTGGGGACATTATCATGCTGGAATACTTCCTTGCGGCCCAGTCTCCAAAGGGAGGGGATCAAGCTCTGCTTCAATATGCCACTGTGCATGTTGGCATTCATGGTTCTCTAATTCAGCCCAGACCATGACACTCTCACCACCATGGGTGAGACAATGGTGTAGTGGTTAGAACGGGTCACTGGTTTGAATCCCAACCACAACACTACCCGCTTAAAGTTTGCATGTTCTTCTTGTGCCTGCGTGGGTTTCCTCCCACAGCCCAAAGACATGCAGGTAGGTTAATTGGCTTCTGTCCAAAATTGTCCCTAGTATATGAATGGGGACCTTGGATTGTGGGCTCCTTGAGGGTAGGGACCGATGTGAGTGTGCGATGTACGGGGACAATTGTAGACACTCACTCAGGTTGAACTGGATGGACTGGTGTCTTTAGTCAACCTTACTAACTATGAAACCATGCTTGACTGTAGGGAAGACACGCTTGTCCTTGTACTCCTCACCTGGTTGCCGCCACACACGCTTGACACCATCTGACCCAAACAATTTTATCTTGGTCTCATCAGAACACAGGACATGGTTCCAGTAATCCATGTCCTTAGTCTCCTTGTCTTCAGAAAACTGTTTAAGGGGTTTCTTGCACATCATCTTTAGAAGAGGCTTCCTTCTGGGACAACAACCATGCAGACCAATTTGATGCAGAATGCGGCATATGGTCTGAGCACTGACAGGCTGACCCCCCACCCTTTCAACCTCTGCAGCAATGCTGGCAGCACTCATACGTCTATTTCCCAAAGACAATCTCTGGATATGATGCTGAGTACATGCACTCAACTTCTTTGCTCGACCATGGCACAGCCTGTTCTCGGTGGAATCTGTCCTTATAAACCACTGTATGGCCTTGGCCACCATGCTGCAGCTCAGTTCCAGTGTCTTGGCAATTTTCTTTTAGCCTAGGCCATATTTATGTAGATCAAAAATTATTTTTTTCAGATCCTCAGAAAGTTCTTTGCCATATATACTAGTCTGACTGTATATACTGTAGATATATTTGATAAGCAGAGAGATGTTTGACAATATTTTATTTATATAATTAGGTTAATCAATACATGTGCAATGCATATACAGTATTTTAGGATTTACATAAACTTCAAACTGATTATTTCAGTTCTACATGTGTGTAATTTCTGCATCGATTCAACAAAAATATTTTTTTCAATGTACTGTATTTAATAACACTAATCAAAATGCTAATATTTTTTTTTTTTATCACCCTATAAAGGTTTTTGCCTTTTAGACTGTTCTTTTGATGTGAGCTTCTGCAACTGGAAGCAGTCAGTGGCCGATAACATGGACTGGATACACTGGACAGGCTCAACATCTTCTTCTTTTACTGGACCTTCATATGACCACACAACAGGATGTAAGCACTTCCTTCACTAATTAAATTCTTATTGAAATAATGTTTGTACTTAACATTTAACTTGTCCTATAATGAAATTAAAATCTTGAGTAAAAACAAAAAAAGTATCACAACAGTGATTTATAGATTGATAAATTGATTTCGGATTTTTCAGATGGGTACTATCTCTACATTGATGGGCAGTTTTCACAAAAGGGAGACTTTGCAAGACTGGAGAGTCCAACTAATTGTTTCAGTGGAAGACATTGCTTGCAATTCTGGTATCACATGTATGGAGTTGCACAGTCCATGATGCTGAGGGTGGCAGTATTAAGAGAGGAAGGCTTGGAATATGTAACCAGAATAGAAGGAAATAAGGGGGACATGTGGCATGTAGAGAACATTTTCCTGCCTGACAGCCAAATTATCCAGGTAAGAAATTAAGTATTTTGTTTGTTTTGAGAGGATATGAGAACCACCACCACTTTCAAATAAAAGAAAATGATGGCAAATTAGGAACAAAGGTACTTCTCAGGAGGCCACAAGTGCCAAGGCTTCAGGTCTTACTTTTTGACAGTCAAACTGTGATTCCATGTTCTAAATATTTATGTTGAACTATCCGAGCTTCCCTTTAGCTCAGATGATGCATACTTGACCTGGGTTCACTCCCCCACACACCTCCACCCATCCCCCCTTTTTTTCTTTACTTTTTTTAATGCGGATCCTCACTTTACTCGAGTACTGTACCATGGATCAATTATACGCATGCTGAGTTATCTACTGTATTGTTTATTGAAAACCTAATAAATCTTCTTCTTCAAAAAAAAGAAAATTATATTTGCATCCTATAATTCCTATAAAGATATAGTTTATTTATACATTTGATCTATTTCAACAGATTATTATTGAAGGTGTTAGAGGTGAAGACGTCCATAGTGATGTTGCCATTGATGATATCTCTTTCTTCCCAGGATACTGTTCTGGTAAGTCATGTGATCCATTTATAGTTCCCTGGCCTTTCTTTGGACTTTATCTTTAAATTATAGTGTATAAAGTTTGAGCATCACTGTTCATACAATTGAAAATGTCATGAAGAATTGCTTGTATAGTTCAGTTGATTTAAAACCGAAGTTTACATGATGCATTTTGTCTCTAATGCCGCACACACACGATCGGACTATCCGGCAGACTTAGTCCACCGGACTTTGCAGCGGAGGTCCTCCAGACTTTCAGAACGGGCGGACCTGCCCACACACGACTGGACTTTTCCGTTGGACAATCCGCCGGACTATGGTGGGAGTCTGCCGAACTTTTGAAATGAACAGACTTGCCCACACACGGTGAAAAGTTTTCTTTTTGAAAGCGGCTCCAGGTAGATGGAATTAGCAAAGGAAGTCAATGTTGCCGTCTCCATTGGCAAGATTGACACGTCGCTGGCCCTGTCACCTGGTATGGACCTAAAGGGGAAGCCCTACGCCAAAAAAATGGCATGGGGGTCCCCCCAAAGTCCATATCAGACCCTTAACCGAGCACTTAGCCTGGCCAGTCAGGAAAGGGGGTGGGGACGAGCGAGTCCCAGCATCCTCCGCAGTCCCAGCATCCTCCGCAGTCCCAGCATCCTCCGGGACTGTGACATCATAAGGGGCAGGGTTAACATGTGACATTACCCGGTGACCCCGCCCCTTGTCCCTATATAAGTTGCCACAGTTGCGTCCCTGCCATTGCGGCCAGAAAGAGCGTTGTATCAACATCACAAGGAAGAAGAGAAGAAGGCGGCAGCGTCAGCAACAGAAGACCAGGCCAAAGCTAGTGAAAGAGCTAGCAGAAGATAGCGGAGGCCTGGCAGAAGAACCGAAGAGGGGGATAAGACCCCCGAAGAGCAGGATAAGACCCCGAAGTCAGAAGAAGACCCCCGGATGACGGTGACAACGAAGAAGAAAGCCGGACTCCTCCGCTAGTAAAAGAGCTAACAGAAGATAGTGGAGGAGTCTGGCGAGAAGACCCCACAAGACGGAAGAAGAGAAGACCACCGGAGCTGTCCAATAAATTAATTTAAAAACTTGAGTTGTGTTTTTTTTATTTACGCTTTTTTTCACCAGGTGAATGGGCAGGGGTACATTGTACCCATACTCATTCACATAGGGTGGGGGGGTCGGGATCTGGGGGCCCCCTTATTAAAGGGGCTCCCAGATTCCGATAAGCCCCCTCCCACAGAACCCCCAGAGTTTTCGGGAAGAGGCCCTTGTCCTCATCAACATGTGGACAAGGTGCTTTGGGGTGGGGGGCGCAGGGCCCCCCTTCCCCAAAGCACCCCCCCATGTTGAGGGCACATGACCTGGTACAGCACAGGAGGGGGGGTGCTTGCTCATCCCCACCCCTTTCCTGACCGGCCAGGCTACGTGCTCGGATAAGGGTCTGATATGGACTTTGGGGGGACCCCCACGCCTTTTTTTTCCGTGTGTGGGCAAGTCCATTCATTTCAAAAATCCAGTGGACTAGCACACAGACGGGCGGATTGTCTGCCGGACCGCCGAGTCCGGCAGATCATTTTGAGTCAAAACTTCTTTCTAAGTCTGACGGACTTTTGGGGAAAAAAAGTCCGCCGGAGCCCACACACAGGTGGATTGTCCGGCAGACTCTGGACCACCGGATAGTCCGATCGTGTGTACGGGGCATAACGTATACCGACTACCACAACCACTACAACATCAAAACCATCAGGTACATACAATAGCTATAATTTTCATAGTCAGCATTTTGCATTAACACTATCTGATATTGCTCACAGAAAATTGTAATATTACAAAAATTTACATTATTTGACTACTGTATATCTGAATGTGTATACATTTTAATTACATGAGAATTTTCTTTTGAATTCTAGAGCAGGCTAAAAATATTTACAGCAAAAAATATGATCCATTTCCTTTATGTACCAATACCCATACTTCTGGCTTAAATATTTTCTAGGTGCCTGACCCGGAAAAGATATAGAGATAAATAAATTCCGACACATTTATAATTCTCATTTATAGCATGCATATTCTGGGTCTGAGATTCAAAAGTGTTACAGTCAAAAACAGCCAGGCAACTAACGTGTTTAAAAGAGGGCTAGCAATGTCAGCCCCAAGTGTTTGTCAATTATTATTTTTTTCCATATACAGAATATTTGTCCTATGACGCTTTTTACTCTTACTGATATGCTTTGACTTACCAAGTATAACCCAACATTTAAATTTTCTGTTTAGGTTCTACAACAACTGCTTTCAGTGTTTCAACTCCTCATTTAAGTAGTTCCTTTGAAACATTCACCACAACCTCTACTAGCAGTACAACATCTACTGCAACATTTACTACCACAATGGATACTCCAATGTCTACTATGACCACCACTTCAACCTCTTTTGTGTCTAGTCTTCCCTATTCTTCCTCCACCACAACCACTCTACCATATCTATCGTCTACCACCACCAGCCCACCCTCTTCATCTTCTGTTACAACATCCACACCTTATCCTATCTCAACCACTACTGAATCTACAATAACATCATTTCTCTCCACTGCAAGCCCAAAGGCATTTTCCACACCATCAAGTCCTCATACACCTTCACCAGGTAAATGTCTTTGATTTATCTATATATATATATATATATAATTTTACAGTGGCTTCAAAGTAGAATTCCAAATTCCAGGATAAACCTAACTAATTTTAAAATGTTCCCTCCCCTCCTATTCTTACTAACTTGTGTAAGAAAGATTTGTATACTTACTATACCTCAGGTCCAGTAACGTCATGTGTTCTCCCCTGTGTCAGCCTATCACAGAACATGGTTTATTGTGTTCTACAAAACTGGTTAATATAAAATATTCCAAAATGTAGATTTTGGTGTTTTAAATACTTTTAAGTGCAATGGAGGGATTTGGTGCCTTTTAGACCTAAGATCTCTCCACAAAGAGTACCTGCCACCCCCTATTACTGTCACAAGGGATGTTTACATTCCTTGTGACAGTAATAAAAGTCATCAGATTTTTTTATTTCTTATAAAGAGACAGTGTAAAAAATAAAAAATAATATAAATAATAATAAAAACATTTTTTAAAGCTCCCCCCATCCCTGCGTGCTCCCGCACCAAAGAAAATGCATACGCAAGTTGTGCCTGCAAATATGAATGGTGTTAAAATGATACATGTGAGGTATTGCAGCGATCGTTGGAGCAAGAGCAATAATTCTAGCAAAAGACCCCCTTTGAAACTGTAAACTGGTAACAGTTAATAAAAAATTAAAGCGTCACCTATGGAGATTTTTAAATACTGTAGTTGGTCACTAGGGATGAGCTGAACACCCCCGGTTCGGTTTGCACAAGAACATTCGAACAGACCTAAAATTCGTGCGAACTTTAGTACCCCATTGAAGTCTATGGGACTCGAACGTTTGAAATAAAAAGTGCTAAAACTGCTTGTGGTTTTAATGTAATATCTGGTTCCGGCAATATGGATGAAAATCATTGAGAAAAATGGCATAGGTAGCCCCCCCCCCCCTTGCCCATTACCAGCCCCTTTGGGTCTTGTACGGATATTAAGGGGAACCCCGTTCCCATATTTAAAAAAAGGCGGGGGGGGTCCCCAGGCCCTATATACTCAGAACAGTGTAGGTTTGTTGTGTTAAGTAGAATCTGTTTGTAATTTTGAACTGGTACATTTTTATAGTGTAGCTCCAGTCAAAAAATCTATTTTTACGTTTTTTGGAAAACATAGAGAAGGGTTATCACCCCTGTATAATTTGTTTTGCCATCTGTCTTTTTTCATCTCACTTCCTGTTGTCTCCTTCCGTTTGCAAATAGGAGACATTTGTAAGTTGGATGTTTGAAAGTAGGGGCCTGCCCTATATGCTCTGCTGAAATTTGCACCTAAGGTGTTGCCACAACACTGTAAGCCCTCAAAGTGACTCTTGGTAGGCGCTGGAGAACCCTGCTGTGAAAAATGATATCAAGAATTGTAATTACATGCCATTGTTGAACAGTAATAGAAAAATAGGGCCTTTGGTGGTTGTGGTGGTGGTAGTAGTGCTGGTGCCACAACACTGTAAGTCCTCACAGTTACTCTCGGTGGGTGCAGGAACGGGCTCTGCTGTGAAATACTATATCAAGAATTGTAATTACATGCCCCTGTTAAACAGGGGCTGAAAAAATGGGCCTTAGGCACTGTTTCCTGTTGCCACAACACTGCAACCTCTCCCATATACTCTAGTTGGAGTGCAGGAATGAGCACTGCTGCAAAGCATTGCATCAAAAATTGTAATTAAATGCCCCTGTTCAACAGGGGCTGAAAAATTGGGTGGGTGGCATCACCCAGAACCAAAAATGTTCGTCCAAGATATCAGCGGAGGAGGAAGAGGATAAACAGTCAACATAACAGGACAGTCACTCAGCATCAGCAAAGGCAGTCTTGAAGGGATGTGATATTTCAAAAAAAATTATTCGGTTACATCAGCTTCAGGTGCTTGGTAGCTGGTGGTGATCCAAGACTGATTTATCTTTATGAAAGTCAGTTGATCAACCGAGTCAGTGGACAGGCGCACCCTGTGATCGGTTACAAAGCCACCAGCAGCACTGAAGGTGCGTTCTGAAAGAATGCTGGATACAGGACAGGCCAGTAGCTTAAATGCATACTGTGCTAGCTCTGGCCAGTGATCCATCCTCAAGACCCAGTAAGCCAGAGGATTTTCGATGGGAAAGGTGTCCAAGTCTGACTTTGCCCCTAGGTATTCCTGCACCATGTAAATCAGACACTGGTGATGGTTGCTGGAACCAATCATACCTTGGGGCTGCGGGCTAAAAAATTGTCTGAATGCATCGATCAGACGGCCACCTTCTCCACCGCTCCTTCTGACCGATGCCTCAGCAACACGTTGTCCAGGACCAGGAGTTTGTAACCTCCCAGTCTCTGGGAATGCGTAGCACAGACCATTCTGCAAGGCCTCCCAGAGATGTCTCATCCTCTGCTCCCTCTTCTATGGCAAGATAAGGTCTGCAACCTTACCCTTGTACCATGGATCAAGGAGAGTGGCCAGCCAGTAATGGTCCCTCTCCTTGATCCAAAGAATACGAGGGTCCTTCCGCAGGATTTGCAGGATCAAGGAGGGGTATTCGGTCCGGAGTCCTCTGGGTCACTAAGGACAACATGATCCGCAGCTACCTCCTCCCAGCCACGTACAAGTCCACGGGTTTCTTGGGACTGTAAATCATCCCTACAAGACTGCTGCTGCTGATGCTGAGTGCCAGGCCCCACCTCCATGCTGACACAATCATCCTCCTCGTCCTCTTCCTGTGTGATGGGTGGGACAGCAGGAACACTGTCTGGATAAAGGGGGCCTTGAGAGGCAAGGAAGTCCTCTTCTTCCTGCCTCTGTTCTGCCTCAAGTGCCCTGTCCATTATTCCACGCAGCGTATGCTCCAACAGGTGGACAAGAGGTACAGTGTCACTGATGCATTCACTGTCACTGCTCACCATCCCTGTGGCCTCCTCAAACGGTGACAGGACAGTGCATGCATCCCTGATCATGCCCCACTGGTGTGGTGAGAAAAAACCGAGCTCCCCTGACCCTGTCCTGGTGCCGTAGTTGCACAGATACTCATTGATGGCCCTCTGCTGCGTGTGCAGCCGCTGCAGCACGGCCAATGTTGAGGTCCACCTGGTGGGCATGTCACATATAAAGCTGTTCTTGGGCAGGTTCAACTCCCTTTGGAGCTCAGCCAGCCGAGCACAGGCATTAAATGATCTGCGGAAATGCACACAGACTTTCCTGGCCTGCTTCAGGACATCCTGTAAGCCCGGGTACCTGCCCAAGAACCGCTGCACCACCAGGTTAAGGACGTGAGCCACACAGGGCACATGGGTCAGTTGTCCTTGTTGGAGGGAGGAGAGAAGGCTGGTGCCATTGTCGCAAACCACCAATCCTGGCTTAAGCTGGCGTGGCGTCAACCACCTCTCGGCCTGCCCCTGCAGAGCTGACAAAATATCTACCCCAGTGTGGCTCCTGTCCCTCAAACAAACCAGCGCAAGCACGGCATGCCATTGTTTTGCCTGCGTACTTGCGTAGCCCCTTGAACGCCTACGGAGCACCGCTGGTTCTGAGGACAGATCACTGGAAGAGCCTATGGAGGAAGAAGAAGAGGAGGGGGTGGAGGAGAGAGGTGTGTCACAACCAGTAGTAGCATTTTGGAGGCGTGGTGGCCTCCAACACTACTGCATCTTGGTCTGCATCCTTCCCAGCTGCTAGAAGAGTGACCCAATGGGCCGTGAAAGATAGGTAACGTCCCTGTCCATGCCTGCTGGACCATTAGTCATCAGTAATATGCACCTTACCACTGAACGCTCTGTCCAGCCAGGCAAGGACATTACCTTCCACATGCCGGTAGAGAGCCGGAATCGCCTTCCATGAGAAAAAGTGTCGTTTGGGGACCTGCCACTGTGGAACCGCACATTGAACAAATTCACAGAAGGGGGCCGAGTCTACCAACTCGGTAGCAGTTGAAGTGCTAGCAATTTAGCCAAGCTAGCATTCAACCACTGGGCATGTGGATGGCTGGGAGTGAACTTCTTTCTACGGTCCAGCAGCTGGGGCAGGGAAATTTGCCTGCTACAATCGGACGTGGGTGTACTGCTAGCAGAGTGCCCGCAAGTAATGGGCTGTGACACACCTAATTCTATACCTTCATTCCTCTCAGTGCAGGTTTCAGACAGGACTGAAGGTCTAGTGGGGTTGGAGATCTCAGCTGATGAGGAGCAAGGAGAGGTCTGCTTTGTTCTTTGGTGTGGGTCTTTGAGGTAAGCTTGCCAACGAGGTGCATGACAGGTCAACATATGTCTGGTCAAGCATGTGGTGCCCAAGCGGCTGATGTTTTGGCCACGTGAGATACGCTTGAGACAGATGCTGCAAATAGCAGCGGTGCGATCTGATGCACTCATCTCAAAAAAGGCCCACACCAAAGAACTTTTAGAATAATGCACAGAGGCAGCGCCCTGCACAGGCGGAGCTCTGCGGTGCGATTCAGTCGGTGTGCTGCCCCTAAGCTGGCCCCCAAAGGGCATCCTGCCTCATTGGAGATGTGCCTCCTCCTCCTCCTCTCTCCTATCAGGCACCCACGTGGAGTCAGTGCCCTCATCATCCCCTACCTCTTCATCACTGGAGCAAACCTGGCAGTATGCTGCAGCTTGTGGAACATGATTGCTGTCTTTCTTGAGCATCCCCTCTCTCTGCACTCACGTTACTGCCTGTCACGTACCTGGTGGTGAGAGCCCGGAGTGCAGGGAGCGGCCTCTCGTAAGCCTCTGGCTCGAGACCCCCTGGGAGTGAGAACAGGGGTTCTGGAGGGCAGAGGGCACAAGTGCCAAGTCCGTGTAGGTGGGCCTGGTCCAGGAACTGGCGTCAGACAGCAGTGGAAGAAGACAGGTGACTCTGGAACGGCTGGAGGTCAGCAGCTGGCAGCAAGCAGGTGGGCACACCGGAAGGGCTGACAGGCAGGCGGCAGGCAGCGGTGGTCACAGAACACGGACTGGAACAGCAGGCAGAAGCGGGGTAAACACAAGCCGGGTCTGGCAGCAGAGGTACCGAAGGAGCAGGCAGAAGAATAGTCAGGAGGTCCGAAGGTCAGGGCTGGCAGCAGGCAGGATAATCAGGAACAAGCCGAGGTAGATCAGAGACAGGAACAATCAGGTAATCAGAGGCAACTCTCAGGAACGCTGTAGACAGGACAGCAACGGGCCACTAGAATGAATCACTTAAGAAGCCTTCTGGGCGCCAAGGGCGGTCGCACGGCACGTCCGTTCGCGCCCACGTCAAACCGTGCAACCGACCGTGACCCCGCGCACCCGCGTGCGCACGTTTGCAACCCTGCGCACCCGCGTGCGCCCGATCGTGCCTGCTCGCACCAGCGTGCGTCCGTTCGCGTTAACGCGCGCCCGGGAAGACCTATCAGCGCTCAACGGACCAACATTGTGGGTAAGTCTTCCACGGGCTGCTGGGACTCGGGACCGACCATGACACTGCCTTCCTCTAGCTGAGTATCATCATCAGAGCCTACAAAACACTGGGCATCCTCCTGGAGCATGTACCCAACACTGTGCTTAAACAGTTTGGGGGACTCCTCAGGAGGACGTGGTGGGTCTAAGGAAGGAGTCACTGATGATGACATTGAGACGAGGGAAGAGGATGCATTGGCAGCTGCTTTGCTAGTACCCTGAGCTTGGGTGAGAGAGGATGAGGAGGATGAAGAGGGCTTGGTCATCCACTATACCAAGTCTTCGGCATGATGCGGCTCAACACGTCCAGCTGCCAAAAATAAGGACAAGCATGTCCCATGGCTGATGACGATGCACCGCATCCACGACCAGCACTGTTGTCTCTAGACACAGAGCCTGCTTGCCCTCTTTTATTGGCTTGTGCCTTTCTTCCTCTCCTTGTTGGCCTTCCAGACATGGTAATGGCCTGCAGGGAGTTGGGGAAACCAGCAATTGGGTAGTGTATATTGTGCTGGAGGCACAAAACACCCACTAACTCCTGCAGATGCCTTTATTATAGAACCCAAGCAAATAAAGGGTAGATATCGGTGTATACTGTGCTGTGCTGGAGGCACACAACACCAACTAACTCCTGCAGATGCCTTTATTATAGAACAGCAGCAATAAAGGGTAGATACAGGTGTATATTGTGCTGTGCTGGAGGCACACAACACCCACTAACTCCTGCAGGTGTCAGATGGCTCAATTAGAGAAGAGCAATAAAGGTAGATACAGGTGTATACTGCGCTGGAAGCACACAGACAACACTCACTAACTCCTGCAGATGGCTGATGGCTCAATTAGACAACATCAACAAAGGGTAGATACAGGTGTATACTGCGCTGAAGGCACACAGACAACACCCACTAACTCCTGCAGATGGCTGATGGCTCAATTAGAGAAGAGCAATATATGTAGATACAGGTGTGTACTGCGCTGAAGGCACACAGACAACACAGACAAACTCCTGCAGATGGCTGATGGCTCAATTAGAGAAGAGCAATATATGTAGATACAGGTGTATACTGCGCTGAAGGAACACAGACAACACCCACAAACTCCTGCAGATGGCTGATGGCTCAATTAGAAAAGAGCAATATATGTAGATACAGGTGTATACTGGGCTGAAGACACACAGACAACACCCACTAACTCCTGCAGACGCCGCAACACTACACAAGGCCGCTGCACTGGCGGCATTATATAGTGCGGGGCGTGTACTACACAGCCTGAGCTATAATTGGCCACAGGTATCCTGCCTTTGGCCAATCATGGCTCTCCTCGCTGCCGGCGCTGTGATTGGCCAAGCATGTGAGGTCACAGTGCATGCTTGGCCAATCATGAGCCAGCAATGCACTGCAATGGCGCAGTGCATTGTGGGCCGTGAGCACCACACGAATTTGGCGCGTACAGCTCATAACGTTGGTATTCACCGAATGTGCGAACAGCCGATATTCGAGTCAAACATACGGTCGACTCGAACACCAAGCTCATCCCTATTGGTCACCATTTCAAGAGTGTGCGCAATTTTAAAGCGTAACATATTAGGTATCTATGTACTTGGCATAGCATCATCTTTCACAATATCCCAAGCATTTTTTTTTCAATTTCTTTATTTTTTCTCCTTTTTTTCCTTTTAAACAAGAATGGAAACTTATGCCACCTACACTCGTAGCAGACTGTTCGCCGGACTTTCCGAATGAGCGACTTGCCCACACACGGCACTTTTTCAGCAGACTAATACGGCGTACTAAGTCCACCGGACTATCCGCCGTACTTTTGAAATGAACGGACTCGCCCACACACGCAGACGAAAGTATTCTCATTTTGAGCGTGTCTCCAGGTAGCCGGGGCCAGCGAAGGAGGCGTCGCTGGCCCCGTCACCTGGTACAGATTTAAAGGGGAATCCCTACGCCGAAAAATCGGCGTGGGGGTCCCCCCCAGGTCCATATCAGACCCTTATTTATGCGAACGCGCTACCCAGCCGGCCAGGAAAGGGGGGGGGACGAGCGATGCTGGGACTGTGACATCATAATGGGCGGGGACATCATCCGGAATGTCCCCATATAAGTCGCCGTACGCCGCTTCTCTGTCATTGTGACTGGAGAGAGCGACGAGGCAACATTTCTAGAAGAGAAGAACAGAAGGCCAGAAGACACCGGCGACAGAAGACCGGGCCACCGCTTGTAAAAGAGCTAGAAGAAGGCGCGTTGGCCCGGCAAGAAGAACCAAAGAGGGGGGACAAGACCCCCAAAGAGGGGGACAAGACCCCCGAAGTCGGAAGAAGAGGGCAGTGGCGAAGAAGAAATATGGGCTCCTCCGCTAGTAAAAGAGCTAGCAGAAGATAGCAGAGGAGTCCGGCGAGAAGACCCCCGAAGACGGAAGAAGACCCCCGGAGCTGTGCAATAAACTATTTTAACCCTTGTGTGTTGTGTTTTTTTTTTTTTTACCTTTTTTCACAGGTGAATGGGTACATTGTACCCCATACTCATTCACATAGGGTGGGGGGGCCGGTATCCGGGGGCCCCTTTATTAGAGGGCTGCTGGATTCCGATAAGCCCACGCCCGCAGACCCCGACAACCAACGGCCAGGGTTGTCGGGAAGAGGCCCTTGTCCTCATCAACATGGGGACAAGGTGCTTTGGGGTGGGGGGCACCCCCCCATGTCGAGGGCACGCGGCCTGGTACAGCTCAGGAGGAAGGGGGGCCGCTCGCTAGTCCCCACCCCCTTTCTTGGGCAGCCGGGTAGCGTGCTCGGATAAGGGTCTGATATGGACCTGGGGGGGACCCCCTCGCCGATTTTTTAAGTCCATACCAAGTGACGGGGACAGCGACGCCTCGTTCGCTGGCCCCGGCTACCTGGAGACGCGCTCAAAATGAGCGGACTTTTCTCCAGGCGGGAAAAGTCCATTCATTTCAAGAGTACGGCGGACTGGCACACACGCGGCCAGATTGTCCGCCGAAATGCGAGACCAGTGGACAGATTGGAGTGCAAAAATACTTTCTTAGTCCGCCGGAGCCCACACACTGGGGGATTGACTTTTCCACCGGATTGTTTGATCGTGTTTACAGTCTTTCCAAATGCTTTTCATTGCATTTTCATATACAGACATAAAATATATCAATTCATCATATTTCCTTTGTCTCAGGCTTTCCTTATATTATAGTATATACAACCAAGGAAAGAGCTAAATTGACAAATTAGGGAGCTAATATTTGGGGTCGATAACGAGGTAACACCTCCCTCTAAATTCGGCCCCCCATAACCTATGTCTGACCCCGGGTTGGCGCTATTCCAAACATTTTTTTTTTAGATTCAGTGAATTTTTTTTTTCCAAACAAAATACGCTTGAAAGACTGCTGCGCAAATACCGTGTGGCATAAAATATTACAACAATCATCATTTTATTTTCCAGAGTCTTTGCTAAATCTATCTATCTATCTATCTATCTATCTATCTATCTATATATATATATATATATATATATATATATATATATATATATATATATATAGATAGATATAGATATAGATATAGATATATATATATATATAATGTTTGGGGTTCTAGGTAATTTGCTAGCAAAAAATACTGATTTATCTTGTAAACAAGTGTCAAAAATAGGCTTGATCTAGAAGTGGTTAATTGCAGTAATCTAAAGCAACCAATCAGAGGTCAGCTTTTTAAGAAATTAACTGTTTCTGCATGTTATTGCACTTAATGAATTTGCAGTTGAGCATTACATTTGCCCTCGTGCTGCATTAGCATACATGTCTCAGTAGATCTCAGCAAATAATTATTATTTTCTTACCATACATTGCATACCTAGTCATATTGCTATTTTGTAGAGTCACTTTGTGTATTGTGTTACTTGACACATATTTATTTTATTGTTAAACTTATTCTATTTATTCTATTCTAATAAATATCTGATTGTTGTCTTATAGTGATCAACACAGTTATGTACACTGCAGCTGGCATTGTGCTTGGAATCCTTGCCATCAGCTTTGTATTTATCGTTGCATAATATCGCTTATTGTTTCTACAGACAAAGTCTAGGTAGGTCTTTTTCATGTTTTTTTGTAATTTATATTGTATATATATATATATATATATATATATATATATATATATATATATATATACACACACACTCTCTCACAAAAGTGAGCACACCCCTCACATATTTGTAAATATTTCATTATATCTTTTCATGTGACAACACTGAAGAAATGACACTTTGCTACAATGTAAAGTTGTGAGTGTACAGCTTGTATAACAGTGTAAATTTGCTGTCCCCTCAAAATAACTCAACACACAGCCATTAATGTCTAAACCACTGGCAACAAAAGTGAGTACACCCCTAAGTGAAAATGTCCAAATTGGCCCCAATTAGCTATTTTCCTTCCCTGGTGTTTTGTGACTCATTAGTTTTACAAGATCTTAGATGTGAATGTTATCGCTCTCACTCTTTCATACTGGTCACTGGAAGTTCAACATGGCACCTCATGGCAAAGAACTCTCTGAGGATCTGAAAAACATTTTTTTTGCTCTACATAAAGATGGACTAGGCTAAGAAGATTGTCAAGACCCTGAAACTGAGCTGCAGCGTGGTGGCCAAGACCATGCAGCAGTTTAACAAGACAGGTTCCACTCAGAACAGGCCTAGCCCTGGTCGACCAAAGAAGTCTAGAGCTTTTGCCCAGCATCATATCCAAAGGTTGTCTTTGGGAAATAGATGAGTTGAAGGGGTGGGGAGGTTGAAGGGGTGGGGAGTCAGCCTGTCAGTGCGACTATACGCTGCACGCTGCATCAAATTGGTCTGCATGGCTGTCGTCCCAGAAGGAAGCCTCTTCTAATGATGCTGCACAAGAAAGCCTGCAAACAGTTTGCTGAAGACAAGCAGACTAAGGACATGGATTACTGGAACCATGTCCTGTGGTGTGATGAGACCAAGATAGTCTTATTTGGCTCAGATGGTGTCAAGGGTGTGTGGCAGCAACCAGGTGAGGAGTACAAAGACAAGTGTGTCTTGCCTACAGTCAAGCATGGTGGTGGGAGTGTCATAGTCTGGGTCTGCATAAGTGCTGCCAGCACTGGGAAGCTACAGTTCATTGAGGGAACCATAAATGCCAACATGTACTGTGACATACTGAAGTAGAGCATGACCCTCCTCCCTTCGGAGACTGTGCCACAGGGCAGTATTCCAACATGATAACGACCCCAGACACACCTCCAAAATGACCACTGCCTTGCTAAAAAAGCTGAGGGTAAAGGTGATGGACTGGCCAAGCACGTCTCCAGACCTAAACCCTATTGAGCATCTGTGGGGCATCCTCAAACGGAAGGTAGAATAGAGCAAGGTCTCTAACATCCACGAGCTCCATGATGTCATCATATAGGAGTGGAAACCTGTGAAACTCTGATGAACTCCATGCACAAGAGGGTTA
Source organism: Lithobates pipiens (assembly GCF_037356315.1). Classification (NCBI taxonomy): domain Eukaryota; kingdom Metazoa; phylum Chordata; class Amphibia; order Anura; family Ranidae; genus Lithobates; species Lithobates pipiens. The sequence goes on along the minus strand of NW_027507758.1, from coordinate 353,969,379 downwards.
AGGCAGTGCTGGAAAAATAATGGTGGCCACACAAAAAAATATTGACACTAGGCCCAATTTGGACATTTTCCCTTAGGGGTGTACTCACTTTTGTTGCCAGCGGTTTACACATTAATGGCTGTGTGTTGAGTTGGGAACAGCACATTTACACTGTTATACAAACTGTACACTCACTACTGTACATTGTAGCAAAGTGCAATTTCTTCAGTGCTGTCACATGAAAAGAGACAATAAAATATTTACAAAAATGTGAGGGTTGTATTCATTTTGTGAGATACTGTGTGTGTGTGTGTATGTGTGTGTGTGTGTGTGTGTGTATGTGTGTGTGTGTGTGTGTATATATACACATATATATTTCCAAATATCCCCTCTTTTTCACATGCCCATTGTCTTTCTCCAGCTGCACACCAGAGCAAACACTCACATAATGTCTACGTGTCTCTTTGTTTTTTTCCTATTTACCTGTCATGTGACTTATTTTTTATTTTTTATTTTGTATTTAAAAATGAACTCCAGTCAACATTTGACATACATGTATGTTAACTGTCTTATATTTTTTTGTTAAGCCACACCTATGATTTCCACCTTTCTTCCAGACGGCATGACCAGGAGTGTCGCTGCTCCTTTCTGTGTTAGGCTGGGTTCACACCGGAGCGATGCGGGAATGCCGCGAATCCGCGGCGTTTTCCCACATCGCATGCCTCCCGCCGGCAGTTCACACTGCCCTATGCGGACTGCTGGGAGTGTCAATGAAATCTTAATGACACCCCCAGATCAGTCCGCATATCGCAGTGCGATCTGCAAACTCGGACAGGAATCGGATCGCATGGTGTGAACACCCATGCGATCCGATTCTGCTGTGGACCAAAAAAAGGGTCCTGTGCGAGTTTGCGGCGGGTGCGATGCGAATTCAGCCATACTATCTGTATGGCTGAACTCGCATCGCACAGAGATCGGATGTGATTTGCACTGCAGTGCGGTGCGAATCACATCCGGGTCTCCCACCCACAGCGGTGTGAACCCAGCCTTAAACAGACACTGAGGGCAGTTCATCAAAATTGGAGCATCCAGAATCTGCAGCTGTACATGGGCAACCAATCATCTTCTATATTTAATATACAAAGGTTACCTGAACAAGATAAAAGCTGATTGATTACCATGCACAGCTGCTCTAGATTCTGGCTGCTTGATTTTTGACACATTCCCTCCACTGTATTTTTTCCTATGCAGGGCAAATTGACAGTGTCTCTGCAAAGGTTAAGTTGTCGATTGCTAAACAAGGATCTGAATGGGGGGGGGGGGGGGGGGGTGTCTCTTCAAATGACATCACTGCTCCCCCTTGTCACTGGTGATTTTAGTATTGGCTGCAATGGAGGAAAGAATGGAAAGGAGGAAGTGAGAGTAAGGCCAAATACACACTATCAGATTGTATGCTGATTTTTTCCTTCAGATTTACCAAAACCTTATAATATGAGTTCAAACCTTAGGAGTTTCAATGTGTATGCAATCAGGCAGGCCCTTGTACTACATGGTTTTGGTAAATCTGAAGGAAACAATCAGCAGAAAATCTGATAGTGTGTATGGGGCTTTAGTTAAGTATTTATAGGTTGAGGTGATCCCTTTGCAGAAACCCTGTCACTTTGCTCTTTATGGGCAAGGCAAGGAGACAGTGTCCCTTGAAGGAATACACAGCCAATAACAGAGCAAAAATACACTTGTTCTCTCCTGCTATCTGCATGATCCCTGTCAACACGTGCAGTAGAGCCTGATTAGCTTCTAGTACCACCCATAGCCACCGAAAGGAACAACACAACTACATTAAATAGTATTTTTATTTATTCTTGGATTTCATTTTTAATGCACTTTAGTCTCTCCTTTTCTTTTTAGTGTCGACTAGAACTTTAAATTCCCCTCACACAGCTACAGTAGTTTAACCACTTCCCACCCGGCCAATGCACATGTACGGCCGGGTGGGAGCCGTCTACTTCTGATAGGACGTTCAGAAACGTCCATCAGAAGGAGCGGGATCACGCGCGCGTGTGCCCGCGCAGCGGCGCGATCCCGATGTGCCCGTGTCACCCGACACGGCGCATCTCAGATCGACAGGAGGGCTCTCTGATTGGCCCTCCTGATCACATGACGGCCGTGTCCAATCACGGCCGTCATGTGATGTAAACAACAGCCGGTTGCTAGGCAATCGGCTCCTCCTCTCCTCACACAGAAGTCATCGCTGAGGAGAGGAGAGCAGATCGCTGCAGCCGGCTGATGATCAGTGAGTATGAGCTGTTTTTTACAGCTTTTTACTAACTGATCACCAGTCTAGTGTAATACACAACACACACACCACACAGTATAAACACAGTCCCCACATATGTCCCCAAAACATACATGTCCCCAAAACATACATGTCCCCAAAACATATATGTCCCCAAATAATAAAAACTCATGTCCCTAATAATAAAAACATGTCCCCCACATATGTCCCACTAAAATCACATGTTCCAATGATTATCTGCACACGTATATACGTGATCGCCTGCACACATATGTACATGATCATTTGCGTACATATGTCCTTGATCACACAAACCAATTATTATACACTTAACGGATTTTTTTTTACCAAAAACATGTAGCAAAATACATTTTGGCTTAAATTTATGACAACATTTGATTTTATTGGATTTCTTTTAAAATAGAAAAAAGAAAATATTGTTTTTTTTTAAAATTTCCGCTTTTTGCGCTTATATCGCAAAAAATAAAAAACCGAGTCATGAATAAATACCACTAAAATAAAGCTCTATTTGTGCAAACAAAATGATAAAAATTTCATTTGGGTACAGTGTAGCATGACCGCGCAATTGTCACTGAAATCGCTAGAGCGATGAAAGCTGAAAATTGGGCTGGGAAGGAAGGGGGCAAAAGTGCCCTGTATTGAAGTGGTTAAGTGATAATGAAACACAATAATGTATACCTGTTCAAAACACAGCTTGTGCTTCGGATTAATTATTTTCCTTTACTTTTTATAGAAGAAAGAAGAATGGAGTGTTTGACTCGTCGTAACCCTTTGAAACTGGAAGTGACATCTCATCAAGTAGATTTAGAGTATACTTTTCCCCTATGTATTGTCAAGGGCCCAGTAAATATGGCATTTAATAGTAATTTAAAAGATGAAGCTTAAAGCGTACGTTTACTTGAAAAAAAAATGCTTCTTTAAAGCATGTTATATGACACATTGGTTGTGCTGTGTCATTTGGACCCCTGCAACACCTAAAAAACCTGGCTGATCCTACCAGATTCTACCCTCCCCTATGTAAATTGACCACAGTAATCGTGGCTGCTGAGCCCTGAAACCGTGGTTAGTTTGCATGTCTCCGTCATCCACAGCCCTGATGATAGCCCTAATGAGGAGATAGCCCTGATGAGGAGAGGAGAGATGTGGCGTGGCATGTGACCACAGATCAGCGCTCACAGATAAGGTATATACGCCTTTTTTTAATACAACACAAACACAGGGGGACATAGCCTTAGGATAGACTGAGCAGATTATATGAAGTAAATAATGTAGATTAACAAACCTTTTAAGAAACGGGAAACTATAAGTCTGTAAATTAGCCGGTGGAAAGTGACAAGATAGCAGGTCTGATCAGTCTGTCATTGCATGGGAACCAAAGGACAGAGATAAACTGAGCACAAAAGAAAATGTCAACATGTGGGTAAAGAGCAAAGAGGCAGGAGCCCAGAATCACCTTGCTTTTGAGGATGAGGATGATAATGTAAAGATAATAACTAATTCTATATACTGTATTTCATTACTTCAAAACTTTTACACTTTCTTTGCCTATTTATGACATGTAATATGTTGATTATAACCTGCCTAAATAAACAAAAAATATTGGACATTGGAATGCTTCCCTGATTATTGTAATGCTTCATAAAAGCAGGAAACAGGATAAAGAGAATATTTTCAGAAGAACACTAACAAACACATTTCAGGGAATTAGGTGATACAGTATATGGTGGGGGTGGTTGGTTATCTGAGGGAGTCCTCAGTGCCTAGAGCTGTCTGCTCACAGCACCTTTTGGCTACAACTACATCACTTGATATCAGATTATCCTACGAATGGATGATTTCCCTTGAATACTAAGTCATTACATTAAAAAGCTAGAATTGCCACAGTCGGAGAGGTTCAGATTCCATCAAATCTCCCACTTCCTACATTCTATCTGGCTCGAAAAACCTTTTCCTCCTAATTTCACAGAGTATGAGACATGGTGTGGTCAAGGCCCGGAGCAGAGGGGAGGTATCTCTTGCATATACTCTTCACTGACGCAGCCCAAATCTAAGACATCAGTCATGACCAAATGGGAAGAGGATCTCCAGTTTAATTGGGACCTGGGGTCCTGGCACACGGCGATCTCGGTGGCCTACAAAGGAATACTAAACACGTCTTTAGTAGAAGCTAGTCTAAAAGTTATTCTACGCTGGTACTACACCCCGGCTAGGCTGGCCGGCATATACCCCTCTGCTGATCCGCTGTGCTTCAGGGGTTGTCACCTCAGGGGTACTCTGGCCCACGTGTGGTGGGAGTGTCCCCGGTTACGACCCTTTTGGATAAGAATTTTTAAAATTATCGACGGGATCGCTGGGTGCCGGGTCCCCCGGTCCCCTACCATTGCTCTTCTTAATGCTCCAATTATCAAGATCCCCAAGCATTCTATGAGTCTGATCAGATTTATTCTAATAGGAGCCAAGCTCACCATTGCAAAAGCTTGGAAACAGCCCTCAGTTTCGGTCAAGGCGGCTCAAAGGAAAGTCTCCTGGATCATGGCTCAAGAGAAAATGGCTAGCATTATATCTGATAAACGCACTAAATTTGACATTGTTTGGGAACCATGGGCTACGCTCATGGGCATCTCCTTAATCCACGCCCCATTGGAGCTATGATCACCTATTATTGCTTCTAGAGCATCAGAACTTGGGTAGATAGCACAGTCCTTTGGTTTAACTATGGACCATTCTACTTGATCCCCCTCCCCTTTATCTTTCCCCCTCTTTTCCTTATCTTCTCCCTTCTTTACTTCTCTTTGTGGTTATGTTTGGCTTGTATGGCCGACAGCTGACCTCAAATTTTTTTTCACATGTCCTTATTATGATGTCAGATATGATCCGTTTTGTGGGTTTAGGGGTGGGGGGATTGGCCTCCTACTTATGGGAGCCCTCTGGCTAGGTCCCTCACTTGGCACAGCATGATCCCGCGAGGGGTGCCGAGTGGCCCAGGGACCGCTAGGGTGTTTTCCTTATCCCAGGTCCTGGAATCTGTAGGGGACTTCTTTAGATTGTTTTCTTCCCTGAACAGTGCTCTACCTTTCTAGAGTACTGGTATACGTTAGGTTCCTGGACCTTAATAACCCTATGTTGGTTGGATCAGACTCTAAAAGACATAGCTTTCCTCTGTTCAAATGTTTGATTGTGCATGGTTTAAATGTTTTGTTAAATCATCTGCTGGCCGTGTGAGCCTATCTCTTGTTTCCTAAGCTGTATTCAAAAATAAAATATTTTGAAAGTGAATACTAAGTCATGTGGCTGGACCACAGGTCAGAGCTTGTCCAGTATGCAAATTAGCTGCTAGGCTGCCAGTGTGCTCTAAGTGCTATGGTGGGTTTTGTGATGGAAAAATGAGTATATCTGTCCATGGACACTGTTGACATGCTGGCATTTGTGTAAATGAGCTAGTCTTGGATGGCAGTAGCTACCAAGCCCCTGCTGCAGATGTTGTTGATTAATAAAAATGAGGGGGATTATGCAATCCTCCTTTTTTTGGGCTTCATCCAAAGCTGCTCCTTTCACAGTTGCCGGCCACAAACTAAATATCACATGCTACCACCATTTCCATGTCTGGTCTCTATGAATACACCCAGCCACTTGACATCCCACTATCTGCCACTGTGAACATTTCCTGACACTGTTATAAGCCTGCTACCATTACTGTCTAAAAATGGGTGCTTAGCTTCTGTTCTTTACAACAGCAACTTTAGTGTGACACCCCCAATGTTTTACTAGCTTTCACAGTTACAAATGCCATGAATTTGTTTAAAAAAGTCCCCAAGGTCAGGGCAGAGCCTACTGATATTCTCATGACCACCCAAAAGTCACCATTGGATTGCTGGTTAAGGTGATGCTGTGGTCTTATGCCCTGTACACACGGTCGGATTTTCAGATGGAAAAGGTCCGATTGGATTAGGTTGTCAGAAAATCCGATCGTGTATGGGCTTTATCAGACTTTTCTGTGTCGGAAATCTCGACGGAAAATCAACAAAATCCGATCAGACTTTTTCTAAATGTTTGTAGAGAATTCCGACGGACAAAGTGCCATGCATGCTCAGGTTAAATTACGAGACCAAAGCTATTGGCTACTAGCCTCTATGTAGTCCCATCGTAAGCAACAAACGTCACCTCGTTCCGAACAATCGGATTTTCCGTCAACTTTGTCCAACCATGTGTATGCAAGACAAGTTTGGCACAAAATCTGTCGGAAAAAATCCAATGGATTTTGTTGTCGGAATGTCCGACGGTGTGCACAAGGCATAAGGCTATAGGGGATATGCACCTGGAATGTGCATATGACTTTTAAAGTGGTGCACTGTTGTTTCCAGCACACTTTATTTGTGAGTGCAATTATTTTTGTTTGCTTTTTTAAATTCTATTCATATTTTTTTTTTCCTTTTCCAATAGGATACACTTCCATACAAAATATAAAAACAGTCACATAATTGTATACATATGAGTTTTCCCTCCCCCCATCCCCTTCCTTGAGTCACTGTTAGGCTTAATATATTACCAAAACAAACATTTTATGTATCTTTGACTCCAGGTGCCAGTCCCAGGTTTTCAATCCATACTTTCCAAATCCTTTCAAATCTAGCTACATATCCCCTCCTTATATAGGCTCATTTTTATTTTATTATTATTATGTTATTAAAGCGTAACTCTACTTTTGTGGAGAAAAAAACATCCCCCCCTTGGTGATCTATGTACATTGCAAGCATTATAACAAGCTTTGTTGCAGATTCCTACCTTTTGTTATTCTGAAGAAATCCATGTGTGTTTGTCTGTGCCTCTGTGCTCAGTGAGTCTAATGGGAGTGTTTTCATATTTATCAGTCAGCTGTGGCAGCTGCAGAGCACTAATGAGAAAATTTTTGTTGCAGAGGATGCCTGAAATCGGACCTGTATCTTAGGCAGGATTCTGGGAAAATTGGTGAGCCAATCACACAAGCAGGAAGTGATATTTCTGGGGAGTGGTCAGCACACATTCTGTGTACAGAACAACTCCATGTAGCCATATAGCTTTGCATTTATAAAAATTTACAGTGGCTGCAGATTGAAAAGGAAAGGTCATTTTTAATAACATTTAATTCCAATATGACTTGTATCGCAATTGTACATGCTATGTTATTTTTTTCTTTATTTGCTACTTTCTTTCCCCATGAAAGTGGAGTTACCCTTTAACCATTCTTGACCAATATAGTAGGAGGCCTAGGATTTATCCATTTAAAGGTAATCAATTTCCTAGCTTGGTAAAGACACCTCAACACTGCTATCCATGTAGATGCAGATCCCACACACTTTCCATGTACCCACATGGATAGCAGTGTTGAGGTGTCTTTACCAAATACTGTCTAACAAATACTGCAGCTGCTGACTTTTAAAATATGTACACTTACCTGTCTAGGGTGCCTGCGAAGTCGACCCGTCTCTCGGCTCCAGGTGCAAGCACCAGCATATTCAGTAAGGCTTCACAACCTGGTTCCCTACTGTGCATGCCCGAGTCGCGCTGCACGTCTTGACTGGTCCCTGATGTCTTCTGTGACCTGTGTGTCTCCCAGAAGCCAATATAGTCGCAGATTCTGTATTAGACAGGTATCTGCTCCCCCCTGAAAGGTTCCAAATGTGACACTGGAGGGGGGGGGGGACCAGATAAGTGGAAGTTCCATTTCTGATTGGAACTCTACCTTAACTCCCTCACATTTTTTGCAATACGGCACTGGGCTGCTTTAACTGATGATTGCGCAGAATAAAATTGATGTCCTTTTTCCCACGAGTAGAGCTTTCTTTTGGTGGTATTTGATCACCTCTGCAAATTTTATTTTTAGCGCTACAAACAAAAAAAGACAAACAATTTGGGGAAAAACAAAACAATTTTTTACTTTCTGCTATAAAACATTCTCAGTAAAAAAAAAAAATTCAAAAATCAAATTTCTACATAAATTTAAGTCAATTTGTATTCTGCTCCATATTTTTGGTAAAAAAAAATCCCCAAAAAGCATATATTGATTGGTTTGCGCAAAAGTTATAATGTCTACAATCTATGGGATAGATTTATTGACTTTTTTTTAATGCTTTCACTAGTAATGGCGGCGATCAGTGATTTTTAGCGGGACTGCGACATTGCTGCGGACAAATCTGACACTTTTTGAGGACCAGTGACACCAATACAGTGATCAGTGCTAAATAAAATGCACTGACACTGTATAAAGTACACTGGCAGGGAAGGGGTTAACATCAGGGGCAATCAAAGGGTTAACTGTGTTCCCTCTGAGTGTTTTCTCACTGTGTGGGGGACGGACGCACTCAAGGAAGAGAGCCATCTGTGTTCCTGATTAGCAGAAATCACAGATGTCTCTTTTCCTGTCTGACAGAACGACAATCTGCCTTGTTTATATAGGCAGACCGTGGTTCTGTCTCTCCAGCAAGCGATCGCAGGTGGCCATCGCACGGGAGTGCCCCAGAGCCCTTCATGAGAATCACATACAGGTATGTGAATTTGCGCTTAAAGGCCACCCTACCGCACTAAATCTGCATGGGACAGTCCTTAAGTGGTTAAGGAAGTGGCATCTACAAACTTTTTTTTTGTAAAGGGGCTTTACTCCGTTCTAACCTCACATCCTTAAAGAGGTTGTAATGGCAGAAGATTTTTTATCTTAATGCATTCTATGCATTAAGATAAAAACCCTTCTGTGTGCAGCAGCCTCAATCAGCCCCCTAATACTTACATGAGGTCCCTCTCTGTCCAGCAATGTTCACGAGTTTCTCAGTTGTTCAAGATTCTCTTCCCTGATTGGCTGAGACACAGCATTGGCACCATTGGCTGCCACTGCTGTCAATCATTGTCAGCTAGCCAATTAGGGGAGAGGGAGTGGGGCCTGAGTCTGGGCCAGGTCTGGGCTCCATGTCTGAATGAACACAGGGAGATGTGACTTGGCTTGAGTACCCCCATAGCAAGCCGCTTGCTGTGGGGGCACTGAACAGGAGGCAGTGGCCAGGATCACAGAAGAGGGACCCGAGAAGTGGAGAATCCAGGCTGCCCTGTGCAAATCCACTGCAACAAGTATAATATGTTTCTTACTTTTATAGGAAAAAAAAAACAAGACTTTACAATCACTTTAAACTGAGTTGTCAATTTGTGTCTTAACTGTAAGTACTGGTAAAAGTTCTATTTGAAAATCCAAACTCCTTTTTCAACTCCTGAAATGTTTTCAACACCCCAGATGAATTTAATTGCAACAGTTTGACCATTCCCCATGTTTCCAGTTATTAAAGTTCTCTAGCCCCTCAAGCTCAGGTATTTTTTTATTACCCCAGATGGGCGCATACTCTGTGAACCCTGAATACCGAAAAAATAACAGATGTACTGTAGAGCGTTGCACCTCCTTTTCCAATGAGTCTGCTTCTAATGCTTCAACCAAGGATGCATGAGACATACAGGCCAACAAGGCTCATCTGTTATAGCTAGGGGTGTCATTACCTACCTACCAGCCCCCCACCTGTTGAAGCTGGGCCACTCTTATCTCTTGGTAATTACAGTACCAGCAGACAAACTCTAGCTTGTCCTTTACTTAAAATCAAATTTCTAAAAAGGCCCTCTAGTTTCCTAAACCACACTCCAGAAATCCATATTGGTGAGCTGTTCAAATAAAATAGGCGTTGGGGTAACCACACTATTTTTTACTAAACTATAACAACCCACTACTGGCAAAGGAGGATGGCTTCATGTCTTACATTTTTCTTTAAATTCCTTTATTAACCAGTTGCCGACCGCCGCACGACGATGTACGTCGATAGCATGGCACGGGCAGGCATATTGGCGTACATGTACGTCCCTTGCCTCCCGCGGGTCGGGGGCCCGATCGGGCCCCCGCCCGGTGCCTGCGGCGGTCGGTATTCGTGCGGGAGCGATCCCGGACGAGGGGACGGCCATTCGTTCATGGCCACCCCCTCGCGATCGCTCCCGACGAATAGGAATCCCCCGTGACATCACTTCCTCTCCTGTAATGTAAACACAGGAGAGGAAGTGATGTATTCTCTCCTCCGTGTCGGTATTTTCCGTTCCGACACGGAGGAGAGCGGATCGGTGAGTTGCACCAACACTCTACACACACAGTAGAACATGCCAGGCACACTCACACCCCCCCTTTACCCCCCGATCACCCCCCCAATTACCCCTGCCCCCCAGTCACAGTGACACCAATGTCATTTTTTTTTTTTTTTTTTTTTTTTTTTGCATTGGTGTCATTTGTGACTGTAATAACTGTTAGGGCAGTTAGAGTTAGCCCCCTTTAGTTCTAATGTACCCCCCTAACCCCCCCAATAAAGGTTTAACCCCGTGATCACCCCCCGTCGCCAGTGTCACTAAGGCTGGGTTCACATTGCAGCGGTTTATGAGAACGAATGTGATTCGCACCGCACTGCAGTGCAAATCACATCCGATCTCTGTGCGATTCGAGTTCAGCCATTCGCCGCACCCGCCGCACCCGCCACACCCGCCGCACCCACCGCAAATTCGCACGGGACCCTTTTTTTGGCCCGCAGCAGAATCGGATCGCATGGGTGTTCACACCATGCGATCCGAGTTTGCAGATCGCACTGCGATATGCGAACTGATCTGGGGGTGTCAGTAACATTTCACTGACACTCCCAGCAGTTCGCATAGGGCAGTGTGAACTGCCGCCGGGAGGCATGCGATGCGGGAACCCGCCGCGGATTTGCGGCGTTTCCGCATCGCTCCAGTGTGAACCCAGCCTAATAAGCGATCATTTTTCTGATCGCCGTATTAGTGTCACAGGTGACGCTAGTTAGGCAGGTAGGTATTTAGGTTCGCCGCAGCTTTTTATAGCGCCAGGGACCCCCATATACTACCGCATAAAGCCCCCTGATTGCCCCCTAGTTAACCCTTTCACCAGTGATCACCATATAACTGTTACAGGTGACGCTGGTTGGTTAGTTATTTTTTATAGTTTCAGGGCACCCGCCATTTATTACCTAATAAAGGTTTAACCCCCTGATCACCCGGCGGGTGTCATTTGTGACTAATAACTGTTAGGGCAGTTAGGGTTAGCCCCCTTTAGTTCTAAGGTACCCCCCTAACCCCCCCAATAAAGGTTTAACCCCGTGATCACCCCCCGTCGCCAGTGTCACTAAGGCTGGGTTCACATTGCAGCGGTTTATGAGAACGGATGTGATTCGCACCGCACTGCAGTGCAAATCACATCCGATCTCTGTGCGATTCGAGTTCAGCCATTCGCCGCACCCGCCGCACCCGCCGCACCCGCCGCAAATTCGCACGGGACCCTTTTTTTGGCCCGCAGCAGAATCGGATCGCATGGGTGTTCACACCATGCGATCCGAGTTTGCAGATCGCACTGCGATATGCGAACTGATCTGGGGGTGTCAGTAACATTTCACTGACACTCCCAGCAGTTCGCATAGGGCAGTGTGAACTGCCGCCGGGAGGCATGCGATGCGGGAACCCGCCGCGCATTCGTGGCGTTCCCGCATCGCTCCAGTGTGAACCCAGCCTAATAAGCGATCGTTTTTCTGATCGCTGTATTAGTGTCACAGGTGACGCTAGTTAGGCAGGTAGGTATTTAGGTTCGCCGCAGCTTTTTATAGCGCCAGGGACCCCCATATACTACCGCATAAAGCCCCCTGATTGCCCCCTAGTTAACCCTTTCACCAGTGATCACCATATAACTGTTACAGGTGACGCTGGTTGGTTAGTTATTTTTTTATAGTTTCAGGGCACCCGCCATTTATTACCTAGTCTCACTAGTGTACCCCTAAATTTAGGGGTGTCTACTTTCCAAAATGGGGTCATTTGGGGGGGGTTTGTGCCATCTTGGCATTTTATGGCCTTCAAAACTGTAACGCCCTTAGAAAGCCTGAAGGCGGTGCTTGGTTTTCGGGGCCCCGTACGCGGCTAGGCTCCCAAAAAGTCCCACATATGTGGTATCCCCGTACTCAGGAGAAGCAGCAGAATTTATTTTGGGGTGTCATTTCACATATGCCCATGGCATGCGTGAGCAATATATCATTTAGTGACAACTTTGTGAAAAAAAAAAAAAAAAAAAAAAAGTTTGTAATTTTCCCGCAACTTGTGGCAAAATATAAAATATTCCATGGACTCAACATGCCTCTCAGCAAATAGCTTGGGGTGTCTACTTTCTAAAATGGGGTCATTTGTGGGGGTTTTGTGCCATCTTGGCATTTTATGGCCTTCAAAACTGTAATAGGTAGTGAGAAGTGAACTCAAAAATTTACGCCCTTAGAAAGCCTGAAGGCGGTGCTTGGTTTTCGGGGCCCCGTACGCGGCTAGGCTCCCAAAAAGTCCCACATATGTGGTATCCCCGTACTCAGGAGAAGCAGCAGAATTTATTTTGGGGTGTCATTTCACATATGCCCATGGCATGTGTGAGCAATATATCATTTAGTGACAACTTTGTGAAAAAAAAAAAAAAAAAAAAAAAGTTTGTAATTTTCCCGCAACTTGTGGCAAAATATAAAATATTCCATGAACTCAACATGCCTCTCAGCAAATAGCTTGGGGTGTCTACTTTCTAAAATGGGGTCATTTGTGGGGGTTTTGTGCCATCTTGGCATTTTATGGCCTTCAAAACTGTAATAGGTAGTGAGAAGTGAACTCAAAAATGTACGCCCTTAGAAAGCCTGAAGGCGGTGCTTGGTTTTCGGGGCCCCGTACGCGGCTAGGCTCCCAAAAAGTCCCACATATGTGGTATCCCCGTACTCAGGAGAAGCAGCAGAATTTATTTTGGGGTGTTATTTCACATACGCCCATAGCATGTGTGAGCAATATATCATTTAGTGACAACTTTGTGTAAAAAAAAAAAAAAATTTTTTTTTTTGTCATTATTCAATCGCTTGAGGCAAAAAAATAAAATATTCAATGGGCTCAACATGCCTCTTATCAATTTCCTTAGGGGGTCTACTTTCCAAAATGGGGTCATTTGGGGGGGTTTTGTACTGCCCTGCCATTTTAGCACCTCAAGAAATGAGATAGGCAGTCGTAAACTAAAAGCTGCGTAAATTGCAGAAAACGTACCTTAGTTTGTAGATGTGACAACTTTTGCGCAAACCAATAAATATACAATTATTGACTTTTTTTTTACCAAAGACATGTGGCTGAATACATTTTGGCCTAAATGTATGACTAAAATTGAGTTTATTGGATTTTTCTAATAACAAAAAGTAGAAAATATCATTTTTTTTCAAAATTTGCGGTCTTTTTACGTTTATATCGCAAAAAATAAAAATCGCAGAGGCAATCAAATACCATCAAAAGAAAGCTCTATTTGTGGGAAGAAAAGGACGCAAATTTTGTTTGGGTACAACATTGCATGACCGCGCAATTACCAGTTAAAGCAGCGCAGTGCCAAAGTGTAAAAAGACCTCTGGTCATTTACCAGCAAAATGGTCCGGTCTGAAAGTGGTTAAGGGCTCTTTTTGCTTTTAATAAAGAATTGTATTTATATGTGGGTAAAACCCTATGCAAGTTTTTCTTTTTTGAGTGGATGTATCGGGGAGAAAGCTTTGTTCTACTGTGACCGTTGGGATTGATGAAGGGTTGACCTGGTTGAGTGAACCCCAGACATCTGAAAATAGTGTATGAGACCCCTTAAAGGGGAATGCACATGGTGTCCTATTCTTACACAATAGGTCAATTTGTTTAAAGATTTTCTTAAAATATTATTTACATACTATAATCATAGAGCAAAATTTGTTGAGTGTCACTTTATATTTATTAAAACGAATAGACATGCAATTTATGTTCACTGTGCACAAGAGCAGCGGCTCTCTTGGCTCTCTCTCCTCACAGGGCAGATTGATAGCAGTGGGAGCAATTGGATCCTGCTGCTATCAATCAAATGCTATGATGAGGGAGCAGGGGGTGTGGCAAATGTACCCCTACCCCCTAGCAAGCAGCTTGTTGGGGGGGTACTGAGAAAGCAGGAGAAGCTAGGCACATCAGCAAGGGACACCAACAGAGGAGGATTGGGGCAGCAGGGGACCCCAGCAGAGGAGGATTGCACAAAACAGGTATTACATGCTTGCCATAAAAAAATAAAAATAAATACACTTTAAAAAAAAAAAATCTACATTAGCACATGTTCCTCAGGTCAGTGATTTTTTTTTACTTTTGCCGCTGCAGCCGTTCATCTCTCCCCTCTCACACGCTGTCTGTGTGAGGAGGGAGAGCGGCGCTGAGAGATGATCACATATGATTACATATGAGATCATCTCCCATTGGACACGCCGATTGCGCTGTAAACGGCCGCTGTGATTGGCCATTTACAGCGATCTGTGTTTGCCTGTCCCTGGGGGACACGGCGAACACAGAACTTCCACGATGCGCGCCCGCGGCGACGCGCATTGAGGAAGTAAACATTAGGACGTCCAGGGACGGCCTCCCAGACGAACGTGCCTGCCCTACGGCTGTCATTCGGCTATAGGGCGGGCGCGAGGTGGTTAAGGACTCAGCCGCTTGCTTTCTTTTTCTTCTTTAAGGGCTTTTCTTATCCAATTTTATTAAAAGAAAGATTCATTACAATTCCAGGCTTCAAAATCAGAGTTTTCCTCACCTGGGTATTCAGAATGTGTCTTCCATTAAAAAAATAAATAAAAAATTCAGCCCTTCTGGCTTACACTGGCCTTACTCTATAGATCTTTGACTGCCTCCCATGTACTGCAAAGTTGCATTCCACGTGCATTGCCATAATGGCATTGCTAACAACGATTAAGGTGTAATTAACAATTAGGCTACAGTCACATCTATGTGTTTCCAATCCACACAAAAAGCACTTTTGCCATGAGTTTTGAAAACGTCATGCTTGCATCACCATAATACCATGCTAACCACAATTGGGGTGTCATTACCAATTAGGCTTGTAGTGTAATGTACAGTGCCTTGAAAAAGTATTCATACCCCTTGAAATTTTACACGTTTTTTCATGTTACAACCAAAAACATAAATGTATTTTATTGGGATTTTATATGATAGACCAGCACTAAGTGGCACATAATTGTAAAGTGGAAGGAAAATGATAAATTGATATATATAGCTAAACAGCACTTACCTCACCACACCTATAAGTAAATTAACAAATCTGTGTGTGATTATTCTGTGTCTGAACAAATAACTTTATGTGAACCTTTCTGTGCTAATACAGTACATGAATAATTAAATAATAAATACAAATTGGATAAGGTAATCCTGGGAATGTTTGACTAATAAAATGAATAATACTATTAAATAAATTGATAAAGGTCTGCTTTTGATAACATCGCACTCAGACGACGAAATGTGTCAAGCCTGAATCCCTTATTCGTCACTTCTGGCACGGACGGTGGAACACATGCTGATCTGTAGAAAGCATTATCTCAAACAAGAGATTAAAGAAAATTGTTGGATGATGGACTTTCTAGTCACAATGATGACAATGTATTTAAAATTCAATAAAGTGTACTACAAAATAATATATACAGTTTACCAATGCTGAAAACATTAACTATTCATAATGCAACAATGTTGCCTAGAAAAATATATCACACCACCTATTAAGCCAATATTATCTTTTATTGCAAACATTTTTATTGCTTGCTTCAAAGATGAAAAAACAAAACAGAAAATAAAATTAAAACATATCGCCACGTGATAGTGTACATCATACTTTTGACATCTAAAGTATAGCAAATACAATATGTTGCACAGTCTTGATACAAGGCATATTTTCAGAACTTAGAAAGAATAGCACATAGAACTTATGCTTGGAGGTGTTAAATATCTAGAGCCCAACTGTTCCTTGCCGTTTTCCAATTTATTCCAACAGGATGTGTCTCTATGACTTCCAAGGCTCCCACTTTTTATCAAACAGGTGTATCCTAAACTGAAGAGTGTAAAATATCCTCTCCATAATCATTACCATACTGTATCTATTCTATTTTGAATAGAGGCTATGGGGACCAACGGAGACTTCCAATGAAGGGCAATGGCCCAAAGAGTGGATATGCAAATAGTATGGATGAGACATTCCTCTCTGTGGAGGATTCCTGGGATCCGTGCTCCAAGTAAACCCATCAGGATCGTGAGTAGGGATGAGCTAGGTGTTCGAGTCGAACATACGTTCGACTCGAACATCGGCTGTTCGCACGTTCAGCGAATACCGAACGTTATGGGCCATTCGTGCCAAATTCGTGTGACGCTCACGGCCCACAATGCACTGCGCCATCGCAGTGCATTGCTGGCTCATGATTGACCAAGCATGCACTGTGACCGCGCATGCTTGGCCAATCACAGCGCCGGCAGCAAGGAGAGCCATGATTGGGCACAGGCAGGATGCCTGTGGTCAATCATAGCTCAGGCTGTGTAGTACACGCCCAACACTATATAAGGGCGCCAGCGTGGCGGCCTTGTGTAGTGTGTTGGCGTCTGTAGGAGTTAGTGGGTGTTCTCTGTGTACCTTCAACGCAGTATACACCGTTCGCTATCAACCGATTTAGCATTCTTGCTCTTCTGTAATTGAGCTTTCAGCCATCTGCAGGAGTTTGTGGGTGTTGTCTGTGTGCCCTGAGCACAGTATACACCATTATCCACTGATTTAACATTCTTGCTCTTCTGTAATTGAGCTTTCAGTTAGCTGTAGGAGTTTGTGGGTGTTGTCTGTGTGCCCTGACCGCAGTATACACCATTATCCACCTATATAGCTAGCTATATTGCTCTTCGATAATTGAGCTTTCAGTCAGCTGTTGGAGTTTTTGGGTGTTGTCTGCGTGCCCTGACCGCAGTATACACCATTATCCACCTATATAGCTAGCTATATTGCTCTTCTGTAATTCAGCTTTTAGTCAGCTGTAGGAGTTTGTGGGTGTTGTCTGCGTGCCCTGACCGCAGTATACACCATTATCCACCTATATAGCTAGGTATATTGCTCTTCTGTAATTGAGCTTTCAGTCAGCTGTAGGAGTTTGTGGGTGTTGTCTGCGTGCCCTGACCGCAGTATACACCATTATCCACCTATATAGCTAGCTATATTGCTCTTCTGTAATTGAGCTTTCAGTCAGCTGTAGGAGTTTTTGGGTGTTGTTTGCGTCCCCTGACCGCAGTATACACCATTATCCACCTATATAGCTAGCTATATTGCTCTTCTGTAATTCAGCTTTTAGTCAGCTGTAGGAGTTTGTGGGTGTTGTCTGCATGCCCTGACCGCAGTATACACCATTATCCACCTATATAGCTAGCTTTATTGCTCTTCTGTAATTGAGCTTTCAGTCAGCTGTAGGAGTCTGTGGGTGTTGTCTGCGTGCCCTGACCGCAGTATACACCATTATCCACCTATATAGCTAGCTATATTGCTCTTCTGTAATTGAGCTTTCAGTCAGCTGTAGGAGTTTTTGGGTGTTGTTTGCGTGCCCTGACCGCAGTATACACCATTATCCACCTATATAGCTAGCTATATTGCTCTTCTGTAATTCAGCTTTTAGTCAGCTGTTGGAGTTTTTGGGTGTTGTCTGCGTGCCCTGACCGCAGTATACACCATTATCCACCTATATAGCTAGCTATATTGCTCTTCTGTAATTCAGCTTTTAGTCAGCTGTAGGAGTTTATGGGTGTTGTCTGCGTGCCCTGACCGCAGTATACACCATTATCCACCTATATAGCTAGCTATATTGCTCTTCTGTAATTCAGCTTTTAGTCAGCTGTAGGAGTTTGTGGGTGTTGTCTGCGTGCCCTGACCGCAGTATACACCATTATCCACCTAAATAGCTAGCTATATTGCTCTTCTGTAATTGAGCTTTCAGTCAGCTGTAGGAGTTTGTGGGTGTTGTCTGCGTGCCCTGACCGCAGTATACACCATTATCCACCTATATAGCTAGCTATATTGCTCTTCTGTAATTGAGCTTTCAGTCAGCTGTAGGAGTTTTTGGGTGTTGTTTGCGTGCCCTGACCGCAGTATACACCATTATCCACCTATATAGCTAGCTATATTGCTCTTCTGTAATTCAGCTTTTAGTCAGCTGTAGGAGTTTGTGGGTGTTGTCTGCATGCCCTGACCGCAGTATACACCATTATCCACCTATATAGCTAGCTATATTACTCTTCTATAATTGAGCTTTCAGTCAGCTGTAGGAGTTTGTGGGTGTTGTCTGCGTGCCCTGACCGCAGTATACACCATTATCCACCTATATAGCTAGCTATATTGCTCTTCTGTAATTGAGCTTTCAGTCAGCTGTAGGAGTTTGTGGGTGTTGTCTGCATGCCCTGACCGCAGTATACACCATTATCCACCTATATAGCTAGCTATATTGCTCTTCTGTAATTCAGCTTTTAGTCAGCTGTAGGAGTTTGTGGGTGTTGTCTGCGTGCCCTGACCGCAGTATACACCATTATCCACCTATATAGCTAGCTATATTGCTCTTCTGTAATTGAGCTTTCAGTCAGCTGTAGGAGTTTGTGGGTGTTGTCTGCATGCCCTGACCGCAGTATACACCATTATCCACCTATATAGCTAGCTATATTGCTCTTCTGTAATTCAGCTTTTAGTCAGCTGTAGGAGTTTGTGGGTGTTGTCTGCATGCCCTGACCGCAGTATACACCATTATCCACCTATATAGCTAGCTATATTACTCTTCTGTAATTGAGCTTTCAGTCAGCTGTAGGAGTTTGTGGGTGTTGTCTGCGTGCCCTGACCGCAGTATACACCATTATCCACCTATATAGCTAGCTATATTGCTCTTCTGTAATTGAGCTTTCAGTCAGCTGTAGGAGTTTGTGGGTGTTGTCTGCGTGCCCTGACCGCAGTATACACCATTATCCACCTATACAGCTAGCTATATTGCTCTTCTGTAATTCAGCTTTTAGTCAGCTGTAGGAGTTTGTGGGTGTTGTCTGCGTGCCCTGACCGCAGTATACACCATTATCCACCTATACAGCTAGCTATATTGCACTTCTGTAATTCAGCTTTCAGTCAGCTGTAGGAGTTTGTGGGTGCTGTCTGCGTGCCCTGACCGCAGTATACACCATTATCCACCTATATAGCTAGCTATATTACTCTTCTGTAATTAAGCTTTCAGTCAGCTGTAGGAGTTTGTGGGTGTTGTCTGCGTGCCCTGACTGCAGTATACACCATTATCCACCTATATAGCTAGCTATATTACTCTTCTGTAATTGAGCTTTCAGTCAGCTGTAGGAGTTTGTGGGTGTTGTCTGCGTGCCCTGACCGCAGTATACACCATTATCCACCTATATAGCTAGCTATATTGCTCTTCTGTAATTGAGCTTTCAGTCAGCTGTAGGAACGGATGTCGGAGAGCCCCGCGGCGCCTAGCCTTCTAGATCTCCAGAGGGACCTGCAGAACGTTGTGCTGGATATTAAACACACCCTGCAATCTGCCATTGCTGAATTGAAGACGGACATACATGCTATGAATCACCGCCTGGCAGCAGTAGAAGATACTTCCCAGTTACAGGCTGCAGCTATCAGGCAAGTACAAAGATCTTTTGATTTACAACTTCCCCACATATATGGGATCCACCGCCAAGTGGAAGATTTGGACAATAGGGGCCGCAGACACAACCTTAGACTGAGAGGGGTTCCGGAGAGTGTAGATGCAGCCGCCATGCCACAAACAGTTTGTGCCATTTTTAACAACCTGCTGGATCGGCCTGCTGACACCCCAATTGAGATGGAGCGTATCCACCGCGCGCTGAGACCCCCCCCCCCCGAGACTCCGAACCCCCTAGAGACATTATCTGCTGTATTGTTAACTTCCCTCTTAAGGAAGAAGTCCTCAGGAAGGCGAGAGAACGGGGACGTATTTTATTTAACGGCTCAGAAGTAAAACTTTTCCAGGATCTCTCACAAATAACTCTGCAGAGCAGGCGCACGCTGCGCCCCCTGCTGGACATACTGCGAACACGCAATATCCAGTATAGGTAGAAGTTCCCATTTTGTCTTTCAGCCACCTCCAGAGGGCGCACCGCATTGCTCAGGACCCCGGAGGACTTACCTATGTTTTGCGAACAGCTAGACATACCGTTGGTGGATATTCCGAAGTGGTGTGCCTTTTACTTTCCTACTGAGCCGTGGAAATCAGTGGCCCTCAACGCATCGCCTAAGAGCCAACGACCAAGCTCCAGACGCCGCAGATTGGACCCCACCTCCCCTGGAGACCGCCAATCCAGAAGAGACCTCTCATCACGCAGCGCAAACCTTGCGGACACCCCAAGACGAGATCGCCAGAATGACTAGCCCACCTTGACACTTTTTTTTTTCTCTTCTTCACGTTCCCGTCTGAGGACAACGGCAGTCTACCAGTTCCATCTCCACAGCCACCTGCTTCGGGTGCTGTCTCCTCTCCCCCCCCCCTTTCCCCCCCCACCTTTTTTTTTTCTTTCTTGGCATTTTATTTTTCTCTCCAACCTGCTCTAGGCACGAAGAGCCGATGACTCTCAATACCTTGCAAGGATGGCTTCTTTGGAAGACCCCTCTGACGCTCAACACCCTGTGAGGATGGCCTCTCTGGAAGACCCCTCTGAAGCAAGCACTCTAGACGTCCTCATCTACTTGGACCCAGGTACTGTCACTGTTCTGGCACCTGCCTGTTCACAGGCTAGAGCTTTATTATGGAAACCTATCCCCTTAACGGGTCTGTGCCACCATCCACTCTGCTCTCAGGACTGTTCCAGTAATGGTAATCATAGACCCCTCTACATGCATCCCTCCCTCCCCCCTTTTTTTTATTATTTTTTATTTTTTTATTTTTTTGGGACTGCATGGCTGTCGTGTTACTCTTCAGACGGCACAGCGCACCATTATGTTGCCACTTTGTTAGGTTATTTGTTCACGCTTTCTTTCTCTCCTCATATTTATGGGGCCTGAAACAGGCGTATATTATGTTGTTTATGCTTTGGGTATTTTGCTTATATATGTTTATTTTCATGCTGCAATTGAGTTTCAACACTGGTTATTTGCATGTGTTCCCTGCCGCATATCACATGCCCATAAGGCGGCCTCCCTCCAATTTTTTATACCTAGCAAGCCCTCGCCTCCAGTTTTGGAGGGCTGATCTTACACATAGCAGGTGGAAGTTAGGCCAAACATCCTACACTACGAGTTAGTCCCCATGCTAACGCTTATTAATGAGTACTGCCCTGTACAGTACGCACATTCCTCTGTCTTATCTGTTTGCTATACCCGTCCTCCTCGGTGCTGCTTCTCCTGACCCTCCCCAAGCTCACTGACCCCACACAGCTGGTCACATTGACCCGAGCTGACAACCCGGTTCTCCCCCATTAGGTGGATAGGCACGCCTACACCCACCTCCGGTATAAATCCCTGTCAGAAATCTACTTGGATTCCTGAGTACTTTCTCCCCTTTCCTTCTTTCCTCTCCCCCTCCTTACCCTCTTCTCCATCTCTGCCCTTACCCCCCCTTCCCTTTCCCCTCCCCACCCCATTTTTTGCTCCTCTCCCCCCCTTCTTAAGCGGGGCCCCTCCTCTTCCTATTCCCCCATTTTTTTTTTTTCTTTTTTGGGACATAAAGTCAATCCTCACTAGATATAAAAAACAAAAGAGAAAAAGGAAAAGAGAAGGGAAAGGAAATTTTTTTCCCTTTTTTTTTCTATATATAGTATAATTACTTTTCCTCACGATCCTAATCCCAGGACCTTACAGTCTAGCACAATGCAGGAAGTTTCGAACGCGCAGACACAGCTCTCACTGAAATGCCTCTCTCTCAACGTGAAAGGCTTGAACCTTCCGGAGAAGAGATCACAGGTTCTCTCGGCCTTGTCTAAACATAAAGCACACTTTATCATGTTACAGGAAACACACTTTCGCTCCGATGTGATCCCTAAACTGACGAACCATATGTACAAACGTGCGTTTCACTCCACCAATCCTGCCTCCAAGACTAAAGGGGTATCTATCCTTATTTCCAAACTTGCTGACTTCCAACTAACTGACACCTTGAGTGACCAGGATGGTAGATATATCTTTATCAAAGGCACATGCGCATCCAAGCCTGTTACGGTGGCTAATATTTACTGTCCGAATGAACACCAAGTGGCCTTCTTCAGGACAGCTTGTGATCTTTTGTCCTCATTTAAGGAGGGAATTCTAATCCTGGGGGGAGACTTCAATGTCCCACTTAATCCGGTCCTGGACTCCTCTACGGGAGCCTCTGCACTTCCCTACCGCACACTAAGACAGATTAAAATTCAACTACAGAATTTGACTCTCCACGACACTTGGCGCACACATGTTCCCGACGGACAAGGACTACACCTTTTATTCCCACCCACATCAGAAATATTCCAGAATAGATTACATATTTCTTTCCCAGACCGACCTCTCACTCCTCTCCCAAGCCACGATAGAACCAATGTTCCTTTCTGATCACCACCCCATAAAAATGACCCTTACCTTCCCCGACTCTAAAACTATATCCAAGACCTGGAGGCTGAACCCATCCCTTTTAAAAGACCCGGAAAATCTACAACACCTAAACGCCAAAATACGCCTATATTTTCAGGAAAATGCCTCCCCTGACGTTTCACCCATCTCACTCTGGGAAGCACATAAATGCGTATTGAGGGGGGAACTTATCTCCATGGCTGCAAAGGCTAAACGGCAACACCAAGAAAAGATCGCGTCCCTTATTAGCACAATCAAGAGACTTGAAACGGCACATAAGCAATCGACCCTGCAAGCCACACTGCAAGACCTCTTATACGCCCGCTCTTCTTTGATAGATGAATTGGGCAAACGCACTAGACGTAGATATATCCTTCAACATAGAGTGCTCTATGAACACGGCAATAAAAGTGGGCGGCTGTTGGCACCCACGATTCAAACAGCTAAAACCTCGTCCATACTCTCCACACTCTCAGAGACGACCAGGACTCACTCCTCTCTAAAAACGAAGACATAGCAGCGCACTTTGAAAAATTTTATTCTGCACTTTATAATCTACCAGAGGGCAACGTAGGGCCCCCTGACGCACCTGACCGACTTTCACAAATAAGAGACTTCTTATCCCAATATAGCCCCAACCCAATCACCCCGCAGCAAACCACGACCTTAGACCAACCATTTTCCACCGAGGAATTGTCCCTCGCCATAAAACAAATGAAGCCAGGCAAAAGCCCGGGTCCTTATGGCTTCCCCCTTACCTACTACAAAAGCTTCTCTGACATACTCTCTCCTCGACTGCTGACAACTCTGAACTCCCTCGCGAACCCCTCTACCCACGCGGGGCATATGCTAGGAGCTCATATAGCCGTCATCCCCAAAGAGGGTAAAGACCCTTCCCAGGTCTCTAACTACAGGCCCATTTCTCTACTGAACGTAGATATCAAGCTCTATGATCGCAAATAGACTCTCACCTCTTGTCCCTGGCCTCGTCTCCCCCGACCAGGTAGGTTTTGTTCCGGGGAGAGAGGCTAGGGACAATACTATCCGGACTTTAAATATCCAACACTGGCTTGCTACAAGCGAGACTGAGGGATTCCGTCTTTCACTTGACGCAGAGAAGGCGTTTGACAGGGTGGCCTGGGACTATATGTGGGAGGTTCTGAGGGCCATTGGCCTTCCCCCCCGTATGCTCGCATATATCAACGCTCTATATACAAATCCTTCCGCAAGGGTGAGAGCCAACGGCCTCCTGTCAAACGCCTTCCCCATTAGCAACGGCACTCGGCAAGGATGCCCACTATCCCCCCTGATATTTGTCCTAACATTAGAACCTCTTCTCAACAGAATACGTGCCAACACAGACATCCAAGGGATCTTTATTAACCGCAGGGAATACAAGGTTGCCGCATTCGCGGACGATATTTTATTGACACTCCAAACGCCTCGGACATCTCTACCTAACCTCTTAAAAGACATTAAGAGTTTTGGACTCTTATCCAACCTCAAAATCAATTATTCTAAATCCCACGCCCTCAATATTTCTCTATCCCCACATGACGTATCTCACTGCCAAGACTCCTTTCCCTTTCAGTGGAAGAGGGAAGCGATCACTTACCTTGGCATTCAACTCACCAAGGGAACGGCAGGCCTTTATGCCCACAATTACCTGACGGCTCTAGCCAGAATCCAAACAGACTTGAAGAATTGGGCAAACCTTAATGTATCATGGTTTGGCCGCTCTGCCTTAATAAAAATGATAATCCTTCCACGCATATTATATCTCCTACAGACAATACCAATCCATTTACCCCCGTCTTTTTTTCTGTCATAAAAAAAGCTATGCACACTGTTTATCTGGAGAGGCAATGCTCCCCGTATTAAATACACTCGCCTGACGCGCCCTAAGACCAAGGGTGGCATTGCCTTACCTGATTTATACCATTACTACCTAGCATGCCACCTGACGAGACTGATGGACTGGAAAGCTCATAGGAAAGGGAAGACCTGGGTGGCCCTGGAAAGCTCCTGCTCAGGTTACCCATTGCACACTCTTCCCTGGCTTTCACCAACGCACTGGTCTCACTCCGTCAAGACCCACCCGTTCATTCACACCTCCTTGCTGGCCTTCAAGAAAGCTGTGGCCTCCCACCATCTCTCCTCATATCTAGGCCCACTGACACCCCTGAGGGGGAACCCTGACTTCTCTCCCGGGGAGTCAATCACATTTCTTACACAGGAATGGCCACATGATGACGTCTTCGCACAGCAATTCTTTCACAAAGGACGACTTAGATCCTATGACGCACTTAAATCTATCTCACTCATGAAAGAGTTTCCCTTTTGGACCTATAGACAACTAATGCATTTCTTTACTTCCAAGAACCACACCGACGTTTGGACAAGACGACTCACCCCATTCGAATCTCTTCATTCCCAAACCACGCCACAAAGACACCTAATATCCCAGATCTATTCTATCCTCCAAGACGAATCCCACACCCCTCAGACTGATCCCCCTAAAGCATCATGGGGTAGGGACCTGCAATTGTCATTTACAGATGAGACCTGGGGTACTATTGCCACGTATGCACATACAGAGTCACTGAATGTAGCCATTCAAGAAAACGGCTACAAGATTATCACAAAGTGGTACAGGACACCATCCCGCTTACATAAATTCTCTCCCTTAATCCCGAATATATGTTGGAGGTGTAATAAAGAAGAGGGCTCTATGCTCCATATATGGTGGGAATGCACCATGCTACAACCATTCTGGAAAGAAGTACACGCCATAATAGCACAAGTCACCACATACACCCTAGATTTTAATGCTGCTCAGTATCTCCTCCATCACACTTCTTTGACCAAACGGTCATATTACAAATCCCTGGCCATGCACATGGTAAATGCGGCTAGAATATGCATTCCTGCGCTTTGGCGCTCCAATAAGACCCCAACTATTAGAGACTGGCTGACAAGGATCACTAAAATTGAGGAGATAGAGGAACTGATCTATACCTCTCAGGACCGTATGCAGAAATTCTCCACCACGTGGGCCTGCTGGACGCATTTTAAGTCCACGGAAAGATACAAATCTTACTTTCCACATTGATAGTTATAACTATAAGCCACCAGAGCTGGACCCTGACTGGGCCTGAACGATGTAGCGGGGCCGGGAAGAGGAGCGGCCCCCCCATACTCCCCTTATTCCCCGTTCTCCATCCCTTCCCCCCTACCCCTACACCGATGCCCCTCTAAGGTCCCCCATATGGACCTTCTTGCTCCCTCCTTCCCCCCTGTCTTCCCCTCCCTTTCCCGCTTTTACCCCTTTCTTTCAACTCCCCATAGGTATACTCCATTTCATTAACACACTACTCAACAAGGATGACCCTCACCCCGTGAAGTAATGATACCGGGAGGCACTTCACATTTCATAAACCTATATGCAAGTTTTATGATCTTTTTGAGTCCACGAGAGGACCTAGTATAGGTGGTCCCCGTGGGCATTGTCTACTCTTGATTAAACTTGCCGCCACTAGACTGGAGCCTCTCGGGAGCAAGTAATTGTTGGTAGTAAATACACTAAATCTATCTGTTTATGAGTTACTTCTGCTTAGTACATTGTGTACTCCCTCTCTTCATGTCTAGTAATTTGATTGTTTTGTTTCTATGTGATTTACCATTGTACCGCACAGTAATTGATGCTGCCTTTCTGTACTCGTTTGCTATGACATGTATGCATGTACTTTATCTACGAATAAAAATTTTTGTGGAAAAAAAAAAAAAAGAAAAAAGACGGAGGGCAAAAAAAATAATACTGGGTTAATAACCCTTCCCTATGTTTTCCAAAAAGCTTAAAAATAGATTTTTTGACTGGAGCTACACTTTAAAAATGTACCGGTTCAAAATTGCAAACAGATTCTACTTAAAACAACAAACCTACACAGTCCCTATCTTTTTTGCACCGCCTGTATACTCCTGTTCTGAATATATAGGGCCTGGGGGCCCTACGCCTTTCCTTTTTTTAATATGGGTACGGGGTTCCCCTTAATATCTGTACAAGACCCAAAGGGGCTGGTAATGGGCAGGGGGGGCTACATATGCCATTTTTCTCAATGATTTTCATCCATATTGCCAGAACCAGATATTACATTAAAACAGCAAGCAGTTTTAAATTACTTTTTTTCTGTTAAATGTCATTTTGTGCAGGGACTGTTCTAAACAGGGGAAACAGGTGCAACTTCACAGGCATACTATAGACACCCCCCAGGCACGATATTGAAAGGAATATTTCACTTTTTTTTTTCACTTTAATCGTCATTAAAAACTGTGCTCCCGAAAAAACGTCCTTTTTTAAAAACATTTTAGGCATTGACCCATGTCCCCTGGGGCAGGAGCCAGGTCCCCAAACCCTTTTGTAGGACAATATCTTGCATATTAGCCATTAAAATTAGCACTTTTTATTTCGAACATTCGAGTCCCATAGACTTCAATGGAGTTCTAAAGTTCGCACAAATTTTCGGTCCGTTCAAAAGTTCTGGTGAGAACCAAACCTGAGGGTGTTCGGCTCATCCCTAGTCAACACATAACAATGTGTGTGGTGCAGTTAGTGGAGTATCCCTAATGTGCAAAATACATGCAGTGCACACAGGCTCCAAGACTCGAGTGCTCCCTATACACTTCGGCTCGATTCCCACTAGCGTGTTTTTTGATGCATTTTGCATTTTGCAGAAATGCAAGGAAATTTTTTAACATGGGTTCCTATGGAACAGGTTCACATCAATGCATTTTGTGCCTCTGCGTTTTTGGAAAGGGTCGGGGACTTTTTTTTCATGCAAAATGCAGTGTTTTGCATGTAAAAGTGAATGGACCTGCATCAAAAATGCAAGTACCGCACTTTTACCGCATTTTTACCGCATTTTTCCCGCGATTTTGCCATGATTTGCATTTTGCAGGGGGTTTTTTTTTCAGTTTTTTTCACTGTATATATCTGGTGCACCACAGTGTATAAAAAAAAAAGAAATTAAAAAAACGCAAAACGCAGCAAAATCGGGGAAAAATCACTGTAAAAACGCGTGTCCAAAAACGCAGCAAGCACCGCAAAAAGCACTGCAAAAATACTAGGCGAGGAGAGCGGCGGCGTGTCTGACCCTGTAAGTGTGGTCTTGCCTTTTTTTTTTTTTTTTCTCTCTCTAGGGTTGTCCCTAAGGTTATTAGAGGACCGGGGGGGGGGGTCCGCGGGGGAGGGGTGTGACAGGGCAATACGGGTCGGGTCATTAGAAGGGGGGAAAAAATAAAAATAAAAAAGGGGAGGGTTGGGAGGGAGGGTACTGTGTCATTATCTTGAAAGGGTTGTCAGTCAACTCTCCTGAGAGCACGGCCTTCATTAGAGTATCTGAAGGCATTCCATGCCTGCTACGTTTTAGAATATGTTTCCTGCCAGTGCTGGCTGGTGAGGATCAAGTCCTCCAGTCGGCTAATATCATCTACTTTATGTAGCCATTGGGCGGTAGTTGGTGGGTTTGGGGATTTCCTGTTAAGAGGTATGCACGTCTTAGCTGCATCCAGAAGGTGCCGTATCACAGATCTGCCATATTTCCGGGAAGGTATATCCGTCACGTGGAAAAGAAAATAGGCCGGTGAAAACGGCACCACACGGTCAGTGAATGTCTGGGTGATACGCCACACCTCTCTCCAAAAATTATACAAACGGGGGCAGGACCAGAATATATGCAGGAGGGTGCCCTCGTCTGAGTGGCACCTCCAGCACCTGTCCGAGGTCGTCGGGAAGATCTTATGTAAAAGAGCGGGGGTTTTGTACCAGCGTGAGAGAATTTTAAAGTTTGTTTCCTGTTGCCTGGTGCATAGTGAGGATTTGTGAGTGAAATTAAGTATTTGTTGTTTCTGATTGTCTGTAAAGGTATTAGCTAGGTCTCCTTCCCACTTAGCAAGATATGGGGGCTGGAAATCTTTCAGGGGTTCAATCAACATCGCGTATGTTATGGACAATGTGTGGGTGAGGGTCCCGCTCTCCGTGCAGAGCTTTTCTAGGTTCGTAAGGGGTCTCTGTGAATCATTGGGAGGTGGCGGTGTGTTCTTAAGAAAGTGGGTAAGCTGGGAAGCCCGCAGAAAGTCTAGGTGGTATGGGCCCCTGGGGTCCGTCAGTTCCGTGTATGTCCTCCACCTACCCATTACACTAAAATGGGACGCCTGGAAAAGGCCTTGCCTACTAAGGTCCTGGAAAGTTACCTGCCCATAAGAAACGGGTGAAAAGTGAGTGAACCTGCCCAAAAAAGGCTCTGGGGATATGGATCGGGAGGGCCTGGAGTAGATAAAGGAAGTTTGGCAGTATCGACATTTTAAGAATATTACACCGGCCTAGCCAGGAGTGCATACCGCCCTCCCAACTATCCAGAAGCTTCTGTACCAATTTCAGTAAAGGGGGGAAATTACGTTTATAAAGATGCGATAATGAAGGGGGAATATAAGTGCACAGATATTTCAGGGCAGTATCCGACCACTTCAGTTTAAAAGAGTCCTTTAGATGTTGTAGTCGTGTGTGTGGTATCCCCACCCCCATTGCTTCCGACTTGGAGAAGTTGATCCGCAGGTTAGATAGTTGGCCATATACATGAAACTCCCGCATAAGGATCTTAAGAGAAGTCTCAGGGTTTGCTAAGGAGAACATAAGGTCATCGGCATAAGCAGATACCTTATGCCGAGTCTCTTTGGTCCCTATTCCCGTAATGTCAGCGTTAATACGAACATGGCATAAAAAGGGTTCTAAGGTCAAAGCAAACAGCAAGGGGGACAGGGGGCAGCCCTGTCGAGTGCCGTTCGTAATAGGGAATGCATCACAAAGTATCCCGTTCACTCGTACCCTGGCCGATGGCTTTGTATAGACCACTCGACCCGATCGAATGCCTTCTCGGCATCCGTGCCCAGAAACACACTCGGGGTCTTGGTTCTGGAGGTTATGTGGAGCAGGTTAAGGACTTTCGTAGTGTTGTCCCTTGCCTCTCTAGATGGTACAAAACCGACTTGGTCCATGTGGATCAGCTGGGGGAGATGTTGCTGCAGCCTCGTGCCCAGAATTTTGGTGAAAAGTTTCAGGTCCAAGTTTAGGAGGGAGATCGGGCGGTAACTCCCGCATTGGGACAGGTCCTTACCCTCTTTGGGGATGACCGATATATGCGCTCGCAGAGTGGTGTCGTGTAATCTGGTCCCTGTCCCCAGCCTATTGAAGAGATCCACTAGGGGGCTACCCAAAGATAGGAGCAGGGTCTTATAGTAGGCGAGTGTCAAGCCGCCTGGGCCTGGTGCTTTGCCCGGTTTCGCACTCTTCAAGGCCGATTGTACTTCCGTCAACGTAATGGGTCCCTCCAGGGAGTCTCGTATTTCTGGCGATAGGGATGGCATTTTGGAGTCTACAAGATATTGTGAGATAGCAGCGGGGGATGGCGGTGGCCCGGACAAGTTGTACAGTGAGCTGTAATAGTTCTTGAACTCTTGGGAGATCTGTAGGGGTAACGACTGTTTCTGTCCCGATGGTGTCGTGACATGTGAGACATAGGACGCTATACGTTGCGTTTTCAAGGTCTGAGCAAGATGTCGTCCGCATTTGTTGCCCGACTCGTACACCGTCCGCCTACATTTCTGTAGAGCTGCTTTAGCTCTATACTGGAGGAGGTCATTTATTTGTGAGCGGATAACGTCTAGTTCTACGCCAAGGGCCCGAGATGGGGCTGTTTTATGCGTCTGTTCCGTGGAATGAAGCTTAGCAAGGAGGGAGTCAAATTTTTCAGTCCTCTGTCTTTTCAGTCTGGCCCCGTGTTTTATGAGGACCCCCCTGATTACCGCCTTATGGGCTTCCCACACTACGCCCATGTCGCTGTCCGGAGTGTTGTTTGTGTCAAAGTAATGGCCTATTTCCTTGATCACGTCTGCCAGGACAACGGGGTCTTGTAGCAAACTCTCATTAAGGCGCCACTGCGTTTGAGGGTGCGTATGTTTGTCTGACAAATTATACTGCATGCTGATCGGGGCGTGATCAGACCACGTAATCGACCCGATGGAAGTGTGCGCCACTGCGTGCAGTTGTCTGTGTGGTATCAGAAAATAGTCCAGACGTGAGTAAGTCTGGTGTGGCTTTGAGAAGAATGTGTAGTCGCGTTCCCCTGAATGGAGGAGTCGCCAGACGTCTATGAGTTGTGCCGAATGTAAGGAGAGGCCTATACGTTTGCGCGTGTCTCTCGTGGTAGTAGATGTACCTGAAGAAGTGTCTTCGATAGGGTTGAGGGGGATGTTCAGGTCGCCTCCCACTATTAACTGGCCGTCAGCAAAACGTAGAAGGTGTTCCAGTCTTTTGCGAAGGAATACGTCCTGACGGTCGTTTGGGGCATAAAGGTTTGCTAACGTGACCTTCCTCCCCCCAATCACACCCTTCAAATACAGGAAGCGTCCCTCCTTATCTGTCTGGGATTCTATCAGTGTCCACGGCACCCTTGCCGAGATGAGGATCGTTACCCCCCTAGATTTGGCTGCAGTATATTTGGAGTGGTAAGCTAATGGGAAATGTCGATTTTTAAGTAATGGCAGACAACTGTCCTTGAAGTGAGTTTCCTGTATATACACCACGTCCGCTTTGGCACGTCGCATATAGTGGATAAGGATCCTACGTTTTTCAGGTATATTGAGACCCTTTGCGTTGATGGAGACTATGTGGAGAGAGTCCATCGCTATAAGCAATAGTATACCAAGTCAGGGGAGGGGAAGGGGGGAGGGAGGAAGAAGGAGAAAATAAAAACAGAACAGGGGGGAGGGGGGATGGGAGGGGGTTATAATAAATGGGAAGCAGAAGGGAAGGGGAGGGACGTAAGTAAAATATGTGTGGGGTATGGGGCCGTCACCACAGTCGGCTGCAACGATCTCCAGAGCTACTTCTGGTTACTGAGCGTAGACCTAAGTGGGAGCTGGGGTGAACCGAGTTGTAGAGGTGAACTCCCGGCCCTTCACGGTACCCCACCCCCGGCAACCCACAACCATACACTAGAAAAAATAAAAACAGATATAGAAACCGGGATAACAAGAAAAGCAAAAAATAAGGACAACAGGTTAGCATTTATGTGTGTTGGCATCTGCGCCCGCAAGTTTAACAGTGTGGAAGGTATACTACCAATGGCAAGAGGCCGCACGGATCATGAGGGACCGCCACGCGGAAGCGGAAGCCGCAGAGGGACACCAGTGCCCTGTACCGAACTCTAGAACTAGTGGGGTCCGTGTCCCCGCTGTGGCCACCAGCCCCACCAGGAAATCCCACATTCTCCAGAACACATGCCCCGGTGCGGAGGCATAGATCAGTTTATCTGAGAACCCCCTCCCCCAATACCGTCAGGTCAAGTGCTCAATCAGGCGTAAAGGCCTTCAAAGGCTCTCTGGCAGACCCGTGGTTCCCCCCACCTCCCCTAGTGCAAAAAGGTAGCAGGTCAATGCAAACCCCCGGGCTCCTCCCCCCAAGCAATCTGCTTGCTATGTGTCATATAACATGTCCCCAGGGGTGGAAGTCCCAGCTGCTCCCTCTGTACTGGGGTGTAAAATGTTCCTGCAGATAGTGGACCTGCTGTCGGACCTGAGGATTGTTGACCTGAGTCAGGATGTCCCAGCCAGATCTCCTCCCCCAGCAAAAAATATAGTCAGGGCCGGCAATGTGCTCCTCCGCACCGTGGCTCAAGAAAAAGAAGGGGCGTAGAGTCAATGAAGAGCATCCCTGCACTGGACAAAATGGGTGGCAATGGTGACATTCAGCCATGGTAAACCCATGACACCACGGGTCTGTTCGTTCTGGCCGGGATGCCGGGTCTTAAAAAACAAACAAAACAGAAACAAAAATGAGTCCTGCCCGGAAACGTGGCTAAGAGCCCGTGTCACCGGCTCGATCCAGCGTGGCCATGGTGCTTCTCTGGGGGGAGCTCCATGCAAGTGATGGGGTGATCTACTGGCAAGGGGGCAGGGGGTGTTCCCATGGGAGGGCTAGATAGTGAAGGAGTCAAGGGCACAAACAAAACTGGTGCAGAGCGCTCCTACCACCTATGCCAGTGCTATTCCTGCCATATGGGAGTGGGATGAGTGTCTGGAGAGGGTGGCCCATGGCCTACTCACGTTGGCCGATGCGCCTGATCTACCCAGCTGCCGCGGAAGCAGCTGTAGCCAGTCCGGAACCGGGATAGGCTCCGCACCCAGGAACCGAAAGAGTGCCGGCAGGTCGGCGGCAGTCTGTAGGGTGAAGATTCCAACTTCCTTGCGGAATATGATTGACAGGGGATAACCCCAGCGATACGTACCGCCGAGCTGCCTGGCCAGGTCCAGGAGCGGTCTGAGGAGGGCCCTCCGTCACAGCGTAGAGCGGGATAGGTCCTGCGGGATACGGATGCTCGCGCCATTCACCTCCACATCACCGTGCTCCCAGGCGTGTCTCAGGATAGATTCCTTTTGCGTGTAGCGGTGTAGCCTGCACACAATGTCCCATGGTCTGTCTGGGTCAGTCGATTTCGGGCCGAGGGCTCTGTGCGCCCTGTCCAAGGCCACCACCACCTCCGGATCACCGAGCACCGTGCGGAAAATGCCCCTGACCACCTCTCCTACATCTTCCGGTCCCGCCGCCTCCGGGACCCCCCGGAGCCGCAGGTTATTGCGGCTGCTCTGGTCTTCCAGGTCCTCCATGTGTAGTTGGAGGGAGATGGCGGTATCCCGGTGGTGGTCTCGCGACTGCTCCAGCGCAGAAACTCTGGCCTCCAAGGATGTCAGGGATGTCTCCCCTGTGGACACACGCTCCGCTATGCTGGAGACCTCCCCCCGGACCTCCTGAATGTCCCTCCTGTGTGTTTCCTCCAGGCGCAGAATCAATGCTTCTATCGCCGATTGCGTTGGGAGGGCCTGGAGCATTTCCCTAATGTCCTGGTCAAGCATGGAGGGTGTAGAAGCCACTGGAGTAGAATCACCTCTTCTCCCTGCTCCGCTTCCACCATACAGCACACTGGAGGTGTCTCTTCGGCGGGCTGGAGTGAGCTGGAGGATGCCGCTCGCGTCCGCTGCAGTGAGGCCTGTAAGGGGCCTCGTGGAGACGCCACAGTCGCGCCCGGCAGAGATCCTTCATTGCGCCCGAAATAGCGGCGGAACGAACCGGCAGACTTGCTGTGAGGGGTCCCTTGTGTCGCTCCCCGTGTCCGGTGCTTCTTAGATGAGCTCGTACCGGTGGGAATGCCTGTAATCGCCGGGGCATGAGGCCATGGTCCAGGAGCTCCAGAGAAAAGCTGCCTCACTCGGCCATTCCTTAGCCATGCCCCCCACACCTATGCATTTTTAGTGCTTTTGCATTTTGCAGATTTGCACTACAGAACGTGTTCCATAGGAAACCATGTTAAATGGGCTGTAGTGCAAATCTGCAAAATGCAAAAAGCACAAAAAATGCATAGGTGTGAATCAAGCCTAAGGCCTGGTTCACCGCTATGCATTTTTTAGTGCTTTATTTAGTTTTTCAGAAAAACACTACAGTCCATTTAACATGGTTTCCTATAGGTCATGTTCACATTTGTGCATTTTATGGAAAAGGCCAGGGACTTTTTCCGCATTTTTGGTTCCATAGACTTCAATGGATCAAAAACGTGTTTTGAAAAACGCAAAATGCATCTGGAATATGCAAACTGCAACCTTCATAGGTGTGAATCAGGCCTTTCTGCACATGATGGGTATTTCATTCAGGAAGCGCTCCTCTGTCTTCTTTTGAGTTGCATCCGTCACTTGTCTATGCAGCTCAAAGGTAATTCATAGTTCAGGAACCAGTGAGGGGGGGGAAGCTATAATTTGATTGGCTGGACTTTGGCCACTCCAGACTTATGTGAGTCTGGAAATTAAATCTCAATCCACTACCAACTGCTGAGGCTGAGCTCAATGATAAAGTTAGTGTCAGGGTGGACAATGATGGAAACAAAAACCTGAATAAAAAACCTTGGCTTTGGCTCAAACCTCTAATTTGATGTACTTAAATCCAAAATTCTTACTTGATTCATATATATGAGACCAGGCAGTCAGTGTGACATATAAAAGCCATATATTTATTGTATCAATATATATAAAAAAACACATAAAGCTTATTAAAATCATAATCGGACAATTATAAAAAAAACAGCAGCTGTGAAGAAAAATGATACCCCTCCCCCAAAAATTCTTTCTTCCTAGCCAAAATAACTCTTATGGGACCAAACAATGAGGCTATGCACATATGAATGTAATCCACAATGTTATTGAATCATCATCCAGGAAGCAATAAGGCCTTCCACTATAATCTCAATGAGGCTACACTTGTGATCATTAGGGATGAGCCGAACACCCACCGGTTCGGTTCGCACCAGAACTTTCGTACGGACCCCAAATTTGTATGAACTTTAGAACCCCATTGAAGTCTATCTGACTCGAACGTTCAAAATTAAAAGTGCTAATTTTAACGGCTAATATGCAAGATACTGTCCTAAAAAGGGTTTGGGGACCTGGCTCCTGCCCCAGGGGACATGGGTCAATGCCTAAAATGTTTTTAAAAATGGCAGTTTTGACGGGAGCACTGATTTTAATGACGATTAAAGTGAAAAAAAAGTGAAATATTCCTTTAAATATGGTGCCTGGGGGGTGTCTGTAATATGCCTGTGAAGTGCCACGTGTTTCCCCTGTTTAGAACAGTCCCTGCACAAAATGACATTAAACGGAAATAACATCATTTAAAACTGCTTGCGGTTTTAATGTTATATCTGGTTCCTACAATATGGTTGAAAATCATTGAGAAAAATGGCATGGGTAGCCCTCCCTGCCCATTACCAGCCCCTTTGGGTCTTGTACGCATATTAAGGGGAACCCAGTACCCATATTAAAAAAAGGAAATGCGTGTGGCCCCCAGGCCCTAAATACTCAGAACAGCAGTATACAGGCGGTGCAAACAAGACAGGGACTGTGTAGGTTTGTTGTGTTAAGTTGAATCTGTTTGTAATTTTCAACTGGTACATTTTTAAAGTGTAGCTCCAGTCAAAAAAAATTATTTTTTAGCTTTTTGGAAAACATAGGGAAGGGTTATCACCCCTGTCTAATTTGTTTTGTCGTACATCTTTTTTCATCTCACTTGCTGTTGTCTCCTTCCGTTTGCAAGTAGGAGATGTTTGTAAGTTGGATGTTTGAAAATAGGGGCCTGCCCTATATGCTCTGCAGAAATGGCGGAACAAGGTGTTAGTTTTGCCACAACATTGTAAGCCCTCAAAGTGACCTCTTGGTGGGCGCTGGAGCGCCCTGCTGTGAACGATTATATCAAGAATTGTAATTACATGCCATTGTTGAACAGTGGTAGAAAAATTGACCTTTGGTGGTTGTGGTGCTGGTGCCACAACACTATAAGTCCTCACAGTTACTCTGGGTGGGCACAGGAACGGGCCCTCCTATGAAATATTATATCAAGAATTGTAATTAAACGCCCCTGTTAAACAGGGGCAGAAAAATTGGGCCTTAGGCACTGGTGCTGGTGCCACGACACTGCAACCTCTCCCATATACTCTAGTTTTATTGCAGGAATTAGCCCTGCTGCAAAGCATTGCATCAAAAATTGTAATTAAACGCCCCTGTTAAACAGGGGCAGAAAAATTGGGCCTTAGGCACTGGTGCTGGTGCCACCACACTGCAACCTCTCCCATATACTCTTGTTTTATTGCAGGAATTAGCCCTGCTGCAAAGCATTGCATCAAAAATTGTAATTAAACGCCCCTGTTAAACAGGGGCAGAAAAATTGGGCCTTAGGCACTGGTGTTGGTGCTACCATACTGCATCCTCTCCCATATACTCTTGTTTTATTGCAGGAATTAGCCCTGCTGCCAAGCATTGCATCAAAAATTGTAATTAAACGCCCCTGTTAAACAGGGGCAGAAAAATTGGACCTTAGGCACTGGTGCTGGTGCTACGACACTGCAACCTCTCCCATATACTCTATTTTTATTGCAGGAATTAGCCCTGCTGCAAAGCATTGCATCAAAAATTGTAATTAAATGCCCCTGTTAAACAGGGGCAGAAAAATTGGGCTGATGGCATCACCCAGAACCAGAAATGTTCTTCCAACATATCAGCGGAGGAGGAAGAGGATAGACAATCAACATAACAGGACAGTCACTCAGCATCAGCATAGGCAGTCTTGAAGGGATGTGATATTTCAAAAAAAATTATTCGGTTACATCAGCTTCAGGTGCTTGGTAGCTGTGGGTGATCCAAGACTGATTCATCTTGATGAAGGTCAGTCGATCAACTGATTCGGTGGAAAGGCGCATCCTGTGATCCGTAACAAAGCCACCAGCAGCACTGAAGGTGTGTCCCGAAAGAACGCTGGATGCAGGACAGGCCAGTAGCTCATTTGCATACTGTGCAAGCTCTGGCCAGTGATCCATCCTCAAGACCCAGTAAGCCAGAGGATTTTCGGTGGAAAGGTGTCCAAGTCTGACCTTGCCCCTAGGTATTCCTGCACCATGTAAATCAGACGCTGGTGATGGTTGCTGGAACCGATCATACCTTGGGGCTGCGGACTAAAAAATTGTCTGAAAGCATCAGTCAGACGGCCACCTTCTCCACCGCTCCTTCTGACCGATGCCTCAGCAACACGTTGTCCAGGACCAGGAGTTTGTAACCTCCCAGTCTCTGGGAACGCGTTGCACAGACCTTTCTGCAAGGCCTCCCGGAGATGTCTCATCCTCTGCTCCCTCTGTGATGGCAAGATAAGGTCGGCAACCTTACCCTTGTACCGTGGATCAAGGAGAGTGACCAGCCAGTAATGGTCCCGCTCCTTTATCCGAAGAATACGAGGATCCTTCCGCAGGCTTTGCAGGATCAGGGAGGCCATGCAGCGTAGGTTAGCTGAGGAATTCGGTCCGGAGTCCTCTGGGTCACTAAGGACAACATGATCCGCAGCTACCTCCTCCCAGCCACGTACAAGTCCACATGTTTCTTGGGACTGTAAATCATCCCTACAAGACTGCTGCTGCTGATGATGAGTGCCAGCCTCCACCTCCATGCTGACACAATCATCCTCCTCCTCCTCTTCCTCCTCCTCATCCTCTTCCTGTGTAATGGGTGGCACAGCAGGAACACTGTCTGGTTAAAGGGGGCCTTGAGAGGCAAGGAAGTCCTCCTCTTCCTGCCTCTGTTCTGCCTCAAATGCCCTATCCATTATTGCACGCAGCGTATGCTCCAAGAGGTGGACAAGAGGTACAGTGTCACTGATGCATGCACTGTCACTGCTCACCATCCTTGTGGCCTCCTCAACGGTGACAGGACAGTGCATGCATCCCTGATCATGCCTCACTGGCGTGGTGAGAAAAAAACGAGCTGCCCTGACCCTGTCCTGGTGCCGTAGTCGCACAGGTACTCACTGATGGCCCTCTGCTGCGTGTGCAGCCGCTGCAGCATGGCCAACGTTGAGTTCCACCTTGTGGGCATGTCACATATAAGGCGGTTCTTGGGCAGGTTCAACTCCGTTTGGAGCTCAGCCAGCCGAGCACAGGCATTAAATGATTGACGGAAATGCACACAGACTTTCCTGGCCTGCTTCAGGACATCCTGTAAGCCGGGGTACCTGCCCAAGAACCGCTGCACCACCAGGTTAAGGACGTGAGCTACACAGGGCACATGGGTCAGTTGTCCCTGTCGGAGGGCGGAGAGGAGGTTGGTGCCATTGTCGCAAACCACCATTCCTGGCTTAAGCTGGCGTGGCGTCAACCACCTCTCGGCCTGCCCCTGCAGAGCTGACAAAACATCCGCCCCAGTGTGGATCCTGTCCCCCAAACAAACCAGCGCAAGCACGGTATGGCATTGTTTTGCCTGCGTACTTGCGTAGCCCCTGGAACGCCTACAGAACACCACTGGTTCTGAGGACAGAGCACTGGAAGAGGCCATGGAGGAAGAAGAAGAGGAGGGGGTGGAGGAGAGAGGTGTGTCACAACCAATAGTAGAATTTTGGAGCAGAACAACCTCCAACACTACTGCACCTTGTCCTGCATCCTTCCCAGCTCCCAGAAGAGTGACCCAATGGGCCGTGAAAGACAGGTAACGTCCTTGTCCATGCCTGCTGGACCATGAGTCAGCGGTAATATGCACCTTACCACTGACCGCCCTGTCCAGCAAAGCAAGGACATTGCCTTCCACATGCCGGTAGAGAGCCGAAATCGCCTTCAGTGAGAAAAAGTGGCGTTTGGGGACCTGCCACTGAGGAACCACACATTGTACAAACTCACGGAAGGGGGCCAAGTCTACCAACTGAAAAGGCAGCAGTTGAAGTGCTAGCAATTTAGCCAAGCTAGCATTCAACCGCTGGGCATGTGGATGGCTGGGAGTGAACTTCTTTCGCCGGTCCAGCAGCTGGGGCAGGGACATTTGCCTGCTATAATCGGACGTGGGTGTACTGCTAGCAGAGTGCCCGGAAGCACTTGGCTGTGACACACCTAATTCTACACCTTCATTCCTCTCAGAGCAGGTTTCAGAGAGGACTGAAGGTCTAGTGGGGTTGGAGATGCCAGCTGATGAGGAGCAAGGAGAGGTCCGCTTTGTTCTTTGGTGTGGGTCTTTGAGGTACGCTTGCCAACGAGCTGCATGGCAGGTCAACATATGTCTGGTCAAGCATGTGGTGCCCAAGCGGCTGATGTTTTGGCCACGCGAGATACGCTTAAGACATATGTTGCAAATAGCAGCGGTGCGATCTGATGCACTCGTCTCAAAAAAGCCCCACACCAAAGAACTTTTAGAATAACACGCAGAGGCAGCGCCCTGCACAGGCGGAGCTCTGCGGTGTGATTCAGTCGGTGTGCTGCCCCTAAGCTGGCCCCCGGAGGGCATCCTGCCTCGTTGGACATGTGCCTCCTCCTCCTCCTCCTCTCTCCTACCAGGCACCCACGTGGAGTCAGTGCCCTCATCATCCCCTCCCTCTTCATCGCTGTAGCAAACCTGGCAATATGCTGCAGCTTGTGGAACATGACTGCCAGATTGCTGTCCTTCTTGAGCATCCCCTCTCTCTGCATTCACGCTACTGCCTTCCTCTAGCTGAGTGTCATCATCAGAGCCTACAAACCCTGGGCATCCTCCTGGAGCATGTACCCAACACTGTGCTCAAAGAGTTCAGGAGACTCCTCAGGAGGACGTGGTGGGTCTAGGGAAGGAGTCACTGATGATGACATTGAGACGAGGGAAGACGATGCGTTGGCAGCTGCTTTGCTAGTACCCTGAGACTGGGTGAGAGAGGATGAGGAGGATGAAGAGGGCTTGGTCATCCACTCTACCAAGTCGTTGGCATGTTGCGGTTCAACATGTCCAGCTGCCGAAAAGAAGGACAAGCGTGTCCCATGGCCACGTGCTGATGACAATGCACCGCGTCCACGACCAGCACTGTTGTCTCTAGACACAGAGCCTGCTTGCTCTCTTTTATCGGCTCGCGCCTGTCTGCCTCTCCTTGCTGGCCTTCCAGACATGGTAATGGCCTGAAGGGAGTTGGGTAAAACAGCAGTTGGGTAGTGTATATTGTGCTGGAGGCACACAACACCCACTAACTCCTGCAGATGCCTTTATTATAGAACACCAGAGATAAAGGGGTATATACAGATGTATACTGTGCGTTGCTGGAGGTACACACAACTTCCAATAACTCCTGCAGATGGCTCAAATAGAGAAGAGCTATGTAGGTGGATATAGCGGTGTGTACTGGGTACAGAGCACGCAGACAGCACGCACAAGCTCCTAACAATACTGACTGCAAGCTCTATTATAAAAGATAGATCACTAGCTATATAGGTGAGGTGAATATAGCGGTGTATACTGCGGTCAGGGCACGCAGACAACAACCACTACAGAAGAGCAAGATCGAAAATCGGCCGATAACGATCGGTGTATACTGTGTTGAAGGTACACAGAACACCCACTAACTGCTTCAGACGCCAACACACTACACAAGGCCGCCGCCCTGGCGGCCTTATATAGTGTGGGGCGTGTACTACACAGCCTGAGCTATGATTGGCCACAGGCATCCTGCCTGTGGCCAATCATGGCTCTCCTCGCTGCTGGCGCTGCGATTGGCCAAGCATGCGGGGTCACAGTGCATGCTTGGCCAAGCATGAGCCAGCAATGCACTGCGATGACGCAGTGCATTGTGGGCCGTGAGCACCACACGAATTTGGCGCAAACGGCCCATAACGTTCGGAATTCGCCGAACGGGCGGACAGCCGATGTTCGAGTCGAACGTATGTTCGACTCGAACACGAACCTCATCCCTAGTGATCATGGATAATATATTCTCTTTGCAAAATCAGCTGGAAACGCCAAGGGAAGGAGTGTATTGCTCAAATGCCTGGGTTTACCATAGCAAAATTCCACATATATATATAATGAGTGCCATATAGCTCATATACATTTCTTCCCAACAGTTAAATCCAAGGAGATCATTTGCCACTCTCCAACCAAATGCCTGGGTTTACCATAGCAAAATTCCACATATATGAGTGCCATATAGCTCATATACATTTCTTCCCAACAGTTAACTCCAAGGAGATCATTTGCTACTCTGCAACCAAATTCCTGGGTTTACCATAGTATGGTTATACATGTACTACACATACAGTGTGACACATATGTATTTTCAACCGGTAACTGTAAATCCACCTTGTAGGGATCTTTCCAAACACCTGTTAAACTTGGTATTCTGTGAGCTTATTGTCTCCTTAAAGAGAGGAGGTGCAAGCTTTGATATAAGGATCACAAATCCATTTATGCACAGTAAGAAGAAATAAAACATAACCATCCATGTTGGCCCAGGAAGGTCCAATCAGTCCCATGACCCATCAAAGGTATGTACTCATCCATGTGGTAAATGATTATGGAGCCTGTGAGCACTGCTTCCTCCTGACCTACAGTTGTACTACCTGTTCTCTACTAATAAGGATGAGTCAAACACCCCCTGTTCAGTTCGCACCAGAACCTGCGAACAGACCTAAACTTTGTGTGAACTTTAGAACCCTATTAAAGTCTATGGGACTCGAACGTTCAAAATCTAAAGTGCTAATTTTAAAAACTAATATGCAAGTTACTGTCCTAAAATGTGTTTGGGGACCTGGGTCCTGCCCCAGGGGACATGGATCAATGCAAAAAAACGTTTTCAAAATGGCCATTTTTTCGGGAGCAGTGATTTTAATAATGATTAAAGTGAAACAATAAAAGTGTAATATTCCTTTAAATTTCGTACCTGGGGGGTGTCTATAGTACGCCTGTGAAGGGGCGCATGTTTCCCGTGCTTAGAACTGTCCCTGCACAAAGTACCATTTTGCAAGGAAAAAAAGTCTTTTAAAATCACTCGTGGCTATAATGAATGGTTGGCTCCCGAAATACAGAGAACACTCATTGAAAGTCATTGTTAAAAAAAAAAAAAAGTGTGGGGTTCCCCCAAATTCAATTACCAGGCTCTTCAGGTCTGGTATGGATATTAAGGGGAACCCCACCATTAACTGTACCCTCTGTGCTTCCTGTTACCACAATCAACTGTCTCCCTTGGTCCTGCCTGTCCCCAACATCAATTGCCACCTCTGTGCCACCTCTGTGCTGTTGCCCCCACCATCAGCTGCCCTTATCTCTAATTCCTATCCTTACCATTAATTGCCCCCTCAGTACAGTCTATCCCCACTATCAAATTCCCCATATGTACTGCTGGTCCCCACCAATAACCGCCCATCTGTACTGCCTGTCCCCATCATGAACTGTGCCATCTGTACTGCTGATTCCCACCATCAACTGCACCTCTGTACTGCCTGTCCCCACCAACCACTGCCCTCTCTGTACTGCTTGCCCCCAGCATCAACTGCCTCTATCTGTACTGCCTGTCCCCACCATCAACTGGCAACTCTGTACTGCCTGTATT
This sequence comes from Lithobates pipiens, assembly GCF_037356315.1. NCBI lineage: Eukaryota > Metazoa > Chordata > Amphibia > Anura > Ranidae > Lithobates > Lithobates pipiens. The sequence continues at coordinate 353,926,647 of NW_027507758.1, read as the reverse complement.
CACCAATAACTGTCCCATCTGTTCTGCCTGCCCCCACCATAATCTGCTCCCTCAATACTGCCTGTCCCCACCATCAACTGCTCCATTTGTACCATCTGCCCCCTCTGTATTGCCTGTCCCCAATATCAAATGCTCTATCTGTATTACTGGTCCCCACCATCAAATGCACCTCAGTGCTGCCTGTCCCCACCAACAACTGCTCCTTCTGTACTGCCTGTCCCCACCATCAACTGCACCCTCTGTATAGCCTGTTCCCATCATCAACTGTCCCATCTGTACTGCTGGTCCTCACCATTAACTTTACCCTCCGTATCTCCTGTTAGCACCATCAACTGTCTCCCTCTGAACTGAATGTCCCCTACATCAATTTCCCCCCTCTGTACTGCTGCCTCTACCATCAGCTGCCCCTATCTGTACTACCTGCCCCCACCTCCAATTGCACGCTCTTTACTGCCTGTCCCCAGCATCAATTGCCCCCTCTGTACTGCTGGCCCCACCATCAGCTGCTCCTATCTGTACTACCTGCCCCCCACCACAAACTGTACCCACTATATAGTCTGTCCCCACCAACTTCCCCATCTTTACTGCTGGTCCCCACCATCAACTGTACCATCTGTATTTCCTGTTAGCACCATCAACTGTCTCCTTCTGTACTACCTGTTCCCAGCATCAATTGCCCCTATCTGTACTACCTGGCTCCACCATTAACTGCACCCTCTGCATAGCCTGTCCCCACCAACTGCACCATCTGTACTGCTGGTCCCCACCATTACCTGTACCCTCTGTACTTCCACTTACCACAATAATCTGCCCTATCTGTACTCATTGCCCTTTCATCTATACTACCTGTCCCCACCATCAACTGCCCTTTTTTGCGCTGCTTGTTTTTTCCTCCCACTGATACCATTGAATATGTTTCCTCCCGTAGACACTGCCACATGGGCATTTTTTCCATTTAGTAGCAACACCAATGCAGAGCTCAAAACTGTACACCCATTGACAAGAGACAATTTCTCACTGGAGAAAATGAAACTTCATAGATAATGATGAGTTTCATGAAAACCCACTTTTACAATGCTTAAAGTGACGTTTATAACTGTCTATGCAAGCACATAGGGTGTGAACTTAGCAATGATAATACAGATTTGCATAGCTAACAGGGGACAAACAGATGCAGGAAGTTCAAGTTCGCTTCATTAATACGAGTGTCATGAAAACACAATTTTACAGTGCTTAAGTAAGATAAGCAAGGGTTTATGACTCCCTGTGCATGCAAGCAAACCCTGCAGGGCGTGAGCTCATCGATGATAATACAGATTTTAAAAGCTAACTGGGGACAAAAAGATCACAGATGCAGGAAGTTCAAGTTCAAAGGTTCCTGTTAATTATTATATAGAGGGCAAATAACAACTGTGATTTTTCCCATTAACATATCTACAGAATTTTGCCCTGAATTTTTTTTTCAAGGAAAATCACTAAGAAAACATGTTTTGTTTTAGAATGGAATTTTTTTTTATTATTATATGCGTTTGCAATATATGTGTATATTTGAAGTTCACTTTATTTTAGCTAATTTAAATTGAAAAGGAAATTTACCTGTGGTCGTTTTTTTGTAAATTTGACACAAACTATTTACAAAGTTAAGCCCTTTTCACAATACCCCACAATGTTTGCAATCTAAACATCTAAAGCTGGCTATACATGGATCAAAATTCAGGCCAGTTTTCTTGATATGGAATTTTATAAATTTTTAATTTGACTGGCTGCAGCACTAATCAGTGTATTCTGACAATTGCACGGTGAGGGGGATTTCTCTATGCACCTCGCTTGTGTGGATGGGGAAATCTGCTCATATTTTCTTGATCAGCCTGCTGGCTAGGGATGAGCTCCGGCGTGTTCGCACGCCCCACGTGCAGAGCCCGCCAGGAAGTTGGCACAGCGCTGCGCTAATCACAGGCAGTGAGACGTTTCCCGATCTCTGCAGCCGCGCATCGGGAAAATGTCTCACTGCCTGTGATTAGCGCAGCGCCGTGCCGCCTTCCTGGCGGGCTCTGCACGTGGAGTGTGCGAACACGCCGGAGCTCAGCCCTACTGCTGGCTGATGGAAAAAAAAAAAGATCCATCCATGACCAACCTTAGAAAATCTATGTCATGCTTATCTATTGGTTGTTGCAACCTCCCTCCAGCTGCTGGTAACTTAATCAAATGTCGACCAGCTGCCGCAGTTGTACTGCGGCAGAATGGTACGGCTGGGCGAAACAACGTTATGTTATGCCGCTTCACTCTGTGGCCACTAGGGGGTGTGCACGCTCCCCCCGAGATAATGCGAGTGCCCAGCGGTTTCGATCACCACCGGGCTCACGTGATCGCATGCTGAGACATGGAGAACACGGAACTGTTTCCGGTTCTCTGAGGGGAGAAGTAACAGATTATCTGTTCATACAGAGTATGAACAGCGATCTGTGATCTTCCTTGCACAGTCCCCTCCCCCCTTCAGTTAGAACACCAACTAGGACACACTTAACCCCTTCACTGCCCCCTAGTGTTAGTGTTAACCCTTTCACTGCCAGTGACATTTTTACAGTAATCAATGCATTTTTAATCGCACTGATTGCTGTATTAATGCCAATGGTCCCAAAAACTTGTCAAAATTGTCTGATGTGTCCGCCATAATGTCACAGTCAGGATAAAAATCGCAGATCACCACCATTACTAGTAAAAAAATTAATAATAAAAATGCTATACATCTATCCCCTAGTTTGTAGATTCTATAACTTTTGTGCAACCAATCAATATAAGCTAATTGCGATTTTTTTTTACGAAAAATATGTAGAAGAATACATATCGGCCTAAACTAAAATTGTTTTTTAATATATTTTTGGGGGATATTTATTATTGCAAAAAGTAAAAAATAATGCGTTTTTTTCAAAATTGACTCTCTTTTTTTGTTTATAGCGCAAAAAATAAAAAACACAGAGGTGATCAAATACCCCCAAAAGAAAGCTCTATTTGTGGGAAAGTTAGTTAAACTGCAATAAATCGCAAAAAGTGCTCTGCTCAGGAAAGGGGTAGAATCTTCCGGGGCTGAAGCGGTTAATAAAACCACATTGTCTGGTCATGTTCCTAACAACAAATAGTTAAATTTAGACAGCGCCAGCTAATAAATTCCTCCACCTGAACACATATCACTTTTTGTCGCTAGCTTTATAACATACTGTTGTTTTTCTCAGTAACCAAGACAGTTTGCAGTATGGCATAACAACAAGCCATAAGGGTGTAGATAACATGCGTAGGAGGTTGAGCAGAAGGTGTGAAATGGTTTAAATTTATGAAACAATTTTTCAAATCTTGCCCTTGCGCTACAGATCTAGTTGAATGTGAACTTAGGAAACATTGTGTTTTGCTCCTGATCTATTGCTTTGATTCATTCAGCCAGCATGGATATTTCCTATTCAAATCAGATTAATTTCCGATTAAAGATTTTTTTTCATTTCATGCCTTTCAGTTTGTTTCTGAACGTCCGTTCGTCAACCAGCCATGTTGCGGAATCGGAGGAGATAATGTGTTATTTATTATTGGCCTTGAATTTATTGCTTTGACCCAAGTACAGTCCAGGAACAGGAGGAGGAGGAGTTCTTGGACCAAAAATTGGTTGATTTATTAATCATGACCAATTATGTCATATGCCTTTGCTGCGGAGCTCCAGGAGAATAATCCAGATGATTTTCAGAATTATCTCCGGATGACGGTCCTCTGCTTTCACCAACTCTTGGCATTGTTGACTCACTATATTAAGAAGCAGGACATATGCATGAGGCTTTTATTTTATTTTTTGATTGAATAATGATTTCATTTATTATATTTTATATATTTTTGGATGCATAGAATCCACTTTTTGGTTCAGTTGGCACATAGCATGTCTAATTTTATTTGTTTTCTTTTTTTAATGCACAATAAAAAAATTGTGAAGAATAATACTTGGCTATGTGTTTACTTCAAATGACAGTTTGGGAGTAGGCAGTTACATTTAAAAAAATACAATGTAAAATTAACAAGGGACTCCAACATATTTGTATATTTGATATAAAAAACTATGGGATAATGGTATTGTGGTAACTTACCCCCCCAAAAAAACAAAAAAAAAACAAAACAAGCACAATACAATTATTCTTGATATCACTAGAAAATAAACGCTTTTTAAAATATGTTTGGCCAAACTCCATCAGTATCACCAGCAAAGCAGCTTCATTATTATCCCATTAAAGAAGAAGAGAATGTGCGCTGCATTTCAAGATTTCATAATTTGCCGTGTCACAAATGTTAATTCTCCATTACGAATGCTAGTTTACAAGACCGACCGCTTCTGGCTCATCCTTGCTTCCGAGCATGCGTGTTTGTACTTTGGACTTTTGTCCGACGGACTTGTGTGCACACGCCTGGAACATTCAACAACAAACCATTGTCCACATAAAATTTTATAGCCTGCCATCTAACATTTGTCCGATGGAACATACATATGGTCGGATTTTCCGCCAACAGCCTGTCGTCACACAATTCCCGTCGGAAAATCCGCTCACGTGTATGAGACTTTACTCTGGTATATCACGTCAGAAGTAAGGCAATGCAATTCACAGTTTGATTCCTATGCTGCGTCCATTATTGAGTCAATCACCCAACATGAATTATAGGTCAATGATCAGTAGCAATTGTACTGGGCAACGACAGCAGGGGTAAGAGATTGGTAGTGTAGGAATCCCTCCAAAGTTCTTGATCGGTTATTTACAAACAGCAATGGTGGATTAATGTGATATTAAAGCTTTGGAAGTATGTTTGTAACAAATAACAAAAATTGTATACCTAGCTGCCCTGTGCAATGCTTTCGCACAAAGCTGCCCTTATCCTCCTCTTCTTGGGTTCCTTTCCGGTGCTCTTGGCCTCTCCATCCTGCCGAGTGTACCCAGAGCAAGCAGCTCCACCCCTCTCTATCCTCATTGGCTCAATGCCAGTGATTGATAACAGCAGGAGCCAATGAGTAGGGAGAATTCCCGGTCAGCCCAGGCTCTTGTGCACATTGCTGGAGGAAGATCAGGCTCAGATAAGTATTAGGGGGGCTGGGGGGACTGCTGCACAAAGTGTGATTTGGACAGCTGGCTGCTTTTAAATGATGTTTCCCCACATCACACCTTAAAAAGAGCACACTGAGATATGTGTTGGATGTGAAAATTCTGCTTTGTTGTGTAAAAGAGCAAAGATTCCAGGACTGGCAGCAGGGCAGGTAATTATAAACAGTCCTCTGTTGTGGGGTATTTTTAAAGATTTTTTTTTTAAAAAGTGATAGTTGAAAGTAAAAGATTCTTGGTTTGGTTGAACCAGTAGAGCAGATGTCAGTTTGATTTCAGAGCTCTGGCAAAAGGGGTTCCTTTTCAGTGCTGAATGGTGCACACAACAACTGTATTGGGGAATATTGGAAAATAAACAAAATCTCAGAGAACTCCCAGAGAACACAACTGACCAGAAATATCCCAGAGATCTTCCAGGCTCAGCAGACAGATAGATCACAATGCTAAGAAACCAACATGGCATCTGTACTCTCTGTGTCCCTCTTGCTGCCAGGGCAGGATTAAGAACATCATGGACCTGGTGCCAAGGATTTTGGTGGGCCTTTTTATGGAAATAAATAAAAGGAAAATGCAAACAATGTTTTTGTAAACAAAAAAATGTAATATTTTCTAATACCATTAAAACAATGTTTTATTTCTACAAAAAGTGTAGCTGCTGACTTTTAATAAACACACACCCACCTGTCCCACAGTCCAGCAATGCAGCCGCCGGACTACAATGACCTTTAGTTGACTCACCGGCCTCTTCACGGTGCCAGCATCGCTACTGTGGGCTTCACAGCCGGGTGCGCACTGTGCATGCGCAAGTCACGCTGCGTGTCCTGTATGGCCGGCAATCTTCTGGGACCTGTGATGTGTCCCATAAGATTGCAGGGAAGGGACACCTAGGTGACCCGAGCGTAAGTGGGAGCAGGGTACCTGTCAAAACTAGGTATCCCCCCCAAACAAAAATGACATGCCAAATGTGGCATGTCAGGGGATCAGGAATTCTTAAAGCAGAAGTTCCACTTTTGGGTGAAACTATACTTTAAAGTGTCATAGCAGAAACATATTGAAAATAATTCTTAATAACCATCAGCATAAGTGCCAGTTTACACAATAATAACCCCCAGTATCAGCACCTGTTTCTGCAATTGTATCCAACCAGCATAGGTGCCAGTTTAGGAAATAATAATCCCTCCATAAATGGTAGTTTCAATAATAATAACTGAAAACATCAGTTCCAGTTTATGCAATAACAAGTCACAGTACTGTTGTCAATAGCAGCAATAATAACCCACAGCATCAGTGCCAGTTTACACAATTATATCCACCCTGTATAGTTGTCAGTTTAGGAAATAACCCCCAGCATAGATATCAGTTTCCATAATAGTAAGAACTAAAAATAAGGATCCCTCAAGGTGCAAATCCCTGCTAATGCCAGCTATAAATATATAAATAAACCCCTATAGGCTTGAAACTGCAAAAAAGGGAGAGAGGGGGAAAAGGATTGGAGTGGGAGCTCTCAGTATCATATCATCAAAAACTCATAATAAAAACCGACTCCAATGAAATAAAGATGATAAGGAAAAGAGAAAAGGAAATAAATACACAGCTCACTGTGCAAGTACACAACATCAAAATGTATTCTATCAAAAACACATAAATGGAATAGCCAATGATAAAAACGGAATCATTCACAACATATCAATCTTACTATGATAAAAACTCAATGTCCACCATTCTTGCCCCTATCCAGTGACAGTAATATATATATATATATATATATATATATATATATATATATATATATATATATATATATATATATATATACAGTGGTGTGAAAAAGTGTTTGCCCCCCTCCTCATTTCCTGTTCCTTTGCATGTTTGTCACACTTAAGTGTTTCGGAACATCAAACCAATTTAAACAATAGTCAAGGACAACACAAGTAAACACAAAATGCAATTTGTAAATGAAGGTGTTTATTATTAAAGGTGAAAAAAAATCCAAACCATCATGGCCCTGTGTGAAAAAGTGATTGCCCCCTAAACCTAATAACTGGTTGGGCCACCCTTAGCAGCAACAACTGCAACCAAGCGTTTGCGATAACGTGCAATGAGGCTTTTACAGCGTCCTGGAGGAATTTTGGCCCACTCATCTTTGCAGAATTGTCCTAATTCAGTTACATTAGAGGGTTTTCGAGCATGAACGGCCTTTTTAAGGTCATACCACAACATCTCAATAGGATTCAGGTCAGGACTTTGGCTAGGCCACTCCAAAGTCTTCATTTTGTTTTTCTTCAGCCATTCGGTGGTGGACTTGCTGGTGTGTTTAGGATCATTGTCCTGCTGCAGAACCCAAGTTCGTTTCAGCTTGAGTACACGAACAGATGGTCGGACATTCTCCTTCAGGATCTCTTGGTAGACAGCAGAATTCATAGTTCCTTTTATCACGGCAAGTCTTCCAGGTCCTGAAGCAGCAAAACAGCCCCAGACCATCACACTATCACCACCATATTTTACTGTTGGTATAATGTTCTTTTTATGAAATGCAGTGTTCCTTCTACGCCAGATATACTTGGACACACACCTTCCAAAGAGTTCCACTTTTGTCTCATTGGTCCACAGAATGTTGTCCCAAAAGTCTTGGGGATCATCAAGATGTGTTGTGGAGAAATTGAGACGAGCTTTGATGTTCTTTTTGCTCAGCAGTGGTTTTCTCCTTGGAACTCTGCCATGCAGGCCATTTTTGCCCAGTCTTTTCCTGATGGTGGAGGCATGAACGCTGACCTTAACTGAGGCAAGTGAGGCCTGCAGTTCCTTGGACGTTGTTGTGGGGTCTTTTGTGACCTCTTGGATGAGTCGTCGCTGCGCTCTTGGGGTAATTTTGGGCGGCCGGCCACTCCTGGGAAGGTTCACCACTGTTCCATGTCTTCGCCATTTGTGGATAATGGCTCTCACTGTGGTTCGCTGGATTCCCAAAGCTTTGGAAATGGCTTTATAACCCTTTCCAGACTGATAGATCTCAATTACTTTCTTTCTCAATTGTTCCTGAATTTCTTTGGGTCTCGGCATGATGTGTAGCTTTTAAGGATCTTCTGGTGGACCTTACTGTGTCAAGCAGCTCCTATTTAAGTGATGCCTTGATTGTGAACAGGTGTGGCAATAATCAGGCCTGGGTGTGGCTAGAGAAATTGAACTCAGGTGTGGACAACCACAGTTATAGTATGTTTCAACAAGGGGGGCAATCACTTTTTCACACAGGGCCATGATGGTTTGGATTTTTTTTCACCTTTAATAATAAACACCTTCATTTACAAATTGCATTTTGTGTTTACTTGTGTTGTCCTTGACTATTGTTTAAATTGGTTTGATGTTCCGAAACACTTAAGTGTGACAAACATGCAAAGGAACAGGAAATGAGGAAGGGGGCAAACACTTTTTCACACCACTGTGTATATATATATATCTATATATATATATATATATCTATATATATATATCTATATATATATATATATATATACATATATATATATATATATATATATATATATATATATATATATATATATATATATATATATATATATATATATATATATATATATATATATATATATATATATATATATATAGTGAGGAATGTGTAAGTACAATGTCTTCAATCCTGAGCAGCAATAATAATGTGAAACATAGAAATTGCATGCGTGTGGATAGGATGTGGCTCCCAAGTTCGCTCCCAACAGGAAATGGATCCTAGGAAGTTCAGACCTGGATCCTGGGAAAGAAGTATGCTGGCATATTGTGGTAGGTGTTGTTAAATCATTGATTATCAAAAAGGGGTAATTGCTGAGATGTGAAAGGGGAAGGGATGGCAGGCTGGGTCCATAGTGGTCTAGAGGAGGCATATGGAATTGAAAGGTACAGTGTGTGTGGTATAAAACATCTGAGATTTGAATGCAAAACAATGTCCTGTAACCTCCTTCTCACTGTTGTAAACCATCATTTGATATCCAGAGTATGGATGCAAGTTGACAGTCCTGGTCCATGGGAGACCATACATGGGTCAAAGCATATAGTCCAAAGTACAAAGAGAGTAAATGGATACTTATCAGGTTGTGATGGAAAGACAAATCTTCAGTGCCAGTGCCATTGCCAATTTCCAATGAGGTCCGTAAAGCATGAGCAAGTGTTCATATCCTCCAATCACAGAGGCAAGGTGGACAAGCAAAAAGAGAGCCTAACCGGTTTTGCCAGTCACCACCGGCTGCATCAGAGGCAGTGTGGTCCCATCTGGTTAATTAATTAACCTCCTCTCCCTCCTCCCCGACTCCACTTCAGCCAGTTCAGACTGAGCTGATACAACATAGGATAGGACAACATCATCTGCCACTACCAGCCCAGGCCCCTTAGATTATTGCTCTGCTTTCTTGTACAGTGGCTCCTCGCAGCTCACAGCTCGCAGCACTACCAGCACTCCTCTCCCATCGAGCCTCCCCGGCTGGCCCCTGAATGACGCCTTGCCTTGGACTAGGAACTCCTGTCGGGTGGAGATCCCGCTGCCTGACAGGGAGGGAAGTGTGTTGGTCCTAGACCCGAACAAAAGCGCACTTGGCACACAGGCACCACTCCCCTGAAGCTCTGCAATGTCTGTACAATGTAGCAGCCGGCAGACGGCAATTGTGTGCAGTGTCAGTGTATCAGGCCTATTCTATGGTAGGGGCTTGGAGCTGGAGCTCAAACAGCCCCTACGTTAATCCAGCCCTCTTGCTGCCCAATGCTGAAAGAGATCAAGGAACAACTGCTTCAAATCCCAACACCCTAATTTATCTACAACAGCTCTCATCAGAGGCCAGCTTCCCACTGGTATGACAAACGCTCTGACATTGTGAGCTCATGTTTCATGATGTGTGAAAATCAATGTTTCCCTATTGGAGCCATCTTAACTGGTCTGACACAAGTCGGGCCGACTTTGAAAATGCTCCCTGCAGTACTTTGGTCCAACTTTGATCCTACTTCAGCCCATTGAATATCACTGAAGTTGGATCAAAATCAGATCGCCTTCTTGACTGATCCGACTTTGGCATGAGACTTGTGCTCTGAAGATCTTGAAGGGCAACTCCACTTCAATTAAAAGAAAAATGGGCATGGGCCCCCCCCCCCTCCAAGAGCTTACTGGGCTTCAGTAATTTATTAAGGCAGCTCTGTCATCTCTTCCGACCTCTTCTCCTCTCTCCGGCTCTTCTGTGTCCTCTGCTGTCTTCTGCCTCTGTCAGTTCTTCTCCCCTCTCCGGTTCTTCTCCGTTCTCTCTCAGATTCTTCTCCCTCGGGCCACTGTCTTCTGCCGGGTCTTCTCTGCTTGCTCTTTTGCTGGGTCTTCTCTCCGCTGTCTTCTCCCTCTGTTGTTCTTCCGATGTTGACTCAACGCTCTCTCCTGCTCTAATTCTGGGTGCGCGTTGGGCCACTACTTATATTGGCATGGGGCCAATGTGTGACGTCACCCAGAGACCCCATCCCTTATGACGTCACCGCCTGAGGCATGATGGGCGGTGGTGTCATAAAAGGTGTGCCTCTAGAGACCCCGCCCCATGTCAATATAAGTAGTGGCACACAGTGCACTCAGCATTAGAGCGGGAGAGATCGTTGAGTCAACATTGAAAGATCAGTAGAGGGAGAAGACAGTGGAGATGACCCAGCAAAAGAGCAAGCAAAAGACCAGGCAAAAGAGTGAGCAAAAGAGTGAGAAGACAGCGGAGGAGGGAGAAGAATCAGAGAGAGGAGAACTGGAGAGGGGAGAAGAACCGACATAGGCAGAAAACATTCGCGGAGGACACAGAAGAGCCAGAGGGGGGGAGAAGAGATAGGAAGAGACAACAGAGCTGCCTTAATAAATTACTTTAAAAACCTGTGTAATGTGTTTTATTTTTGACACTTTTTTTAGGTGAATGGGTAGGGGTACAATGTGCCCCATACTCATTCACATAGGGTGGGGTTCCGGGATCTGGGGGCCCCCTTGTTAAATGGGGCTTCCAGAATCTGATAAGCTTCCTGCCTGCAGACCCTGAAAAACCAATGGCCAGGGTTGTCAGGAAGAGGCCCTTGTCCTTGAGCGTGCACCCAAGTTCAGTCCAGGAACAGGAGGAGGAGGAGTTCTTGGACCAAAAATTGGTTGCTTTATTAATCGTGACCAATTATGTCATATGTCCTTGCTGCGGGAGCTCCAGGAGAATAATCCAGATGATTTTTGGAATTATCTCCGAATGACGAACCCCTGCTTTCACCAACTCTTAGCATTGGTGACCCCTATATTAAGAAGCAGGACACATGCATTAAGCTTTTATTACATTTTTTAGTTGACTAATAATGATTTGATTTGTTATATTTTCTATATTTGTGGATGCATAGAATGCACTTTTTGGTACTATTGGCAGATAGCATGTCTAATTGTATTTGTTTTATTTTTCTAATGAACAATAAAAAAATTGTGGAGAATAATACTTGGCTATGTGTTTTACTTCAAATGACAGTTTGGGAGTAGGCAGTTACATTAAAAGAAAAAAATACAAAATAAACTTGAGAAAGGACACCAACATAGTTGTATCTTTGATCTTAAAAACTATGGGATAATGGTGTTGTGGTATCTTGCCTAAAAAAAAAAAAAAAAAAAAAAAAAAAAGAAAAGCATATTAACCACCTCGCGCCCGCCCTATGGCCGAATGACGGCCGTAGAGCAGGCGCGTTCGTCCGGGTGGTCGTCCCTGGACATCCTGATGTTTACTTCCGCAATGCGTGCTGCCGCGGGCGCGCATCGCGGAAGTTCTGTGTTCGCCGTGTCCCCCGGGGACAGGCAAACACAGGTCGCTGTAAACGGCCAATCACAGCGGCCGTTTACAGCGCGATCGGCGTGTCCAATGGGAGATGATCTCATATGTAAACATATGAGATCATCTCTCAGCGCCGCTCTCCCTCCTCGCACAGACAGTGTGAGAGGAGAGAGATGAACGGCTGCAGCGGCAGCTGTTCTGCCTGTAGTAAAAAAAAAAAAAAAAGTACAAAAATTGAATAAAAAGTGCCACTTGCCCCCAGTGCCATCCACCCCAGTGCTACCAGCCCCCAGTGCCATCCACCCCAGTGCTACCTGCCCCCAGTGCCATCCACCCCAGTGCTACCTGCCCCCAGTGCTACCTGCCCCCAGTGCCACCTGTTGTCAGTGCCACCTGTCGTCAGTGCCATCTGTCATCAGTGCCACGTGTCATCAGTGCCACATAGTGCCATCTGTCATCAGTGCCACGTATCAGTGCCATTTGTCATCAGTGCCACCTGTCAGTGTCACGTGCCATCTGTTGTCAGTGTCACGTGTCATCAATGCCACTTATCAGTGCCATCTGTCATCAGTGTCACGCGTCATCGGTGCCATGTATTAGTGCCATCTGTCATCGGTGGCACGTATTAGTGCCACGTATTAGTGCCATCTGTCTTCAGTGCCACGTATTAGTGCCACGTGTCTTCAGTGCCACGTATTAGTGCCACGTGTCATCAGTGTCACGTATAAGTGCCACGTGTCATCAGTGCCACATATTAGTGCCATCTGTCATCAGTGCCACATATTAGTGCCATCTGTCATCAGTGCCACCTGTCATCAGTGCCACGTATAAGTGTCATCATTGCCACGTATCAGTGCCATCTGTCATCAGTGTCACGTGTCATTGTCCTGGTGCTTCAAAAGTGTAATAAATAGTCAACAAGTTAGATGTGTAATTTATGTTCCTAGAACACATGATGGCGCTACCTGCATGTTGGGCCTCTCTATGTGGCCAGGCTGTGAAAAAGTCACACACATGTGGTATTGTAATACTCAGGAGGAGTAGCAGAATTTTTTGGGGTGTGTCATTTGTGGTATACACATGCCACGTGAGAGAAATAACCTATTACAATGAAAATTTTGTGGAGAAAAAAAAATGAAAAATCTCAATTTTGCAAAGAATTGTGGGAAAAAAATTACAACATCAAAAAGCTCACTATGCCTCTTACTAAATACCTTGGAATGTCTACTTTCCAAAAAGGGGTCATTTGGGGGGTATTTGTACTTTCCTGACTTGTTCGGGTCACAAGAAGCGAGATAGGCCACCAGTACATCAGATGTGATCAATTTTGTGCGATTCGCACCACACCTTGTAGACTCTCTAACTTTCACAAAGACCAAATAATATCCACTAATTTGGGTTATTTTTTACCAAAGATATGTAGCAGTATAAATTGTGGCCAAAATTTATGAAGAAAAATTAATAATTTGCATAATTCTGTCACAGAAACAAAGAAATATGCGTTTTTTTTTTTTAATTTTCGGTCTTTTTTCATTTATAGCGCAAAAAATAAAAACCCCAGAGGTGATCAAATACCACCAAAAGAAAGCTCTATTTGTGGGAAAAAAAGGACAAAAAATTCATTTGGGTACAGTGTTGCATGACTGAGTAATTGTCATTGAAAGTGTGAGAGCACCGAAAGCTGAAAATTGGTCTGGGCAGGAAGGGTGTTTAAGTGCCCAGTAAGCAAGTGGTTAATATTATTCTTGATATCACTAGAAAAAAAAAAGCCTTTGAAAATAACCCCATCAGTATCACCAGCAAAGCAGCTTCATTATTATCCCATTAAAGAAGAAAATAAAGTGCGGTGCATTTCGAAATGTCACAATTTGCCGCGTCACAAATGTTAATTCTCCATAACGAAAGCTAGTTTACAAGACCGACCGTTTCTGGCTCATTCTTGCTACCGAGCATGCATGTTTGTACTTTGGACTTTTGTCCAACGGACTTGTGTACACACGTTTGGAAAATCGGACAACAGACATTTGTCCGGGGAAAATTTTAAAACCTGCCATCCAACATTTGTCTGTGGAAAATCCGACAACAATTGTGCAAGGGAACGTACAAACGGTCGGATTTTCTGCCAACAGCCTGTCATCACACAATTCCCATCCGAAAATCGAATTGTGTGTATGCAGCTTAAGGGGCATCCTGGAATCAGTACCCCCAATTCCGATCCAAAATGCCCTGGGGGTTATATTCAATAAACTGCCAGACTGCACAAAGTAAACACCCAACTGATTTTGTCATGGCACACAAACCTCTAAGCCCTTGTACACATGGTCGGACATTCCGACGGAAAATGTCCGATCGGACCATGTTGTCGGATAATCCGACCGTGTGTGGGCTCCATCGGACTGTTTCCGTGGGAATATCCGACCGACAAAGTTTTAGAGCTGGGCTGTAAAATTTTCCTGACAACATGATCCAATCGGACTTTGTCCGATTGTTTGTAGAGAATTCCGATTGGACAAAGTGCCACTCATGCTCAGATCAAATTCGTAGACCAAAGCTATTGGTTACTAGCCTAAATGTAGTCCCGTCGTAACGAAATAATGTCATCACGTTCTGAACGATCGGATTTTCCGACAACTTTGTCCGACCGTGTGCATGCAACACCAGTTTCAGACAAAATCTGTCTGACAAAATCCGATGGATTTGGTTGTCGGAATGTCCGACCGTGTGTACAAGGCTTAGACTCGTCAGCCTGCAAGAAAATAACCTAAGAGATATAATGCCTACAAAATTTCCCTCTGACGGAGAAAATTTTACAGGAAGCAAGAACAGGGAAGCCAATTGTGTATGAGGGGAAACCAGCTGTTTTATTCCAAGACCTCTCACAAGTTACATTACAACATGACAGAGCCCTCCATCTTTTGCTAGAAATACTGGGGTTGATTTAGTAAACCTGGAGAGTGCAAAATATGGTGAAACTGTGCATCATAGAGAGTCAGCTTCTAACTTCAGCTTGTTCCATTAAGCTTTGACAAAAAAAACCTGGAAGCTGATTGGTTTCTATGCATCAGATTTTGCACTCTCCAGTTTTAGGCTTCGTTCACATTATGGCTTGCCTACGATTCTGAATCGGTGCAAATTGCGATCCCCGTTACTTTCAATGGCACCCGAATCATGGCATGATTTGGGCACCAATGAAAGTAACGGGGATTGCAAGCACATCCTGAGTTTTGCAGTGATTCAGAGTCATGGGCAGAATCACGGCGATCCTGCCCATGATCCGGAATGCCATGGCATGAACAGAGCCTTAGTAAATCAACCCCACTGAGACAACGGGGGATTTAGTACAGATGGAGGTTCCCATTCTGCCTCACACTACAAACCAAGGAAGAAATGCAAATTTTCAAACTCATGAAGACCTAGAAGTATTTCACAGACCACTTGATATCCCACTAGTGGGGGTTCTGGACTGGTATGAGGATCTCATACAACATGAACATGTGTGTGAAGACTTACTCCCTCAACTGCTACCACAACATACACCAAGGAGTAAAGACCCCCAAACCAGGATATATTCTCCCAATGAAGCCAGCTGGAAAAAGTTCTGATCCATACCACTAAAGAGAAGACACAAGCAGAGCTTGCTGAGAGAGACTGCACTGGGCCGTTAACAGTTTAAGTTCTTCAATAAAACATCACAATCATGGAGATGAATGGTTTTAAACTTTTTTTTGCATGATTTGCTCTTACTCTTCCTATCTATTTGTTACTGTTAGTTACTGCTTGGAATTTTTATTGAGTAGTGACTACATCTACTTATGGAGATGGCAGTAAAAGTTGATTGAAAAATAAATATGGGAACGTTTACAAATGCTCATGAGATTAATCAGTCTGAACTAATGTTGTTTTACAGTTTAAAATAATAATAAGACTAGACTGACATAACTTTTTTTGTTTCATCAATTGCTTTACACTTTTAGCCCTGGTTCAAACTGTTGCGCTTTCGGCTGCATTCCAGAATGTATGAAATCGCAATAACACATGAAATAACATGATTTTCTATGGAGGCCATTCACATATATGCAGTCCAAATGCGATAAAATAATAAAAAAAAAAGAGTCCTGTGCATCTTTAAAGCAGCGTGGTGTGATTGTGAGCTCCATAGAGTTGAATGGATAACAAACCTCATATCTGTTGTGATTCTAGTGACATTTGCGCTGTGTTTCTGAAGGGAGAGAAAGGGAGCAAGAGAGAGAGAAAGAGAGAGGCACCCCAGGCCATAAATCCAAATTGCAGCTGCATCCAAATCGCATGCAAAATGCTTTGGAGTCGCAGCTGAACTCATATCAAGTTGCGCCAGACGTGATGCTTGAAATTGCACTAGAAAACTCACTAAAATCATACTGCATCAGTGTGAACCTAGCCTTACATAGAGTGATTTAACTCATGTGCATACAAGGAGATATTTATGTGGAGATTTTGCCATCTAGTGGCACTTGATATTAAACCATCCTCCAGCAAATTATCTTAGGTTTCCCTTAGATCCCTGAGGACATGACCAGTTTATTTATTTGAAAGCTACCACAGTAAGGTCTTTTTCAGATAGGCAGTTGGGGGGGAGGGGTGCTAAGAACAAGCAGCTAATCTGCGGTTTCACCAATCCTGGGCTGTCCACTCTGAACTATAAAATAACAACCAGACAGGGCTGTTCACAAGTTCATGACTGCAATGCTTTGCTTTGTGGCCATGCCATTTTTAACTCAGGGTGCAGAATTTGACAAGCTGCACAGCTCCCCCAGTTCAATGGAGCAGCGCCACAAATGTGTGCAATGCATTATAGGGATAAATCAGCTGATGAGGTACATGTTTACATCCACAGCTTACTACAACTACAACCATATAACACACTTTGAATACTAAATAAGCAAGGTTTAAGAAAAATGTGTTTGCAATACAAAAATACTATATAAATACCTGTCTAACAAGCCACCTTCCACAATTTTTGAAATAGAAGTGGGGTGGTGAGGCCCGGAACAGAGAGAGAGAGAAAAGAAAAGTAGTGTAGGGCCGGGCATGGCAGTGTGTCAAGTGTAGACAAGAAGAGGTTAATAGTAGAAGACAAAAAAGATTGATTGCTAGGCCCTCGGGTGGCAATCAAAACACCCCATAATAAACAAAGTGCCACATTAATAGTTTTGGAAAACTAGAAGAAGAAATGGACTTTAAAGGCACATATAAAAATTATAACTAAATGTAATAGTTCACAACTCATATATACAAATACACATTGGTCAAAACACATTAATACAACAAAACAAAAAGAAACAATGAAAAAAGAAAAAAAGGAAGAAGGGAAGGACCCATTGATCAACCCCAAAGCATGAATGCCGCTAATATACTTTCTGTGAGGTATTGATGACCAAGACATAGAAGCCTCTACTAGGATATGGCATGTATTGATAGGGTGTTCATAGGTCCTAGCGATTTAAAAAACACTTGAAGTTTTGCGATTTCCACAATTATCGCTTCTTCAGGAGCTTCTGTTTAATTTAGAAATAACGTTTTTTGTTAAAAAGAGTATATAAACCACAGATATGTGTATAATTGTCAAACAAGCAATACCAGTGTGCACTTATGCATAGGTATGTTGTAAACTCACCACAATTGGTGTTTAAAGCTGCCCCACTGCTAAAACCCCTCCCAATGGATGGGGGTGGGGGGGGGGGAAACCACAAGGGTCTGGGGAAAGCCTCCCATAAAAGGGGAGGCTTTCCCCAGACCCTTGTGGTGAGGCAGTGGTGGCACTTTAACGGCAGGGCAAGTCTGAGACATTGCTTTAAACACCAATGAGTTTACAACATACCTATGCATACTGTAATGCCCCGTACACACGAGCGGACTTTTCGACATCCAAACTCCGACGGACTGAGTCCGGCGGACTATCCGATCGTGTGTGGGCTGCAACGGACTTTAGCAAAGCTAAAGTCTGACGGACTTTAGAAATGAAGCATGCTTTAAATTTTCCCGACGGAACTCCGCCGGACCCGGTCCCCTTTGAAAAATCCGCTCGTGTGTGTGCTACTCCGACGGACTAAAACCGACGCTAGGGCAGCTATTGGCTACTGTCTAGGAACTTCCTACGTCGAATCCAGTCGTACGTCATCACGTTCGACTCCGTCGGAGTTTGGTGTGATGGTGTGTGGTCAAGTCCGTTCGGTCGAAAAGTCCGCCAGAACTCCGTCGGAACTCCGGCGGAACTCCTTTGGAGGTCTGTCAGACTTAATTCCTCTCGTGTGTACGGGGCATTAGTGCACGTATGATAATTATACGCATATCTGTGGTTTATATACTCTTCTTTTTTTTACTTTCTAAATTAAACAGAAGCTCCTGAAGAAGTGATAATTGTGGAAATCGGGAAACATGTCCGGCATCAAGTGTTTTTTAAATCGCTAGGACCTATGAACACCCTATCAATACATGCCATATCCTAGTGGAGGCTTCTATATCATCATATCATCAAGACAACACAGGAAGTATATTAGCGGCATTCATGCTTTGGGGTTGATCAATCGGTCCTTCCCTTCTTCCTTTGTTTCTCTTTTCATTGTTTTTTTTTGTTTTTTTTGTATTAATGTGTTTTGATAAATGTGTATTTTTATATATAAGTTGTGAACTATTAAAATGTGTTAGAATTTTTATATGTGCCTTTAAAGTCCATTTCTTCTTCTACTTTTCCAAAGGTTAATAGGGGGAGTGCTGAGATGGGAGGTGATAGAGTGAAAAGTATATGGGGGAGTGGTAATATTTTTTATAAATTGTTTATTTGTAAAATGTTGTCAAGAAATACAGGCAAATGTAACATTCTGTATGTAACATAAGATGAGGTTACAGGCATTAATAATAATAAGATAGTAAAATTGTTTATAATGTTCAAGTTGTCTGAATGACAGTATACAAAATACAGAAAAGGAAAAAAAAAAACAATGTGTGGTATTACATCATGGTATAATATGGAACTTGAATGTATATCAGCATTTTAAACATAATATCAATGTAGTGATTTATTCACAGATACCTATTGAAATATAAGTGACTTATAACTATCCCAGTGTGGGAGGTTGAACCTCCATATTGTATTCTGAAGAATTCCACTTTCCCCATATGGAAATTTGGCAGGGTATCTGGAGTGGTAATTTTTAAGAGAGAAGCGGGGCCAGACTGGAGGACAGAGAGCTGAGGAAGTGAAAGGAGGAGGCAGTTTCCCCACCCTCCCTCCCTATATGTTGTTGGTGTGTGTTTTGTTTGTGTGTGTGTCTTCTTTTTTTTTTCAGGAGTTTCTTTCAGGAGTGTTGGTAGATGGTCATCATGACAGCTTTGGATTGGCAGTGTTTTTGTTGGTCTTTGATGGTGGCAGTAAACATATGCGATGAAAAGGGGTGGGGGACTCAAAGCTAGTATGTGCCCCTCCGGTGTGTTCCAGCAGTAAGGTTGATGGAATACTGTAATGATTGCATTGTGGGAAGGGAGTTGTCTCTGAGTGGTTATACAGCTGGAGGCCTATCATATTGGAAAAGGTCCCGCAGTGTATTGGTGGTATATGTGTTGGAATTTGGGGTGCCGTCAAAGACCAACAGACTGGGGTTAAAACACTGATGTTATTTTTTTGTTATATATATTTTTATATTGGAGTTATTTATTTAGCTTGTGTTAATAAAAAGGCTGTTATGGCCATTAATTCTTGTCAAAAAGGTCACTCTTAAGAGCTGTTTGTCTCTTGCAACTGTTCTGCAGTAGATTCAGCTACAATTAGCTTCACCGTACCTTGAAAAATGTGTCTATTTGTTGGTTAGTGCAACATTTGTCTGTTAGCATATTGTGATGTAATAGTAATTCTGTGGTAGTGTTTGCTGGAGCCAATTGTCATTAATCCTAAAATACATCTGTGCTCCCATTTCCTATTTAGGAAAGGCTATTATCAGCCATTTTTTTATGTAATGAAGTAGTTGTGTAAGAACTCTATGGGGTTGATTTACTAAATGGACTTTTTCCCAGAGCTTAAGTGAATGAGATTAAGCTCTGCTGAATTCCTCACACTCAAGCCAAAACAGTTTTTTTTATTTTTTATTTTACCTGCATGTGATTGGGTATCCTTTAGCTGCTTCCCTTGCAATGTGAGCAGCCTATTTGCCTTTAGTAAATCAACCCCTATGCCCCCAAGTAATTGTATTCATGTAGGTAATGGTACTTATCCAAACCTTCTCTATAACTGAACATTGCCACACAAGATGAATTAGGTCAGGGTAAGGTATTGTGTAGTTTAGGCAGTCGGTAATCCATCCCGGGGGTGGATTTTTGAGTGGAATGTTAAAAGCTCTATAACAGTGGTTCTCAATTGCTATCCTCAGGACCCACTAAGCAGCCAGGTTTACAAGATAACTGAAATACATCACAGGTGATATCATTTGCTGCTCAGTGATTGCAGTATTCTAGTCTGCATCTCCCTAAGGTAATACTTAAAATCTGTCCTGTTAGTGGGTCATGAGGACAGACCAAGCTCTGTAAAATGTTTAGTTGAACCTCTCTCCAAGTGCTTTTCTCAAGGCATTCCATCCTGAGTGTCTTCTAATGCCGCGTACACACGAGCGGACTGTATGGCATACTTAGTCCGTCGAAACACATTTCAGCGGACAATCCGCTCGTGTGTGGGCTTCAGCGGACTTTTTCAGCGTGCAGTCCGGCGTACTAAGAATTTCAGTTTTTTCGAAATTCTGTCTGTCGTACTTTGGTTTCAGCGGACAGTGCGCTCGTCAGTATGCTAGTTCGACGGACTAAGAATGGCGCATGCCCAGAAAGGATTTACACGGCGGAAGGGTGCTTTGCTGTGTCTTGGACTTCCTATTTCTAGTCCCATCGTACGTGCTGTACACGTCATCGCGCAAGCTTTCAACGGACTGTTTGTGCATCCGTGTGTGGTCAAGTCCGTTCAGTGGAAAGTACGACGGACTGTCCGTCGGATTGTATGACGAACTAAGTACGCCATACAGTCCGCTCGTGTGTACACGGCATAAGGGCTTATCTATCAAACCTGCAAATGTTCTATCATGAAGTTGGCTTCGAGTTTTCTCACAGATGAAGGGTGTGGGTCCTTAGGCTTACCCTGAAGTCTAGGGGAAGAATGCGTGGCCTTCAGGTTCCTTCCTCCCTTAACTCTGGGGGGGGGCTTTATTCAGGAGATCTCCCCTGACCTAGTATACAAGAAAGGTTTGTCTGTCTTAGAAGAACAGTGTCTTCCAGGCCTTCTGGCTAGGCAGACCATGTAAACCTATACCCCCATCAGGAGCTTTGCTCCCTGGGGGTCAGGGTAGAAGTCCTACTCCTTTAGGGGGTGGACTAAAGCACTTAAGTTCACTTTTTGGTGTGTGTTTCACATGCACTTTTTTTGTTCACTTACAGGTTTATTTCATTCTAGGTTTTGCACCACTGCAGACAAAAAAAACGAAGTTGGCTATGAGTTTCTTCTGACCAGGTGGACTGGTGAAAATCAAATATTTTTATAGATCTGAAAGAAATGTCCCTCCTTTGGAAGGAAGTGAGGGATGTTTGCACAAAAACTTTCCATAAACATTTATTGCCAATACTACTATGCAAAATAAGGGAGAATTTTTTGCCATCAGGGACTCTATGTTTTTACTCATCCATTAAAATATACTTGATCAAAATGACTAATTTAATAATCTTCTGCTGGGTGATATCAGCAATGTGGCTTATACATTACTAAATATGTATGTCCCTAACTCAAAACCATCTACATTTTTATTTAAACTACTAAAACATAAATAATACACACATAATATAGCTCTTTGTTTATCTTCAAAGGCTTTGAGGTTGATTTATTAAAGGCAGATAGGCTATTCATTTTGCAAGGGCAAGTGCACCCCAGAGATCAGTGAATGTGGTGACATTTTACTTCACCAAAAATATCCAACTATGTGCAAGGGGAAAAAAAATATATTTTTGCTTGCTTGATTGAATGATGGAAGTCAGCAGATCTTCATCTCATTCACTAAGCTAAGGGGAAGTTCCTTTGCAAAGTGCAACTTGTGAAAAGTGAAAAGTTTATTGGACCTTAGTAAATCAACCATTTAATTCTATATCTGATCTCATATAGCATACCTCTGCATATCTCTGACATAGAGATATTTGATCCTTGGATGTATTTGCATCCTACTGTAAACTTTTCCTTTAATTTGTCTTCTCACAAGTCTTATTCTAGAATATACCTTTTGCATAGCTAAATGGTTTTTAGTTAAGGGTATTGCAAGCAACAATCTCAAATATTACAGGGCTGGACCCTGTGCCCATCACTTTGTCTATTGTAGAAAAACAGAACAGTTATGCTGCGTACACACGACCGGTTTTCCCGTCGGAATAAACTCAGAAGGTTTTTCCGAAGGAGTTCCGCTAAAACTGTCTTGCATACACACGATTACACCAAAGTCCGATTGTCAAGAAGGTGGTGATGTACAGCATGTAAGATGGGACTAGAAAAAAGGAAGTTCAATACACAGTGCACCACCCTTTGGGCTCCTTCTGCTATTCTCGTGTTAGTAGAAGTTTGGTGAGAGACGATTTGCGCTTTTCAGACTCCAGCTTTTTCAGATCATTTTACTGCTGTTCAGTTTGTGCTTGTGGGTTTGTATCTGGTTTTCAGTGCGTGTAGTCAGTTCGTATCTGTTTTTCAGTGCATTCTGGTCCGCTAGTTGCTGATTTTCAGCTTGTTCTTCACAGGCCTGGCTGTTCTTCAGTGTGTACTGTTAAGTTCGTTCTGACCAGCCGACCGTTTTGAAACCATGGTGCGGGTACATACTCGTCGTAGAGTTCATGCTGTGTAGGGGCTTGGTGTTGGGGTTCATACTTTGACCCAAGCCCAGTCCATGAACAGGGCAAGGAGGAGTTCATGGGCCAAGAATTGGTTACTAGAGCGTGACCAATTCTCTCACATGCCTTTGCAATGTGAGATCTAGGAGAATAATCCCGATGTTTTCAGGAATTATCTCAGGATGACATACCCCGTTTTTCACCATCTGTTGGCTTTGCTCACCCCTTATATCAGCAGGCAGGATACCTGCATGAGGCAAGCCATCACTCCAGAGCAGAGGCTAGTCGCCGCCTTGCGGTACTTGGCGACTGGGAGAAGCCTGCAGGACCTCAAGTTCTCAACACGCATCTCCCTCCAGGCTCTGGGAATCATTGTTCCAGAGACCTGTTCTGCCATCATTCAGGTCCTGCAGAAGGACTATATTAAGGTAAGTTTTCTCCTTTAACATCACATTATATGTATTTAATATTTTGCTAATGTATTGTATTTATTTCATCATTCCCTAATTACCATGATTGGAATATGCTGTGAATGTCCTCTTTATCCTCATGCATGCTGGAAGCTTTTAATGCTCCTTTTTTGGCCTACGTGCATATTTGCCTTCACTAACCTCCCCAGCATGCTATCCTGGACCCATATACACCTATAACCTAGTTCTTTAACAATGTATATTGTCAGTGCCATTGTACTGCTTTCCCTGAAACACCCCCTACAATGTGTCCAAATGTTATGTGTGTCCTTAAATTCATTTATAACCCTCCCCCATCCCCTAAAATGTGTCAAAATGTTATCGGTGTCCTTAAATTCAGGCAGAGTGCTGGAGGCTTTTTTTTTTGCTCCCAAAGTCACCTCAAACCCCCCCATACAATTTTATTAATGAGCCATCAGAGGAGGTGAAGAATCTGATAAGTGGGCCTTATATTTTTGTCTTTAAATACTCCTTAAAATAAATGTTATACTGATGTTGTGCAAGAATGTTTTTTGTGTAATCTGCTTGCAATGTTATGTGCAAAAGTACTTTTTTTTTCTTGTTTGACTCTACAGCTTCCTTCAATGCCACAGGAATGGCAGACTGTAGCTTCTCATTTTGCTGATCGTTGGGACTTTCCCAACTGTAGAGGGGCTATAGATGGGCAGCATGTCCACATTGTGCCACCACCCCATTCGGGGTCTTACTATTATAACTATAAGGAGTTTAACCTCCCTGGCGGTACGATTATTTTGGATTTTAGGTGCTAAAAGCGGTGCAATTATTTTGCATGAAAATTTGGCGTTTTATATTGTAGTCCTGTAATTCTTAGCAATAACTCACTTAAATCTGCCCAAACCAGAGTCTAGCAGACATCCCGGGTATGATAAAGTTTGAAAAATGAAATCATAAATTATAATATAATAAATAATTATAAATAATTGTACCAAATAATAATATAACAATAATAAAAATGATTCGATAATGTAATCAAATCAAAAACACTAAAATTTGCTCAGTTGCAGAATTGTCACTGTCATTACTTTTCAGTATTTGATGACGGATCTCCCCACAAATCGATATCGCTCAATTCTGCAATTTATTGTCGCTGTTTTCTAGCTGGTCTAAAATCACTTTTGATGTAAAGGGACAGTTTTGGTTGCTATGGACAATCTCCAGTTTTGCAGGCATAAAGAACAGTTTTTATTATATAAAACTGCATGCAGGACATTGGGCAGACCACTAGGGACAAAGGGGATGTGAAATTATTGCATACAGCAATGTAATGTGTAAGATTACATTATACTGTATGTATAGTGAGTGTTTCACTTTTTGAATTAGGCGGCGATCTCCGTCCCCGTGCGTCACAACGCTTGCAGGGCACGGAGATCGGCTCCCTGATAGATCGAGTGAGACGCGGCTTGCTCGCACAGCGGGGGGACATCGCTGGATCCGAGGGAGAAGGTAAGTAAATGTCCTCCTGGATCCAGCGATGCAGTCCAGAGTCTGGCTCGGGGTTACCGCTTTTGGTATACAAATTCCACCCCGAGCCAGACTCGGGAATACCGTCAGGGGGGTTAATAGTGTAGTGTTAATGGTGGTGGTGTCAGCACACTATGAGTTCCTCTATGTGTATGTGGGGAAGATGGCCGGATGTCGGAGTCTTCGCCCAGACAGAGTTTTACCAGCATCTCCAGACTGGTGGCCTGGCATTGCCACCTGATGAGGATAACGCGTCTTTATTGCAGATGAAGCCTTCTGTCTGGTCGAGCACCTGATGAGGCCATTCCCCCAAAGGACCCTCACCCCAGAGAGGAGGACTTTTAACTACCGGCTGGCTAGGGCGAGAAGAGACGTTGAGAATACATTTGGGATAATGGCCAGCCAGTTCTGCCTGTTTCTGACAGCAATCCATATGGCAGACTACAAAATCAACCATATGATCCTATGCTGCTGTATGCTGCACAATTATTTAAGAAAAAATTCACAGAATTATATAGCCTCAGTTGGGCCTGAGGCCGGATTTATTACAGAGAATTCCCTGACGGACCTGGATACTGGCCGTACTGGCTTGGCCCCCCAAAGTGCCATGAAGTTAGGGAGAAATATGTTAATTATTTTATGGGTAGGGGGGCCATTGCAATGTCAGACAATGTCTAATTTTTTTAATAAAAAAAAATGATCAGATAAAATCTTGAAATTTCTTTATTGCTTGCTTTTCTTTTTGGCTGTCTCCTAGGTTCTGCAAGTGCACTTGTCATAGTAAATAAGCCCCATTGTCACTGTAAACACAACATTACTTACAAAACTGGTATTGAGTAGGGATGAGCCGAACACCCCCCAGTTTGGTTCGCACCAGAACTTTCGAACGGACCCCAAATTCGTACGAACGTTAGAACCCCATTGAAGTCTATGGGACTCGAACGTTCGAAATTAAAAGTGCTAATTTTAACGGCTAATATGCAAGATACTGTCCTAAAAAGGGTTTGGGGACCTGGCTCCTGCCCCAGGGGACATGGGTCAATGCAAAAAAAAGTTTTAAAAACGGCCGTTTTGGCGGGAGCACTGATTTTAATGACGATTAAAGTGGAAAAAAAAGTGAAATATTCCTTTAAATATGGTGCCTGGGGGGTGTCTGTAGTATGCCTGTGAAGTGCCACGTGTTTCCCGTGTTTAGAACAGTCCCTGCACAAAATGACATTTAACGGAAATAACGTCATTTAAAGCTGCTTGCGGTTTTAATGCTATATCTGGTTCCTGCAATATGGTTGAAAATCATTGAGAAAAATGGCATGGGTAGCCCTCCCTTCCCATTACCAGCCCCTTTGGGTCTTGTACGCATATTAAGGGGAACCCCGTACCCATATTAAAAAAAGGAAATGCGTGTGGCCCCCAGGCCCTATATACTCAGAACAGCAGTATACAGGCGGTGCAAACAAGACAGGGACTGTGTAGGTTTGTTGTGTTAAGTTGAATCTGTTTGTAATTTTCAACTGGTACATTTTTAAAGTGTAGCTCCAGTCAAAAAAAAAAATTTTGAAGCTTTTTGGAAAACATAGGGAAGGGTTATCACCCCTGTATAATTTGTTTTGTCGTCCATCTTTTTTCATCTCACTTGCTGTTGTCTCCTTCCGTTTGCAAGTAGGAGATGTTGGTAAGTTGGATGTTTGAAAGTAGGGGCCTGCCCTATAGGCTCTGCAGAAATGGCGGAACAAGGTGTTGGTTTTGCCACAACATTGTAAGCCCTCAAAGTGACTCTTGGTGGGCGCTGGAGCACCCTGCTGTGAACGATTATATCAAGAATTGTAATTACATGCCATTGTTTAACAGTGGTAGAAAAATTGACCTTTGGTGGTTGTGGTGCTGGTGCCACAACACTATAAGTCCTCACAGTTACTCTGGGTGGGCACAGGAACGGGCCCTCCTGTGAAATATTATATCAAGAATTGTAATTACATGTCCCTTTTAAACAGGGGCAGAACAATTGGGCCTTTGGTGCTGGTGCCGTGACACTGCAACCTCTCCCATATACTCTAGTTTTATTGCAGGAATTAGCCCTGCTGCAAAGCATTGCATCAAAAATTGTAATTAAACGCCCCTGTTAAACAGGGGCAGAAAAATTGGGCCTTAGGCACTGGTGCTGGTGCCACGACACTGCAACCTCTCCCATATACTCTTGTTTTATTGCAGGAATTAGCCCTGCTGCAAAGCATTGCATCAAAAATTGTACTTAAACGCCCCTGTTAAACAGGGGCAGAAAAATTGGGCCTTAGGCACTGGTGCTGGTGCCACAACACTGCAACCTCTCCCATATACTCTTATTTTTTTGCAGGAATTAGCCCTGCTGCAAAGCATTGCATCAAAAATTGTAATTAAACGCCCCTCTTTTTTTTTCTTTTTTTTTTTTTTTTATAATTTTTATTAGGAAAAAGAAAAATACATAGACTCGTAATAAGGCGCAATCAGTACAGAAGAGGTATATATCCATGTAAATCCCTGGGGTAAATGAGAACCGCAAGACATAGGAACGTACAAAGACAGTAAAATTATGGAAACCGAGGGTAATAATGACCAGACTGGATGGATCAACGACTGTTTTGAACCTCAGATAAAACAGACGATAAATCCGGCTCTCTAAGGGCCAAATGCCTAGCTGTAATTTACAAATCAGTATAGTAATATAGTAATAATAATAAAAGAAGAAAGAAGAGAAGAAAAAAAAGAAGGGGAGGTAAGCAAAAACAAACAGGAGGGTACCTGGGAGGGGGGGGGGTGCATTGGTATTGTCCACAGTAAAGGATCCTGGTGAGGAGGAGAGTGGAGGAGAGTCGGCCTGTGTAGAATAGACACGAAGTGGTATCAGGAGTGGAGTGAATCATCGTAGATGAAAGAGAGTTGGTCCAAAGCGCGTTGATCCTGGAATGACATGGTGGCGTTCATGAACATCTGCCACCTGGCGAGGTAAGCTGCTTTTTGGTTAGCATGGGAGAAATCTGTCGTAAGTCTCTCCGTGTGGAGAAGGGATAGAAGATCCTTGTGCAGATGGGAGGCTGGGGGGCCAGACGGCTGCAGCCAGAATCGTAATATGAGGCGACGGGCCACAAGTAAACATAACAGGACCCAGTCCACTGTAGCTCGCCTTGGGGGTGACCCTGGAGATGGTCCAGCGCCTGTAGAGATAGACCATGGTAACAGAATGGGGTCCCAATAACCAAAAATGAGGAGAAGAGGTTCCTTAGGTAATTTCAGCAAGGTGATGTCAAAGATGAAGGCCAAGACTTGGTCCCAGAAGGTGGATATTATAGGGCAGGACCATAAGCGATGAGAGAGGGGCGGCTTTGATTGATGGCAGTGAGGGCAGGAGGCTCCATCACACTTGGATTTAGGAGAAAGGAAAGGAATGTAGGCCCTGTGGGCAATCTTAAGCTGAGTCTCCCTCCAAGTTTCGTTTGGCGTCAGGCGTAGAACCTTATTGAGACCGTGTAGAATCTTATAGACAAGATCAGTGTCTGGGAAGGCTGAGGCCCAGTTTGCAATGGAGGTAGAGGAAGCAGACGTCTTCGACCGTTGCAGAAGAGGTTTATATATATCTGAGATCTTGAAGCCTTCATCGCGAATCAGCTGATCCATGAAGCTGGTTTGAAATCGTCGGGAGTCCTCCTTGCAGGTTTGGGTGATATAACTAATGCACTGTCGGTAATAAAAAAAGTGAGAGGAGGGGATTGAGAACGAGTCCATCACTTTTTGAAAGGGAAGCGGTTTGCCCGTATGCGGGTCGCATAGAGAGGAGAAGAGGGACAGGCCCCGTGCTGACCAAACAGAGAAGGCTTTACAGTGAAGACCTGGAAGAAAACAGGGATTTCCTTGGATAGGTAGATGAACGGATAAAAAGGGCGGAAGTCCGGCCAGTTTTCTGGACTCTCTCCACGCTATTGCTGTGTCTCTGAAGACAAGATTGTGTTGGTGAGGGGGGGGGGGGGGGTACCGATTTCCAACGGGAATGCAGCAGAGCAGACAAAGAAAAGGGGTGGGCCATAGCGGATTCCAAAACAAATTTAGAGTACCTGGACGAGTGGGTGATCCAGTCAAGGCTGGTTCTGAGCAAACAAGCTAAATTATATAACCTAATGTTAGGTAGACTGATGCCACCGTCGCCCCTAGGAAGGTGCAATTTTTTTAGAGCAATACGTGGTCGTTTGCCATGCCATAAAAATTTGGAGATAGCAGATTCTAATGAAGTAACATCTTTGTGCTTGAGCAAAAGTGGGAGAGTTTGCATAGGGTACAGAAGTCTGGCAAAACTAACCATTTTTATAAGGTGGCACCTTCCCAAGAGCGAGAGGGGCAGATCCATCCAGTTGGTCAATTCTTGAGATATCTTATTTAACAAAGGGGGAAAGTTCAGCTGATACAAAGAAGAAGGCAGTTTCCCAATTTTAATTCCCAGGTAGGTGATGTATGAGGGGGCTACAGAGAATAGGGAGTCACCTATCCAGGAGGGGGAGGAGTGAGAGCCAATAGGTAAAATTTCACTTTTAGAGTAATTTATGCGTAGCCCTGAGCACAACCTAAACTCATCGAAAGTATTTTTAATGGTGAGAATGACAGACGGGGGATTTGAGGAGACTATAAAGATATCGTCTGCGAAGAGGGATGTGCATAGTTCCACGCCTCCTATTTTTATACCCTGGAGGGGAGCCGAGTGGGATAGGTATCTGGAGAGGGGTTCCAAGGCTATGTTAAAGAGGAGGGGGGATAGGGGACAACCCTGTCTGGTACCTTTATGTAGGGGGAAATTGGGTGAGAGAAGGCCTGCCGCTACTAGACGGGCGGTAGGGGAGGTATACATCGAGGTTATGAGGTGGCTAAATGGGCCTGAGAATCCAAACTTGTAGAGGGTCATGGAAAGCCAGTCGAAACTGACGTTGTCGAAAGCTTTTTCAGCGTCTAATGTGATGATGGCATAGGTACCCTTGGGGTTCTGTTTGGCAGATTCGAGTGCTAGTAAAACTTTGCGGATGTTCAGAGTGGCAGTCCGACCCTTGACAAATCCCGATTGGGCAGGATGGATTAGGTGGGGGAGGATATCGGCTAGTCTCGTAGCCACTATCTTTGAGAGGATTTTCACATCTAGATTAAGGAGGGAGATAGGTCTATACGAACCGGGTTGTAGTGGGTCTTTCCCTTTTTTTAAAAGAAGCTTAATAACAGCTTGATTCCCAGAAGGAAGATAGGGACCCCCCGCCCAGATAGAGGAATATACCGAGAGGAGTGTGGGTGCTGTGAGGTGGATGAGGTTTTTATAAAAATCGCTAGTAAAGCCGCCGGGGCCCGGCGCTTTGGGAGGATGCAGATAGCGAATAGTAGTTTCAATTTCAGCTAACGAAATGGGTGCATTGAGGGACTCCAATTGCTGCGCTGAAAGGGTGGGAAGGGACACTTTGTCTAAGAAGGACTGAGCTTTTTCTCGTATTATGGGGTCTGGTGCATAGAGATCCGTGTAAAACTTCAACATAGTCTCATTAATGGCTTGCGGAGAGGAGTGTGTGTGGCCCGTGTGATCACAGAGGGAGGTGATGTGAGTGGGGCGAAAGCCCCCCTTACATAGTCTGGAGAGAATTTTTCCGGCTTTATTGCCATACTTGTGAAGGGTGGCATCCAAGTAAGCCTTTTTCGTACGTTCAAGGGTGTCGGCCCAAGAGTCAAAAGCTGCATTGGCTGACACCCATTCATCGTGATGAATGGAGGAATCGGATAAGGAGAGCTGCCGTTGGGCTGCATGTAGTCTGGCGCTAGCGGATTTGTAATGCTTGAGAGCATTACGTTTAAATGATGTGGCGTAGCAAATAATGCGACCTCTAAGGTATGCCTTCCCTGCATCCCAGAATAGGTTAGGTTCTGTTGCATGGATGGCATTCATGGAGGTGTACTCCGCCCAGGCTTTCTCCATGTATGTAATAAAGTCCGAGTTATTAGCCAAAAAGGCTGGAAAACGCCAAAGGTTGGGGTGAGGGGGGAGATCAAGCCTGTCCAAGGCGATAGCTACTGGGGCATGATCAGAGACCGCTATGTCATGTATCTCAGAATCAGAGACCATGGGTATACAATCATCCGAACCAAAAAAATGATCAAGCCTGGCCAAAGATCTATGGGGGTTGGAATAGAATGTGAATTCTCTGTCTGTAGGATGAGCGAGACGCCATAGGTCCGTCATATGCAGGGAATCCATGGTGGAGGCAAATATAGTAGGGCTCGGAGTGGCGGCGCTGTGCGAATGTTTGTTGGGGGAGGATCTATCAACCGAGGGATGCAAAATGTCATTAAAATCCCCCCCTACCAAGTGAGGCAAGTGGGTGGATTGAAGCAGCCACGACGAAAGTTCAGAGTAAAATTGCTTAATGGGGTTATTAGGGGCATAAATGTTGGATATATAAAGTTCTTTAGTGCCTATCCATACCGTTGCGGTGAAAAAACGACCCACATTATCTGAAAGGGTGGATAAAACCGTACAGGGAAGATTTTTGTGAATTAGGAGTAATACCCCTGCTTTTCGACCCACCAATTCGGCTCCATGTACCGATCCCACCCACAGTTTTTGCATGCGCGGAAAATCGGCTGCAAGTAGGTGGGTCTCCTGTAGTAGAGCAATGTCAGCCTTGAGCCTTTTAAGATGGCGAAGGATCTTCACTCTCTTTTGAGGAGAGCGAAGACCCTTGACATTCCAGGAGATTACTCTAAGAGGGGAGGAATCTGTGGGTGTGAATGGCTGGGTGGGAGACGTATAAAGGCGTGGGTATTCAGGTGGTTTAGACCGAGCTCAGTAGGGGTATAAGGAGTGAGGTTCAGTCCAGGGATCCTTGACTTACAAAGGGGAGAACCCCAGGGGACATGGGAGGGGGGCCAAGGAGGGCCAAGGAAAGGGGGGGCATGGGGGGTAACTGAAAACATAGTAAGAAAAACCAACCAAAGAAACAACAGCATGTACTTCTCTTTTTTCCGCATGAGTTCACTGTGTCAAGAGGGGAGCTCCCTAGCAGAGCCCCGCAAGGGATGGAATAAATGGCGGGTAGTGCCGTGAGACCCTATAGAGTCCGCCGGGCTAGGAAATACGTCAAAGCGCCACGAGTAGGCAGCAGAAGGGGGGTAGAGTACACAGTGGAGTCATGCTGAGACCCGACAAAACATATAGGAACAAAGAAAAGCATGATAAGGCAATAATATTGTGAGCATTAACTCAGAACATAGTGCCGAGCCCACGTAACAAACATAGTACAATAAAAAGAAAACTGAACACTGGCCTGTGGACACAGGCGAATAAACTGAAAGAAGATATAGAGATACTGAAGGCTTACGGCATCTGAAGTCCAGCACCTCCGAGTCCGGTGGAGTAGCAGCTCTCGGTACTAGCTGGTGGCGAACTGAGCAGCCGGTATGGATGGGAGGTAGATATGAGGTGAATAACCAAGGTTATAAAGGCAGCGGAGAGCCACTACTCGTCAAGGCCTAGCTTGCAGACCGGGTGGAAGGAGGGGGCAAAAAGGAAAAAGAATAAACACAGAACCGTCATATGGAAACAGTGGAGATCTCAGCGAGGAAAGTTACGGTGCCTGTGGTCCGGGTCCGAAGCTCGGAAGCGTTTGGGGGAATCTTTCCTAGGGCTCCTTTGATCCAGGGCTCGAAGGGTAGAGGCAGATTTGGATGGTGTAGCCGGTGAAGAGTCCGATCGGAGAGAGCGTAAGAATGCTTCCGCTGCAGCTGGGTCTTGAAAGGAGAGTTGTTCCCCTTTGGGGGATTTAAGACGAAGCACGGCGGGAAAAGCTAATGAAAACTTGATCTGAAGTTTAAACAGTTCCGTGCAAATCGGTTGAAAGGCTTTACGTTTTTTTGAGACCTCAATAGAGTAGTCTGCGAAAATTAAGATCTTGACCCCGTCAACTTGCACAGAGGGAGACTGCCGGAAGGCTTGTAGGATAGCAGCTTTTTCCGCATAGTTAAGATATTTGGCAATGATGGGTCTGAGTTGAATAAACCTATGCGGTGGGCCCTTTCCACTGTGAACGGGCCAGTGAGTCCCAAGGCTTCCGGGATGCATTTTGCGCAGAAGTCGCTCAACTTAGCATTGGGTAGCGATTCGGGGACACCGACGAATCGCAGGTTGGAACGTCTGGACCTGTTCTCCAAATCATCCAATTTTTGAAGAGCATATTGAAGCATTTTTTCCTGAGACTGCTCTGTGGCTTGGGACTGATAGAGATCATCTTCCACCTCAGAGACTCTGTGTTCCAGTTCATTGAGTCTTGTAGCATGCTCTTAATTTGTTTCATCCCGGCCTGGATGGCTTTCTCCACAGAGGCTGTGATCATGGGAGATAGCAAGGCCGCCACCGCTTGTGCTATGCGGTCTGTGTGTCCATTATCCCCAAGGGATGGCTGGTGGGTATCCCCAGACTGGTTATGAGGAGCTGTTACAGCATGCCCACGGGGGTGGGGGGGTCCGGAATGCACTGGGGATGCTGACGAGGCGACCCCGCTTACCTCCATAGCCGCCTCCGGATGATCCGCGGCAGAGGCCTGCAAAGCTGGAGCGGAGTAGGCCGAAGCCGGGGGCTCAATTTGCGGCCATTCGGCGGGCACCGCCGCGGCCGCGTACGAGCGGGCACCCGTTTTCTCCACGAAGCGATCCATAGGAGCGGGGATCGTTGGGGGGTACCCGGATCCGAAGTGGGGCACTAGGGCCGCTGTGGCCGATCTTTTAAGCCGATTTGAGGGGCTCTGCAGTGGGAGCTAGGCGGGAGCGCAGCTAGCTCATGCGGCGCCGGAACCGGAAGTCTAAACGCCCCTCTTAAACAGGGGCAGAAAAATTGGGCCTTAGGCACTAGTGCTGGTGCCACCACACTGCAACCTCTCCCATATACTCTTGTTTTATTGCAGGAATTAGCCCTGCTGCAAAGCATTGCATCAAAAATTGTACTTAAATGCCCCTGTTAAACAGGGGCAGAAAAATTGGGCCTTAGGCACTGGTGCCACGACACTGCAACCTCTCCCATATACTCTAGTTTTATTAGAGGAATTAGCCCTGCTGCAAAGCATTGCATCAAAAATTGTAATTAAACGCCCCTGTTAAACAGGGGCAGAAAAATTGGGCTGATGGCAAGACTGATTCATCTTGATGAAGGTCAGTCGATCAACTGATTCGGTAGACAGCCGCACCCTGTGATCGGTAACAAAGCCTCCAGCAGCACTGAAGGTGCGTTCTGAAAGAACGCTGGATGCAGGACAGGCCAGTAGCTCAATTACATACTGTGCAAGCTCTGGCCAGTGATCCATCCTCAGGACCCAGTAAGCCAGAGGATTTTCGGTGGGAAAATTGTCCAAGTCTGACCTTGCCCCTAGGTATTCCTGCACCATGTAAATCAGACGCTGGCGATGGTTACTGGAACCGATCATACCTTGAGGCTGCGGACTAAAAAATTGTCTGAAAGCATCAGTCAGACAGCCACCTTCTCCACCGCTCCTTCTGACCGATGCCTCAGCAACACGTTGTCCAGGACCAGGAGTTTGTAACCTCCCAGTCTCTGGGAACGCGTTGCACAGACCTTTTTGCAAGGCCTCCCGGAGATGTCTCATCCTCTGCTCCCTCTGCGATGGCAAGATAAGGTCGGCAACCTTACCCTTGTACCGTGGATCAAGGAGAGTGGCCAGCCAGTAATGGTCCCTCTCCTTGATCCAAAGAATACAAGGATCCTTCCGCAAGCTTTGCAGGATCAGGGAGGCCATGCAGCGTAGGTTAGCTGAGGCATTCAGTCCGGAGTCCACTGGGTCACTAAGGACAACATGATCCGCAGCTACCTCCTCCCAGCCACGTACAAGTCCACGTGTTTCTTGGGACTGTAAATCATCCCTTCAAGACTGCTGCTGCTGCTGCTGATGCTGAGTGCCAGCCTACACCTCCATGCTGACACAATCATCCTCTTCCTCCTCTTCCTCCTTCTCATCCTCTTCCTGTGTGATGGGTGGCACAGCAGGAACACTGTCTGGATAAAGGGGGCCTTAAGAGGCAAGGAAGTCCTCCTCTTCCTGCCTCTGTTCTGCCTCAAGTGCCCTGTCCATTATTCCACGCAGCGTATGCTCCAAGAGGTGGACAAGAGGTACAGTGTCATTGATGCATGCACTGTCACTGCTCACCATCCTTGTGGCCTCCTCAAACGGTGACAGGACAGTGCATGCATCCCTGATCATGCCCCACTGGCGTGGTGAGAAAAATCTGAGCTCCCCTGACCCTGTCCTGGAGCCGTAGTCGCACAGGTACTCATTGATGGCCCTCTGCTGCGTGTGCAGCCGCTGCAGCATGGCCAATGTTGAGTTCCACCTGGTGGGCATGTCACATATAAGGCGGTTCTTGGGCAGGTTCAGCCAGCCGAGCACAGGCATTAAATGATCGGCGGAAATGCACACAGACTTTCCTGGCCTGCTTCAGGACATCCTGTAAGCCGGGGTACCTGCCCAAGAACCGCTGCACCACCAGGTTAAGGACGGGAGCTACACAGGGCACATGGGTCAGTTGTCCCTGTTGGAGGGCGGAGAGGAGGTTGGTGCCATTGTCGCAAACCACCATTCCTGGCTTAAGCTGGTGTGGCGTCAACCACCTCTCGGCCTGCCCCTGCAGAGTTGACAAAACATCCGCCCCAGTGTGGCTCCTGTCCCCCAAACAAACCAGCGCAAGCACGGCATGGCATCGTTTTGCCTGCGTACTTGCGTAGCCCCTGGAACGCCTACGGAGCACCGCTGGTTCTGAGGACAGAGCACTAGAAGAGGCCATGGAGGAAGAATAAGAGGAGGGGGTGGAGGAGAGAGGTGTGTCACAACCAATAGTAGCATTTTGGAGGCGTGGTGGCGGAACAACCTCCAACACTACTGCACCTTGTCCTGCATCCTTCCCAGCTGCCAGAAGAGTGACCCAATGGGCCGTGAAAGACAGGTAACGTCCCTGTCCATGTCTGCTGGACCATGAGTCAGCGGTAATATGCCCCTTACCGCTGACCGCCCTGTCCAGCGAGGCAAGGACATTGCCGTCCACATGCCGGTAGAGAGCCGGAATCGCCTTCCGTGAGAAAAAGTGGCGTTTGGGGACCTGCCACTGAGGAACCGCACATTGTACAAACTCATGGAAGGGGGCCGAATCTACCAACTGAAAAGGCAGCAGTTGAAGTGCTAGCAATTTAGCCAAACTAGCATTCAACCGCTGGGCATGTGGATGGCTGGGAGTGAACTTCTTTCGCCGGTCCAGCAGCTGGGGCAGGGACATTTGCCTGCTATAATCGGACGTGGGGGTACTGCTAGCAGAGTGCCCAGAAGCACTTGGCTGTGACACACCTAATTCTACACCTTCATTCCTCTCAGAGCAGGTTTCAGAGAGGACTGAAGGTCTAGTGGGGTTGGAGATGCCAGCTGATGAGGAGCAAGGAGAGGGCCGCTTTGTTCTTTGGTGTGGGTCTTTGAGGTACGCTTGCCAACGAGCTGCATGGTAGGTCAACATATGTCTGGTCAAGCATGTGGTGCCCAAGCGGCTGATGTTTTGGCCACGCGAGATACGCTTGAGACATATGTTGCAAATAGCAGCAGTGCGATTTGATGCACTCGTCTCAAAAAAGGCCCACACCAAAGAACTTTTAGCATAACATGCAGAGGCAGCGCCCTGCACAGGCGGAGCTCTGCGGTGTAATTCAGTCAGTGTGCTGCCCCTAAGCTGGCCCCTGGAGGGCATCCTGCCTCGTTGGACATGTGCCTCCTCCTCCTCTCTCCTACCAGGCACCCACGTGGAGTCAGTGCCCTCATCATCCCCTCCCTCTTCATCGCTGTAGCAAACCTGGCAGTATGCTGCAGCTTGTGGAACATGACTGCCAGATTGCTGTCCTTCTTGAGCACCCCCTCTCTCTGCATTCACGCTACTGCCTTCCTCTAGCTGAGTGTCATCATCAGAGGCTACAAAACACTGGGCATCCTCCTGGAGCATGTACCCAACACTGTGCTCAAAGAGTTCAGGAGACTCCTCAGGAGGACGTGGTGGGTCTAGGGAAGGAGTCACTGATGATGACATTGAGAGGAGGGAAGACGATGCGTTGGCAACTGCTTTGCTACTACCCTGAGACTGGGTGAGAGAGGATGAGGAGGATGAAGAGGGCTTGGTCATCCACTCTACCAAGTCGTTGGCATGTTGCGGCTCAACATGTCCAGCTGCCGAAAAGAAGGACAAGCGTGGCCCAATAGCTACGTGCTGATGACAATGCACCGTGTCCACGACCAGCACTGTTGTCTCTAGACACAGAGCCTGCTTGCCCTCGTTTATCGGCTCGCGCCTGTCTGCCTCTCCTTGCTGGCCTTCCAGACATGGTAATGGCCTGAATGGAGTTGGGTAAAAAAGCAGTTGGGTACTGTATATTGTGCTAGAGGCACACAACACCCATTAACTCCTGCAGATGCCTTTATTATAGAACACCAGAGATAAAGGGGTATATACAGATGTATACTGTGCTGTGCTAAAGGCACACACAACTTCCAATAACTCCTGCAGATGGCAAGTGGGCTCAAATAGAGAAGAGCTATGTAGATGGATATAGCGGTATGTACTAGGTACAGAACACACAGACAGCACGCACTAGCTCCTAACACTACTGACTGCAAGCTCTATTATAAAAGATAGATCACTAGCTATATAGGTGAGGTGAATATAGCGGTCTATACTGCGGTCAGGGCACGCAGACAACAACCACTGCACAACAGCAAGATCGAAAATCGGCCGAAAACGATCAGTGTGTACTGTGTTGAAGGTACACAGAACACCCACTAACTCCTGCAGATGCCTTTATTATCGAACACCAGAGATAAAGGGGTATATACAGATGTATACTGTGCTGTGCTGGAGGCACACACAACTTCCAATAACTCCTGCAGATGGCAAGTGGGCTTAAATAGAGAAGAGCTATGTAGGTGGATATAGTGGTATGTACTGGGTACAGAGCACGCAGACAGCACGCACTAGCTCCTAACACTACTGACTGCCAGCTCTATTATAAAAGATAGATCACTAGCTATATAGGTGAGGTGAATATAGCGGTGTATACTGTGGTCAGGGCACACAGACAACAACCACTACACAACAGCAAGATCGAAAATCGGCCGAAAACGATCGGTGTGTACGGTGTTGAAGGTACACAGAACACCCACTGCTTCAGATGCCAACACACTATACAAGGCCGAAGCGCTGGCGGCCTTATATAGTGTGGGGCGTGCACTACACAGCCTGAGCTATGATTGGCAACAGGCATCCTGCCTGTGGCCAATCATGGCTCTCCTCGATGCTGGTGCTGCGATTGGCCAAGCATGCGGGGTCACAGTGCATGCTTGGCCAATCGCAGTGCATTGTGGGCCGTGAGCGCCACACGAATTTGGCGCGAACGGACCAAAATGTTCGGACTTCGCCGAACGGACGAACAGCCGATGTTCGAGTCGAACACACGAAGCTCATCCCTAGTATTGAGCATTGAAAGAAGAAACCACAGATTCACATGTGCGTTTAGAATTGTTTTTCTAAAAATATATATATATATATATATATATATATATATATATATATATATATATATTTTTTTTTTTTTTTTTCTCAATATTTTTTTTTTTTTTTTTACAAACAGGCATGTTTTTAAAACATAACGTACACAACTCTGGAACTTACAAAGTTCAACGTATAAAAACTGAACGCAATATCAGACATTATAGTGCCAAATTTTGAAGATGTACACAAATTGGGAGTTCAAATGGATAATGTCAACATGTGCTATCTCCCATCATGGGGGATCAATCATCAACGTGTTTTGGGGGTGCAATCCCTTCCTCTCACCTGTTAGTGTTACGAGGAAGGGGTTGCACCCACAAAATGCATACATTGAGATCCCCTAATGGCAGATAGCACATGTTGACACACCGTGTGCATCTTCAAAATTTGGCTTTTAAAATGTAAAAAAAAATTAGTTTGTTGAGTCCAAAAAATGTGAAAATGGATGTGATTTGCAATAAATTTATATTCTCCCCAACACATCTATCATGTTCTTAATTTGTTGTTCCATAACATTCATTTTTTTTCAAATAATGTTGATTTTCCCATTTCGCATCATGATGTCATGGATGAGCCTTTGGGCGCTGGCACTAGTGAAAGGTTCAGCTCCCTGTTCTACAACCAGCACATCACCTAAGAATTGGTTAAAAAACATGTATTAGGCATACATAGATTACCTGAAGCTGGGGTGTCAGACACTCACCTGTTTGGGGGACCATCTTGCCCACTTCCTCCACCTCTCCTTCCTCCAGATCCTCTGGGGGGCTTGGGCTGATTTCCCATTCTTGGGGATGTGGGGGGTCCCTGGTGTCCCCTGAGTGGTGTTCTCTATGTCTTTTCTCCCCTATGAGAATTAAACAAAAGGTATACTTAGCACAAAGATATTTGAGTCCGAAAATAGGAATATGAAACATTGCTTGGAAGTGATGTACAATTGTCTGGGCAGAGTTCCAAGTTGAAGACATGATTAATTTCACTTTAATCAAGCTGGAATGCTTAACTTTTTTGGACAAGTTTCATAGATATAGACACCCCAAGTATCCACTGAAGCACCTGTGTGGGTCACCCTAAAAAATGTGCTCTGGTGTCCCACAGTAGTGCTTCTGAGTCCAGATGTGTAAACAGCTGCTGAGTGCCCTCTCCTTACATTCCACTGAATGAAGTGTGCAATTCATTCTAGTTTCAAAGACATCTAGACAACAATGTCCTAAACTTCTTTTAAGACAAATTAGCTTGACCAAAATGTAGTTAACTCTGTATCAGCTAAAAACATTGTATTTATTTGCAAACAAACTGTTTCCTACGAACGATTACTGTACTCACGAACCCGAAAGTAGCCATTTAAAACTGTACAATAGTAAACAAAAGCACATGGAGCAGTATGCAAGTTAATAATCATAATAGGAACACACGACAAGTAGGGATGAGCTGAACACCCCCCTGTTCGATTCGCACCAGAACTTTCGAACGGACCGGAAATTCATACAAACTTTAGAACCCCATTGAAGTCTATGGGACTTGAACGTTTGAAATAAAAAGTGCTAATTTTAATGGCTAATATGCAAGCTATTGTCCTAAAAAGGGTTTGGGGACCTGGCTTCTGCCCCAGGGGACATGGATCAATGCTAAAAAATTTTTTAAAAACGCCAGTTTTTTCGCGAGCACTGATTTTAATAACAGGGAAAAAAAGTGAAATATTCCTTTAAATATCGTGCCTGGGGGTGTCTATACTATGCCTGTGAAGTGGCATGTGTTTCCCATGTTTAGAACAGTCCCTGCACAACATGACATTTAACGGAAAAAAAGTAGATTAAAACTGCTTGCGGTTTTAATGTAATGTCTGGTTCCGGCAATACGGATGAAAATCATTGAGAAAAAATGGCATGGGTAGCCCCCCCCCTGCCAATTACCAGCACCTTTGGGTCTTGTTCGGATGTTAAGGGGAACCCCGTACCCAAATAAAAAAAAGGAAAGGCGTGGGGCCCCCAGGCCCTATATACTCAGAACAGCAGTATACAGGCGGTGCAAACAAGACAGAGACTGTGTAGGGTTGTTGTGTTAAGTGGAATCTGTTTGTAATTTTCCACTGGTACATTTTTAAAGTGTAGCTCCAGTCAAAAAATCAATTTTTAAGCTTTTTGGAAAACATAGGGAAGGGTTATCACCCCTGTATAATTTTTTGGGCTGTCTGTCTTTTTTTTTCAAATAGTTTTTATTAGAATTTTAACAGAAATATGATTACAACAAACGTATGGATACAGAGTATACAATGATCACATATTGGAAGAAGTCGAATAGTAAGCAATTCAACACATTGTACACAAGAAGAACAATAACAAAGTACCGATCGTGTACTGTAAGAGTAAGAAAATTTAGCTTACAATGTGCAATTCCATGAGATCAGCAAGGGCAGGGGGAAAGGGAAAAAGAAAAGAAGGGTGGAAAAGAGGAGAGAGGAGATAAGAGATGGTAAGAGATGGAGGAGAACAGTAATGTAGAGTTAATAAGCTAGAATTTGGATAAGCAGGGAAGGGACCCATGGATAATAGCATACCTATATTCGTTATAATTAGAAACTAATAAAATTGAAAATATTCGCAATCAGGAAAAAGAACAACAAAGAGAGGGAAAGGATCTGTCTCTTAATCAGTTCAGAGTAGACCAATCCACCCACGCCTTCCACTGGTTGTCAAAGCTTATTCTAGACCCATTCTTATCAGCTAATAAAGATTCTAGTTTGTAATTTTGTCTGATGATATCGAGAGCTTCTGAGGTGTTGGGAGAGCGGTCGGACTTCCAGTTTCTGGTGATCACTAACCTGGCCGCTAGTAGTAGGTGTGTGATCACTGTACGACACTGAGGGGGGAAGTTTCCAATACCTAGATTCAAAACCGCTAGTTCAGGACTCATTGGTGTTAAGATACCCGAGATGCGCGATATACACCGGAATATGCTCCCCCAAAAACTGGAGAGATGTTTGCAAAAGCAAAACATATGTGAGATGTTGGCAATCTCGCCACATCCCCGCCAACACAGGGGAGAGTTAGATGGCGAGATTTTTGCCATAAGGTACGGCGTCAAGTACCAACGTAAAGCTATTTTCTGTGAGAGCTCCCAGTGGTTCACGCACCTCGTGGATCTATAAATAGCCTGAAATGCTTTGTGCCACTCAGAAGGGGGGAAACTTTGTTAAAATCAAATGCCCATTTAATATAAGGGCGGGAATTAGTAAACGTAAGTTTATCCTGAAATGCTGAGTAAAAAAGGGAAATCCCTTTAGTGTTAGGGGAGGGTAGAACATAATATTTCCATATCTTGCCAGGGATATAAATATCAACATGTGAAGGTTCTAGTGATTTAAGAAAATGGGTTGCTTGCAAATGACCATAGTGATCCCTAGAAAGCAACGCATACTCATCTCGCAGTACTGCGAAAGTTTTAAGGTGATCATCCTGGTATAGATCAGAGATGTAGGAAATACCCCTAGCTTTCCACTTCATATAGTTTGTATTAGGGATCATTTGGGATAGAATTTCTATGGGTACAGTGACTTTAGTAGTGCCGGAGGATGTATCCGACAGTTTGTGTAAGTCCCTCCACGCCAACAGCGAGGCCTGTAGGGTAAGTGGAAGATGGTGTAATGAGAAAGGCCTCCATATGTCTGATAGTAGGAACAATCGCAAATCCTTTGTCGGGCTAAGGGCTTGCTTTATGCCGCACCAGAGGATATCTGGTGAAGGAGAGAGCCAGTGTTTAAGTGAGGTAAGTATGGTCGCCCTATGGTAGTCCTTGAGGTCAATCAGTCCCATTCCTCCCGCTAATCTATGCTTAATCAATAAATGTCTGGAACATCTGGGACGTTTGGCCCCCCAAATATATTTTCTAAGTATGGCATCAAGCGCTTTTAAGTGGGCATGTTTGAGTGGAATGGGTAACGTGCGGAATATATATAGTATCTGAGGGAGAAGCAGCATTTTGAAAGATGCCAGTCTTCCCGACCAAGTAAGCTCCGTTTTAGCAAGTCTATGTATTTCTTTTTCTAATTTAGTAATTAAAGGTGTATAATTAGTGTCCGCTAATTTGAGTGGGTCATCCGTAATTTGTAGCCCTAAGTAGGGGAGACTAGACTTCGCCCATGAGTAGGGAAATTTGTTTTGTAAGCTCAGCTTAAGTTGAGGGGTAAGGTTTAAGCCTAAAATAAGGGATTTTGTAAAATTAACCTTATAGTAAGATATGCGACTAAAATGGTTGAGTATAGAGTGGGCCTGTGGGAGGGAGGATTGAGGGGAGGATAGAAAAAGGATGATGTCATCTGCAAAAAGACTTATGTTATGGGATTTGTCTGCAAATAGGAAGCCCGGTATGTCAGGATGGGTTCTGATTTTTTCTGCGAGGGGTTCTATAAGAAGGTTGAAAATGGAGGGAGAAAGGGGGCACCCCTGTCTAGTCCCATTGGAAATATGGAAGGGGGAAGAAAGCATATTGGACATGTACACCTGGGCACAGGGGGAGGAGTATAGGGCTAGAACCGCAGACAAAATAGGTCCCGAGAACCAAAATCTACCAAGTGTGTGAGACATATAACCCCAGTGTATCCTGTCGAATGCCTTCTCCGCATCCAAAGATAACAGAAGAGAAGGCATCCGACAGGACCCGGCAAACTGTAAAACATTCACAACCCTCCTAGTGGCATCGGACGCTTGCCGTCCCTTCGTAAAGCCCGTCTGTTCCGGTCCAATCAGGGATGGGAGGATAGGGAGAAGCCTCGAAGACAAAATCTTGGCATATAATTTCACATCAGTGTTTAGTAATGAGATAGGCCGGAAATTGGCCGGGGTAGAGGGTTCCTTTCCAGGTTTTGGAATAGTCACTATATATGCTTTGAGCATCTCCGAAGGGAACGAGGCAGAGGACGCTGCTGCAGAGTAAACCTCTTTCAAGGCTGGGGATAAGATTTGAGAAAAAACTTTGTAATAACAATTTGGCAGGCCATCAGGGCCAGGGGATTTCCCATTCGGGAGGGTCTTAGTGACCCGTCGGATCTCAGGTTCGGTGATAGGAGAGTTGAGGATATCTAATTGATCTTGCGTTAGGGTAGGAAGGGAAAGATCAGTAAAAAATTTTTGAATGTCAGGCTCGGTGGGTTGTGGGGTGGTCGGGTCGTTTTTAAGGTTGTATAGGGAGGAGTAGTAATCCGCAAAGGAATTTGCAATATCTAGGGGGTTATATAATTTACTGTTATCACTCTGTCGGATTAAGAAAGGGATATTAGATTTAGTTTTGTGCTCTTTTAGCCTCCGAGCTAACAGTTTACCAGCCCTGTTGCCGGATGAATAGTGTGACAATTTCAGGTATTGGACATGTTTGTCGTATTGTTCTAGTAGTAGGAGCCTGAGATCCGAACGAAGTTTAGTTAATGAATTCATCGTTTTAAGGTTTTTGTTTGTTTTGTTTTGGGCCTCTAGACGTTTGATATCGGATAAAAGGGAATCTATCTTCAGTGTCCTCTGCCTTCTAACCCGTGAGTTCAATTGTATAAGAATACCCCTCATATAAGCCTTATGGGCACACCACATAGTAAAGGGATCAGATACTGTGTTGTTATTAAAGGTAAAATACTCTTGCAAATGCTTTGACAAATAAGACACATGCTGTGGTTGCTGAAGAAGAGAGGGGTTGGCACGCCAAACATTTGCGCATACCGAAGAGCGCTTCTCTTCTACTGTGATGGACACTGGGGCGTGATCTGACCAAGTAATGTCATGAATGAGCGATGATGAGAGTCGTTGCAGAAGTAGTTTGTCCGTTAATATTAAATCGATTCGTGAGTACGAGTTATGCCTAGAGGAGTGGTAGGAATAGTCCCTTTCAGTTGAATGTTGGCAGCACCAGACATCATACAATTCCTCCGTATGGAGTAGAGGTTGTAGAGTAGGCAGGGATCTTTTCGAGGATGA
This sequence comes from Lithobates pipiens, assembly GCF_037356315.1. NCBI lineage: Eukaryota > Metazoa > Chordata > Amphibia > Anura > Ranidae > Lithobates > Lithobates pipiens. The sequence continues at coordinate 353,882,308 of NW_027507758.1, read as the reverse complement.
AGTGGTGTCCAATGTGTAATCGGGTGTGATATTGAAATCTCCACAAACTATCAATTCGCCTTTCTTAAGCAGGTCAACCTTACGAAGGTTTTTTTTCAAAAAACGCAATTGGTGCGTGTTGGGAGCATAAACGTTGACTAAGGTATACAGTCTGTGGTTAAAGGTGCCCACTATGAACAAGTATCGACCATCTGGGTCAGCGTACGTCTCTTGCAACGAGAAAGTTACCGAGTCTTTGATGGCAATTAAGACTCCCTTTTTTTTTGCGGAAAAAGAGGCTCGGAAGATATGAGGGAATCTACAGTGTTTAAAAGTGGGTTCACAAGAAGATGCCCAATGTGTCTCCTGTACACACAATACATCGGAGCCTAATCTTAGAGCTTCTTTCCACAGCGAGGCCCGTTTGGCTGGGTGGTTTAGGCCCCGGACATTAAAAGATGTTAGTGTGAACGACATTGGTCAGGAAAAAGAAAAAATTATAAAGAAAGATCCTTAAAGAGTCCATACCTGCTCCAGGCAATCCAAGATGTATTGAGAAGAAGCGTTGATAAACGGTTGTTCTTGGTCTCGGATAGACCGTCCTCATCCATCTCCGTGGGGAAAGGGGGGGGAAACACAGAAAATAAACAAGAGAAAACAAAAGTCAAAAGAAGGCCAACAATCAAATGGCAAAGAAATAAAAAGGTAGACTCCGTCCGGAATCCGGTGGCAGATGGACTGCACATATTGGTAAAGGGAGGCTCATAGGCTGAGAGCTCCAAGGCAAAGGGATCTCGTTGATCAAATTGCTAGGTTAAGCAAACGGTATATTCAAGGCAGTTATTTGTCATTTTTTTTGTTATGTCTCTTGCGAGATACCACTTGCCAATCCTCACTAGTGTTCAACTCTGAGGCGGCTGGGGTGTTATCTTGTACTGGGAGAATGTCCCACATGCGGAGCAGTTCCAGACCTTCAGCTAAGGTGGAGATTACAGATGTTTTGCCCTCTCTTGTGACAATAAGTTTGGTTGGGTACCCCCATCTGTACAAGATGTTGTGATTTCTGAGTGCTTTGGTGACTGATAAGAGGGACTTACGTTTTTGCATGGTGAGCTGCGAAAGGTCCGCGTATAACTGAATAGCGGAATATTGCGGTGGGGGGCTAGGATTTTTGCGGTAAGCCGCCATGAGTCTCTCCTTCACATGGAAAAAATGTATCCTCATTAGGACATCTCTTGGGGTATTGTCTGGGAGATGAGATGGCTTAGGCAGGCGGTGGATCCGGTCTATGACCAGCTCGGCCTCTGGCGTTGAGGGTAAGAACGCTAACATGAGGTCTCTAGCGTATTGGTGAAGATGAGCCGGTAGGACATTTTCAGGTATGCCCCGTAGTTTAACATTGTTCCTGCGAGACCTGTCCTCAAGGTCGGCAATCTTAGCTTTAAGCCAGGTCACCTCATCTGCTTGCTCATTATGGGAGTCTACCAGGGTGTTATAGGAGGACGCATATTCCCCCATTTTTTTTTCTACGTGGTCAATCCTGCCCCCCAGTTCATTCATATCTGATTTAAAGTTCCTCATGCACTCCATTAGGTCTGAGTGTAGTGAACCACGTAGGGAGATCAACATGTCCTTTAAAGTAGTGTCAGAGATGGGCTGGTTCGTGGTAGGGAAGGAGTTGATGGTGTCAGCTAGTTCCCTCGTGTCATCAAGGGAGCTCTGATGTACACTGACCTTGTCTTCCAGTGGAACAGCCTCTAAATGAGGTCTCGACTTCGCCGGGCTACCGGAGAGAGGAGTTGAGGCAGCCGGAGAGCGCCGCATCGGGCCTACGTCTGAGCCCGGGCTCGGCGTCTGTGAAGGGGATCCGCTCGCGGGAGACGGGGATTCACCGCTGGCGCCATCTTGGGCCTCGCGGCCCGCGGTGGTAAAGAAGAAATCCTGGAGTTTCCTCGGCTGAGAAGCGTTATTCCGCTTGCGGGTCATCTCCGGAGGTCGAGCAGTGATTCAGCTATCCTTTGCTGTGGGTCAGGGTGTTGTACGCCGCCTCGAAGTGTGCTTTCCCTCTATGCTGGAGCGGAGCTCTCGAGTCAGGCGTCCATTACGCTGCGCGCCGGCCACGCCCCCCTGGCTGTCTGTCTTTTTTTTATCTCCCTTCCTGTTGTCTCCTTCCGTTTGCAAGTAGGAGACATTTGTAATTTGGATGTTTGAAAGTAGGGGCCTGCCGTATGTGCTCTGCAGAAATGTGGGCCTAAGGTGTTGGTGTTGCTACAACACTGAAAGCCCTTGAAGTGACTCTTGGTGGGCGCTGGAATGCCCTGCTTTGAATGATTATATCAAGAATTGTAATTACATGCCATTGTTTAACAGTGGTAGAAAAATTGGGCCTTTGGTGGTTGTGGTGGTGGTGGTGCTGGTGCCACAACACTATAAGTCTTCACAGTTACTTTCAGTGGGCACAGGAACAGGCCCTGCGGTGAAATATGATATCAAGAATTGTAATTACTTGCCCCTGTTAAACAGGGGCGGAAAAATTGGGCCTTAGGCATTGGTGCTGATGCCACGACACTGCAAACTCTCCCAGATACTCTAGTTGGAGTGCAGGAATGAGCCCTGCTGCAAAGCATTGCATCAAAAATTGTAATTACATGCCCCTGTTAAACAAAGGCTGAAAAATTGGGCCTTAGGCACTGGTGCTGGTGCCACGACACTGCAACCTCTCCCAGATACTCTAGTTGGAGTGCAGGAATGAGCCCTGCTGCAAAGAATTGCATCTAAAATTGTAATTACATGCCCCTGTAAAGCAGGGGCTGAACAATTGGTCCTAAGCCACTGGTGGCATCACCCAGAACCAAAAATGTTCTTCCAAGCTATCAGCAGGATCATTGAGGAGGAAGAGGATAGTCAGTCAACATAACAAGACAGTCACACAGCATCGGCATAGAAAAAAAATTCGGTTACATCAGCTTCAGGTGCTTGGTAGCTAGTGGTGATCCAAGATTGATTCATCTTTATGAAGGTCAGTCGATCAACCGAGTCAGTGGACAGGCGCACACTGTGATCAGTTACAAAGCCTCCAGTAGCACTGAAGGTGCGTTTCGAAAGAACGCTGGATGCAGGACAGGCCAGAAGCTCAATTGCATACTGTGCAAGCTCTGGCCAGTGATCCATTCTCAAGACCCAGTAAGCCAGAGGATTTTCGGTGGGAAAGGCATCCAAGTCTGACCTTGCTCCTAGGTATTCCTGCACCATGTAAATCAGACTCTGGCGATGGTTGCTGGAACTGATCATACCTTGGGGCTGCGGTTTAAAAAATTGTCTGAATGCATCGGTCAGACAGCCACCTTCTCCACCGCTCCTTCTGTGACTGACGAAGCCTCAGCAACACGTTGTCCAGGACCAGGAGTTTTTAACCTTCCAGTCTCTGGGAATGTGTTGCACAGACCTTTCTGCAAGGCCTCTCTGAGATGTCTCATCCTCTGCTCCCTCTGCGACAGCAAGATAAGGTCCGCAACCTTACCCTTGTACTGTGGATCAAGGAGAGTGGCCAGCCAGTAATGGTCCCTCTCCTTAATCCGAAGAATACAAGGATCCTCCCGTAGGCTTTTCAGGATCAGGGAGGCCATGCAGCGTAGGTTAGCTGAGGCATTCGGTCCGGAGTCCTCTGGGTCACTAAGGACAACATGATCCTCAGCCCCCTCCTTCCTGCCACGTACAAGTGCACTGGTTTCTTGGGACTGTAAATCATCCCTAAAAGACTGCTGCTGCTGATGTTGAGTGCCAGGCTCCACCTCCATACTGACACAAGCCTCCTCCTCCTCCTCCACACCCTGTGTGATGGGTGGGACAGCAGGAACACTGTCTAGATAAAGGGGGCCTTGAGAGGCAAGGAAGTCCTCCTCTTCCTGCCTCTGTTCTGTCTCAAGTGCCCTGTCCATCATTCCACGCAGCGTATGCTCCAACAGGTGGACAAGAGGTACAGTGTCACTGATACATGCACTGTCACTGCTCACCATCCTTGTGGCCTCCTCAAATGGTGATAGGACAGTGCATGCATCCCTGATCATTCCCCACTGGCATGGTGAAACAAAAATGAGTTCCCCTGACCCTGTCCTGGTGCCGTAGTCGCACAGGTACTCATTGATGGCCCTCTGCTGCGTGTGCAACTGCTGCAGCATGGCCAACGTTGAGTTCCACCTGGTGGGCATGTCACATATAAGGCGGTTCTTGGACAGGTTCAACTCCTTTTGGAGCTCAGCCAGCCGAGCACTGGCATTAAATGATCGGCGGAAATTCACACAGACTTTCCTGGACTGCCTCAGGACATCCTGTAAGCCTGGGTAGCTGCCAAAGAACCACTGCACCACCAGGTTAAGTGGAGGAGAGAGGTTTGTCACAACCAGTAGTAGCATTTTGGAGGCGTGGTGGCAGAACAACCTCCAACACTACTGTACCTTGTCCTGCATCCTTTCCAGCTGCCAGAAGAGTGACCCAATGGGCCGTGAAAGATAGGTAATGTCCCTTTCCATGCCTGCTGGACCATGAGTCAGCAGTAATATGCATCTTACCGCTGACCGCCCAGTCCAGAAAGGCATGGACATTGACTTTCACATGCCAGTAGAGAGCTGGAATCGCCCTCCGTGAGAAAAGGTGGCATTTGGGGACCTGCCACTGAGGAACCGCACATTGCACAAACTCACGGAAGGGGGCCGAGTCTACCTGTCACGTACCTTCTAGTAGCGAGCCCGGATTGTGGAAAGAGGCCTCCCTTACAACTCCCACTACCGGTTTCCTGGCAATGTAACAGGGAACACAGGAGTAAGGAGGGGTACAGGTGCCTGGCAGGATCAACAGATGAGTAGGATGGGTAGGTGAAGTTCAGTGGAGCAGGTAATCACAGCGAATGGATCAGCAGGTAATTTATAGCAGATAACATGGTTCAATGGAACAGGTAACTTGCATCAGATGAAAAGCAGTGCAGGGAAGTAGGCAACTTGTAGCAGATGAACAGTGCAATATACACAGGTACTTGCAGCAGATGAACAGTTCAATATGAGCAGGCACTTGCAGCAGGTGAACAGTTCAATAAGACAAGTGACTTGAAGCAGATGAAATATAAACAGGTACTTGCAGCAGGTGAACGGTTCAATACAAGCAGGTTATTTGCAGCAGATGACACAGTTCAATATAAGCAGGTACTTGCAGTAGGTGAACAGTTTAATACAAGCAGGTTACTTGCAGCAGATGACACAGTTCAATGTAAGCAGGTTCACCTTTAGCAGACGGATGGTCAAAGCAAGCCGGGTCAGATATCAGACTGGAAGCGAAGTACAAGGGAACAGGCAGGAGAATCGTCACAACAAGCCGGGGTTGGGTGCAGGCAGATAGCAGATGGGTCACAGGCAGGCCGGGTCAAACAGGAACGAATGCTATGGATCAGGTCTCACAGGTATAACGCTGTAGAGCAGACAGCAGAGACCATTAGCAAGAGGCTAGTTTAAATAGGCCGTTTGGCGCCAACACGGACGCACGCACGTGCCCGCGCACGCGCACCTGCGTACGAATGCGTGCGCGTTCGTACGATCGTGCGTACCCGCGACGATCGGAAACCAGAAGACCTGGAGGTCAGTCTCTTCATGCGATTTTCATGACACTACCACCTGAAAAGGCAGCAGTTGAAATGCTAGCAATTTAGCCAAGCTAGCATTCAACTGCTGGGCATGTGGATGGCTGGGAGTGAACTTCTTTTGACGATCCAGCAGCTGGGGCAGGGAAATTTGCCTGGTACAATCGGAAGTCGGTGTACTGCTAGCAGAGTACCCGCAAGTACTTGGCTGTGACACACCTAATTCTACACCTTCATTCCTCTCAGTGCAGGTTTCAGAGGACTGAAGGTCTAGTGGGGTTGGAGATCCCAGCTGATGAGGATTGGTTTGGGTCTTTAAGGTACGCTTGCCAATGAGCTGCATGGCAGGTCAACATATGTCTGGTCAAGCATGTGGTGCCCAAGCAGCTGATATTTTGGCCACGCAAGATACACTTGAGACATATGTTGCAGATAGCAGTGGTGCAATCTGATTCGCTCATCTCAAAAAAGGCCCACACCAAAGAACTTTTGGAATAACGCGCAGAGGCAGCGCCCTGCACAGGTGGAGCTCTGCGTTGGTGTGCCGCCCCTAAGCTGGCCCCCCGAGGGCACCCTGCCTCGTTGGAGATGTGCCTCCTCCTCCTCTCTCCTATCAGGCACCCACGTGGAGTCAGTGACCTCATCATCCCCTCCCTCTTCATCACTGGAGCAAACCTGGCAGTATGCTGCAGCTGATGGAACATGACTGCCAGATTCCTTCTTGAGCATGCCCTCTCTCTGCGCTCACGCTACTGCCTTCCTCTAGCTGGGTATCATCATCAGAGCCTTCAAAACGCTGGGCATCCTCCTGGAGCATGTACCCAACACTGTGGTCAAACAGTTCAGGGGACTCCTCAGGAGGACATGGTGGGTCTAGGGAAGGAGTGACTGATGACATTGAGACAAGGGAAGGGGACGCGTTGGCAGCTGCTTTGCTAGTACCCTGTGCCTGGGTGAGAGAGGATGAGAAGGATGAGGAGGGCTTGGTCATCCACTCTACCAAGTCTTCGGCATGATGCGGCTCAACACATCCAGCTGCCGAAAATAAGGACAAGCGTGTCCCATGGCCACGTGCTGATGAAGATGCACCTCGTCCACGACCATCACTGTCGTCTCTAGACACAGAGCATGCTTGCCCTCTTTTAATAGTTTGTGACTGTCTGCTTCTCCTTGTTGGCCTTCCAGACATAGTAATGGCCTGCAGGGAGATGAGAAACCAGCAATTGGGTAGCTTTAGGTGCACACTGAGCAGATGGCACAGTACACAGACTGCAATTACTGCAGCGGCCTGCCTGTGTTACAGAAACAGAACACCAGTAATAAAGGGTATTTTCAGGTATATACTGTGCTGGAGGCACGCAACATCCACTTTAACTGCTGCAGATGCCTGTATTACAGAACACCAGCAATAAGGGGTATCTTCAGGTGTATACTGTGCTGAAGGCACGCAACACCCACTTTAACTGCTGCAGATGCCTGTATTACAGAACACCAGCAATAAAGGGTATCTTTGGGTGTATACTGTGCTGGAAGCACACAACACCCACTTTAACTGCTGCAGATGCCTGTATTACAGAACACCAGCAATAAAGGGTAGCTTCAGGTGTATTCTGTGCTGGAGGCACACAACACCCACTTTAACAGCGCTAGGTTCACAAGAAAAGAACACAATGTCCCTGCCTATCCTGCTTTCTCCCTGAATGCCACAACACACTACACAAGGCCGCTGCGCTGAGCTATAATTGGCCACAGGCCTCCTGCATGTGGCCAATTATGGCTCTCCTCGCTGCCGGCGCTGTGATTGGACAAGCACACGGGGTCACAGTGCATGCTTGGCCAATCATGAGCCAGCAATGCACTGCGATAGCGTAGTGCATTGTGGGCCATTCACGACACACGAATATGGTGCGAACAGTCCACAAAGTTCTGAATTTGCCAAACGGACAAACGGCCGGTGTTTGAGTCGAACATGCGTTTGACTCAAACACCGAGCTCATCCCTAAGGACAAGCACTTACTTTTTGAAGCACTTTATTTATCGTTCTGTACTGATCCAGCTTCCTTAATTTTAGGTCTGACTAACGTTTTATTAATTGCTCCTTTGATCGACGTATCCCAAATTTGTGACGCAGACTCTTCACCACTTTCATCATGATTTTGGTTTTTGCAGATTGGGGTTTGGGTACGGCCCACTCTTAGCATCATAGTTGGCCCTCCTCAATATGTGGACCATCTCCACCATCTCCTCAAAGGACATATTGGGGGCCTTAAACCTCCTCCTGGATCGGGACGTTTCGGCCTCCATGCTTTTCTCCTCGTTACTACTATTAGTAGTCACCTGGTGTGTCTCCCCCATGTTCCTCTCCCACTGCAATGAAAGAGACGGGCCGGGGAATCTTCGAGAAAGAAGGTCAGGGGTGGGTGACGTGTGCAAAGTTTCACGCCTGTGCAGTCTATTTCAAGCTAACACGCATTTGTCGTACGTCTGATCTGTGTGTGGAGGAAGACTATGCCCCTTTTTATACACAGGATGAGCTCAGCCAGGAGGAGGGGAGGGGGGGTCTGAAAAGCTTCAGCCAGGAGGAGGCCATGCCCAGTGGCAGCCAGGAGGAGACCGTGCCCAGTGGCAGCCAGGAGGAGGCCTGGCTGCCACTGTTGGCTGGGCCCAGTAGGAGCCTCACCCAATTCCAGGTGCCTCCCCCTCTACCTTACTACCAAAAGGCCCAGGAAGGGGACAATGATGGAGGAGGCAGCACTGGATCTCATTAGGGAAGCCAGTCATTTCCTTAGGAGCTCCCCCAACGCAGAAGAGACCTATGGCTGCTGTCTAGCCACCAGGTTTCTGAAATTGGAGAAGGGCCAAAGCCTCCACTGTGAGGGAATTTTTTATGATGCCCTTCAGAAGGGGTTGGGGGGCCAGCTGACTGAGAACAGCCACATAAATGAGAAAGCCCATCCTCCTCCTCCTCATTCTGCCACGAGTCCACCACCAGAGCCACAGCCTCCAAGGAAGGCTGCAGGGAAGGCTTCAGGGAAGGCTGCAGGGAAGCGTGGAGGAAGGTCTGCAGGGAAGACAAGAAAGTGATGGCCTGGGTTCAGTCTGGTCTGACAGAAGACGCAGGCTGTTGTAGTACCACAGCCTGGGGACAGGTATGTCATCTACTGATGGTCCTGATCTCTGGGCTTTTTTGACTAGATTGTGCTTCCTATTATATGGATTCCTCAAGCTTCCAATTTTCTTTTCCACAGACTTGATGTGTGCCCGGGGGGCCAAAAGGCTTCGCAAATTCCAAAAGTTTCTCTAGCGTTGACTTCCTCTTTATTTTGTTACCCAGAATAAATTGTATTTTCACAAAATACTTTCTTATGTGTTTTTATTCAAAAAAGACAGTTTGTTTGTGAGTAGGCAGGTACATTTAAAAATGACAATGTCAAATTAACAAGGGACACAAACCTCCTTGAGGTTAAAAAATACAAGCTATTGATGTTATTGTGGTAACTTGATTATAACTAATTATATGGAGATCACTAGAACATAATTTTTAAGTAATCGTAAAATTAATCTTTATGAAATAAAAAATGATAAAAGATGAGTATACAAAATAATTGTAAACATTATTATGGAGATCGGAGTTTTAAAAAATAGAATATTATTCATGAGATGAGGATAAATAATGAAGAAATAAGTTTGTGAGAACTCTGTGTGAATATGAACAGCAAAACAACTTCATTCTTCTAGCATTATAAAGAAGAAAATAATGCACTGTATTAAAAGATCACAGAATTAGCAGCGTCAGAAATGTGCTAGCTCCAATATGAACGTTAGTTTTACCACACTGAATGCTCCCGTCTCATACTTGCTTCAGAGCATGTGTTGTTTTTGGTCTGTCGGGACAGCATACAGATGAGCCGTGTTCCCGATAGGAATTGGTTCTGTCGGAAATATTTAGAACATGTTCTATTTCTAGGTCCGTCAGAATAAAAAAAAAAAAAAAAGTCAGATGAGGCATACACACGACCACAATATGCGATGAAAAGCTTCCGTCTGACTTTTTCTGATGGACATTCCGCTCATGTGTACGTGGCATTACTCTACATATTTTTTGGTGCAATAATATGTTTATTTTGTCTAACCCACTTCACAATAAAAAGCAGCTAAATATATTCAAATAAAACAAGAGTATCATATTTGTTTTATCATTCAGAAAATGCCAATTTATACAATTCTAACAATATTGCTAGCTCGTTCTGTGATTATCATAGCTCACTGTATAACCTTAAGCAGAACTAATCTTAACTAGTAGAGTTGGACGAAGAGTTTGGCCTGAGCTTGAGTTCTGGCCAAACATTAGACATGTGCATTTGTTTTCGTCCAAATTCATTTTTGTCCAAATTTCAGGTATTTTCGTTATCGTTTTAACAAACGATAACGAACGTACAGCATCCAAAAACCGAAAGATCCGACATAAACAAATGCTTTATTTTCGTTTTTGTTGTGACAACAGTTAGATATAGATAGGAGATTCGACCTGACGCTGATAATAGCAATCTGTGTCCATCGAACCTGTGGTCGAATGTGCCTAACCTTAGCTCTATTAGTCCAAGATTATTCTACATAAAGAAAAAATATTCGACAGAGAGAAAAGATTCAACATTATAGAGACAATAGCAGAAAAGGTCAAATGTGCCTAACCTAACTCTATTAGTCCAAGATTATTCGACATAGAGAGAAAATATTTGACATGAAGATTCGACAAAGCAGTCGCTGCGAGTGGACATTTATGGTCAAATGCTCCGGCCATAGGCTATAGAAGAATTCTAATGTTAGTTGACTAGTAATAAAAATTAATAAATATAATTATTACTACTGTCATACAACATTATAATTCTACTATAGCTTGTAGGTGGAGCATTTGACCGGAAATGTACGATTGCAGCTTCGTACAGTTTAGCTGCTCCGTCGAATCCTCTTAAAACATTCAACAGACACCATAAGCCTTCAATGACAGATTTGACCTTAATTAATTTGGATTTTTGGACGAATGCATTTTTTTTAACGAAACTAAATAATTAGAAACAATTTTCGGGTGTAACAAAATAAATTTATTTTTCGGACGAAAACGAAATTCCGAAACAAAATATTTCAGTGTGCATATGTCTACCAAACATTGGCTATTCACCCATTCAAAAACACCCTAATTATCAGGGGGCGTTCGACCATTTGTTTGGCCTGCCGACCCACCACAATACACTGTGACATCATACAGTGCATTGAAAGCCCCGGTTGGCAGAAGAGATTAAAGCTTTGCCAACCCAGGGCACAGAGAACTGTCAGAGTCATGATTGGAGAAAGTAATAATGACTGTGCCCAACCATGGCTCATTGCTCTTAGTCCCACCAAATATTCTCCATTCTCCCCATAGCAGCTCTTTGCAGTATGATATTGGTGTGGAGAGAGATAGAACAGGGCACTGTTCAGTGCTACTAGCGAGTTAGTGTGCTATAGTGTTCTATTGTGATTCTATTGTCAGTGTAGAATATCAGTTTAGAATGATTCTAGTGGTAGTGCAGTGTGAGTCTAGTTTGACCATTTATTTTTACTTTAGTGTGAATCTAGAGATGCTGCAGTGTGAGTGAAGTTTGACCATTCATTTTTATTTTAGTCTTTTTTTTTTGTCTGGGCAGCTTTCCTGAATATTTTTTTGTGTGTGTTACTGCATGTTTAACACAGTATATTTCAGTTTGTTAGTAAACCTTTAATGCGGTATATTTTAGTGCATTACTGTTTGTTTGACACAGTATATTTCAGTGTGTTAGTGCATGTTTAACGCAGTATATTTCAGTGCGTTACTGCATGTTTAACACAGTATATATCAGTGCGTTAGTGCACGTTTAACTCAGTATATTTCAGTGCATTATTGCATGTTTAACATAGCCTATTTCAGTGTGTTAGTGTGCATTAATGTAGTATATTTCAGTGTGTTAGTGCATGTTTAACGCAGTATATCTCAGTGCATTAGTGCACGTTTAACGCAGTATATTTCAGTGCACGTTTAACAAAATATTTTTCAGTCCGCTACTGCACGTTTAATGCAGTATATGTCAGTGCATTACTACACATTTAACACAGTATATTTCAGTGCATTATTGTTTGTTTAACATTACTGCACATTTAATGCAGTATATTTCATTGCCTTAGCGCACGTTTAATGCAGTATATTTCAGAGTGTTAGTGCACATTAAATGCAGGATATTTCAGTGCATTAGCGTACGTTTAATGCAGTATATTTCAGTGTGTAGGTGAACGTTTAATGCAGTATATTTAAGTGCTGTATATTTCAGTGCATTCGTGCACGTTTACCACAGTATTTTGCAGTGCGTCAGTACAGATTTACTGCAATATATTGTAGTGTGTCTATGTAGTGAGTACTCATGTTACTCATGCACACCACTTTCTATTGATTCAAATGCATCCATGTACACATTTCCACATCTATATTACATTATGTTAATAATAACACCCCCCCCCATTATGTCTGGTATGCAAACAATGAGAAACAGATGTTTTAATGACACTGTGAGGGGGCCGGCAGCATATATGTCCACAGGCAAAGCTGGACTTGGTCCGTCCTCAAGCAGGGCACCCTTTCCTCTGTTTAGTGATGTTGCCCAATACCCATGCTATCCAGTCACAGCATGCAAAGAATGTGGTGCACTGGCTTATTAAACCATCCTCATCCTTCTCATCCTCTGTCACCCAAGCAGAGATTAGTGCAGAGTCTACTGCAGCTGCCAGAGTGGCTTATTCTGTCTCCTTATCCACAGCTACTCTGGTCATAGCCCCAGCATCATGCATGGAGGAGTCAGCTAAGTTATTTAAATACAGCATCAGCCACTTGCTCCTTGATAATGCACAGCCATTATTTGATTCAGATCTTGGTTCTGAGGATGAAGAAAGTAGGAACATGAGCTTACAGAGAAGGGAGAACACTTGTAAACAACAAATTGGCAGCCATGTTCCCCCAGCCACAGCGTATTGCCAAGTTTCCTCCTGTGATAATGAGGATGGAGGGGATGATGATGATGAGGTCACCGACACGATTTGGATGCCGGATAGAGGAGGAAAGCAAGAGTGAGGCACAACCCCAAAGAGGCAGACATCATGAAAGAGTAGAGAGTAGCCACCCTATTCCACCAAATTGTGGAGCTGTTATCTCTTGGCCCACTTCTCACCGCTCAACTGTTTGGGCCTTTTTAGCACATGTGAAGCTGATGGCACTGGAAAAAACACTATCTTTTTGATGTGATAGTATATTTCTAAATATAAACTTGTGCTAATGGAAACAACTAAGTAATAATAAATTGCAGCTGCTGTACACAAGGTTCTAATCACTTGAAGGAATGTGGATAAGAAAATACAGTGCTCACAACACACAATATTAGTGAAATAAACAAAAAAAGTCCAAACAAATAAATCTGAAGTGTTGATCTACAGTGGAGTAAGTGCAAGAAATGCTTCATAAACTTGCAGGAGCACAGTGATACCCCCTTTTGTATCCCCACTCACCAGAACAGGACGACCCCCATCTTTTCAGTCCAGGGGTCACTTCAGGCTTATAAATGATATCCCACACACATGGATTGATGTCAAAACATCAGATGATAGATTTCCATTAGAATGCTCTCAGCAGGATAAGCAGGCACCCAGAAATAAAAAGAGGATGGACCAATAGGGAAGTACTGTTATAAAAATGAACTTAATGCACATAAGGATCGGTACTTACAAAAAAGATGCTTAAAAACAAGCACAGATAAAAAGCTGTAGATACCGGAAGCAGCCGTACAAAGCGTGCGTTCCACAGAAAGTGGACATTAATCGGAACATGAAATGATGCCAATGCATTTCGCCCAGCCTCAGGGCGTCATCACGGATCGTGATGTGCAGCTGCTTCCTGTATCTAGTATCTACAGCTTTTTATCCATGCTTGTTTTGAGCATCTTTTTTGTAAGTACCGATCCCTAAGCGCATTAAATTAATTTTTATAACATTACTTCACTATTGGTCCATCCTCTTTTTATTTCTGGGTGCCTCCATATCCTGCTGAGAGCCTTCTATTGGAAATCTATCATCTGATGTTGCTTCCTCGATCTATCATGTTTTGACACCAATCCATGTGTGTGGGATATCATTTATAAGCCTGAGGTGACCCCTGGACTGCAAAGCTGGGGGTTGCCCTGTTCTGGTGAGTGGGGATACAGAAGGGGGTGTTACTGTACTCAAGTTTATGAAGCATTTCTTTCACTTACTCCACTGTGGATCAACACTTCAGTTTTATTTATTTGGACTTTTTTTGTTTATTTCACTAATATTGTGTGTTGTGAGTGCTGTATTTTTATCCACAAAGAGCACCTGAAAGCCGCACAAAAGGGATGCAATTATTCTCCTTCTGAATCCTCACCTTTCTAGTCTAAACCCACTATACCTCATGGCCTCTCAGCACACTCCACTGACAGGGATGATGGTATAGCTCAGGGTGTCTCAGGTCCTTGCAGCATGTCTGCCATTAGCAAGCCACCAGCTGTAGACTATGGCAGGCAAATTTCTTTGCCCAAGCTGCTACAGTGAAAAAAAAACTTACAGTCACTGCCACCCACATGCCAAGCATCTAAAGCCTTTCATTCTGGTGCCCCCATCAGTGAATTTGCAGAATGTGCTGTACCACAACGGCAGGTTCCCAGTTGCCATTTCTTTTCACGTAATGCCATTCCAGCTCTCTACCATCATGTGGAAGGAAATGTTGTGGCATCCTTTGGCAAGGTAGTCAACAGCAAGGTCCATGTTACTGCTGAAACATGGCCCAGCAAGCATGGTCAGGGATGATATATTTTGTTCAAACTGGGTAACTCTGCTTGTAACTTGGAAGGATACAGGATAGGGCTCAGTGCTGCAGCTTGTGCTACCACGTCTCCATTAGTCATATGCAATTTGTTTAGTTCTGAATTTGTTTTTTAACACATTTTTACAAATTCGTTAATTCTGAATTTCCGAATTTCCAAATTTTTCAATTTCCGAAATTTCAGAATTTCAAAATTTGCAAAATTATGAGTTTCCGAATTTCCAATTTTCGGATTTCTGAATTTCCGAATTTCCGATTTCTCGGATTTCCGAATTTTCTGATTTTCAATTTTCCGAATTTCGAATTTCTGAATTTTCGAATTTCCAAATTTTCAAATTTCGGATTTCCAAAATTTTGAATTTCCGATTTCAAAATTTCGATTTTCGAATTTTGGATTTTCAGATTTTCGGAATTTGGAATTTTCAGAAATTCGGAAATTCAAAAATTAAAAAATCTGAAATAAAGAAAGAACATCTGTTTAATTTGAAATAATAACTAACTATTAAATAATAGGTATTTAAATTCCCTTTCAAATTTGTCTGTTAGGGAATGTAAGAATTTTCCGAAGTTACGAATTATCTGAAATAACGAATGCCACATCTAACCAAATGGAACGTAAAAAATCTAATAATAATAAAACCTTTTTATTATTATTAATTATTTATTATTAATTATTTATTATTAATTTGTTCCGTTAATTTTTTTTAGATGTGGCATTAATTTTTTCAGATAATTCATAACTTCGGATAAATTCGTACTCATTCATTTAATAGTTAGTTATTAATTAAACTAATTTTCTTTTTTTTCAGATTTTCTAATTTTTAGATTTTTAAATCTTTGAATTCCCAAATACCGATAATCCAAAAATTCGGAAATCCGGAGTTCCAAAAATCCAAAACTTCAGGATTACGAAAATCTGAAAATTGGAAATTCGGAAATTCGGAAATCTAAATTCTAAATTTCGGAAATCCAAAAATTCGAAATTTGGAGATTTGGAAATCCGAAAATCTGAAATTCGGAAATTCGGATATCTGAAAATTCGAAATTCGCAAATTCGCAAATTTGGAAATTCAAAAATGCAAAATTCTGAATTTTTGAACTAATTTTTTGTCAGTGCACATGTCTAGACTCCATACAGCTAGTAATGAGGATGCGAGATTTGTCAGCTCCACCCCCTCTTTTTTCTCCTCCTCCATGCCATTCTCTGCTGAATTGTCATATGAACCCCTAAGTGTTCAAGGGGCTATTCAATGAGTCAGGCTAAAAGGTGCCACGCAGTGCTTCAGCTAATATGGCTAGGGGACAGGAGCCACACAGGAGCAGAGATTCTTGCAGTTCTGCAGGTGTAGGCCCAAAGGTGGTTTACGTCACACCAGCTGGAGCCAGGAATGGTGGTGTGTGATAATGGCACAAATCTCCTGTTCACCCTTAGGCAAGGAAAGTTGACACATGTACCATGAACAGCACAGTCCTTAATTTGGTGGTGTAGCGTTTCTTAACCACTTCAATACCGGGCACTTAAACACCTTCCTGCCCAGACCAATTTTGAGCTTTCAGCGCTGTTGCACTTTGAATGACAATTGTGCGGTCATGCTACACTGTACCCAAATGAAATTTTTATCATTTTTTTCCCACAAATAGAGCTTTCTTTTGGTGGTATTTGATCACCTCTTACGGTTTTTATTTTTTGCGCTACAAATAAAAAAATACAGAAAATTTAGAAAAAAATATGTTTTTTTTTGTTTCAGTTTCAAAACTTTGTAAATAAGTATGTTTTCTCCTTCACTGATGGGCACTGATGGGGCTACACTGATGGGCACTGATAAGGCGGCACTGATGGGCACCAATGATGTGGCACCAATGAAGTGGCACTGATGAGGTGGCATTGAAGGACACTGATATGTGGCAATGATAGGTGGGACTGAAGGGCACTGATAGGCGGCACTGATGGGTGGCACTGATGGGCGACATGGATGGGCACTGATAGGTGGCACAAATTGGTACAGATAGCTGGCACGGATTGGCATGGATGGGCGGCACAGATGGGCATGGATAGGCGGCACAGATGGGCATGGATAGGCAGCACAGATGGGCATGGGTGGGCACTGATAGGTGGCATGGATGGGCACTGATAGGCGGCACAGGTGGACACTGATAGGCGGCACAGGTGGGCACTGATAGGCAGCATTGTATTATGTTATACTGTACTAATGGGTGCCAATCAGTGCCAAACAATAATGCATGCCAATCAGTGATGCCAATTTTGGGCACTGATTGGCATACATTATGGGCACTGATTGGCATCCATTTTGGCACTGACTGGCATCCCTCGTGGTCTAGGGAGGATTACCTTTTGCTGGGCATCCCTGGTGGTCTGGTGGCATCCCTGGTGGTCCAGTGTGGGCATCCATGGGGGGGCTGTGCTGATAATCGATCAGCACAGACCCCCCCTGTCAGAGGAGCAGCCGATCGGCTCTCCTCTACTCGTGTCTGACAGACGCGAGTGAGGAAAAGCCGATCACCGGCTCTTCCTATTTACACTGTGATCAGCCGTGATTGGACACGGCTGATCACGTGGTAAAGAGTCTCCATCAGAGACTCTTTACCGAGATCGTAGTTGCCGGGTGTCACACTGACACCCCGCAACAACGATCGCCACAATGCGCGCCCCCGGGGGCGCACAGCGGCTCATAATCCTGATCACGTCATATGATGTCTGATCAGGATTATGCAACCACTTTGCCACCCTCAATTGCCTATAGGGCGGGCGGCAAGTGGTTAAATAAGTACCCAGGATTGGAAGATCTGCTAAAGCAGACAATGCTTTTTTTACATGCCAATGGCTGCTAATAAAGGATGCATGCACTGTACTGTCAACATTTGAAGAGGTCACAAAGATGATGAGCCGTGACAATCCATGCATCAGTGACACAATCTCTGTGTGGCATTATGGACAGGGCATTCGAGGTAGAGCAGTGGGAGGAAGAGGAGCACTTCTTTTCCTCTCAAGGCCTACTTAAAGTGACACCATTCTTGCCATGCCACAGAACACACAAAAGGAGAGGGAGGAAGAGCAGGAGGATTCAATCAGTTTTGGAGGCATTGAAGCAGATCAAGACATACGTCAACCCTTAACAGATGGTTTTTCCATCCCCAGAATCTTTGGACGTAGTACGTAGCTGGGAGAAGACAATTCCAGATACTGTAATTGTCAGTGACTAACTACCTCATTCTTGAAAGCCTGCAAAAGGACCCGAGAATACGTGGCATCAGAGAGAAGAATCACTATTGGTTGGCATCCTTTGTTGACCACCGTTACAATGGGAAAGTCTCTGAACTCATCCTGTCCCCACAGAGGGAGCAGAAGATGAAATCTCTTGAGGACATTTTAACCACTTAAGCCCTGGACCAATTTGCAGCCAAAGGACCAAGCCCCTTTTTGCGATTCGGCACTGCGTCGCTTTAACTGACAATTGTGCGGTCGCGCAATGTCGCTCCCAAACAAAATTGGCGTCTTTTTTCCCACAAATAGAGATTTCTTTTGGTGGTATTTGATCACATCTGCAGTTTTTATTTTTTGCGTTATAAACAAAAATAGAGCGACAATTTTGAAAAAAATGCAATATTTTTTACTTTTTGCTATAATAAATATCCCCAAAAATATATAAAAACCTTTTTTCCCTCAGATTAGGCCGATACGTATTCTTCTACATATTTTTGGTAAAAAAAATCGCAATTAGAGGCGCATGCGCGAGGGATCCAAGATGGCCGCCAGTGCCTGATCCTCCGCGCCACGCCGGACCAGGGGAGCTTACAGGACGGTGAATTCCTAGCCAGGAAGGGGACACTACGAGGCCCTTGTCCCCCGATAGCCCAGGGATCCCCACCGTATGTCCGCTGCAGCGACCAGGCGAGATCTCGGGCCGCAATTCGAAGCGGCCTCCAGAGCGGGGTGTACCAAGATGGCCGCCGCGGCCGAAGCACACAGACAACGTGCAGCACACAGCGCGGAACACGGCGCTGAACACAGGCAAGTGCTATCCCCGGCCATCCTGAATTATACTCCCACAAACCAGGGGAACTTTCCCACGCACGGAGCCCCATCTCCGGCCTCCACAGAGTCCTTGATAGGCATGTCTATGGCAGACCAGGCCTTGTCTCCTGCGGAGGATTGCAGGCCTTCATTCCAAGGCCCCTTCTTAGCAGAACAGTTCCCTCAGGAACAAGACTTGTCCACAACAGACCTTTTTATCAAACTCTCGTTGTTACTTGAAAGGGGATTGGCCTCCACGGCAGCGAAAATTACTGGGGAGATTAAATCTGACCTACAAAACATTGGTCAAAGAATAGAAGCTATAGAATCTAAGCTTGATGTTACGGCCGCAGTTGCCAATCAGAACTCTGACTTGATACATTCCATGCAGGACCAGTTGGACACAGCGCTATCGCGAATTGACGACCTTGAGAACAGGTCGAGACGTTATAACTTCAGAATCAGAGGGCTGCCGGAATCCATCACAGACGTGACTGCTGCCACCCAAGACCTGATCAAATCGTTATTGCCCAATATTGATCCTCAGCGACTGGAGCTGGATAGAGCCCACAGGGCCCTGGGCCCTCCCAGGAAAGATGGCCTGCCCAGAGATGTAATAGTTAAGCCGCATCACTATGCAGTAAAGGAGGAAGTAATGAAGCAGGCCCGTATGGCCCCACAGGTGACATGTCAAGGTCATGTGATTCAAGTGTTCGCAGATCTGGCGCCGTCGACCATCCAACGCAGACGTGCTCTGAAACCACTTCTGAATGTTCTTATTCAGAAGGACATTAAATATAAATGGGCATTCCCCTTCGCAGTTAAGTTCGCACATATGGGAGCAAACTACTCCTTCGCCAACTTTTCCTCTGGTGAACAAATCCTTCTACGTCTGAAGCTTATCTCCCAAGATGCCGGCATGGACACATCGGCTCCTCCACCTCCGTCGGCAAAAAGACCCCCCCCGATCAGCCCATCAGTTCCGCTCTGGTCCAAATCCAAGTCTCGACGCTCCGGTGACAATGGTCACACCTGAAATTCTTTGATCAAGTTCATTTTCTACTTCTCCCGTGATCAGAGTTGGTCGCGCAACTCGTCTCTCATCTGGTTGACTGTTCCTGGGTATCCGTACCCCTGAAACCTCCCATGTTTGGGAAAAAACTTGTGTCTCCTACCATACCACCGGAACTCCTCTGTCTCCCTATTTCCCACCTTTTTGTGGCTTTTGTTTTGAGTTTGTTGGATACTAGTTTTTTCCTTCCTCATGGTACAAGAGGTTTGTCTTCATGGTACATGAACGTAAGCTGAACATGACTGTTCGAATCAGATACGAGGGGAAGGGGAGGGAAAAGGAAAGGAGAAATAGAGGAAAGAAAAAAGTGTGGGAAAAGAGAAAGGAAAAGGAAGGGGGAAAAATTTCTGTTTTGGGTTTTTTCTCTTTTTTTTTCTGTATTTTTTATATACTATTTGCTCCTTTATGGGACTACTCCCATGAGTGGTCCTCATGTTTGCAACACAAGTTAATGTTTTATCCTTTGTTTCATGTATGTTCCTGGTGGTATTTTCACATTTTATTTCTTCAAGCCGTCTTAGTGTTATGCTATTTACATTTTTCAGAAACCCCCTGGTCCGGGGCGGTACACATGTGCCTCTGCCTACCCCCTGCAACCCTTCGGGATTTCAGGGGCTAGGACTTCCGAGAGCATGCTCTCGGCGATTTTTCTTTTCTCTTTGGAGATTTCTGACTCTGGAGCTTCTCTCTCCCCTCCGGAGTCAGGTGCTTTTCTTGGGAGACTACTTTCTACTCTCTTCCCTTCCCCCCCCTCAGGTAGAATGATTTGTGTTTGCTATTCTGCCCTCACTGTTTGTTTTTCGATTAGCAGGTTCTTCGCTATTAGAGATGGTGCTAGCATGACTCTCTTCGAAAATGGAAATCTCCTCTTAGGTGCCAGAAATTTTCTACTACTGGTAGGTGAAGATGTGTGTGCCCGAGTTCCGATCCTATGCTCCCATGGCTGATACCATTCCTAAGCTGTTGAAGCTAGCTTCTCATAATGTGCAAGGGCTAAATTCTCCCCTTAAACGCAAGAAACTATTCAGCCTATACAAATCCCTTAGACTGGATATTTTATTTCTACAGGAGACGCATTTCCCGAGCCGGTACAGCCCACCTTTCCTGCATGCCAACTATCCCCAATTTTTTCTTGCGAATGCCGAGAACAAGACAAGAGGAGTTGCAGTTCTCCTGGCGAGAGACTGTAACTTCACTCTGACCTCTGTTTTCAAGGACCCAGATGGCAGGTTTATCTTAGTGAAAGGCCTTGTGGAAGGGCAACTGTATTCTCTGATTTCATACTATGCCCCTAATAAGGGGCAAGACAAGTTTTTTGTGAAACTCTTCCACACCCTTAACCCTATGCTCGAAGGTAAAGTGATTCTTGGGGGGGACTCTAACGTAACTTTTGAACAGGAACTAGACAGAACTAGACCCTTAGGGCAACAGCTTATTCGTCCACGCAAAGTCAGCCACAGAATAGCAAAATTATTACACTCTCAGGGCTTAACTGATGCATGGAGGGAACTAAATCCGTCCACTAGAGATTACACGCATTACTCTGCTCCCCATAACACATATGCTAGGATTGACCATCTTTTTGTTCAAAGTCATGCGCTCCCCGCTGCTGAGCGCTCTTTGATAATAGACACGGTCCTTTCAGATCACGCGATAGTAGCGCTGTATCAACGCCTCACCTCCCAATCCACGGGCTTTAAGACTTGGAGACTTAATGAATCCCTCCTGACAGACCCTAGCAGAATCCCCGAGTTAGAATTAGCCCTACAAGATTACTTCAAACGCAACACTCCTAAAGATACTTCTATGGAGACAGTATGGGCGGCGCATAAGACAGTGATTAGGGGTGAATTCATAAAGCTGGCCACTCACCTAAAAAGGGAAAGAACCTCTGCAATCACCAGATTGGAACTGGAATACGCAAATCTCAGAGCGGAACATAAAAAAAACCCCCTAAAAGAGAACATCCCACAATTGGACAAAATAAAGCTAGAACTGAACCTAGCCCTCACGACCCGTGCGGAGAAAAGTATCAGATGGAGTGGGAATAAATTTTACACTCAAAAGGATAAAATAGGTTCTATGCTTGCCTCTAAACTATCCCCCAAACAGAGAGCGCACAGTATGCCCCACATCAGATTACCAGGGGAGGGTCTTTCGTCTAATCCAACGAAAGTCCTGGAAGCTTTCCAAATTTTCTACTCCGATCTCTACTCCGCTCCTAAGACTGACCCCTTAGATGACATCAACTCCTTTTTAGACACGTTACCGATTCCTCGTATCTCTAATGCACACCGGGAAGTCCTCGAAGCCCCCTTTACAGAAGAGGAGGTTCTTGCAACTGTGAAAGAACTGAAAAATAACTCAGCCCCTGGACCGGATGGGCTATCTAACGCCTATTACAAAAAGTTTGCAAATATTTTAGCACCACACTTGGCCAAATTTTGTAACCATAAAACCAAAGGAGACCCGCTTGATCCTCTTCTTAACTTAGCTTTTATCTCTGTAATTCCCAAGCCGGACAAGAATCCTGAAATTGTAGACAATTACCGCCCAATCTCACTCATTAATTGCGACCTTAAGATCCTAACTAAAATGTTAGCAAACAGACTAGCTTCTTTCATATCCATATACGTCAATAAAAATCAGGTGGGGTTCATCCCCGGACGACAAGGGCCAGACCAAATCCGAAGGGCTATTGATATCATTTCGATATTACAATCGAACTGGGACGGTGGCCCTAAACAGGAAGGTATGCTCCTTTCGCTAGACTTAAAAAAAGCTTTTGACTCGGTCTCCTGGAACTACCTCCATTTGCTCCTGGACAGATGGGGATTTGGGGATAGGTTCATGGGGCTGATCAAATCCTTATATTCCACTCCTCAAGCCAGAATACGGCTTCAGGGTCACTATTCAGAACCTATTCAGATAGCACGAGGGACCAGGCAGGGGTGTCCTCTCTCCCCGCTGATTTTCGCCTTAGCAATTGAAACTCTGGCTATAGCACTGAGGGAGAATCATAACATAAAAGGAGTAGACTGCGGATCGCAAACGCACAAATGTGGCTTATATGCCGATGATATTCTTCTGTTTATTACTTCCCCTATCACCTCCCTTCCAAATCTACTTCAAACCCTGGGAGAGTTCTCTAAAATCTCTGGCCTACAAGTGAATTATAAAAAATCCCTGGCGATGAATATTTCGCTGAAACAACAACTGGTTATTCAACTGCGTCAGTCCTTTCCTTTCGAATGGAATGACACAGCCATCAAATATCTGGGAGTGTACTTAACACCTAAAATCGAATCCTTATATAACGCTAATTATCCCCCGATGATAGCTAAGTTAACCTCAGATCTTAAAACTTGGGTCGGATACAATTTATCACTGTTAGGAAAAATTAATTCTATCAAAATGACCCTCTTGCCTAGACTCTTATATTTATTTCGTTCCCTGCCCATTCCTATCATCAGAAAGCATCTGAAGGTATTCCAGAGTAAGCTACTTAAGTTTGTATGGGGTAAAAAGGGGTATAGGATACCCCAAAGTGTATTGTTTCATCACAGGAAGAAAGGAGGACTCGGTCTTCCCAACCTCCATTACTACTTTATAGCCGCTAGACTATCACAGATTTCGATTATTTACTCCAAGTTTGAAAAGCCAGATTGGGTTGGGATCGAGAGACATGCTGCCCCACGTCACACTTTAGACTTTTTATTGTGGACCTCTCCTAAGGAGAGACCCCCGATATTAGCACCCACTCTATCACACTCTCTAGCCCTTTGGGATAAGATTCGCAATTGGGACTCCATCTCATCTTCGTCCACTCCGTTAGCACATCTGTTTAATAACCCGGCTTTCCCCCCAGGTCAAAATATAGCTGCATTTAAATGGTGGCTGAACAAAGGGCTGTACCGGATCGGGCACTTCTTTTCTGGGTCTGGACCTCTCCCTCTGAAACACTACATTAAAAAGCTAGAATTGCCACAGTCGGAGCGGTTCAGATTCCATCAAATCTCCCACTTCCTACATTCTATCTGGCCCGAAAAACCTTTTCCTCCTAGTTTCACAGAATATGAGACATGGTGTGGTCAGGGCCCGGAGCAGAGGGGAGGTATCTCTTGCATATACTCTTCAATGACGCAGCCCAAATCTAAGACATCGGTTATGACCAAATGGGAAGAGGATCTCCAGTTTAACTGGGAACTGGAATCCTGGCACACGGCGATCTCGGTGGCCTACAAAGGGATACTAAACACGTCTTTAGTAGAAGCTAGTCTAAAAGTTATTCTACGATGGTACTACACCCCGGCTAGGCTGGCCAACATATACCCTTCTGCTGATCCGCTGTGCTTCAGGGGTTGTCACCTCAGGGGTACTCTGGTCCACGTGTGGTGGGAATGTCCCCGGTTAAGATCATTTTGGGTGAGAATTTTTAAAATTATAGACGGGATCGCTGGGTGCCGGGTCCCCCGGTCCCCTACCATTGCTCTTCTTAACGCTCCAATCATCAAGATCCCCAAGCATTCCATGAGTCTGATCAGATTTATTCTAATAGGAGCCAAACTCACCATCGCAAAAGCTTGGAAACAACCCTTAGTTTCGGTCAAGGCAGCTAAAAGGAAAGTCTCCTGGATCATGGCTCAAGAGAAAATTGCTAGCATTATATCTGATAAACGTGATAAATTTGACATTGTTTGGGAACCTTGGGCTAGGCTCATGGGCATCCCCCTATTCCACGCCCCATTGGGGCTATGATCATCAACTATTACTCATAAAGCATCAGATCTTGGGTAGATAGCAAAGTCCTTTGGTTTATTTATGACTCATTCTACTGGATCCCCCTCCCCCTTACCTTTCCCCCTCTTTTCCTTTTCTTCTCCCTTCTTTACTTCTCTTTGTGGTTATGTTTGGCTTGTATGGCCGACATTTGAGCTTAAATGTTCTCTTTTGGTTTTTTTTTTTTTTTTTTCACATGTCTTTATTATGATGTCAGATATGATCCGTTGGGTGGGTTTAGGGGTGGGGGGATTGGCCTCCTACTAATGGGGGCCCTCTGGCTAGGTCCCTCACTCGGTACAGCATGATCCCGCAAGGGGTACCGGGTGGCCCAGGGACCACTAGGGTGTTCTCCTTACCCCAGGTCATGGAATTTGTAGGGTACTTCTGTAGAATGTTTTTTTTCCCTGAACGGTGCTCTACCTTCAAGAGTGCTGGTATATGTCAGGTTCCAGGACCTTGATAACCCTAAGTTGGTTAGATCAGTCTTGAAAAGACATTGTTTTCCTATGTTCAAATATTTGATGGTGCATGGTTCAAATGCTTTGTTAAATAATCTGCTGGCCATGTGGGCCTTTCTTTTGTAACATAAGCTGTTTTCAAAAATAAAATATTTTGAAAGTAAAAAAAATCGCAATTAGCGATTATTGATTGGTTTGCGCAAAAGTTATAGCGTTTACAAAATAAGGAATAGTTTTATAGCATTTTTTATACATTTTTTTTTTTACTAGTTCTGGCGGCAATCATTGATTTTTATTGTGACTGCGACATTATGGCGGACACATCGGACATTTTTGGCACATTTTTGGAACCATTGTCATTTATACAGCAATCAGTGCTATTTAAATGCACTGATTCCTGTGTAAATGACACTGATCGTCCTTCCCTACAAAAGGGAACAGATGATCGGTGACAGCCACACAGGGAAGCACAGGGAGAGGTTTGTTTACACAGACCTCTCCTTGTTCTTCAGCTCTATGACCCGATCGTGGGACACCAGCGGCGATCGGGTCTGCTGGTCCCGTGGCCACAGTCACGGAGCTCAGGACCAGCTGGGCACTTAAAAAGCAACATGCAGGTATGTGCTTGTGCTCAGCTGTGCCCTTCTGCCGATGTATATCGGCATGAGGCGGTCCTTAAGTGGTTAAGGAGGAACTTATGTAATGCCTTTCCCGACTCTAGTAGGTTACAGTCTGGTGCAAAACATAGTTTTGAGGCTTCTGTTGGTCAAGAGAGGAGCAGTGTAGAAGGGAGCTGTCTGAGTGATGCATTTCAAATATTTTTTAGTCCTTGGTGCCCAGGGCTGTCAGCTTCCACATTCCATCTGCAGCATCTGCATCATATGGTGGGACATTATCTAGGGGCAAAAACAGACATAGAGAGCTTTCCAGTTGATGATCTACTGGGTTAATGGGTTATGAGAATAGACCACTGGCCAGAACTTGTCCAGTATTCAAATGAGCTGCTGGGCTGCTCTGCATCCAGCGTGCTTTCCAAATGGTCATTCAGTGCTCCTAGAGGTTTTGTTACTGATAATAGAATGCATCTGTCCACAGACTCCATGGACCGTCTGAAATTTATCAAAATTAACCAGTTTTGGATTACCAACAGCTATGAAGTCCCTGATGTTGATGTCACTGACTAAGTAGTGTAGGTTTAATGGGCACAATTAACTCCCAAAAAACAATTTTTACAATCGAGCTGTTGGGCAGTGGCACGCCCTGCATATATACATATTCATATATATATATATATATATATATATATATATATATATATATATACTCCACATCCAGTGTAGACTATGTATACAGTGCAGGCAGTCTATATATATATAGTATCTCACAAAAGTGAGTACACCCCTACATTTTTATAAATATTTTATTGTATATTTTCATGTGACAACACTGAAGAAGTGGCACTTTTCTACAATGTAAAGTAGTGAGTGCACAGCTTGTATAACAGTGTAATTTTGCTGTGTTTATCAGGTGCTAAAGTGCTAAAATTAGTGCCTGTATAGCACCTGAAAAAATCAGCTTCTTTCACTCCAGTGTAAAAGACCAATGGGGCAGTGCTGCAATATCACCGGCAAAACGCCACACCATTTTTTGGGAGGATTTAACCCCTTTTTGGCAGCTCGTGGGGGGTTAAAGCCACCCTGCTAGCGGCGGAATATCGCCGCTAAAATGACAGTAAAATCGCGCTAAGAATAGTGCCACTTTACCGCTGACACCCCCCATGGTTTATGTGAAAGGGCTCTAAGGGGAGTGGTTAATTGTTCAAAGGCATGTATTTAATTGTCTATACAAACTCCCCTAGGAGCTTCCCCCTGCTGATGGTGGTTTGCGTGTGGATTTTGTGAACATAAGTGGAATTTTAAACTAAAGTGGAGAGTTAATAACCAGGAGTTGAAAATAGTTAAGTTAAGACAGGAGTCTTCTAACCTGTGAGTAACATCTTAAACTTCCTACAAGTAATTATATTGTAATTGGGAAATGAGTGCTAGCGGGGTTGAAGGTTTTTCTCAGTGCACATTGTGCCACATGTATGCAAGAATGGTGAAACAGATCCAGGATGGATACCACTGTGACAGATGTGAGTGTGTTACCCTTCTGGAAGCTCACATTAAAGATCTGGAGGAGCAAGTTGCAACACTGAACGGGGTCCTCTGCTTGCTGAGTAGGGTTGATGTGGAGGGGCAAGTCAGGATTATCAGAGAGGAATATGGGTTAATGTGGTTAGAGAGAGTGGAAGGGGCTCGCAGAAAAGGAAGGTGTCAGAGAATCAACAGACTTCAACGTCGGTGCTTCCCTGTGTGCCTGCGGGGTAGATCAGTGCAGAGGCGCACACGGGTGCGCGATACGGCGGGTTTGCACATCACGTGATCACTCTGGCAGGCCTATAAAGGCAACCATTTGCTCTGTGTCTTTGCTGGTTTGTCTCCTCAGCTCACCTGTGTTCCTCTGCTTCCTGTTCCTGTTTACCACTTCCTGTTGTGACCCGGATTGCCTGAAGACTACTCTGATTCTCTCCTGACCTGACCCCTGGCTTGTTTAACGGACTTCCTGCTCTTAGCCTTGCTGGCTCCTGGACTGATACTTGTGTTTGACCCTCGGCCTGCCTCTGGAATATCCTCTGTCTTCCGCACTTAGCCTTGCTAGTTCCCGGACTGATACATGTGTTTGACCCTCAGCCTGCCTCTGGATTATCCTCTACATTCAGCCTTGCTGGCTCCCGGACTGATTACTTGTGTTTGACCCTCGGCCTGTTCCTGCACAAGCCCTCTTCCAGACCTTCACACAAGTCAGGTGTTAGAACCCCTGCCGGCGTTCTCTTCAAGTACATCCCAAGACCATCTGCACGGGCATCTCTTCCCTCAGAAGACTTCCTGCATACCAGTCACCTGCTGGCAACCCGTGCCCCTTCGTGCCCTCTACCCGCTGTTCCACCCTCAGGGGTACTGTGCACCCAGTTGCAAGGGAAGCCGCTCTCAGCACTTCGGTCCCTGGTGAGTACCTGACAGAAGGCCAGTCCTGTATTTGTGCATCAAAACAAATTTGCCAAGTTGGGTGAAGATGTGGAGGTGGCAAACACACAGCCCTAGATGTCACTGCTACCCCTAACAGCCAGGAGAACAGCCCATCTAGTAGAGGTGGTGAGGGGAGTGCAGGTAGGCCTAGACAGTTGGTGGTAATAGGTGATTCTATAATCAGAAGGACTGATAGAATAATTTGTCGCTAGGATTGCCTTACTGTGTTTTGTTTTGCTGTCTCCCTGGTGCTAGGGTTCGGCATGTGGTGGACCGGATGGATAAATTACTGGGAGGGGCTGGGCATGACCCAGCTGTCTTGCTCCATTTGGAACAAATGACAGTATACACAGTATACATACCAATGACTTGGAAGGGGGAGGTTCCTTAATAATCAATTTAAAGAACTAGGCTGCAAGTTGAAGGGAAGGACCTCCAAGATGATATTCCCTGAAATATTGCTGGTACTATGCGCAACACTAGAGAGCTTAATGCATGGCTAAAGACCTGGTGTAGGGAGGAGGGATTTGGATTTCTAGAGCATTGGGCTGACTTTTCATTGGGGTGCAACCTATATGTTAAAGACAGTTTGCATTTGAATGGAAGGGGGTCTGCTGTGCTGGGAAGAGGTTTATGGGAAGGCTGGAGGAGTATTTAAACTAGGATTGAGGGGGAGGGTGAACTAGAATTACATTGGGCAGACAGGTCAGTTAGGAGTCAGACATTAATGGAGGGTGGAATGGGAATAGATGGGGGGAGGGTTATGGCAGGTGACATGAAAGTTCCCATGTTGCAAACAGCCATAGGAAACTATATTGTCATTTGTACTACTGCAAATGATAAGAAAAACAACAGAGAAAAATTTAATAATGCATTAAATTGTTTGTTCACCAACGCTAGAAGTCTACCAAGCAAAATAGGTGAGTTGGAAACTCTGATGCATGAGGAGAGCTATGATGTAATCGGTATTGCTGAAACTTGGGTTCAATCCTCACATAACTGGACTATTAATATGCATATCCTGCAATATCCTGGCTATGCACTCTTTTGGAGAGACAGGGTAAAAAGGCAAGGGGGCGGGGTCTGTCATATGTGAGAAGTGCTCTCAAAGCAAGTGTGAAAAAGCACCTGGTAGATGGAGAGTGCGATAAGTCTGAAGCATTATGGATGGAACTGCATATAGATGTGCATAGTTCAAAGTTAATCATTGGAGTGTGTTATAGACCACCCAATGTTAACAAGAAGGTGGAGATTCAGCTCCTTGCACAGATGGAAAGGGCTGCAGGGGCTGGGACAGTGATAATAATGGGGGATTATAACTATCCAGAAATTGGCTACGCACAAAATGACATTGTAGTCAGGCATAAAATGTAACGGAGGGGAGGGTTATCATAGCCACTTCTATCCGGAGGAGCGGAGATGATAAATAGCTGGAACGGGCATTAAAGATGTTCAGCAGCAGAGGCTTCAGTGTAGCAGTCTATGTTTTGTAGAATTACATTATATATATATATATATATATATATTTTTTTTTTTTTTATATATATATATATTTTATTTATTTTTATTTATTCTTTGTTTGTTCATTTTAATTGAATCTTTTCCCCCTTCTATTCATCTTTTCTATTATTAATTTTTTCTATCTAATCCTTATTCTGTATTCTGGCTATTAATTCTGCTCATTTACCATGCAATTATGTCTATTTATCAATCTGCTGTGTGAAACAATCCTGCTCTCTATATAAATGCTTCCCCTTATGGTCCGGCCTTTAGAACTGAGGAAACAATGGATATTGTGAAACGCGTCTTCTGATTGGCCGACACCTCACTCCCAGTATACGGAGCTTGCGTTCCACGCTGAAACGCACTTCCGGTTCCGGGTTCTCAGACTCTCTGGAAGCTAGAAGGCACTGATACTGCCTCTTGCCATCATCTGGACATCCACGAGGCGGCGTTTTCTACAAAACATAGGCTGCTACACTGAAGCCTCTGCTGCTGAACATCTTTAATGGCCGTTCGAGCTATTTATCATCTCCGCTCCTCCGGATAGAAGTGGCTGTGATTACCCTCCCCTCCGTTACATTTTATGCCTGACTACAATGTCATTTTGTGAGTAGCCAATTGGCTGTGTGATTTTATCAGATTAAATGTCATTTACCTTATATACTACACTTAGTTTGGCGCACTTCTTGTCTTTTCTACATTATATTTCCTAGAGAGTTGTGCTTCTCCTCTCAAGACAGTTCCTGCCACTGGTGTTAGGAGTTTGAACTTTTATGGATCATACCTAAGGAACTCTGTGGACATTATCTGTGCTTTTTTGTGCATGTGTACATGTATATATGTGCATGTATATATATATATATATATATATATATATATATATATATATATATATATATATATATATATATATACACACACACATATATATTTTATTTACCTTGATCCCATTTTCCTTCCCCCCTCTTCAAGGATTCAAAGGAAAGATTCCAAAAGATAGTAGGACAAATACCCAAAAATTCTTCAAATATATTAATAGTAAAAATGTCAGGTCTGAGCATGTAGGCCCTTTACAAAATAATCTAGAGTGGGTGACTGGAGACAAAGAGAAGGCAAATGTATTAAATACGTTCTTCAGCTCTGTGTATACAAAAGGTCATGGGGGAGCTCATGTCCATAATGGGGATGGTAGTGACACAGCCCCGAATGATCCACAATGGCTCAAAAGTGAGATGGCCCATAAATATTTAGACAGAATAAAGTTGGATAAAGCACCTGCACCTGATGGCATCGAACCTACGGATCATAAAATAATTGAGCTCTGTAATTTCAAAGTCATTGTATCTAATTTTTAGGGACTTATTAATGATAGGAATAGTACCACTGGATTGGCGCAGGGCAAACGTTGTGCCTATATTTAAAAAAGGAACAGAGTCTTTACCAAACAACTATAGACCTGTTAGTTTAACTTCTATAGTTGGGAAGACACTGGAGCATATAATAAAAGACCACATAGACACGTTTTGATGAAAAAAAACATTTTAAGCAAGAGACAGCATGGATTCATGAAAGACAGAAGTTGTCAGACAAACCTAATTTCTTTTATGAAGAGGTAAGTAAAACCTTGGACAGAGGCATGGCGGTGGACGTGGTATACTTGAATTTTGCAAAAGCATTCGATACAGTTCCACACACATGGCTCATGTGTAAGGTAAAGTCGACAGGCTTGGAAATATCAGTTTGTAAATGGATAGAAAACTGGCTAAAAGGCAGAATTCAGAGAGTAGTGGTAAATAATTCTTACTCTGAATGGTCTAAGGTTATCAGTGGTGTACCTCAAGGTTCAGTGCTGGGACCCTTACTTTTTAATATCTTAAGTGATATAGGGTCTGGGATCAAAAGTAACATTTCTGTCTTTGCAGATGACACCAAGCTATGCAGTGGAATAAAGTCCTTAAAGGATGTCTCCAATTTACAAGCCAACCTCAATGCTCTGTCTAATTGGGTGACTATGTGACAGATAAGGTTTAATGTTGATAAATGTAAAGTTATGCACTTGGGGGATAAGAATATGCATGCATCATACATGCTAGGGGGAGTACAACTGGGGGAGGATCTGGGGGTTTTGGTAGATCATAAGCTCAATAATAGCATGCAATGCCAAGCTGCAGTTTCTAAAGCGAGCAACGTCCTTTCTTGTATTAAGAGAGGTATGAACTCCAGAGAGAGAGATATCATTTTGCCACTGTTCAAATCATTAGTAAGACCTCATCTGGAATATGCAACTCAGTTTTGGGTACCAGTTCTCAAAAAGTATTCCGGGGAACTGGAGAAAGTGCAGAGAAGGCCAATCAAACTGATAAGAGGCATAGAGGAACTCAGCTATGAGGAAAGATTAGAGGAACTGAATGTATTCACTCTTGGAAAGAGGAGATTAAGGGAGGATATGATCAACATGTTCAAATATATAAGGGGTCCATATAGTGAACTTGGTGTTGAGTTATTCACTTTAAGGTCATCAAAGAGGACACGCAGGCATTCTTTACGTCTAGAGGAAAAGAGATTTCATCTCCAAATAAGAAAAGGTTTCTTCACAGTAAGTGCTGTGAAAATGTGAAATAGACTCCTTCCTGAGGTGGTCCCGGCTAGCTCAGTAGATTGCTTTAAGAAAGACCTGGCTACTTTCCTACATGTACATAATATAACTAGGTACTAACATTTATAGGTAAAGTTGATCCAGAGAAAATCTGATTGCCTCTTGGGGGATCAGGAAGAAATTGTTTCCTCTGCTGTAGCAAATTGGAGCATTCTCTGCTGGGGTTTTTTGCCTTCCTCTGGATCAACTGTGGATATAGAATTGGGTATATTGGCTTATACGATATTTATTTTTATTTTTGATTTTTTTTTATGACTGAACTGGATGGACTTGTGTCTTTTTTCAGCCTGACTATCTATGTAACTGTAACTATGTCTCCATGTACAGGCACGGGAAGGATCTGATTGCCTCCACCACTGCTGACGGCTCCGGTAAGCGGCAGAGGGCACTGGATCGCGGCAGGAGGGGGGCCTCTCCTGCCGCCAATAAAAAGGATCTCACGCCAAATCCGCCCCAGAGACTACTTTTATCTTGTAGCCGACCACCGGCCAAACATGGGGATCCAGGGGTTATGGCAGATAGTTGCAGCCATAACAACGATATCCGTCCTCAAAGTGAGGAAGTATATTGGCGTTCGGCGGTCGGCAAGTGTTTAAAGTTAGCAGTTTTGATTTTTCATGCTCGTGTCCCATAGACTTTAACCACTTCAACCCTGGAAGATTTTCCCCCTTAATGAATAGGCCATTTTTTGTGATACGGCACTGCATCACTTTAACTGACAATCGCACTGACGTATGATGCTGTACCCAAACAAGATGGACGTCTTTTTTTCCCTACAAATAGAGCTTTCTTTTGGTGGTATTTAATCAAATCTGCGTTTTTTATTTTTGTGCTATAAACAAAAAAAGAATGACAATTTTGAAAAAAGACAAGATTATTTTATACTCTTTGCTATAATAAATATCCCCCCCCCCCCACAAAAAGTAAATGACGGTGATCTGTGGTTTTTAGCAGGACCGCAACATTGCGGTGGACAGATCGGACACATTAATAAAATCTGTCAGTGGTAATGGGTTTGTCTCAACCCTCTAACTGCCACTTTGTCTGGACATCTTGATCTGTTCAAAGAAGGTGAAAAGTAACAAACTTACCTGGCCAGATCAAAAGGTGAAAAAAACCTAAAAAAAGAAAACAAATGACCACGATATCGAAAAATTGGAAAGCTGTTATAAATTCCCCTTTAGTTTTTTTTGTTTATTACCGCTGTAACATTACATTAGGTACTCCTCAGGGATGTCCTCTATCCTCATTAATGTGTGTGCCAATAATAGAGAAATTGCCAATTGCTGTGAAATCAAGTTCCCTGATTACAGTTATAGTTAGAGCTAGATACACCCATAAAACTGGGATATTTGCCAATAGCCTTTTATTGACTAATCCTGTACCTTTTTTATGAGCAGTGCAGAGCACTATCAATAAATGTGGCCATGTATCTTATTAAAAAAGTGATTCAATTATATGTATTAAATATGAGTATAAAACCTACCTCATTATCCTTTATTTTTAATAGTAATGGCAGTGATCAGTGATTTTTAGCGGGACTACAACATTGTGGCGAACAAATCTGATACTAAGTGACACTTTTTGGGGACCAGTGAAACCAATACAGTGATCAGTGCTTAAAAAATGCACTGCCACTGTTCTAATGACACTGACAGGGAAGGGGTTAACATCAGGGGCAATCAAAGGGTTAAATGTGCTCCTAGGGAGTGTTTTCTAACTGTGTAGGAGAAGCTTTGACTGGGGAAGAGAGAGATCTGTGCTCCTGCTTAGCAGAAACACAAGATCTCCATCTTCCCCTCTGACAGAACAGCGATCTGCCTTGTTTACATAGACTGTTTGACAACAGACTGTTTTTCCGCCTCCTTTGGGAGAGATCACTAATTGGCTTGCGCTGTGTCTAATCACAGCTGGAGTAGGTCGCCAGCAGCGCGCGTGCCCCAGACCCCAAAAAAAGGCCCAACGTTCAGGAACGTGAATATTGCTCTAATGGCCCATCCTGCTGCAATAAAAGTATGTGGGGCATTCCTGAAGCAGTTAACTTTTGAACTACTTCATGCCTCAATTAAGTGGGAAGACTTGAGTTGTCATGGATGGGTCATGTAGCACATTTTTAAAATATCAGTTTAGTACTGCCAACATTCTGTTTACCCAGTTGCCGACCAGGCCATAGCCGAATAATAGCTACAGAGCAGTCAGATAGTTCTGGGAGGCCGTCATATGACGGCCTCCCAGAATTGCACTCCTGTGCGCCCCCTTGGGGCTTGCACCCGGTAATCTCCGTGGGAGATCCGACATGGATCGAGGTAACGGGCAAATGACAGTGGTCATTTACCATGTGATCACACCATCCAATGAGGGCGTGATCACTCGTAAAACAAACTGGAGCTTGTCCGGTTTGGCACTTCCGCTCTCCTTACGTCAATCAGTACAGCGTGTGAGAAGAGGGGGGGAGCTGGGTACAGTGTTGCATGACTGAGTAATTGTCATTCAAAATGTGAGAGCATCGAAAGCTGAAAATTGGTCTGGTTAGGAAGGGGTTTAAGTGCCCAGTGGGTAAGTGGTTAAGGACTTTACCTATTCCACTTCTGTGGAATTTTTGAAGATATTAATTATTTCTTTATTACATTATGTCTGGCATGGTAAAAAGTCTAGAACCCCATACAGAGTTCTGATTAAACATAGGTCAATTGAAAGTATGGGACTGCTGCAGAAATTTTATAGGGCCTCCAATTACTGATTACAAACATTGTGGAGAAAGGCAATATGGCTTAAAATCTGCTAAAGATATTTATTAACTGGGTGCAAATGGCAAAATCATCTCAACCTCTGCCTTCTAACGTGTTTTACATAGCGATGATCTAAATAATAGAGGGAAATGTGAGGGCAGTAGTTCAGGACAGTTGATGGCACCAGATGGATTATTAAAGATCTTTATCGGCTTTTATCTTAGCGTTTGGCTTGTCTTTCTCAATAATGCTGGCATGTTGAACCGAGGACAGACTGCTTGGAGATCCAGCACCTGTAGTTGTGTGTGCGTAAGCACATAATCTGTAATAGAGCGAATATTTGGATTATTTTAGTGCAATTTAAAACATGGTTTTCTCATTATGCGGTTTAATTTACTATAGAACAAGCAGTTACCACTGGTCACGATCTTAAGACTCTTTTTAGTTCAATCTGTATTTTCTAGTGTTTTTATTACAGAAAGTACAAAGCAAGTAATATAGCAAGGGAATGTTCAGTGGGAGTACATATTATAACATACAGGTAAAACTTCTGTGTGTGAGTTAGGTCGGTATATGAACATGATGCAAAGGAATTTGTAACATGCTATGTACAATGTTAGGATGTAATGAAATATAGACAAACCTAAGACTTTTTTTTAGTATTATTAATTATTATTATTATTATTATTATTATTATTATTATCATTATTATTATTATAATACAGGATTTATATAGCGCCAACAATTTGTACAATTTCATTATGGATCAAGGTTTCTTACTATCCCTCTATATTATCTTCATTGGATGCTTGAAAATCTGTATTGAGTAGTTAAATGCCTAATAGTTATAAGTGTCTAGTGGATATTCCATTAGGAGTATACGAATATTTAATTGCAAGTCCTATTTTTTGTAATTGGATTACTTAAGAGTTTACTAAAGATTACTTAACTCTGTTAAGCTTACCTAAGAATCTCTAAGAAAAGATAAAAATGTATGAACATCGCAGTCTTTATTCTGTGTGCATGCCCCTCACCACCCTCGCTGTGATTGGACACAGTACAAGTTTGGCAGCTGATTTTAGCTGAAGTCAGCTTATCAGCTATGGTCAATCACACACAGAGTTCTATTTTTACAAAAACACAGAACTCTATGTACTTTAAACAGCAATCTGGCTGTTTCTTCTCCCTGCAAAGCAGGGACAAAAAAAACAGCAAGATAGTTAAAGTGGTTTTAAACCCGATTCATGAAATTTGACCTAGCCACATATATCTGTAGTGTTTACTTATCTCTCTCCAAAGCCCTAAGTGCCATGTTTTTCTTCTGCTCCATCCCTCTGTAATCAGCATGATAACTTCTGACAAGTTGTCCGACACATGAGGTAAAATCACCTGGAAATTTGTGTCGGGGAGGGAGCTTAGAGGTAGATTAGCAGAGAGCTAGTCAGACTGCAGCTCTGTGTCGTTCCTCTTCCTATGTGTGTGTGTGTGTGTGTGTGTGTGTAGGGGGGGGGTACTTTTCCTTCAATCAGCTCACATGCAGTGTAAGCCACACCCACTGCTGGGGAGGAAACAACATTTCCAACATGATCTGCACTTTCTAAACAGTGTAGAAAGCTGAAGACAGCAGAGACAGGTAAAAGTTACTGTATGTAGGGAGATTTGTTTAAACTCTGTGTATCATCTGAGGCTGTTAACTTCACTGGGGATATATAGGGGTTTACATCCACTTTAAGTAAAAGCATCACACAGTTAACCCTTTGATTGCCCATAGATATTAACACTTTCCCAGCCAGTGTCATTAGTACAGTGACAGTGTAAAGTATTAATATTGATCACTGTATTAATGTCACTATTGATGGCAGCATCAGTTATTCAGTTAGTGTATTTTCCAACAAACATCAGCTAGCATCAGATTTCCTATCACATTCCCACTATAAATCGCTGATCACCTCCATTACTAGCATAGTGTCATAGTTGCATATATGCCAGTATATATACCATAGTACATGAGCAGAATGTAGCATGCAACAGAATACATGTTGGCCTAAATGGATAATGAAATTAGATTTTATTTACTTTTTATTGGATATGTTTTGTAACAGAAAGTAGCAAATATTTTTATTTTCAAAAGTGTTTTTTGTTTATATCACAAAAAAGAAAAAATACCCAATCAAATACCACTAAAATAAAATTCTATTTGTGTGAGAAATAATGATAAAAATGTACTTTGTTTACATTGCGAAATGACCACACAATTGTCATTTAAATTAGCGCAGAGGCAAAAAATTCTCTGGTCATGAAGGGAGTAAAACCTTCTGGACATCAAGTGATTACTAAAGTGAGAAAAAATACCTCCAACAGGTATTAACTCCTGAAAAATAGTTATTCATTTTAACAATGGGGTTATTGATATATCCACCACTGTAAATGTACACAGACAGATAACTTAAGAGTTTTTGCACTTCGTTGTTTAAAAAGATTATCAACCTTATGGACATCCTAAGGCCACCTTCCCCACAAGTGGTCATTTTGAATAAAGGCATTGATGTATACCCTCCTGAATATAGAACTACAGTAGCTCATATCTTATTTGCAGCTAATTTGACAATTGCGTGCAAATGAAAGCATACTGATTATCCAAAACGTTATGAGATTTTCCATAGACTTAATCTACAATGTCAGTATGAAAAAAAATGCTGGCTTATAAAGATAATGCTGTTGTAAAATTTAACAAGTGGATTTACTGGCTTACACACATTAATGCTAGGTACAGGCTATCAGTTTTTTTTTCCTTTCAACCGAACAAAAAAAAAAAAACAACTGACGAGCTAGGGAGCAGTTCACTGTACTAACTATCCTCCCTACTGAGCTATTGTGTTCTGGCAGGGGGGCTGCCCAGCCCCATCAGAACACACATGTCAGCACTCACAGCCATTGAATTAGAGTGCTGATCGGATGCCGATGCAGATGTTTTTCGGGCATACCCCATCTGGCTTCTGTCAGACATGCTGCCATACAAACGGGCCAAATATATGGTTTCTGTTGAACTTGCAGATATCGGACAATATTCGGCCCATGCGTACAGGACTTAAGACCTCTATATTAATATGCCAGTAAATGTACAGTATGTAAGTCCTGAATTAGGATGGACGTATTACAATACCCAATAAAGTATTTCTGATGACCCCCTTGTTGTTTTATTCAACTTTTTACCTTCTTGTTTTTGTTTCCTGTTAAGCCTAAAAATATTGTTGATTTTTCCCACAGCATTATTTGTGCATTTATTCGAATAAACAGTATCCATTGAGGTTGATTTACTAAAACCAGGGGGTACAAAATCTGTTGCAGCTGTGCATGGTAGCCAATAAGATCCGTTTCTAAATTCAGCTTGTTAAAGAAAAACCCACAAAGCTGATTTGTTTTTATGCAGAGATGCACCAGATTTTGCCCTCTCCAGTTTCAGTAAATCAATCCCAATGACTTCTTTATAATTTGTATAAAATACATTCTACTACTCTCCTATAGTCTGTAAGGCTTTTGCACTTGTGCTATAAATAAGCCTCAATAATATATTTAAAGTTATACCATGTCATCGCTATTGTTACAACCATAGTTGTATAAATGTGTTATGGTACATTCTCTTGCATTCATTTGTTTGAAATATTATTAAAATTAAAATCCAACTGGTGTGGGTCCTGTTGACAAAACAAGTCAAAGTGTTTAACCACTTCAGCCCGGGACTAATTGTCAGCCTAAGGACCAGAGGTCTTTTTACAATTTCGCACTGCACTGCTTTAACTGGTAATTGCGCGGTCATGCAATGTTGTACCCAAACAAAATTTGCGTCCTTTTCTTCCCACAAATAGAGCTTTCTTTTGATGGCATTTGATTGCATCTGCGATTTTTATTTTTTGCGATATAAATGGAAAAAGACCGAAATTTCGAGAAAAAAATATATTTTCTACTTTTTGTTATAAGAAAAATTGAATAAACTCAATTTTAGTCATACATTTAGGGCAAAATGTATTCAGCCACATGTCTTTAGTAAAAAAAAATTTCAATAAACGTATATTTATTGGTTTGCGCAAAAGTTATAGCGTCTACAAACTAGAGTACATTTTCTGGAATTTACACAGCTTTTAATTTATGACTGCCTATCTCATTTCTTGAGGTGCTAAAATGGCAGGGCAATACAAACCCCCCCAAATTACCCCATTTTGGAAAGTAGACACCCCAAGGAAATTGCTGAGGGGCATATTGAGCCCATTGAATATTTTTTTTTGTCCCAAGTGATTGAATAATGACACAAAAAAAAAAAAAAAAGTTTAGAAAAAGTTGTCACTAAATGATATATTGCTCACACATGCCATAGTTATATTTGGAATTGCACCCCAAAATATATTCTGCTGCTTCTCCTGAGTACGGGGATACCACATATGTGGGACTTTTTGGGAGTCTAGCCACGTACGGCACCCCAAAAACCAATCACTGCCTTAGGGATTTCTAAGGGTGCAAATTTTTGATTTCACTCCTCACTACCTATCACAGTTTCGAAGGCCATAAAATGCCAAAATAACACAAACTCCCCCCAAATGACCACATTTTGGAAAGTAGACACCCCAAGGAAATTGCTGAAGGGCATGTTGAGCCCATTGAATATTTTTTTTTTGTCCCAAGTGATTGAATAATGACACAAAAAAAAAAAGGTTTAGAAAAAGTTGTCACTAAATTATATATTGCTCACACATGCCATAGTTATATGTGGAATTGCACCCCGAAATATATTCTGCTGCTTCTCCTGAGTACGGGGATACCACATATGTGGGACTTTTTGGGAATCTAGCCGCGTACGGCACCCCGAAAACCAATCACTGCCTTCAGGATTTCTAAGGGTGCAAATTTTTGATTTCACTCCTCACTACCTATCACAGTTTCGAAGGCCATAAAATGCCAAAATAACACAACCCCCCCCAAATGACCCCATTTTGGAAAGTAGACACCCCAAGCTATTTAGTGAGAGGCATGTTGAGTCCATGAAATATTTTATATTTTGCCACAAGTTGCAGGAATATAAAAAAAATTTTTTTTTGCACAAAGTTGTCACTAAATGATATATTGCTCACACATGCTATGGGCATAAGTGAAATTACACCCCAAAATAAATTCTGCTGCTTCTTCCGAGTACGGGGATACCACATGTGGGGGACTTTTTGGGAGCCTAGCCATGTACGGGACCCCAAAAACCAAGCACTGCCTTCCGGATTTAAATATAAAACGCTACCAAAAAAAACTGTTAGCGATTGCAGGGATCAGGCCTGATTCTGCGAACACTGCAGTTATGTGTTTAGTGTTTTGTAAGTGACAGTGATTGATCGGTACTGCACTTGGGTGGGCTGGGCGGAGGGGCAAAAGGCAGGTGCTAGCAGGTATCTGGGCTGATCCCGCTAACAATGCGTTTTTTTTTAACCCTAAACTGCTGGGGACACTAGTATAGGTCTGATCAGATCACATATTGATCTGTTCAGATTCTATACCACTACGGGAGGTTTATGCTTTGTGCGTGGGTGTTAGCGGTATTGGCACTAACCTAGCGCTGCCTGGGGCGACGCAGACCCTGACCCTAAAACCTAATTGATATCACCCGCCAGGTGATCAGGGGGTTAAACCTTTATTGGGTAATAAATGCCCTGATGCTATAAAAAGCAAACTAACTAACCAGAGTCACCCGTAACACTTATACAGTGATCACTGGTGAAAGGGTTAACTAGGGGCAATCAGGGGGTTCAAATTTTTATTAGGTAGTATATGGGGGTCCCTGGCGCTATATAAAAACCTGACGGAGAACCTACATAACTAACTGGCTAACCAGAGTCACCCGTAACACTTATACGGTGATCGCTGGTGAAAGGGTTAACTAGGGGCAATCAGCGGGTTAAAACCATTATTGGGTAGTATATGGGGGTACCTAGCGCTATAAAAACCTGGCGGTGAACCTAAAAAAATAACTAGCTACCTAACGGCACCAGTGACACTAATGCAGCGATCAGAAAAATGATTGCTTAGTGATACTGGCAAAAGGGGGTGAAAGGGTTAACTAGGGGCAATCAGAGGGTTAAAACCGTTATTGGGTAGTATATCGGGGTACCTAGCGCTATAAAAACCTGGCGGTGAACCTGAAAAAATAACTAGCTACTTAGCGGCACCAGTGACACTAATGCAGCGATCAGAAAAATGATCGCTTAGTGACACTGGCAAAAGGGGGTGAAAGGGTTAACTAGGGGCAATCAGGGGGTTAAAACCGTTATTGGGTAGTATATCGGGGTACCTAGCGCTATAAAAACCTGGCATGAACCTTAAAAAATAACTAGCTACCTAACGGCACCAGTGACACTAATGCAGCGATTAGAAAAACGATCGCTTAGTGATACTGGCAAAAGGGGGTAAAAGGGTTAACTAGGGGCAATCAGGGGGTTAAAACCGTTATTGGGTAGTATATCGGGGTACCTAGCGCTATAAAAACCTGGCGGTGAGCCTGAAAAAATAACTAGCTACTTAGCGACACCAGTGACACTAATGCAGCGATCAGAAAAATTATTGCTTAGTGACACTGGCAAAAGGGGGTGAAAGGGTTAACTAGGGGCAATCAGCGGGTTAAAACCATTATTGGGTAGTATATGGGGGTACCTAGCGCTATAAAAACCTGGCGGTGAACCTAAAAAAATAACTAGCTACCTAACGGCACCAGTGACACTAATGTAGCGATCAGAAAAATGATCGCTTAGTGATACTGGCAAAAGGGGGTGAAAGGGTTAACTAGGGGCAATCAGAGGGTTAAAACCGTTATTGGGTAGTATATCGGGGTACCTAGCGCTATAAAAACCTGGCGGTGAACCTGAAAAAATAACTAGCTACTTAGCGGCACCAGTGACACTAATGCAGCGATCAGAAAAATGATCGCTTAGTGACACTGGCAAAAGGGGGTGAAAGGGTTAACTAGGGGCAATCAGGGGGTTAAAACCGTTATTGGGTAGTATATCGGGGTACCTAGCGCTATAAAAACCTGGCATGAACCTTAAAAAATAACTAGCTACCTAACGGCACCAGTGACACTAATGCAGCGATCAGAAAAACGATCGCTTAGTGATACTGGCAAAAGGGGGTAAAAGGGTTAACTAGGGGCAATCAGGGGGTTAAAACCATTATTGGGTAGTATATCGGGGTATCTAGCGCTATAAAAACCTGGCGGTGAGCCTGAAAAAATAACTAGCTACTTAGCGGCACCAGTGACACTAATGCAGCGATCAGAAAAATTATTGCTTAGTGACACTGGCAAAAGGGGGTGAAAGGGTTAACTAGGGGCAATCAGGGGGTTAAAACCATTATTGGGTAGTATATCGGGGTACCTAGTGCTATAAAAACCTGGCGTGAACCTGAAAAAATAACTAGTTACCTAACGGCACCAGTGACACTAATGCAGCGATCAGAAAAATTATTGCTTAGTTACACTGGCAAAAGGGGGTGAAAGGGTTAACTAGGGGAAATCAGGGGGTTAAAACCGGTATTGGGTAGTATATGGGGTACCTAGCGCTATAAAAACCTGGCGTGAACCTAAAAAAATAACTAGCTACCTAACGGCACCAGTGACACTAATGCAGCGATCAGAAAAACGATTGCTTAGTGATACTGGCAAAAGGGGGTGAAAGGGTTAACTCTAGGGGCAATCAGGGGGTTAAACCTTTATTGGGGGGTAGGGGGCTACCCTGGACCTAACACTAACTGCCCTGACAGTTTTTACTGTCACAACTGACACTAAATGCAGTGATCAGAAAATAAATGATCACTGCAATCAGTGACACTGTGACTGGGAGGGGAAGGGGGGGCGATTGGGGGGGGTGATCGGGGGGGTTTGTGGGCCTATGTGTGCCTACATGTCAGTGTAGTGTTGATGCACACTTACTTTTAGTTTTCTCCTCGTAGTCCGGTCAAAAAGACCACCCCGAGGAGAATGACATCACTTCCTCCCTGCCTGTGTTTACTATACACAGCGGGGGAAGCTTCTCATTCGCCAGGAGCGATTGAGAGGGGATGGCCAGAAACCAACGGCCATCCCCTCATCCCGGATCGCTCCTGCAGCGAAACGGACTGCCGCATCCAGCGGGAGGGGGTCCGACCGGACCCCCCACCCGCTTGAAGGCGAGCACGTACATGTACGTGCTTGTGCCTGTCGGTGCCATTGCACCGATGCACATTGCCATGCGGCGGTCCTTAAGTGGTTAAGGACGGTGCACATGTTCAGTACAAAATATTTTTTTCTGTGAAATAAGCACATTGTCATTATTATTATTATTATACAGGTTTTATATAGTGGCAACAGTTTGAGCAGCACTTTACAACATGACTAATTGTTTACATTACAGTTGCATTACAATTTGGTACAAGAGAAATCAGAGGGCCCTGCTTGGTAAAGCTTACGATCTTCCCGAGTGGTTGTATGTGCCATCATCTGGGGTGGAGAGGATAGGAGGGACCCGGAGGAGACAGACACTGGAGCAGATATGAAATTAGTTCTGAAGCCAGAAGAAGAAAGCCGGGCCTGAAGTGTGCCCAGCTGTGTGCCCCCACAATGTGCCCAACAGTCTGTACCATGTAATGTCCCCTGTCATGTCCTCTAACCCATGTTATGTGCCTTGCCCCATGTAATGTCCCCTTTGATGTGCCCTGCCCCATGTAATGTCTCCTGTCATGTGCCCTGTTCCATGTAATGTCCACTGTCATGTGCCCTGTCCCATGTAATGTGCCCTGTCCCATATAATGTCCCCTGTCATGTCCCATGTAATGTGCCCTTTCCCATGTAATGTTCACTGTTATGTCCCCTGTCCCATGTAACGCCCATGTCATGTCCCCTGTCATGTCTCCTGTCATGTGCCCTTTCCCATGTAATGTCCCCTGTCCCATGTAATGTCCCCTGTCATGTGCTCTGCCCCTGTAATGTCCCCTGTCATGTGCCCTGTCCCATGTAATGTGCTCTGCTCCATGTAATGTGCTCTGTCCCATGTGATGTCCCCTGCCCCATGTAATGTCCCCTGTCCCATGTGCCCTGTCCCATGTAATGTGCTCTTCTCCATGTAATGTGCTCTGCTCCGTGTAATGTCCCCTGTTTCATGTTCCCTGCCCCATGTAATGTTCCCTGTCCCATGTGTCCTGTTCCATGTAATGTGCTCTGCCCCATGTAGTGTGCCCTGTTCCATGTATTGTGCTCTGCCCCATGTAATGTCCCCTGCCATGTGCCCTGTCATGTGCCCTGTCATATCCCCTGTCCAATGTAATATCTCCTGTCATGTGCTCTGTCCCATGTAATGTGCCCTGTCCCATGTAATGTCCCCTGTCATGTCCCTTGCCCCACGTAATGTCCCCTGTTACATATAATGTCCCCTGTCATGTCCCTTGCCCCACGTAATGTCCCCTGTTACATATAATGTCCCCTGTCATGTCGCTTGTTCCACGTAATGTCCCCTGTTCCATGTAATGTCCCCTGTCATGTCCCTTGCCCCACGTAATGTCCCCTGTTCCATGTAATATCCCCTGTCATGTACTCTGTCCCATGTAATGTGCTCTGCCTCATGTAATGTCCCCTTAATTGGATCAGCAATGCAGGAAAATAAATCACACATTTCACATTAAATAGGTATGTTTTAATATTTATTCTTTATTTAATTTTGTTTCTACAAATAATTTTTGTTATCAACAACTCGTTGACCATACCAATGTTCAGTGAGCTGTAGATGTGAACATTATTTCATGGGTTCCTCGAGATCCCAAACTTTTTTCTAGGGGTTCCTCGAAGGTAAAAAGGTTGAGAAACACTGGTCTAGCTCAAGATGATCATAGAAAAATTGTCACAGTCACTTGCTGGCACTGACTTATGTTGCATCAACATTTTGCTGACACTAAGGCTCCTTTCACACGGAGCAGACTTCGCCCAGTGGATCCGCCTACTCAGCGAGGGATCTCTCTGCTGATCCCCACTGAACAGGCAGATGGCAGGTCTGC
Source organism: Lithobates pipiens (assembly GCF_037356315.1). Classification (NCBI taxonomy): domain Eukaryota; kingdom Metazoa; phylum Chordata; class Amphibia; order Anura; family Ranidae; genus Lithobates; species Lithobates pipiens. The sequence goes on along the minus strand of NW_027507758.1, from coordinate 353,837,456 downwards.
ATGGCAGACCTAGTTGTAATACTAAAAGAAAAAGAAGAGAACTGCGCAATCCCTAATATTTCTATTAGGATATAAGCCACTCCACCTTGAAAAAAGTGTTCCTTGTGGTCTATGATTCTAACAAACAAATCTTATGACTAAATGAACCATAAAACATTGCTTATAACTAATGAAATAAACATATATATTACCCCTCATAGGTTGTGAACCAAAAAGAAAGAAATATACAATTCTAAATCACAATGTGCCAAAAATTCAGAAAAGGGAAACATGTAAAGTAAAATCCAACAGTACTAATAATAAATGTGATAACATAAAGTCCATTGAGAGTCCAACTAAAGAAACACCCCGTGTGAAAGGGATCTGTTCAATCCTAAACCTTTCAGTCAGCGTGAAGTAAAACCAGGTGCACCTCCACCAGACAGGTAATAATAGCCCCTTACCAGATGCCCCAGTAAGGAGCACTTTATCGCAAAACAGGTCTGAAGATAGGTCAAACTTGAGCCATCCGAGTGGAGCACTTTAACGTAAAACAGATTAGGGGATACGCCAGTCATGAACCATCCAGCAGGGGAGAAACGCTGTTTGAAGCAGGACTCAGATGTGTACCATTGTAGAATCAAAGAAGGTCCACCATAGGGAGGAAAGGATACTCCAGATAGTGTAAAATCATTTATTAAAACGCAAATATAAAAAACGAGATGCACTTACAAACATGAAAGAACATCGGGCATATCATCAAATTGGGCAAGCGTCGGCCGATCGCGGACTCCAATCGATATCCCTTCTGGTACCAGTTCACATGAGGCAAATAAGCGTGTGGTGGCGTGGTCTCGTTTTTTATATTTGCGTTTTAATAAATGATTTTACACTATCTGGAGTATCCTTTCCTCCCTATGGTGGACCTTCTTTGATTCTACAATGGTACACATCTGAGTCCTGCTTCAAACAGCGTTTCTCCCCTGCTGGATGGTTCATGACTGGCGTATCCCCTAATCTGTTTTACGTTAAAGTGCTCCACTCGGATGGCTCAAGTTTGACCTATCTTCAGACCTGTTTTGCGATAAAGTGCTCCTTACTGGGGCATCTGGTAAGGGGCTATTATTACCTGTCTGGTGGAGGTGCACCTGGTTTTACTTCACGCTGACTGAAAGGTTTAGGATTGAACAGATCCCTTTCACACGGGGTGTTTCTTTAGTTGAACTCTCAATGGACTTTATGTTATCACATTTATTATTAGTACTGTTGGATTTTACTTTACATGTTTCCCTTTTCTGAATTTTTGGCACATTGTGATTTAGAATTGTATATTTCTTTCTTTTTGGTTCACAACCTATGAGGGGTAATATATATGTTTATTTCATTAGTTATAAGCAATGTTTTATGGTTCATTTAGTCATAAGATTTGTTTGTTAGAATCATAGACCACAAGGAACACTTTTTTCAAGGTGGAGTGGCTTATATCCTAATAGAAATATTAGGGATTGCGCAGTTCTCTTCTTTTTCTTTTTTTACACGTATATTACACTTTGGGTATATATTAGAATTGCTGCATCACATAATTTAGTTTATTATACACTGTAGCGCAGATTTTCTCTTCCTTTTTTCTAGTTGTAATACTGTATAAGGTTAATGGAGAGTATTAAAAAAACTACAGCTCTATAGTTCATTATCTGGAAGGAAGTCTACAGTTTGTACTTTAATACAAATCTCAAATACATCAAGCTACACATTTGCTGGTATTGGTTTTCATTGAGTTTATAGGGTTGATTTACTACAGGAGTAGTGGGTATTAACTAGGGATGGGCAGACATAACAATTTTCTCTTTGTGACAACCTAATCAAAATGGCACATGGAACAGGTGCAGTAAAATGTAAAGGAGCACACTAAATATCAGGGCTTATTATAACCCCAATTGGACCTTTAAATACATCTTAATTTAGCCTTTCTCCCTGGCTACAATGTGCTTTGCTGAAATGGCCAATTTTCAACACATTTTTTAATTAAGTTTCCAGTTTTGCTTATTCCTACAGTTTATTTAGCAAAGAAAGCAAGCTGTGTACACTTCAATAATCGAATCATGCAAGACATTGGATGATCAAAGGGGACACAACATCACATTGTTTAGTAAGATAGGTTAATATTCTTTACTCCTTTAGTAAATCAACTCATGTAAATAATACTGTGTGCCTAATAATTTAGCATTTATGAACCAGCAAGAGTCAATTAACATATTAATTGATTAGCAGAGGCTAACTACAATAGGTATAAATAGAAGCAACTACTTATCTTACGTCAATTTACTGTTGATCACAAAGAAATTCAACAAGAACCTTTCACTGTTTCATGTTTTTATTAAATAATGTTGAAAATATACCATTGTATTGAATAATTTTAACCCTTTTTATCACACAAACAAGAAGGGCTCAGTTTGATGGCATCAGTGGACTTTGGCTAGTTGGAATGTTGGGCGTCTGTGTGACATCTGTTCAGGACTAATGGTTAGAACAGGCCACTGGTCTACTAGTTTGTGTTATTAGTAATATGTTTGTTGCTTGCAGTTATGTTTAGTATTAATAGGCTGTGTAAAATCATAAAAGCTGTGGCCTTGCCCTACCTAAACAGACTTAGTACTTTTTATCAGCAGGGCCAAGGTACTCAATTTTTGGTAATCATACATTCTTCATATAGATATACTCTAATATTTGCAATTCTAGTAGTGATGAGCTATGCTTTCTCCTCTATGCTGCATGAAGTCTGCAGATGGTTTGCACTGCTGCTAACTAAAATGAATGTAGATGTGCTGGTGTATGTCTCTTCAACCAAAAATTACTTCAAAATGTAAATCTATGGAGTGGATTTAAACTAGAATAGACTTTGCACTCTGCAATTGCAGTTGCTCCAGAGCTTAGTAAATGGACAGAAGTGAGCCTGATTTTTCACTTTCCAGCTTTAGTAAATAAACCCCATTGTGTATTTGAAAGTGGGGTATGCCTGTACATTGTATGGGTTTTGGAAAACTTTATAGCAGTTTCCTAATTTTTTATGTTCAAATAAATAGTACGTTTTACTTCTTCCTATCTTACCATAATTCCTGAATGGGATATTAACCTTCATTGTGGTTACCTAAGCAAATCTCAGTGTTCTAAGGAAGAAAGCTGCAGTAAATACATCAATTTACAAGTAGACAAGACTTTGGAAGTATCTCACCAAAAACAAAACTCCTATCACAAGGAATACCTAAATTCTGACATGTAGTTCAGTACATACTTCTTGGAAATGCAGTGAACCAATCCTAGAAGCAGGCGAAGATGTTTCTGGTGTACAGACACTTTTAGGTTGCCATATTACGCACATTTTTTTTCTTTTAAGAAAAGCACATCAGCTGCATCACCAACAAAAATGGAAAGATCATTTTACCACTATGAATTTAAAACAACTTTGATAGCGCTTATACTGTATATTGTATGTTCTATATATATTTTTTAGATGGATGTGGAGTTTTCCTTTAAGCCATGGAAATATAATATTGGAGTGAACATGTTCTCCCAAAAGAATGCTTTAGCTTCTTGATATATTTGGCAGTAGCAGTATATGTACAACTCATAAAAGCTGAATACTTGAACACTACTAGATACTTGAACAAAAAGACCCACGTTAATGTAAAGCAAACACTTGTTTTTAAAATCTCTTAAAGTGAAAAGGTCAAGAAGTGCATGCACTTTAAACCTAGTAGCTTTTAAACTGATAAAGCTGTCTGTGAATTCTATCATGCTACGCCTATAGGGTATGCAGGTTAGTATCAGTATGGTTTAATCTAGGGAACAGTGCAAGGGTATTAGATAAAGGTTTGACGTCAAAGAAGATCCCAGGGAACACCTTTTAGTGCCATCATATAGTCATTTACGATTATTCATATCATGTAATAAACATTTTATTGGAGTTCAACCAGCACACACCCTAGCTATCTGTGTTAGAAATCACAGAATGTCTCAAGTTTTGCAGTTTGTAATTTTGCCTTTCTTCCTGATGATAGAACATTTACATTTCCTTAATACATTATTTTTTTGGCAATGCTTGGGTTTGTAACATAGTGAAACCACTTTAAACAATTCTGACAACACTCATTAAAGTGTCTGGAAACCCCAAAAAGCTTTTTATGTCATTGTCTCAAAAATGTTTTTTCTCTAACTGGGTGTTCAACATTTCCTTTGCATCTATTCTTGCTTGCTTGATTCCGCCATTTGTCTGGAGTTCCTCATTCAGAGTGGTAAGGTCATTGCAACTAATGCTCCACATTCTGCATTGACACTCTCACTGCACACGCTCTTATTTCCCCTTCTTCTCCCCTGGAAGCTTTCCCGTTTGATGTTGGCTTGCAGGAGTGGCTCCAGACAGGTGACCGGCAGTAGCTTCTTCCCCAGTTATCAGTCTTTCCTTGTGATGGCATTTAATTTAGCAAAACATATGTGTACTGTATTAATGCTTTTTCTTTGATATTTAAATATGAATTTAATGAATAATTCAACAATAATGACATGTTACTGCAACAGCACCAATCAGGTCTCTGCCTCCATGGGCAAAGCAAAATTCTGCAATAATGCCTGATAATCATGTCACTGCTGCCTCTTAGCTCTACATAATGGGTGCACAGTGGAGTGCAAAATAAGCTGTGAAAATCACATGGCCACAATGTACAGTAACTCAGAAAAGGTATTTTGCATTTTATATTTTTATAATGAGATCTATATATTGTTATTTAAAAGAGAAGTGCGGTAATATTAAAAAAAAAAAAAAAACAAGCATTCATAGTCACCTATGTGTATGCAACATCGATCTGGTACTGCATCTGTCCCCCGCCATTTCTAGACTGAGAACTGAGCAATCAAAGACCACTGATTGCTCAGTTCTCAGTCTTCAGTGAGCAGAGAGCCAGTGACTGTCAGTCACTGACACTCTGCTCTGCCCCTCTGGTGCTCACTGGAGCACCAGGATGTGGAGGGGGTGAGAATGGCTGACGCCGTCTCCCAGCAGCACACTGAGAGGCTGTGCCAGCTGTTGCCCAGGCAAACTGGTGGAACCCGATATTAAAGTCAGGATTTTACCAGAGCCTGAACCAGCCAACAGTGGACCTTAGCCCATTGTCAACTGAATCTGGGTCACAGGAGTGCAGAGCTGACTGTACTGCTGTGACCCACAGGAGAAGTATGGTCAAAAGGGCTTTGGCCCTACTTCTCATTTAAATGTATCTATTTGCTTCTCATATGGCCGAGCCGGTTAACATGGGTTTACATACTTTTTATTTACTGTATCTCTAACATTAATATTCACATTGCATAATGTTGGCCCAATTTATCCCCAAATGGTATGTAGTCACATTATCATACATTACGCCACCCTCTGTTAATCATAAACTAGGCTTGGGAAATCAAGTGCAACATAAAAAATACCATATCGAGGATACCATCTGAGGAACAATAAAGAAATGATTTTGTACGTTAATTAAAAAAAAAAAATCTATGGCAGTCAAATGGTTAGCACAATTGAACAGTGAGTGAAAGAATGGTTTTATTTCTCACACTACATTGTCTTTCAGTGCCTCTGTATTTATATACAGAACACCCATAAACATACATTTGATGAAAATTACATCACAACATTTATTAACTCTTAACACATAAAAGGTCATTCTTTAAATATAATCATGCACCTTTACTATGATTATGAACTACCTCCTAAAGAGGAGACCAAAGTTAAAGGCTAATGCCGCATACACAAGACCGGACTTTTCGATGGACTAGGTCTGATGGTCTTCCCGACGGACTTTCAGCGGAGTTCCGAAGGACTTTCCGAATGAACGGACTTGGACACACACAATCACACCAAAGTCTGACGGATTCGAATGTGATGATTTACTACTGGACTAGAATAAGGAAGTTCATAGCCAGTAGCCAATAGCTGCCCTTGCGTCGGTTTTTGTCCATCAGACTAGCATACACAAGAACAGATTTCTCGATAGGAACTGGGTCTGGCTGAGTTCTGGCCGAAAAATTTAAAACGTTCTATTTCTAAAGTCCATCAGATTTTTGGAAAGCAAAGGTCCGATGGAGCCCACACACGATCGAATTGTCCTACGGATTCGTTCCGTTGGACCTTTGCTGTCCTAAAATCTGGTCCTGTGTACGCGGCATAAGTTTACCTTTAAAAACAAATGTTCTTTTAGGTAAAAAATTTGCATTTATACATTTTTTCTCAGAAGCCCACAGAACATTGCACCCACAGTTAGTGGATTGCAGGTGCAAAGTCTCCTGTACCATGTCCACAGCCTATAAGTGTCTCCTGTACCATGTCTGTAATATTTAACCCTCTCCTGTCCATGTCCTTACTCTTTAACCATCTTCTGTACCATGTCCACAATCTCTAACCATCTCCTGTAACATGTCTGCAATCTGTAACGGTATCCTGTACATGTTCACAATCTCTGTCTCCTGTACCATGTCTGCAGCATCTAACCATTTCCTGTATCATGTCTGCAATCTCTGACTGTATCCTGTACCATTTTCCAAATCTCTAACTGTCTTCTGTATCATGTCTGCAGCTTCTAGCTGTCTCCTTTACCATGTCCGCAATCTCTAACCATATCCCGTACCACGTACACAATCTCTTACTCCTCCTGTACCATATCCACAATCTCTAACCGTCTCCTGTGCTATGTCCACAATCTCTAACCTTTTCCTGTGCTATGTCTGCAGGTCCTAACCATTCCCCGTACCATGTCTGCAGCCCCTATCCATTTCCTGTGCCATGTCCAGAACCCCTAATCATCTTCTGTACCATGTCCCCAGCCACTAATAAACTCTTTTATCATGTCCACAATCTTTAACCATAGCTTGCATCATGTTCACAATCTATGACCATCTCTTGTCTTGTATCATGTTTGCAGTCTCTGAGGAGGAGCCTGGACAGGAGTCAAAAGCAGGAGCACTACCAGGATGGGGGTCATGGGAGGAGTCAGATGTGTGGACTTTGAATTGGAGAACATAGGATGAAACCAGAGTTGCAAAGCTGGAGCCCGTAGATGACTGTCTGATTGAGCCCTGCACTGTGCACCTGAGAGGAGGTCAGTGACAGCACCGCCAGACCAGTCTGAGGGGGGTGGGGTCACTGATGTAAGAAGTGAATGAATACAATAAGGTGGGGGGGCACTGATAAAAATGTTCCCCCTTATATTAGTAACCTCTCCTTACCTTAGTGTATTCCCTCTACCGAAGGTGGTCTGTGGTCACCAGAGTCTCCCCCACATCAGAGTTCCCCCTTAAATCAGTGTCCTCGGAGTTTCCCTTAGCATAAAGGTCTGCAGGATTCCCCCTTACAGTGCAAGAGGAAATACTGCGGACCTGAATGTAAAGATTGCATATACTTTTTGGAAATGTCAGTAAAAAATGTGGCTCTGTCAAAAAATGGGATGGTTTCTGCCAGTAAAAAAATTGGTGCTGTTTGTACATGTTGGGTGTCCTGTCAGTACTGGTGCTGAGCCTGTGCCCACTCCACCAGTCCAGTTTACCTTTGTTACCTCACTCCCAGAAACAGAATGGGGTCCCACCATGCACATAGCACAGAAAGCTAAAAGGATCCGACCAAGCAGAGCAATGCCCAGAAGAGCCGACCCGGTTCGGGACGTCAGGTTTCCCCCTTTTTATATCACAGGTGAGTCGGCTAGGGCCAAAAGCCTGGGAACAGAACTTCTGCAAATTAACCCCTTGCCTGGGGCAGCCACTAACTCACTAAAACCAAACACAGTTCCAACCATAAACATGCGTTCTGCATACGATCATTGCTGAATGGCCTTTTAGTCTGTATCCATGTGATTCCTGGTGTTGAGTTTATACTTGACCTTATTACCCACCCAGCTAACATCTGACCTTCTTATTATTGCCTGCCTATGATTGCTGCTCATCTCTGTTACTGACCTTGGCCTGGATATCTGACTTGATACCACACTGAATCTAACTTTAGCTTGTTCAGTTAAGCTTTGACAAAAAATAACTAGAACTTGATTGGTTTCTATGCAGTGCTGCAACAGATTTTTCACTCTTCAGTTTTAATAAGTCAACCCCTGTGGCTTGCTCCAGGAGAATATGTCATTTCCATTACAGAAGTCTGCCTCTGTTCAGATCAGATGTGGACAGGTACTACAGATTAGAATGGGGTATCCAGATGGAAGCAGGGGCACCAGATGTGATAGGAATTTTAGGATGTGAAGGGGGGACACTAATGTAAATAGAGGCTTCTTATTTTTACAGTCAGCCACTGACCACCAATGCTTCTGACCAAAGCGTATATTGGCTCAGTAGTTGCTGACTATTTCATAAAGATCGATAAGGTATTCTACTTTTATGTAGGCTGAAAAGCATATGTAATAGAAGAGTTTTATTTGTAAAAAAAAGTTATTATTTTGCAGTGTTTTGTAAGCCAGCCATAGACGGTTCCCGCTGACCCAGCCAAACTTTAACCTGTCTATGGGAAGGCTGGTTGTACTGGAGTTGATTCCTCCATTGACTTCAGTATAATCAACCTGTTGGATTTTTTTTTTTCACTTGATCATTGCCAGTAGCTATAACCGACAGCGGTGAACTTTGTAGTCTGTCAGTGGGGAAGGCTCTCAATGCTCCCTGCCAGCAGGAGTGATTCCTTCATCAACACCGACTGTATTGATGGGGGAATAAAACAATTTTCTTTCCTTCAACTTGTGGTTGAAGGAAAGAAAATTGCATAATGTATGGCATGCTTTAGACTCAGACCCCTCTCACTGTTAGCACAATCTGGACAAACCTACAATTCAGATGTTTTGTTTTTGTGTGTGGGGAAGAAGTAGGTGCTGGGAGGTGGGTAAGGGTAAGGCCGCGTACACACGCGCGGACTGTTCGCCCAACTTTGTCCGTCAAACAGTTTCGGCAAACAGTCCGCTCAAAATTAGCATGGACGGACATGGCCACACACGACGGACGAACAGTTTGCTGAAACCGTGCACGATGACGTGAACGGCACGTACGACGGGATGAAAAATACGACGTCCTATACACTGCATTATAACTTTCGGTGTGTAAATCCTTTCTGAGCATGCGCCGAACTTAGTTTGACGAACAAGCCTACACACGAGCGGACTGTTCGCTGAAACAAGGTTTCAGCGGACAGTTTTTGCGGAAATTCCGTAAAACCTTGTTCGTCAAACTGTCCGCTGAAACTGTCCGCTGAAAGCCCACACACGAGCGGACTGTCCGCCCAAACACTGTTCAGCGGACAAAGTTCGGCGAACAGTCCGCCCGTGTGTACGCGGCCTAAGAGACAAACATAATGCTGTTAAGTTGGTAGGGGGCAGAGACAAGCGTGTCCCAGGGTTGGAGGGGAGTACATGCACCTGGATATAACAAAACATTTTCAATGATATATTTAACACACCAAAAGAAGCAAAAACAAGAGGATTGTTGTTAGGATTTTGTATAGTGACATTTGCATTTATTTTCTTCGGCACAGTTATTTTATTATTTATCATGGAGCCTATATTGCAAAATATATTTCTGTTATGTCTCTACTAGGTATCTTCTGTGCATTGCTCATTTGTTTTGTTTTTTCCTATTATAATAATATGTGTCCTTTCTAATTTCCCTTTTTGATCCAAAGTATGGTTTTATCACTACTCTGTTCATCTTTTTTTGTAAAAAGTTGTAATTTATTTTATCATAAATATTACAATATATTATACTGCTGTATTTATTATGGTTCTTTTAAAGATAATCACACACAATCACACACAGCGTTCATAATGTTATCTTGACTTTGTATGTCTTGTGGAACCGGCGAATGACACCATGTGGAACCAATGATAAAATCCATGCGAGTCATGCAAATCACGCAAATCACACATTTGTGATATCTAGTATATGGTTTGCTTCTGAAAGTTATTGGTAGATTTGAAATAGAAAACTCTACAATTTTGGGCCATGGGGCTTTATGGAAAAGAGGAATTATTATATGCTGAGCAGTTAATATTTGGGACTTCCCCCAGTTTGTGTATAACAACAAATACTTCTAGTCGAATGGGAGCAATTGTCAAATCTCTGCTGGCATGCTCTTCAATTGTGACAGTGACTGCTACTCTTGCTTCTGTATCTTTCTGCTCCCATTCTACTACTTCTAATAGGATGACACTAGGCTTCAATGTTGCATCAGCTTTCATGCTGGTTTTCAGAGGATTCAGGGGAACAGCTTGAATCTTTGAGATAAACTGACCTGCATCACTTGAGCCAGTCTATATTAGCAGAAGCCTAGCTGGTCTTTTCCTTCCAGAGATTTCCACAGCTCCTGAATTGCCACTGCAAATTGGAGTATATACGTATTCTCTTTTTTATGTGGACTTTTTCTTACAACCCATTGTCACACCACTACCTTCTTTTATCAAGGTATCTGGCCATGTCATTAATATTTTGAAACACTACAGATGGAAGGATGACTATAACTGGGCTTCTTTGTGTAGCAAGGTCCCGGGCCTCTTTTTTATTTATTTTTTTAAATAATTTTTATTTAGAAAAAAGGAAATAAGAACATACAAAGGCATACAAGAAGGCACAATCAGCGATAAAAAGAGAAAATATAAATATCCAGGGCTAGCCCTGGGGCGGGGGAAACCGTGAAACACAAAAGAGTTCAGCGAACAGTAATACTATAATAGCATAGGGCAACAGGGACCAACTGGATGAATCGGGGACTGTTTCGAACCCTAATTAGCACAGGTATTGACACCAGCTCCCTTGCGGAACAAGTGCCTAATTACACTTTATGGATCCAAGTAATTAAGAGGGAGGGGAGGGGGAGGGGGGAGGAGGGAAAGGTAGGGAAGGATAAATAAAAAATAAAAGAGGGGGGGGTGGGGGCAGGGGGAAGGGGAGAGAAGGCAGATTAGGAACAAGGATAACATCTTAAGAAGGGATTCATAAGCAATGACCACATAGGAGAAACCTGGGGAGCAAATAAGGACCAAGGCAGTCTAGGCAGTTAAGTAGATCCTGAAGATATATTAGGAGTGAAGCAAATCATTGTAGGTGAAAGACAATTGATCCAAAGCACGTTGATCAGGTGGTGACATGGTTGCGGTGATAAACAAACGCCATTTGGCGAAGAAGGCAGCTTTTTGGGAGACATGGGAAAAGTCAGTCAGAAGCCTCTCCTTGTACAGGAGAGATAGAAGGTCCTTGGGAAGTTGGGAGGCCGGAGGTCCAGGAGGCGAAAGCCAAAAACGAAGTATAAGGCGGCGGGCCAGAAGTAGACATAATAAGATCCAGTTGACTGTAGCATGCTGGGAGTGGGGCCCTAAAATGGGTCCGGCACCCGGCAGTGTAGACCATGGCAACAGCAAGGGGTCCCAATATCCAAAGATTAGGAGCAGAGGGTCCTTGGGTAGTTTCATTAGAGTGATATCAAAAATGAAAGCTATGACCTGGTCCCAGAATGTAGATATTGTTTGGCAAGACCAGAAACGATGAGAGAGAGGTGGCTTTAAACATTGACAGTGAGGGCAGGATGCCCCGTCTTGCTTTGATTTAGGAGACAAAAACGGGACATAGGCCCTGTGGGCAATCTTAAGCTGGGTTTCCCTCCAGACTTCGTTGGGCGTGAGTCTGATAACTTTGTTGAGACCCAGCATAATCTTGTAGACGATGTCGGGGTCTGGGAAGGCCGAGGACCAGTTTGCAATGGAGGTGGTGGAGGCCGGTGGCGTCGAGCGTTCCAGAAGGGGTTTGTAGATATCAGAGATCTTAAAACACTCATCCTGTATCAGCTGATCCATGAAGCTGGGTTGGAAACGAAGAAGCTCTTCCTTGCAACTCTGGGTAATAAAGCTGACACATTGTTGGTAGTGCAGAAAGTGCGATGCGGGTATGGAGAACAATTCCATCACTGACTGAAAAGGAAGAGGTCTGCCAGTAGCCGGGTCGCACAGGGAGGAGAAAAGGGACAGGCCCCGTGTTGTCCAGGACGAAAAAGCTCTGCAGTGAAGGCCTGGAGTGAAGCAAGGATTTCCTTGAATGGGCAGGTGAGTAGAAAGGAAAGGTGGGAGTTTAGCCAGTTTCCGGGCCTCTTTAGGCCTAATAGTTACCTCCAGAGTTAGGGACAGCTGACATCCTTCTATGTAGCGTGGATTAAAAGGCATGGGGGTGTAGTGCAAGGTAGATACATGGGTGCCAGACACTTCTTGAATGCAAAGAGATTTATTTTCTCTTGAACAGAACTGTGTAGAGAAGGTTTAGGGTCAGGGCACCCTTTAGTAGTTGCAATGTCAATTAGCAGACTCAAAGACTTCTATGGGTAGACAGCAGGGATGAGCCGAACACCCCATGGTTCGGTTTGCATCCAGAACATGCGAACAGGCAAAAAATTAGTTCGAACACGCGAGCACCGCTAAAGTCTATGGGACACGAACATGAATAATCAAAAGTGCTAATTTTAAAGGCTTATATGCAAGTTATTGTCATAAAAAGTGTTTGTGGGCCCGGTTCCTGCCCCAGGGGACATGTATCAATGCAAAAAAAAGTTTTAAAAATGTCCGTTGTTTTGGGAGCAGTGATTTTAATAATGCTTAAAGTGAAACAATAAAAGTGTAATATTCCTTCCAATTTCGTACCTGGGGGGTGTCTATAGTATGCCTGTAAAGGCGCACATATTTCCCGTGTTTATATATATATATATATATATATATTTTTTTTTTTTTTTTTTATTTATTAAAAAAAATATAGAATTTATCTATTACTATATATTTTTGGAACTACTATTGTCATTTTGGACTTGCATTTTTTTTGGCCAAGCAGGACTATGCAAGTAGAGATAGGTAGATAGATAGATAGATAGATAGATAGATAGATAGATAGATAGATAGATAGATAGATAGATAGATAGATAGATAGATAGATAGATAGATAGATAGATAGATAGATACCCAAACCAGCATTTTAGCTTACACATGATTGCATGTTCAAAATCAGCAGAGCTTCCCCTCATTTCAAATGTTAAGCCTCAAATTTACAGCACAACATGGTCCTAGAATCCCAAAGACCAGGAACAGCAGCAGATGAGATCTATGTCCCCAGACTGTGGTACTACAACAGCCTGCGTCTTCTTTCAGAGCAGACTGAAGCCAGGCAGTCACTTGTGACTCTTCCGTCTAGCCTTCCCTCCACGCGTCGCTGGAGGCTGTGCCTCTGGTGGTGGACTTGTGGTAGGAGGAGGAGGAGGAGGAGGAGGAGGAGGAGCAGTAGGGTCTGCGTTATAAAGCTTGGTGGTCGGTGTGAGCTCACCCTTCAGACCCCGTTGGATGGCATCAAAAAATATTGCTTCACACAAGTTGCGCTGTGGTTTTTCCATTTCGAGTAGCTTACTAGCCAGATAAGTGCCATAGGCCTCCTCCGGATTGGGGGGTTTGGACAGAACTTGGGTGGCTTGGCGTATAAGTGCCAAGGACTCCTCCTCTGTACGGGTCATCCTCCTGGGCCTTTTGCTGGCTAGGCGGAGGGGAGGGACCTGGCTTTCCGTCCGACTCCTGCTGGGCCCAGCTAGCTCCTGTGTGTGGCTGGTCCCGGCCTCCTCCTCCATACCACTGGTCCCGGCCTCCTCCTGGGTGAGCTCATCCTGTGTAAAAAACAAAGAAATCAATAAATAAAATATGTCTATATTTTGAAATCATCAATCACTAACAATTTTACAGTTCTCACTTGCAAATACATGTGTCTTTAAATACAAAAGGCTATCATTTTGACACCATCATTTTTCCATCAGTTCACCAAGATTTGAGCCACATTTGTGTAAACTACTGTATCCTTCTATCTAATTTAATTTGTGATGAAATCCTAGATTTGGAAGCAATTCAAACATTGAACTTTACATCATTAATATTTGAGCAATCCAAACTTTAGAAACTAAAATATACCTGGCTCCAGCTGGGCGCATCAACTTCGTCCAGCAAGGAAGGGTCTGGATCTTCCAGGGATGGCTCACCTGAGGTGGAGGGAAGGGTGGAGGGACGGGTAGACGGAAGAGTAGAAAGTGACTGCCTGGCTTCTGACGTGTCATCCAGAAAACGCAGCCTGTCATAATACCACAGCTTAGGTACATAGACCTGACCTGCTGCTGATCCTGATGTTTGGGACTCTAGGATCTTTCTGCGCTCCCGCCTATACACGCTACGCAGGTTCTTAATTTTGGCGTTCACAAAGTCAGTGTCTGCCTGGGGGAGTCGGGTTTTCACAAACGTCAAAACTGTCTCCAGTGTCTTCTTCCGGGCAGCACGGCTAGAATATTGGGGGTGTTTTGGATCCCAAAGACTACTGTGCGACTCAATTAAATCCAGAAATGTGGAGAGGAAGGCCTCCTCCTTAAAGGGGTCTGGGGTATACATTTGCATTTTCTGTTTATGTTGTTTTCAGAAAAACAAAAAACAAAAAAAAATAAAAATAAATACAAAAATAAAAGTCTGACCAAATGCACACTATTTATATTGTGACAATGTAGGCGAGACACACACTATCACACACGCTACCCCCCCACACACACACTACCCCCCACACACACACTACCCCTCCCACACACACACTACCCCTCCCACACACACACAAACACTACCCCCCCACACACACACACACACACTACACACACTACCGCCCCATACACATACACACACACACACACACACACACACACTACCCCTCCCACACACACAAACACTACCCCCCCCACACACACACACACACACACAACCCCTCCCACACACACAAACACTACCCCCCCCCCACACACACACACACACACACACACACACACACACACACACACTACCCCTCCCACACACACACAAACACTACCCCCCCCCACACACACACACACACACACACTACCCCCCCCCTATACACCCACCCCCACCCCCACACTACCACACAAAACACCAACCCCACTCAACCACCAACCCACATAAAAATCAATTAAACATCAATAAGATTAAATTTCAATATACACATTCCTAACGCAGGCTTAAAATTAAACTAAAATAAAACGATAACTATCTTACCGTCGCGTGTAGCACTCGCTGCTTCCGTTCGGACAAGCGTACGGCCTCGCGGTAACACTTTATATACAGCGCATGCGTTCAGGCTCCGCCTGCGTCGCCCGCCCCTGACGTTCCTTGTGACCGTATTTCCCCGCCCCTTTTACCCTCGTTCCGCTGTGGGTGAATGATAGGAGAAAATGGCGGACGCAAATTCAATTAGCAGCGTGAGCAGCGCGGAGGAAAGCCATGGACCCCATGCTTCCGGAGCAAGGAGGAGATATAAGGCCACCAATATGGCCTTTGAAGAGTCGGTGGAGATGGTGGCTATATTAAGAAGGGAGGACTATGATGGGGAACATGGCCCGTACCCCAAACCTAATGTCCGGAAAAGCGCCATCTTGGATAAGGTCGTGACAACGTTGCAGAACAAATTTGGGGTACAAAGAGGCAAGGACCAGCTCCGGAAACGATGGTCCGACATCAAGTCCAGGGAGCTGGACCAATATCACCACATCAAAAAGGCCCTGAAAAAAAGTGAGTAAACTCCGCGTTTATCGTGACTGTCGGACATAATCGTTCGTATAGGTATTATATGTAAATCTGGCGGATTTGTTCGTAATCGTTCGTGTAGGTATTGTATGTAAATCTGGCGGATTTGTTCGTAATCGTTCGTGTAGGTATTGTATGTAAATCTGGCGGATTTGTTCGTAATCGTTCGTGTAGGTATTGTATGTAAATCTGGCGGATTTGATCGTTCGTGTAGTTAATAGTTCATGTTATGAGCGCATATGGTTGTTCGTATATGTGGGCGTAAATAGCATGAATTTGTATATGGTGTAAATTTATCTGGTGTTGGATTAGATTTTAATTAGTTATTAATTTTTTTGTATTGTTCATGATAAACTGAATTGTCACACTCAGTTTCTAGGATATAAATTTTTAATAAAGTTTCATAAATTTATTCAGTGCAATGTAGACTCAATAAAAAAAATGAGATAGATAGATAGATAGATAGATAGATAGATAGATAGATAGATAGATAGATAGATAGATAGATAGATAGATAGATAGATAGATAGATAAAATGCTGGTTCAACATCTGGACTGGGAAACATTTAGTGTAGTTTGGGACATCATAGAACATTTTTTGACATAATCACACACAGGTACTCCAGGGGATGATTCGAGTGTGTCCGTCTGTGAAACTTGGACAAAAGATATAAAGTATCACAGTTTGGTTAAAGGCTAGGTTCACATTGCTGCAATGTACGAGATCAAATGTGATTTGCACCGCACTGCAGTGCAAATCACATGTGATCTCTGTGTGATGCGATTTCAGCCATACATATAGTATGGCTGAATTCGCATCGCATCCGGACCAAACTTGTACATGGCCCTTTTTTTAGTCCACAGCCGAATCGGATCACATGGGTGTTCACACCATGTGGTCCAATTCCTGTCCGAGTTTAAAGATTGCACTGTGAAATGAGAACTAATTTGGAGGTGTCAATAAAACTTTACACTGATACTCCCAGCAGGTCACATAGGGCAGTGCGAACTGCGCATGCGATGCGTGAAACCACAGTAGATTTGCAGCGTTCACACATCGCAGCAGTATGAACACAGCCTAACTAAAAAAAAGTCATTTTAATGATGTATTAAACTATGAGCTTGTAATAACCAGCTAATAATTGTACACCACTTCAAACCAATGTTTCATATTCAAATTTCTGAACTCAAATATCACTATGCTTAAAAGTATCCTTTTTTTTTTTTTTCATTCTCATAGGGGAACAAAGACTCAGACAAGAGGCGGAGCAGCCCAGGACCCCCCGACCTCGCCAGCCTGATTGGGCACTTAGCCCCAGCCCTGCGTCGGTATTGGAGCTGCCCAGCCCAGTGTCCGAGAGGGAACACCCAAGCTCCGTATCCTCCGCTGGACCAAGCTCCGAGAGGGAACAGCCAAGCTCCATATCCTCCGCTGGACCAAGCTCCGTAGCTCCACTGGATCATCCAAGCCCAGGGCTAGATGTGGAGGAGGAAGAGGTGGTGGAGATACACACCCCACAAAGTGAGTGTCTGACAACCCAGCTTAAGGTAAACAATTAATGGCTGTATATGTTAACCAATTTTTTATCTACACATGTTTTTAGGTTATGATCTGGTTGTGGAAGGACAACAAGCTGCAGAGCCATTTACAAGCGACAGTGCCCAGAGGCTGATTGGGCAGATCATGGCCTGGAATGGCAGGATGGATTTAATCGAGAACAACATCCATGCCATGCAACACCAAATCCATGCCATGCAACAGCAACTGGTCACTATGAGGCAGGAAATGAAGAACATGATCGATGTTTTAGGGAGAATCTAAGCCCCTTTTCCCTAAAACGAAACATCATGTTCTTCATTTCCTTGCCAAAATTTTTTTAATGTTTTTACAATATTGTTTTTAGAGGCCAAATTTTGAAGATGCACACGGTGTGTCAACATGTGCTATGTGCCATCAGAGGATCGCAATGGATGCATTTGGTGTTTGCAAACCCTTCCTCATTCTAGTATGTGAGAGGAAGGGATTGCACACACCAAACACGTCCATTGATCACTTATGATGGTACATAGCACATGTTGACATTACCAATTTTTGGTGTGCATCTTCAAAATTTGGCTTTACCCCTTGTTTTATGTAAATAGTTAAAAATATGCTTTTATTTTTAATTTTTGTGATAATTGTATTTTAGATATAGATATATCTATATATTTCTATGTTTACAAAAAAAGAAAAAAAAAACACAAAAAGAAAAATATCTAAAAAAGAGGCACTGGTTGGAATGTGCACTATTAAAAAATCAAAAAAAAAGATGTGAGTGTGTGTGTGTCTACTTCTTTCAATACTCAATACCAGTTTGGGAAGTCATTTTGTGTTTTCTGTCACAAAGGGCCTTATTTGCTATTGTCAAAAACCACTTTGCTATACAAATGCACTAGGACAGGAATATGCAATTAGCGGAAATCCAGCTGTTGCAGAACTACAAGTCCCATGAAGCATAGCAAGACTGACAGCCACAAGCATGAGACCCAGAGGCATGATTGACTTGTAGTTTTGCACCAGCTGGAGGTTGGCCAATTGCATATCCCTGAATTAGGACAATGTAGGAGACAAGCAATGTGAAAAGCAAACAAGAACCAAACTTAAAAATTTGAACAGACAATACATATTTCAAGAAAAATACATTTTTATTGCTCAGCTGGCATTGGAATAGCCCCCCTACCATTAAAATAGCTGACATAGCGGTCACGCACCTCACGTGCTGTTTGGGGGGCTAAGCCAGGAAGGGCATGATCCAGCCCTGTCAGTTCTGGAAATATTAGTCCGGCCTCAGGCCCAATAGGCTGCAGGTACTGGTTACCTGAAAATTTACGTAGAAAATTGTGCAGAATGCAGCAGCACAGAATCACATAGTTCAGTTTATATTCTGCAAGGTTGATCGCTGTCAGTAACAGACGCAACCGGCTGGCCATAATGCCAAAGGCACTCTCCACAACCCTTCTTGCTCTGGCCAGCCGGTAATTAAAAACCCTCCTCTCCGGGGTGAGGGTCCTTTGGGGGAAGGGTTTCATAAGATGTTCACTCAGACCGAACGCTTCATCAGCCAGAAACACAAACGGTAGACCCTCCACATTCTCGGCGTCTGGTGGCAAGTCCAGGCCACCAGTGATAAGACGGTGGCAGAACTCGGTCTGCCTAAAGACTCCTCCGTCAGACATCCGGCCGTTCTTCCCCACATCCACATAAAGAAAGTCACATTGTGCCGACACCACCGCCATTAGCACCACACTATGGAACCCCTTATAATTCCAATAGTAGGACCCCGAATGGGGTGGGGGCACAATCCTCACATGTTTCCCGTCGATCGCCCCTCCGCAGTTGGGAAAGTCCCAACGGGCAGCGAATTGGGAAGCCACAGTCTGCCATTCCTGTGGCGTGGAAGGACACTGGGGAGTCAAACACAGGGAAAAAAAATTGTCATTAAATAAAAACAATTCATAACAAATAAAACTCAAAAACATTTTGGAACAACAGTTAAACAGAAATATTGCAAATTTGTTTTCTGCAAAAAAAAAACAAAAAAAAAAATAGGCGGACCAATTCACAGATTAATCAGCCCTCTGATGGACCAGGGGACATAAATTAGGTGGGTAAGTGGGGTGGGGGGACTAATTAATGAGTATCCAACACCTGCAAGCAATTTGATTGGGGTGGGGGGACTAATTAATGAGTATCCAACACCTGCAAGCAATTTGATTGGGGTGGGGGGACTAATTAATGAGTATCCAACACCTGCAAGCAATTTGAGTGGGGTGGGGGGACTAATTAATGAGTATCCAACACCTGCAACCAATTTGAGTGGGGGGACTAATTAATGAGTTGACAATCCATATATATCAATCCATATATATATATATCTATATCTATATCTATATCTATATATCTATCTCTCTATCTATATCTATCTCTCTATCTCTATCTCTATCTATCTCTCTATCTATATCTATCTATATCTATATCTATATCTATATCTATATATCTATCTATCTATCTATCTATCTATCTACACACACACACACACACACACACACACACACACACACACACACACGGTGTATACAAAGAGTATACAAAGGGTGGGGGGGGCAAGTAAAATAGTACAATGGAGCTGACAATATGAATTATAGAGAAAAACAGTCTCGGCTGTGGGTGTATATGGGGCCCAGGATTGAATGCTGAGGACGTTAATGAAAGCAAATATGCACGTGGGACACAAAAAGGTAAAAAGCTAAAAAAAATGACACAAAAATAAAAATGCATGCATTCATATAAAGGGGACATTCACATCATATTCCTGTCATGGATATTAAAAGTCAAGATGAAATGAATACAAACATACAATGCATATAATGCATATAATGCAATATTAAAAGAACAAACTTACCTTCATATATTCCTTCTGCAGGACCCGAATAATGGCAGAACAGGTCTCTGGAATAATGATCCCCAGAGCCTGGGGGGAGATGCCTGTCGAGAACTTGAGGTCCTGAAGGCTTCTCCCTGTTGCCAAGTAGCGCAACGTGGCGACGAGCCTCTGCTCCGGAGTGATGGCTTGCCGCATGCAGGTATCCTGCCTGCTGATATAAGGGGTCAGCAAAGCCAGCAGACGGTGAAAAACGGGGTCCGTCATCCTGAGATAATTCCTGAAATCATCAGGATTATTCTCACGGATCTCACGGAGTAAAGGCATATGCGAGAATTGGTCACGCTGCCACAACCAATTCTTTGTCCATGAACTCCTCCTCACCCTGTTCACAGACTGGGCTCGGGTCAAAGTATTAACCCCAACACCAAGCCCCAATATAGCACAAACTCGTTCCCGAGTACGTCCACTCTCCATGGCTTTGAAACGGTCGGCTGGACAGACAAGCTCAACTGAACGCACTGAAGAACAGCCAGACCTATGAAAAACGACCTGAAACCCAGAAACGAGCGGACCAGAAGCGCCTAATAACAGGTACAACTGATCCACGCGTACCGAAAGACAGATACAAACCTCACAGGTAGACTGCGCCGCAGTGAACAGACAAATTAAGCTGAAGTCTGAAAAGCGCGAATCGTCTCTAACCAAACTTCTACTAACGCAAAGTCAGCAGAAGGAGCCCAAAGGGTGCTTTGCTGTGTCTTGGACTTCCTATTTCTAGTCCCGTCGTACGTGACGTACGTCATCGCGCACGCTTTCAGCGGACTGTTCGTTCATCGTGTGTGGTCAAGTCCGTTCATGCAAATTTTGAGCGGACTGTTTGTCGGATTGTTTGACGAACTAAGTTGGGCGAACAGTCCGCCGTGTGTACGCGGTCTAAAGGAGTCATTTAAAACTACTCAGCTATAATGAATTGTCACTCCGTCAACACACATAAAAGTTCATTGATAAAAAAGGCATGGGAACCCTGAACCAAAATTTAAAAAAAATGCGTGGAGGTCCCCCTAAATTCCAAACCAGGCCCTTCAGGTCTGGTATGGATATTAAGGGGAACCCTGAGCCCAAATTTTTTAAAAAATGGCGTGGGGGTCCCCCCTCCTGAACCGTACCAGGCCACATGCCCTTCACATTGGAAGGGTGCTTTGAGGTAGCGGCCCCCCCAAAGCACCTTTCCCCCATGTTAATGGGGAGAAGGGCCTCATCCCCACCACCCTTGCCCGGTGGTGGTGGGGGTCTTATCGCAATCTGGAAGCCCCCTTTAACAGGGGGACCCCAGATCCCACCCCCAGTGTGAATTGGTAATGGGGTACATTTGTACCCCTACCATTTCACAAAAAAAGTGTCAAAAAGGTTAAAAAAGAGACGTTTTTGACAAGTCCTTTATTCATTACTCTTTCTTTCATCTTCTTTCTTCTGTTCTTCTTCTTCCTTCATCCTCTTCTTCTCCATCTTCTTCTTCCTCCGCTTCATCCTCCGGTCTTCTTGTCCAGCATCTTCCTTCAGCTTCTTCTCCGCTTCATCCTCCGCACGATCTGCCTCAGTGGGAGTCTTCATCTGTGTGACGCTTCTGTTCTTCTGACACTTCTTATATAACAGAGGGTGGCTCCGCTCTCTTCTGACACACAGGGACTTCACAGGGACTAACCTACAGTATGCCTTACCACGTGATGTCAGAGGGGGGCAGGGTCACCCTGTTCACATAAACAGGTGACCCCGCCCCCTCTGACAACATGGGGAAAGCCATAGGGAAGCACCCGTGCATCAGAGGGGGGCAGAGTCCCCCGCCCGCAGACCCTCACAACCACCAGGCAAGGATTGTGGTGATGAGGCCCTTCTCCCCATCAACATCCCCCATGGGGACAAGGTGCTTTGGGGGGGCGCTACCCCAAAGCTTCCTCCCAATGTTGAGGGCATGTGGCCTGGTATGGTTCAGGAGGGGGGCGCTCTCTCATCCCCCCTCTTTTCCTGCAGCCTACCAGGTTGCGTACTCAGATAAGGGTCTGGTATGGATTTTTGGGGGGACCCCACACCATTTTTTTTTAAATTTTGCCACAGGGTTGACCTGACCCCCACACATTTTTTTTTTTATTTTAGCACGGGGTTCCCCTGTGGGTGAAATCCCATGTGGTTTTTATCAATGAACTTTTATGTGTATTTCCAGACTGACAATTCATTATAGCCGAGTAGTTTTAAATGACTTTTTTTCCTTTAGAAATGTAATTTTGCTGTCAGACTGTTCTAAACACGGGAAACATGCGCCACTTTACAGGAGTACTATAGACACCCCTCAGGTACGAAATTTAAAGGAATATTACACTTTTATTGTTTCACTTTAAGCATTATTAAAATCACTGCTCCCGAAAAAAATGCATTTTTTAAAACTTTTTTTTTTGCATTGATACATGTCCCCCGGGGCAGGACCCAGGTCCCCAAACACTTTTTATGACAATAACTTGCATATTAGCTTTTAAAAATAGCACTTTAGATTTTTCACTTTTGAGTCCCATAGACTTTTACGGTGTTCGCACAAATTTTTTCCTGCTCCTTTTTTTTACCCCCCTTTCTATTTCTTATTGCCCTCTTTCCGAAGTGTGCCTCAAGTGGTTTTATGTATATATTATACTTCCTGTTAAAATATGTAAGTAAGAAAAAAGCTAGAACTGGTGACTGGGTCTCTTTAAAGCATATTTTGTGGGTACAAAGACTGTGGCATAGATGTAGTTTGGATACAGGACGTAGGGTTAGGTTCTGTGGTAACTATGCAAAATGCAAGATTATTTCTTCATGGTAAGTAAAGGATAAAATCAACACAGAAGCTAATGCATTTTAGCCAATCCTGGCTTTTCTCATAGCAAAATATAGGTGAAACGTCCTATCCTTAGATACCCACCTACCACTAAGGTGGTCAAGATAAGGGTAATCGTAATACCCAACAGAATCCAAAATCACGCGTAAAATAATCAATATGTATAACTGCTTACCTGACACAATATATAGATAAAATGGCATATGAACAAAGGTAAAAAGAAAAAGCATGACAAAAATGACTTACCCCCACAGGATACGCTGGTGATAACGGGTTCTCTGTTCTGCCATGACTCTCTTTCTTTCAAATGTTTTTATTGAGATTTTTTGCGGATTTAATTACAACAAGGGTTACAAAAGAAATAACATATAGTAACACAATTAACATATCACAGTATAATGTAGTGACAGGATGATCTCAGCATACTATAAATTAGTAACAAATATTCCACAATAAAGAATAAAGTGGCATTTACAAGTATCCAATATTCATAGTCATAAAGGGACTTGAACAGGAGTAAATCTCTTATAGCTTGTGTAACAAAGTCCATATTGTACTTAGTGTTAGAATTATCAATATCTATATGGATAATGGCCACTTCAGGACCCCCCAGACACCCCTCACAGTGATTTATCTGTGTCCTGGGGTACCCAGGCCAACATCCTAGAGGAAATTTAAACATAGTATTTGTCGTTTATGAAGGGAAGTAAAGATCTATTCTTACTCCATACCTCATTTCAAAAAATAAAAAAAATAAATGTGATATATTTTTCTCTTTATTATGAAATAATTTTAAAACTGTCCAAGATATATTAAAGCTTACAAGGGTTCTTACGTCTATTTGATTAAGGAATCAGCACTGTCCAAATTGTGGAAGTATATTTTTTGTACCATATGCTCCATGGTTCCCATAGTTGATGTTCGTTAATATATAGGGACTTGTCGTTAGGGACTATCAATTTGTAGGAGTGGTGGAGTTGGGTTAATTCTATAACTTCTTTCATAGTAGGAAGAGAGTCAGATTTCCATTTTCTAGTTATGGACAGTCTCGCAGCTAAAAGTATATGTGTTACCACTTTATGATATTGTTTGGGAATCGTATGTATCTTAATATTCAGAATGGCTAGTTCTGGTGAAAGTTGAAAGACAATACCTGTAACTGAAGTAAGTAAATGGGAAATTGTCTGCCAGTAGTTATGTAAACATGGGCAATCCCACATAATATGAAATAGGGTCCCTATTTGGGTACAGTTTCTCCAGCAGTTAGGTGAAGAGTTCCCCTTGAATTTTGCTAGGATATGTGGAGTCAGGTATTGTCTTTGAACAATTTTTTGTGCCAATTCCCACAATGTAACACATGCTGTGGCCCTGTAAATGCTTTGTAGGGAAGCCGTCCATTGTTTAATTGAAAATTCTTGCCCCAAATCATGTTCCCATTTAAGGATGGTAGGTAGTTTGCTGGGTATGTTTTTTTTCCCCCTAGAATTGGGTATATTGTTGCTACTCCTTTCTTTGATGTGGTGTGGTTGTTGAGGAAAGACCATATTTTAATCGGGATTAAAGTTCTGAGTTGTGGATTGTGATGCAGACACTTATCTATTTGATTATACGTAGATCGTTCAGATTTCGGAAGTTGTAATTTCATTACTTAACTGAGAAAAGGATTTTAATGAGCCCTGTTGGAAGAGGGATCCAATTTTGATATCCCGACCCAAATTCCATTCATGTATGTGTAGGCCAGGAATTAATGTTAGTAATAGTTTCAGAGGAGGGTTCAACATGGTAATTGGGGTTTTTTCCCATTTGTATGTGATGATTCTTTGCCAAGATTGTAACGTCGCTTTCACCGTTGGTGGGTAAAGAGCCGTAATAGTTGACCTAAGTTTCCTACTTAGCAACCAGAATTGCATATTAGGTTGTCGCGTGATGACTTTCTCAATTTGTCACCATAAAGTTTTAGGAGTAGACAAGAACCATTCTTGCATTTGGGTCAAAATAGTTGCGTCATAGTAATCCTGTAGATCGGGTACAGTCGATCCACCTATATTTCTATGTTTAATAAGTATGTGGAATGCGCAACAGGGTTTTTTGCCATTCCATAGATATTTTCCCAAACTGCTTTGTAAGGATTTAAAGTAGTATTTAGGGATACATATTGGAAGGGACATGAGTTGATATAATAATTTTGGTAAAGTCATCATTTTGAAAGCTGCCAGGCGACCAGCCCATGTAAATTCGAATTTACTAAGTGTTGTCAGATCCGTTTCAAAATGTTTCTTAAAAGGTAAAAAGTTTGTTTTAAATAAATGTTTTGTTTTGTTAGTGAGAGTAATTCCTAAGTAAGGAATTCCCTCATCCTTCCATCGATAGGGGTATTTATTAGTCAATAACTTCCTAGTTGTGTAATCTATTCCTAGATCTAAAATATGGGACTTGGTTTCATTGATTTTATAATAGGATGCTGCTCCAAATGTCGTTAATATATTTTGGAAATTCTGGAGAGATGAAACAGGATCAGACACTATAAGCACTATGTCATCTGCGAACAGACTTATTCTATTGTCTATTTGCCTGATTTTTATTCCAGATAGTTTTGTGTCAGATCGAATACGTTCTGCTAGAGGTTCGATGGCCTTGTCGTGTTCCATTCGAGATGCCAAAGGGCCTAGACATCATATAATTTGTGTAGACTCTCGCTGAGGGTTTTTTATACAGTGCTAAAATTGCAGATAAAATGTTTCCATGAAAGCCAAATTTTAAAAGCACTGTCTGTAAGTAGCCCCAATGGACCCTATCAAACGCCTTCTCTGCATCCAAAGCAAGGAGCAGAGAAGGTGATCGATTTCGCTCAGTAAAGTGTATAATATCAATCAGACATCTTGTTGCATCTGACGATTGTTGACCTTTAGTAAAGCCAGATTGATCTTTGTGAATGAGATCCGGTATGTAATTCATCAGTCGATTTGTTATTGCCTTAGCGTATATTTTGATGTCAATGTTCAATAATGATATTAGTCTGAAATTTTGGGGAGCGTTGGGATCTTTGCCTGGTTTCGGCAATGTTATGACCAAGGCCTGAAGCATCTCGGCTGGAAATTCTGATTTAGATGTCACTTCTTTAAAAAGTGAGCATAAGTGGGGAGCTAGTGTATCTCAAAGTCATTTATAGTATTCTCCTATCATTCCGTCTGGACCCGGAGATTTATTATTGGGCAGGGAATCTATAGTTCTAGCAATTTCTTTTACTGAAAAAGGGATGTTAAAGTGGAGGTCCACCCTAAAGTGGACCTTCCGCTCATTGGAATCCTCCCCCTTCCGCCGCCACAATTGGCACCTTTCAGGGGGGAGGGGGGTGCAGGTACCTGTACAGTATAGGTATCTGCACCCACTTCCGGCATAGATTCTGCAGAAGGTACGCCCCTTTCCGCAGAATCTACACCCCTTTCCGAAAGTCCCCCGCTGCCTGCTGGGAAACACACGGATCCCAGAGACAGCGGGGACCATCCTTATTGCGCAGCGCGACTCGCGCATGCGCAGTAGGGAACCAGGAAATGAAGCCGAAAGGCTCCACTTCCTGATTCCCATACCCAAGATGGCGGCGGCAGCACCCGAGAGACGATTGAGAGATCGGCTTCGGGTGCCGACATCGCGGGTGCGCTGGGCGGGTAAGTGTCACTATTTTAAAAGTCAGCAGCTGCAGTATTTGTAGCTGCTGGCTTTTAAAAAAAAAAAACGGTGGACTCCCGGCAGACTCCCGCTTTAAGGTCAGAGATTTGATCAGTAGTTAATGATGGGAGATTAATAGTATCTAGGAAATCACTTATTGTCTTTGGGGTAGGTGTGGGAGTTTGAGAATCTTCTTTAAGATTGCAAAGGGAGCTATAATAACAACTAAATGCATTCGCTATGTCTTGGGGGTCTTGCAGTTTTTCTCTAGTAGTAGGGTGGTATATATATATATGGAATCTTTGATTTGGAATATCTGCCTTTGATCTGTAGTGCCATATTTTTTCCTGCTTTGTTGCTAGTGTGGTAATATTTAGCTTTAAGTTTTCTAATATGTTTTTCATATGTATCCAATAAAGTCATTCTAAGTTCCTGTCGTAAAATTTGTAATTTAGTTTTCAGTTGTTGTGAAGGATGAGACTGGTTTTGGGAATCTAGTGTTTTAATTTCAGCAGTAAGTTTCTCGATGAGTTTCATTTTATTTTTCCTGAATTGAGCATTCATTTGAATAAGGATTGCCCTACTAAATGCCTTATGAGCATTCCATAGGGTAGCGGAGTCTGACACCGATCCCATGTTATATTTAAAGAATTCAGTTATCTGGTTCTGTATAGCTG
Organism: Lithobates pipiens; assembly: GCF_037356315.1. NCBI lineage: Eukaryota > Metazoa > Chordata > Amphibia > Anura > Ranidae > Lithobates > Lithobates pipiens. Next base: position 353,810,185 of record NW_027507758.1, on the reverse strand, counting down.
TAACATAGGTAGGCATTTTAATAGCATATGCGTTTGTTCTCCATAGGAATTGGGTAGTTTGAGAGTGTTTAGGTAGAATAGTTAAACCAATTGGGGCATGATCAGTCCAAGTTATGGGTGCAATGTCAGACTCCCTCACCCGTTGCAATAACCACTTATCCGTAAAAATATAATCGATACGAGTATAGGTATTATGTACCTGGGAATCATATGTATATTCACGATCTCCAGGATGATGGCATCTCCATACATCATAGAGATCGCTTTTATCCAAAAAAAATTTAAGTGCATAGTTGGTTCTGGTTTTGGGATTAGAAGTGTCTAGTTCTTGTTCATGTATTGTGTTGAAGTCTCCACAAATTATTAAAGCACCTTTCTGGTGTTTACCTATTTTTCTTATTAGGCTATTCAGAAAATGGGATTGCCTCTTATTAGGTGCACCCACATTTACCAATATAGTAAGTGTATTATCAATGGTACATATTAATATGAGGTATTGACCATTGGCATCTACAATAGATTAATGTAATTGAAAATTAACCGAATGATGTATGGCAACAAGTACTCCCCTTTTCTTTTGTTGGCATGAGGCTGTAAAGATGTGAGGAAAGTTCTTATGCGTACATGTGGGAATAGCGCCCGTTTTAAAATGGGTTTCTTGTATACACGATATTTGACAGCGCTGGGTGTTAGCCATTTGCCACATCGACGCTCTTTTTGCTGGATGGTTAAGACCATTCGTATTCAAAGAGAGTAACTTTATACTCATAAAAGGATATTTATAAGATGGAAAAAGTAAATATATACTAGCCTGACAATAGTTTTAAACCCTACATTCCATGGGGACAGTTTGTAGTCTGAAGTGACTAGGAATGTTCAAAAATTTAGTGACTGGAAAGTGTTTTGATTCAAATTTTGTAGAGTCACAAAATGCCTGTCACTTTGAACGCTATGAGCTGTGTATAAGATACTGTGGAAAAAAAAAAAGAAAAAACACAAACCAAAATATAACCAAACATTAAACTTAACTTGCAGTGGTAAACATTTCAATGTATACTGCAACATTAGAATGGGGAATTAGTTCGAAGGTCAGCTGCTCCAAAGATTTATTATCTCACGGCACAGGGGGCTAGCTGATAAATCGGTTTCCTATAGGCAAGAATGCAGTTTGTCTAGGTCTAGACAATGAATGTTAATGCCATTGTGGTGTAAGTTTCTCCGGAGTCTTCCTAGCTCCGATGGGTGGAGTTGGTTCGGGGATAATACCCCATGTGTGAAGTAACTTAATGCCTTGTTCCACAGAAGTGATTGTGTGGGAGATGTCATTCTTCAGTACCAGTAGTTTGGATGGTTGTTTCCAACGGTATTCAATGTTATGATTACGCAGAGCTTTTGTAATCGTGGAAAGTTGTCTTCTCATATCTAGGGTATGTTTAGACAAGTCGGCATAAATCTGGATTGTGTTGTATGGTTGTGGAAGTTGTCCTAGATGTTGCGCTTTACATAGGATTTGTTCCTTAACGTGGTAGAAATGTACTCTAAGTAGTACATCACGTGGAATTTGTGGAGGGAGAAAGGATGGTTTTGGTATCCGATGGATACAATCTATTGTGAGCTCTAAGGCTGGTATAGCTGGCAGCAAGTTAGAGAATAATTCCGTGGCATATTTTTTAACCACTTTCTGACCGGACCATTTTGCTGGTAAATGACCAGAGGTCTTTTTACAATTTGGCACTGCGCTGCTTTAACTGGTAATTGCGCGGTCATGCAATGTTGTACCCAAACAAAATTTGCGTCCTTTTCTTCCCACAAATAGAGCTTTCTTTTGATGGTATTTGATTGCCTCTGCGATTTTTATTTTTTGCGATATAAACGTAAAAAGACCGCAAATTTTGAAAAAAAATGATATTTTCTACTTTTTGTTATTAGAAAAATCCAATAAACTCAATTTTAGTCATACATTTAGGCCAAAATGTATTCAGCCACATGTCTTTGGTAAAAAAAAAGTCAATAATTGTATATTTATTGGTTTGCGCAAAAGTTGTCACATCTACAAACTAAGGTACGTTTTCTGGAATTTACGCAGCTTTTAGTTTACGACTGCCTATCTCATTTCTTGAGGTGCTAAAATGGCAGGGCAGTACAAAACCCCCCCAAATGACCCCATTTTGGAAAGTAGACACCCTAAGGAAATTGATAAGTGGCATGTTGAGCCCATTGAATATTTTATTTTTTTGCCTCAAGCGATTGAATAATGACAAAAAAAATTTTTTTTTTTTTTTTACACAAAGTTGTCACTAAATGATATATTGCTCACACATGCTATGGGCATATGTGAAATGACACCCCAAAATAAATTCTGCTGCTTCTCCTGAGTACGGGGATACCACATATGTGGGACTTTTTGGGAGTCTAGCCGCGTGCGGGGCCCCGAAAACCAAGCACCGCCTTCAGGCTTTCTAAGGGCGTAAATTTTTGATTTCACTTCTCACTACCTATTACAGTTTTGAAGGCCATAAAATGCCAAGATGGCACAAAACCCCCACAAATGACCCCATTTTAGAAAGTAGACACCCCAAGCTATTTGCTGAGAGGCATTTTGAGTCCATGGAATATTTTATATTTTGCCACAAGTTGCGGGAAAATTACAAACTTTAATTTTTTTTTATTTTTTTTTCACAAAGTTGTCACTAAACGATATATTGCTCACACATGCTATGGGCATATGTGAAATGACACCCCAAAATAAATTCTGCTGCTTCTCCTGAGTACGGGGATACCACATATGTGGGACTTTTTGGGAGCCTAGCCGCGTACGGGGCCCCGAAAACCAAGAACCGCCTTCAGGTTTTCTAAGGGCGTAAATATTTGACTTCACTCCTCACTACCTATTACAGTTTTGAAGGCCATAAAATGCCAAGATGGCACAAAACCCCCACAAATGACCCCATTTTAGAAAGTAGACACCCCAAGCTATTTGCTGAGAGGCATGTTGAGTCCATGTAATATTTTATATTTTGCCACAAGTTGCGGGAAAATTACAAACTTTTTTTTTTTTTTCACAAAGTTGTCACTAAATGATATATTGCTCACGCATGCCATGGGCATATGTGAAATGACACCCCAAAATAAATTCTGCTGCTTCTCCTGAGTACGGGGATACCACATATGTGGGACTTTTTGGGAGCCTAGCCGCGTACGGGGCCCCGAAAACCAAGCACCGCCTTCAGGCTTTCTAAGGGCGTTACAGTTTTGAAGGCCATAAAATGCCAAGATGGCACAAACCCCCCCCCCCCCCAATGACCCCATTTTGGAAAGTAGACACCCCTAAATTTAGGGGTACACTAGTGAGACTAGGTAATAAATGGCGGGTGCCCTGAAACTATAAAAAAATAACTAACCAACCAGCGTCACCTGTAACAGTTATATGGTGATCACTGGTGAAAGGGTTAACTAGGGGGCAATCAGGGGGCTTTATGCGGTAGTATATGGGGGTCCCTGGCGCTATAAAAAGCTGCGGCGAACCTAAATACCTACCTGCCTAACTAGCGTCACCTGTGACACTAATACAGCGATCAGAAAAACGATCGCTTATTAGGCTGGGTTCACACTGGAGCGATGCGGGAACGCCACGAATCCGCGGCGGGTTCCCGCATCACATGCCTCCCGGCGGCAGTTCACACTGCCCTATGCGAACTGCTGGGAGTGTCAGTGAAATGTTAATGACACCCCCTGATCAGTTCGCATATCGCAGTGCGATCTGCAAACTCGGATCGCATGGTGTGAACACCCATGCGATCCGATTCTGCTGCGGACCAAAAAAAGGGTCCCGTGCGAGTTTGCGGCGGGTGCGGCGGGTGCGACACGAATTCAGCCATACTATCTGTATGGCTGAACTCGAATCGCACAGAGATCGGATGTGATTTGCACTGCAGTGCGGTGCGAATCATATCCGTTCTCATAAACCGCTGCAATGTGAACCCAGCCTTAGTGACACTGGTGACGGGGGGTGATCACGGGGTTAAACCTTTATTGGGGGGGTTAGGGGGGTACCTTAGAACTAAAGGGGCTAACCCTAACTGCCCTAACAGTTATTACAGTCACAAATGACACCCGCCGGGTGATCAGGGGGTTAAACCTTTATTAGGTAATAAATGGCGGGTGCCCTGAAACTATAAAAAAATAACTAACCAACCAGCGTCACCTGTAACAGTTATATGGTGATCACTGGTGAAAGGGTTAACTAGGGGGCAATCAGGGGGCTTTATGCGGTAGTATATGGGGGTCCCTGGCGCTATAAAAAGCTGCGGCGAACCTAAATACCTACCTGCCTAACTAGCGTCACCTGTGACACTAATACAGCGATCAGAAAAACTATCGCTTATTAGGCTGAGTTCACACTGGAGCGATGCGGGAACGCCACGAATCCGCGGCGGGTTCCCGCATCGCATGCCTCCCGGCGGCAGTTCACACTGCCCTATGCGAACTGCTGGGAGTGTCAGTGAAATGTTAATGACACCCCCAGATCAGTTTGCATATCGCAGTGCGATCTGCGAACTCGGATCCCATGGTGTGAACACCCATGCGATCCGATTCTGCTGCGGGCCAAAAAAAGGGTCCCGTGCGAATTTGCGGCGGGTGCGATGCGAATTCAGCCATACTATCTGTATGGCTGAACTCGAATCGCACAGAGATCGGATGTGATTTGCACTGCAGTGCGGTGCGAATCACATTCTTTCTCATAAACCGCTGCAATGTGAACCCAGCCTTAGTGACACTGGCGACGGGGGGTGATCACGGGGTTAAACCTTTATTGGGGGGGTTAGGGGGGTACATTAGAACTAAAGGGGGCTAACCCTAACTGCCCTAACAGTTATTACAGTCACAAATGACACCAATGCAAAAAAAAAAAAAAAAAAAAATGACATTGGTGTCACTGTGACTGGGGGGCAGGGGTAATTGGGGGGGTGATCGGGGGGGTTTGAGTGTGCCTGGCATGTTCTACTGTGAAGTGTCGTGTTGGTGCAACTCACCGATCCTCTCTCCTCAGTGTCGGAACGAAAAATACCGACACGGAGGAGAGATTACATCATTTCCTCTCCTGTGTTTACATTACAGGAGAGGAAGTGATGTCACGGAGCATTTTCATTCGTCGGGAGCGATCGCGAGGGGGTGGCCATGAATGAATGGTCGTCCCCTCGTCCGGGATCGCTCCCGAACGAATACCGACCGCCGCAGGCACCGGGCGGGGGCCCGATCGGGCCCCCAACCCACGGGCAGGCAAGGACGTACATGTAAGCCCTTATGCCTGCCCGTGCCATTCTGTCGACGTACATCGTCGTGCGGCGGTCGGGAAGTGGTTAAGATCAGACTGCTGTATATTTTCAGGGATACCCCTGAGTTTGAGATTTTTCCTCCTTGAGCGGTCTTCTAAATCTGCGATTTTAAATTTAAGCCACTCTTTTTCAGCCTTATTTTCTTCATGAGCATCTACTAAGTCATTAATAGTGTTGGTCATGTCTCCCATAGAGTTCTCAATAGTATGTACTCTTTCACCTAGGGAGTTCACTTCTCTGGAGAATTGTTTTGTGAGTTGTAAAATGTCCGTATGAAGCGAAGTATGTAGAGTTAAAAGCATTTCTTTTAATTGTGTGTCCAGAATAGGCTGGTTATTAGTGGGGAATGCAGCTATAGGCGAAGCTATAGGAGATATGACTGTGTCTTCTTGGCTAAGATGAGGTAATTTATGGCTTACCTCCTGGCTTGTAAAATCCAGCTTGATACGAGTCTTAGCAGGGCTGCGACAAGTAGGGCTGAGGTTATCTTCCTCATGAGGAGATTCCAGATGTGCTTTTTGAGTAGTCTCTTCTGGAGCAGCGTCAGGCATATCTGTGTAGTGCGCTCTTCCTGAGGAGGCTGTTGCTGGTACAGCTGCTGTGAGATGATCAGCTCCATCTTTTTTTCTCTCCCCCCCTCCACTGACTGAGGAGAGAACGTCGTTAGTTTTTTCATTTTCCGTTCGTCTTTCTGACTCAGGAGATCTTCTGTAGTTCGTTCATATCTTATTTACCGATATTCGCTGTTATTTGTCCCTAATGTGCCCGCTCGTCTCACAGAGCTTCCATTCGGCTCGCGTGCTGGCCACGCCCCCCCCTGCCATGACTCTCTTAACTGCTCAGTCTCCACTGACACACTTGGCCGTAGACTAAAAGCCATTTACACCTGGGGACTTAAAGAGGTGTTCAAGCCTGGGGAAAAAAATAAAAGTCAGCAGCTACAAATACTGTAAGGGCCGGTTCACACAGCGAGGCGATGCGAGGCGACACGGCTCGCCTCGCCTCGCTCCCGCAAGTCGCCCCCGTTCTGTACAATGGAACCGTTCTGAGAGGAGCGACTCGAGTCGCTCCGACTCAGAAAAAAGGTTCCTGTACTACTTCGGGGCGACTTCGGGGGCGACTTGCATTGACTTCTATACAGAAGTCCTCTGCAAGTCGCCGCTGAGGTCCCCGCAGGTCGCGGCGAGGCAAGTCGGAGACGCCTCGCCGCGCCTCGCTGTGTGAACCGGCCCTAACTGCTGACTTTTAATATATGGACACTTACCTGTCCAGGGAGCCCACAATGTTGGAACCCCAGCCAAACCCTGGATTAGCTGTCGGGTGCTGCCGCCACCATCTCCACTGAGGGAAACTGTCAGTGAAGCCTTTCGGCTTCACAGACAGTTCCCTACTGCGAAAGCAAAGCATGCTGAGCTTTCTAATTGGGCCGGTGGTGAAGGAAAGTGGAGGGGCCGAACTTTTGAGGGACGGCACCACAGCACCATCTCCCGGGAAAGGGACCTGTCAAAAACAAATACACCCCCCCCCCCAAAGGTGCCAAATGGGGCACTGGAGTGGGGAGGAAGCAAATAAGCGGAAGTTCCACTTTTGGGTGGAACTCCGCTTTTAAGAGGTAGCAGGCTATCGCTCTATAAGAATGCACAGGAATAAAGCCACAAACAGGTTAGCTGTAAATTAATTGAATATATTATGGCAAATTACTTCAACTCGGTGTAAATCAACAAACAGGCAATTGCACAGACTTAAGGATACTATGATACATGAATGGTCAATTACCCACTAACAAAGGCTAAAAGGCTATAACAAAATTAAAATACACTACAATAGGTGCAACTACAGTGTCTGTAAAGACATTAACTAATTCAAAGGCTAAAGGGGTCCTTGTGCACATGTTATGCATGCAGCCCCTATGGCAGATGGGCATATGTAACTCTAATATGTGGGGGTACCCTTGAATGTGGCTTAACAGCTTCCCGCTGCTCAACTGAGTGCAATAATAGCCAAGCGGGTGGATGGATGGATGGCATATGTCGACCATACACAATGTATGACAAATCAGTGTACTGGGCTAACTAATGACAGCAGATCACATGGCAATTGTACACAACGAATAGCTTCCATTGATAATTGATAGCACAACAAATAGCTTCCATTGATAGCCATCCATTGTGTATTATTGTGTTGATATATGTGATTGGTCACAGAAATCACATGGTACAGACTGAACCAATCACAGTGTATCTGTGCCATGCGATAGCTGTGGCCAATGACAGATTCACAATAGTAAACACTGGATAAATGAATGTAATTCATAAAAAAAGAATTGCTTATTACAGTTATTATCACTGTTTTAAGCAATCACAGTGTTCAAAAAAAGAAAAAATGCTGATCACCTCCCCAGAGTAGCACAGTGTTACTATGATAACATATATATATATATATATATATATATATACACCCCTCACATTTTTGTAAATATTTTATTATGTCTATCTCTAACACTGAAGAAATTACACTTTGCTACAATGTAAAGTAGTGAGTGTACAGCTTTTATAACAGTGTAAATTTGCTATCCCCTCAAAATAACTCAACACACAGCCATTAATGTCTAAACCACTGGCAACAAAAGTGAGTACTCCCCTAAGTGATAATGTCCAAATTGGGCCCACAATGTCAATACTTTGTGTGGCCACCATTATTTTCTAGCACTGCCTTAACTATCTTGGGCATAGATTTCACCTGAGCTTTACAGGTTACCACTGGAGTCCTCTTCCACTCCTCCATGATGACATCATGAAGCTGGTGGATTTTGCGCTCCTCCACCTTCCGCTTGAGGATGCTCCACAGATGCTCAATAGGGTTTAGGTCTGGAGACATGCTTGGCCAGTCCGTCACCTTTACCCTCAGATTCTTTAGTAAAGCAGTAGTCATCTTGGAGGTGTGTTTGGGGTGGTTAATATGTTGGAATACTGCCCTGCGGCCCAGTCTCTGAAGGGAGTTGACCATGCTCTGCTTCAGTATGTCAAAGTACATGTCATTCACGGTAGCTCTCCAGTGCTGGCAGCACTCATGCAGCCCCAGACCATAACACTCCCACCACCATGCTTGACTGTAGGCAAGACACACTTTGTACTCCTTACCTTGTTGCCGACACACAGCATTGACACCATCTGAACCAAATAAGTTTATCTTGGTCTCATCAAACCACAGGACATGGTTCCAGTAATCCATGTCCTTAGTCTGTCTGCTTGTCTTCAGCAAACTGTTTACAAGCTTTCTTGTGCTTCATCTTTAGAAGAGGCTTCCTTCTGGGATGACAGCCATGCAGACCAATTTGATGCAGTGTGTGGCGTATGGTCTGAGCACTGACAGGCTGGCTCTCCACCCCTTCAACCTCTGCATAAGTGCTGGCATCACTCATGTCTATTTCCCAAAGACAACCTCTGGATATGATGCTGAGCACGTGCACACAACTTCTTTGGTCAACCATGACAAGGCCTGTTCTAAGTGTAACCTGTCCTGTATGGTCTTGGCCACTGTGCTGAAGCTCAGTTTCAGGGTCTTGCCAATCTTCCTTTAGCTTAGGCCATCTTTATGTAGAGCAACAATTCTTTTTTTTCAGTTCATCAAAGTCATTTTTGCCATGAGGTGCCATGTTGAACTTCCAGTGACCAGTATGAGAGAGTGAGAACATCAAATTTAACACATCTGCTCCCCGTTCACACCTGAGACCTTGTAACGCTAATAAGTCACATGACACCGGGGGGGGGGGGTGGCTAATTGAGCCCAATTTGGACATTTTCAGTTAAGGGTGTATTCACATTTGTTGCCGGGGTGTAGACATCAATGGCTGTGTGTTGAGTTTTTTTGAGGGGACAATAAATTTATACTGCTATACAAGCTGTACACTCACTACTTTACATTGTAGCAAAGTGTCATTTGTTCAGTGTTGTCACATGAAAAGATATAATAAAATATTTACAAAAATGTGAGGGGTGTACTCACTTTTGTGAGATACTGTATATATATATTTTTTTTTTTACATACTGTCACCAGTCAGTGTCCCAGATCACCACCACACCAGTTATATGATGATGATGCTGTACTGCACTGGTAACAGTTTACAAAAAGGGGTCATTTTGAGGATATTATTACTGTCTTGGCATTTTCAGGCCTCAAGAAGTGAGCTACAGGGTCAGTACATCAGGACTGATCGATTTTCAGACTTATATACCATAATTTGTGGACTTGGCCTAAATTTATGAAGAAAGATTATTTAATTGCAAAATGTTATAATTGTCAGTCATTTTTCATTTATTTAGCACGACAAATGAAAAACCCAGTGGCGATTAAATACCACCAACATAAATATTTATTTGTGTGAAAAAAATAATAAAAATGTAACATGGGTACAGTGTTTCATGACTGCACAATTGTCATTCAAAATGCGACAGCACTGAAGGCTGAAAATTGGCCTGGGCAGGAAGGGGGTGAAAGTGGCCATTTTTGAAGTGGTTATCATTTGACCTCTGGAAGGTTTTACCTCCGTCATGACCAAGCCATTTTTTACTATTCAACACTGCACTATTTTAACTTGTAATTGCGTGGTCATGCAACACTATACCCAAATAACATTTATATAATATTTTGCACACAAATATAGCTTTCTTTTGGTGGTAGTTAATCACCACAGGGTTTTTTATTTTTTTGCGATATAAATGAAAAAATACCCAAATTTAAAAAAAAAAACAATGTTTTTTAACATTAATATAGTGTACAATCACAGCGGGTGCTGACCGGAGGGAATGCATGTGCATGCCCAAAACCCAGATGTAGGCAGTGACGAACAGATATAATGCTTTGCCTACACCAGCTGCTCACCCAGAGTACATTGTGGGCAAGCAGTGGGGAAGTGGTTAAAGACAAAAAAAGCATGTAGACTTCTCCAAAGGTCTCCCAAAATATTTAGACCAGCTGCGTGGAAGAAAATTGTGCCAAGGCCCGGCGAGGGACTGGGGGTGATGTACGCACACACGTGGGGGGGGTGTGTAAGCGAATTTTGCCTGCAATTTATCGGGCAATAGCTGGTGTTCGGCTGTTGGTAATTCAGTCATCATGGCACCATGGTTGGTATGGTGTCAGAATGATTGAAGTGCATTATTTCTTATATTACATTGTAATATAAATGAAATAGTTCAACTCACCATAATGCAGAATCAGTGGGAGCCCTGAGTGTGTCACTTTCCAAGTCGCCTGCCACCAGATGAGAAATGCCACTTGTCACGCTGCCTGCCACCAGTTGAGGAATGCCACTTGCCATGCTGCCTGCCACCAGTTGAGGAATGCCATTTGCCACATCAACTGCCTGTGCGACCAGATGAGGAATGCCACTTGCCATGTCACTTGCCTGTGCCATCAGATGAGGAATGCCACTTGCCACGCTTGCCTGCCACCAGATGAGGAATGCCACTTGCCATGCTGCCTGCCACCAGTTGAGGAACGCCACTTGCCACATCACCTGCCTGTCACCAGTTGAGGAATGCCACTTGCCACATCACCTGCCTGTCACCAGTTGAGGAATGCCACTTGCCACATCACCTGCCTGTGCGACCAGATGAGGAATGCCACGTGCCACACTTGCCTGCCACCAGTTGAGGAATGCCACTTGCCACATCACCTGCCTGTGCGACCAGATGAGGAATGCCACTTGCCACGCTTGCCTGCCACCAGTTGAGGAAGGCCACTTGCCACATCACCTGCCTGTGCGAACAGATGAGGAATGCCACTTGCCACGCTTGCCTGCCACCAGTTGAGGAATGCCACTTGCCACATCACTTGCCTGCCACCAGATGAGGAATGCCACTTGCCACGCTGCCTGCCACCAGTTGAGGAATGCCACTTGCCACATCACTTGCCTGCCACCAGATGAGGAATGCCACTTGCCACGCTGCCTGCCACCAGTTGAGGAACGCCACTTGCCATGCTGCCTGCCACCAGTTGAGGAATGCCACTTGCCACATCACCTGCCTGTCAGCAGTTGAGGAATGCCACTTGCCACATCACCTGCCTGTCACCAGTTGAGGAATGCCACTTGCCACATCACCTGCCTGTGCGACCAGATGAGGAATGCCACTTGCCACGCTTGCCTGCCACCAGTTGAGGAATGCCACTTGCCACATCACCTGCCTGTCACCAGTTGAGGATTGCCACTTGCCATGCTGCCTGCCACCAGTTGAGGAATGCCATTTGCCACATCAACTGCCTGTGCGACCAGATGAGGAATGCCACTTGCCATGTCACTTGCCTGTGCCATCAGATGAGGAATGCCACTTGCCACGCTTGCCTGCCACCAGATGAGGAATGCCACTTGCCATGCTGCCTGCCACCAGTTGAGGAACGCCACTTGCCACATCACCTGCCTGTCACCAGTTGAGGAATGCCACTTGCCACATCACCTGCCTGTCACCAGTTGAGGAATGCCACTTGCCACATCACCTGCCTGTGCGACCAGATGAGGAATGCCACTTGCCACGCTTGCCTGCCACCAGTTGAGGAATGCCACTTGCCACATCACCTGCCTGTCACCAGTTGAGGATTGCCACTTGCCATGCTGCCTGCCAGCAGTTGAGGAATGCCATTTGCCACATCAACTGCCTGTGCGACCAGATGAGGAATGCCACTTGCCATGTCACTTGCCTGTGCCATCAGATGAGGAATGCCACTTGCCACGCTTGCCTGCCATCAGATGAGGAATGCCACTTGCCACGCTTGCCTGCCACCAGTTGAGGAATGCCACTTGCCACATCACCTGCCTGTGCGAACAGATGAGGAATGCCACTTGCCACGCTTGCCTGCCACCAGTTGAGGAATGCCACTTGCCACATCACTTGCCTGCCACCAGATGAGGAATGCCACTTGCCATGCTGCCTGCCACCAGTTGAGGAATGCCACTTGCCACATCACTTGCCTGCCACCAGATGAGGAATGCCACTTGCCACGCTGCCTGCCACCAGTTGAGGAACGCCACTTGCCATGCTGCCTGCCACCAGTTGAGGAATGCCACTTGCCACATCACCTGCCTGTCAGCAGTTGAGGAATGCCACTTGCCACATCACCTGCCTGTCAGCAGTTGAGGAATGCCACTTGCCACATCACCTGCCTGTCACCAGTTGAGGAATGCCACTTGCCACATCACCTGCCTGTGCGACCAGATGAGGAATGCCACTTGCCACGCTTGCCTGCCACCAGTTGAGGAATGCCACTTGCCACATCACCTGCCTGTCACCAGTTGAGGAATGCCACTTGCCATATCACCCGCCAGTGCCACCAGATGAGGATTGTCACTGCATTGGTGACACTGGTTCAGTGGTCTTTCTTAAATGAGGGCAGGAGAGCAGAGATGCGGGGCGGGCAGTGAGAGATGATGTCATCTATCTGCTCCCCACCGCACCTCCGACATTCTGTATGCTGTGAGGGCGGAAGAGCGGTGATGCTAGGCGGGCAGGGAGAGATGATGTCATCTCTCTGCTCCCCGCCACACCGCCGACATTCCGCACGTTGTGAGGGTGGAAGACACCGGGAATGCTAGGCGGGCGGAGAGAGATGTCATCTCTGCTCGCCAGCCCGCTGCTCTTATTCACCCACCCGCTTTCCTCTCAATCCACCGGTGTCTTACAGTCTGCCGTGGCCCGGCTGCAAAGACGCTACGGCCCGGTAGTGGGCCGCGGACCGGGGGTTGATGACCCCTGATTTAGAGGACTTTTGAAAGGGGTCTTAGTGCTGTTTTTTTGTCAGTGCATGAGAGGCATTTTCTGTATGTCTTCCCTTCCTTTCCTTCATTTATTTAGCAAAAAAAAAAACAGCGATGATTAAATACCGCCAAAAGGAAGCTCTATTTATGTAATAAAAAAAATACAAAAATTCATATAGGTACAGTGTCACACGACCTTGTGATTTTCATTCAAAATGCAACAGCAGGAAGGGGTGAAAGTGCCTTGTATTGAAGTGGATAAAGCATGATGTGTATACAGTGAATAGACTGTACTCAGCAGAAAAGTTTGTGTTAAATGATGTTTTCTAAATATTTAATGTCACATTTGTTTGCAGTGTGTTCTTTTTTTCAGTGTATTCCCTGCATGAGCTTTTCACCACTGTGTGCTGTGGACACTGCATTTTCTTGTTTTTTTCTTTTTCTTCTTGCAAATTGCCCCTCTTTCCCAAGTTGAAAAACTGTGAGGTATTTCTAATCTATTATACATTTTTTGGATACAGGGTTTTCATTTTCTAGCAAGAGGGATATTGCATATATACTGTAATTTTACTTTCTTGGTTTTTAATGGGAATACAAAGTAAAAAAAATGAATTTTCCTGTAATTTTTCAAAAGCAACAATTCCATTTGCATCCAATAGATCTTAGCCCTTGTACACACGGTCGGAGATTCTGACAACCAAATCCGTCGGATATTGTCCATCGGATTTTGTCCGACGGATTTTGTCTGAAACTGTTGCATACACACGGTCGGACAAAGTTGTCGGAAAATCCGACGTGATGACGTCATTTCATTACGACGGGGCTACATTCACGCTAGTAGCCAAATGCTTTGGTGTAGGAATTTGATCTGAGCATGCATGGCACTTTGTCCGATCAGAATTCTCTACACATGATCGGAGTATGTCCGATCGGAGCATTTTGTCGGAAAATTTTACCAACAAGTTGGAAAACTTGGTCCGTCGGATACTCCAACAGAAACAGTCCGATGTAGACCACACACAGTCAGAATATCCGACAAAACGGTCCGATCGGACACATTCTGTCGGAATCTCCGACCGTGTGTACAAGACATTAGACTTCGTTTTTGCTCAAATTGCTTTACTAAATGTGCTCCTACCTTATTTCCACTGATCTAGTAGTCTTTTAGTGTATATTCACACTGGTCCACAATATAAAGATTGAATGGTTTGTTTTTGGTTATTTGTGTATTGAAGTCTTTCACTCTTCGCATTGGTTCCCAAAATCAAGTAAACTCACAGAAAAAAGATTTTGCTAAAAGTACATTAAAATTTTGGTTTTGAACTGTACATTATAGACAGAATTGTTCAAAAGATGGCTAGTTATTTTTCATGCAGTTGAGAAGTAAAGTCCACGTCCTGTCTGATTTTGTATAAACACCAGTGCATGGTCAGACCATGTTGTTGGGCTGATGTTTGCTATGAAATTTAGTGCAGGGTGTAGTTATCTACCTGTAAAAAGATATATTTGGGAAAAGGACTTGAATTAGAAAAAAATAAAAAAAAACAATAAAACCATTGTTCTGTGCCATGCAAACACCCCATGAACTTATCATGTTATATAAAATAAAAATGTGGATACCTCCATTTACCATTGTAGGTGTCCATTTTGTCATCAATGATATCATTAAGCTGACAATAGGATGTTGAGATTTAGGAATTTTATGAAGCAAGCTGATGAGAATTTAGATTTTGGTTTAAAGATTACAGATATATAGGGTAGGGGTGATTATTCTTCATAGCAATCAGTAAAAATACATCTGTCACATGGTCAATGTCCCCTGAAATCAGTTATTGTCAGGGCTGGGCTCAGCCCTTCCTTCTCCGAGCTGGCCGCTCAGCTGTCGGCTAATTGCCAGCTTCTATCTCTCCACAGTGACTCACCTGTTCATGATATCCTGTTCGTCAGTCCTGCCTACTTAAGCTGTCCAGTCCAGATGATCTTTGCCTTCGCCTTGGTCACATCTGTAGAGACGCTCTCCTGTGTTCCTTTTAGAGACTTACTTGGCTGACATTCCTTCTGGCTCCAGATCCTGCTTGCTGTTCTACTACGCTGTTTTCTGGCTCCCTGATGTTTTGGCTTGTCTGACTAAACATTTCGGTTCCTGAACTCTGGCTATGTTTTGACTATGTTTACTCTGTTCACCTTTTTTATTATTATTAAACAAGTGTGATTTAACTGTACTTCTGTCGCAGTCTGAGTCATGGTTTCTGACAGCTATAAAGCTGCATAATCTCTTTTTGTCATCATAGGAAAAATAGCAGTAGGGAAACGCGTAGAGCTCATTGTTGACCCTTGTTTTCTTTTCTTTCATCTTTGTGAAAATTCTGTATACCCACAGCATTGTTTATTGCCCACTTTTGGAAGAGAGAACTTGGTTATCTTGACTTAAATGCAATACGTTTGTTGAGGGTTGGATATTTGCTTCATGTACACCACCATCAATGATTATCAGAATAGTTTTTTAAGTAGCAGTAGGTATTTTTTTATGTACATGTATCTTCTTTAAAAAAAGTTAAAAAAAAAAGCATGCTAATGAATATATATATATATATATATATATATATATATATATATATATATATATTTAGTTGATATAGTGATTTATTTGATATTTGCTGCCTTAAAGGAGAAGTATGGCCAAAGCTCTGTTGACCATACTTCTCCTGTGGGTCATAGGAGTGCACTTAGTTCTGCACTTCTGTGATCCAAATTAAGCGGGCTAAAGTCCTCTGTCAGCTGATGCCACAGAGCCAATCCTGACATTAATGTCAGGATCCGTCCAGATGCTTGACTGCCAAGCTAACAGCTGCTTAAGCCTCTCAGAGTGCTACAACAGCCTGAGCTAGCCATTCCAGCCCCTTCACAGTCCAGAGTTCTAGTGAGCACTAAAGCAGCAGAGCACAGAGTGGTGACTTACCGTCTTTGATTACTCAGTTAGTGGTGTAGAGGCAGCAGGAAACAGATGCAACATCAGATCAATGCTGCATCTATCTAGGTAAGTGAGAATGTTTTTCCGTTTTTTCCTGCACTTCTTTTTTTTTTTAAATGCTCAGATACTTTGTTATTGTAATCAATAATAGGGTGTGGCATCTTTATACCACCCATGATCTGGATGTAAAGCAGTTGTATAGGGGTTTTTACTTTTACCTACAGGTAAGCCTATAATAAGGCTTACCTGTAAGTAAAAAAATATCTCCTAAACCTGTATGGTTTAGGAGCTATTCCCCTCACAATGAGCCGCATGCGCACAGGGGATTTTTGGCTGAAAGCCCGGCAGACTCTGGAATTTGCTGGAAATAAATCTCCCACGCACATGCGCGGGAGTGATGATATTGCGGCTCCGGCCACCTACAGCTCCGGAGCCGTGAAAACCCGGAAGACACGCTGAGGGAACATGTCAGCTCCCTTGGCGTGGATCGGGCGAGATGTCGGGGGCTCGTTCTAAGGTAAGTATTTCATAATGCAGTGCATACTAGCTCATTATGCCTTTTCCTTTGCAGGTCTAAAAAAAAAAAAAAAATGTCAGCGGGTTTACTTCCGCTTTAAAGGGCAGTTTTAGTCATTAGTTCCTGCTGCTGATGGTAGCTAAACAGTAACTGAAGTTGTTGCTGACACACAGTAGATTATAGTCATAAAAAAGACATCCAATATGCACTAAAATGTAGCCGACCTTACCTCAATTCACTGTAATATAGCACAATACAGCACTGTGTATAGCACTGAATACTGATTACTGTATAGAGCACTGTATACTGTAGCATATCAATATTTCCCCACAAAGACTGCCTCTCCTTATCCACTTCAACCCACACACTGACAAAAGGCTGTTGCAAATCCCGTTTTTTCTATTGAGAGGTCTGGAGCATTAGAAACCTCAATTATTATCTAATCTAAGCTACCAGACCACAGTTCAGAGGCCAAAATGTGATTTTCTGGGAGTTGCTTGTACTTATGAGAAGCAGCCACATTAGTTTGTTAGGTCATTGAACCTGCAAACAGGTTGAATTCACCACAAACCCATGTTCCACCCTAAATGAATCCCTAGTAACCATAAGCTTATAAACAAGAGAATAAAAAAATGTTTATGTATATTTTTTAAGGTGTGACATTTACCTATTTAATCATGTACCTATATTTATGACTTGGTATAGGTTATGGCTTAAACTCACATGAAGGTACTTTTAGTTGTTAATCATTTAATCGTATGAATTTTTATAAGCCACTGTGTTGCAATGCTATAACTACTAGGAGGAGTTCCCTTGTATGTCAAAATTGTATCTTTTTCCTTAACAATAATGATTGCTTTGAAGAAAAAGAAAGCTAAAAAGCTAAAGCTAATAAATAACAATCAAAGTTTTTAAAATGATTTATTAATTTACAGGCAATGTACTTTTAAAATATTCTAAACACAGATGAAAGGTGAAATCTGTAGGTACAGAATTTTTAAAGCCTACTCTTGTATTATACAGCAGTAATAATATAGCAGCAAATCCAGAATTTGGCACAATCCTAAACTTGTAAGCCCTTGTACACACGGTTGGAGATTCAGACGGAATGTGTCCTATAGGACCGTTTTGTCCGATATCTCGACTGTGTGTGGTCTCCATCCTACTGTTTCCGTCGGAATATCCGACGGACCAACTTTTCCAACTTGCCGGTAAAATTTTCTGACAAAATGCTCCGATCAGACATACTCCGATCGTGTGTAGCCTACTCCGACGGACAAAGTGCCACGCATGCTCAGATGAAATTCCTAGACCAAAGCTATTGGCTACTAGCCTGAACGTAGTCCCGTTGTAACAAAATAACGCCATCACGTTATGTACAATCGGATTTTCCGACAACTTAGTCCGACCGTGTGTATGCAACATCACTTCCGGACCTCTTCCGGAATTAATCCGTCGGAATTACTCGGAATAATAGACGGATTTGGTTGTCAGAATCTCCGACAGTGTGTGCAAGAGCTAAAAGATGTAGATAATTCAAACTGACCATATGACCAAAAAAGAAGTAAACATAGGTTATCTTTACTAAAACCATCAAAATGATATGTTAAAAGCCAAAGTTTTGTACAGATCTCAATTTTTACAGGAAAAGTAGAGTCTGACTTTTCCCTCTTTCACTTCTATAATGTGGCATTAATGTAACAAGCAGAAACACTGTCCCAATGGAAGGATCAGGAAGTGCCAAAGTAAAGTAAATCTTTTACATAAAAAAAGTTGAATTTGCATAAATCTTCAGCTGCTTTAATTTCTGCATTTGCTAATCATTTTGACATTATGTTTCCACTGGAGACATCTTTTGCCCCTGCATTGTTTCATCATGTGCACCTAATTCTGACAGGTTTACTACAAATGAAGAAAAATATCCTTAACCACTTGCTGACCACCCTATAGCAATTTTACTGCTACAGAGCGGCAGCTGAGGGCAGGATCCCATGCGCACACATCCGCCAACAGGGGGGCGCACGTGCCGCTTCTGCTGTGAATATTCACAGCAGAAGCCGATCTGCGAGTGTCAGGCACTCAATGTCCTCTGGTACCCGCTGATTGATGGTAAAGAACACAGAACAGCATTCTGCCTGGGTAAACAAGGCAGATCGAGAATCTGACAGGGGGTAAGTGGTGGATTCTGTGTTCCTGCAAAGCAGGGATTAGAATCAATTTCTTCACCTAGTTAACAAAGCACAAAGTGTACATCAAAATACTGCCTAGGCACACATTCAACTCTTTTATTGCCCTAGATGTTTAATCCCTTCCCAGCCAGAGTCATTAGTACAGTGACAGTTCACATTTTCTAGCACTCATCACTGTATTAGTGTCCCGGGTCCCAAAAAGTGTCAAAAGTGTCAGTTAGTGTCTGATTGTTTGCCGCAATATCACAGTCCCACTATAAGTCACTGATTACCGCCATTACTAGTAAAAAAATATAAATAAATAAAAATTCCAATTTTATATATAGTTGTAGACACTATAACATTCACGTAAACTAATCAATATATCCTTGTTGGGATTTCTTTTACCAAAAATATGTAACAGAATACATTACATAGTAGCCTACATTTATGAAGAAATTAGATTTAATTTTTTATTGATATGATTTATAACATAAAGTAAAAAAACTGTCTGCTTTTTTTTTTTTTTTAAAGCGCAAAAAAATAAAAGCGCAAAAAAAAAAAAACGCAGTGGTGATCAAATACAACCAAAAGAAAAAGGAAAAAAATGATATAAATTTTATTTATTTATTTTATTTTGCATGACCACATAATTGTCAGTTAAAATAATACAGTGCCGTATTGCAAAAAGTAGCCTGGTCATGAAGGGGAGTAAATCTTCCAGAGGTCAAGTGATTAAAATACAGTACATGTAAATCGTCACGTGGCCTGGCCACACACAGGAATGGCTGCTTGAACACGGAGCTCCGCTCCTCCACAGGCTATACCGAAGCAGCCAGCGCAAGATTCCAGCACACTATCCCCCAGAGGGGCAGCTGATTGCTCACACCCCCAGGAGCATGACCTGAGGGCAATCTAACACCCACGGATTGTGGAAACTGTCTGATTTCTACATGAACCTCACTAGAGCTACTGCCCAAGATGGCGCTGAGTGCGACGGAGCTCCTTCACAACAGACAGCACAGGCAGAGCCCGCGCTGTCGGAAGATCCCTTCTCCGACATGGAGGACTCTGAGGAACAGCAGCAGCAGACTACCTCCTCCCCAGCAGACAGAGGTAAGAGGTCTGCTAACTCCCCTGCAAACTCTCTTACAGAGCCTCCCCCTGTGAAGAGGCAACATGTCGCTGAGATCTGTAGTGCCACAGCGGCTGATCAACTGCATCACTAGCTGCATATGCCACCACAGACAATCCTGCTTCAGAAAACACACTGAAAGCAATGCTGCTCTCTCTGCAATCTGATATGCAAAGGGAATATAGATCATCCATTAACCACTTAGGCCGCATACACACGGGCGGATTGTCTGGCCAACTAAGTTCGTCAGACAATCCGACAGACCGTTCAAAATTTGCATGAACGGACTTGACCACACACGATGAGCAGACAGTCCGCTGAAAGCTTGCGCGATGACGTGTACAGCACTTACGACGGGACTAGAAAAACGACGTCCTATACACTGCAATGCAACCTTCGGCCGTGTAAATCCTTTCTGAGCATGCGCCATACTTAGTCCGTCCAACTTGCCTACACACGAGCGGACTGTCCGCTGAAACCAAGTTTGGACGGACAAAACCAAGTTTGAACGGACTGTCTTACGGAAATTCCGGAAGACTTTGTTCGCCAGATTGTCCGCTGAAAAAGTCAGCTGAAGCCCACACACGAGCGGATTGTCCGCTGAAACACGGTTCAGCGGACTAAGTTGGACAGACAATCCGCCCGTGTGTACGCGGCCTTACTTGACAGAATGGATGATTTGGAGGACCGTGTTGATCATATTGAGCAGCACCTCTCTGCAGCTACTATAGCCCATAACACCACTGTTCACAGGATGAACACTCAGAAGCCATACAGCAATTGCGCCTTAAAATCGCAGACTTCGAAGATCGCTCCGGGCAAAATAATATTAAAATTAGGGGAGTGCCAGAGGCCATCACACCTGCTGAAATAACCCCATATCTGCACCAATTATTCCACAAAATTGTATCAACCCTGAAATCACAAGACCTCCTTATAGACAGAGCCCATAGGATTCGCAAGCCACAACAAGAACAAATCATGAGAGCTGTCAAATCTCTGCGCAACCTTCCTGAACCGTTCTCCAAAATACAGCTTTATAATGACATCTCAGCTGCCACCTCGCAGGCACGCAAAGCCTTTGCACCAGTGACATCGATCCTCATGGAACACAAGATCACAAATAAATGGGGATTACCTACCAAACTTATCGTCAATTATCAGCAGCAGCAAGTCACAATTCTGACACCCAAGGATGCGATTAAGCAGTTACATAACTGGGGTATAGTCCCTAATCTGCCACCAGCGACCCTCTCTAACAAGAGACCCTCCAGGATCCCCAATAAATGGGCAACGAGGGATAAACCCTAATTGCAGGATCACATGGGTACAACCTTTCAGGTCGTACCTAAGCCCAGCTGGACTTCACTCGCTTTAAAATTATGGAGGAGTATTTCTCCTACCGGTTGACTCACCACGCCATGCTGCTATAGTGTGCAAAGCTCACAGCATTTTCTCAGGTTACTGTATTGTGTTTCAGTTCACTATACTTGATTATCATTTTTGGTTTGCAATGGAATTGCTTAACTAAGTATATAAAGCCTCTATATCAGCTTTGATTACTGTATAGAAGTCAAATATCTTACTCTTTACTTGTTTAAGCAGATAGTAAATGCATTATTGATTGATTTTTGAAAGTTTGGTTAAATATTGTTTAACCCATTCTACGGTAGCACGCTCTCAGTACCACTTTGACATCAACTACCAGTATTCATGTCACTCAAAATCACCTCCCTTAATGCCAAGAGCTTAAATAGCCCATTTAAACGATCACTACCATGGAGGGAAGTGATTTCCCAGCACACCGATATATTATGTATCCAAGAAAAACACCTCTCTTCAATCAATCTACCAAGATGCACCCACAAATTGTACCCACATATTTTCCACTCCCAAACTAACAAAAAAGTGAGAGGAGTAATGATAGCGGTGCGCTCTACGGTATCGCTTTTGGTTTGCAACATAGAACAAGATCCCTCTGGCAGGTACCTAATGTTATCAGCCCAATTTAATAACAGACCTTTAATAATTGACAATCTCTAAGTCCTTTTATAAAACTATTATGAAAAAAATCCAACATTATCCGAGAGATCAAATTATATTATGTGGAGACTTTAATGATGTACTTGACCACTCACTTGACACTTCCGCAACAAAAAGGATAAGATTTTCTGCCCTCTCGTGTGTGACACTCCTAGAAGAGTTCTATGACACCTGGAGGTGTCAACATGGTACTGAGAAGAATTTCACCTTTTATTCCAACTCTCAGAGAACTTACTCCAGGATCGACCTGTTCCTGACATCCAAAGTACTCTTACAATTTACTACCACTTCCTTCATCAGAGTATTATCATGGTCTAACCATGCCCCTATATCTATTAGTCTCAACTTATCACCCACCACCACATCGCACAAATTATGGCAACTGAATGCCTCCCTAATTAGTACCAAGGATAATAGGGAACAGGTTGAATCCGTGATAGACGACTACTTTGCCATAAATGAGCACTCTGTATCTAACTCTACCACACTCTGGAATGCCCACAAATCCATTGTAAGGGGGACGCTTCTAAAAATGGGAGCCCAGGAGAAGAAAAAACTAAAGGCAACCATCAACACTAGGGATGAGCCGAACACCCCCGGTTCGGTTCGCACCAGAACTTTCGAACGGACCAAAAATTTGTGCGAACTTTAGAACCCCATTGAAGTGTATGGAACACGAACGTTCGAAATAAAAAGTGCTAATTTTAATGGCTAATATGCAAGATATTGTCCTAAAAAGGGTTTGGGGACCCGGCTCCTGCCCCAAGGGACATGGGTCAATGCCAAATTTTTTTTTTTAAATGGCAGTTTTTTCCGGGAGCACTGGTTTTAATGACGATTAAAGTGAAAAAGGAGTGAAATATTCCTTTAAATATCATGCCTGGCAGCTGTGAAGTGCCACGTGTTTCCCGTGTTTAGAACAGTCCCTGCACAAAATTACATTTAATCAAAAAAAAGTCATTTAAAACTGCTTGCTTTTTAAATGTAATATCTGGTTCAGTTAATACAGATGAAAATCATTGAGAAAAATGGCATGGGTAGCCCCCCTGCTCATTACCAGCCCCTTTGGGACTTGTACGGATATTAAGGGGAACCCTGTATCCAAATAAAAAAAGCAAAGGCCCTATTTATTCAGAACAGCAGTATACAGATGGTGCAAACAAGACAGGGACTGTGTAGGTTTGTCGTGTTAAGTAGAATCTGATTGTAATTTTGAACTGGTACATTTTTAAAGTGTACCTCCAGTAAAAACATCTATTTTTAAGCTTTTTGGAAAACATAGAGAAGGGTTAACACCCCTGTATACTTTTTTTTGCCATCCGTCTTTTTTCATCTCGCTTCCTGTTGTCTCCTTCTGTTTGCAAGTAGGATACGTTTGCAAGTTGGATGTTTGAAAGTAGGGGCCTGCCCTATATGCTCTGCAGAAATGGGGGCCTAAGGTGTTTCGTGTTGCCACAACACTGTAAGCCCTCAAAGTGACTCTTGGTGGGCGCTGGAGCACCCTGCTGTGAACAATTATATCAAGAATTGTAATTACATGCCATTGTTAAACAGTGGTAGAAAAATTTGGCCTTTGGTGGTTGTGGTGATGGTGATGGTGCCACAACACTATAAGTCCTCACAGTTACTCTCGGTGGGTGCAGGAACGGGCCCTGCTGTGAAATATTATAACAAGAATTGAAATTACATGCCCCTGTTAAACATGGGCTTAAAAATTGGGCCTTAGGCACTGGTGCTGGTGCCACGACACTGCAACCTTTCCCATATACTTTAGTTGGGGTGCAGGAATGAGCCCTGCTGCAAAGCATTGCATCAAAAATTGTATTACATTTAAGGGGGGGCGTGGCTACCTCACGGCTGAATGGAGGCTTGAGCCTGTAGCTCCTCTACACCGCCGGGGATTAGCATGGACAGAGGCGGCGAATCGGCGACCCAAAGCCAACTCCTGCACCCGCCAGCTGCAGAGATCACACCGGGATGGGAAGAAGGAGGCAAGACACGGTCAGTGCGGGGTAGCTCCCTCATTTCTTCCCCCCTCGCCGCCACACACGCGGCCAAGATGGCGCCTACGGATCTTCCCCGGGAGGCTCCAGCGCGTCGTCCCAGCGCATCCCAGCTCTGGATCCGCGGGGAAGTCTCCTGGCTCAAGGCCTGGATCTCCAGGCCCTGCAACTCCACTTTCGCAGAGCCCAGCCAAGAGCAAGCCCAGGCTGTCGGATGACTCCATACAGGCAGAGGTAAGCCCTGAACGCAACCCTGCTCTAGCTATCACTGACCTGCCTGACTCATTCCATACCTTCCCTGCCTCAAACCAGCCTGTCTCAGAAACAGTGTTAAAAGATATGTTATCTTCTCTGCGAGCCTCTCTTAATACTGACATTTTGCAATGTGTGGCTAAAGTTCAAGCTGATGTGACTGATCTAGGAAACAGAGTGGATCACATAAAAGCAAAATGGGCGAATTTGCCTCTTCGCATAACATGCTTATTGACGCTCACAACGATCGGGATGACCAAATAGAGTTGCTCACTGCTAAAATCGCAGACCTTGAGGACCGCGCTAGACGCAATAACCTTAAGATCAGAGGTGTTCCTGAATCAGTCTCAGTGAGCCAACTGAATCAATATGCTTGTGACCTGATCCGCACAGCTATCCCTAATGTATCTGACACAGAAGTAGTTATTGACAGGATACATAGACTGCCTAAGCCCTCTTTTATTCATGAAGATGTCCCCCGGGACGTGATAATGAGAGTCCATTTTTTTCACATAAAAGAGCAGCTTGCGGCATGCTTCCACAAAAAAGAGCAACTACCTGAGCGTTTCTCAAATCTCCAACTGTTTGCTGACTTATCTCAATACACCTTACAAAAGAGGAAGTCACTCCTGACAATCACAAAAGAATTGCGGAACCATGACATTATGTATTCTTGGGGCTATCCTATTCATCTGGTCATCTCCACAAATAACACTATGTCAGTGGTTAATACATTAGAGGAAGGGCTGGCTCTCCTCCGTAAATGGGACATCCTCCCTGAACAGCTACCCACTCCCAGACAGCAACACTCCAAATCGCAGTCCCAAGAAGATTGGTAAGTGGTCTCTCACAAGAGGAAACACCAAATCCATCGAGACGCAACCGCCTCTGGTCCACTACTTTTACTTTACTTTTCCAGCAACGTTACCCGGCTCATTGGAGCTTCTCCACGTGAATCCCCCCTCCCTCATGGATTTTGTGCAGTATACCTGCAATCAGACCCCTTTCGAGGTCGCTCCTCCCTTTTTACCACAAGGTTTAGACTTGGTTTTCTTTTTGTGTTTCCTTTTTTTCCTTTCCTTTTTCTTCCTCTTTAGCTTGCTGAGCCAGATGTATAGCCTCCCACCACCTGACGCTTCCCATAGTTGCATGGCCATGGACAGGCACAACGATGCTTACAACGTGAACAAGATTCGAAGGATTCAGATCTACATATCCCCAAGTTTGGATTGCAACAATCATAAGGTACTCCACACCCTCTCATGTCTCACATCCTTTAACGTGTGAGGACTCAATCATCCGGCAAAACGTGCCTCCCTTTGGAAGGAGGCCCTTAAGTTGGGGAGTGACCTGGTATGCATACAAGAAACACACTTTCAGGCTTCAGCCTCCCCAACATTCACACACAAGAAATTCCCCCATATTTTTACCCATTCATCTTCCTGCAAGCGGAAAGGAGTCCTTTTAGCAATTAAGAACTCGGTGGCCTTTAAACTCCATGACTCTATTCAGGATCCAGACGGTAGATTTTTGATCCTCATTTGTGATATCAATGGTAGACTTTTTACAATTGTCAATGCTTATGCGCCAAATGAACGTCAATATAGGTTTGCTAGAAGGTTGTTCTTGACAGTTTCTAAATGTAAGCGGGGGGCATTGATTATTTGTGGGGACTTTAACCTGACAGCTGATCCGGATATAGATACCTCAGGGAAACATTCACGCTCACTCAGAGCACTCCAACCTCTATTTCACTTAGAGGATGTGT
This sequence comes from Lithobates pipiens, assembly GCF_037356315.1. Lineage (NCBI taxonomy): Eukaryota > Metazoa > Chordata > Amphibia > Anura > Ranidae > Lithobates > Lithobates pipiens. The sequence goes on along the minus strand of NW_027507758.1, from coordinate 353,784,242 downwards.
ACAATGTGTAGCGCTGTCAACATGCTGACGAAAGAGAATTTACCTTCCACTCAGCGCGCCACAACTCGTACTCATGGTTGGATATGATCCTGGTGGATAGGGTTCTGTTACAGGCGGTGTCCTCCTCCAGTATTCATGACATTACGTGGTCGGACCACGCACTTGTTTCTGTGTCTATCCTGGAGGAGCACACACCCAACTTTGCATACCTCTGGAGAGTTAACTCTCAGCTCCCCACAAGAAGTGGCGACTATTGAGAAACATCTTCAGGAATATTTCAGGCTGAATTCTTCATCTGTGTCAGATCCGTTTGTGCTTTGATGTGCCCATAAGGCTTTTATCAGGGGTATCTTTCTATCTATTTAACTATCCCATAAAATTACTTTGCGGTGGTATCTCACCCCATATAGATTGTCTAAGTTTCTCCAGATACAGTCCCCACTATGTTGGAGGGAGTGCAGGGGAGTGGGACAGATCATGCACATTTTCTGGACTTGCAAACACCTGACAAGCTTTTGGAACAAACTGTTTTGTGTCATCTCAGATATAACTAGTATTCTCACCCCTCCTATGGCTGCCCTAGCCATTCTTAACATCAGCATAGAACAATTTCCACCTGATTGTCGCAAAATAGTTACTCATATTCTCTTAGCAGCCAAATTACTTATCACTAGAAGATGGAAAACAAACCAGGCCCCTAGTGTTCTTGAAGTGGTTAATATGGTACAATATAACTATACATTTGAGTGCATACTGGCCTGTAGACAAGGACATGTTCGCACTTTCGAACAACATTGGAAGCTATGAAACGCCTGGTTGTCAAAGGGTAATGGTTCATAGTCCCCGGAAATGTGCATGATGGTCCCGGTTCCTAGTATCTGTTGAAATAATGTTCACACTTAATCCGTACTGCAACAATGTAATTGTGTACTGGTGTCTCTCTTCTAGGCTCTCTCTTCTCTCTCTTCTATCTTTTCCCTCTTTTCTCCTCCCTCCTTTATTCCCCCCTCCCCCCATTATGCCAGCTGAGGTATGCACATCTATCTCCTACCACCCCCCTACCTTCTACCAGGTAGTTCCTTGACAACTCCTGCTGACAATCAGAAGCAAAACAACTGTCTCGGAACTACCTGCCTGCATGCTGATGTGCCTAAGCTCTGCTTTGATACTTACATATTCTAATATTTGTATGTTTTGATGCTTGTAAACCTGATATGAGTATGTTCTGATACCTGTATATTGTCAAATGTATGACAAATTCTATTTCTTTCAATAAAAACAAAAAAAAATTGTATTACATGCCCCTGTTAAACAGGGGCTGAAAATAGGGCCTTAGGCACTGGTGTTGGTGCCACGACACTGCAACCTCTCCCATATACTCTATTTGGAGTGCAAGAATGAGCCTTGCTGCAAAGCATTGCATCAAAAATTGTAATTAAATGCCCTGTTAAACAGAGGCTTAAAAATTGGGCTGGTGGCATCACCCAGAACCAAAAATGTTCTTCCAAGATATCAGCAGGATTATTAAGGAGGAAGGGGATAGTCAGTCAACATAACAGGACAGTCACTCAGCATCAGCATAGGCAGTCTTGAAGGGATGTGACATTTCAAAAAAAGGTATCCCGTTACATCAGCTTCAGGTGCTTGGTAGCTGGTAGTGATCCAAGACTGATTCATCTTTATGAAGGTCAGACGATCAACCAAGTCGGTGGACAGGGGCACCCTGTGATCGGTTACAAAGCCACCAGCAGCACTGAAGGTGCATTCCAAAATCATGCTGGATGCAGGGCAGGCCAGTAGCTCAATTGTATACTGTGCAAGCTCTGGCCAGTGATCCATCTTCAAGACCCAGTAAGCCAGAGGATTTTCAGTGGGAAAGGTGTCCAAGTCTGACCTTGCCCCTAGGTATTCCTGCACCATGTAAATCAGATGCTGGAGATGGTTGCTGGAACTGATCATACCTTGGGGCTGGGGACTAAAAAATTATCTGAACGCATCGGTCAGAAGGCCACCTTCTCCACCGCTCCTTCTGTGACTGATCGAAGCCTCAGCAAAACGTTGTCCAGGACCAGGAAATTGTAACCTCCCAGTCTCTTGGAATGCATTGCACAGACCTTTCTGCAAGGCCTCCCAGAGATGTCTCATCCTCTGCTCCCTCTGTGATGGCAAGATAAGGTCCGCAACCTTACCCTTGTACCATGGATGAAGTGGCAAGCCAGTCATGGTCCCTCTCTGTGATCCAAAGAATATGAGGATCCTTCCGCTGGCTTTGCAGGATCAGGGAGGCCATGCAGCATAGGTTAGCTGAGGCATTCGGTCCGGAGTCCTCTGGGTCACTAAGGACAACCTGATCCGCAGCCACCTCCTCCCAGCCATGTAGAAGTCCGCAGGTTTCTTGGGACTGTAAATCATCCCTAAAAGACTGCTGCTGCTGATGCTGAGTGCTAGGCTCCACCTCCAGCTAATGGGAAATGTCGATTTTTAAGTAATGGCAGACTACTGTCCTTGAAGTGAGTTTCCTGTATATACACCACGTCCGCTTTGGCACGTCGCATATAGTGGATAAGGATCCTACGTTTTTCAGGTATATTGAGACACTTTGCGTTGATGGAGACTATGTGGAGAGAGTCCATCGCTATAAGCGATAGTATACCAAGTCACTGGAGGGGAAGGGGGGAGGGAGGAAGAAGGAGAAAATAAAAACAGAACAGGGGGGAGGGGGGATGGGAGGGGGTTATAATAAATGGGAAGCAGAAGGGAAGGGGAGGGACGTAAGTAAAATATGTGTGGGGTATGGGGCCGTCACCACACTGTGCGGCCAAATGGGAATACTAAATTAGCCTAGTCGGCTGCAACAATCTCCAGAGCTACCTCTGGTTACTGAGCGTAGACTTAAGTGGGAACTGGGGTGAACCGAGTTGTAGAGGTGAACTCCCGGTCCTTCACGGTACCCCACCCCCGGCAACCCACAACCATACACTAGAAAAAATAAAAACAGATATAGAAACCGGCATAACAAGAAAAGCAAAAAATAAGGACAACAGGTTAGCATTTATGTGTGTTGGCATCTGCGCCCGCAAGTATAACAGTGTGGAAGGCATACTACCAATGGCAAGAGGCCGCACGGATCATGAGGGACCGCCACGCGGAAGCGGAAGCCGCAGAGGGACACCAGTGCCCTGTACCAAACTCTAGAACTAGTGGGGTCCGTGTCCCCACCAGGCCACCAGCCCCACCAGGCAATCCCACATTCTCCAGAACACATGCCCCAGTGCGGAGGCATAGATCAGTTTAACTGAGAACCCCCTCCCCCAATACCGTCAGGTCAAGTGCTCAATCAGGCGTAAAGGCCTTCAAAGGCTCTCTGGCAGACCCGTGGTTCCCCCCACCTCCCCTAGTGCAAAAAGGTAGCAGGTCAATGCAAACCCCCGGGCTCCTCCCCCCAAGCAATCTGCTTGCTATGTGTCATATAACATGTCCCCAGGGGTGGAAGTCCCAGCTGCTCCCTCTGTACTGGGGTGTAAAATGTTCCTGCAGATAGTGGACCTGCTGTCGGACCTGAGGATTGTTGACCTGAGTCAGGATGTCCCAGCCAGATCTCCTCCCCCAGCAAAAAATATAGTCAGGGCCGGCAATGTGCTCCTCCGCACCGTGGCTCAAGAAAAAGAAGGGGCGTAGAGTCAATGAAGAGCATCCCTGCACTGGACAAAATGGGTGGCAATGGTGACATTCAGCCATGGTAAACCCATGACACCACGGGTCTGTTCGTTCTGGACAGGATGCCGGGTCTTAAAAAACAAACAAAACAGAAACAAAAATAAGACCTGCCCGGAAACGTGGCTAAGAGCCCGTGTCACCGGCTCGATCCAGTGTGGCCATGGTGCGTCTCTGGGGGGAGCTCCATGCAAGTGATGGGGTGATCTACTGGCAAGGGGGCAGGGGGTGTTCCCATGGGAGGGCTAAATAGTGAAGGAGTCAAGGGCACAAACAAAACTGGTGCAGAGCGCTCCTACCACCTATGCCAGTGCTATTCCTGCCATATGGGAGTGGGATGAGTGTCTGGAGAGGGTGGCCCATGGCCTACTCACGTGGAGCGCCTCCTGAAGTAGATCGGTGTCCAAGGCCACCACCACCTCCGGATCACCTGACACAATCCTCCTCCTCGTCCTCTTCCTGTGTGATGGGTGGGACAGCAGGAACACTGTCTGGATAAAGAGGAGAGGCAAGGAAGTCCTCCTCTTCCTGCCTCTGTTCTGCCTCAAGTGCCCTGTCCATTATTTCACGCAGTGTATGCTCCAACAGGTGGACAAGAGGTACAGTGTCACTGATGCATGCACTGTCACTGCTCACCATCCTCGTGGCCTCCTCAAATAGTGACAGGACAGTGCATGCATCCCTGATCATACCCCACTGGCGTGGTGAAAAAAAACAAGCTCCCCTGACCCTGTCCTGGTGCCATAGTCGCACAGATACTCATTGATGGCCCTCTTCTGTGTGTGCAGCCACTGCAGCATGGCCAACGTTGAGATCCACCTGGTGGGCATGTCACATATAAGGCAGTATTTGGGCAGGTTCTACTCCTTTTGGAGCTCAGCTAGCTGAGCACTGGCATTAAATGATCGGCGGAAATGCACACAGACTTTCCTGGCCTGCCTCAGGACATCCTGTAAGCCCAGGTACCTGCCCAAGAACCACTGCACCACCAGGTTAAGGGCATGAGCCACACAGGGCACATGGGTCAGTTGTCCCTGTCGGAGGGCAGAGAAGAGGTTGGTGCCATTGTCACAAACCACCATTCCTGGCTTAAGCTATCATGGCGTCAACCACCTCTCGGCCTGCCCCTACAGAGCTGACAAAATATCTGCCCCAGTGTGGCTCATGTCCCCTAAACAAACCAGCGCAAGCATGGCATGGCATCTTTTTGCCTGCGTACTTTCGTAGTTCCTTGAACGCCTACGGAGCACCACTGGTTCCGAGGACAGAGCACTGGAAGAGGCCATGGAGGAAGAAGAAGAGGAGGGGGTGGAGGAGAGAGGTGTGTCACAACCAGTAAGAGGCATGGTGGCGGAACAACCTCCAACACTACTGCACCTTGTCCTGCATCCTTCCCAGCTGCCAGAAGAGTGACCCAATGGGCCTTGAAAGATAGGTAACGTCCCTGTCCATGTCTGCTGGACCATGAGTCAGCGGTAATATGCACCTTACTGCTGACCGCCCTGTCCAGCAAGGCAAGAAAATTGCCTTCCACATTCCGGTAGAGAGCCGGAATCACCTTCTGTGAGAAAAAGTGGCGTTTGGGGACCTGCCACTGAGGAACCACACATTGCACAAACTCACGGAAGGGGGCCGAGTCTACCAACTGAAAAGGTAGCAGTTGAAGTGCTAGCAATTTAGCCAAGCTAGCATTCAACCGCTGGGCATGTGGATGGCTGGGAGTGAACTTCTTTCTATGGTTCAGCAGCTGGGGCAGGGAAATTTGCCTGCTACAATCGGACGTGGGTGTACTGTTAGCAGAGTGCCCGCAAGCACTTGGCTGTGACACACCTAATTCTACACCTTCATTCCTCTCAGTGCAGGTTTCAGAGAGGACTGAAGGTCTAGTGGGGTTGGAGATCCCAGCTGATGAGGAGCAAGGAGAGGTCCGCTTTATTCTTTGGTGTGGGTCTTTGAGGTTAGCTTGCCAATGAGCTGCATGGCAGGTCAACATATGTCTGGTCAAGCATGTGGTGCCCAAGCGGCTGATGTTTTGCCCATGCGAGATACGCTTGAGACATATGTTGCAAATAGCAGCGGTGCGATCTGATGCACTTGTCTCAAAAAAGGCCCACACCAAATAACTTTTAGAATAACGCGCAGAGGCAGCGCCCTGCTCAGGGGGAGCTCTGCGGTGTGATTCAGTCGGTGTGCTGCCCCTAAGCTGGCCCCAGAGGGCATCCTGCTTCTTGGAGATGTGCCTCCTCCTCTCTCCTACCAGGCACCCACGTGGAGTCAGTGCCCTCATCATCCCCTACCTCTTCATCACTGGAGCAAACCTGGCAGTATGCTGCAGCTTGTGGAACATGACTGCTAGATTGCTGTCCTTCTTGAGCATCCCCTCTCTCTGCACTCACGCTACTACCTTCCTCTAGCTGAGTATCATCATCAGAGCCTACAAAACACTGGGCATCCTCCTGGAGCATGTACCCAACACTGTGCTCAAACTGTTTGGGGGACTCCTCAGGAGGACGTGGTGGGTCTAGGGAAGGAGTCACTGATGATGACATTGAGACGAGGGAAGAGGATGCATTGGCAGCTGCTTTGCTAGTACCCTGAGCCTGGGTGAGAGAGGATGAGGAGGGCTTGGTCATCCACTCTACCAAGTCTTAGGCATTATGCGGCTCAATGCATCCAGCTGCCGAAAATAAGGACAAGCGTGTCCCATGGCCACGTGCTAATGACGATGCACCGCGTCCATGACAAGCACTGTTGTCTCTAGACACAGAACCTGCTTGCCCTCTTTTATTGGCTCGTGCCTGTCTGCCTCTCCTTGTTGGCCTCACAGACATAGTAATGGCCTTCAGGGAGATGGAAAAAACAGCAATTGGGTAGTGTATATTGTTCTGGAGGCACACAACACCCACTAACTCCTGCAGATGCCTTTATTATAGAACCCCAGCAATAAAGGGCAGATACAGGTGTATATTGTGCTGTGCTGGAGGCACACAACACCCACTAACTCCTGCAGATGCCTTTATTATAGAACACCAGCAATTAAAGGGTAGATACCAGTGTATACTGTGCTGTGCTGGAGGCACACAACACCAACTAACTCCTGCAGATGCCTTTATTATAGAACACCAGAAATTAAAGGGTAGATACCGGTGTATACTGTGCTGTGCTGGAGGCACACAACACCAACTAACTCCTACAGATGCCTTTATTATAGAACACCAGCAATAAAGGGTAGATACAGGTATATATTGTGCTGTGCTGGAGGCACATAACACCCACTAACGCCTGCAGATGGCAGATGGCTCAATTAGAGAAGAGCAATATAGGTAGATACAGGTGTATACTGCGCTGAAGGCACACAGACAATACCCACTAACTCCTGCAGTTGGCTCAATTAGAGAAGAGCAATATAGGTAGCTACAGGTGTATACTGCGCTGGAGGCACACAACACCAACTAACTCTTGCAGATGCTAGATGGCTCAATTAGAGAAGAGCAATATAGGTAGATACAGGTGTATACTGCGCTGAAGGCACACAGACAACACCCACTAACTCCTGCAGATGGCAGATGGCTCAATTAGACAACAGCAATATAGGTAGATACAGGTGTATACTGTGCTGGAGGCACACAACACCAACTAACTCCTGCAGATGGCTTAATTAGAGAAGAGAAATATAGGTAGATACAGGTGTATACTGCGCTGGAGGCACACAACAACATCTAACTCCTGCAGATGGCTCAATTAGAGAAGAGCAATATAGGTAGATACAGGTGTATACTGTGCTGGAGGCACGCAGCACCAACTAACTCCTGCAGATGGCAGATGACTCAATTAGTGAAGAGCAATATAGGTAGATACAGATGTATACTGCGCTAAAGGCACACAGACAACACCCACTAACTCCTGCAGATGGCTGATGGCTCAATTAGACAACAGCAATAAAGGGTAGATACAGGTGTATACTGCGCTGAAGGCACACAGACAACACCCACTAACTCCTGCAGATGGCAGATGGCTCAATTAGACAACAGCAATAAAGGGTAGATACAGGTGTATACTGTGCTGGAGGCACACAACACCAACTAACTCCTGCAGATGGCAGATAGCTCAATTAGAGAAGAGCAATATAGGTAGATACAGGTGTATACTGCGCTCAAGGCACACAGACAACACCCACTAACTCCTGCAGATGGTAGATGGCTCAATTAGACAACACCAATAAAGGGTAGATACAGGTGTATACTGTGCTGAAGGCACACAGACAACACCCACTAACTCCTGCAGATGGCTGAAGGCTCAATTAGAGAAGAGCAATATATGTAGATACAGGTGTATACTGCGCTGAAGGCACACAGACAACACCCAATAACTCCTGCAGAACACTACCCAAGGCCGCCGCACTGGTGGCCTTATATAGTGTGGGGCGTGTACTACACAGCCTGAGCTATAATTGGCCACAGGCATCCTGCGCTGCCGGTGCTGTGATTGGCCAAGCATGCGGGGTCAAAGTGCATGCTTGGCCAATCATAAGCCAGCAATGCACTGCGATGGCGCAGTGCATTGTGGGCCATGAGGACTCTACTGCAGCCGAATTTTTATTGAAAAAGCGCTTGATTCACTGTACAAATGTGAGTTTATTACCTTCCTTTTATTAAAAAGTTTCTTTTAAAACGGAATTACGCTATTTGGCCCCTATTTCCTTTTTACATGTATCAACAATTTGAGCTGGATTGTATTGCTGGAGATAATCTATTGCCTAGTACATGAATGGAACGGTTATATTTGAAATTTCCCTGGAGAGTTCATCTTTGAAAAATCTGCATAAATTGCATAAGCCTTTGTGATCCTTCGAATATGTATTCGTTTGGATCCAATATATCTGGTAAGCCTGCATCGTGATTTGTGATGGGATTGTCACGTGGTGTCTGCATGTCTCTTACACTCAAAGAAGGTGGACGGTAATTTCTACCATACACGTGGATTGGATCATTATACATAAGAGACTCTGTAGATTTTTGGACTTTTTTGTATCACTTTGTATCATTTTTTTCACACACTTGTGCATACACTGATTTGTATTATTTTTCATATGAATGTAATGCAATCTTTTCTCTTGGTATCTATGTAATACTATGAGAATATTGATAGGTGGTAGATAAGGTCACCTTGTTTCTTTTAGCGCTACACTATTATATTGAATTTAAGGAGTGACTGATGACATTGAGGGAAGAGGATGCATTGGCAGCTGCTTTGCTAGTACCCTGAGCCTGGGTGAGAGAGGATGAGGAGGATGAGGAGGGCTTGGTCACCCACTCTACCAAGTCTTCTGCATGATGCGGCTCAACACGTCCACCTGCCGAAAATAAGGACAAGCGTGTCCCATGGCCACGTGCTGATGACGATGCACCGCATCCACGACCAGCTAGACACAGAGCCTGCTTGTCCAAATACACCAAATTATTAGCCAAACGCTTATCACAATACATGACTCACCTCATACATCCACATCAGGTGGGATTCATTCCACAACGTCAGGCCTTGGATGGTACCCGCCAATTTGTGGATCTTAATCACTGGACTGAACACATCTCTGCTGATCTCTCTTGACGCAGAGAAGGCATTTGATAGAGTCCGCTGAAGCTGTGCTGAGGAAATTCAGCATAGATGGCGAGTTTCTACAAGCAATCTCAGGTCTTTACTCCTCACCCAGTGCAAAGGTATAGACTTCAGGCATGCTCTCTAACTCCTTTACAATCACCAATGGCACCCGACAAGGGTGCCCATTCTTGCCCCTGATCTTCGCCCTGGTGATGGAGCCCCTAGCGCAAACCATCCGCACAAACCCCCTCATATCCTAGTGGGAGACACACATCACAAAATAGGTCTCTACGCAGATGACATTATCATTGCACTACCTGAACCTCTAAACTCGCTCCCCATCCTTTCACAAATACTTGATAACTTTAGTGAGATTTCAATGAAACGAAACCACTCCAAATCGTCCATGATTGGTATCTCAATATCACCCTCCCTTAAAACAGAGATTTCCAAGGTTTCTCCCTTCTCCTGGGCCCCCGGCTCCTCAATGACTTACCTGGGCATTTAACTTGTATCCCCTTCTTCCTCGCTTCTTCGAACTAACTTGTCCTCCCTACATCAGAAACGAATAAATATAACTTTGGCTATGTCACCCATTAAAGCATCATGGGCTGGTAGAATTGCCCTGACCAAAATGTTTCTTCTATCACATGTTCTTTACTACTTCAGGACTTTACCACTACAGATATTGCCGGCAGAACTAACCAAAATTCAACATATTCTCAACTCCTTATATGGGCAGCACGCAGGTCATGATTGAAAGCCTCAACACTGTGCTCTCCTACTACCTCTGCAGGGTTGGGTGCACCCGATGTTAAACGAAACTACAAAGCAGTCATCTTAGATTAAGTAAAGCATTGTGGCATCAAATAGAGTCAACAGCTATGTTAAGCACCCCACAATTAATGCTATCAGCAACTTGGATGAACTTCCTTGCCAAATGATTGTACCTTCCCACAATTAATGCCTTCATTGCAACGTGGAAAGCTGTAGGCCATACCTATCAAGGAACACACACAGACACCTTGAAACTACTGCCAATTCTTGCTTTACAACTCCTATCTCCAAACTTAAACATTCAACATTGTCATGAGGCCGGAATTAAGACCATTGGAGACCTATACCTTCAATCGAACCTCAAAAGCTACAAGCAACTTACCATGGACTTTGGTATATCAAATAAAGATTTCTACATTTATCTAAGAATCCGACATATACTTTCAAAATGACCTACCTGCTGACCTACTATACTCACCCCACTAATAAAGTCAAGGGCATCTCTTATGTTTATGCTCTTCTCTCTCGATTAACAACCACCCATAAGCCAACAAACATGGTATATTGGGAGTCTTCCTTTCCTACAGAAGAATGGTACTGAACTCTTCGCCTACCAACTATCTTCTCCAAAACATATCCCATTGGGAAACCCTCATGAAGATTTAGCACACATGGTATTACACACCTGCCAGACTAGCATACATGTTCCCATCTCAATCCCCTAAATGTTGGAGGAACTGTGACGAAACAGGGGACATGTTTCACATATGGTGGGACTGCCCAATCATAGTCCCATTCTGGACATGAGTATCTGAATTAATTCATAGTTTCATAGTTAGTAAGGTTGAATAAAGACACCAGTCCAACCTGTGTGAGTGTCTACCTCTATCCCTGTACATTGCACACTCACATTGGTCCCTACCCTCGAAGAGTCCACAATCTAAGGTCCCCATTCATAAACTAAGGCCAATTTTGGACAGAAGCCAATTAACCTACCTGCATGTCTTTGGAGTGTGGGAGGAAACCGGAGTACCCGGAGGAAACCCATGCAGGCACAGGGAGAACATGCAAACTCCAGGCAGGTAATGTTGTGTTTGGGATTTGAACCAGCAACCCTTTTACTGCGAGGTGAGAGTGCTAACCACTACACCACTGTGCCGACATAACTAACATTCCCCAACAATTGATTTCACAGATGGCTCTGTTCGTTCTGTATCCACAACCCTGGCCTGAAGCTAACATCCCACAGACACTGGTCCCCTTGGTTAGCACACCCTAGCAGTATAAAACTTACCTGAGTGATACACAGATATCCGTGGATCTGCTACACCCATAAGAACTGACCCTCACTACCAACACTTCTCTCACAAGCACACTTAATGAGCACTGCCACATGACCCCCACTATGATGTAGACCAAACAGAGCCTGAAGTGGCAGTCTACCTGTGTTTCTCCATATAACTTTGCAATCCTAGGTCTCCGACTGATCTATGTGTCATATCCATGCATAGCTACTTAACTCTCTGGCAACCACTTCACCCATATGCAGACGGGATCTGTGGTACTCCCTTATTTTTTCTCAGTCAGATACCCTAATGGCACATTGTAAAATGTATTGCTTTATCAATCAAGGGTCCGTGTGGGTGCAGGGTGGGCAATGCTGTTCTCCCCATGATACAGTTAGTTCCTAGTGGGGTGGGGATCAGTGCCACACGCCCTGTACCCAACAAAAGGCTCCTACGCAATGGTGTTCTGATACACTTACCCCTGTTTTATGCATCCTCAGTGTAATGATACTCACTAGTCTGATTGTACTTACAATTCTGATCGTTCTTGACCTATGCTACCATAAGGTCTATCGTCTGTAAGTTCTATTGATAAACCCTAATAAAAACTTTTTAAAATAAAATACATGTAAATCCAATCACTAAAACCTCATATCATTTTTTTTTATATTTCAATCATTTCTATTAAAGGTTTACAATACAAAGATCAAAGGTCTCGACTTTTCATAGTACAAAATACAACTTGTTCAGAAAATTATACATTTACTGTTTTGATTTACTTGGAAATTATTCGACTTGTTGCATGCATGGACCCTTTTTTCTTACTACTATTGATTACTGTTTGTTTGCATAGTTTATTGTGATTCATTCTTTTTTTTCGTCTGAAAACTTTATATTTTATATGATATCTCTGCATCTAAGGTCCATAACTTGTCACTCTCCCAAATCTCCAACGTATTCTCCACCTGCCGGGAGGACCCTGTCCCCCATCTACTTATCGGGGGGGGGGGGGGGGGGGTGTGCCATCCCGCCATGCAAGCCTCACCTACTACAGCCCGTTTGGGCCATGATCTGTCAAGGGTGCATGATAACAACAAAGTAACTTATAAAGCCAACCTTGAGACAGAACAATTTAAACTTATTAAGAGGGAGGTGTAAAATCAAAGAGGAAAGAGGAGATTGCCAGGTGAAAGGCAGAAAGGGTATAGTCAAAGGAGAGGGGGGGAGAGGGCTTTGGTCTCGCGCCCCGTGACCCAGTTTTCAAAAATGACATTAGTTTGTAAGTGTCCTGGGGTCGTCTGTCAGATATTCAATTCATGGGTCCCATATTTTATGAAACAACTTCATCTTATCTCGTGTTAGTGCTTTTAAACTTTCATAAACATAAGCGATCATTTTGCGATCTAAGCTGTTCTAATGGCAGGACAGGAAACCTCATATAATTTTTAACATGCTAAGGTGGTATTAACCTCTACCCACCAGGCGTACACATATATGTGGCCTCTTGGCAGGTGGGCTTTAACGGCAAGAGGCCGCATATACGCTGCCCTATGTAAACGCTAATCTGTGCTGAAAGCAAGTTCCTTGCGTGCTCCGAAGCACAGCCAACAATGGGGCCTGGAAGGCTCCCGATAGATACTTGCGCTTGGGAGCTTTCCAATCATGTGACCACTGTGACAGTCAATCACAGCAGTCACATGACCCAAAATGCCTGCCTCAACCTCCCAGCATCCAGAAGTTCTTAAAGAGCCAGAAGGCGGTGGCAGGAAGGGCTAAACCCAAAACAAAAAAAAGTATTGTATTGTAGCTTACCCATCATTAGATGTGATGGCTGCATTAATTTTCTTTTCTTTGGCTATGTTTCAGCTGGTGATCTGGCCAGTAACACACTTCCTGTATCAGTAAGACACAACTCTGGAGGCATGAGCATAAGGCACAGCATATAGCAGCATTGTCATTCGGGGTGGGGGGGTAGTATTAAATGAAGTAGCAGATTTAAAACCACTAACAAATTGAAGTCAAACTCATAACCAGTTACAGCAAACAGTTTTTTTCCTTTTGGGATAAAGGTGATGGGGGGAGGGTCCAGAGGTAGAGATAGTCAGCGCAGAACTTATTCCAGAGGGTAGTATTGGGGGCATTAGTGGTAGCACATAAACCCAAGGTAAGTATAGTATAGTAGCAAGTCCTAGTTGCAATTTTGGAACACCCAATAAGAGGATAATATGTGACCGGTCTCAACTACGTGGCACGTTCACCAATGCCAGCAGCCTGGCGGACAAGATGGGTGAACTAGAGATACTATTGTATGAGCAGGATTTGGATTTTGTGGGAAGTTAACCCTTTCATGACTAAGCCTATTTTTGGAATTTGGTGTTTACAAGTTAAAATCCATATTTTCTACTAGAAAATTACTTGGAACCCCCAAACATTATATATATTTTTTTAACAGAGACTCTAGAGAATAAAACGGCGATTGTTGCAATATTTTATGTCACACGGTATTTGCGCAGCGGTGTTTTAAATGCAACTTTTTGGGAAAAGGGACACTTTCATGAATTAAAAAAAAACAAAACAGTAAAATTATCCCATTTTTTTTGCATAATGTGAAAGATAATGTTACGTCGAGTAAATAGATACCAAACATGTCACACTTTATAATTGCGCGCACTTGTGGATTGACGACAAAGTACGGTACCTAAAAATCTCAATAGGCGACGCTTTAAACATTTTTTACGGTTACCAGGTTAGCGTTATAGAGGAGGTCTAGTGCTAGAATTATTGCTCTCGCTCTGACGATCGCGGCGATACCTCACATGTGTGATTTGAACACCGTTTACATACGCGGGCGCGACTTCCGTATGCATTTTCTTTGCTTTGCGAGCTCGCGGGGACGGCGGGCGCTTTAAAAAAAAAAAAATTATTTTTTTATTTATTTTATTTATTTTAAAATGACTAAATAAAAAAAAAAAAAAAAAAAAAAATTTTGATCACTTTTATTGCTGTCACAAGGAATGTAAACATCCCTTGTGACAGTAATAGGCGGTGACAGGTACTCTTTATGGAGGGATCGGGGGTCTAAAAGACCCCCCACCCCTCCTTTACACTTCAGTGTATTCAGATCGCCAAAAACGGCGATTCTGAATACCGGATATTTTTTTAAAACCGGCGCCATTGGCAGCCGAGTAAACGGGAAGTGACGTCATGACGTCGCTTCCGTGTTTACTATGAGGAGACTGGAACGAAGCCGATTACAGCTTCGTTCCAGTTCCTCCCCAGCGGCCGGAGGCAGTGCAAGTTGAATCGGTGCTCCCGATCAAACGGGAGCACCGGTAACAGCGGCGGGAGGCGGCGGGAGGGGGGACGTCCCCTCCCGCTCCTCCGGCATAACAGCCGAGCGGCTTTTAGCTGCATCGGTTGTTATGGCTGGATAGCCAATCGCCCGCTGAACAAAACGGTACCGGGATGATGCCTGCAGGTGCGGGCATCATCCCGGTATACCCCCCGGAAGCCGAGTACGCAGATCTGCGTACGCTCGGCGGGAAGGGGTTAAGAGACCTGGTTCAACAGTTTTCATGATTGGCTGGCAAACATTCAAGGGTATACCCTTTATCGCAAGGACAGAGAGGGTAAAAAAGGGGAAGGGGTATGCCTATATCTCAAGAATAATGTACAAGTAAATGTGAGCAATGACATCACTAAGGGAGCTAGGGAGGAGGTGGAATCCTTATGTGTAGAGCTCTAAAGGGATGAAGCTAAGGGGAAAATAATACTGGGAGTATGCTATAGGCCCCCTAACCTGAGGGAAGAAGGGGAGACAGATCTCCTATCACAAATTGGAATAGCAGCAAGGATGGGAAGTGTTATCATAATGGGGGATTTTAATTATCCAGACATAGACTGGGCGAAAGGAACCGTGCATTCATCTAAGGCTCGCCAGTTCCTAAATGTCTTGCAGGACAATTTTATGGGTCAGATGGTAGACACACCAACTAGAAATAAAGCGTTACTGGATCTACTGATTACCAACAATACAGACCTGATCACGGATGTGGAAATATGGGGCAATTTAGGGAACAGCGATCACAGGTCAATTGGCTTCCATATAAATCACACAAATAGGAAACATAAGGGGAATACAAAGACGCTGAATTTCAAAAGAGCCAACTTCCCTAAACTACGAACCTTACCTAGAAGGCATAAATTGGGATAAAATCTTAGGAACAATGAACGCGGAGGAGAGATGGGTTTGCTTGCTATAAGAGCATATTAAATAAGGGCCTTAGCCAGCGCATCCCATTGGGTAATAAATTTAAAAGACCGAACACAAGTCCCGGATGGCTTAACTCCAATGTAAAAATGCACATAAAAGCAAAGGAGAAGGCCTTCAAAAAATACAAGGTTGAGGGATCATCATCAGCATTTAAACTTTATAAAGAATGCAACAAGAAATGTAAGGGTGCAATAGGGACGGCTAAGATAGAACATGAAAGACACATAGCGGATGAGAGCAAAAAATAAAAATCCCAATAAATTCTTTAAGTATGTAAACAGTAAAAAGTAGAGGACAGACCATATTGGCCCCATAAAGAATGAGGCAGTACATCTGGTTACAAAGGATGGGGAGATGGAGAAGGTATTGAATTTATTCTTCTCCTCAGTCTTCACGGGAGGGGGGGGGGGCTTCAGTAACCAAAACTGCAGTGTTTATCCTCATGACACATCACAGGAAGCACCTCAATGGTTAACAGAAGACAGAATTAAAATTAAACTTGGGAAACTTAACATTAATAAATCCCCGGGACCAGATGGCTTGCACCCGAGGGTACTTAGCAAACTCAGTCAAGTAATTGCCAGACAATTGTTCCTAATGTTTACTGACAGTCTACTGACAGGAATGGTAACAGCTTATTGGAGAAAAGCCAATGTACAACTAATATTTAAAAAGGGCCCAAAATACATCCCTGGGAATTACAGACCAGTTGCCTAATATCAATAGTATTTAAACTCTTGGAGGGGATGATAAGGGACTATAAAGATTTTAGTAATGAGAACAGTATCATTACCAGTAATCAGCATAGCTTCATGAAGAATCGTTCTTGCCAAACCAATCTACTAACCTTCTATGAGGAGGGTAGTTGCCAGCTAGATAAAGGGAGGCCTGTAGATGTGTTGTATCTGGATTTTGCAAAAGCATTTGACACAGTTCCCCATAAACATTTACTGTACAAAATAAGGTCCGTTGGCATGGACCATAGGGTGAGTAGATGGATTGAAAACTGGCTACCAGGGTGACTTCAGAGGGTGGCGATAAATGAGGAGTACTCTGAATGGTCAGGAGTGGGTAGGGGAATCCCCCAGGGTTCTGTGCTGGGACCAGTCCTAATTAATTTGTTTATAAATGACCTGAAGGATGCGGTACACAGTTCAATCTCTGTATTTGCAAACGATACCAACCTAAGCAGGGCAATAACTTCTCTGCAGGATGTGGAAACCTTGCAAAAAGAATATGTAAAATAATGCATTTGGGTGGCAAAAATATGAATGCAATCTATACACTTGGGGGAACTTCTGGGGGAATCTAGGATGGAAAATGACCCGGGGGTCCTAGTAGATGATAGGCTTATCAAGTTGCTGCTAACAAAGCAAACAGAACATTGACATGCACTAAAAAGGGGATGAACTCCAGAGATAAAACAATAATTCTCCTGCTCTACAAGACTCTAGTCCGGCCGCACCTAAAGTATGCTGTCCAGTTCTGGGCACCAGCCCTCAGGAAGGATGTACTGGAAAGGGAGCGAGTACAAAGAAGGGCAACACAGCTAATAATGGGTCTGGAGGATATTGGTTATGAGGAAAGGTTGTGAGCACTTATTATCTCTGGAGAAGAGACGCTTGAGAGGGGATATGATTTCAATATACAAATACCATACTGGTGACTAGGGATGAGCTTCGAGTTCGAGTCAAACTCATGTTCTACTCGAACATTGCCTGTTCGCCTGTTCAGCGAACAGTGAACAATTTGGGCTGTTCGCAGCAAATTCGAAAAGCCGGACGACCCTATACAAGTCTATGAGAGAAATCTAAAGTGCTCATTTTAAAGGGTAATATGCAGATTACTGTCCTAAAAAGTGTTTGGGGACCCGGGTCCTGCCCCAGGGGACATGGATCAATGCAAAAAAAAGTTTTAAAAACGGCCGTTTTTTCAGGAGCAGTGATTTTAATGATGATTAAAGTGAAACAATAAAAGTGTAATATTCCTTTAAATTTCGTAGCTGGGGGGTATCTATAGTATGCCTGTGAAGGGGCGCATGTTTCTGGTGCTTAGAACTGTCGCTGCACAAAGTGTCATTTGTGCAGGAAAAAAAGTCCTTTAAAATCACTTGCGGCTAAATTGTCGTGTCTCCGTAATACAGAGAACACTCAATGAGTGTTCTCTGTATTAGCCGACAATTCATTCATTCATTGATTAAAAAAAAAAAAAAAGCGTGGGGGTTCCCCTAAATTCAATTACCAGGCCCTTCAGGTCTGACATGGATATTAAGGGGAACCCCGTGTCAAATTAAAAAAAAATTGACGTGGGGGTCCCCCCAAATATCCATACCAGACCCTTCAGGTCTGATATGGATATTAAGGGGAGCCCCGCATCAAATTTAAAAAAAAAATTGACGTGGAGGTCCCCCTAAAAATCCATATCAGACCCTTTATCCGAGCACGCAACCTGGCAGGCCGCAGGAAAAGAGGGGGGGACGAGAGAGCGGCCCCCCCTCCCTCCTGAACCGTACCAGGCCACATACCCTCAACATTGGGAGGATGCTTTGGGGGTCTGTGACCCCTCAAAGCACCTTGTCCCCATGTTGATAAGGACAAGGGCCTCATCCTCACAACCCTGGCCGTTGGTTGTGAGGGTCTGCGGGCGGGGGGCTTATCAGAATCTGGAAGCCCCCTTTAACAAGGGGACCCCCAGATCCCGGCCCCCCCTGTTTGAAATGGTAAGGGGGTACAAAAGTACCCCTACGATTTCACAAAGAAAGTGTCAAAATGGTTAAATAAGACAAACACACTTTTGAAAAATTCCTTTATTAAAAATGAAAAAAAAAAAAAAAAAAAGATTCCAGCGGTGCTAATCCACTCTTGCTATCCAGTGACGGATCTCCGGGGTCCAGCGATGGATGATCATATCCAGCGACGGGGGAATCTCTCAGTCCAGCGCTGTCCATACATCCTTCTTCTGTCTCCTCTCCGGAGACACTGCAGAGAGCACAGCGCTGACGTTTCTTATATTGGGAGGGCGGGGCCACCCGTCACCTGACCCCGCCCCTCTGACGCTGGAGAGGGAAGCCAGGGGTTCCCCAGTGATGTGTGGGTGACCCCGCCCCCTCTGATGTAACGGAAACATTTGTGATGGCGCAGTGCATTGCTGGCTCATGATTGGCCAAGCATGCACTGTGACCCCGCATGCTTGGCCAATCGCAGCGCCAGCAGCGAGGAGAGCCATGATTGGCCAAGGGCGTCCTGCCTGTGGCCAATCATAGCTCAGGCTGTGTAGTGCACGCCCCACACTATATAAGGCCGCCTTTGAGGCGGCCTCGTGTAGTGTGTTGGCATCTGAAGCAGTGGGTGTTCTGTGTACCTTCAACACAGTTACACACCAATCGTTTTTGGCTGATTTCCTATCTTGCTCTTGTGTAGTGGTTACTGTCTGTGCCCTGACCGCAGTATACACCACTATATTCACCTCACCTATATAGCTAGTGATCTAGCTTTAATAATAGAGCTTGCAGTCAGTAGTGTTAGGAGATAGTGCGTGCTGTCTACGTGCTCTGTACCCAGTACATACCACTATAATCCACCTACATAGCTGTTCTCTATTTGAGACCAATTGCCATCTGCAGGAGTTATTGGAAGTTGTGTGTGCTTCTAGCACAGCACAGCACAGTATACATCTGTATATACCCCTTTAACTCTGCTGTTTTCTGGTTATTGTCTGCGTGCCCTGACCGCAGTATACACCGTGATATTCACCTCACCTATATAGCTAGTGGTCCATCTTTAATAATAGCGTTTGCAGTCAGTAGTTTCAGGAGATAGTGCGTGCTGTCTGCGTGCTCTGTACCCAGTACATACCGCTATAATCCACCTACATAGCTGTTCTCTATTTGGGCCCAATTGTCATCTGCAGGAGTTATTGGAAGTTGTGTGTGCTTCCAGCACAGCACAGTATACATCTGTATATACCCCTTTAACTCTGCTGTTTTCTGGTTATTGTCTGCGTGTCCTGAACGCAGTATACACCGTGATATTCACCTCACCTATATAGCTAGTGGTCCATCTTTAATAATAGAGCTTGCAGTCAGTAGTGTTAGGAGATAGTGCGTGCTGTCTACGTGCTCTGTACCCAGTACATACCACTATAATACACCTACATAGCTGTTCTCTATTTGGGCCCAATTGTCATCTGCAGGAGTTATTGGAAGTTGTGTGTGCTTCCAGCACAGCACTGTATACATCTGTATATACCCCTTTATCTCTGCTGTTCTATAAAAAAGGCATCTGCAGGAGTTAGTGGGTGTTGTGTGCCTCCAGCACAATATAAACTACCCAACTACTGTTTTACCCAACTCCCCTCAGGCCATTACCATGTCTGGAAGGCCAGCAAGGAGAGGCAGACATGCGCGGGCCGATAAAAGAGGGAAAGCAGGCTCTGTGTCTAGAGACAACAGTGCTGGTCGTGGACGCGGTGCATTGTCATCAGCACGTGGCCATGGGACATGCTTGTCCTTCTTTTCTGCAGCTGGACATGTTGAACCGCAACATGCCAACGACTTGGTAGAGTGGATGACCAAGCCCTCTTCATCCTCCTCATCCTCTCTCACCCAGTCTCAGGGTAGTAGCAAAGCAGCTGCCAACACATCGTCTTCCCTCCTCTCAATGTCATCATCAGTGACTCCTTCCCTAGACCCACCACGTCCTCCTGAGGAGTCTCCTGAACTCTTTGAGCACAGCGTTGGGTACATGCTCCAGGAGGATGCCCAGTGTTTGGTGGGCTCTGATGATGACACTCAGCTAGAGGAAGGCAGTAGCGTGAGCGCAGAGAGAGGGGATGCTCAAGAAGGACAGCAATCTGGCAGTCATGTTCCACAAGCTGCAGCATACTGCCAGGTTTGCTACAGCGATGAAGAGGGAGGGGATGATGAGGGCACTGACTCCACGTGGGTGCCTGGAAGGAGGGAGGAGGAGGAGGAGGAGGCACATGTCCAACGAGGCAGGATGCCCTCTGGGGGTCAGCTTAGGGGCAGCACACCAACTGAATCACACCGCAGAGCTCCGCGTTATTCTAAAAGTTCTTTGGTGTGGGCCTTTTTTGAGACGAGTGCATCAGATCGCACCGCTGTTATTTGCAACATATGTCTCAAGCGTATCTCACGTGGCCAAAACATCAGCCGCTTGGGCACCACATGCTTGACCAGACATATGTTGACCTGCCATGCAGCTCGTTGGCAAGCGTACCTCAAAGACCCACACCAAAGAACAAAGCGGACCTCTCCTTGCTCCTCATCAGCTGGCATCTCCAACCCCACTAGACCTTCAGTCCTCTCTGAAACCTGCTCTGAGAGGAATGAAGGTGTAGAATTAGGTGTGTCACAGCCAAGTGCTTCCGGGAACTCTGCTAGTGGTACATCCACATCCGATTATAGCAGGCAAATGTCCCTGCCCCAGCTGCTGGACCGGCGGAAGAAGTTTACTCCCAGCCATCCACATGCCCAGCGGTTGAATGCTAGCTTGGCTAAATTGCTAGCACTTCAACTGCTGCCTTTTCAGTTGGTAGACTCGGCCCCCTTCCGTGAGTTTGTACAATGTGCGGTTCCTCAGTGGCAGGTCCCCAAACGCCACTTTTTCTCACGGAAGGCGATTCCGGCTCTCTACCGGCATGTGGAAGGCAATGTCCTTGCCTCGCTGGACAGGGCGGTCAGCGGTAAGGTGCATATTACCGCTGACTCATGGTCCAGCAGGCATGGACAGGGACGTTACCTGTCTTTCACGGCCCATTGGGTCCCTCTTCTGGCTGCTGGGAAGGATGCAGGACAAGGTGCAGTAGTGTTGGAGGTTGTTCCACCACCACGCCTCCAAAATGCTACTATTGGTTGTGACACACCTCTCTCCTCCACCCCCTCCTCTTCTTCTTCCTCCATGGCCTCTTCCAGTGCTCTGTCCTCAGAACCAGCGGTGCTCCGTAGGCGTTCCAGGGGCTACGCAAGTACGCAGGCAAAACGATGCCATGCCGTGCTTGCGCTGGTTTGTTTGGGGGACAGGAGCCACACTGGGGCGGATGTTTTGTCAGCTCTGCAGGGGCAGGCCGAGAGGTGGTTGACGCCACGCCAGCTTAAGCCAGGAATGGTGGTTTGCGACAATGGCACCAACCTCCTCTCCGCCCTCCGACAGGGACAACTGACCCATGTGCCCTGTGTAGCTCACGTCCTTAACCTGGTGGTGCAGCGGTTCTTGGGCAGGTACCCCGGCTTACATGATGTCCTGAAGCAGGCCAGGAAAGTCTGTGTGCATTTCCGCCGATCATTTAATGCCTGTGCTCGGCTGGCTGAGCTCCAAAAGGAGTTGAACCTGCCCAAGAACCGCCTTATATGTGACATGCCCACCAGATGGAACTCAACATTGGCCATGCTGCAGCGGCTGCACACGCAGCAGAGGGCCATCAATGAGTACCTGTGCGACTACGGCACCAGGACAGGGTCAGGGGAGCTTGGTTTTTTCTCACCACGCCAGTGGGGCATGATCAGGGATGCATGCACTGTCCTGTCACCGTTTGAGGAGGCCACAAGGATGGTGAGCAGTGACAGTGCATGCATCATTGACACTGTACCTCTTGTCCACCTCTTGGAGCATACGCTGCGTGGAATAATGGACAGGGCACTTGAGGCAGAACAGAGGCAGGAAGAGGAGGACTTCTTTGCCTCTCAAGGCCCCCTTTATCCAGACAGTGTTCCTGCTGTGCCACCCATCACACAGGAAGAGGGTGAGGAGGAGGAAGAGGAGGAGGAGGATGATTGTGTCAGCATGGAGATGGAGGCTGGCACTCAGCATCAGCATCAGCAGCAGCAGTCTTATAGGGATGATTTACAGTCCCAAGAAACACGTGGACTTGTACGTGGCTGGGAGGAGGTAGCTGCGGATCATGTTGTCCTTAGTGACCCAAAGGACTCCGGACCGAATGCCTCAGCTAACCTACGCTGCATGGCCTCCCTGATCCTACAAAGCCTGCGGAAGGATCCTCGTATTCTTCGGATCAAGGAGAGGGACCATTACTGGCTGGCCACTCTCCTTGATCCACGGTACAAGGGTAAGGTTGCCGACCTTATCTTGCCATCGCAGAGGGAGCAGAGGATGAGACATCTCCGGGAGGCCTTGCAGAAAGCTCTGTGCAATGCGTTCCCAGAGACTGGGAGGTCACAAACTCCTGGTCCTGGACAACGTGTTGCTGAGGCATCAGTCAGATGGAGCGGTGGAGAAGGTGGCCGTCTGACTGATGCTTTCAGACAATTTTTTAGTCCGCAGCCCCAAGGTATGATTGGTTCCAGCACCCATCGCCAGCGTCTAATTTACATGGTACAGGAATACCTAGGGGCAAGGTCAGACTTGGACACCTTTCCCACTGAAAATCCTCTGGCTTACTGGGTCTTGAGGATGGATCACTGGCCAGAGCTTGCACAGTATGCAATTGAGCTACTGGCCTGCCCTGCATCCAGCGTTCTTTCGGAACGCACCTTCAGTGCTGCTAGTGGCTTTGTTACCGATCACAGGGTGCGCCTGTCCACCGAATCAGTTGATCGACTGACCTTCATCAAGATGAATCAGTCTTGGATCACCCACAGCTACCAAGCACCTGAAGCTGATGTAACCGAATAATTTTTTTTGAAATACCACATCCCTTCAAGACTGCCTATGCTGATGCTGAGTGACTGTCCTGTTATGTTGATTGTCTATCCTCTTCCTCCTCCGCTGATATGTTGGAAGAACATTTTTGGTTCTGGGTGATGCCAGCAGCCCAATTTTTCTGCCCCTGTTTAACAGGGGCGTTTAATTACAATTTTTGATGCAATGCTTTGCAGCAGGGCTAATTCCTGCAATAAAACTAGAGTATATGGCAGAGGTTGGAGTGTGGTGGCACCAGCACCAGTGCCTAAGGCCCAATTTTTCTGCCCCTGTTTAACAGGGGCGTTTAAGTACAATTTTTGATGCAATGCTTTGCAGCAGGGCTAATTCCTGCAATAAAACTAGAGTATATGGCAGAGGTTGCAGTGTGATGGCACCAGTGCCTAAGGCCCAATTTTTCTGCCCCTGTTTAACAGGGACATGTAATTACAATTCTTGATATAATATTTCACAGGAGGGCCCCTTCCTGTGCCCACCGAGAGTAACGGTGAGGACTTATAGTGTTGTGGCACCAGCACCACAACCACCAAAGGTAAATTTTTCTACCACTGTTCAACAATGGCATGTAATTACAATTCTTGATATAATCGTTCACAGCAGGGCGCTCCAGCGCCCACCAAGAGTCACTTTCAGGGCTTACAATGTTGTGGCAAAACCAACACCTTGTTCCGCCATTTCTGCAGAGCATATAGGGCAGGCCCCTACTTACTAACATCCAATTTACAAACATCAGACAGCAGCAAGTGAGATGAAAAAAGATGGACGACAAAACAAATTATACAGGGGTGATAACCCTTCCCTATGTTTTCCAAAAAGCTTAAAAATAGTATTTTTTGACTGGAGCTACACTTTAAAAATGTACCAGTTGAAAATGACAAACAGATTCAACTTAACACAACAAACCTACACAGTCCCTGTCTTGTTTGCACCGCCTGTATACTGCTGTTCTGAGTATATAGGGCCTGGGGGCCACACGCATTTCCTTTTTTTAATATGGGTACGGAGTTCCCCTTAATATGCGTACAAGACCCAAATAGGCTGGTAATGGGCAGGGAGGGCTACCCATGCCATTTTTCTGAATGATTTTCAACCATATTGCAGGAACCAGATATAACATTAAAACCGCAAGCAGTTTTAAATGGTGTTATTTCCGTTTAATGTCATTTTGTGCAGGGACTGTTCTAAACACGGGAAACACGTGGCACTTCACAGGCATACTACAGACACCCCCCAGGCACCATATTTAAAGGATTTTTTCACTTTTTTTTCACTTTAATCGTCATTAAAATCAGTGCTCCCGCCAAAACGGCCGTTTTTAAAACCTTTTTTTGCATTGACCCATGTCCCCTGAGGCAGGAGTCAGGTCCCCAAACCCTTTTTAGGATAGTATCTTGCATATTAGCCGTTAAAATTAGCACTTTCCATTTCGAACGTTCGAGTCCCATAGATTTCAATGGGGTTCTAACGTTCGTTTCGAATGCAGGGTCCGTTCGAAAGTTCTGGTGCGAACCGAACCGGGGGGTGTTCGGCTCATCCCTACTGGTGACCCCACAATAGGGATAACCCTTTTTCGCAAAAGGGAGTTTAAAAAGACCCGTGGCCACTCATTAAAATTAGAAAAAAAGAGGTTTAACCTTAAACTGCATAGAGGGTTCTTTACTGTAAGAGTAGTGAGGATGTGGAATTCCCTTCCACAGGCGGTGGTCTCAGCAGGGGCCATTGATAGTTTCAAGAAATTATTAGATAAGCACCTGAACGACCACAACATACAGGGATATACAATGTAATACTGACATATAATCACACACATAGGTTGGACTTGATGAACCTGTGTCTTTTTTCAACCTCATCTACTATGTAAATATATGAGGTTTTGCATGAATAAATAAAAGATACTCATTTTATTCACCCCTGTCAGTGTTAATTGGTTTGTCTCATCCATGTAAACTGATACATTTTTCTAGAGAGCTTGTGCCTGTGAAAAACAACAGACTTGCTGGCTGTATTACAAGCAAAAATCATGGGGCCCCATACAGCCTATCTGACAGGGCCCACCCCCCAAAAACTGTCAAAACAATATTTTCACTAAAAATACACAAAAATCATTATTAGTAGGAACAAACATTACATAACTTACACAATTCCTGCTAAATCTTTAAGATAAAATTGCATTGAGTAATAAATAATGTACTTTGTGTCAATGAGGTCTTGGGGCTCATTTACATGGATGCTGTGGCCTGTACAGTGTGAATCAGTGTTTTTTTTGTGGGTCTGATGCTGTGTGTAGGCATCCTATGTTACGCTATGGGCAGGGGCGTACCTAGAGCATTTGGCACCCAGGGCCCATTCTATATCTGGCACCCCCCCCCCCAACTGTAAAAACACCCACAAAAAAACACCCTCCTCTGCCAAGATCAGCGTTTTTTAATTCTGCTTTCTTTTTTAAATGGCGCTGTTGGCTACCGAGTAAACCGGAAGTGACACTGTACTGTCGCTTCCAGTTTTCTACATCGGAGACCTGATCAAAGGCAAAATCGGCTTTGTTCGGATTTCTGGCCAGCTGGCTGGTGGCTCAGGTCTGCGGGTGGGATGGGAGACCTGGGCGGAGCTGTGGGGGGATGGGGACGTCCCCTCCCGCTCCTTGTAATAACAGCCGATGCTGTTCATCCATGGTAGCCAGTGACAATAGACGGGAAAGGACAGAGGTGTCAGTCACTCAGGTGTGAGCAGATGCCACATTTTTGGACAGATTGTGCCGCGGTCAGGAAAGTGGAGAGCTGGACTGGAGCTGCTATGAGGGAGACATCAGAGTGAGAAGGGGAGACAGCTGACAATACAAAGTATGGCCCATACTTTGCATTATCTACTGTCCTCAGGGACAGATCTGATCCAGAGATCCCACTGTATGGCGATCCCACTGTATGGCGATCTCTGGATCGGATCTGTCCCTAAGGACAGCATTGGCATTGATGATATGATTCAGATTTGGGAACTGACCTACTGACAAGGCGTGTTTCTTGCTGGACCGTGGATGGGATGTGATGGCCGCAGGGAAGATGGCAAGATGCTGCAGTGACCTGCTGCTTGCTGGACGGATCTGATGGCTGCAAGATGTGGGTGTAAGTCCCCCCCTTTATCAGATACTCTATACCTGGTTTGTGAACACAGCAAGACCACCCCCCCTTACCAGGTAAGCTCACAGCTCAGCTACTATAGGTGGGTGGTAGTCACACAGCAATATACAGCACACGCCTGGATTCTGCAACCTGTATACAGCACACGCCTGCATTCTGCAACCTGTACATAGCACACGCCTGCATTCTGCAACCTGTATACAGCACACACCTGCATTCTGCAACCTGTATACGGCACACGCCTGCATTCTGCAACCTGTATACAGCACACGCCTGCATTCTGCAACCTGTATACAGCACACGCCTGCATTCTGCAACCTGTATACAGCACACGCCTGCATTCTGCAACCTGTACATAGCACACGCCTGCATTCTGCAACCTGTATACAGCACACGCCTGCATTCTGCAACATGTATACAGCACACGCCTGCATTCTGCAACCTGTATACAGCACACACCTGCATTCTGCAACCTGTACATAGCACACGCCTGCATTCTGCAACCTGTACATAGCACACGCCTGCATTCTGAAACCTGTACATAGCACACGCCTGCATTCTGCAACCTGTATACAGCACACGCCTGCATTCTGCAACCTGTACATAGCAAACGCCTGCATTCTGCAACCTGTATACAGCACACATCTGCATTCTGCAACCTGTACATAGCAAACGCCTGCATTCTGCAACCTGTACATAGCACACGCCTGTATTCTGCTACCTGTATATAGCACAAATCTGGAGTCTACAACCTGTACATAGCACACGCCTGTATTCTGCTACCTGTATATAGCACAAATCTGGAGTCTACAACCTGTACATAGCACACGCCTGTATTCTGCAACCCCCCCCCCCCCCCCCACCATCAGGTCAGCTACACTATACCTACTACACAGCAAACCCCCCCTTCCCCTTCTATGACAGAGCAGCACAGTAAGGATGGCAGGACAGACACACTCCTCCAACGTCTTCTCTTCTCACAGCTCACACACCCCCTACCCCCTATCACCAGCTCACCTTGGCTCTCAGCTTCAGCTAGGGAGGTTTAGACTCTGGAAGATGATGTGGACACAGAGTGTAACAGCAGCCACCCCCGCGCTGAATGATGACACACTCAGCTCGGCTGCTCAGCAGTGGTGGGTGGAGCCAGCAGGTGAAAACAGAAACTAGACCATACTATTTCGGCCACAGTGCTGGGGGTGTTCAAGCTCACAAAAAACTCACAAAAAAACAGAGCAGCCAGAGCCAGGGATTCCCTTCAGGATACTGTCAGACAGTATCTGAGTGCAGAGTGAACCCCATAGCAATGCCACCCAGCCACTTACACCCCCCTCAATGTGTGGCACCTGGGGCGGAATGCCCCCCCGCCCCCTGCTTGGTACGCCCCTGGCTATGGGGATGCAGCAGCTGTACAAACACAGACGCAGGTTCTAGATTGACAGGCATGTAAATGCGATTGTATGACTCCCGAACACTGTGTGTATTTGGGGCCACTTACCCACACCTGCGCACCTCTCAAATTAGGACTGCGGCTGTGTTCAGATATATCCTCATAGAGTAACAGCTGACTCCAGCCCCACAAACAAACTTTCATTCACACTGTATGGGCCAGAGAACAGTGTAAATGAGCGGGGATAATTGATTTTTTACAATTGATTAAAACATTTTATTTACCAAAAATGAATTATGTTTTACAACTTGTTATTATTTTTTACATTTTTTTGAATTATTATTATTTTTTTTTACAATGCTGTTGGGTTGGGCGAAATATCAGGGTTCTAAACAGACTCCTGCCATCCTACTTTTGAGTCAGAGAAAGGAACTGAGGATGCAGATTCTTCAATTCCTTTCTCTGCAACCTCAGCTGCACTGAAGATGAATGAACAGGACACAGAGACTCCTGTTAATTCACACAATGAAGCATAGTAAACACAATTTACTAGTTTTCAGTTATGCTCGTTCAGAAAAGGAATGGGAGAGCAAATTACATCATCTGGATCTCCCTGGCAAAGAATGACAATGTCTCTCAATGTGCTCTGACATTTTTATTCTGTATTACAGGCTTCTGATGAAACTTCAAATGACAGTTTCAAAAAACATTGGGCAGGCATGGTCCATTGTTTTTACATAAGAAGAAAATCCCATGAAGCCATTTTTGGAGTGCATGCATGTAGACAAAATGTGGCTGCAAAAAAAGCTGCAAAGGATCAGCAGCACTGACCTGAAAATAAAACAAATACATGTATTTTATTATAAAAAATAAAAAAAAACACATTTTAATAAATAAATATTTAAATTTAAAAAAAAAATTATAAATGGCAACTGTTTGTGATACTCAGTGCTTTAGCAAACTAAATGCTGGTAAAGTTAGCATCTAATTTTTTGCTTCTTATAGAAAGAAGCTCTTTAAGAGAAAGTCATGTTTTTGCAAAGTGTATGCAAAGGAAATGTATAGTGTTCTCTGTAAATTATCTTTATTTATTATGTTAAGTACTAATAATATGTTTTAGACCCCTTTCACACTGAGGCACTTTACAGGCGCTACATCACTAAAAATAGCGCCTGTAAAGAGCCTCTGCTGTCTCACCAGTGTGAAAGCCCAAGTACTTTCACACTGGAGCAGTGCGCTGGCAGGACGCTAAAAAAAGTCCTGCTAACAGCATCTTTGGAGCGGTAAAGGAGCAGTGTATACACCGCTCATAAACTGCTCCTGCCCATTGAACTGAATGGGCACCACTGCCGAACCACCGGCAAAGTGGAGGTTAAAACAAAACAGCGGTAAAGCGTCGCTAAAAATGTTGCTGACGTCCCAGTGTAAAAGGGGCCTTAATACAAGGACATGTGAACATTTGGTTAGAGACACAGCTTAAATCCAACAGCTTCTACTGTGCTGCCTCTCAAAATTGACTTATAGTTTCACTTAAGGCCTCATGTACACTGGACAATAAAATAACGTTACAAAAATGCCAGTAGCTTTGCAGTGAGTTTTCAATATTTTTCAAAGTTTTTTCAAGCGTTTATTAGCATTCTTTTTAGTTTTTCAGCATTAGTGGTTCTTTAGCGTTTTTTTTTTCAATGGATCAAAAAAAAGCCACATTTTTGAGCATTTATCTGCGTTTATCAGCGTTTTTTTGTTTCAATATATTTTTATTTTGCATCAGGAAAATGAAACAGTGTCATTGTAGATAAGACGAACACAGCAAGAGGTAATACAAATGTGCAAACAATCATAGTCCAGAAATTGCCAAGCGGGTGTACATTCAATCAAAACAATATGGGATGATCCATGAGCCAATACAAAGTAAGGGTTATAGGGAGTACAAACTTATACATCCGGATAAATCAATAGCCTCTAATAGACCTGAACTAACTTATACATTTGTTCAAAATCCTAGTTAGAAGAAATTCCAAGGAAGAAGGTAAAGTCCTCCGCCACCCCGTAAGGGCTCTTGCTGTGGCTGAGGACCCCCAGCCTCCCGCCATAACTAAGATCAGAGAGGACCAGGATCATGCACACCAGAGGTATTGATCTACTCAATTAAACCAAAATAGGTAACCCGAACATATTGCATAACTATAATGCTAGAAATAACCAGGGGGGAATGTAGCACCATCCCGGATGGGCATGGGGGGCCAATGTAACTAGTTAAGTGTATATAACCCAGGTTCCTGGTAGCCGAAAACAACAGACTGAGGCCTACATGGTGGTGCAAGGGCAGGTCTTGAGTTCGGCTTGCGTGGCCCTGCTCTACGATGGAGCGCCTACTACAGACTGTCCCTCGCTAGGCGTCATAGAAGAAGGCTAAGAATGGAGAAAAAAGGGAGCGGAGAAGAGGAGAAAAGAAGGAAAAGAAAAGAAATGTAAAGGTAAAGAGATAAATGACATCTTCAAGCAGGAGTCGTCTGGGGGGAGGCAAAACCACATCCAGGGTCCAAATCCGAGAGCATTTACGTGGACAGAGCAACGCCCACGAAGTGCGCCCAGGATTCTCAAATGGCCCTGAATTTGTCTGAGCGGTCCAGGAGTACGCTTGCCGTCTTTTCTTGGAGCATGATCCAGGAAACTTTTCTCTTGGCCATTACAGTGGAAATAGTGGGTTGCTTCCAGGCTTTGGCAATAGTGAGCTTAGCCCCCAGTAAGATAAAAGTGATGAGGCGTTGCGTATTCCTGGAGGCTCCCTCTACAGGGAAATTAAGGAGCGCCACCAGAGGAGACATCTGAACCGGTGTGGCGGAGAATTTGGAGATCCAGGTAAAAATCCTGTACCAGAACTGCCGTATTCTAGGGCAAGTCCACCAAGTGTGTATCATGTCACCCCGTAGGCCGCAACCCCGGAAACACAGAGGGGAAGTGGATGGGAACATTTTAGCTAATTTCGAAGGAACAAGGTACCATCTCGTTAGCACCTTGACACTAGCTTCTATCATACTTGGGTTAAGGATGCCTCTGAAGGATTTGAGAAAAAGCCCATGCCATAAGTCAATGTTCCAGGATTGGTTGAGATCCTCTTCCCATGCCAACATGTAAGTCGTCTTGGAGCGTGTGGAAGAAAGTGCTTTATAAATAACTGAAATCCCCCCCCCCTCTGCTCATTGGACTGACCGCACCATGTTTCATATGGAGTCACCTGGGGACCACTAGAAAGAGACCCACATTTTTTGTGCAGGAAATGCGAGATCTGAGTGAATCGAAAAAGTTCGGTGGAGGGCATGTCAAGTTTGCTGATACAGTAGGCTTTAGAGATTGGGCCCAAAGGTCTGAGGAAGTGTCCTATTCTATAGAGCCCCTTGTCCAGCCACCATTGGAAGGCTTTAATGTCTAGGCCCGGAGGAAAGTCTGGGTTATGGAAGAGGTGGGACAAAGGTTTTAATGGGGAAATTAGGCAGCAATTGTTTTTTAGTCCATCCCAGACTGCAAAGGAGTGGGAGAGAGTTGGGGAAAGTATCGGGGGTCTCATCTTTTTAGGGCTCCACATAAGGAAGTCCAGCGTGTGCCTAGGTACCGCCTGTCTCTCGATCTGTATCCAATCAGGCTTTTCCCATCTAGAATAGATAGCTGATACCTGTGCCAGCTGGGCTGCTTGGTAGTATAGACGTAAGTTTGGGAGACCCAAACCGCCTTCTGATTTGGATCTGAATAAAATAGATTTAGAGAATCTATGTCCTCCCTTTCCCCAGACAAATTTAACAACTTTAGCTTGAAAATGTTGTAAGCGCACCCTGTCTACTGGGATGGGAAGAGCTCTGAAATAATACAGAATGCGAGGGAGCAACGTCATCTTAATGGTGTTGATTCTACCCAGCCAGGATAGGGACAGCCCAGACCACCTGTTTAAATCCTCCTCCAGTTTGTGGAATAGCGGTGGGTAATTAGCTTGATGGAGGAGATCAATCCTGGGGGTTAATTTGATCCCCAGGTATGATATCGTAAAATCACTCCAGGTGAACTTGAAGCTGTCCCTGAGCCTCTCCATGAGTGGGCCAGGGATATTAACATTGAGAGCCTGTGATTTATGATAATTAACCCTAAGACCTGAAATCGATCCAAAGTCATCAAGGAGACTGCAAATATTGGGTAGCGAGGGGTGAGGAGACGAACATCAGAATGTCGTCCGCAAATAAGGCACATTTGTGCTGTTGAGAGCCGCAATGAATACCCTGAATATTTGGGTTTTGCCTAATGGCTATAGCCAAAGATTCGATTGCTATTGCAAAAATCAAAGGGGATAGCGGACAACCTTGTCTGGTACCTCTGGATATGGGGAAAGAATCCGAGTAAAATCCCTGCAGACGTACCTGGGCTGTTGGAGATGAGTAAAGGGCACGCAAGACGTTGAGGAAGGAATCGCCAAATCCCCAACGTTGTAAGGTTGTGAAAATATATGACCAGTGCACGGAGTCAAACGCTTTTTGGAGGTCTAAAGACAAGAGGCATCCCTGTCTGGTAGAATTCCCGTCCCAATTGGAATTTAGAAGCGATATGATGTCTATGGCTCTGCGAGTTTGATCAGGACCTTAAATAGAAAATAGATGGTGTTGCGCTCCACACCAAATAAATTAAGTCTAATAGTACAATTAATAAATAATCGCATAAAATCTTGAAAACGCACTCATGTGATTAAAATTAGAATCACTAAATAATCGCATAAAATCTTGAAAACGTGCTCATGCGATTAAAATTCCATTAATTCTAAGATAAATACCAAGTGAATAATACAGTGCTTAAAATAAAGCTATTTCCTACTAGTATTCATAAAATGAAGAAGCTAAAATGATCTATATAATCGTGATAAAGTGACAAGAAAAGAATCGCAAATCTTAAAATTATCAAAAGAATCGTGACATCAAACAAATCTGTGTCAGTCCATGAAAGTGCATACAAGTGCCAGCATATGTGCAAAAAAAATGATATATAATAATAAATATACAATAAAAATATATAAAACGGTGTGTGAAAAAATTATTATCGCAAAATACAAAAGATAATAGTCCAACAAACGTGATAAAAAATGTCTCTAAATAAGTGTAAAAAAGCTAAATCATAAAGTTCATGCAGAAGATGAAATAAATCCACGCTGTGCTATGTGAAGAAATGAATCCTATGAACAACCCCGGGATGATTCCACCAGTGATTTTGCAGCTCCTTAAACGTGGGTGCTCACACACTGAGTGCAGTGGGTACCTTACCTCACTGCTGTCAGTAAGACAGCAAAATACTCCAGTGCAACAGTTGTGTCCTCAAATGGGGTGTATATCCTCAGTGGGTGTAGGGTAACTTCAACACTTTGCGGTGTATATCCTAAATGTAGTATGGGCGCCCCCAAAACCTTTTCCTCCAGATATTCCGCAAGGGATCGCAAGTCAGACCCAAGAAAGAAAGAGGGGGGCTCCAATAGTGAAGTACGTTCACACAAATACTTTATTATAAAAAGGAACTAAGTCCTGGGTACTCACATTTATACATTAAAAATCAAGCGGTTTTTTCACTAACAAACAACGAACGGCTTCCTCGTTCGTACCCCGGACGTCACTTCCGGTATCCTCCTAGGCCAATCCTACGCGTATCGTCATTGATCACGTGACTTCATCTCCCGTGAAGGTTGGAGTAGTGTGTAAAGTCTCTTAAAGTCGGATTAACTTCTCTCCAGATATCAACCAGGCCTCTCTGGAAAAGCAACTTGGCTATACGTAGGCTTTGATTAGTGGGTCTGGTCAGGCGTTTGCCAGGAGGGCGCGATGTGTCTAAACCCTGGTCAAACGCGGTGTTGGAGTCCCCTCCGAAAAGTACTGTACCCTCAAGTAATGGCGTTAAGGTGGAGAGCATACGGTGGAAAAAGGCTAGCTGGCCCTTGTTGGGGGCATAGTAGGATACGAATGAGTACAATTTGCCATCAAGCTCACCCACTAATAACAAGAACCTACCCTCCGCATCCTTGAATTCAGATTTCAGTGTGAATTTGCATGTTTTAGAGATAAAGATGCCCACTCCCCTAGTTTTATCCTCTGCGTTGGCCAGGAAAAATAGGGGAAACTTAGAGTGTATAAAGGAGGGGTTAAATCGCTTAGGGAAGTGTGTCTCCTGAAGCAGAGCCACGTCCACCCCATGTTTGTGTAGATACTGAAATACTTTGCGACGTTTAAGGGGAGAGTTTAGACCCTGGGATTTGTGGGAAATTATTTTGAGTGGAGATAGTGGAGGTAAGTTCGTGTCAGCCATTGAGCAGAAAGGGAGGACCGCCAGAAAAAACATAAGCACTTACCCTGAAAAGTCCACTAAGCCCAATCCAACTTACATTCCATGGAGGTGGCCCCTGAAGGGGATGAGTGTGTTGCCGAAAGGACTCCCCGGCGACTCCTGCAATGATAAGGGAATAATGAGTACAGAAGGAAGGAAAAAAGGAGAGAAAGAAGAAGAGAAAGTCGGGTGACAAGAGAGCCATCCGTAGAGTGGAGGGGACAGAGTCCTCCACATGTGAAGACAAGACATACAAACAACCCAACCCCTCAAAAAGTAGGGATAAGGTTTGTCCAGTTACTAGGACCAAAACGCCCCAGCCAGACAAATGGGGGGGTACATGAGCACCGCCCCAGCAGGTAGGCCTCATCAATTATGGATAACCATAAAACATAGTAAAATAAACTTAAACATGGCACCTATAGATCGATGGCCCTCGTGACTCCACTATTAGCAATAAATTGGGATGAGCTAAGATGGAGGAGGGAGGACCGAGAGCCCAACATGTAGCAAGAAATGTGGAAAAAACAACATATGAAATATGTAGAGAATATATATGAACAGAACTAAAAATAACACCTGAAACTTAGGGGGATAGAGAGTCTCGGATATTTGGCAGTGGAAAGGGTAAGAAACAGCAATAGGGGGAGGCAAGGAGAGGGGCCTCTGAAACGGCCCCAAGTGACACCAAGGGAGAAAAAGAAAAGAACCAGGCACAATCCCCCACCCCCCCCCCCAAAAAAAAAAAATGAGGATGATATGGGGCACGGGGGGTAACAATGGGGAGTCCCATGGGGGTAGTGCGGCCTAGTCTCCCTCCAATGTCCGCCGCACCACCGCTGTGGACAGGTGCGAAGGTAGTGGACAGAGGAAAGGGTCAGGGCCCAAGGCACATGTGGGGTGGCAGTTGCTCCCAGTGAGCATCTGAGAGGTTGCAAAGTGCTTGAAGATCTTGTGGTTGATACACTCAGGGGGGTCCGGTTTCCTTAGATTTCTTGGAACATACAGTCTCCCACACTGGAGGCAAAGGGCTGGTAGGCAGTTGTCGTTTAGCCGACTGTAGCGTGTTTCCTTGAGGAGTGGGATTCGGAGTCTGGCTGATTAGGCCTAGCTGCAGCAGGAGTTTTTCCCCTTCATGCAGGGAACCAAAAGTGTAGGCTTTGCCTCGCAATATGAATTTAAGCTGGAATGGAAAAAGCCACCAGTATTTAATTTCTTTGTCCAGCAAGACTTGAAGCAGGGGTTTCAGGGCTCTTCTTTTTTGGATAGTGGACGGTGATAAGTCAGCAAAGATCTGCAGATGATGTCCTTGGAAAATGATCTTTGGTAAGGATCTTGATTTGCGCATTATTTCCTCTTTGACAGAATAAAAGTGGGGTTTAACCACAATGTCTCGGGGGAGCCCATCGGCTCTGGGAGGCCTGAGAGCCCTGTGAGCTCTGTCTAATTCCAGTCGGTGGTGCGGAATATCCGGAATTAGTGTTTTGATGAGGGAAGAGACCGTTTCAGGAACATCTTTGTAGGATTCAGGGAGCCCCCTGATCCCAAAATTGTACCTTCGATTTCTATTTTCGAGGTCGTCAATTTTAGCTTGAGCAGTCTCCAATTGCTCCTGTAAAGTCTGTATGCAAGCCGTATTTTGATTGGTCCTGGTAATAGTGGATTCCAAATTAGACTCGACTATTTCTATGCGGGAGCCTATATTGTGAAGGTCAGCCTTGATATCACTTGTAATTTTGTGTGCTGTTATGTTCAGGAGATTTGCAAATTTAGCAAAGAGTTCAGACACATTCAGGTTGTGCGGTAGGCCTGAAGCCTCAGGCTGTAGTGAGGGATGCGACTGAGGTGGGCCAGCCTCCATTGGTGAGAGTCCCAGGTCCTCCAGGGTATGCTCCAGGAGGGATGCTGTGGAAGCAGGAGATGTGGCTCCCAGGGGGGGGGAAATCAGGCAAGGGGTCAGGTGCCAATATAGATGGGGATGCCGCTGTATGTGTGCTAGGCAAGCAAGCGGGGCCTAGGCAGCGCGGAGCCGCTGCCATCTTGGCTGATTCTGACAGGGACACTGCGGCTTCAAATGCGGGCTTTAAATTCCTCCTCACCGCTCCCGCGTACATTGAGGGTGTCCCCGAGGCTTCCGCCTGCCGTGTGGATTCGATTCAGGTGATTATCGCTACCGAAGGTGCCGGTATAGAGGCCGAAGCTGCTGCGGCGGGACGGAGCTCCCAGACTACACGTCCATCTTAGGAGCCTCCGCGCATGCGCCCCTTATCAGCGTTTTTTGACGTTAAAGCAGACTGGCTGTCATTTTCTTTCATTTGCCTCAATCCTCAATATTTTTGGAGTGTTGCAGAACATGAATTCTAAAGATGTAAGAACCGCGCTATTCAGCACCAGGAGTGGGTAAACACAAGCCTAAACCGGCTAGATATAAATCCTATATGTATCTTGTATACCTGTATGTGAATGATTCTAGGTTGCTGCCCCCCCACAAAAAGAGAATCCCCTTGCAAGGGTTTCTTTCAAGAGTGGAAACAATATAACAACCGGGGAAACTGGCGCTACCTAAAAACAGGTACTCATTCCACCTAAAATAATAAATATAAATAACAACTAGGGTTTACACCCGAAAAACCCTAAGACTTTCCTGCTCCTATTGCTATTGAGCCCAGGAAGAGATACAAAAAACAGCTCCACCCAGAAGATATTAAATCACACAATTTGTATAGTATGTCTCCAAACCAACGCAAATTCTGTAAGAGAAGCTGAATATCAAGAAATAATAATGCTAACTGCGATTAATCGCAAAAACGCATCAGTGCTAAAATTAGCCACCA
The DNA here is from genome assembly GCF_037356315.1 of Lithobates pipiens. Taxonomy (NCBI): domain Eukaryota; kingdom Metazoa; phylum Chordata; class Amphibia; order Anura; family Ranidae; genus Lithobates; species Lithobates pipiens. The sequence goes on along the minus strand of NW_027507758.1, from coordinate 353,747,215 downwards.
AACTCCCCACTAGAATATAATGTGACAACCTTAATTTCAAAAAGAAACCATCCAGTGAAAACCAGAGAGAATTATCATAAAGGTACCAAGTGTAACAAGCTTAGTATGTGACTCAATGCGATTATAACTTAAAATCGCATATATGCAAAAATATAATTGTGCCAATAAATAATTTTACCTATTTACTTAAAATCACATAGGTGCAATAGTATAATTGTGCCAGTAATTAAATATATATTTAGTGACAAAAATATAGCCCAGTAACTAAATGTGAAAAAAAAAAAAAAAAAAAAATGTGCAAATGCTATTATAACTAAAAAAAGCATAAACAATACCAGGTGAAAAAAAACTGAAAATTGTACCATACTTACCGTAATTTTCTTTTCCTGGTGCCTATCCATGGCAGCATACCTGTGACAAGCTCCGCCTTGGCTCCTCCCTCAGGACTAGTGAATATTATAAAAGAAAAGGTTAGTACAGCCCCCGCATTCTCGTTAATATAGAATACCGAGGGTGGGAATGTATGCTGCCATGGATAGGCACCAGGAAAAGAAAATTACGGTAAGTATGGTACAATTTTCTGTTTTCCTGGTGCCTCCATGGCAGCATACCTGTGACAAATAACTAGCTGAGACGGGTGGGATAATGCTTAGAGTTTTATTTAAAGAATTTATTATTTAGAAGAGGCGAAGGCCGAAGTGACTGCCTGTCTGCCAAATTCCACTGAGGAGAGAGCTCCTGGGTCCACCCTGTAATGTTTCAGGAATGTGTGTTGGGACGACCAGGTCGCTGCCCGACAAATAGTTTCGATCGACACATTCGCTCTTGCCGTCCAAGAGGCAGAAACCGCTCTTGTGGAGTGCGCCCTGACCGCCGAAGGGGCCTCTAGTCCCTTTGTCCTGTACACCTTGTGGATGAGTTTGACGATCCATGAAGCGATCGTTCTGGCTGATGCCTCCTTTCCTTTGTATTTTCCCCAGGGAATTATGAACAGTCTGATGGAAGCCCGGAATGAAGCTGTGGCTTGCAGATAGCATTTCAGAGTGGAGGCGATGTCTAATTCATGAAGAGCAACAGAGTCCTGTTCAGAAAATGTTGGGAGTGCCCAGGGTTCTGACATGCTCAAGGATGAAGCGACCTTGGGAATGAACCCTCGTACTGTTCTGAGTTCCACTCTATCTGGGTAAAATATAATGTGATCCTGATCTGCTCCCAAAGCTTGGAGCTCTGACACCCGTCTGCCGGAGGTTATGGCTATCAGAAAGGCTAATTTTAAAGTTAGATTCCAGAGTGATATTGAGTTTGAAGGGGCAAAGGGTGGATTGGCTAAGGACTCCAGGATGACCGTAAGGTCCCAATTGGGAAAAGATTGTTTGGTTGGTGGTCTGATCTTCCTGACGGCCTTAAAGAATTGGATTAACAATGGATCCTCCGCCCATCTTCTACTGGTTGCTGCCGAGATCGCTGACACCTGTACCTTCAATGTACCTAATGCAAGCCCTAGGTCCAGGCCTGCCTGCAAGAACTCAAGAATTTGAGATGACGAAGGGGAACCTGGATCACAGTTTCTATCAAGCATGAAGGTCCTGAACTTGTTCCATACTTTATCATATTTGTTGTTCGTGGATGGTTTTCTCGCTTTGAGCAGGGTTGCGATCACTTTGTCGGAGCACCCCAGGGATTGGAACCTTTTCCTTTCAGTTGCCAGATGTGAAGGTCCAGCCTGCGGGGATCTGGGTGGGTGTGACATCCTTGCGACAGGAGGAGGGGTACTATTGGAACCTTGACTGGAGGACTGGTGCTCAGATCCATTGCCGTAGGGAACCAAGGCCTTCTTGGCCAGTATGGTAGAACGGCTATCACCGTCGATGTCTCCCTCACGAGTCTTGACAGGAACCTCGGTATGAGGGGCCGTGGAGGAAAAGCGTAGGCCCGATCGCATGCCCAAGGGGCTGATAGGGCATCTGTTGCCTCCGCCTGGGGGTGCGGAAATCTCGAGATAAACCTTGGAAGTTTGGTGTTGGATGCTGTCGCAAAGAGGTCTAGCTCGAGGGGCCCCCCACTGGATCATTATCCAGTTGAAGATTTCCGGGTGTAAGGACCACTCGTTGGTGTCTGCGAACCTGCGGGAAAGACCGTCTGCCCTTGAGTTGAGATGGCCGGGCAGATAGACTACCCTCAGGTCCTTCAGATTCCTTTAGGCCAAGAGGAATATGGGCTCCACCTCGTTCAGGAGAGATCTGCTGCGCGTTTCCCCTTGACGGTGCACATAAGATACCGCGGCCCTGTTGTCCATCCTGAGGAGAACTGGTTTGCCCGAAATCTCGAACTCCAGGGCTAGCAGTGCAAGATAGGCCGCTCTGAGCTCCAGGACATTGGACACCATGCCGGCTGCATTGAAGGACCATCTTCCTTGTACGGAGGTCTTGTTGGAATGTGCTCCCCAACCAGCTGGGCTGGCATCGGTAGTAATTATGATCCAGTCGACATGCCCTAGCGGGCGAGACTTCAGAAGCGACTGTCTCTTCATCCACCAATGTAGACTCCTGAGCATCCGGGTCGTCAGGTGTATGGGTTGGGATAGATATCGTTTGTTCCACATTCTTAAGAACTCCAGCTGAAAATGTCTCAAATGCCAGTGGGCCCAGGGGACCATAGGGATGCATGATGACATCCGACCTATCAGGCTCAAACAATTTGAGGCTGTCAGGTAGGATCTGGAGCTCACCTTCTTCATCTGTTGGACAATGGAAGATACCTTCTGAGGTGGGAGAGACACCGATCCGTTCATTGTATTGAACAGGGCTCCCAGATAGACCATCTCTTGAGTCGGAGAGAGAAGACTTTTCTGTAGTTTATCTTCCATCCAAAATCCACTAGTGTTGTTAACAGGATATTCCTGTGTTCTAATAACTGGGTTGGGTCCTTCGCCAGGAGTAGAAGGTCGTCCAGATAGTGATACACCCGGAGCCCCAATTCTCTCAGAGGTGCTATGATGGCGATCAGGGTTTTTGTAAAGACTCTGGGTGACGTGCAGAGGCCAAATGGAAGGCTCCGAAATTGGAGATGTACTTGCCCCACCGCGAATCTCAGGTATTTCTGGAACGTAGGGAGTATGGGTATGTGTAAGTAAGCGTCTTGCAGGTCTATTGACAACATCCAATCCCCTGGTTGGACTACGCGAATAATCGTCTGAAGAGACTCCATCTTGAACTTTTCCAGAAAGATATAGCGATTTAGCCTCTTTAGGTCTATCACGGGTCTCCACCCTCCGTTTCTTTTGGGGACTAGAAACAGGGTGGAATAGAAACCTAAAAATCTCTCGGATGGAGGCACTGGAACTACTGCTCGTTGTTCCTGTAGGGAAAGAAGAAATTGCTTCAGAGCTTCCGCTTTTTGAGGAGATCTTGATACCCTTGTCGGAGAAAAAAAGTCTTTGGGGGGTTTGTTTAGGAAGGACCAGAAATTACCGTGTTTGACTGTTGCAACAACCCAAGGATCCCTGCATTTTTGTTCCCAGATCTTTGAGAACTGTTTCAACCTGGCCCCCACAGGGATCACTTGGGCTGGCCTGGCGTCAAAAGGATTTCGATGGATCCTGTGGGGTAGGTACTGGCCTCTGCCTCCTGGACTTGAGAAATGTAGACTGTGTGCTTTTCCAGTTTTGCCTGAAGCCTTTCCCTTGTCTGGATTGTCGGTAGTCCCTATTTTTGGAAAATTGGAACCTTGGTGCAGATGATCTGAAACGTCTGGAGCGCCTGTCTTGAGGAAGTAGGCCTGACTTTCCGCCAGTGACCCGAGAGATGGCTTTGTCAAGTTTTTCCCCCGAACAAGGCTTTACCGTCAAAGGGTATCTTGCACCAATTTTGCTTCGAGGCAACGTCCGCTGCCCATGGTTTTAGCCACAGTGCCCTTTTGGCCATTACTGTGTGAAGCATTGCCCTTGCGGAGCAACGAATCGAATCGATCGCGGCCTCCCCAATGAAGTCGGCTGAGAGCTTCAGCTCATCCAATGCCCTGATTATATCTTCTTTAGGGACATCTTGTTGGATTGCCGACTCTATATTATCTGTCCAGACGCGTAATGCGTTGGACACTGATGTCAGAGCTATTGCAGGTTTACAGGCATATCCTGCCATCTAATAGGCCTTCTTAAGGTCGAGGTCCATCCTCTTGTCCAGAGGGTCCTTGAAGGAGGTTGAATCATCTAGGGGCAAAGTGACATTCTTGGCCAGCCTTACCACTGCGGCATCTACCACCGGAGGGCCGTCCAGCATTTTGGAATCTGCCTCGGAGAAAGGGTATAATTTTCCCAATCGATTGATGGAAAGTCTTTTGTCTGTCCTCCCCCATTCTTCCTCGATCACTTCCCTGATTTCCTCCATAAGAGGGAAGAAGGAGATCTGGCGCTTAAGGAAGGGGAAGTATGATTTGGACTTCCTGACCTCCGTGTTGGAATCCTCCCAACCGATTGCTTGTTTAACAGCCTGCACATAGGGCTGGACCATGGCGAAGGCAAAGCCAGAGGCATCTGTGTCATCTGAAGAATCCTCTGAAATGGCCATTTCGTCCTGATGCTTAGAGGAGGAGGGAGGGAACGGACGACCACTTCCACTCGTGGATGGAACGGGAATGGAGGCCTCGGCCATCTGTTCCTGAGGAGGGGATGCCGGTTGTTGCGTTGGCCTTGTGGCGACCAAATCCGCAAGGGAGTCTTTTACTGCCTTTTTAAGGAGATCTGCCACCTGTAGGCCCTCAGACTCTCTGTCTGCTGCATAGTCTCTAAGGCAATCTCGACAAATTAGTTTGTCTGGAAGTGGGGTGCCTCCGCAGGCCTGACATTTATTAGGTCTAGGTCTCGGGGAGCGCGAATGACGGCGCCTCTTGGCTGAAGCTTTCCTGCCACTTCTGTAATGCCCATGTCTGGGCGACCTGTCCCTGCTGTGACAGGAATCATCATCGTCATCCTCATATCGCCTTGAGGTCTTCTTAGACGTCTTCTGGCGTACAGGACTGAAATACAAAAAGTATCGTCCTTAGTGCACTCTTTTTTTTTTTTTTTTTTTAAACTTACCTGGGCGTAGGTCCTTACCTTGGGAGTAGAGTAGGATCTTGAGCGGGCGGCGAAAGGCTCATGTTAGGCGGCTAAGCAGAGGTAACGGCTAGGAAAGAGTCAGAGGAAAAGGCGTCAACCGGTCGTGCGCTGATTCACGGAAAAAAAGGGAATCTGCCTACATAAGTAAGGACTTCCCCCCACTGTTACTGTGTGCTGTGTTTTTTTTTTTTTTTTAAAACATCCCAAAAAATTTTTTTTTATTTTTATTTTTTTATTTTTTTTTAGGAGGCTCCGATGAAAAGAGAAATTTTTAAATAATTTAATAAATTAATAAATCAATTAATAAATTAATACACTTTTAACGAACAAGTTGTTCCATCAGAGCTATACATATATATATATTCGCATGCTCACATGAATAAGAAGACAAATGCATTAAGACATGCCTTACCTTAACAGGGGTGGGTATAGCCTGGAACTCTAGAGTGTAATTCTCTTGTTGACCACAGGCATTTCACTTGTGCTGCTGGGGAAATAAATAGGAGGAGGGGAAGTGATGTCACGCTTGAGCTCCTCCCCTGACACTCTGAGGGCAAAAAGAACCATTCGCCCTCAGTAAAAATGGCCGTCGAATCCTCCGACGCTACCGCGCATGCGCCGAACGTCGAGACTGGCCGTCGAAACATACGACCCGCCGGCGCATGCGCAGACGACGGCGGGAACGCCGATCTATTATAAAATGACACAGACTCGCCGCGCGCGGCCCCTAGTGAGGCTGAGGATAACAAACGCACGTGGGAAGGGAAGGGGGTCTCCTAAAACTATGGGGACCAGGGGAACAGAGCGCAAAAGAGAGAGAGAGAAAGGACAGATGAGACAGGAGGGGAACAACAAGTCTCAGGGACAGAGCAAAGCTGCCACCTCTGCTGCCATAGATTGGAGCCTGAATGCCCATACTGCAGGTAAAGCTCTTACTTAAGAGACAAACTGCTTGTCCCAAAAGATCCTACAGAAGGGACTTCCAACCTTATAAGCGCGTTTAGCTGCCCAAGAGAAGGAACTGCGTCCGGGAGAGGCTTGAACCCGGACGGACGCTGCCGAATGCAGAAGGTAAGGACGCCGACCAGGATTCACTGCCATGAGGTATGAGGAAAAAAAGGAGAATGCGGGGGCTGTACTAACCTTTTCTTTTATAATATTCACTAGTCCTGAGGGAGGAGCCAAGGCGGAGCTTGTCACAGGTATGCTGCCATGGAGGCACCAGGAAATGTATATATATACGCAAAAGATTGTATATAATAAGCAACCTGATCATATAGCACGACCCCTAGTGGTAAAAGTGCAAAAATACTCTAAATGATAAAATTAATAACACTCGTGAATATTTTGAAAAATAAAAATAAAAAATAAAAATAAAAATAAAATAAAAAATAAAAAATAAAAAATAACTGAAATAAAAAATAAAAGATAAAAATATATAATATTAATAAAAAATATAATAAAACCAAAAGATAGTCCAAAATAAATGTTCAATAGTGCAAATCCAAAAAAATGTTCATCAAGTGACTTTAGTGCTTCCTGTGCAATCTTCACTGTGACTTCTGTCTTCACTTGCTGCATATTTGTGCTAGGTCAGTGTTTTAGAAAGCACTGCAGTCACAGAGTTAGCAAGGCAGCCAGGTAACAACTTTTTTTCAGAAGAATAGTACCCTATGTACTTTTCTTTCAATAAAGGTTTCCTGTAATCAGTTAAACCCAAAGCCATTTTTGCATTTTTGTTATAGGTTTATTTTTTAACCGATACCTTTATTGCATATGGTACATAAATAAGGCATATATTGTTTTGAGGGCACGCAAGGCTTTCTTATGGTGATATTTAATGGTACTATTTCTGATTCAAAGCCTTAAAGAAGTAGAAAAAAAAAATCAAATAAAACATTCTATCTAGTTTGGTCAGGATTATATTTAAACAAGAGTTCATCTTTTTTGCTATGTCTTGTTTATTGTATAGTAAAGTAATTTACAAATGAAATTTTTATTTTATTTTTTATTTCATGCTTTTTTAAAGTTCTTCTGTCACTTTACGCTATGTAATTACAATGCAAAGATACAATGTATACAAGTAATTACAATAAAACAAGTACAATATCATTTAGAAAACGTAATTTGTGTCAGCAATCAAAAGAATGAGTTGGCAACCTTATTGGAGCCTTTCTTCTTAGTGGTGACAATCACAAGGATTTCTGCATTGCTAATTGCCCCACTTTATTTGTACATATGTACCTGCCAACTTGGATTGTGTTGCAAGTTGTCAGCTTCATAATTCTAGTTGGCAATTTGCCTTTTATGACATAATAAAAAGAAAGTCCAGTTGATGGGCTGTGATGCTTAAATAGGTGAAAGTTTATTGCATCGCATTCTTGTTTTGAGAACCATTATTTAAGTATATTTAACATTTAACATATCTGCTGAACTTCTCTTTAACCACTTCAGCCCCGGAAGGATTTACCCCCTTAATGACCAGTCCATTTTTTGCGATACGGCACTGCGTTGCTTTAACTGACAATTGCGTGGTCATGTGACACTGTACACAAACAAAATTGATGTTCTTTTTTTTTCACACAAATAGAGCTTTCTTTTGGTGTTATTTGATCACCCTTTGTTATTTTTATTTTTTTGCGCTATAAACAAAACAAAACGACAATTTAAATTTAATTTTTTTTTTAATGTTTTTTTACTTTTTGCTACAATAAATATCCCAAAAAAAAGTTCATCCGTTTAGGCCAAATGTGTTCTTTTACATATTTTTGGTTAAAAAAAATCACAATAAGCATATAATAAGTGGTTTGTGCAAAAGTTATATCGTCTACAAAATAGGGGATATATTTATGGGCTTATTATTACTATTATTTTTTTTTTTGTACTACTAATGGCAGTGTTTAGCATTTTGTAGTAAGACTGTGGGACTTGTGACACTTTTTTGGGACCAGTGACATTATTCCAGTGATCAGAGCTAAATATAACCACTGATCACTGTGTAAATATCACTGGCAGGGAAGGGCTTAACACTAGGGGGCGATCAAGGGATTAAGTGTTCCCTAGGGTGGTGTTTCTAACTGTGGGGGACTGACTGAGAGTAAATCCTGATCACTAGTTCAGGAGATCTCTCTTTACTCCCCTGTTAGAACAGGGACCTGTTTGTTTATATTGACAGATCCCCGTTCTGGCTCTCTGAGGAGCAATCAAGGGTTTGCCAGCAGACATCGTGGCCGCCAGCCACATGCATCAGCTCCTGCTATAGCTGTTCTAGGGCCCGACATACAGCTACAGCGATTCACACAGCTGAACCAACCTGCTGCAGTATAACTATTAGAAATAGTAATTACTGTTTATTTTAATTAAAATGTATATTTAAAAGTATTCCCTTTTTATATTTATGCCAGCACTGGAAAGATGCATGCCAAAAAATATTTCTATATAATACCATTGCTTATATGGTATACATATTTATTCTTTCTACACATTGCTTCTTTATCAATTGGACTTTTTTTATGTGAACTAAACCCACAGACATCCATGCTACCTTCTACAAACACCTCTATCTAATAAAGCAGCTTACACCGATTTTGCTATTTATCAAAGGAGTTTAGAATCTTCACACAGTTGCATGAATATTCAATTCAGTTATCCAATCATGTGCAAATGAAACAAGTACACAGAAATTTGAAGTGAATTTTCACAAAATATGTTAAGTGAAGATTCTTAGCTTCCTTAGTAAATCAGCCTAACACTTAACATTGAAAAGACAGCACAGATTCCCTAAGTTCACCAACCTAAGGGAAAATGTCCTTGCAACTTGAGACGTCCTTACTTTAATCAGAAACAGATTACTGTTGATATTGAATATCAAGTTAAAGTATAAAACCAATATTAGGTTTCTGTTTGTTATTGCTAGTCATTTGGACCACTGGAAAGTATAAATACATGTAAAATGAACCACTTGTGGACCGCCCACAGTACATATACTGAAGCAGGGCGGCCGCTCTGTGCCAGACCACGTACCTAGTACACATGATCTGACACTTCCGGGCCTGGGGCATGTGCGTAAGCCAGTGACCCACTCCTTCTGTGAACACACAGAGCAGGAGTCCAGCGGTGGGTACTGTGGACTCGGTGTCTACCGGTACCCACTGATTATACAGTACACAGGCAGAATAGCGATCTACCTATGTAAATAAGGCAGATCACTGTTCTGTCAGTTGGGAAGGTATTGATTCTGTGTTCCTGCAAAGCAAGAATCCATGTCTTTCCCTAGTCAAAGAACCTCCCACACAGTGAAAAGCACAGGCTAGGCCCACAATTAACCCTTTGATCTCCCCTGATGTTAACTCCTTACCAGCCAGTGTCATGAATACAGTGACAGTGCATATTTTTTAGCAATGGTCACTGTATTAGTGTCACTGCTCCCCAAAAAGTGTCAAAAATGTCAGTTTCCAATTTGTCCATCGCAATGTTGCAGTTCCACTATAAGTCACTAATATTACTAGTAGAAAAAATAAAAATAACTAAAAATATCCCCTAGTTTGTAGACGCTATAACTTTTGCGCAAACCAATCAATATATGCTTATTGTTTTTTTTTTTATCAAAAACATGTAGCAGAATACATATTGGCCTAAACTGATGATGAAGTTAGATTTTTTTTATTTAATATGTTTTATAGCAGAAAGTAAAAAATTATGTTTTTTTCTAAATTGTCAGGCTTTCTTGTTTATAGCGCAAAAAATAAAATCCACAGAGGTGATCATTAAAACAAAGCTCTGTGTGTGGGGGAAAAAAAAAGACATACATTTTATGTGGGTACAGTGTCAGATGACCACGCAATTGTCAGTTAAAATAGTGCAGTGCCGTTTCGCAAACAAATTGCCTGGTCGTGAAGGGTGGTAAATCTTCCGGAGGGCAAGTGGTTGATGCACATTGGGGGACATTTACTAAAACTGGTTCACTCAGAATCTAGTGCAGCTGTGCATGGTAACCAATCAGCTTCCAACGTCAGCTTGTTCAATTAAGCTTTGACAATACAACCTGGAAGCTGATTGGCTTCTATGCAGAGCTGTGCCATATGTTGCACCATGCGATTTTGGTAAATAGCTCCCTATGTTTCCTAGCCATTAAGGTAGACATTAATTTTGTAATGTAAATGTAGAATGGTTCCATCAATAGTTATAAAAAAAAAAATGTTTTGCTACTCTTAACCTCGGAGGGATGCATCAGAGAAAATAATCATACAAACATATTTGCACCAAAAAGCCCCACCAAACCCAAAAATCTGTCAAAAGTCAAAATGTTAAAAAATGACCACATTTTCAAATTCCTCTATATGTCGGTAAGCAATTGAACACTGTAATCAACTCAGTCCCTATTGAAATATGGTCTGTTACTATATTTACAATATTATGAATTTAATACACCTACTAAGTGTAGCAAAAATCAAATACAGGCATACCCCACTTTTAAGTACACAATGGGGTTTATTTACTAAACCTCGAAAGTGCAAAATCAGGCTAATTTCTGCATAGAAACAAATGAGCTTCTAACCCCAGCTCATTGGTTTCTATGCTGAAGTGAGCCTGATTTTGCACTTTCTAGCTTTAGTAAATAAACCCCATTGTGTACTTAAAAGTGGGGTATGCCTATATTCAGATCAGATCAAACTAATATTTATAAATGTATAAATGCACTAAATATAAATAGCTAAATATAATTGCGTACAATTATAAAAATCAGTAAGTGAAATATCTATATAAAAAAACATAAATGTAGATTATTATATTATATTACAATACATTATTTTATATGAAGGATTTTGCACACAATGAACATATTATCATCATAATCTGTTTATATCTACAACAAATTATGATGATAATATGTTCCTTGTGTGCAAAATCCTTCATATAAAATAAACCTGTAATTACATAGAAATCATTCCTAAAGTTAAATATGTAAAGTGCACGCCACGCTAATGTAGTTGGCCAAAATCATAAACCTAATTGCCATAAACAATCACAGTACTTAAAATGTATCGTCAACATTGAAAGCTAACATAAAATCATATGGACAACTTATTTAAAGTGGACTTTCATGAAATTGCAAGATCTGCTTTAATGACAACCCCTTCATCCCAGCCCAAAAAAAAAAAAAGTTGTATTTTTTTATTTTATTTGGGATCTTGCATTTCCATGTAAGGTCCTCTTTAAAGAAGAAAAGAAGAAAGAGAAGTATGAGTCCACAGGCAGTATATCTCACAGAGAGGATTTTCAAATATAGCAGAAACAATGTTACCTAAGAAAAGTTTTTGTTTCTATGTATACAGCCTTTCATCAAATTGAATCCTGATGCCGTGTCCACACGACCGGACTTTCCATCAGTATAAACTCCGACGGAGTTCCGACGGAGTTGTGACCGAACGGACTTGCCCACACACAATCGCACCAAAAGTCCATTAGTTTCAAACGCGATGATGTACGACGGGACTAGAAAAGGAAGTTCAATAGCCAGTAGCCAATAGCTGCCCCTGCGTCGTATTTGGTCCGTCGGAGCAGCATACAGACAAAATGTTTTCCCGATAGAAAATAATTCCCTTAGGAAGATTGGAACATGTTCTATTTCTAGGTCCATCTGAATTTTTGAAGAAAGAAGTCAGATGAAGCCCACATACGATCAGAATATCTGACAGAATGATTTTGTTGGACCTTTTCTGCCGGAAAGTTCAGTCATGTGTAGGCGGCATAAGAGTGTAGATGCTCTACTATACAAGTAATATTGATTTTTTGGTTGCTACTGTATATTTGTAGGATAACCTGGGCAACAAAAAATGGATACTGCATGGCCCAATTTTAAGAAATGTCATCCCTTATATTTATAATTTTTGCAACCAGCTACTTAAGACAGAACATAATTTAAGTGTTTTTCAGAGCAGTCTAATGTCACCTGACACAAGGTATCTCTAAACAGAAATAGAACAAAAACGGTATGTTGTTGTGATATATACAGTTGCTACTGCCAAATATTACAAAATAAAACTTTAAAGTAAAAGATCAATAATAAAATAAGTTATTCACATAACCTTCACATACAAACCCAATACATGAATGTGGTGTCGCCATGAGAACCAAAGTATTGCAAACACATAGATAGGCATTCCACTAGGTGAATCACGATTTATTTCCACCTTACATAATTGTTTTATGACCACCCACTCCCAGCCTTAATACTATTTAAACCAGTGACTATCTTATCTTTATTTCTTAGTTGCTGTAAGCGGCTTCAATTAACATCCACTATGCAGACGAAATGATAGTGTAGAACTATCAGAAATGGGGAGTTTTTGGAAATGTGTGTTTTGTTTGGTTAATTTATTTATTCTTCAAGTTAGATGGTAAGTAGTATTTCATTTGCTATTAGTTTTAGTATGTTTTTTCTTTTTTTTCTTTTTTGCCTTCTGTGTCCCGTACAAAAGATTTCCCTTCATTCACTGCCTTGTACGGTTCTGTAGAAAAAAAGGTAGTGAGAGGATATCTCACCAATGTGACATATACCTGCCTTAGACAACCTTTAAATAAACACATGTCTCTAGTAAAGGACATAGAGGGTGAATCTCTCTGATGGTGATCTTCCCTCTATCCAAATAAAAAAAAAAAGTTTTAAATACATTTTAACTATTAGCAGAATGAGTTTACGGTTTGTAATCAGAATTTTGATAAGTAAGTAGTGTTAGTAAGTAGTGTTTAAGTAGTAGTAATAAGTAGTGTTTTGTAGTTCATTTGGTAGCTGAAAAGACCACCTTTGGTTCAGTTTACTGCTTAAATTCCATTATTCATTTTAATTGAACGTAAACTTTATGTTTATTTAAGTTTTACATAGAGTACATTCAGCTGAGTCCTCTACTGATTTCTTGGTTCCTTTTTTAATGATTTCAGCAGTAAGACCTTCCAGCACTAATACTATTTAAACCAGTGACTATCTCATCTTTGTTTCTTAGTTGCTTCAAGAAATATGCACTATGCAGGTGGAATGATAGTGTAGTACTATAAGAAATGGGGAACTTTTGGAAATGTGTGTTTTGTTTGGTTCATTTATTTTATTTATATACTTTATTTGAGTTTTACATGTATGCTGCGCTGAGTCCTCTATTGATTTATTGGCTCCTGTTTAATGATTTCAGCAGTAAGTCGTCCCAGCAGCAGTTGCTCTGTATCTACACCATGTTGCTTTCTCTGTATAATATAGAATAGATTACATTTTCATAGAGAGAGCATGACATTTTCATTGCAAAAAGTGCTTACAGACCTGGAAGCAACTGCGGATACAGAAAAAAACATTAGGCGACTTATTCTCCTGAACCTACCAAACCAATTTTGGCCAGAGTGGACTTTTAATATTACACCCAAGGCTGGGGTTACTCATAGATTAGGGCAGTTTTTGTTTGGGATTTGCATTTGTCTTCAGTTAACTCAGCACATTTTTACTGCATGAGGAAAATCCATGGCATTTACAGATCTATAAATTCACTTAGAAATTTCATAAAGTTTTTTTTTTTCCTTTTTTAATGGAGTAAACATAACTGAAGTGGATGCATACAGTGCATAGCAACAGCCAAGAAACACTTAGTATGAGCAAAACTGTGTGTAGGTAAAAATTTAACAAATAACGCTTTTAAATTTACTGCCAGTAACCATAAAACATTGTTTGCTGGTCATAGAAGTCAAGAGCAAACATATTAAACTACAAAATTACAGGGATAGGTCAACTTTAATTGCCCCAATTATAAACAGACAATAATTATTATGTCAATATACAACATTAAGGCTCGATTCACACAGCTGCGAATTGGGATCTGACTTGTGAGACCCCACATCATGTGAAATGTGAAATCCTATGTTAGTCAATGAGAGCTGTCTTAATTAGCACTACTAAAGTAGCTCCGACTTTAAAAAAGGTTCCTGTACTACTTCAAGGCGACTTCTATCCAACTTGTGCCCATAGACTTTAATTGAAGTTGCCTCAAAGTTGGATCCTCATATACTATATATTGTTGTGATTTGGATCTGATGTTACAGGAAGATAACCCAGGCATCCCCTGAAAGTTTCTTCAGCCTAGGTTCGCATTTGTGCGAACATAGACATCACATGTGATTTGCACCCGCACTGCGGGGCCGATTGCATGTGATATCTATGCAATGCGAGTTCAGCCATACAGTTGTGTGGCTGAACTCGCATTGAATTTGCACAAAAAAGGTTCCAGCGCTTTTTTTTCCCTGCACTAAAATCAGATCGCATGGGTGTTCTCACCTATGCAGTCCAATTCCTGTGTGAGTTCACAGTTTGCACTGCCATCTGTGAACTGGTCTGGGGGTGTCATTAACAATGTATTGACACCCACGGTGCTTCGCAGAGGGCAGTGTGAACTGCCTGTGAGGGAGATGCGATACAGCAACTGGCGCTGCAATCACGCTGATTCCCGCATCGTGCAAGTGTGAACCTAGGCTCAAAATCACTTCAAAGTAGCAACAAGTCCTACTCAAGTTGCGAGCAAATCTCCAGGAAGTCTCCTGGTAAAGTTGCACCATAAGTCACGCAACTTTCAGGTCACGGCAGCATGAACCAAGCCTTAAGGTTGGTAATGTGGGCGCATTTGTTAATGGTATAATAAATCTTACCCTCAATGGCCATTAGATATACCACATTAATATAGGCTGAATTTATATATCTAAATTATAGAGTATATATACAGTGGGGGAAAATAATTATTTGATCCCCTGCAAATTTTGAAAGTTTGCCCACTTACAAAGAAATTAAGGGTCTATCATTTTTTATCATAGGTGTATTTTAAATGATAGAGACAGACTAGCAACCAAAAATCCAGAAAAACATAAGATACAAATGTCATAAATTGAGTTGCAGTTCAGTGAGTAAAAAAAAAAATGATCCCCATTCAAAACATGATTTAGTACTTGGTGGGGAAACCCTTGTTGCCAAGCACAGAGGTAAGATGTTTGTTGTATTTCGTTACCAGGTTTGCACACATCTCAGGAGGGATTTTGGTCCACTAAAATCTTCTCTTAACCCTTAAAGGAGTTGTAAGGGCAGAAGATTTTTTTTTTATCTTAAGGCATTCTATGCCTTAAAGCGGAGCTCCACCCTAAAGTGGAGCTTTTGCTCATTGGAACCCCCCCCCCTCCGGCGCCACAATTGGCACCTTTCAGGGGGGAGGGGGGTGCAGGTACCTGTACAGTACAGGTATCTGCACCCACTTCCGGCATAGATATCCGCAGAATCTGTGGATATTTACGCTCCTTTCCGCAGGTCCCCCACTGTCTGCTGGGAAACACACGGATCCCAGAGACAGCGGGGACCATCCTTATTGCGCAGCGCGACCTGCGCATGCGCAGTAGGGAACTAGGAAATGAAGCCGCAAGGCTCCACTTCCTGATTCCCATACCTAAGATGGCGGCGGCAGCACCCGAGAGGCGATCGAGAGATCGGCTTCGGGTGCCGACATCGCAGGCGCGCTGGGCGGGTAAGGGTCCTTATTTTAAAAGTCAGCAGCTGCAGTATTTGTAGCTGCTGGCTTTTAAAAAAAAAAAACAGCGGAACTCCCGCTTTAAGATAAAAAACGTTTTGTGTGTAGCAGCCTTCCCAGCACCCCTCTAAATACTTACCTGAGCCTCATCTTTCTCCAGCGATGTCCATGAGTATTTAAGCCGTTCGGGACATTCCTCCTGATTGGCTGAGACAGAGCAGCAGTGCCATTGGCTCCCATTGCTGTCAATCAAAGTCAGTCAGCCAATCAGGAGAGACAGGGGGCAGGACGGGGTTCCGTATCTGAATGGATACACAGAGCTCTGACTTGGTTTGGGTGATCCCATAGGAAACTGCTTGCTTTGAGGCACTCAATAGGAAGGAGGGGCCAGGAGCAGCAAAGAGGGACCCGAGAAGAGGAGGTTCCAGGCTGCTCTGTGCAAAACCAATTGCACAGAGCAGGTAAGTATAACTTGTCTGTTATTTTTGTTATTTTTTTAAAATGAGACTTTACAATCACTTTAAGGTTTCTTGGTTGTCGCTTGGCAATTTGAAGTTTCAGCTCCCTCAATACATTTTCTATGATGGTTAGGTTTGAATGGAAGAAAGAGATTCTGTGGACAGGTGTCTTTTATACACATAAGGAGTTGTTGTTAAGAGTGCCTTCTTAAATTGACAGGACTAATCTGTGTACCACATGAGCATATACCAGTGATGGTGAACCTTGGTGTCTCAGATGTTTTGGAACTACATTTCCCATGATGCTCATGCACTCTGCAGTGTAGTTGAGCATCATGGGAAATTTAGTTCCAAAACATCTGGGGTGCCAAGGTTCGCCATCACTGGCATATACTGTAGCCAGTCCGTGGGAGGTTTAGGAATGTGGGAATGTTTGACTATTCTTCCAGAAGCGCATTTGTAAAGTCAGGCACTGATGTGGACGAGAAGGCCTGGCTCGCAGTCTTAGCTCAAATTCATCCCAAAGGTATCTGTAGGGTTAAGGTCAAGATTCTGTACAGCCCAGTCAAGTTCCTCCACCCCAAACTTGATCATCCATGTCTTTGTAGACCTTGCTTTGTGCACTGGTCCAAATCATTTGGTGAATGAGGGATTATGGTGTGGGGTTGTCTTTCAGAAGTTGGGCTTGGCCCCTTAGTTCCAGTGAAGGGAACTGAAGGGAACTGTTAAGTGTTAGTCATGTAGGGGTTACTGAATGTAGTGGTTCACCTGTCACCCTACCTAGCCCAGCATTCATTTCTCAGACACTCAGTGACATAGAACAATTCATAAGCTTTGTTTTTGTTTTTTATTGAGGGGATTGATCTTGTATGGGAAATAGCAGACCGCTGCCGGATTTGTAATCCATGGGCAAGGTCGCCCATTGTGGTTGCTACGGGTGACAGCACATGGTAAACAGCTTCTGAGCTGCAGGATTAGTACAAGTGTCCACCCCAGCTGTGGTTGAGTGACTTCTAGTGCTCTCAGCCTCCTCCAAATTTACAAATTCCTTTATTCTTGCTATTGTGATCCAACCTCCTGATAGAATGTGGCTTCATTTGTTGTTTATAGCCCCACGGTATGTAGGAATGTAGTTACTCTCTACTGCTTTATTGTTGCTTCCAAAATAGATTAGGAACTATGGCATGTGTAGTGTGCATAGAGTAGTGCACATGAATGAAACTATCGTGTGCCTCTCGTTCTAAGCAGACATACGTGAGAGGGAAAATAAGAGGTTCATTAGCTCATGGTATGTGGATTTTTTGCAGAGAATAAGGATACCATTTAGTGTCACTTTAATTGTTGCTAACTACTACTAGCTATACCATAAACTGTGTGAAATTGTGTTTTCTATGATCCCTTTCAGATGGGAGCCCAAATAAACAATGCTTTATCACATTTACTTTGCAAAGTCCCCATTTTTTTATCTATTGAGGTGGCAATAAACATTATTGACAGTCCTTTGATCGGGCCAGTTTTAGCTGTAATGACCTAATATCTATAAGACACCCTCAGACTCATTGGCTTCTACAGATACCCAAATCTAATCAGATAATGTCAGCAAGTACAAACTCTCTTTAGAGTTTACAGGCATGGTTGTTCTTATTGAAAAATGTTGTCTTCTCCAAATTGAAGCAAGATCTGGTCCTATTGTGCCTTTGGAGGACTTATGTTGTCATAGTTGGCAAAATTATAGGTAGAGCCATTGTCATGATTACTTTATAATTTGTTAAAGGGTTGTAAACCCTTGTGTTTTTTCACCTTACTGCATCCTATACATTAAGGTGAAAAAAAACTTGGCATTCACCGTCCCTCCAGCCCCCCTGTTTTACTTACTTGAGCCCCTATATCTCCTCGCCACTGTCCTCTCTCCACAAGGTCCCAACTCTTGATTGGATAGATTGATAGCAGTGCAGCCATTGGCTCCCGCTGCTTTCAATCAAATCCAATGATGCGGGCACCGGGGGACGGGGCCGAGCCCAGCATTCGTTTCTGTGGACGCAAATGCTGGATTCGGGAGTGCACCCGCAAGATAACCCCCTCGGGAGAGCGCTTCTCCTAGGGGGTTATCTGATGTGGGGAAGAGCCGCCGGGGGAACCCCAGAAGAAGATGTTCGGGGCCACTCTGTGCAAAACGAGTTGCACAGTGGAGGTAAGTATGATATGTTTGTTATTTAAAAAAAAAAAAAAATTATCCTTTTCAATCACTTTAGGCCTGGACAAGGTTTACTTCCCTTTGTATCCCTTCTCTCTTTATTGAATCAGGACCAGTGGGCAGGGATGGGCGAACGATTCGGCCCGAAATTTGGTTGTTCGAATGTTCTTGCGAAACACTGAACAATATGCGGTATTCAGGGCAAATTCAAAAGCCGCCGAGCACCTCTAAAGTCTATGGGACACTAACATAAAAAATAAAAGGTGCTAATTTAAAAGGCTTATATGCAAGTTATTGTCATAAAAAGTGTTTGGGGACCCGGGACCAGGGGACATGTATCAATGCTATTTTTTTTTTTGAAAAACATCCTTTTTTTGGGAGCAGTGAATTTTTAATGCTTAAAGTGAAACAATAAAAATAAAAAAAAGTGTCAGGCCGCAGGAAAAGAGGGGGGATGAGAGAGCACCCCCCTCCTGAACCCATACCAGGCCACATGCCCTCAACATGGGGAGGCTTTGGGGGCTACCCCCATTTTTTTTTATTTGGTGCAGGGTTCCCCTTAATTTCCATTCCAGACTGGAAGGGCCTGATATGGATTTTGGGGGAACCCCCACGCAATTTTTTTTTTAATAATTTGGTTTGGGGTTCCCCTTAATAAGGGTCTGATGATGGACTTGGGTGGGGGGGCATGCCAGGTTTTTTTCAATGAGTTTTATCTATATTGCCGAGACCCGACAATTCATTATAGCCGCAAGCAGTTTTGAATGACAATTTTTCCTTTAGAAATGTAATTTTGCTGTGGTACTGGTATAAACATGGGAAAAATGTGCCACTTTACATGCATACTATAGACACCCCCCAGGCACGATATTTAAAGGAATACTTAATTTTTATTGTTTCACATTAAGCATTAAAAAAAAATAACTGCTCCTGAAAAAAACAATCGTTTAAAAAAAATTTGCATTGATGCATGTCCCCTGGGGCAGGACCCAGGTCCCCAAACACTGATAATACCTTGCATATAAGCCTTTAAATTAGCATTTTAGATTTTTCATGTTCGTGTCCCGTAGACTTTAATGGTGTTTGTGTGTTTTTCTGAATTTTTTGCCTGTTCAGTATGTTCTGGTGCGAACCGAAGCGGTGGGGGGGGGGGGGTGTTCGGCTCATCCCTACTTATTATGATAATGCACTATTTCAGAAATATACTTTTGTAATATAAGGTGTAGAGAGATGACATTATTCACTGTGTTTGAGAAAAACATTTTACAAACAATGTAAGCATTTTGTCCTTAATTGCATTCACATACAGTTAAAAAATGAAAAGCAAACTTCAAATTCTGAAATTTAAAGTAACAAACACATACTGGATGTTGTGGAAGGTGATCCTTAGGGCTGCTTTCTGATGTTGATAGGTAGCAAAGGTGGCAATTTTGGAGCAATAAGTCTTGTAGTTGCAAATACATGATCAACATGTATAAATCCAAAAGTGGTTCATATAGTGAATTTGGCGTAGAGTTTAAGGGCACAGAGGGCAAGGGGAGCACTCTTTACATCTGGTGGAAACGAGATTTAACTTCCAAATACAGAAAGGCTTCTTCATAGTAAGAGCTGTGAAAATGTCCAATAAACTCCCTCATGAACTAGTTCTGGCCAGCTCAGTAGATTGTTTAAAATAAAAAGGCCTGGATTCTTTCCTAAATGTACAAAATATAACTGGATACTAATATTTATAGTTATTAACATCAGGGATAGTTGATCCAGGGAATAGCCTTCTGGGGTCAGGAAGTATTTTTTCCCCAAACGAGCAAATGGGATCATGATGTTTTGCTTTCTTTTCTTGCCTTCCTCTGGATCAACTGTGGGTATTGGATTGTTTACAGGCATACCCCACTTTTAAGTACGCAATGGGGTTTATTTACTAAAGCTGCAAATTGCAAAACCAGGCTCACTTCTGCATAGAAACCAATGGAGCTTTCAGGTTTTTTTACCAAAGCTTAATTGAACAAGCTGAGGTTAGGAGCTGATTGGTATCCATGCAGAAGTGAGCCTGATTTTGCACTTTCCAGCTTTAGTAAATAAACCCCATTGTGTACTTAAAAGCGGGGTATTCCTGTATATGGATGTTTCCCATTTGTGCATGTTTGTTTTTTTTGTTGGTTGAACTAGATGGACTTGTGTCTTCATTAAACCTGATTAACTGACTAACTCTGTAACTACACCCCAACCCCGCAAGGAATAAATGCAATGGTTATGACCCAAAGGTACATGCTGTTTTCATCTATTGACTAACATCACTGCACACGGAAACTGTCTAGTGCAATGACACTACTGAGATAAACATGACTGTAAAACAGCTACAATTATATTATTACAGTACAAGGCCCAATCATTTTCTTTCACATGGCAGATAGCATTCATTATTTTCTAGAAGTGAACAATTCAGGGATTTTAGGCTTACATTCCCATTCCTTCAAACATGCTAAACTCTGAAAGTGATAAAATTAAAATCTCAATTGTTAAAAATTCATTCCTAGAATCATACTTTAAAGGACACACAAGGAACAGAAACAAATGTTTTTAACCTTTCTTTTGTTATGCCTTATTCTACGCATGGAATGTTTTACTGAGATAAATTACTGAAACATGGAAAGATTTATAGAACCTTTTTAAGACATGTTTCCAAATGTAGTCTGCAAAAGTTTACATTTGAATATTTGTCTACAGTAAGAATTTTCTCCTTGGAGTGGGGCCAAGGGCTGTGGTAGCCAATTGCGAGTGAGCACTCACACAGAGACTAATTAAAAATAAAAGTTCTTGTATTTCTAGAAATAGAAATAGCTTGTCACAGAGTTACAGGAGAACTTTTGGTAACAATTGCAGTAATAGTTGCAGTAACACAGGCAATGACTAATACTCCTCTCCTATACAGCACAGAATCAGACAGGGCAACAGTCCAGGCATTTATGGCAAGGGTTGCATCATAAGTTCCATAGGGAATCACAGGCTTGTAACAGCTTGGCACGGATACCAGGAATGCAGCAGTAGTTATTTTAGTTACGAGGTAAGGCATTAGTTCAAAAGGTGCCTACTTTATTAGGTCAGCATCTGCTGGAGGGTTGCTGACTGTGGTAGCCAATTGCGAGTGAGCACTCACACAGAGACTAATTAAAAATAAAAGTTCTTGTATTTCTAGAAATAGAAATAGCTTGTCACAGAGTTACATGAGAACTTTTGGTAACAATTGCAGTAATAGTTGCAGTAACACAGGCAATGACTAATACTCCTCTCATATACAGCACAGAATCAGACAGGGCAACAGTCCAGGCATTTATGGCAAGGGTTGCATCATAAGTTCCATAGGGAATCACAGGCTTGTAACAGCTTGGCACGGATACCAGGAATGCAGCAGTAGTTATTTTAGTTGCGAGGTAAGGCATTAGTTCAAAAGGTGCCTACTTTATTAGGTCAGCATCTGCTGGAGGGTTGCTGACTGGCACTACATTTAGTGGTCAGTGATTGGAGAGGTATACCCGCAGATGTGTACCTCTACTGAAAGAGGGGTTGCAAAGAGGATTGGCTTACTAAGGACATTTCTAACAGCTGACTCCTATTTGCATATTGGCCCAACCATGAGAATGGTGGGCAACATGATTTGGTTACCATCTGATGGGAGTGGGTCGGATGTGTCACACAGCAGTGGAGGATCTTTTTGGTGATTTATCTTAACAGGGCATCACTGGGATTTAATATTTTTGCATGGAACTATCATTTGTTAAAGAGGACTGTTAGTGGACTTTTTTCTTGTTTTTTTTCACAATTTTTTATTATTTTGTATGGAGCATTGTATTGATTTGGTGACACCATTGCATTGCTGTGGATTCACATATATGTGCTTATCACAAATGTTTCTATTTTACTATTTATGATATTTAATACTTTTAGAAGTAGTATTTTTAGACGTAGAAGCATTTGGTATATTGTGTTTGACTAACTTTAAATTATCTAGAGTGTGTGGGATATCTATTATATACACCGCTAATGGGTCTTAGAGGCTGATCTGAGAATAGGGACAGCAAATCTTGGGACTGGCAATATCAGAGGAATACAGTACAGTGATGTCCCTATTCTGTCCCTTAATTTGCAGGAACCGTTTCCTAGACCTCTCTCTCTCCCTAGCATATTAGGATCCAGTCTCTTCATCAAAAGCATGCCAAACCCCATCAGGGATCCCTATTTAATAGGGCTGCCCTACATTAGATGGCTGCTGAAGATCACTGGGGATTGTAGCATCCAGTCGGACAGCTGTTGTCCCTTTGAATAATACAGAGTCTACAGAAGAACAATGTTCCTCTAAGCCTCTACTCCATCCACATAGCAGCAAGGTGCCACATGATGGGTGGAATAAATAGTACACCTACATGCTTCTTACTGTATGCATTCGTATGTAAGTGTTGTACCAGATTAGCTATCCATCTACGTTGGAAGTTTAAAGATTAAAGTAGACGTTTAATCTGTGTTCTCATTTTCTTCTTTATAAACAAGCTGATTAAATTTTTAAGAAAAACCTTTCTGTTTCTTTACATATCTTACATACCTTATTTTAGATCCAGCAATGTTATTACTAAGCCTTTGCACTTCTCTATGATTTGCAGGTAGGGTGGCTTGCAGGGTGCTGACATAGCTTCCTGAAAATATCAGCACATTCTGCCTTAGTACTTCTTAGTCCTCAGCCTTGACACAAGCATACATGCTTTGATGGGTTGATGTCAGTCTGTAGGAGTGAGCTTTCATACAGTATGCAGGCTGCATTTGCATGCAACTTGCCCTGTGTTATGCCCACATGTGATATTGAACCCCCATGATTAAAATAGCTGAATTACAATGAATGGAAGTGGAGTGTCAGAAACAGTAAGGCAAGGTGGGAAAGTGCAAGATGAAGCTGGACATTCTCCAGCCAGGGACTAAGATACCTAACTTGCTGAACCTACTAGTGCACACTATCCTAAGTAATTTTGTCTCTGTAACAACCACTTCACTGCATCACACTAATTGATAATTCAGCTTTTAAATCACAAAGCACTAACAGTGTGCATTTCATTGTAGCAGATATATTTTTTAGCTGTTGTGAAACACTACTGAGAGGCAGTGGTCATGCGTAAAAATAAATATCCAAGCCTTTACATAAATATACAGTATAATTGTAGCTATGCATTATGACTATATTAGATTCAAATAATTCTTAGCTAAGTGGCTCCTTTGAATGTTAGGGCTGCATGGTATTTACTACTACTAATTTACTGGGATATAAATATGTTAAAATCAGTAAACTTGCCATTTAGAATGTAATATTCTCATTATTGTTGTTTGTTTATTTATGTGATGGAATTTCCAGCACCCTGCTTGCACTTGCACTTACACTTGCCTCCAATCTAGAATCAGGTATTATAGGGGAATATTGCACCCAAGATCTCGACTACACTAGCTTAGGTGCAGACTATATACTCTAAACAATAGGTGACTCAATTAACAATTAGAATTCACACAATGTTGGAAATGATACCATGGGAGAAAGACACCTTAGTATACAAATTATAATAGGAGACCCCAGCATCAAGTTGTTTTGAGATGATTATATTAACATCTGCTCTGAGTCTCACGGTCTAAAGGAGTCATTTCTGGTTTGGGCACAAAGGTCCCAAATCTGAATACAGATCCTAGGTTCCCAGAGTCTGTGTGTTTCAGGAAGACATGGACACGAGTCTGAAGCAAGACCATGCCGAGGGTCCCCCAGGCACACTCCTCCCAAGAATAGAGCCCCTCAAATGTGAGGGCCCATAGTCAGTATTCAAGAGGCTATCTTGCAGTCCCCTTCAAAAGCCCCTGTCCTGGTTGGGTCTGTCACATTATGTTTCCCAAATTGGCTTTGTTCAATCAATGAAGTGCTTTTATTATAGTGAAGTGTTAGAAAGTGGCCCACTCGAAACAGGATTAACCAAGGTGGAGTACTTCTTTAAACATTAAGCTATTGCTTTTCTCCAAGGATAAAAGATAGCTATTTTACCATGTTATAAAAATAATATTGTGGAGTGTCATGTCATTTAGTATAATAATTAGTCACAGTTCTAGCCAAAGTCCACAACAGTTGTCGTAAACATTGCCCTCTTGCATTCCCTGTGCTTATAAGAGAGTTGAGCAATATATTAATCATATCCCTCAGATGACGTTTGAGAGTCTACTGACAGCTGGACAAGTGATTCAATTGCTTCAATTATCAAGTCAAACTATAAGCAATTCCATTGGCTTGTCTAACAATGCATTGTCCCACAAATATGCAATATGCCAGTTGTACTAATTTTGTCAACATAAAGGGTAATTCGTAAAGTTTCATAATTGATTCTTCAAAGATTTTATTAGAATGAAAGAACTCTAGTCATATTCAAACCGCTACTACTATTTACAGGGAAAATTGGCTAACAACATTAAAGGGGTTGTAAAGGTAAATATTTTTTCAATTCATTCTATGCATTAAGTTGAAAAAACATCTGACAGTGCCAGCTCCCCCAGCCCCCCCGTTTTACTTACCTGACCCCTCGAAAGTCCCGTCTTCACCTCACTGTGCATGTGCCTTAGATAATATACATATAAACATAACATATTGCAGATTACAGTCCTTAGAGGTGGTGGCTGCCTTTTTTCAAGCTAAGAATATTTTCAGCAAATACAGAAAATGCCTGTTGATCTTACCAGAAATCCCATGTTCTTGTCACTTTTTGTGAGTGGCACAGTGGAATATCTTCCTTCCTAGTTATCCTCTGTAAAATTTCCCTGCCCCAAATGAAATGGAGATGAAGGGATATGAAAATGTTTGTAGTTCATATCCAGAGAAGAAAGTGACAACCATAGCTCACCCCATAGATTCAGTGGGCTAACAAAACCACTCAAAGACAGGGAGGGTTGTTATTTGTAGGATCACTAGGTAAAAATTATGCAAGAGAAGCTTGGAAAACTAACATTCAGCACATAAAGGACTAGAAAGTTGCAATATATATATTTTTTTTATTTTAGATATGCTTAAAGTATATAATGTTTTAAGGGCTATTTGTTATCTGTTAGTTATTTTGCAGGAATGAGCAGGAACAAGACCCTATCAAGTGCACACTGATATCACTAAGGCTGGGTTCACACTATTGCAAATTGCATGTGGGTTTGCCTGCATCCAATTCGCACAAGAGGGGATTGTGACCAGCTCCCTATGGAGTCGGTTCACATATCTCCGTTGCAGCTGCGGAGCTGCTTGCACAGGAATGCTGTGCGTCTTTGGCTATGTTTAAGGCCAAAATGTAGGCAAAAATGTTTCCCTGATTCATTCCTGAAACAAAGAACAGGGATGCACCAGACCCTTGCTGCAAGCTATATCCATGGGAGGTGTGAACTCAGCCTCAGGGATCATTCACACCATATGCGTTAGTCTGCACTGGGCAGCCTGGCTCATCTCAGTCCTAACACATAGACAGGGCATTTTACCTTGAGTTCTATGAGTTCAGCACTGGGAAAAAGTAGGCCATGTTCCATTTTTACACAGCTCAGTGTGTAGCAGTGCACTACATTGTATCACAAGGCACTGATGTGCATAAAGATGCATGGTATGTAATTTTCAGAGATTTAAATAAAGTTGAAAATAAAAAGTAAACAGTGTGATGTGTCATTACTATGCATGGGTATCACTCCCTTCACAGCCCAGTGGTATAATGCAGTAACTGGTGTGAACGAGCCATTAAGGTGACTGTAAAAGATGCTAAAAGTAAAAATGCCATAGTCCATGCATGGGAGGGTACCATAGTGTGCATGCACTGAATCACAGATCTTAATAACAAATATGCATGCAAAATTGTATAAGCTACTACTTGGAAATGGAGATTCAAGTGATAAATAGCTTTATTTGCTCTATTAGAATGATATATTGTTTTTAAGAGCTGCTTCTTTAGCCCATGTGCATATACCCATACGTCCCTTTGAAATTTCTGCCCAGCGGGCACACACCGTGGGAATGTGCCCGTGGTTCCTGCAAACTCAATATTTGCCGACGGCTCGTAATTGTAATGAGGCGAGGCAGAACGGGGAGATGTAAACAAGATATTTCCCTGTTCTGCCTAGGAACATGACAAGGATCTACTGCTCCATGTCATGTTGTAGTGAGCCCATCCCCCCCTACAGTTAGAACACATCCAAGGAACACAATTAACCACTTGATCACCCCCTAGTGTTTAAACCCCCTTCGCTGCCAATGACATTTATACAGTAATCAGTAGACATGTGCAGAGTAAAATATTTTGTTTCGGAATTTCGTTTTCGTCCGAAAACTTAATTTATTTAGTTACTCCCGAAATTCATTTTTATTTATTTCGTTTTTCGTTCAAAAATTGCATTCCTCCGAAAATCCACATAAATTACGGTCGAATCTGTCTTTGAAGGCTTATGGTGTCTGTTGAATTTATAAAGAAGATTCGACGGAGCTAGTATATAGCATACTTTAGAACCCTATTAAAGTCTATGGGACTCCAACGTTCAAAATCTAAAGTGCTAATTTTAAAGACTAATTTGCAAGTTACTGTCCTAAAAAGTGTTTGGGGACCTGGGTCCTGCCCCAGGGGATATGTATCAATGCAAAAAAAAAGTTTTAAAAACGGCAGTTTTTTCGGGAGCAGTGATTTTAATAATGATTAAAGTGAAACAATAAAAGTGTAATATTCCTTTAAATTTCGTAGGGGGGGGGGGGGTTGTCTATAGTATGCCTGTGAAGGGGCTCATGTTTCTGGTGCTTAGAACTGTCCCTGCACAAAGTGTCATTTATGCAGGAAAAAAAGTCCTTTAAAATCACTCGCAGCTATTATGAATTGTCGGCTCCCGTAATACAGAGAACACTCATTGAAAGTCATTGATAAAAAATAAATAAATAAATAAATAAATAAGCGTGGGGGTCCCCCAAATTCAATTACCAGGCCCTTCAGGCCTGGTATGGATATTAAGGGGAACCCTGCCTCAAATTTAAGAAAAAATTTGACGTGGGGTTCCCCCTAAATATCCATAACCAGACCCTTCAGGTCTGGTATGGATATTAAGGGGAACCCCGCGTCAAATTAAAAACAAATTGACGTGGGGGTCCCCCTAAAAATCCATACCAGACCCTTTATCCGAGCACGCAACCTGGCAGGCCGCAGGAAAAGAGGGAGGGACGAGAGAGCACCCCCCTCCCTCCTGAACCGTACCAGGCCACATGCCCTCAACATTGGGAGGATGCTTTGGGGGTCTGTGACCCCTCAAAGCACCTTGTCCCCATGTTGATGAGGACAAGGGCCCCATCCCCACAACCGTGGCCGGTGGTTGTGGAGGTCTGCGGGCGGGGGGCTTATCAGAATCTGGAAGCCCCCTTTAACAAGGGGACCCCCAGATCCCGCCCTCCCCCTGTTTGAAATGGTAAGGGGGTACAAAAGTACCCCTACCATTTCACAAAGAAAGTGTACAAAATTGTTAAATAAGACAAACACGCTTTTGAAAAATTCCTTTATTAAAAATAAAAAAAATAAACAAAAGATTCCAGCGGTGGTAATCCATTCTTGCTATCCAGCGACGGACGGTCATCTCTCCAGCGATGGCTCGTCTCATCCAGCGCAGCGAATCCATCCTTCTTCTGTCTCCACGGAGGAGACACTTCAGGGATTCCGGCGGTCTGACGTTTCTTATATACGGAGGGCGGGGCCACCCGTCACCTGACCCCGCCCCCCTCTGACGCAAGGGGAAACCCGGGGTTCCCTGTGACGTATGGGTGACCCCGCCCCCCTCTGATGTAACGGAAACCTGCCTGTGTTACATCAGAGGGGTGCGGGTGGCCCCGCCCTCCGTATATAAGAAACGTCAGGCCGCCGGAATCCTTGCAGTGTCTCCTCCGCGGAGACAGAAGAAGGATGGATTCGCTGCGCTGGATGAGATGAGCCATCGCTGGAGAGATGATCGTCCGTCGGTGGATAGCAAGAATGGATTACCACCGCTGGAATCTTGTTTTTATTTTTTTTATTTTTAATAAAGGAATTTTTCAAAAGTGTGTTTGTCTTATTTAACTATTTTTTACACTTTCTTTGTGAAATGGTAGGGGTACTTTTGTACCCCCTTACCATTTCAAACAGGGGGGGGGCGGGATCTGGGGGTCCCCTTGTTAAAGGGGGCTTCCAGATTCTGATAAGCCCCCACCCGCAGACCTCCACAACCACCGGCCACGGTTGTGGGGATGAGGCCCTTGTCCTTATCAACATGGGGACAAGGTGCTTTGAGGGGTCACAGACCCCCAAAGCATCCTCCCAATGTTGAGGGCATGGGGCCTGGTACGGTTCAGGAGGGAGGGGGGCCGCTCTCTCGTCCCCTCTCTTTTCCTGCGGCCTGCCAGGTTGCGTGCTCGGATTAAGGGTCTGGTATGGATTTTTAGGGGGACCTCCACGTCAATTTTTTTTTAATTTGACGCGGGGTTCCCCTTAATATCCATACCAGACCTGAATGCACATGTCTAGTAATCAGTGGCTATTTTTTAGCTCTGATCGCTTTCTAAATGTCAAAGGTTCCAAAATAGTGTCAAAAGTGTCCGATATGTCTGCCGCAATGTCGCAGTCATTATAAAAACATTGCCGCCATTACTAGTAAAAAAAAAAAACATACCGTATATACTCGAGTATAGGCCGACCCGAATATAAGCCGAGGCCCCCAATTTACCCCCAAAAAAACTGGCAAACTTATTGACTCGTGTATAAGCCGAGGGTGAGACATGCCTGTCCATCCCTGTGTGTGTGTCCGTCCATCCCTGTGTGTCCGTCCGTCCCTGTGTGTCCGTCCATCCCTGTGTGTCCGTCCATCCATCCCTGTGTGTGTCCATCCATCCATCCATCCATCCCTGTGTGTGTGTGTCTCCATCCATCCATCCATCCATCCCTGTGTGTGTGTGTCTCCATCCATCCATCCATCCATCCCTGTGTGTGTGTGTCTCCATCCATCCATCCATCCATCCCTGTGTGTGTGTGTGTATCCATCCATCCATCCGTGTGTGTGTGTGTGTGTGTGTGTGTGTGTGTGTGTGTGTGTGTGTGTGTGTGTGTCCAGCCTACCTGTGTCCCGAGCCTTTGTCCCGAGCCTCCGTCCCGTGTCGTGTCTTGCCTTCGTCCCGTCCCGTCCCGTCCTGTCCCGTCCCGTGCCGTGCCTTGCCTTGCCTCCGTCCCGTGCCCTCTTCGTCGGCGGCCATTGTAAAATTCAAAAGCCGCGCCTCCTCCTTCGCCTGTGATAGGCGGAACACTGAATTTCCCAGCAGCCTGTGTTCCGCCTATCACAGACGTCGTATCATCCTCGTCCGTAGTACGAGGATGATACGACGTCCGTGATAGGCGGAACACAGGCTGCTGGGAAATTCAGTGTTCCGCCTATCACAGGCGAAGGCGGAGCCGGAGGCGCGGCTTTTGAATCAGAATGGCCGCTGTCTGTCTGCTCGACACGCTGATCGAGCGGGCAGACAGCGATGACTCGAGTATAAGCCGAGGGGGGCACTTTCAGCCTCAAAAAAGAGGCTGAAAATCTCGGCTTATACTCGAGTATATACGGTAATAAAATATATCCCATATTTTGTAGACGCTAAAACTTTTGCGCAAACCAATCAATATACACTTATTGTGATTTTTTTTTTACCAAAAATATGTAGAAGAATACATATCGGCCTAAACTGTGGAAGAAATTAGTTTTTTATATATTTTTGGGGAATATTTATTATAGCAAAAACTAAAAAATATAGAATTTTTTTCAAAATTGTCGCTCTTTTTTTGTTTATAGCGCAAAAAATAAAAACCACAGAGGTGATCAAATGCCACCAAAACAAAGCTCTATTTGTGGGGAAAAAACTACGTAAATTTTGCTTGGGTACAACGTCACTTGACTGCGCAGTTCTCAGCTAAAACAACGCAGACCTGAATCGCAAAAAATGCTGTGGTCAGGAAGGGGGTAAATACTTCCGGGGCTGAAGTGATTACCGTATATACTCGAGTATAAGCCGAGATTTTCAGCCTCTTTTTTGAGGCTGAAAGTGCCCCCCTCGGCTTATACTCGAGTCATCGCTGTCTGCCTGCTCGATCAGCGTGTCGAGCAGACAGACAGCGGCCATTCTATTCAAAAGCCGCGCCTCCGGCGCCGCCTTCGCCTGTGATAGGCGGAACACTGAATTTCCCAGCAGCCTGTGTTCCGCCTATCACGGACATCGTATCATCCTCGTACTACGGACGAGGATGATACGACGTCTGTGATAGGCGGAACACAGGCTGCTGGGAAATTCAGTGTTCCGCCTATCACAGGCGAAGGCGGCGGCGCAGCTTTTGAACTTTACAATGGCCGCCGACGAAGAGGGCACGGGACGGCACGGCACGGGACGGGACGGGACGGGGGCAAGGCAAGGCAAGGCAAGGCAAGGCAAGGCACGACACGGGACGGATGCAAGGCGGCAAGGCACGGGACGGAGGCAAGGAGGCAAGGCACGGGACGGAGGCTCGGGACAAAGGTAGGCTGGACACACACACACACACACACACACACACACACACACACACACACACACACACACACACACACACACACACACACATGGATGGAGACACACACAGGGATGGATGGATGGATGGATGGAGACACACACACACAGGGATGGATGGAGACACACACACACAGGGATGGATGGATGGATGGATGGAGACACACACACACAGGGATGGATGGATGGATGGACACACACACACACAGGGATGGATGGACGGACACACAGGGATGGATGGACGGACACACAGGGATGGACGGACACACAGGGATGGACGGACACACAGGGATGGACGGACACACACACAGGGATGGACGGACACACAGGGATGGACGGACACACAGGGATGGACGGACACACACACAGGGATGGACAGGCATGTCTCACCCTCGGCTTATACACGAGTCAATAAGTTTGCCAGTTTTTTTGGGGGTAAATTGGGGGCCTCGGCTTATATTCGGGTCGGCCTATACTCGAGTATATACGGTAATAATTCAGACTCTTAAAGCACAATAAGAGATACATGCAATATGCTTGTTGTTGATTAACGGTTGATTGACATTTAAACAATTCAGAGAAAGGGAAATGAGGATCTAATGCCAAAAAAATGCCAGTAATAAGTAAAACTCATTTAAATGATTATTGCAACCTAATGATATCAGGAATCAACAGGATTTATGGAGGTACCGCCACACCTAGGCATTAACAACATTATTATTACTTCAAATTAAACTATTAAACTTGCTGAATGAAGGCAGAATTTCAAAGGTCAAGTAATTGTTAAGCTATTGTTAATCTATGGAGAGATAAACTTAAAGTGGTTATAAAGGCTCAAGGTTTTTTACCGTCACACTTACCCCCCCCCCCCCCCCAATACTTACCTGACTCTGATCTCAATCCAGAGATGTGCATAAGAGCTTTGGCTCTCCGGAGCCATTGGCTTCCACTGCTATCAATTACAGCCAGTGAGTCAAGGAGGGAGGAGAGGGGGTGGGACCAAGACATGGCCCTGAGTGTGAATGGACACACAGAGCCATGGTTAAGGAACGAGACTGCTTGGGTGCCCCCTTTGCAAGAGGCTTGCTATGGGGGCACTTGTAGGAGGGAGGGGCCAGGAGTCCTGGCGAGGGACCCGCAAACAGGAGGATGCGGGCTACTCTGTGTAAAACCATTGAACAGAGCAGGTAAGTATGACATGTTTGTTATTTAAAAAAGAGAAAAGAGAGCCTTTAATATCACTTTAATCTGACAGGTATACATTAGTCTATACCTGTAAAATTTTCCAACCACTTCCAAGGTTGCCTATATTTACCACAATATGAATGTGTGTTAAGCCTAGCTCTGAAGAGAGATGTTCTTAAAATGTTTCTAAATCCACAATAGTAAAATCAGTGTGTATATGCAGTAAAGCATGCTTGCTATACTCATGGTGAAACCTAAGGAGTTAATACTCTGCATTGTGTAAAAAGGTTGTTTGATCCTGTATGCACAGATTCCCCCCTCCCCTGCCATGCCTCTTAAACATGTCCGGATAAAACAGAGTTACTGGAGTCCGGCTGCACATGCTCAGTTTGTTGTGAGTTTTTTTATTTCTTGGGAGAGTGCAAGTGATCAGCACAGGGCCAATCAGCATTGTCCAGATAGAAGGTCAGTGATCCTGTATCACGATAGGACAGCCAGTGCAGCATGAAAACTCCTCCTGCAAGCTTTAACCAGGCCCTGATAGAAGTCACAAGGCTGCTATATACTGCTGATGAGAAAAAGGTATTAACAGTTTATATTTATTTAAATACAGTGGAAGACCAGATATAGTGAATACGGGGTCCTGGGTTTAGTAATACTTTAAAATCTAACAGTGCCTTCCCCATGTTATATATCCACAATGTGGTAAGTATGTATGGGTTGATGCCTCTTTACTAGAAAGGGACAATTACTGTACGTAGGTCATGACTCCTGAAAACTAGGAGGTATAATTCAGATTAACAAAATAAAGCAGATCACATCAGTACGGTCTTAATGAAAAAGGCAATAATGAACTAAAAGTATTTTAATGACAAGTGTGCGTTTTCTTTGCAGTGTGAATCAAAATGATGCATCAGATGATTGGACTCCCTATGCTGGTAATTATCATTTTCATTTTTTTTTTTTATTATTACTTTACATACTTTATATTTCCATAACATTCAGTATGTATTCATTTGCCTTTGAATTTTCTGTCCCCTAATGTATTGTAATTGCTATAAAGTAATATATCAGTTATCAGTGGTTGAGAAAAAAAGCAGAATGACTTTCCTTAATGCTAAACTTTGTAATAACATTACTGTGGACTATATCTGTAAATCAGCAACACATGATTCCAATAAAAAATATACTTTGCCCTGTGATAGTGAGCATGTAATCATTTGTTTCCTTAGCTAATCCTTAGCCATTTTTCTCTTTTAATAAAATAGATAGTAGGTACAATTTTAAACACTGTCACGTAGCAGTGAGAAGGTTTCCTATTAAGATGCTTAAATTGGACATTGCACACAAGTGCACACAATTACAAAAAAGGAAGGATGGTTGAAGCTGGTGCTGCAATAACATTTCTTCTAGTGCCCTGGTTTTAATTTGTATTTGTAATTGGCATTTATAATGACCTCTTCATAATTATATATGCTATATTTGTAGTATCAGATAGTTAGGTACCATTAACTTATGTGCTTGATTTATTAAAAGGGTAGATACTGTTCACTTAAAAGGAAACTTTCAAATTGCCCATGCAGAGCAAAGTGACAGTGTCTTGCCAGCCTTTCCCCTATTTCTGCTTCCCCGATGTAGCCAGTGCTAAAATCCCTTATGTTAGCTGGGGGCAGGCACTGGAGGAAGCAATGAAATCAACCGTACTGTGACAGGCTTAGCTATTGGCTGCTAGACCTAAGCAATGTGCCAGTGTATGAGGTCACATGCTCCCCTTTACCTGGAAGCTCTAGGTAATGTGCTGCGACAAAGGAAGAAGTGACAGAGGAGTACTAGTAAGGTAAATATAAGTGAGTGGATGGGAACCTATGTAATTACACTGTCACATTGGCCTGCAAGAGCAGGAGACTGTGGGGGTTATTTACTAAAGGAAAATCCACTTTGCACTGAAAGTGCACTTGGAAGTAAAGTCACTGTAGATCCAAGGGGGATATGCAAGGAACATAAAAAAACAGCATTTTAGCTTGCACATGATTGGATGACAAAATCAGCAGAGCATCAGCATGGGGATAAGGTGCTTTGGGGCAGGGGGAGAGCCCCCCTCTAAAGCACCCCCATGTTGAGTGCATGTGCCCTGGTATTGTTCAGGAGGGGGGCTCTTGCCCCCCCTTTCCTGACCTGCTGGGCTGCATGCTTGAATAAGTGTCTGATATGGATTTTGGGGGGCTCATGCCATTTTTTATTTTGGCGTGGGGTTCCCCTTAAAATCCATTTCAGAACCAAAGGGCCTGTTGTGGATAGGGGGAACCCCCAAGCCATTTTTTAAACATTTTTGTATTGCTGGCAATGTTATTGTATTTCCGGAAATTTAAATGTAATTTTTGTAGTTTTGCAGATGCAGAATGACCTTGGCCCTTAGCTGTTCAGAATCATTAATGACCAAGGTCATTCTACAACTGTGCCGTCTCCACTGCCTAATGATTGATTGATTCAAGGCCAGGAGAAAATCTAAACACAAACAAGGTGTTACTAGGCAACAACGGTGGTGCAGACACTTACACGTTTTGACTTTATACGGACATACGCGTGGATGAAAACTGTGTGCTTACATGAGTGGGAAGTTTAATATCTTAATAACCATTTATATAAGAACTCCAGGTTTTGGGTATAAAAATAATACATTTTTTCAATGTAAATGTTGATGCTTTGTATAATAATGATGAGTGTAAGGGCATGCTGACCAGGTGCCGTGTCCATAATAATTAATGACTATTTACTTTTACTTTTTTTTCAGATTATATAAGTTATTGCAACTTCAATGACAATGCTAGGCCACTTTGTGACTGGAAGCAAAGCTATGGTGAACTTGATCAGGCAGACTGGATCAGAGCAAAAGGAAAAACGCCAACACTAAATACAGGTCCAAATGGGGACTATCCTGATGGATGTAAGATCAATTCAGCATATGACAATCATTGTTCTTTTAAAAGAGAAGCATGGGGGATAAAAAACACACAGTCATGCTCACAAAGGTGGATGCAGCATCGATCCAATACTGCATCTGTTCCCACTGCCTCTAAGACTGAGAATCAAGCGATCAAAGACCACTGATCGCTCAGTTCTCTATCATCAGTGTGCAGAGAACGGTGACTGTCAGTGCTGTGGGACAGGTGAGCGGCTGGCTCAGGCTCTCAGCAGCACACTCTGAGGCTGCTCCATCTGCCAGTCCAGGCATCTGGATGGATCTAGACCAGGGTTCTTCAACTGGTGGCCCTCTAGCTGTTGTGAAACTAGAAGTCCCATGAGGCATTGCAAGGCTTACAGTTACAAGCATGACTCCCACAGGCAGAGGCATGATGGGATTTGTAGTTGTGCAACAGCTGGAGGGCCGCGAGTTCGAGACCCCTGATCTAGAGATTAAAGTTGGGATCCCTCCAGAGACTGAACTGGCTAAGTGACATCAGCCGACAGCGGATTTTAAAAGAGAATAGAAAAAAGAGGGCTCACCAGCCTCACGTATTATCCTTTGATATATTTATTAAAAGAAAAAGTATTAAAAAACTACTCACAAGGATGGAAAGAAAACCACAATGTAACAGTCTTTGGCTTATGACAATCCATCCACTGGTAGCAGTCTCCAGATCTTAGAGAGAGATCATGAGGCTCTGAGGAAGAAAGTAATCCTTCGAAACTCATCAGCCAGCAGTGGCTCGCACGTCCTCTCTCTAGGATATGGAGACTGCTACCAGTAGATGGATTGTCATCCTTGTGAGTAGTTTTTAATACTTTTTCTTTTAATAAATATATCAAAGGATAATACACAAGTCTGGTACGCCCTCTTTTTTCTATTCTCTTTTTTGACTGCTAGGATACACCTATCCTGGAGGGCAGCAAGGCTTAAGATATTATCCACTCTGAACTTTGGATTGCCTGTTCAACACATTTGTGCACAAGAGTATTTGTTTTGCTGCTATTGACAGTGGATTTTAGCTGGATCACAGGAGTTCAGAACTAAGTGCACTCCTGTGATCCACAGGATAAGTAGGGTCAGAAGAGCTTTGGCCCTACTTCTCCTTTAAAAATGTTTGGCAGGACAGATAGTTTTACTATTATCTGTCCCCCTACACGATTTTTCCACAGTTAGTTTGAGAGATTAATGAGCATTATTCTCAAAATAGTGAAACTCAAATTAGTCAAGATTTTGTTACATCTCATGTAGTTTATTGATAAAAGGGGTAATGATTTTCTATATCTTATCACAGTTTTAGGAGTTCTCCAGCTAGGGCTCCTGCATTTATGAGAAATGATGAGAATGTTTAAAAGGAAACCATGCCAATTTGAAGTGATATATAGTTACAAACAAATATTACTTCTAATAATGTAGGCAATGATACATACAATTTCCCATGCTAATAACTCTTTTCTTTTGTTTAAGTTGGTTATTACCTCTATCAAGAGGCAACTAATCTCATCCCAGGGGACAATCAAAGGCTTGACAGCACAATCTTGTCCATCCGTAATGATGTATGTATAGATTTTTGGTATCACATGAGTGGAACAGAAACTGGACATCAGTTAAAAGTTATAGTAAAAGATGGCGCAGGCATACAAGAAGTTTGGGAAAGGACAGGACACCAAGGTTCAGATTGGCTTTATGGCTCAGTGACAATTCTATCACCAGGACAGAACTCTATTCAGGTAAAAAATTGTACTTCTCTAAAGTTATATTTTTATTTAAATTTGATTGTGGAAAGATCACTTTAAAGCTGAAACAGTGGGGAACAATATTTTGTAAGCTTCACTAAGCAAGGGGAAAGGTTAGAAGTTTTGTCAGAGTTGTATTGTTGTTTGCTTCCCAGTTGGGGTGATCATCCAGACAGGAACAAAAAAATCTCAATTGTATTACAGACAGCAATGGAAAACCGAATAGCAATTCTTTGCATCCATGACTTTATCCAAAGCTCAAAATGGCCCCCTTTAGTCTTCTAGGACTGTATTGCAGATGGGCAACTTCTACAGGCACAGTAATGTACCAGGGTACAGGGAACTATTATTTAACATAGTGAGATTTTTTCAGCAGGTACCAGCTAATGATTCATGGCCAGGGTTTGCTAATCGTCTATGTCACAGCCTAGAGTCCTGTGTTGACAAACCACACAGGGGCTCTGTACAGAGGGAACAATCTCTTTGTTTCTTCTCCCTGCAAAGTAGCAGGGATTTTTAGTAAAAAAGCAGCACATATTACACACATTAACACTTGTTTGGAACACATTTAACCCACTGATTACCCAAGGAGTTAATCCCTTCCCAGTCAGTGTCATTAGTACTGTGACAATATTATCAATGATTACTGTGTCACTGGTGAAGTCAGTGACAGTTGGTCAGTTCCCACCCAGTATCAGTTAGTGTCAAATTTTCGCTGCACTATTACAGTCTCACTAAAAGTCGCTGATCACCGCCATTGCTAGTATCAAAAATAAATTCCAGTATATATACCATAGTTTGTAGAATTGGGAATTTTTTTACCAAAGATATGTAGCCAAATACATTTTGGCCTTAATGTTTTGAAGAAGCTAGATTTTTTTTTTTTTTTTTATTAGTCTTTAACCACTTCTGGACCAGCCACTGCAGTTATACTGTGGCAGGTTGGCTCCCCTGCCAAGACGTCGTAGCTGTACGTCGACTCTTTAAGACGCCTCCAAAGGCATGCAGGCCCTTTTCTCCTACACATCTTCCTCTGTGCGTGACCTTTATATTAACCCGTTCATCTCTTTCTTTCCCTGTGTATGTCCTGTATATTAACGATGTGCTGTATGTAGTGTACTGTTACAAACTCCACGTTTTAACCACCTCAGCATGTTACTTAATTTTCCAAAAATTGTGCCAAAAAATTAGTTTACCTGGCGGTGTTGTGCTGTCCTGGCCTTTTAATTACCAAAAATAGAGAGAGAGTTTTTTTTCAAAAGTTTTGGTCTTAGAAGTCGGACATAGCACCCTCTAGTGACGTCACAGCCAAAGGCCACTAATATGAGTCCAGTCATACCTTAATGATAATTGCTGTGCTGATTATCATTTATATTCTATTATACTGTACTAACTGAGAATTACATCCATTGTGCAGATATTTTGGTGTTTTTTTAAACATATAGACAGTTACAGCATATTCTAATATCAATTATCATTTGAGTTAGAGTTCAAACATGAATGTGCATGGTAAAGTACCCTCACCTTCCTGGGAAAAAAGCACACATGTTACAAAAGAAAGATGAGGCCTAATACTGCTGCTGATGCTAGTCACCTGGCTAAATTTTGCTTCAGTGATTCTAGTCTCAGAAAACACGCAACAGATATACAAATTGGAGTTACCTATCCCTATACCTCAACTGATCAGTGAATCAGAAAGTATTAACGACTTAATATCATCATGACATCAAGCAACTAATATTTTCAGAAAGTATTAGCAATGACAACTAACATATTTCTAACTGTTTCTTTGACAGTAGGCATGTCTCTCCCCTGACATTTTGGCTGTTCTTCTAACTAACAGGTCATTTTTGAAGCTATTCGAGGGCTAACAGAATATGGAGATATAGCAATTGACAACATTGGAGTGAAGAATGGACCTTGTGGTATGAATTTACTGTGTTTCATAAACTACCAGTTAGCATTTAAACAGATGGTTTGTAGTAAAATGACTTTCCTTTCAACATGTACTACTTCCATTTAACTAGAAAATGTGATAAAAAGGGCCAGTTCACACCACATGCAGTCAAGTGCATTTTTTTCTGCATTGAAAATGCATGCAAGGTAAGTTATATGGTTTCCAATGGCATATCTCACACCAGTGCGCTCAGTTCCAGAAAAAAAAGTAGAGTAAGTAAGTCCTGTACTGGAACAAATGCATAAAATGCATAAAAAATGCATAAAAAATGCACCGGAATGCACTGGAAGGCATCAAATGAGCATACAAAATGCACCAGACCCCAGTACAGTGAAAAAAAACCCAGGAATAAGAAATAAAAAAAAGCATTTGGAATGCATCCAAAAACACACTGGAATGTACCAAAAACATGTTAAAACTACGCATGCAGAAACGCATCAGGAATGGATCTGGAGTGCATTTTTTGGGGGTGAACCAGCCCTTATGGTGATTTTGGGCTGGTTCACACCATGAAAATGCACTCCAGATTCATTCTAGATGCATTTTTGCATGTACGTTTAAAAACATATATAAAAACAAACACATTTTTTATGTATTCTGGTGCATTTTTTATACATTTCCGGATACATTCCAGATGATTTCTTCCTTTTTTTTTTTTGTTTTTCACTGTACTGGGATCTGGTGTGTTTGTCATGCATTTTTGATGCTTTCCAGTGCATTCCAGTACATTTTTGATGCATTTTACCACCTTCCAGTACAGTCCAGTGCATGAAAAATGCAGCATGTTCTACTTTTTTTCTGGAACTGGAACGCCCTGGAACTGACCGCACTGGTGTGAAATATGACATTGGAAACCCTATAACCTATGTAGCGACCATAAACCGTTGCAGGGGCTTACCAGTTACCTTCTCCTGGCCTGCTCTTCCACGTCTAGGGGTTCCCAGGGTTGATACCCAACAACTCGAACACTGACACAGTTGAAGTCCTCTTTAAAAGGTTTATTTTGCAGCAAGAACTTTCACATAACACAGTCTCTTAGGGAGCAGAGGGCACAGATGAAGAACTCAGGCATCTTGAATTGCAGGTCTAGCAAAGTCTCTATTTCCACCCAGAGAGTAGCCACTCCCAGCTGGGTACTTCAAGGCTGAACAGATCTCTAGCCAGAGATCATGGCAGTCAGCACGTTGACTCAAAACTCAAACAATCAACTAAAGGTGAACAGGAACCTTTTCCGCCGTACCTGGAACGTTTCCCGCTTCCTCAATGGGACTAGAAAAGTGTGAATTTGACAATGTCCTTCCCAACTCAGTGACCAGGCACTTCTCAGGATGTCACTTGCTGGCCCTCCTCCGAAGAGTCCTCCCCCCGGTCACTTGTATGAGCTGCGGTGTCCCTCCAAGCTGAGAGCACACCCAGACACTTTGAATCACCTTCAGTTACTGCGCTTTGGACTGGCCGGTTCCGAGACTCGGGAACAGATGGATCCCTACCCCAGACCAGGCAGGTCTATCATGGGCCACTGACAGGAACATGTTGCAGGATGTTGAACACCCTGTGACCGGGACCCCTCATGGGGCTACCCTGGTCCTGGAACCAGAACAGACCACAAGGGTCTCGCAAACACCTCTGACCCTTAACACGTGACCCACACCCCCCTAAGTACCCCTTCCCAGACTCCTCAGAGGGCCCGGCACTCCAACTGATTGGCTCCGAGAAGGCTGATACCTAAACATCCAACCAGACCTGGTTCTGGCCTGTCATGTGCACCTCACCGTTTACATGACCAGGCAGAACTTCCAAACACAGCCTGGCCAGACTGGTGTTAAGGCCAACCTACATAATTAACCCTCAGAACCCTTATTGTTATGAGGAAAAACAAAATTTAAATGCGTATGACATTTGGTCCCAAATGTCATCCGCTACACCTACTTTCCATGCGTATTTGTTGAAGAAAAAAATCACTGGGCTGCATGTGTTGTGAATTGGCCCTTCAAATTTAACTGAATTCCTTACAATTGTAACATATTTGTACCCCTCAGTACTATATTGTAATTTACAGATTTCTCATATTTATCACACAATTCAAAAAGCAAATACTAGTGAACATGACTTGTTTTACAACATTATTCTAAGGCAATTTTACTTTATAATGGACTTTTTTTTTACATTACAATCAATTACATTTCTTTTATAGGTATATCAACTGTGGCTCCTCCTTCAACAATAAATCCAAGCTCTCTACCCTCTACATTGCCAACATCTCCTCCTCTTATATCAGGTAATTTTTACCTCTTTTCTTTATTGTTCCAATGTTTTGATGTAATTTAGTTGAACTAAAAGCATAGTTATATCATTATTACAGTTCCATAATTTTGCTTTAAGACGTGAAAATGGATTTACTAAAGGAGAAGAGATGATTCTCTTTTCAAAGTGTATGTTCACACTGCAAAATTAATGTTTATAAATAAGGTGAACCAGTGAATTCCCATCATGTGCAAAGAGAAATCGATACCAGAATTTTTGCATATGTTTGATTCATTTAAATTGATAGAGCTTCATTTTTTTTTTACTAACCTCAATGACTATTTACTGTGCTGAGTGAACAGTTCCCACGCCTTTTAAAATTACCTTGTGTTTGTTTCAATCATCACATATAGGGCAAATCCCTTCTTCTTTAACATATACAGTACAGTATTTACCCCATACTTTTTTTGTAATGCAGGAGGATCTTGCAGTGGATATGGTGACCCACATTATGTTACATTTGATGGCTATCCCCATACATTCATGGGAAATTGTACTTATACATTTACAAAACTGTGTGAGGTCAACAGCAGCTTACCATATTTCAATGTGGAAGTTGGACATGAATACAGAGGAGGAAACACACGTGTGTCATATGTGAAAGAAGTCACAGTATATGTTCACAGTTACAAAATAAGTCTGCAAAAACAAAAGCTTGTAAAGGTAAGATGAGCATCCACATGTTTCTTCATAGCCTTTGTCAATCAAATGTGAGGCATTTTGAAAGTAGCAAAAGTAGTAACACAAGTGTGTGCACATAGTGGGGGAGAGTTAATAAAATGAAGAGCTAACATATATATATATATATAGTTGTTAAGGCTGAACACCGCAATTTGTTAAATTGAAGGAATTTAGGAAATCCCTTAGGTTTTTTTTAGCAGCAAGGTAATATTCAAGGCAAATGACAATAGTTTCTTAAAAATTAGTAGTCCTTTATTTATATCATAGTATCAAAAAGGCATCTGTATATGGGATTTGTAAAAAGCAATTC
This sequence comes from Lithobates pipiens, assembly GCF_037356315.1. Taxonomy (NCBI): domain Eukaryota; kingdom Metazoa; phylum Chordata; class Amphibia; order Anura; family Ranidae; genus Lithobates; species Lithobates pipiens. Next base: position 353,705,179 of record NW_027507758.1, on the reverse strand, counting down.
TGGTCTTGACATAAAAGACTTACCTTGTGGCCCTGACATTTCCTGCCAATCACACAAGCAGGAAATTACATTTCTGGGGATTGTTCTGTATACCATCTGTGTACAGAGCATCTGGCTCCAGCTGCTGTCACTCACAGTCAGTGAGCCAATCAGGAGACAGAGGGCTCGCATTGAGCCACAAGCTGTGGCTCCATGTGTGAATGGACACACAGAGCCACGGCTCAGGAGCGTGCTGGCTGGGGTGCCCATATTGTATTGCATTTTGCAGAAAATGACAGAGCTGCAGATTGAAAAGGAGAGGAACTGTTTAATAACATTCAATTACATTATGACTTGTATAGCAATTGTACTTGCTGTATTATTGTTTTCTTTGATTTGCAATTTTGTTTTTTGCATGAAAGTGGAGTTACCCTTAAAGTCCCTGAGCATTTTTATATTGTGTTGTTATGTGTTAGGTGGATGAACTGGTACAGCAGCTTCCAGTGAGCTTATCTCCAGATGTTTATATTGGACTGAGTGGTCAATATGTTCAAGTAACAGCTGCCTTTGGACTACGAGTCAAATATGATGGAGATCATAGAGTTGAAGTGACTCTTTCCAAAATCTTTGAAAAAAAAGTTTGTGGAGTATGTGGCAATTATAATGGAAATAGGGGTGATGATAACCTCAATCCTGATGGAGGGAAAGAGACCGATTCATCAATCTATGGCAACAGCTGGCAAGTGACCAATGATACAAGGTAAGAACAACATTCTAAAGACACCTTGATCTTTTGTACTGCCAGTGTACACTGTTGCTGAGACTTTAAGGCATTCCCTGAGAATTTTATATACAGGATTTATACATTTTATGCCCTCAAAGCTAAAGGAAAAGACCCTATTCCATCTGTATGGCATTTTTTTTATTTGTGTTATATTTTTTGCACTGGCCCTCTATGCCCTTCAGGCTATTAGTCTTGGAATACATATTGGTATGCTTCTACACAGAAGGGTCATGATGCATTTGTATTGTATTTTGTACAGACCAATCAGTTTCTTTATTAACAGGATTAACAATAGTAGCAAGATTAGACATTTGTAATCTTACATTCTTAATCAGAAGCAAAAAAAAAATTAGTTTATGGAGCACAAGCCTTTCTGCCCCAAGATACTCAAACCAGTTTCTTTTATATTGGAATGGCCCGATTGTTGTACCAGAATAAACATGCAACACTGACATTCCTACCACTGGCGTAAGGGGCAATGAAGCGGAAAAGGGCACTCTTGTATTATATATTATTATATACATGTTCTGTAGCTGCAGGCAACATGGAATAATTCATCCCTAAAGTGTATGTATAGCCAATATTTTATTTTTTTTAGAGTAGGGAAGTAGGAAAATTCCTTTCCCCTTTACTTCCTGAGAGGAAGGCTCTACAAATTGAGAAGAGTGCCCATCTTAGACCATTGTCACTGAAACAGGTGTCTCTGGTAGATTGTCCCTTGCCTCTTGTTTTTTGACAGAGCAAGTTAAAAATGTGAATTTCCCATCACTTTTATTATTAGTGGAAATGGTCACCAGGGCTAATGGAGAGGATGAATCTACTTAGCAGGGTTTCAGACAGTAATAAAAATTACTAATAATTATCTACTCTATCAACATTGGGAAATAAAATGTTTGGTTATACATACACAAGGACAGAGACCAGAGTGTTCTCAGTGCTTTTGTGATCCTTGATATAAGGCCTTTTATGGGATTAGGTATACTTTTATATGTGGGTTTTTGCTATGTAAAAAAAAAAATGGTTTGTTATAAAATTGCTGTTTGCTTTTGAGTTTAAAAACTTTTTTTGTATTTAAAGTGGTTGTAAAGGCACAAGGTTGTGTTACCTTCATGCATTCTATGCATGAAGGTAAAAAACTTTCTGTGTACAGCAGCCCCCCCTCCCCCCAATACTTACCCAAGCCCTTCTCAATCCAGTGATGTCCATGAGAGCTTTCTCTGGGGGCTCACACTCCTTATTGGCTTTTGGCCACTGGCTCCCGCTGCTGTCAGTCACAGTCAGTGAGCCAATCAGGAGACACAGGGGGCAGGCCCAGGCTGCAGCTCCATGTGTGAACGGACACACAGAGCCACGGCTCAGGTGCGCGCCTGCTGGGGTGCTCCCAGAGAAAGTTGCTTGCTGTGGGGGCACCCGGCAGAAGGTAGGGATCAGGAGTGACGGCGTGGGACCCTAAAAGAAGAGGATCAGGGCTGCTCTGTACAAAACTATTGCACTGAGCAGGTAAGTATAACATGTTAAAAAAAAACAGACTTTAATATTGCTTTAATATTTTTGTGTGAATATTTTCCTGTGTTAGCCAAGTAACAGTAGTAATTGATAAAGACTTGGCATTAATGTCTTTCTACTGAGGGCTCCAGTTATTGAAATTGGTTTAGAGGTCTTTTTTTTAGTTTTTTGTGTAGTCTCAGGCAGCATGTAGGAAGGCCAAAGTGCTACATTTAGTTAGTCCCCTTTAAAATAGAACATATTATTAAAAATGGAAATGATACTATTTTTTCAAAAACTTCTGTACAACTTTCTGTCAAGCAGTATGAAAGGGAGACCAGAGCCAGGGACAACAAAACTTGTACTTATAACTAATCAACATTTTGTTTTTTAAGAAACTAATACTGCTGAAAGATTTATAATTTGCAAATAACAAACTCTTTGGCATTCCAGCTGTGCACCAGCCATTAAAGTTGATCCCGTCTGCACAAAAGAAGAAATAGATATAATTCAAACTGAAGACTCTTGTGCCAAGATGCTTCCTTTTGATGGTGTTTTCCAGCACTGCCATCTCATTGTGGATCCCAGAGAGTACTATTTTAACTGTTTTACTGACATGTGTGAGCTACATCTAGACCCTGATATCCTGTGCAATCATCTTCAGGCCTACGCAGATGCCTGTCACGAGGCAGGCGCCGTAGTGCTGCCGTGGAGAAATGCAACCTTTTGTCGTAAGTGCAAATGTGGTAGTTGCTCTGGAAATTGCAGTTTTAAAGACAAATTATTTTAGCAATATAATTTTGTTGTCTCCCAAATGTATTGCTCAGCTTAGTTGTTATGTTTTCCTTATTCTTTTATTGGGCTGTTTATCTTCATTTGATTCTGATCTCTTTGTTAAGCATTGTCACATTAAAACTTTCTATCTAGGTATATTACATATTTTTTTCTGTGTGGAGGTCTGTGTTTATGTTTATAATGTGTAGCAGTACTTTCACTGTTTAGTATAAAATATCTGATTTATATTAATGGGTTGCTGTCTTTTCTACTGTCATATATTCAACAAATTTCCACTCTTGGTTATTTACTCTTAATAAAGATCTCTGTAAGACTGTAAGCATATTTTGGGTATAAGAACTAAATTTACTATGCTATATTTTACAGCGTTGGATTGCCCTTCAAACAGTCACTATGAGCAATGTGGAACAGCTTGCCCAGCTACTTGCGCCAATCCAGGATCACCATCCACCTGCAATCTTCCTTGCACAGAAGGGTGTGTTTGTGACTCGGGATATGTCCTTTATGATAACAAGTGTGTACCAAGTAGTCAATGTGGATGCTGGGAAGATGATAAACATTACCCTGTAGGCTCAGAGTTCTGGACTGATGATACTTGCTCCACTAAATGCAGATGTCCCTCTATTGGTGGTAGTTTAGTGTGCAATTCTGCTTCATGTCCACCTGGAAAACACTGTGGCATAAACAACGGAGTTCCTGACTGCTATGATCTCACATTTGGTAACTGTGTTATATATGGAGATCCGCATTACAACACTTTTGATAAGGAAACTCATCATTTTATGGGAATTTGCACCTATACTCTTTCAAAGCTTTGCACCAATGTCACATCTCTGCCATATTTTAATATTGAAGGAAAGAATGAGCATCGATATGGGAATCCAACAGTGTCATGGATACAGAAAATTTTTGTTGAAGTTTATGATCATACAATAACCATAGTTAAAGATGAGCCAAGTCGTGTTTTGGTAAGTTTCTTATATCATTCTGTAATCTTTCATAATATTTAAGGAATCAATTGTTGCTTAAGATCTAACAAATATTGTTCATTTTGAGGTGGATGGTATCTGGACAAATCTTCCTGTCATCTTAGTGAATGGATCTCTGACAGTGAAACAAAGTGGTCGATATGTTATTCTGGAGACTGATTTCCTTCTCACTGTGTCTTATGACACTGACCATACAGTGGATGTTAAGGTCCCAACTACATATTTCAATCAAACCTGTGGAATGTGTGGCAACTTAAATGGCATCCGACATGATGATTATTTGATGCCCAATGGAGAGTTAGCCCAGAACTCCAATCAACTGGGAGACAGCTGGCAGGTGGATGATCCATTATGTAACACAAGCCCTCCACCACCTCCACCACCATGTCCTGCAGAGACAGAGGAACTCTATTCAGGCGATCAGTTCTGTGGTTTGTTAAACAGTAAAGGAGGTCCTTTTAAGGATTGTCATTCAGTGATCAATCCAGACCGCTTCTTGGACAGCTGTGTATATGATCTGTGTGCTCTTGGTGCTGGCACTTTATGTAAAGCATTGGAAGCTTATGCTGATGCCTGTCAAAGAGCAGGAGTCCCCATTACCTGGAGAAACTCTTCTCTCTGCCGTAAGTGTTCATTAGCTTTTCCAACAAAAAAAAATGTAATACTTTGAGGAGTTTTCAAGCATTTTACCATATACAATCATGTAAAAAGTTATATGTTATACCACATATATATTTAGTTAAGATTAAAAATAAAATGTATCTCAGTGTACAATTTATAAAGATGGATTTCCTTTCTCTTTATTAACTATGATACTAAATGGATTTTGTTCCTTTTTTCAGCCATTCCATGCCCTACCAATAGTCACTACAATCCATGTGCTAGTGCTTGCCCAGCGACATGCACAGACCAGAGTGCTCCAAACAACTGCAACAGGCCTTGTACTGATGCTTGTGAATGTGACAATGGATTTGTGCTCAGTGGTCACACTTGCGTTCCTGTCAGTGAATGTGGATGCTTTTATGATGGCAAATACTATCAGGTAAGTGATGTTATATTTTAGTTACATTTTTTTTTCATTTGGTGATCATTCTAAACATATATAGGTATATCAGTATTTGAACAGTAGAAGATTGTTAAATATTCTTGATTACAAGACGATGAGCATATTTATTAGTGTGGGGTGTATTTTGCAAATTGAGGTAATGTGTAATAACCAATCACCAATCACAACAGAGTTTTTCCTTCAACCATAGAAATAATAGACTAATGTAAAGGGTATGTTCCCATTATTTTAAAATAAGAGCTCTCAAGTTAATTTCTGTTGTAAAGGGATTACATTATTTAATAATATGCTTACTTACTGCAGCAATCTACTTTTTTACACTTGGGTAGAATAAGGTGTATTAACATATTATGAATTATTATTGCATCTTATTTTTGCAGAAAAATGAAATATTCTTGAAGGGTGACTGTGAAAGTCGGTGTACATGTCAAGGGAACAATCATGTGAGCTGTACTACTCAGCCTTGCGCCCCTGATGAGGTGTGCAAAGTACAGAATGGAATTAAGGCTTGTTTCCCCGCTGATACCTCCATCTGCCATATCTATGGTGATCCACATTACATAACTTTTGATGGTAAATTGTACCATTTCCAAGGATCCTGTAACTATACAGTTGCGGAGACCTGTGGAAACACAAGTGTGTACTTCTCAATTACTACAAGAAATGAGCATAGAGGAAGCTTAACCTGGACAGCTATAAACTCAGTTGCAATCAGTTTCAATGACCTTAACATCATTCTGGGGAAAAACAAAGTGGTGGAGGTAATGACACACTAAATGACAACAAATGTATGCTGATCCTCTCTGCCTACAAATTAATCTTTAAGATATTTATAAATATAAATTTATGTTTATTTTATTTTTAGATTAATGGACTTGTTGTCTCATTGCCTACTACCCCAGCACCTGGCATCTCAATAGGTTTAAGTGGTGCATTTGTTATTCTACAAACCAACTTTGGTCTTGAAGTTAAGTTTAATGGTGACCATGAACTGTTTGTTAAAGTTAATGAGAACTTTAAAGGAAAACTGTGTGGTCTCTGTGGCACGTACAGTGGTACCCAACAAGATGATTTTCTTACACCTGAAGGTGTGCTTGCACCCACATCCAATGACTTTGGAAACAGCTGGCGTGTTCCTGATGTGGGATGGATGTAAGTATAGGCAAAATATTCACATTAATGGTGACGAATGCTCAAAGCAAATATTGTAAGGGCCCCGAACCTCTGGGATTTGTTTGTGTTGGACTTTTCTAGTTATCAATTTTCTATAACAAAACTCTGGTTGTATGTTGTCTAGTACATTTGTCTTTGCAGCCATGTTACTTACCTTTATGCTCTTTGTAATATCTGGTCATTTTGAGATGCTACTGACACACTCCATATCATGGATAACATGCATATAGGTCACACATATTTAAAATAAAAGAGAGACAAATATTTATATTTTTCACACTATTTTTTATTCATGTAAAGATCTGCATTTTTTGAAAATTACCCCCAAGACAATATATAATTACTGAAAGTAAAGGCCATGTAGAATTCAGTGACAGTAGTTGCAATTTTTTACATTGCATGATATTTGAAAAATTGTTTGTCAGACCCATGTTTTCAATAAAATTACATTCAAATACATTTTAGTGAACAAATGCAATATAATATTCAATCGTTCAGGGTTACCCCAGTTTAGGGGTGTATCACTTATTGGTGTCATGATTAGTTATTCAAGAGGTTCATGTTTGTTAAATTATTTTTATTACATGCTTGAAGACATTTAAAATTAAGGGAATTATTTCTTACTCAACGTTCCTCAACACCACTCTGAGGTCCTGTGTCACAATCCAACTGTAAATGCCGTCAGAACTTTGGGTTCTGTCACATCACCTTTGCAGTAGGAACTAAAGCACAAATGTACAGACACACGTTAATTCTTTTACCACATATAAAACGTACGCGTACACACGATCAGACTATCCGGCCGTGTGTGGGCTCTGGTGGACTTTTTTTCCCAAAAGTCCGGCAGACTTAGAAAGTAGTTTTGACTCAAAAATTGTCCGCCGGGCTACGAGGCCAGCGGACAATCCGGCCGTCTGTGTGCTAGTTCGCCGGACTTTTGAAATGAACGGACTTTCCCGCATACGGAGGAAAGTCCGTTCATTTTGAACGCAGCTCCAGGTAGCCGGGACTAGCAAAGGAGGTCATTGTCGCCGCCTTTGGCGGCGAGATTGACACGTCGCTGGACCCGTCACCTGATATGGACTTAAAGGGGAAGCCCTACGCTGAAAAAACGGCATGGGGTCCCCCACAAGGTCCATATCAGACCCTTATCTGAGCACGCAACCAGGCCAGTCAGGAAAGGGGGTGGGGACGAGCAAGCGCCCCCCCCCCCCTCCTGAGCCATACCAGGCCCTGTGCCCTCAACACGGGGGGTGCTTTGGGGAAGGGGGGCCCTGCGGCCCCCCACCCCAAAGCACCTTGTCCCTATGTTGATGAGGACAAGGGCCTCTTCCCAACAACCCTGGCCGTTGGTTGTCGGGGTCTGCAGGCGGGGGGCTTATCGGAATCCGGGAGCCCCCTTATTAAAGATACCGGCCCCCCACCCTATGTGAATGAGTATGGGGTACACTGTACCCCTACCCATTCACCTGGTGAAAAAAAAAAAAAACACCACACAAGGGTTTAACATAATTTATTGCACAGCTCCGCGGTCTTCTTCCATCTTTGGGGGTCTTCTCGCCGGACTCCTCCGCTATCTTCTGCTAGCTCTTTTACTAGCGGAGGAGCCCGGCTTTCTTTTTCGTTGCCGCCCTCTTCTTCCGACTTCGGGGTCTTGTCCCCCCCCTCTTCGGTTCTTCTTGCCGGGCTGCTGTCAGCGCCGCCGTCTTCTCTTCTTTTCTTATTCTCTTCTTCCTTGAGATGTTGACTCAATGCTGTCTCTGGCCGCAATGACAGGGACGCTGTGTGTGGCGACTTATATAGGGACAATGGACGGGGTCACTGGGTGATGTCCCCACCCATTATGATGTTACAGTCCCAGCATCCTCTGGGACAAGACCCCTGAAGTCAGAAGAAGACCCCCCGGACGGCGACGAAGAAGAAAGCCGGGCTCCTCCGCTAGTAAAAGAGCTAGCAGAAGATAGCAGAAGAGTCCGGCGAGAAGACCCCCCAAGACGGAAGAAGACCCCCGGAGCTGTGCAATAAATTATTTTAAACCCTTGTGTGGTGTTTTCTTTTTACATTTTTTTCACCAGGTGAATGGGTAGGGGTACATTGTACCCCCTACTCATTCATATAGGGTGGGGGCCAGTATCTGGGGGCCCCCTTATTAAAGGGGCCTACCGGAGTCCTATAAGCCCCCCGCCCGCAGACCCCGACAACCAGCGGCTAGGGTTGTCTAGAAGAGGCCCTTGTCCTCATCAACATGGGGACAAGGTGCTTTGGGATGGGGGCCGTAGGGCCCCCCTTCCCCAAAGCACCCCCCATGTTGAGAGCACGTGGCCTGGTATGGCTCAGTCCCAGGCTTGCTCGTCCCCATCCCCTTTCCTGACCGGCCGGGTTGCGTGCTCGGATAAGGGTCTTATATGGACCTTGGGGGGGCCCCCACGCTGTTTTTTTCAGTGTAGGGCTTCCCCTTTAAGTCCATACCAGGTGACGGGGCCAGCGACGTGTCAGTCTCGCCGCCGAAGGAAAGTCCAGCTGACCTCTGCTTCAAAGTACGGCGGTTTGTCCACTGGGCTAAGTCCGCCAGACAGTCTGATTGCGTGTACGCGGCATTACAGTAACTGTGCAAATGGCACAGAGACAGTCTGTTTTTTCATTCCTCTGAATCTTTGAATCAGCCCCACCGGGGATAAAAATGTATCAGAGGAAGGAACAGGTTGAGTGTTTCTGTGCCATGACCAGTTTTGTATGCAGAGGAAGCAGTGCACAGTTCTAAGTTTGTTTCTAAGGAAAATATGTAGTGAAAGATAAGTATTTAAATTTACATCAATGTGTGTCTCCCTAGATGTGAAGATGACATTGTTGATCCACCACCATGTGATCCCACTGATGAGATTAATTATGAAGACGAATGTATACTGATATTAGCAGGCAATGGACCTTTCAAGGACTGTCACCCCCACATTCTTCCTCAGATATATTTTGAGAACTGTGTGTATGACTTGTGTGCAACTGGAGGAAACCAAGATCAGTTCTGCAATGCTTTAGAGGCCTATGCTGCTGCTTGTGAAAATACCGGTATCGTTGTTGGTGACTGGAGAGAGAACACCATTTGCCGTAAGAAAGAATTACTTGACTGTTTTCTTACTTGACTTACTTGACTGTTTTACCACTGCCCCCTCTTGCATTTCATAATGTACATCGGAAAAGAATCAGAATTTAGACCTGGACTTTTCTTAAAATTTGGCCTGGCCAAAGCAATGTTGTGGAATACAAGTGAGGGCACAGATGGATAAGCAGTTGTTATTTTAGCTTTACTTACTTTTTTAATTAAGAGTAGGGATGAGCCGAACACCCCCCTGTTCGGTTCGCACCAGAACCTGCGAACAGACCTAAACTTCGTGTGAACTTTAGAACCCTATTAAAGTCTATGGGACTCGAACGTTCACAATCTAAAGTGCTAATTTTAAAGGGTAATATGCAGGTTACTGTCCTAAAAAGTGTTTGGGGACCTGGGTCCTGCCCCAGGGGACATGGATCAATGCAAAAAAAAGTTTTAAAAACGGCCGTTTTTTCAGGAGCAGTGATTTTAATAATGATTAAAGTGAATCAATAAAAGTGTAATATTCCTTTAAATTTCGTAGCTGGGGGGTATCTATAGTATGCCTGTGAAGGGGCGCATGTTTCTGGTGCTTAGAACTGTCCCTGCACAAAGTGTCATTTGTGCAGGAAAAAAGTCTTTTAAAATCACTTGCGGCTAAATTGTCGGGTCTCCGTAATACAGAGAACACTCAATGAGTGTTCTCTGTATTAGCCGACAATTCATTCATTCATTGATTAAAAAAAAAAAAATAAATAAAAAAAAAGCGTGGGGGTTCCCCTAAATTCAATTACCAGGCCCTTCAGGTCTGACATGGATATTAAGGGGAACCCCGTGTCAAATTAAAAAAAAAAATTGACGTGAGGGTCCCCCCAAATATCCATACCAGACCATTCAGGTCTGATATGGATATTAAGGGGAACCCCGCATCAAATTAAAAAAAAAAATTGACGCGGGGGTCCCCCTAAAAATCCATATCAGACCCTTTATCCGAGCACGCAACCTGGCAGGCCGCAGGAAAAGAGGGGGGGACGAGAGAGCGGCCCCCCTCCCTCCTGAACCGTACCAGGCCACATACCCTCAACATTGGGAGGATGCTTTGGGGGTCTGTGACCCCTCAAAGCACCTTGTCCCCATGTTGATAAGGACAAGGGCCTCATCCTCACAACCCTGGCCGTTGGTTGTGAGGGTCTGCGGGCGGGGGGCTTATCAGAATCTGGAAGCCCCCTTTAACAAGGGGACCCCCAGATCCCGCCCCCCCGTTTGAAATGGTAAGGGGGTACAAAAGTACCCCTACCATTTCACAAAGAAAGTTTCAAAATGGTTAAATAAGACAAACACACTTTTGAAAAATTCCTTTATTAAAAATGAAAAAAATAAAAAAAAGATTCCAGCGGTGCTAATCCACTCTTGCTATCCAGCGACGGATCTCCGGGGTCCAGCGATGGATGATCATATTCAGCGACGGGGGATCTCTCAGTCCAGCGCTGTCCATACATCCTTCTTCTGTCTCCACTCCGGAGACAATGCAGAGAGCCCAGCGCTGACGTTTCTTATATTAGGAGGGTGGGGCCACCCGTCACCTGACCCCGCCCCCTCTGACGCTGGTGAAGGGAGCCAGGGGTTCCCCAGTGAGGTGTGGGTGACCCCGCCCCCTCTGATGTAACGGAAACCTGCATTCAAAAGTGTGTTTGTCTTATTTAACCATTTTGACACTTTCTTTGTGAAATGGTAGGGGTACTTTTGTACCCCCTTACCATTTCAAACAGGGGGGGGGGCGGGATCTGGGGGTCCCCTTGTTAAAGGGGGCTTCCAGATTCTGATAAGCCCCCCGCCCGCAGACCCTCACAACCAACGGCCAGGGTTGTGAGGATGAGGCCCTTGTCCTTATCAACATGGGGACAAGGTGCTTTGAGGGGTCACAGACCCCCAAAGCATCCTCCCAATGTTGAGGGTATGTGGCCTGGTACGGTTCAGGAGGGAGGGGGGCCGCTCTCTCGTCCCCCCTCTTTTCCTGCGGCCTGCCAGGTTGCGTGCTCGGATAAAGGGTCTGATATGGATTTTTAGGGGGACCCCCACGTCAATTTTTTTTAAAAATTTGATGCGGGGTTCCCCTTAATATCCATATCAGACCTGAAGGGTCTGGTATGGATATTTGGGGGGACCCCCACGTAATTTTTTTTTTTTAATTTGACACGGGGTTCCCCTTAATATCCATGTCAGACCTGAAGGGCCTGGTAATTAAATTTAGGGGAACCCCCACGCTTTTTTTTTTTTTTTTTTTTAATCAATGAATGAATGAATTGTCGGCTAATACAGAGAAAACTCATTGAGTGTTCTCTGTATTACGGAGACCCGACAATTTAGCCGCAAGTGATTTTAAAAGACTTTTTTTCCTGCACAAATGACACTTTGTGCAGGGACAGTTCTAAGCACCAGAAACATGCGCCCCTTCACAGGCATACTATAGATACCCCCCAGCTACGAAATTTAAAGGAATATTACACTTTTATTGTTTCACTTTAATCATTATTAAAATCACTGCTCCTGAAAAAACGGCAGTTTTTAAAACTTTTTTTTGCATTGATCCATGTCCCCTGGGGCAGGACCCGGGTCCCCTAACACTTTTTAGGACAGTAACCTGCATATTACCCTTTAAAATTAGCACTTTAGATTTCTCCCATAGACTTGTATAGGGTGTTCCGGCTTTTCGAATTTGCTGCGAACAGCCCAAATTGTTCACTGTTCGCTGAACAGGCGAACAGGCAATGTTCGAGTAGAACATGAGTTCGACTCGAACTCGAAGCTCATCCCTAATTAAGAGATATTACAACAACCACTAGCACAGGTAAAATGCTTCCAAGTCAGTTTTAACACTTAAGTGACTCAACCAATCACAATTTATATCAGAGAATGCACTAAACCCTGTCGTTCTACAGTATAGTACATAATAATAATTAGTATGATATGCATTTCCAGGTGAAAACTAGTATTATTAGCTGCAGAGAAAGGAATGTACTATGGATGGAAGAAATTGTATTTCCTTTGTATCTGTTATAGGCTTGTATACTGGAATGATGATTATTCTTACCTATAATCCTGGATTTAACCTTCATTATCATTTGTCTTCCAATGATCAGACTTAATGCAATAAAAGTAACATTTGCATTTGTTTATTTTAAGCTGTTAAATAATAACAGTAAAAACTACATTTAGCAATTTCAACTATAAAGTCACAGATAAAATAATATAATGCAAATCAAAGAGAATAATTAAACTTAAAGCAGAACTCCACTAAAAAAGGGAAATTACGCTTTAAGTCCTCCTTCCCTCCTCCCCTGACACATTTGGCATGTCATTTTATTTTTTTATTTTTTGGGAGGGGGGGGGGGGGGGGGGCGGATACCTAGTTGTAACACTTTGACAATCTCTTTTCCCCCTCTTGCCCTGCAGTCTTCTGAGACAGGTCACAGGTCCCAGAAGATTGTGGGATCATTCACAAACAGCAACCTGGCTTGCACAAGTGCAGCTGGTTGTGAAGCTGAAAGTAGCATAGCCGACTGCCCACAGTTTGGATGCTGGTTCCGGGAACCTAAAGGCTAGTAGAGAGCTAGTTTGGGTGAGGACAGTGCTGGATCCCTGGATAGGTAAGTATCCTTTTATTAAAAGTCAGCAGCTACATTAATATATGTATTTAACAGTAACTTGCAGGCTTAGTGCTATACTTTTGTCTTTTTTTTTGCTTTGTTTTGTTTATTGTTTTTTTTTTTGTTCTTTTTTTCTTGCTATTTGTTAATAAAAAAAATAATAATAATATATATATATTATGTACATATGTGTGTATGTATATATATATATATATATATTTTTTTTTTTTTAACAAATAGCAAGAAAAAAAGAACAAAAAAAATAAATAAACAAAACAAAATAAAAATAAGACCTATCGTGATTGTCGGTGATGGCTGCAATATAAGCCATACCCCCCAAATAAGCCCTACCCTGTTTCCTCGAAAATAAGCCCTACCCTGAAAATAAGACCTACAAGGACTTTAACTAGGTCTTATTTTCGGGGAAACAGGGTATATATATATATATATATATATATATATATATATATATATATATATATATATATATAGTATATATATATATAGTATATATATATAATATATTTAGTTCTCTTATTCTTTCTGTGTGACAATGTGTCTCTATGTTATTCTGTACTTGTGAAGAAAAAAATCTATACGTAGAATTTGATTTAAAAAAATGTCAGCAGCTACAGGATTTGGTCAGGCCACCTTCCTGTCAATTAGCAATTCATCTCACAGTGGAATGTCAATCTCCTGGAGAGCTGGGCAAGGATGCATTCATATTTTCTTTGCAGCTTCACTGAGTGCAGATATTCAGCCCTTTAAAAGACATTAGGTTGTCAGGTCTCTGCTGCTAAGGAGGCAGAAAAATGTCTTGCATACATCTCTAATTTAGTCACTTTGCATACAAAATTCATTCACACTTTCCTGGCCATTCACTGATATTATCCAGAGAAGCATCACACTATCATGGGCAAAGCTGTGAACTTGAAACCCAGAATAGTATTGCTCTCTGTTTTTCAGTACAGTGTGGTAGAGCTATGCAAATAACAGAAGTAGTTGAACAAAATTTGAAATCTCTTAACAGATGAAACAGTTCACATGTGTTTCCATTGCACTTGCAATTGCACACAGGCATACCTCACTTTTAAGTACACAATGGGGTTTATTTACTAAAGCTGGAAAGTGAAAAATCAGGCTCACTTCTGCATAAAAACCAATGAGCTTTTAACTCCAGCTTGTTCAAATAAGCTTTGGTAATAAAACCTGGAAGCTCATTGATTTCTATGCAGAAGTGAGCCTGATGTTGCACTTTCCAGCTTTAGTAAATAAACCCCATTGTGTACCTAAAAGTCTGATGTAATGAACATATTTATATACTGTATATACTTATGTGCCTGACAGTTGTTCAGTTAACTACCATTACCATATACCAGTCATACTATAGTCTGAAGCAGGTCATACCTAATATGACAGGTCATTCTTTACACATCCTGTAGTAATATTATCTTATATAGAAATTCACAGTTCATATGTTATATCTATCTGTATACAAGCCATTAACTGGTGGATAGAAACAAATCATTTTTTAATCGTTTAGTGTCTTTTGGTTTGAAGTAATCTCTTTTAAAAAAGGGACAAAGCAGCACATCACTTTTATGTTGTTTTCTAATAAAACGTGTCCGTGCTGCAATTTTTCTTTACCTGTTGTTTGAAATTTAATAAATTAATAAAATATTAACACAGGCTTTATTTGTAATCTCTTTTACAGGCATTTCCTCAACAACCACAGCAAGACCAGGCACTCCAGTGCCAGGTAAACCAGTTTGCTAATGTGGAATTCATTTTGCTCTGTCAATTGTGTTGAGTGTGTCTCACCATATGTTGCATAGTATGTTTTCCAATGCCTTACATTCATTAAGATATTGAAAACATGAACAAAAGAACCATATATACTTTCATATAATTAATATTTTTATCTGGAACCCTTTCATATAAACCTGGTCATTTGGAACTAACATAAAGGGGGGGAATAATAAGACTGGAGTATCCTTAATCTGGAGCAGCTATGCATGGCAACTAATCTTTTTCTAGCTTTCATTTTCAAAGCTTTAAGTGGATCTATGTAAATCCTTAAGTGCCTAGTCTCGGTTGATAAACAGAGATTAAACAATTCCTCCTACATAAGTTGAACCTGTTTATCTGCAGCACTATCTACTCTACAGTCTCATAAAGCACACATTTTACACATAATTTTTGAGCTCCAAAAGTTGTTGGACAGAATTTCAAATCTATTGACAGATAAAACAGATCACACATGTAACCATTGCATGCTGTATGTTCACATGCTGCTGTATGAACATATTTTTATACACAGTTATATACAGTATATAGTTATGTGCCTGACAGTTGTTTGTTTACTTATGGTCCATTTATGGACTATTACCACCACATTAACTTGTTCTTTTATCTAAAGCAGGTAATGCCTTATATGACAGGTCATTCTTTACACACCAAGTAGTATCATTATTTTGTGTAGAAAATCACAGCCAAAAGTTATACAGGCATACCCCACTTTTAAGTACACAATGGGGTTTATTTACTAAAGCTGGAAAGTGCAAAATCAGGCTCACTTCTGCATAGAAACCAATCAGCTTCTAACCCCAACTTGTTCAATTAAGCTTTGGTAATAAAACCTGGAAACAAATTGGTTTCTATGCAGAAGGGAGCCAGCTTTAGTAAATAAACCCCATTGTGTACTTAAAAGTGGGGTATGCCTGTAGCTACCTGTATACAAACCACTAACTAGTGCCTAGAAATAATACATTTTTTTAGTTTCAATATTTTTATTGATTTTATGCAAACCGAAAGAACAACAAGACATGACATGTCAGCCTTACATCATCAAGCAATATTACAGTAGATGGTTGTTAAATGACAATGACCATTACGAAAAAGGCACATGTTATTGGTAAAAATCGGTAATACACACTGCAAGATCCAAAGCTAACAGAATAAAACATGTATTAAGCTTCGGTCAGGATCTATGTAGACACATTAGGAGACCAAATCGCCCTAACAAGAAAAACTTTGAGGGAATCTAATGGGCACGGGACTCAGCTATCCAGGAAAGATGGCCCGTTAGCGGTAACTTAAATAAGAAGTCGTCACTGCTCGGTGATGTTATTAGGGGTGCATCTCACACCTACACCCTATTGCGAGCGGTCTAGGGAAGAGTGACAGAGGGTCCCCCACCACCCCGAAAAGGGTACTTGCTGTGGTAGGAGACCCCCCCACCCCGCCCCGACCTGGATAGGCCAACAGAGACTGGACTAGTTAAAACATAATGAAGGACTAATTATTAATAAACTAGTAGCACGGAAGACTGAGTACCTTAAGCAAGCCCGGGAAGCCAGAGCTGCCCCGGGCGCAGTCTGTGCACAACAACTATAACCAACAATAACTATAGTAACCTTTACACCCTGTACCATCTATGAGGGAATGTAAGGCCTTATAAACTATCAGGTGGGAAAATAGAACAGGCAACTGAGCACGTATCATGGAGAGAATGGGATCAGTCCGCTCCAAGCTCGTCCTAGATCAATCCAAAAAAAAAGGGGGGTGTAGGAGAGGGGGAAGGAGGAAGGTGAAGGGGGATCAAGGGGGGGTGGGGGGGGGTCTACCAGGGTGTCCAAGCAAAAGGATAATTCAAGTTATAAAAATACAAGTTATAACCCTGGAACTAGGGGGATTTTGTGGAATGTGGCCCAGGGTTCCCACACTTTCTCAAAGAAGGAGGCCTTATCCTGCATACGACTGACCAACTTCTCTTGCGCCATAATCCAGGAGATCTTTCGTTTAACTGCCCCGAATGGGACTGTATGTTGTTTCCAGTGGGCTGCTATTGTGATTTTGGTGCCTAAAAGGATAAAAAATATAAGTTTCTGAGATGATTTATTGGCTTTGTCCACTTTGCGGTTAAGCAATGCCACTTCCGGATTTTGGGGAACCGGAAGCGATATCAGCTTGCGAATTAGGGCAAATACTCTGTTCCAAAGGCCCCTGATATGTGGGCAAGTCCACCAGGTGTGGAGCAATGAACCTATATGTCCGCAGCCACGGAAACAAAGAGGAGACGCCTCCGGAAAGATCTGTGCCAGTTGGGCAGGAACCCTGTACCACCTAGTGACAAGTTTAAGGCTAGCTTCAATCAGGGACACGTTGAGGATCCCAGTGAAAGATCTTTGGAAACAGGAGTACCATAGGTCACTATCCCATGAAATATTGAGATCATTTTCCCAGGCCAATGCATAGGTAGGTTTGGCCGTAACAGAAGCTAGAGCTGTATAAATCGTAGAGATCCCTCCCCTTTGACTCGCTATGTCTGAACACCATGACTCGTATGTCGTGATAGTAGGAGGATTTGGTCTATCGGGCCATTTGGAGTGTAAGAAATGGATTAGTTGGGAGAATCTAAATTGTTCGGTTAGGGGCATCTCGAGTTTTTTCAGGCAGAAAGAAAGTGAGATAGGGCCTGAAGCGTTAAAAAAATTGCCAATCCTGAGTAGTCCTTTGTTGAGCCACCAACTAAAGGCCAGGATATTCATACCCGGCGGGAAGTCTGGATTGTGAAAAACATGCGTTAACGGCCTTAATTTGGAGATCAATGCAGGGTTTTTATGTAATCGATCACATAGGGCTAGCGAATGGGAGAGGGTGGGGGACATGATAGGGGGTCGGCTTCTAGGCGGAGCCCAGATGAGATAGTCAATGGTGTAATGGGGGGCAGCCAGTCTTTCAATCGCAACCCAATCAGGTTTGGGGCCCCGGGAATAAACCATAGAGATCTGGGTTAATTGTGCTGCTTGGTAATACCACCAAATGTTAGGTAGCGCTAAGCCTCCCTGCTTTTTGAGTCTATACAATAATTGTTTTGATCCTCTGCAACCCTTGGAACCCCAGATGAATTGGAGAATTTTAGATTGAAGTGGTTGGAGTTGGGCTTTCTTTACGGGGAGAGGAAGGGATCTAAACAGATACAGGATACGGGGAAGGAGGGTCATCTTGACCGCAAAGATACGACCTAGCCAGGAGAGACCGAGATGGGACCAGGTTAGTAAATCTGCAGATAATTTTGCAAGGGCGGAAGGATAGTTGGCCGAGTAGAGAGTGTTCATATTAGATGTTAGGTAGATGCCCAGATAAGGTAAGGAATCGAGACACCATGTAAAAGGGAAATGATTCTGTAGTGTATTTACTATAGGCAGGGGAACTGAGACATTGAGTGCTAGGGATTTTGATGCATTCATTTTTAGACCCGAGGCTAGTCCAAATGCTTCCAAGAGGGCAAAAACATTAGGTGTGGAGATCAGTGGGGAAATTAAAAAGAGGAGGAGATCATCCGCGAATAAAGCACATTTGTGTTCTTGCGGAACACAACAGACTCCTTTAATGTCAGGGTGAGTTCTAATGGCAATAGCTAGAGTCTCTATAGCAATGGCGAACAGCAGGGGTGAAAGTGGGCACCCCTGTCTGGTGCCTTTTTTGATGTCGAACGTCTCTGAGTAACAGCCTTGTAGACGGACTTGTGCGCTTGGGGTAGAGTACAAGGCTTTGAGAGTCCCCAGAAAAAGGGGGCCAAAGCCCCATTTCTCTAGGACTCGAAACAGAAAGGGCCACGTCAGCGTATCAAAAGCCTTTTGCAAGTCAATGGACAACAAAAAGCCGTCCTGTGGGGTTCCGCCATCCCAATGTGAGTTAAGAATAGAAATTATATCCACTGCTCGCCTGATTTGGTCTGGACCTTGTCTCCCCGGGATAAAGCCCACCTGATCCTTATGAATATATCGTGAAATAAATGATGCGATCCTATTAGAAAGCACCTTAGTTAAGATTTTTAGGTCATTGTTGATATGCGAAATTGGGCGAAAATTTTGCACCAAGGATGCGTCCTTGCCAGGTTTAGGAATGACAGAAACATAGGCTAAGTTCAGGGCTTTATCCAAGGGAGAGCCGGACCGGATGGAGTTGAAGAAATCGACCAAAAAGGGGGCAAGGACCGGGGCAAATTTTTTATAATATCCCACCGAGAAGCCATCAGGACCTGGGGCAGAATTACTTTTAAGATGTTTGATCACCTCTAGTACTTCAGTGACCGAAATTGGGCCCTCTAGTAGGTTTGCATGGTCTGGTGACAATTTTGGGAGGGAGACAGTATCCAAGAATTGATCCACGGAGGGTTGTGGATTATCCTCATCATCTTTATATAGGGAGGAGTAAAATTTATGAAAGGATGACATGATGCGGAGGGGATTCTGTGTTAGAATTCCGTCCTGATCTCTAATTTTCGGGAACGCCGAAGGACAAGGCCTCGGGGATAATTTGGCTGCAAGTTTAGAACCTATCTTGTCTTTCTATAATAAATTTTTTAATCCTGTATTGTCTTCTAGTTTTATGTCACCTCAAATTTCTCAAAAAATAAAAATCAAGCAGTTTCAGGATTATATGGGATTTAGGGTCCCAATAATTAAACAAATCTGGTTTGGATTTTTTTTTTTGAAACATGTATCTGTGCTGCAATTGTTCTTTATCTATTTGAAATTTCAGAAATGAATAAAATACTAACACACGCTTTATTTGTAATCTCTTTTACAGGCGTTTCCTCATCAACCACTTCTACAACAACCACAGCAAAACCAAACACTCCAGCGCCAGGTAAACCAGTTTGCTATTGTGGAATTATTTTAAACCTTTATTGTTTTTTTTTTTATGTCACCTCAAATTTCTCAAAAAAGGAAAATCAAGTAGTTCTAGGTTTACTGCATATGAGCTGTAGGGTCCGCAAAATAAAACAAATTTAGTTTGGAGGTGTTTTTCTGAAACACATGCCTGTGACGCTATATTTTTTACCTGTTATTTAAAATTTCAGAAATTAATAAAATGTTAACATAGGCTTTATTTGTAATCTGTTTTACAGGCGTTTCCTCAACAACCACTTCTACAACAACCACAAGAAGACCAGGCACTCCAGCACCAGGTAAACCAGTTTACTATTATAGAGTTTATTTTTCTTTGTCAATTGTGCATGTGTTTTCCAAGGTTTATGTTCCTTAGGGCATTAAAAACACGAATGCAGAGCAGTCTATATATAATACAGTATAATAATAATAATTTTATCTAGAAACCTTTAATATACAGCTGCACTTTTGGAGCAAACAATAAGGAATCTGAAACATCTATTCATGTCAGTCAGTCAGTTTCTAGATTTCATTTTCAAAGTGTAGCTAAACATGGGGGTTACCACCACTCCAGGTAGGTCTGCTGAAACAATAAGGTTTTTCCTCCAGGAAATGAAAAGCCCCAGGTGCCGGCTAATGCATATAGCAAATCAAGGTCAGTAGAAAATTCTGGACAGCTGCACTCCAAATGAAATTTCTCGTGCCTTTATTAGAAGATTAGGATCACACTGTACATGTCACAGCAAAGTAATACAGAACCAAAAACAACTTGGGAGTGCAGTCACTGTAAATCTGAGGGATAGATCTGAAATGAGGGGAAGATCTGCTGATTTTATCATCCAATCATGTGCAAGCTAAAATGCTGTTTTTTATTTTCCTGGCATGTCCCCCTCAGAGCCACAGCGACTGCACTTCCAAGTGCACTTTCAGTGCAATTTCAAGTACACTTTGCCCTTGTAGTTTGCACTTGAAGTAGTGCAAAATGAATTTTCCTTTCGTAAATAACCCCTTAAGTGAGGGATTCATTTTTTGAGCTTCATAAGTTGGATATTCAGATAAATGTCCTGTCAGGTTCATTTAAATAAAACTCAGGCTTTACTCCAACAAGTGCCAAATGAACATTAAGAAAGGAAACCTTCAATACTGTAATCTTCTTCAATAATAAAAATAACATAAATCTAGTTTTAGATGTCAATGCTATTTTTCTTTTAAGTGTCCTGGCAATCAATTATTTCTCATTATTAGGGTGCTACTTGAAATTCTTCTTGTTCCAATAGGGGCACACATAGCACTTATAACACAAATTGCTGTTGTGTTGTTTTTTTTACCATTTGTTAGGAAGATTGTATTATTAACTCCTCAACAGGAAGTGAGGAGATATTTTTGATTGTGTCCCCATTATTGTCAACTCAAAAATACAGACTTACCCTCACTTTCATTCCTGATGATATTGGTGATCAGGGAAATTAATCTAATTGGCAAATCAAAATCTAGAAATCATTTTTGCCTATAGTTTTACTTTAAAGCTATTATCTATTAGCAACTATGGTAACAAGTAAACAAAATACAAACAATTTTACATATTTAGACCTGTTTCTATTTACAATCTAAAGTAAACAGTCTGCTTCTATTATAGTTCTTTATTTTTGGTGCAAAAAAAAAGTTGTTGGGGGTTTTAGACTCATGTTGCTTCCCCTAATGTATTTCCAGGATCCTGTGAGGTTAATGGAGATCCTCATTACTACACCTTTGACAATCAGGTGCACCACTTTATGGGCACTTGCACATACACATTATCTAAACTCTGTGAAGTTGATGGACACCTGGCAGAATTCAATGTAGAAGCAGCCAATGAGCACAGGGGAGGTAACACCAAGGTGTCCTATGTCAAGTATGTCAACATCGATGTACATGGTTACAGAATCACACTAGAGAAGAACCGAAATGTGAAGGTCAGTCTAACATATATAAATATATGTGTGCACATTGCACTGATTCTTGTTGTCAACAAATAATGTCATAATTGTGTGCACACAGGTGGATGGAAAAGTTGTACTCTTACCCACTACCCTACATCCTGATGTTAACATCTTTGTTAGTGGACATGATGTTGTGGTTACAACAGCATTTGGAGTAAGTGTGAGGTTTGATGGAAACCATAGAGTGGTGGTGAATATTCCAGGAGAATATGCCAACAAAGTATGTGGAATCTGTGGAAATTTCAATGGAAACAAGACTGATGACTTCCTAAACCCAGATGGGGAATTAGAGTCAAATTCTAACAGTCTCGGTAACAGTTGGCAGGTGGACAATGACACAAGGTAGGTCATATAAATACATTTTATTTGGTTATAAAAAGGTAATAATTTCAATGTATTTAGGATTTGACAGCCACTTTAGTAACAGTTGTAATATTAGATATATCTTAAATATAAGACAGGATTATCCATGAAGAGACACACAAAAACAATGATTAAAACAAAAAATACTTTTAGTTGCATATTTTTCATTAGAATTCAAAGCCCAATTGAACCTTCAGTTTAAACTAGCTAAATATATTCCAGGCAAATATAACAAAGGTGTGCAAAGTACCACAGTTTGTTTAAAAACAAAACAAAACCAAAAAAAACAACAACTACAGCTTGAATACAGAAGGCCCTGCTCATTAGAGCTTACAATCTAGAACTGAGGGTTATGTGGAAACAAAAGGTAATAACTGTAGGAGGTGAGCTGATGGAGAAAATGAAAATATAGTTGTTAGGTGTGGGTAGGTTAGGCTTCTCTGAGGAGAAAGGTTTTCAGGGATCCTCTAAAAGATAGTAGAGTAGGAGATAAGCGGACAGATTGGGGTAAGGCATTCCATAGGATTGGAGAGGCTTTGGAAAAGTCCTGGAGGCAGGCATGGGAGGAGGTGACGAGAGAGCTAAAGAGCAGTTCTTGAGAAGAATGAAGAGAACGAGTAGGTTGGTATTTAGAGACTAAGCTAGTGATGTAGCTGGGGGATAAATTGTGGATGGCTTTGTAAGTAGTTGTTTGTATTTTGAATTTGATTCTTTGGCCAAGCGGAAGCCAGTGGAGGGATTGACAGAGAGGCGTAGCAGACACAGAACGATTGGTAAGGTGGATGAGTTCGGCAGCAGCATTCATGATGGATTGAAGAGGTGATAGACTATGTAGAGGTAAGCCAATGAGAAAGGAGTTACAGTAGTCAAGGCGAGAGATGACCAGCGAGTGAATTAAGAGCTTTGTTGTGTCATTGGTTAGAAAGGGGCATAATTTGGAGATGTTGTGGAGGTTGAGATGGCAGGATTTGGACAGTGATTGGACGTGGTGCTTAAAGGAGAGTTCAGAGTCCAGGACTACACCTAGAACCTTTGCATGTGGGGATGGGCTTATAGTTGTGCCATTTATTTTGACAGAGAGATCAGGGGAAGGGGAATATGGTGGAGGAAAAATTATAAGTTCAGTTTTGGATAGATTGAGTTTGAGGAAGTGGCGTGACATCCAGACTGATAGATCTGATAGTAAATTTG
This sequence comes from Lithobates pipiens, assembly GCF_037356315.1. NCBI lineage: Eukaryota > Metazoa > Chordata > Amphibia > Anura > Ranidae > Lithobates > Lithobates pipiens. The sequence goes on along the minus strand of NW_027507758.1, from coordinate 353,681,963 downwards.
TGATATGGGAGGAGACAGGGAGTGAGCTTAGGGTAGAGAAATGTATTTAGATGTCATCAGGGTAGAGATGGTATTGGAAGCCATGGGAGGCTATCAGCTGACCCAGGGAGGAGGTGTGGATTGAAAATAGGAGAGGTCCAAGAACAGATACATCATCAGTAGTGGGGGGGGGGATTGCACATGTGATCTATGGGATCTGATAAGCCAACTGTTAGCTACCATATTAGAAGCTTACACACACCTCTGGAACATTTGCTCCCCCATGCACACATCCTGCCATGTTTATCAGGATCTGTGCAGACCCAGGCCCAGCATGACAGTTGCTGCTGGGTACATGTTACGTTAAAAGACTTTTGATGTTTCATTAAAGATAACCTGTCACACCAAAAAAAGTATCACATAGGGGACTTTTTGTCCCCTATGTGATAACAACAAAAAAAAGTTATAATTTTGAGCTCCACCCCCACATAACTTTGTGTATTGTGGGCACCTATGCATGGAAACATTGATTGTATTACACATGTTATATATCATCATACATACCTGGCGGTATGATTATTGCAGATTTTTGATGCTGAAAGAGGTACAATTATTTTGCATGGAAATTTGGTGTTTTATATTGTGGTCCTGTAATTCTTAGGAATAACTCACTTAAATCTGTCCAAACCAGAGTCCAGTAGACATCCCGGGTATGATAAAGTTTGAAAAATGAAATCATAAATCATAATATAATAAATAACTATAAATAATTATACCAAATAATAATAAGAAAATTATTCAATAATGTAATCAAATCCAAAACACTGAAATTTGCTCAGTTGCAGAATTGTCGCTGTCATTACTTTTCAGTATTTGATGATGGATCTCCCCACAAATCGATATCGCTCAATTCTGCGAGTGATTCTAATTTATTATCGCTATTTTCAAGCTGGTCTAAAATCACTTTTGCTGTAAAGGGACAGTTTTGGTTGCTATGGACAATCTACAGTTTCCAGGCAAAAAAGAACAGTTTTTTATATATAAAACTACATGCAGGGCACTAGACAGACCACTAGGGACAAAGGATATGTGAAATATTTACATACAGCAATGTAATCTGTAAGATTACATTATACTGTATGTAATGTGTGTATTTTACTTTTTGAATTTGGCGCCGTTCTCCGTCCCTGTGCGTCGCAACGCTCGCAGGGAACGGTGCTTGGCTCCTTGATAGATCGAGCAGAGGACAAGCCACTCACACTGTGGGGGGGACATCGCTGGATCCAGGGGATAAGGTAAGTAAACTCATCCTGGATCCAGCAATGCGATCCAAGTCTGGCTAAGGGTTACTGCTAATGGTACTGAATTTTCACCCCGAACCAGACTCAGGAATACCACCAGGGGGGTTATACATTGTCTATTGAAAATATAGAATTTCACAGTCTGTTGATGTTTCATGAGTGCACACATCTTTAAAGGTTCACAGTTTAAGTATCTACAGGCATACCCTACTTTTAAGTACACAATAGGGTTTATGTACCAACGCTGGAAAGTGCAAAATCCATCTCACTTCTGCATAGAAACCAATGAGCTTCTAAACCCAGCTTGTTCAATTAAGCTTTGGAAATAAAACATGGAAGCTCATTGGTTTCTATGCAGAAGAGAGCCGGATTTTGCACTTTCCAGTTTTAATGAATAAACCGCATTGTGTACTTAAAAGTGGAGTATGCCTGTATTTACTTGGTACAACCTTATACATTATTTTATATTTGGAAAAAAAATGGGTAATATATTGCTTTTGTGTGCTCTCAATCTAACTTTAGTGTATTTGTACTGAAATTTTGTACTTAAAAAATCCTTGTGCTAATATTGTGTGACAAACAATTCTAAAATGATGTTTTACATTATCTTTAAGCCTAAAATTATTTTTTAGTGGCTTCCTACCTTGCCCACAGACAAATGACAGCAGGGTGGGAGCTATCTCATTCTGGGTGGACATCAAATGATATCCTTCCCTGAACCAAATCACGGGCCACACTATGACACAATCTGTGAGCCACTGTGTCCAACGGACACAGCCAATGACAGATCAATGTACCAGCTTGATGCCGGTACCATGTGATCCCTGTGACCAATCACAGCAGATCACATGATAATTGTGCACAATGGATGGATTCCATTCAAGTCATTCACTGTGCACATTTGTGTTGCTCACTGTGATTGGTCACAGTGATCAGATGGTACAGACAGGACCAATCACAGCCCATCTGTACCCTTTGATTAGCTGTGGACAATCACAACTAATCACAATATTAAACACTGAATGAATGCATCTCATTCAGAAAAAAAATGGTTGCTTATATCAGTGAAATCCACTGATATAAGCAGTCAGTGTGTAAAAAAAAAAATCCTGGGCACCTTTCCTGAGTAGTACGGTGTTACTATGGTAACACTGTATTGCTCTGATCACACAGTATGTAAAAAAAATTGTAAAAAAAAAAGAAAAACAATTTAATTAATTAATTAATTAATATTAAAAAAAAACGGAAACACTAGTTATGATGACACTATACTGCACCTGGTGACAATGTGTAAAAATAAATAAAGATGTGAAAAAAATTCTTAATTTTTTTTTACATGTGACAAAAAAATACAACTTCAAAAAACTTACTAAAAAGTACTAAAAAAGGCCTAATTTAGGATTTTTGGACCTCAAGACATGAGATAGGCCATCGAGATCAATCGATTCATTTTCCGATATACAGCTGTATATACCATAGCTTGTGGACTCTATAACTTTCCTACAGACTAAAAAATATGCATTGATTTGGGTTATTTTCACTAAAGACATGTATCAGTATACATTGTGGTCTAAATTTATAAAGAAATGTTATTTATTTGCAAAATAGTATAACAGAAACTAAGAAAACATGTTTTTTTTTAAATTGTTCATTTATTTATCTATCAATAATAATAATAATAATCATAATAATAATAATAATAATAATAAAATAGTAATTAACTACCACCAAAAGAACACTCTATTTGTGTGATAAATAAATGATAAAAATGTAATATGGGCACAGTGTTGCATTTCTGTGCAATTGTCATGACATGTGTGCAAAAAAAAACAAAACACAAAAAATGGCTCTGCATCAAAAGTGTTAAAGGTTCAGTTGGGCTTTGAAAACATTTAAAAAAGAAACACCCCTAAAAATTGCTCCCACCAATATATATTTAGCACACTTAATAAAAACTACTTTCTCAGATGTCACTTTTCACTTCGTATTAATCCTTTAATCTGGATGTCATCTTAGAATAAAGTGGAACATTAACTATTGGATAGCTTATGCAAAATGGTTTTATATATACCGCAATAGTATTAGTTTGAAATGCAGTACTTAAATGTGCTACGCATAATAATTGTATCATTCTATCTTGAAGATGCACTCCAGGAGAGGTTTATCCACCAGGCTGTACAGATGATGAGAAGGACGTCATCAACAGCAACAGCTTTTGTGGAATAATTACCAATAAGGATGGACCATTTAAAGATTGCCATGGTGTTATAGATCCATTTGTCTACTTCAATAACTGTGTCTATGACTTGTGTGAACTGAATTTGGATCCGGGTGCTTTGTGTGACAGTCTTCAGTCCTATGTACAATCTTGTCAGGCTCACGGAGTAGCAATAGGTCCCTGGAGAAATGAGTCTTTCTGCCGTAAGTACAAAAGAATATTACTAAACATAAACTGTTCTTTTTGACCCTGATACCTGATACATCATTTGTTCTTAGGGGATATAATGTTGGTTGTATCAAAAAGACATCCTACAGAGTTACATAGATACATAGTAGGTGAGGTTGAAAAAAGACACAAGTCCATCAAGTCCAACCTATGTGTGTGATTATATGTCAGTATTACATTGTATATCCCTGTATGTTGTGGTTGTTCAGGTGCTTATCTAATGCCCCTCGCTGAGACCACCACCTGTGGAAGGGAATTCCATATCCTTGCCGCTCTTACAGTAAAGAACCCTCTACGTAGTTTAAGGTTAAACCTCTTTTCTTCTAATTTTAATGAGTGGCCACAAGTCTTGTTAAACTCTCTTTTGCAAAAAAGTTTTATCCCTATTGTGGGGTTACCAGTACAGTATTTGTAAATTGAAATCATATCCCCTCTCAAGCGTCTCGTCTCCAGAGAGAATAAGTTCAGTGCTCGCAACCTTTCCTCATAACTAATATCCTCCAGACCCTTTATCAGATTTGTTGTCCTTCTCTGTACTCGCTCCATTTCCAGTACATCATTCCTGAGAACTGGTGCCCAGAACTGGGCACCATCCTAAAGTTTATTTTACAGGTTAGCAGTGATTTGTAGATCAATCTAATGCTGTTTTATATTGTGGATGGTAAATGGAACTTATGTATCCATTTTCATATGTTACAACAGTCCTGTGCTAAACACCCAGAACCTATTTATGTGTATATGGCCTAGGAAAACAAGTGTTAGCCACCATATTCTGTAAAAATATGCCGGACTCATGTTTAATTACTTTTGTAGAAAAGTTTGTCATGTTCTCCAGTTGACAATTTATTATTTGTGTACAGCTCTGAAGTGCCCATCAAACAGTCATTATGAGCAATGTGGAACAGCCTGTCCAGCCTCTTGTGTCAAACCAGGATCACCATCAAACTGCAATCTTCCCTGCACAGAAGGGTGTGTATGTGACCCGGGATATGTTCTCTATGATAAGACGTGCGTACCAAGCAGTCAATGTGGATGTTGGGAAGATGATAAACATTACCCTGTAGGCTCGGAGTTCTGGACTGATGATACCTGCTCCACTAAATGCAGATGTCCCTCTGCTGGTGGTAGTTTAGTGTGCAATTCTGCTTCATGTCCACCTGGAAAATACTGTGGCATAAAGGATGGAGTTCCTGGCTGCTATGATCTCACATTTGGCAACTGTGTAATCTATGGGGATCCTCATTATGACACCTTTGATAAGCAAACACACCACTTCATGGGAATATGCACTTACACGCTCTCCAAGGTTTGCAGCAATTTTACCAATTTGCCATATTTTAACATTGAAGCAAAGAATGAGCACCGTGGGAATCCAAGTGTCTCTTGGGTGCAGAAAGTTATGGTGGAAGTGTATGATCATAAAATAACTATTGTTAAAAATGAGCGCAGTCGGATTTTGGTAAGTTCCAGAGAAAATAGATTTTCATGTAGTTGTGTTTTCAAGTTTTTCTTCAATGGCTTTCAATATAATAATCTCCAATATTATTTCTTATCAGGTGGATGGCATCTGGACAAATCTTCCAGTCATCTTGGTCAATGGATCTCTGACTGTTAAACAAAGTGGTCGATATGTCATTCTAGAGACCGATTTCTACCTCTCAGTGTCTTATGACAATGACCATACAGTGAATGTTAAAGTTCCCACTTCTTATTTCAATCAAACCTGTGGAATGTGTGGCAACTTAAACAACATTAGGCAGGACGACTATTTGATGCCCAATGGACAGTTGGCTCAGAACTCAAATCAGTTGGGAGACAGCTGGCAGGTTAAAGATGATGATCCATTATGTAACACAATTGTTCCTACACCTCCACTACCATGTCCACCAGAGACAGAGGAACTCTATTCAGGCGATAAGTTCTGTGGTTTGTTAACCAGTAAAGTTGGTCCTTTCAAGGCTTGTCATCCAGTAATCAACCCAGCTCGCTTCTTTGACAGCTGTGTATTTGACCTGTGTGCACTTGGGGATGGCATTTTATGTAAAGCATTGGAAGCTTATGCTGATGCCTGTCTAAGAGCAGGAGTTAGTATTTCCTGGAGAAACTCTACTTTCTGCCGTAAGTTTTAAGGCTTTGCAAAATTCCTTATGCAATACATTTATTCTATCAATATTAAAGTAATGGCATAGTATTTATTATTTTAAAATTATGGTGCCAACAGTAATGGGTACAATAGCTAATACATTGAAAAAAAAATATTTTAATAGAATCTTTGTAGAAAAATGAATATGCAAAGAACAACTAAATAATGTTGCAGTTTTTATTCAGTGATATATATATTTTTTATTTATATTCAGCTATCCTATGTCCTGGAAACAGTCACTACAATCCATGTGCCAGTGCTTGCCCAGCCACATGCCTGGACCAGAATGCTCCAAATAACTGCAATAAGCCTTGTACTGATTCTTGTGAATGTAATAATGGATTTGTGCTCAGTGGACACACTTGTGTTCCTGTTAGTGAATGTGGATGCTTTTATGATGGCAAATACTATCAGGTCAGTTTTTCACTTTCCTTTTTTTCCTGTAAAACATAGCAAGCATGCAAATAGTGATGTAATGATGCCATATTTACAATGTGCTAAACATTTTACTTTGTATTTATTGATCAGATTATAAAATGTTTTACTTATCCACATATTTTCAGAAAGATGAGACGTTCTGGCAAGGGGAATGTGAAAGTCATTGCACATGTGTGGGAAGCAACCAAGTGAACTGTAAGCAGCAGACCTGTCCACCTAATGAAGTTTGCCAAGTCCAGAATGGAATTAAGACCTGTGTACCGAAAGTGACAAGCACCACCACAACTACTACAACAACCACCACCACTACCACAACCACTACTAACCCTCCATCTACTGTGCCAGGTAAATTACTTGTAATATGGAAAAGATTAAAGAATTAAAAAAAGGATGCAGGTTTGAGGATATTAGTAGAGGCACCAGTGTGACATTTTGAAATTCCCTGGTGTTAGAATGGTACTAATCAGTTTAGCTGTTACTTATACCTCTTTCACACTGAGGCAGTTTTCAGGCATTTTAGCGCTAGAAATAATGCCTGAAAACTTCCTCCCATGCCGTCCGAATGTGAAAGCCTGTATGCTTGTGGGGCGTTAAAAAATATACAGCACTCCCAAAATGTCCTGCCCATTGAAGTGAATGGGCAGCGCTTTCCAAAGTGCCTAATAAGCACTTTGGAAGTGCTGAACATGGAGCTTTTAACCCCTCCTTCGGCCGCTAGCGGGAGGTTAAAAGCTCACCAATGTGAAAGCATCCTTAAGAAGAGAACTGTGAAGTGTACACCAATAGTGTAATCCAAGTGCTATTGATCTAGTATATATCTGAGGAAGTGTGAGGAAGGGCTGCAGAGTAAACACATCAGATTTTTGAAGGCTTTTATACTATTTAAAGATCTATATTACATAGGAAAGCAAGAAAATTTTACAAATGATCAGTGCTAGTGGAATGGAATCCATTATAATGACTCCAGCTTCCCTGTAAATGCAGCCAATGAGCTGCAGAGGCGGAAGCTGAGCAGAGTGTACCCCCCCCCCCCCCATGCCAAGGTATGTAAATGTTTAAGGCATGCGTAACTGGTTAAAATGGGTCTTCATTCTACCAATCAACACTGATTATTTTTAATCCACATGCTACTAGCATTAGTAAATAGATAGGAAATCACATTTACTTGTTTTAAACCTTTTAAACCTTTTTTTCACATCTCTTTAGTTACTTCCTGGTTTCTTTCTTAAGCAAATGATGTCATACATTCCAGGAGTCATTAGGAGGGAAGGGGTTTTCCCAGCTAAGAACACACTTCTGCATGCATTCTTGAGATAAGGGCAGATGGATTCCAGGAAGTAAATGCTACATAAATCATTTTGCCTTACTCAAGATACCCATGGCCAGAAATGTTAGGGTTTTTTTCTTTTTAAGTGATTTCTCAACAAAATAAGCACATGGATGGATGAGGAGTTTGCTTTGAATATTAAAAATGAATTAAATCGTGTTTTTGGTTTGCGGTGCTGAGATGCAGGGAAAATCCGCTTTTAAGTTTACGTGAATCCTTACCTTTTAAAACAGTCCATTTATTTTTAAATAGAAATGCAAGGCAAAATGTTTGTGTATGTGTGTGTGTGTGTGTGTGTGTGTGTGTGTGTGTGTGTGTGTGTGTGTATATAAATAAGTGATCACATGACCTTTTTTTTCTCAGCTGCATAAGATGCTTTGAGAGGTCGGGGTGGAGACTCCAGGGGGATGTATCAACAGGATGCAGAGAAAGAGCAGTACATGGATGTTTTGAGTGAGCTGTTAGCTGTGCCTGAGGGCAGTTTAGCACTAGTCTGACCACTGGAGTACATGCAGACTGTGCTCCCGAGTACAATGCAAAGAAAAAAACTAACCACATTTCAATGGATGTGCTTCCATGCCTAGTGTGATCAGTTTGAAATAGGAAAGCAAGGGACTGGCCTGATCACCATGTATTTCATAACAAATGAAGCGATGCAAAGAGAGCTGGATACTTTTTAAATATAACGCAAGGTATCACAGACATACTGTATATCAGGATTTGAAATATTGGAGCTATATCAGCTTTATTTAGCAGTCTTATAGATGCAAATAAAGTGTATGTTACTCCATATATACTGTTTAAATACTTATACTGTATGTAAATATTTATAATCCTGTGCAGTTTAGTTTTGTTATTTATATACTCCTGCACAATGTATAGCTAAGAGGGTAACACAACTTTCTCAGTTACAGCTATGAAATATAGTAGTGTGACCTCCGTATCCCAGCATACTGACAATAACGGATCAGTAGCCAATTCGGTCACCTCTGTGCTTATTCCTCCAGTAAACATGTCTACTGTGTCAGGCTAAATTGTCTCTATAATATAGTGGTCATCAACCCTGTCCTCAGGACCCACTAACAGGCCAGATTTTATATATTACCTTGGGGAGATGCAGACTAGAATACTGCAATCACTGAGCAGCAAATTATATCAGCTGTGATATATTTCAGTTATCTTGCAAACCTGGACTGTTAGTTGGCCCTGAGGACAGGGTTGATGACCACTGCTCTAGAATATAGTGACGTGTGCTCGGTTGAATGGCTGTTCCTTCCTCTATCATTATGGGTGGTGCTGTATAGGAGATTGCCTTAAGTTGATACAAGAACAAATGAAGATACTTAGCCAATTTATGGAAAGCATAGCTGTATTAAATGGTGATAATGATATCTGCCTGGGATTCAGCTTTAAAGTGGATGTAAACCCAATGTCATCCTTTCTAAACTACTGCCATAGGGGTTATCTAGAAGGATATACATGCCTCCTGCATGTATCCTTACTTGTCAAATGTCTCCCCTCTGTCTGCTATGAGACCCGAAAAACTGTAGATTCTGTGGGTGGGTCTGTTGTCTGGAGATCGGTGGGTGGAGTCGTGATGTTGGTAGACTCTTCGCCCACCTCTACACTCCCCTTGTCAATATGCATATTGTCCTGTGCATTTCTTACACTGAACTTCTGCTATGATCACTAACATCCAGTGAAAATACAGGAAAGTAACCACATGACTTCAGCGTGCCCAATTATGCTGAGGTGGGGAACATCCAATTCTGGCAGAGCAGCAGAAGAAAGGAGTGGGAGGGAATTAAAAAATAATGCATATCTCTTAGGCTAGTGTACAAGATATGTAAATCACCTGTCACTCACAGCAAGGGGGGGGGATTTGACAAAGTTTTTCTCTGTTTGTCAAGATTTATCTGACTGAACAATAAAAGATGATTGTTTAGAGCTGGATTAACTCTTTTCGGCAAGACTGAGCTCAAATGATAGGAAATCTTATACTCTACATTATACCATAAAAAAATGACATCCACTTTAACCACTTAAGCCCCAGACCAATTTGCAGCCAAAGGACCACGTCCCCTTTTTGCGATTCGGCACTGCATCGCTTTAACTGACAATTGCGCAGTCATGCGATGTGGCTCCCAAACAAAATTGGCGTCCTTTTTTCCCACAAACAGAGCTTTCTTTTGGTGGTATTTGATCACCTCTGTGTTTTTCTTTTCATTTTTTTTTTGCGCTATAAACAAAAATAGAGCGACAATTTTGAAAAAAAATCTATATTTTTAACTTTTTGCTATCATAAATATCCCCCAAAAATATATACAATTTTATTTTTAATTTTTTTTTCCCTCAGTTTAGGCAGATACGTATTCTTCTACATATTTTTGTTTAAAAAAATTGCATTTATATAGATTTTTTTTACTAGTAATGGTGGCGATCAGCAATTTATATTGTGACTGCTACATTATGAAGGACACATCGGACATTTTTGAGACATTTTTGGGACCATTGTCATTTATACAGCAATCAGTGTTATTTAAATGCACTGATTCCTGTGTAGATGACACTGGCAGGGAATGAGTTAACCACTAGGGGGTGGGGAGGGGTTAAGTGTGACGTGTGTGTGTTTTTTTACTGTTGGGGGTGTGGCTTGGCATGTGATGTCACTGATCATCTTTCCTTATAACAGGGAAGGGACGATCGGTGACAGCCACACTAGGAAGCACGAGGAGAGGTTTGTTTACACATACCTCTCCTCGTGCTTCAGTTCTGTGACCCGATCATGGGACACCAGAGGTGATCCTGCGGTCACGGAGCTCAGGACTGGGTCATGGAGCTCAGGACCGGTTCGCGAGCGCTCTGTCGGTGCCGCGCGCGACCCATGGCTGGGCACTTAAAGAGCCACATACAGGTACGTGATTGTGCCCAGCCGTGCCATTCTGCTGATGTAAATGTGCAGGAGGTGGTCCTTAAGCGGTTAAGGCTTGCACATGCATTATACATTATGCACAATATAAATGTAAATGTTATCTTTGTTTCCTAAAACAGATTTATGCCGTATAGATTGTTCTTTTGATGTAAACTTGTGTAACTGGAAACAATCAAAGAGTGATGACATAGACTGGATACGCTGGAGTGGTTCAACCCCTTCTGCTTTTACTGGACCATCCTTTGACCACACAACAGGATGTAAGTCATTTATTTACTTACTTTCCCTGTTTTTATTAGTTTATAAAACTCCCAAAATAATGATTAATAACAAAAAAAGTTACTTCAGCATTAATATTTTTATTTAAACAGATGGCTACTATCTATACATTAATGGACAGAATTCAAAAGAGGGAGACCTTGCAAGATTGGAGAGTCCTGCAAATTGTTTCACTGGAACTCATTGCTTACAGTTTTGGTATCACATGTATGGAGCAGCACAATACATGATGCTGAGAGTGGCAGTACTAAGAGATGATGGTTTGGAATATGTCACCACTATAGAAGGAAATCGTGGGGACAGGTGGTATTTAGAGAAGGTTTTCCTACCTGAAAGTGATATTATCCAGGTATGCAATGTATTTTTTTTAACAAATTAATTTTATCAAAGATATTAAAAATGGTTTGGTCTCTTTGTGTGTGTTTAGTCAATGTGTTCTTTGCACTGGCATAATATGAGCCCCGTCCTGATTATTAACTAAAACCCTATGAATTTTGTCAACAGATTTTCATTGAAGGTGTAAGAGGTGAAGATTTCCGCAGTGATGTTGCTATAGATGATATTTCTTTTCACCCAGGATATTGTACAGGTAAGCTGTGATCCATCCATGAAAGAATGTTTTCTTGGTTCTTTCCTAGTCTTAAAATAATATGTAATAAAGGCTGAACTTCTCAGTTCCATATGATTAAATGATTGTCACAAAGGAAGATGGGGCTTGTAGTTCATTTCTCTATTCCCAGATCTCTGTGAATGAATAATGTGGCTGTGTGAGTGGAGCCCCATATAGCGGCATCGATTTCAAAAGTGACAGTGGCTGCAAGGATAAAACAACATCTCTACATTATTAGGAATTGGATAATGGGATGGTTTGGGGGGGGGGTAGCTTGCACCCATGTGACATGATACAACCTAAATATGGGTGTAACATGGTTGGAGCTAGGCTTTAAAGATGTCTTTAGGATGTCTAGCTTGTGTATTCTAATACTTCATTGATAAAAATGAGCTTTTGTCTTTTTAGCGACATCAACTACCACCACCACCACTGTAACCACAAAACCAGGTAAAACTGACATCCACAATGGAAAGACAATTTTAAGGAGCAGGATGGAATTGTTTTCTTGAATAAACTAATTTATAAGAGTGACAGTGGTCCAGCATATCATTAAATGTACTGATGAGAATTTTCATGCAAATTTTCTTACGATTGTCAATTTGAAAATCTACTAATGTATGGCCATTTTTACACACCAAGTAAAATCATCATTGCACATATATTTGTTTACAATGAGAACAGCTGCTTTAAAAGTTCAGTTGTTAGGTGGAGGTGGTACCTAGAAATAATGCATTTTTTAATCTTTTATTGTCTTCTAGTTTCATGTCACTCAAATTTCTCAAAAAAGAAAAATCAAGCAGTTCTAGGTTTATATGGGTTTTAGGGTCCCAATAATTAAACAAATCTGGTTTGGATTTTTTTTTTTTTGAAACGTGTATCTGTACTTTAATTATACTTCAATTGTTCTTTACTTGTTTGAAATTTATAAAAAAACTAACAGAGGCTTTATGTGTAATTTCTTTTACAGGCATTTCCTCATCAACCACTTCTACAACAACCACAGCAAAACCAAGCACTCCAGCTCCAGGTAAACCAGTTTTGCTACTGTGTTTTTTAAACCTTTATTGTCTGATGTCACCTCAAATTTCTCAAAAAAGGAAAATTAAGCAGTTCTAGGTTTATTGTATATGAGCTGTAGGGTCCCCATAATAAAACACATTTATTTTGGAGGTGTTTTTTCTGAAGCACATGCCTTTGACGCTATATTTTTTACCTGTTATTTAAAATTTCAGAAATTAATAAAATATTAACATAGGCTTTATTTGTAATCTGTTTTACAGGCATTTCCTCAACAACCACTTCTACAACAACTACAAGAAGACCAGGCACTCCAGCATCAGGTAAACCCATTTGCTATTATAGAATTTATTTTGCTTTGTCAATTGTGCATGTGTTTTCCAAGGTTTATATTCATTAGGGCATTAAAAACATGAATAACGAGCAGTCTATAATATAGTATAATAATAATAATAATTTTATCTAGAAATCTTTAATATAAACCTGCACTTTTGGAGCAAACGATAAGGAATCTGAAACATCTGTACATGTCAATCAGTCAGTTTCTAGCTTTCATTTTCAAAGTGTAGCTGAACAAAGCAGAAGTTACAAGCTGGTTGGTTACCGTGAAAAGCTGCTCCAGATCCTCTCTATAGTTTTAATAAATCCCCCAATCTGTCTTAAGGAAGGGTAGACACTACCTTTATTTTTTCATGTACTAATTTATATTTAATTTAATGGAGATTTTTGTGTATTTAAGAAATGTGATCTTCTATTTCCAATGCCAACAGATCAGTCTGTATGCTGAGCACCACTTCCCTGAAAATGCATAATACCATGACACCTGTAAGGATATCATACAGGGAAAGAGTTTAGTGTCACTATAATGGTTGAAAATGCTTGAAGTTATTAGAGTTCATTGAGTCCAAGTCTCCTTTAAATGTGTCTAAAGACCAAACTTTTAATTGTTTTTTTTTTTCTATTATGATAGAGTGGGGGGAGGGGGGTTAAAACCTGTAACAAAATGGAAGGCCAGATCCCAGTTATGTTTGAGATGGGAAACACTATCTTGGTGGTCACTGGATTCTGCCCTGTTGAAAAAGGACCAGAGGCCTACTCTTGAAATTTAAAAAAACTTACAGAAACTTTCATTGGAAAGGTGACAGACAGCCTCCACATTCCATAGGCCTCTACACAAACCTCAGGGATCCCTTGTACAAAATAAGTAAGGCAGAGCCCCTGAGTATAATCTTTAGCACTCATTTCACCTTTTCCTTGGAAAGAGCAGACATTAGGCATACCAATCCTTGATACAAGAACAAAGCTTATTTAGATGCTAATAATTATACAACCCCTCCGCATTGATATACAGTAGTACCTTGTATTATTAGCATAATTTGTTCTAGGAGACTGTTTGTAATCCAAAGCACTTGTATATCAAGGCGAGTTTCCCCATAGGAATAATGGAAACTCAGATAATCCGTTCCACAGCCAGTGCTTGTCTTTGCCTCCGAGTGTCTCCGAGCATCATCGCTGCCCCTGCACCTCTGCCCAAATGCGGTACTGCACACTGCTTGAACCCTACTCGTCTTGTGCGACAATGCTCAGGATTTTTTTTTTTTAAATAGCTTGTATTGCGAAATGCTCATAAACCGCATTACTCGCAATCCGAGGTGCCATTTTACTTAGACAAATAGTGTATATGTCAGTAAACCAAAGAAAAATATCATAATAAACAAATGTCATAACAACTGCTGTGCTTAAATTTCCCCACAGATACCCAAATTCTGAAGCTTAAATCAAAATCAATCCATCTTATAGTATAACGCTGTGATCCAGTGAATAACTGTAATAAATACAGCCAATAAAAATGAATACATAAACAAATGTTCAAAATAAAATACAAGTCAATGATAAATAAAATAATGTCCAACCACACTCCCAAATTCTGTCCAAAATGAATTCTTAAATGGTTTCATCAAAAGCATTTATTCCGCACTACCTATATTTATTCACTTAGAATAAGCTGACTAAAAGCAAACAAACTACACACTGAAAGATAAAGCAAGGTCCTGTGGTTAGATCAAACAATTGCTGATAGCTGAGTATTCAGCTGGTCACTCAGCTCCAGGGTACTCTTAGGACTCACAGATCTGCCTGCACGGTCTGGCTCCACTCCTAATGTGTTTATTATACATGACTTTGACAAGGGAATCCCAGCTGATTACACAGCTGTCAGCAAGCGCTGGATCTAACCAGAGGACCTTCACTTTTCAGTGAATATATATATATATATATATATATATATATATATATATATATATATATACAGCATGAGTAGTGTTAAGTAACTGTTTTGATGAAACAATACTACACTGTGTGATTTTTTTCTTCTCTGTGGGGATCATCCTTCCCTGGAGCCTGGAGTGGTCTTGTGTGCTAGCAGTGGAGGATCACTTCTCCTGTTTCATTTCAAGCTGTGTCTGCCTATCGTAAAATAAGACAGACATGCACTTTTGGTGGGTGTGTTTCCTTTTGTGTGGTGAAGAGAGCACTTTGGATCAAGGTGGTAATTTCCCTTTTTGAAGAGTCACTGGGTGCATTCAGTATTACTGACTATTTAAAGTGGATGTAAACCCTCACATATACCCAGTGAAGTGAATAGCCTCAGATGATACACAGAGATTAAACAAATCCTCCAACATACATTTGACTTGTATAACTGCTGTATTCAGCTTTCTACACTCTTTAGAATGTGTAGATTGTGTTAAAAATCTTTCTTCCTCTTTCAGCAGTACATAAGGGTGGGTGGGGATACTGGAGTTACACTTTGTGTAAGCTGATTGGAGGAATGGAATGAAGGAACATGCAGAGCTTTAGTCTGAATAGACAAGCTCCCTGCTTATCTCCCTCTAAGCTCCCTCCCCGGCACAAGTTTTCAGCTACTGTTATCTCATGGGTTGGAGAACTTGTCACAAATGACTCTGTTGATAACAGAGGAACAAAGCACCAGAGAGAAATGGCACTTAGAGTTTTGGAGAGACATAAGTACACACTACAGATGTATGTGGTATATGTGTATTAGTTCAACTTTCATGAATGGGGTTTACAACCACTTTAAACAAAAGAAAATACACTATTTGTTTGGACACTTTTTATTTATATGTTGTTTTTAAAGATCACTCGTAAATTATTTATTTATTCATTAATTTTGAACAGACTTTGGACGTATGTTTTAATGATTCATCGGCAACCTGTATTTGACTTTGAATGTTTACTTATTTAAAAAAAAAGTATGTCTATAGTTGCAATATACAGTATATTCACTGGATAGCAGCATTGTGAGAGTGAGAGATTCATTTTTTGTGCATCATAAGTTGGATATTCAGATAAATGTCCTATCAGGTTCATTTAAATAAAAACCAGGCTTTATTCCAACAAGTGCCAAATGACCATTAAGAAAGGAAACAATCACGCTGTAATCTTCTCCAATAAAAAAAAAAAAAAATAACATAAATCCAGTGTTGGATGTCAATGCTATTTTTCTTTTAAGTGTCCAGGCAATCAATTATTTCTCATTATTTGGGTGCTACTTTAAATTCTCCCCGTTCCACCTATTAATAGGGGCACTTATAACACATAGCACTTATAGCACAAATTGCTGTTGTGTTTTTTTTAACCATTTGTGTCTCATTAGGGAGGTTGTATTATTAACTCCTCAACAGAAAGGGAGAAGATATATTCCAATGTGAGGGAAATCCACACATAGACAATTGTCACAAGAACAAGTGTCCCCATTATTGTCAACTCAAAAATACAGGCTTACCCTCACTTTCATTCCTGGTGATATTGGTGATCAGGGAAATTAATCTAATTGGCAAATCTAAACCTAGAAAAATGTTTTGCCTATAATTTTACTTTAAACGTATTATCTATTAGCATCTAGGGTAAAAAGTAAACCAATACAAATACTTTTATATATTTACACCTGTTTCTATTTACAATCTAAAGTAATCATTTGTTAACATATTGTAAAAAAACACAATTAATATGTCAGTCTGCTTCTATTATAGTTCTTTATTTTTGGTGCAAAAAAAAAGTTGCTGGAGGTTTTAGACTCATGTTGCTTCCCCTAATGTATTTCCAGGATACTGTGAGGTTAATGGAGATCCTCATTATTACACCTTTGACAATCAGGTGCACCATTTTATGGGCACTTGCACCTATACATTATCTAAACTCTGTGAAGTTGATGGACACCTGGCAGAATTCAATGTAGAAGCAGCCAATGAGCACAGGGGAGGTAACACCAAGGTGTCCTATGTCAAGTATGTCAACATCGATGTACATGGTTACAGAATCACACTAGAGAAGAACCGAAATGTGAAGGTCAGTCTAACATATATAAATATATGTGTGCACACTGCACTGATTCTTGTTGTCAACAAATTATGTCATAATTGTGTGCACACAGGTGGATGGAAAAGTTGTACTCTTACCCACTACCCTACATCCTGATGTTAACATCTTTGTTAGTGGACATGATGTTGTGGTTACAACAGCATTTGGAGTAAGTGTGAGGTTTGATGGAAACCATAGAGTGGTGGTGAATATTCCAGGAGAATATGCCAATAAAGTATGTGGAATCTGTGGAAATTTCAATGGAAACAAAACTGATGACTTCCGAAACCCAGATGGGGAATTAGAGTCAAACTCTAACAGTCTGGGTAACAGCTGGCAGGTGGACAATGACACCAGGTAGGTCATAAAAATACATTTTAATTGGTTAGAAAAAGGTAATACTTTCAATGTATTTAGGATTTGACAGCCACTTTAATAACAGTTGTAATATTGGATATATCTGAGACAGGATTATCCATAGAGACACACAAAACAATGATTAAACAAAAAATATTTTTAGTCACATATTTTCTAATTTGAATTCAAAGCCCAATTAAACGTTCAGTTTAAACTAGCTAAATATATTCTGGACAAATAAAATAAAAGGGCAAAGTACTACAGTTTGTTAAAAAAAAAAAAAAAAACAACAACCACAGCCTGAATAGAGAAGTATTTTCCATGCCTTCATTCTGAAGAATGAGATCTTTGTTCTCTATGGGAAAACACTGATCTCATTGTAGAAGTCTGACACATTCCTTGCTGAGTCAGACCTATAACTCTGCAATCAGAAAAGCGTAAACCTCCTGCATATTAGAGAGCACTGCAGCTGCTGACAAGGGACAGGCTTTTCTGCTCAGGTTAAAGCTGCTTTAGATATGAAGCAAAAAGGAGACATTGAGCACCTTTTATTTTGATGCACTTGAACTGGATTGTTTTTTTTTTTTTTTTATTATTTAAGACAGAGAAACTGGTCCACTGGGACCACAATAACAGAAATAATACGTTGGCTGATATGCAATCAATGATACACGGATACAGACAGATCACCAATCAACAAAACAACCATGTGGAGTGGTCCAAACTTGGGTTCTCACATGGGTGTAGACTCTGTTTGGGGCTAGGGCGACTCCATCTGCACAGGGCAGAGTTTGGAGTGTCTGAGCCATAGAATTGTTAGGTTTCCTTGGCCCCATTGATTCGGTCTCCCCTCTAACTTTTACTTTTATCATG
Organism: Lithobates pipiens; assembly: GCF_037356315.1. Classification (NCBI taxonomy): domain Eukaryota; kingdom Metazoa; phylum Chordata; class Amphibia; order Anura; family Ranidae; genus Lithobates; species Lithobates pipiens. The sequence continues at coordinate 353,663,878 of NW_027507758.1, read as the reverse complement.
CCGAGGAGAATATAGAGGGTAGTGTAGTATCTCTAGGGGTGGTGGAGCCCGAGGATTGGACTGAATTGTATTAAGTTGTTAGAACTCTTTCAATGCAAACTACATATGGCATACATCAGCAGTAGCGGGGAGGGGGGGTTCACATGTGATCTATGTGATCTGATAAGCCAATTGTCAGCTGTCAAATGTAGTCCTCCCCAGAACCAAAACACAACTCATGCAAGCCCCCCAGGCCATACTATGGCACAATCTGTCCAACGGACACAGCCAATGACAGATCAGTGTACCAGCTTGCTGCCAGTATGACCAATCACAGCAGATCACATGACAATTGTGCACAATGGATGGATTCCATTCATGCCATTCATTGTGCACATTTGTGTTGTTCGCTGTGATTGGTCACAGTGAACACATGGTACAGACAGGGCCAATCACAGCCCAGGTGAACCATTTGATTAGATGTGGACAATCACAACTAATCACAATAGTAAACACTGAATGAATGCATTTCATTCAGAAAAAATGGTTGCTTATATCAGTGAAATCCACTGTTATAAGCAGTCAGTGTGTAAAAGAAAAAATACAGATCATCTTTCCTGAGTAGTACTGTGTTACTATGGTAGCACTGTATTGCTCTAGTCACAGTATTTAAAAAAAAAGGAAAAAATAATAATAAAACATTTTTTTTTAAATTGAAACACTAGTTATGATGACACTGTACTGCACCTAGTGACAATATGTAAAAATAAATAGAAATGTGAACAAACAAAATTTCTTCATTTTTTTTTAAATGTGACAAAAAAAATTACAACTTTAAAAAAACTTACTAAAACTTAGTAAAAAAGGGCTAATTTAGGGAATATTTGTACCATCCTGGAATTTTTGGACCTCAAGAAATGAGAGATAGATCGATTTTCAGATATACAGCTATATATACCATAGCTTGTGCACTTTGTAACTTTCCTACAGACTAAATAATATGCACTGATTTGGGTTATTTTCACTGAAGACATGTAACAGTATACATTTTGCCCTAAATTTATAAAGAAAAATAATTTATTTGAAAAATGTTATAACAGAAACTAAGAAAAACTTTTTTTTTAAATGTTTATTTACTTATTTATCAATAAAAAAATAAATAAATACTACCAAAAGAATGCTCTATTTGGGTAAAAAAATGATAAAAAAGTGTCATTAACTACCACCAAAAGAATGCTCTATTTATGATTAAAAAACAATAAAAATTTAATATGGGTACAGTGTTGCATTTCTGTGCAATTGTCATTCAAAGTGTGACAGTGCTGAAAGCTAAACATTAGTCTGGGCATGAGGGGGGCAAAAGTGCCTGGTGTTGATGTGGCTAAACATGTGGGCAAAAAAACACAAAAATGTCTCTGCATCAAAAGGGTTAAAGGTTCAGTTGGGCTTTGAAAACATTTAAAAAATAAACATCCCTAACAATTGCTCCCTCCAATATATATTTAGCACAGTTAATAAAAATTACTTTGTCAGATGTCACTATTCAGTTCATATTAATCCTTTAATCCGGATGTCAGCATAGAAAAAAATGAAACATTAACTATTGCATAACGTAAGAAAAATGGTTTTATATATACCGTAATAGTATTAGTTTGAAATTCAGTACTTGTGCTACACATAATAATTGTATCATTCTATCTTGAAGATGCACTCCAGGAGAGGTTTATCCACCAGGCTGTACAGATGATGAGAAGGACGTCATCAACAGCAACAGCTTTTGTGGAATAATTACCAATAAGGATGGACCATTTAAAGATTGCCATGGTGTTATAGATCCATTTGTCTACTTCACTAACTGTGTCTATGACTTGTGTGAACTGAATTTGGATCCAGGTGCTTTGTGTGACAGTCTTCAGTCCTATGTACAATCTTGTCAGGCTCACGGAGTAGCAATAGGTCCCTGGAGAAATGAGTCTTTCTGCCGTAAGTACAAAAGAATATTACTAAACATAAACTGTTCTTTTTGACCCTGATACCTGATATATCATTTGTTCTTACGGGATATAATTTTGGTTGTATCAAAAAGACATTCTAACGTTTATTTTATAGGTTAGCAGTGATTTGTAGATCAATCTAATGCTGTTTTATATTGTGGATGGTAAATGGAACTTATGTATCCATTTTCATATGTTACAACAGTCCTGTGCTAAACACCCAGAACCTATTTATGTGTATATGGCCTAGGAAAACAAGTGTTAGCTACCGTATTCTGTAAAAATATGCAGGATTCATGTTTAATTACTTTATGTAAAAAAGTTTGTCATGTTCTCCAGTTGACAATTTATTATTTGTGTACAGCTCTGAAGTGCCCATCAAACAGTCATTATGAGCAATGTGGAACAGCCTGTCCAGCTTCTTGTGTCAAACCAGGATCACCATCAAACTGCAATCTTCCCTGCACAGAAGGGTGTGTATGTGACCCGGGATATGTTCTCTATGATAAGACGTGCGTACCAAGCAGTCAATGTGGATGTTGGGAAGATAATAAACATTACCCTGTAGACTCGGAGTTCTGGACTGATGATACCTGCTCCACTAAATGCAGATGTCCCTCTGCTGGTGGTAGTTTAGTGTGCAATTCTGCTTCATGTCCACCTGGAAAATACTGTGGCATAAAGGATGGAGTTCCTGGCTGCTATGATCTCACATTTGGCAACTGTGTAATCTATGGGGATCCTCATTATGACACCTTTGATAAGCAAACACACCACTTCATGGGAATATGCACTTACACGCTCTCCAAGGTTTGCAGCAATTTCACCAATTTGCCATATTTTAACATTGAAGCAAAGAATGAGCACCGTGGGAATCCAAGTGTCTCTTGGGTGCAGAAAGTTATGGTGGAAGTGTATGATCATAAAATAACTATTGTTAAAAATGAGCGCAGTCGGATTTTGGTAAGTTCCAGAGAAAATAGATTTTCATGTAGTTGTGTTTTCAAGTTTTTCTTCAATGGCTTTCAATATAATAATCTCCAATATTATTTCTTATCAGGTGGATGGCATCTGGACAAATCTTCCAGTCATCTTGGTCAATGGATCTCTGACTGTTAAACAAAGTGGTCGATATGTCATTCTAGAGACCGATTTCTACCTCTCAGTGTCTTATGACAATGACCATACAGTAAATGTTAAAGTTCCCACTTCTTATTTCAATCAAACCTGTGGAATGTGTGGCAACTTAAACAACATTAGGCAGGACGACTATTTGATGCCCAATGGACAGCTAGCTCAGAACTCAAATCAGTTGGGAGACAGCTGGCAGGTTGAAGATGATGATCCATTATGTAAAACAATTGTTCCTACACCTCCACTACCATGTCCACCAGAGACAGAGGAACTCTATTCAGGCGATAAGTTCTGTGGTTTGTTAACCAGTAAAGATGGTCCTTTCAAGGCTTGTCACTCAGTAATTAACCCAGCCCGCTTCTTTGACAGCTGTGTATTTGACCTGTGTGCACTTGGGGATGGCATTTTATGTAAAGCATTGGAAGCTTATGCTGATGCCTGTCAAAGAGCAGGCGTTAGTATTTCCTGGAGAAACTCTACTTTCTGCCGTAAGTTTTAAGGCTTTGCAAAATTCCGTATGCAATAAATGTACTATATCAATATTAAAGTAATAGCATAGTATTTATTATCTTAAAATTCTGTTGCAAACAGTAATGGGTACAATAGCTAATACATTGAAAAAATATATTTTAACCACTTAAGGACCAAGCCTATTTCTGAAATTTGTTGTTTGCTAGAAAATTACTTATAACCCCCAAACATTATAATTTTTTTTCTAATACCCTAGAGAATAAAATGGTGGTTGTTGCAATACTTTCTGTCAAACCTTATTTGTGCAGTGGTCTTACAAGCGGACTTTTTTTGTAAAAAATACACTTTTTTGAATGCAAAAATAAGACAACAGTAAAGTTAGCCCAATTTTTTTATATTGTGAAAGATAATGTTATGTTAAGTAAATTGATACCCACGCTTCAAAATTGTGCCCGCGTGTGGAATGTCGTCAAATTTTTACCCTTAAAAATCTCCATAGGCGACATTTAAAAAATTACAGGTTGCATGTTTTGAGTTACAGAGGAGGTCTAGGGCTAGAATTATTGCTCTTGCTATACTTATCGTGGCGATACCTCACATGTGTGGTCTGAATGCTGTTTTTATATGTGGGCGCAATTCATTTATGCATTTGCTTTTTTAAGAGCTATGGGCGGAAGTAACATTTTAACGTCGCTTCCACCCAGCAATGATATGGAGACGGGGGGGCCATCTTCCCCTCACTCGTCTCCATACCCAGGAAGGAGCAGGATCCGTTCACCTCCACCACTACCGATGGCTCCGGTATGCAGCAGAGGGCACCGGAGATCGGCGGGGGGTGTCCTCTCCCGCCGTCGATAAAAGTGATCTTGCGGCGAATCCACCACAGAGACCACTATTATTGGAAACCAGACTGCCCGCCGAAGAAGAGGATACAAGGGTAGCTAGCTGCTGCCATAACAAAGATATCCCTCTTCAAAGTTAGGACGTATATTGGCGTATGGCAGTTTGGAAGTGGCTATAGAAACTTTGTAGAAAAGTGAATATGCAAAGAACAAATCAATGTTGCAGTTTTCATTCAGTGATATTTTTGTTTTTATTTATATTCAGCTATCCTATGTCCTGGAAACAGTCACTACAATCCATGTGCCAGTGCTTGCCCAGCCACATGCCTGGACCAGAATGCTCCAAATAACTGCAATAAGCCTTGTACTGATTCTTGTGAATGTGACAATGGATTTGTACTCAGTGGACACACTTGTGTTCCTGTTAGTGAATGTGGATGCTTTTATGATGGCAAATACTATCAGGTCAGTTTTTCCATATGTCATTTTCCTTTTTTTCTGTAAAACATAGCAAGCATGCAAATAGTGAAAGTAATGATGCTATATTTAAATTGTGTTAAACATTTTACTTTATTGATCAGATTCTAAAATCTTTTACTTATATACATATTTTCAGAAAGATGAGACGTTCTGGCAAGGGGAATGTGAAAGTCATTGCACATGTGTGGGAAGCAACCAAGTGAACTGTAAGCAGCAGACTTGTCCACCTAATGAAGTTTGCCAAGTCCAGAATGGAATTAAGACCTGTGCACCTAAAGTGACAAGCACCACCACAACTACTACAACAACCACCACCACTACCACAACCACTACTAACCCTCCGTCTACTGTACCAGGTAAATTACTTGTAATATGGAAAAGATTAAAGAATTCAAAAAAGGATTGATGCAGAATGGTCGATTTTGAGGACGTTAGTAGAGGTACCAGTTGCCGGTGCGACATTTTGAAATTCCCTGTGTTAGAATGGTACTAATAAGTTTAGCTGTTACCTAGACCCCTTTCACAATGAGGCAGTTTTCAGGCATTTTAGATCTAGAAATAGCACCTGAAAACTGCCTCCCATGCTGTCCGAATGTGAAAGCCTATGTGCTTGCGGGACATTAAAAAATGTTTTGCAAGCAGCATCTTTGGGGTGGTTTGGGAGCGCTGTATATGCTTTTAACCCCTTCTTCGGCTGCTAACGAGGGGTTAAAAGTGCCCCGCTAGCAGTGCTTAAACAGAACCGCTAAAAAGATCAGTGCTTTAGCACTAACGCGGGCGCTGCCCCAATGTGAAAGCAGCCTTAAGAAGAGAACTGTGAAGTGTACACCAATAGTGTAATCCAAGTGCTATTGATCTAGGATATATCTGAGGAAGTGTGAGGAAGGGCTGCAGAGTAAACAGATCAGATTTTTAAAGGCTTTTATACTATTTAAGGATCTATATCACATAGGAAACTTTTACAAATGATCAGTGCTAGTGGAATGGAATCCATCATACAGACTCCAGCTTCCTTGTAAATGCAGCCAATGAGCTGCAGAGAAGGAAGGTGAGCGGGTGTACCGCCCCCCCCCCCCCCCAATGCCAATGCCAAGGTATGTAAATGAGCTCCGTTCCCTGCGAGTGTTGTGACACATGGGGATGGAGAACAACATACAAAAAGTGAAACACACACAATACATACAGTATAATGCTGTCTTACAGATTACATTGCTGTATGTAATTATTTCACATCCCCTTTGTCCCTAGTGTTCTGCCCAGTGCCCTATATGCAGTTTTATATTATAAAAACTGTTCTTTATGCCTGGAAACTAGAGATTGTCCATAGCAACCAAAACTGTCCCTTTACATCAAAAATAATTTTAGACCAGCTAGAAAACAGTGATAATAAATTAGAATCACTCGCAGAATTGAGCGATAGCGATTTGTGGGGAGATCCGTCATCAAATACTGAAGTAATGAGAGTGACAATTCTGCAGCTGAGCAAATTTCAGTGTTTTTGATTTGATTACATTATTGAATTTTTTTTTTATTATTGTTATATTATTATTTGTTACAATTATTTATAGTTATTTATTATATTATAATTTATGATTTCATTTTTCAAACTTTATCATACCCGGGATGTCTGCTAGACTCTGGTTTGGACAGATTTAAGTGAGTTATTCCTAAGAATTACAGGCCTGCAATATAAAATGCCAAATTTCCATGCAAAATAATGGTACCTCTTTCAGCACCTAAAATCTGAAATAATCATACCGCCAGGGAGGTTAAACCTTTTTTTTTTACATCTCTTTAGTTACTTCCTGATTTCTTTCTTAGGAAAATTATGTCATACATTCCAGGAGTCTGCAGGAGGGGTTTTCTCAGCTAAGAACACACTTCTGCATGCATACTTGAGATAAGGGCATATTCCAGGAAATAAATGCTATGTGAATAATTTTCCCTTACTTTTCCCTTTCAAAGTGATTTCTCAACAAAATAAAGCATGGAGACATGGTTGGATGAGGAGTTTGCTTTGAATATATATATATATATATATATATATATATATATATATATATATATATATATATATAGTATACATATACACAAACACACATTATAGCTGTGCATGGGGGCAGTTCAGCACTAGTCTGTGGTCCCGAGTACAATGCAAAGAAGAAAACTAACCACATTGCAATGGATGTGCTTCCATGCCTAGTGGGATCAATTTGACATAGGAAAGCAAGGGACTGGCAGGATCACCATGTATTTCATACAAATGAAGTGATGGAAAGAGAGCTGGATACTTTTAAATATAGTAGACATACTGTATATCAGGATTTGATATATAATAGAGTAACATACACTTTATTTGCATCTATCAGACAGCCAAATAAACAGTGTAAATACTTATACTGTATGTAAATATTTATAATCCTGTAAAGTAAGTTTTGTTATTTACATACTCCTGCACAATGTATACCTAAGAGGGTAACAAAACTTTCTCAGTTACAGCTATGAAATATAGTAGTGTGACCTCCGTATCCCAGCATACTGACAATAATGGATTAGTAGCCAATTCGGTCACCTCTGTGCTTATTCCTCCAGTAAACATGTTCACTGTGTCAAGCTAAATTGGCTCTAGAATATAGTGGCATGTGCTTGGTTGAATGGCTGTTCCTTCCTCTATCATTATGGGATGTGCTGTATATGGGAATTGCCTTAAGTTGATACAAGAACAAATGAAGATACTTAGCCAATTTATGGAAAGCATAGCTGTATTAAATGGTGATAATGATATCTGCCTGGAGTTCAGCTTTAAGGCTTGCACATGCATTATACATTATGCACAATATAAGTCGTAAATGTTTTCTTTGTTTCCTAAAACAGATTTATGCCGTATAGATTGTTCTTTTGATGTAAACTTGTGTAACTGGAAACAATCAAAGAGTGATAACATAGACTGGATACGTTGGAGTGGTTCAACCCCTTCTTCTTTTACTGGACCGTCCTTTGACCACACAACAGGATGTAAGTAATTTATTTACTCACTTTCTCTGTTTTTATTAGTTTATAAAACTGCCAATCTAATGATTAATACCAGAAAAGTTACTTCAGCATTAATATTTTTATTTAAACAGATGGCTACTATCTATACATTAATGGACAGAATTCAAAAGAGGGAGACCTTGCAAGATTGGAGAGTCCTGCAAATTGTTTCACTGGAACTCATTGCTTACAGTTTTGGTATCACATGTATGGAACATCACAATACATGACGCTTAGTGTGGCAGTACTAAGAGATGATGGTTTGGAATATGTCACCACTATAGAAGGAAATCGTGGGGACAGATGGTATTTAGAGAAGATTTTCCTCCCTGAAAGTGATATTATCCAGGTATGCAATGTATTTTTTTTTACCAAATTCAATTTATCAAAACAATTAAAAAAGGTTTGATCTCTTTGTGTGTGTTATTGTGCTTTTTAGTCATTGTGCTCTTTGCACTGGCATAATATAAACCCAGTCCTGATTATTAGCTAAAACCCTATGAATTTTGTCAACAGATTTTCATTGAAGGTGTAAGAGGTGAAGATTTCCGCAGTGATGTTGCTATAGATGATATTTCTTTTTACCCAGGATATTGTACTGGTAAGCTGTGATCCATCCATAACAGAATTTTTTCTTGGCTCTTCCTTAGTCTTAAAATAATGTCTAATAAGGGCTGAACATTTCAGTTCCATATGATTAAATGATTGCCACAAAAGAAGATGGGGCTTGTAGTTCATTTCTCTATTCCCAGATCTCTGAGAATGAATAATGTGGCTGTGTGAGTGGAGCCCCATACAGCTGCATCGATTTCAAAAGTGACAGTGGCTGCAAGGATAAAACAACATCTCCACACTGTCAGGAGTGAGATAGTTGGGGGGAGAGGGGGGGGGGGGTTAGCTTGCACCCATGTGACATGATACAACCTAAATATGGGTGTAACATGGTTGGAGCTAGGCTTTAAACATGTCTTTATGATGTCTAGCTTGTGTATTCTAATACTGCATTGATAAAAATGAGCTTTTGTCTTTTTAGCAACATCAACTACCACCACCACCACCACCACTGTAACCACAAAACCAGGTAAATAGTTCAAGTAGTTTTAATAGTCCACATCTGACAATACACTAGTAAAATTTCATTTTAGGAATGTTCATTTGAATTAGTAATTGTAATTGGGGGGCAAACTGACATCCACAGTGGAAAGACAATTTTAAGGAGCAGGATGGAATTGTTTTCTTGAATAAACTAATTTATAAGAGTGACTGTGGTCCAGCATATCATTAAATGTACCGATGAGAATTTTCATGTAAATTTTTTTACGAATGTCCATTTGAAAATCTACTAATGTATGGCCATTTTTACACACCAAGTAAAATCATCATTACACGTCTATTTGTTTATAATGAGAACATGGAATAACGTAAATATTTTTCAACAATCAAAGAAGCTGCTTCACCCCCAATCGTACAAAGGTTAAGAAATGTAAATGATGGATCTGAATTGGTGTCAACCAGATTGGTTCTGGATTTGTATGAACTAGTTCAAAACAGACCATTCTACATGACATGACTTTATCTGTAGGCTTATGTAGCAAATGGATGAATCTGTATAACCCTAAAATTTACAGAAAAGTAAAGCTTGTGAAATATTTAAAAGTTTACTTCTGACAAACATTCAGATTGCTTTATACTTTCCCTATAAAACTGGTCTATTAAAAAAACATTTCACTTTCTGTGAACTCTACCCATCCTAGCTTGGCCAATAGCCTATGTGCTAATAAACTATCGGGCTAGATATCTACTTCTGTATTTCTGGCTGTAAAATGTGCTAACTGGTGTACTTATAACCCACCTCCTGGGCATTACTATGGTATTCGGATGTGGGTCAAAACAGCTAGGGAATTCTGCTCATTTCCATGGAGAATTCTGAGCAAGGAATATATATATGCCTTCTGCATTTGGTTAGGGCTGTACACTCTGGTGATTACAGATGATAGAAGAGTAACTCTAGATGACACATCTTATGCTACAGAGACTTGAAGGTAAGTAAGCCTTTCTTGTTTTTCTGGCCCTTTTTTGATATGGTGTTTTAGATGTGTTACATATATAGATGTATACTTACCTGAGTCCTATCTTGATCCAGTGCTATGCCCATTTGTAGCAGCTCTCTTCTCTCTCTTCTCTCTCTCTGCTCACAGAGGCAGCAGTTAAAGCCATTGGCTCCTGTGAGCAGACAGCAGGGGGTGGGGCTGGGCTATGCATGTCAATAATAGGCAGCTTGCTTTAGAGTTGTTATGGAAGAACACAAATAATAGGAGGAGCCAAGAGTTCTGGTGGGGTGCAACAGAAGAGGGGTTCAGGATCGCTCTGTGCAAGACCATTGCATAGAGCAGGTAAGTATAACATGCTTGCTATTTTAGAAAAAAAAAAGCCTTTACAACTGCTTTATAAGTTCAGTTGTTAGGTGGAGGTGGTGCCTAGAAATAATGCATTTTTTAATCCTTTATTGTCTTCTACTTTGATGTCACCTCAAATTTCTCAAGAAAGAAAAATCAAGCAGTTCTATGTTTATATTGGTTTTAGGGTCCCAATAATTAAACAAATCTGTTTTGGATTTTTTTTTTTAACATGTATCTGGGCTGCAATTGATCTTTATTTATTTGAAATTTCAGAAATTAATAAAATACTAACACAAGCTTTATTTGTAATCTCTTTTACAGGCATTTCCTCATCAACCACTTCTACAACAACCACAGCAAAAACAGGCACTCCAGTGCCAGGTAAACCAGTTTGCTACTGTGGATTTTTTTAAACCTTTATTGTCTTCTAGTTTGATGTCACCTCAAATTTTAAAGTTAAGCCCATTGGCTCCTGTGAGCACAGAGCAGGGGGTGGGTCTTGCGTGTGCATGTCAATAGCAAGCAGCTTCCTATAGGAATGCTATTGAAGCACACAAAGAATAGGAGGAGCCAAGAGTTCTGGTGGAGTCCCCCGGAAGAGGGGGTTCAGGGTTGCTCTGTGCAAGACCATTGCATAGAGCGGGTAAGCATAACATGTTTGCTATTTTAGAAAAGAAAAAAAAGCCTTTATAACTGCTTTAAAAGTTCAGTTGTTAGGTGGAGGTGGTGCCTAGAAATAATGAATTTTTGAATCCTTTATTGTCTTCTACTTTGATGTCACCTCAAATTTCTCAAAAAAGAAAAATCAAGCAGTTCTAGGTTTATATGGGTTTTAGGGTTCCAATTATTAAACAAATCTGGTTTGGTTTTTTTTTAAACGCATATCTGTGCTGCAATTGTTCTTTATCTATTTGAAGTTTCAGAAATTAATAAAATACTAACACAAGCTTTATTTGTAATCTGTTTTACAGGCATTTCCTCATCAACCACTTCTACAACAACCACAGCAAAAACAGGCACTCCAGTGCCAGGTAAACCAGTTTGCTACTGTGGATTTTTTTAAACCTTTATTGTCTTCTAGTTTGATGTGACCTCAAATTTTAAAGTTAAGCCCATTGGCTCCTGTGAGCACAGAGCAGGGGGTGGGGCTTGGGTGTGCATGTCAATAGCAAGCAGCTTCCTATAGGAATGCTATTGAAGCACACAAAGAATAGGAGGAGCCAAGAGTTCTGGTGGAGTCCCCCGGAAGACGGGGTTCAGGGTTGCTCTGTGCAAGACCATTGCATAGAGCGGGTAAGCATAACATGTTTGCTATTTTAGAAAAGAAAAAAAAGCCTTTATAACTGCTTTAAAAGTTCAGTTGTTAGGTGGAGGTGGTGCCTAGAAATAATGAATTTTTGAATCCTTTATTGTCTTCTACTTTGATGTCACCTCAAATTTCTCAAAAAAGAAAAATCAAGCAGTTCTAGGTTTATATGGGTTTTAGGGTTCCAATTATTAAACAAATCTGGTTTGGTTTTTTTTTAAACGCATATCTGTGCTGCAATTGTTCTTTATCTATTTGAAGTTTCAGAAATTAATAAAATACTAACACAAGCTTTATTTGTAATCTGTTTTACAGGCATTTCCTCATCAACCACTTCTACAACAACCACAGCAAAACCAGACACTCCAGCGCCAGGTAAACCAGTTTGCTACTGTGGAATTTTTTTTAAACCTTTATTGTCTTCTAGTTTGATGTCACCTAAAATTTTAAAGTTAAGCCCATTGGCTCCTGTGAGCAGACATCAGGGGGTGGGGCTGGGCTGTGCATGTCAATAGCAAGCAGCTTCTCATAGAAATGCTATTGAAGAACACAAAGAATAGGAGGGGCCAAGAGTTCTGGTGGAGTACCCCGGAAGAGGGGGTTCAGGGTCGCTCTGTGCAAGACCATTGCATAAAGCAGGTAAGTATAACATGTTTGCTATTTTAGAAAAAAAAGCCTTTACAACTCCTTTAAAAGTTCAGTTGTGATGTGGGCATCCACAAGAGAGGAAGAGGAGGGGGGGAGTTCAGAAGGAGATATGGACCAGCAGATAGGGAGGACAAGCAGGCGGGAACTTACATTGCACAGGAGGGACAAACCAGACTGCTAATGGATCAGGAGCAAGGCATCAACCATGTACGGTCACATCTGGCGCTCCCAGGATTCTGGCACATGGCTCCGCAGTGTGGGCTTTCTTAAACGTGTCCGCTGCTGACAATAATGTTGCCATCTGCAGCCTTTGCAGTCAACACATAAGTTGCGGTAAGCCCAACACTCACCTAGGGATGACTGCCTTAAGAAGGCACATGAGCTGCCATCACGAGCCCACTGGGAGCAACAGAACCCACAAAGCTACACTCCAGGCTCTCACATCCAGCCTCGTCTTCTACTTCTCCTTCTCCTCACTCCTCAGAATTGTCCTCCACTCCACCTTCCATCATGCAGTCCTCCTGTTTTTCTGGAAAAAGGCAGGCATCTCTGACTCCTCCTTTTCCGCTGCTAGCGTCTCTTCCGCTGCGCCGCCTAAGATCCCCAGAACCTATTCGACATGCCAGGTGAGACATTGCAATGCTGGGCTGTGTCTGTTGTGCCTGTAAGCAAAGAGCCACACTGGCCCTGCACTCCTTTCAGCTTTGCGTTCACAGGCAGATCAGTGGCTAACACTGCTCAATTTGACAGTTGGTAAAGTGGTGTGTGACAATGGGGCCAATCTGCTTAGCACATTGAAACAGGGCAAAATTACACACGCGCCATGCATGGCACACATCCTAAACTTGGTCGTGTAGCGATTCGTTGTCAAATACCATGGGGTCCAGGACATCTTGTGGCAGGCAAGGAAAATCTTGGCCCATTTCAGAAGATCTTACACGGCCATGGCTCGCCTTGCTGACATTCAGCGGTGACACAATCTGCCAGTCAGACGTCTTATTTACGATTGACTGACACGATGGAACTCAACCTTCTATATGCTTGCTAGGCTGCTTCAGCAGAAACGTGCAGTTAACGACTACCTGTACGAACTCTGCGGCAGAACCGGTTCTGGGGAGCTTGTTTTTTTTTCACTGTGCCAGTGGCTGCTCATGCTCGACACATGCAGACTTCTGTGGCCATTTGATGAGATCACCAAACTGGTCAGTCGCAGCCATGGCGCCATCAGTGACATCGTACCTTATGCCTTCTTTATGGAGTGTGCATTGCATTCTGTCATTGATCAAGCCGTGGAAGAGCAGGAGCAGGAAGATGAGGAAGTCGCAATGCTGGATGAATACCCAGGGAGGGCTACTCTATCCGAGACAAGTGAACAACAGGAGTCTGAAGAGGAGTCAGAGGAGGATGGTGCCGGGGCAGATGAAGAGGAGCAAGAAGAGCATGCTTTAAACCTTTCTGGGATCCCTGTTGTTGTCCATGGATGGGGAGAGGAGAACGAGGAGGACGACATTATCCTGGATGATGAGCAGGAGCCAGGCCACCACACCGCTTCTAGTTTAGGGAAATGGGGGCCTTCATGCTCCAGTGTTCAGGGACCCCCTTATAAAAAGCATAAAGGTCAAGGACCAGTACTGGGTGGCAATGTACTTAGACCCCGATACAAACACAAAATGGCGGAAATGTTACCACCATCACAGGGGGCTGTCAGAATGGAGCACTTCCAGGCCTTGCTTAGAGAAATGCTGCATTCTGCTTTTGCGTGCGCTGGCAGAGGAATTCCCACTCCCAGAGAAAGAGTTGCGGGTACAAATCCAACAGCACCTGCAAGAAGAGGGTGGTTTGAAGATGTGTTGGTCACTTCTGATATGAGATCATTCTTTCAGCCGACCCATCGACAGGTCTTATCCAGATCCAGCATCAGGGAACGCCTAGACCGACAGGTGTCCAACTACATCGGGTTAACGGCCAATGTGGACGCTCTGGGAAGTGATGAACCCCTAGACTACTGGGTGGGCAGGCTTGAACTCTGGCCAGACCTTGCCCAATTTGCAATGGAACTGTTGGCTTGCCCCTCATCCAGTGTCCTGTCCGAAAGGACGTTCAGAGCAGCAGGGGGGATCGTGACCGATAAGTGCACTCGCTTAGCTCACGACAGTGTTGACTACCTAACATTTATAAAAATGAATGAGGCATGGATCTCTTAAAAGTTCAGTTGTTAAGTGGAGGTGGAGGTGGTGTCTAGAAATAATGCATTTTTTAATCCTTTATTGTCTTCTACTTTGATGTAACCTCAAATTTCTCAAAAAATAAAAATCAAGCAGTTCTGGGTTTATATGGGTTTTAGGGTCCCAATAATTAAATAAATCTGGTTTGGATTTTTTTTTTAAACATGCATCTGTGCTGCAATTTTTCTTTATCTATTTGAAATTTCAGAAATTAATAAAATACTAACACAGGTTTTATTTATAATCTCTTTAACAGGCATTTCCTCTTCAACCGCTTCTACAACAACCACAGCAAAACCAGACACTCCAGCGCCAGGTAAACCAGTTTGTTACTGTGGAATTTTTTTAAACCTTTATTGTCTTCTAGTTTGATGTCACCTCAAATTTTAAAGTTAAGCCCATTGGCTCCTTTGAGCACAGAGCAGGGGGTGGGGCTTCGCTGCGCATGTCAATAGCAAGCAGCTTCCTATAGAAATGCTATTGAAGCACACAAAGAATAGGAGGAGCCAAGAGTTTTGGTGGAGTACCCCGTAAGAGGGGGTTCAGGGTCGCTCTGTGCAAGACCATTGCATAGAGCAGGTAAGTATAACATGTTTGCTATTTTAGAAAAAAAAAAAAAATTTACAACTGCTTTAAAAGTTCAGTTGTTAGGTGAAGGTGGTGTCTAGAAATAATGCCTTTTTTTAATCCTTTATTGTCTTCTACTTCTTATGTCACCTCAAATTTCTCAAAAAAGAAAAATTAACCAGTTCTGGGTTTATATGGGTTTTAGGGTCCCAGTAGTTAAATGAATCTGGTTTGGATTTTTTTTTTAAACATGTATCTGTGCTGCAATTGTTCTTTATCTATTCATATTTCATTAATTAATACCATACTAACACAGGCTTTATTTGTAATCTCTTTTACAGGCATTTCTTCATCAACTGTTTCTTCAACAACCACAGCAAAACCAGATACTCCAGCGCCAGGTAAACCAGTTTGTTACTGTGGAATTTTTTTAAACCTTTATTGTCTTCTAGTTTGA
Organism: Lithobates pipiens; assembly: GCF_037356315.1. Lineage (NCBI taxonomy): Eukaryota > Metazoa > Chordata > Amphibia > Anura > Ranidae > Lithobates > Lithobates pipiens. Next base: position 353,648,343 of record NW_027507758.1, on the reverse strand, counting down.
TGTCACCTCACATTTTAAAGTTAAGCCCATTGGCTCCTTTGAGCACAGAGCAGGGGGTGGGGCTTGGCTGCGCATGTCAATAACAAGCAGCTTCCTATAGAAATGCTATTGAAGCACACAAAGAATAGGAGGAGCCAAGAGTTCTGGTGGAGTACTCTGGAAGAGGGGGTTCAGGGTCGCTCTGTGCAAGACCATTGCATAGAGCAGGTAAGTATAACATGTTTGCTATTTTAGAAAAAAAAAAAAATTTACAACTGCTTTAAAAGTTCAGTTGTTAGGTGAAGGTGGTGTCTAGAAATAATGCCTTTTTTTAATCCTTTATTGTCTTCTACTTCTATGTCACCTCAAATTTCTCAAAAAAGAAAAATTAACCAGTTCTGGGTTTATATGGGTTTTAGGGTCCCAGTAGTTAAATGAATCTGGTTTGGATTTTTTTTTTAAACATTTATCTGTGCTGCAATTGTTCTTTATCTATTCATATTTCATTAATTAATACCATACTAACACAGGCTTTATTTGTAATCTCTTTTACAGGCATTTCTTCATCAACTGTTTCTTCAACAACCACAGCAAAACCAGACACTCCAGCGCCAGGTAAACCAGTTTGTTACTGTGGAATTTTTTTAAACCTTTATTGTCTTCTAGTTTGATGTCACCTCAAATTTTAAAGTTAAGGCCATTGGATCCTGTGAGCAGAGATCAGTGGGTGGAGCTTGGCTGTGCATGTCAATAGCAAGCAGGCTCTTATAGAAATGCTATTGAAGCACACAAAGAATAGGAGGAGCCAAGAGATCTGGTGGAGTACCCCGGAAGAGGGGGTTCAGGGTCGCTCTATGCAAGACCATTGCATAGAGCAGGTAAGTATAACATGTTTGCTATTTTAGAAAAAAAAAAGCCTTTACAACTCCTTTAAAAGTTCAGTTGTTAGGTGGAGGTGGAGGTGGTGCCTAGAAATAATGCATTTTTTAATCCTTTATTGTCTTATACTTTGATGTCACCTCAATTTTCTCAAAAAAGAAAAATCAAGCAGTTCTAGGTTTATATGGGTTTTAGGGTCCCAGTAATTAAATGAATCTGGCTTGGATTTTTTTTTAAACATGTATCTGTGCTGCAATTGTTCTTTATCTATTTAGATTTCATTAATTAATAACATACTAACACAGGCTTTATTTGTAATCTCTTTTACAGGCATTTCTTCATCAACCACTTCTTCAACAACCACAGCAAAACCAGACACTCCAGTGCCAGGTAAACCAGTTTGCTACTGTCGATTCTTTTTAAACCTTTATTGTCTTCTAGTTTGATGTCACCTCAAATTTTAAAGTTAAGGCCATTGGCTCCTGTGAGCAGAGACCAGGGGGTGGGGGTGGTCTGTGCATGTCAATAGCAAGCAGCTTCCTATAGAAATGCTATTGAAGCACACAAAGAATAGGAGGAGCCAAGAGCTCTGGTGGAGTACCCCGGAAGAGGAGGTTCAGGGTCACTCTGTGCAAGACCATTGCATAGAGCAGGTAAGTATAACATGTTTGCTATTTTAGAAAAAAAAAAGACTTTACAACTGCTTTAAAAGTTCAGTTGTTAGGTGGAGGTGGAGATGGTGTCTAGAAATAATGCATTTTTGACTCCTTTATTGTCTTCTACTTTGAAGTCACCTCAAATTTCTCAAAAAATCTAAATCAAGCAGTTCTAGGTTTATATGGGTTTTAGGGTCCCAATAATTAAACAAATCTTTTTTGGATTTTTTTTAAACATGTATCTGTTCTGCAATTGTTCTTTATCTATTTGAAATTTCAGAAAAGAATAAAATACTAACACAGGCTTTATTTGTAATCTCTTTTACAGGCATTTCCTCTTCAACCGCTTCTTCAACAACCACAGCAAAACCAGACACTCCAGTGCCAGGTAAACCAGTTTGCTACTGTCGATTCTTTTTAAACCTTTATTGTCTTCTAGTTTGATGTCACCTCAAATTTTAAAGTTAAGGCCATTGGCTCCTGTGAGCACAGAGCAGGTGGTGGGGCTGGGCTATACAAGTCAATAGCAAGTGGCTTCCTATAGAAATGCTATTGAATCACACAAAGAATAGTAGGAGCCAAGAGTTCTGGTGGAGTACCCCGGAAGACGGGGTTCATTGTCGATCTGTGCAAGACCATTGCATAGAGCAGGTAAGTATAACATGTTTGCTATTTTAGAAAAAAAAAAAGCCTTTACAACTGGTTTGAAAGTTCAGTTGTTAGGTGGAGGTGAAGGTGGTGTCTAGAAATAATGCATTTTCGAATCCTTTATTGTCTTCTACTTTGATGTAACCTCAAATTTCTCAAAAAAGAAAAATCAAGCAGTTATGGGTTTATATGGGTTTTAGAGTTCCAGTAATTAAACAAATCTGGTATGGATTTTTTTTTGAAGCATGTATCTGTGCTGCAATTGTTCTTTATCTATTTGAAATTTCAGAAATGAATAAAATACTAACACAGGTTTATTTGTAATCTCTTTTACAGGCATTTCCTCTTCAACCGCTTCTACAACAACCACAGCAAAATCAGACACTCCAGCGCCAGGTAAACCAGTTTGCTACTGTGGAATTTTTTTTAAACCTTTATTGTCTTCTAGTTTGATGTCACCTCAAATTTTAAAGTTAAGGCCATTGGCTCCTGTGAGCACAGAGCAGGGGGTGGGGCTGGGCTGTGCATGTCAATAGCAAGCAGCTTCTCATGGAAATGCTATGGAAGCACATAAAGAATAGGAGGGGCCAAGAGTTCTGGTGGATTCCCCCGGAAGAGGGGGTTCAGAGTCGCTCTGTGCAAGACCATTGCATATAGAATTTTAGGGGGAAAAAAGCCTTTACAACTGCTTTAAAAGTTCAGTTGTTAGGTGGAGGTGGAGGTGGTGTCTAGAAATAATGCATTTGTAATCCTTTATTGTCTTTTAGTTTGATGTCACCTCAAATTTATCAAAAAAGAAAAATAAAGCAGTTCTAGGTTTATATGGGTTCTAGGGTCCCAATAATTAAAAAAAAAATGTGGTTTGGATATCTTTTTAAAACATGAATCTGTGCTGCAATTGTTCTTTATCTATTTTAAATTTCAGAAATTAATAAAATACTAACACAGGCTTTATTTGTAAACTCTTTTATAGGCATTTCCTCATCAACCACTTCTACAACAACCACAGCAAAACCGGACACTCCAGTGCCAGGTAAACCAGTTTGCTACTGTTGAATTGTTTTTTAAACCTTTATTGTCTTCTAGTTTGATGTCACCTCAAATTTTAAAGTTAAGGCCATTGGCTCCTGTGAGCACAGAGCAGGTGGTGGGGCTGGGCTATACAAGTCAATAGCAAGTGGCTTCCTATAGAAATGCTAATGAATCACACAAAGAATAGGAGGAGCCAAGAGTTCTGGTGGAGTACCCCGGAAGACGGGGTTCATTGTCGCTCTGTGCAAGACCATTGCATAGAGCAGGTAAGTATAACATGTTTGCTATTTTAGAAAAAAAAAAAAGCCTTTACAACTGGTTTGAAAGTTCAGTTGTTAGGTGGAGGTGAAGGTGGTGTCTAGAAATAATGCATTTTCGAATCCTTTATTGTCTTCTACTTTGATGTAACCTCAAATTTCTCAAAAAAGAAAAATCAAGCAGTTATGGGTTTATATGGGTTTTAGAGTTCCAGTAATTAAACAAATCTGGTATGGATTTTTTTTTGAAGCATGTATCTGTGCTGCAATTGTTCTTTATCTATTTGAAATTTCAGAAATGAATAAAATACTAACACAGGTTTATTTGTAATCTCTTTTACAGGCATTTCCTCTTCACCCGCTTCTACAACAACCACAGCAAAACCAGACACTCCAGCGCCAGGTAAACCAGTTTGCTACTGTGGAATTTTTTTGAAACCTTTATTGTCTTCTAGTTTGATGTCACCTCAAATTTTAAAGTTAAGGCCATTGGATCCTGTGAGCACAGAGCAGGGGGTGGGGCTGGTCTGTGCATGTCAATAGCAAGCAGCTTCTCATAGAAATCCTATGGAAGCACACAAAGAATAGGAGGGGCCAAGATTTCTGGTGGATTCCCCCGGAAGAGGGGGTTCAGAGTCGCTCTGTGCAAGACCATTGCATATAGAATTTTAGGGGGAAAAAAGCCTTTACAACTGCTTTAAAAGTTCAGTTGTTAGGTGGAGGTGGAGGTGGTGTCTAGAAATAATGCATTTGTAATCCTTTATTGTCTTTTAGTTTGATGTCACCTCAAATGTATCAAAAAAGAAAAATAAAGCAGTTCTAGGTTTATATGGGTTCTAGGGTCCCAATAATTAAAAAAATCTGGTTTGGATATCTTTTTAAAATATGCATCTGTGCTGCAATTGTTCTTTATCTATTTGAAGTTTCAGAAATTAATAAAATACTAACACAGGCTTTATATGTAAACTCTTTTATAGGCATTTCCTCATCAACCACTTCTACAACAACCACAGCAAAACCAGACACTCCGGTGCCAGGTAAACCAGTTTGCTACTGTGGAATTGTTTTTTAAACCTTTATTGTCTTCTAGTTTGATGTCACCTCAAATTTTAAAGTTAAGGCTATTGGCTCCTGTGATCACAGAGCGGGGGGGGGGGGGGGGGTCTTGGCTGTGCATGTCAATAGCAAGCAGCTTCCTATAGAAATGCTATGGAAGAACACAAAGAATAGGTGGAGCCAAGAGTTCCGGTGGAGTACCCCGGAAGAGGGGGTTCAGGGTCACTCTGTGCAAGTCCATTATTTGCTATTTTAGAAAAAAAAGCCTTTACAACTGTTTTTAAATTTAAAGTTCAGTTGTTAGGTGGAGGTGGAGATGGTGCCTAGAAATAATGCATTTTTGAATCCTTTATTGTCTTCTACTTTGATGTCACCTCAAATTTCTCAAAAAATAAAAAATCAAGCATTTCTAGCTTTAAATGGTTTTTAGGGTTCCAATAATTAAACAAATCTGGTTTGGATATTTTTAAACATGTATCTGTGCTGCAATTGTTCTTTATCTATTAGAAATTTCAGAAATTAATAACATACTAACACAGGCTTTATTTGTAATCTCTTTACAGGCATTTCCTCATCAACCACTTCTACAACAACCACAGCAAAACCAGACACTCCAGCGCCAGGTAAACCAGTTTGCTACTGTGGATTTTTTTTAAACCTTTATTGTCTTCTAGTTTGATGTCACCTCAAATTTTAAAGTTAATCCCATTGGATCCTGTGAGCAGACATCAGGGGGTGGGGCTGGGCTGTGCATGTCAATAGCAAGCAGCTTCTTATAGAAATGCTATTGAAGCACACAAAGAATAGGGGGAGCCAAGAGTTCTGGTGGAGTCCCCCGGAAGACAGGGTTCAGGGTCACTCTGTGCAAGACCATTGCATAGAGCAGGTAAGTATAACATGTTTGCTATTTTAGGGAAAACAAGCCTTTACAACTGCTTTAAAAGTTCAGTTGTTAGGTGGAGGTGGAGGTGGTGCCTAGAAATAATGCATTTTTAAATCCTTTATTGTCTTCCAATTTGATGTCACTTCAAATTTCCCAAAAAATAAAAATCAAGCAGTTCTAGGCTGATATGGGTTTTAGCGTCCCAATAATTAACCAATTTCAGACTGGACCATTTTACTGGCTGAAGATCAGACCACTTTTTGCGATTCGGCACAGCGTCACTTTAATTGACATTTACATGGTCATGCGACGTGGCTCCCAAAAAAAATTGACGTCCTTTTTTCCCCACAAATAGAGCTTTCGTTTGGTGATGTTTGATCACCCATGCTGTTTATATTTTTTGCGCTATAAACAAAAATAGAGCGACAATTTTGAAAAAGAAAGCATTAATTTTTACTTTTTGCTATAATAAATATGCCCCAAAAATATATAAAAAACATTTTTTTTCCTCAGTTTAGGTCGATACGTATTCTTCTACATATTTTTGGTGAAGGAAATCACAATAGGCGATTATTGATTGGTTTGCGCAAAATGTATAGCGTTTATAAAATATGGGATAGTTTTATGGCATTTTTATTAATAATTTTTTTTACTAGTAATGGTGACGATCAGCGATTTTTATTGTGACTGCGACATTATGGCGGACACATCGGACATTTTTTACACATTTTTGGGACCATTGTCAATTATACAGCAATCAGTGCTATACAAATGCACTGATTCCTGTGTAAATGACACTGGCAGTGAAGGGGTTAACCAGGGGGTGGCAGTGTAGGAGTAAAGTGTTTCCTAGGGGACATGTTACTAACCGTAGGGGGCTGGGCTATGTCTTAGTGAACACTGATCTCTGCTCCAATCACATGGAGCAGAGATTAGTGTCACTTGTTGCTAGGGAGAATGGGGAGATGCTGTTTACATTGGCATCTCCCCGTTCAGCCTCCCCATGAGACGATTGCCGGAATCCCCATGGCGATCGAGTCCACGGTACCCGCGACCAGATTCACGGGTGTACCGACCAGGCATGTGCGCACCGGTGGTGGCATGATGGCAGGGCATGATGGCAGGGCGGCAAATACAAATGGACGTACCTGTACGCCAATTTGCCTGCCCATGCCATTCTGCCGACGTACATCATTGTGCACCGGTCGGGAAGTGGTTAAACAAATCTGGTTTGTTTTTGTTTTTTGTTCTTTATCTATTTGAAATTTCAGAAATGAATACAATACTAACACAGGCTTTATTTGTAATCTCTTTTAAAGGCATTTCCTCATCAACCGCTTCTTCAAAAACAACCACAGCAAAACCAGACACTCCATTGCCAGGTAAACCAGTTTGCTACTGTGGAATTTTTTTAAACCTTTACTGTCTTCTAGTTTGATGTCACCTCAAATTTTAACGTTAAGGCCATTGGATCCTGTGAGCAGAGATCAGGGGGAGGGGCTTTGCTGTGCATGTCAATAGCAAGCAGCTTCCTATAGAAATGCTATTGAAGCACACAAAGAATAGGAGGAGCCAAGAGTTTTGGTGGAGTACCCCGGAAGAGGGGGTTCAGGGTCACTCTGTGCAAGACCATTGCATAGAGCAGATAAGTATAACATGCTTGCTATTTTAGAAAAAAAAAAAGACTTTACAAGTCCTTTAAAAGTTCAGTTGTGAGGTGGAGGTGGTGCACTAGAAATAATGCTTTTTTAATCCTTTATTGTCTTCTACTTTGATGTCACCTCAATTTTCTCAAAAAAGAAAAAACAAGCAGTTCTAGGTTTATATGGGTTCTAGGGTTCCAATAATTAAACAAATCTGGTTTGGATTTTTTTTTTTGAAGCATGTATCTGTGCTGCAATTGTCCATTATCTATTTGAAATTTCAGAAATTAATAAAATACTAACACAGGTTTTATTTATAATCTCTTTTATAGGCATTTCCTCTTCAACCGCTTCTACAATAACCACAGCAAAACCAGACACTCCAGTGCCAGGTAAACCAGTTTGCTACTGTGGAATTTTTTTTAAACCTTTATTGTCTTCTAGTTTGATGTCACCTCAAATTTTAAAGTTAAGGCCATTGGATCCTGTGAGCACAGAGCAGGGGGTGGGGCTGGTCTGTGCATGTCAATAGCAAGCAGCTTCCTATAGAAATGCTATGGAAGAACACAAAGAATAGGTAGAGCCAAGAGTTCTGGTGGAGTACCCCGGAAGAGGGGATTCAGGGTGGCTCTGTGCAAGTCCATTATTTACTATTTTAGAAAAAAAAGCCTTTACAGCTGCTTTTAAAGTTCAGTTGTTAGGTTAAGGTGGAGATGGTGCCTAGAAATAATGCATTTTTTAATCCTTTATTGTCTTCTACTTTGATGTCACCTCAAATTTCTCAAAAAATAAAAATCAAGCAGTTCTAGCTTTAAATGGTTTTTAGGGTCCCAATAATTAAACAAATCTGGTTTGGATATTTTTAAACATGTATATGTGCTGCAATTGTTCTTTATCTATTTGAAATTTCAGAAATTAATAAAATACTTACACAGGCTTTTTTTGTAATCTCCTGCACAATGTATAGCTAAGAGGGTAACAAAACTTTCTCAGTTACAGCTATGAAATATATTAGTGCGACCTCCGTATCCCAACATACTGACAATAATGGATCAGTAGCCAACTCAGTCACCTCTATGCTTATTCCTCCATTAAATAGGTTCACTGTTACAGGCTAAATTGGCTCTAGAATATAGTGGTCATCAGCCCTGTCCTCGGGACCCACTAACAGGCCAGGTTTTACGTATTACCTTGGGGAGATGCAGATTAGAATACTGCAATCACTGTGCATCAAATTATATCAGCTGTGATATATTTCAGTTTTCTTGAAAACCTGGCCTGTTAGTTGGCCCTGAGGACTGGATTGATGACCACTGCTCTAGAATATAGTGGCATGTGCTTGGTTTAATGGCTGTTCCTTCCTCTATCATTATGGGATGTGCTGTATAGGGGATTGCCTTAAGTTGATACAAGAACAAATGAAGATACTTAGCCAATTTATGGAAAGCATAGCTGTATTAAATGGTGATAATGATATCTGCCTGGAGTTCAGCTTTAAGGCTTGCACATGCATTATACATTGTGCACAATATAACTCGTAAATGTTTTCTTTGTTTCCTAAAACAGATTTATGCCGTATAGATTGTTCTTTTGATGTAAACTTGTGTAACTGGAAACAATCAAAGAGTGATAACATAGACTGGATACGCTGGAGTGGTTCAACCCCTTCTGCTTTTACTGGACCGTCCTTTGACCACACAACAGGATGTAAGTCATTTATTTACTTACTTTCCCTGTTTTTATTAGTTTATAAAACTCCCAAAATAATGATTAACAACAGAAAATGTACTTCATCATTAATATTTTTATTTAAACAGATGGCTACTATCTATACATTAATGGACAGAATTCAGAAGAGGGAGACTTTGCAAGATTGGAGAGTCCTGCAAATTGTTTCACTGGAACTCATTGCTTACAGTTTTGGTATCACATGTATGGAACATCACAATACATGATGCTGAGAGTGGCAGTACTAAGACATGATGGTTTGGAATATGTCACTACTATAGAAGGAAATCATGGGGACATGTGGTATTTAGAGAAGATATTCCTCTTTGAAAGTGATATTATCCAGGTATGCAATGTATTTTTTTTTTTTTTACCAAATTCATTTTATAAAAACTATTAAAAATGGTTTGATCTCTTTGTGTGTATTATTGTTTTTTAGTCATTGTGCTCTTTGCACTGGCATAATATAAACCCAGTCCTGGTTATTACCTAAAACCCTATTAAATTTGTCAACAGATTTTCATTGAAGGTGTAAGAGGTGAAGATTTCCGCAGTGATGTTGCTATAGATGATATTTCTTTTTACCCAGGATATTGTACAGGTAAGCTGTGATCCATCCATGACAGAATGTTTTCTTGTTTCTTTCCTAGTCTTAAAATAATATGTAATAAAGGCTGAACATTTCAGTTCCATATGATTCAATGATTGCCACAAAGGAAGATGGGGCTTGTAGTTCATTTCTCTATTCACAGATCTCTGAGAATGAATTATGTGGCTGTGTGAGTGGAGCCCCATACAGCTGCATCGATTTCAAAAGTGACAGTGGCTGCAAGGATAAAACAACATCTCTACACTGTCAGGAGTGAGATAGTTGGGGGGGGGGGGGGTCATCTTGCACCCATGTGACATGATACAACCTAAATATGGGTGTAACATGGTTGGAGCTAGGCTTTAAACATGTCTTTAGGATCTCTAGCTTGTGCATTCTAAGACTGCATTGATAAAAATGAGCTTTTGTCTTTTCAGCAACATCAACTACCACCACCACCACTGTAACCACAAAAACAACAGGTAAATAGTAAACACTAGTAAAGTTTCATTTTAGGAAAGTTAATTTGAATTATTAATTGTAATTGGGGGCAAATCACCATTCTGCAGTGGACAGAAAATTTGAAGGAGCAGGATAGAATTGTTTTCTTCAATAAACTAATTTCTAAGAATGTCTGTTGCCCACCATATCATTAAATGTACTGATGATAATTTTCTTGCAAATTTTCTTATGAATGTCCATTTGAAAATCTACTAATGTATGGACATTTTTACCCTCCAAGTAAAATCATCATTACACGTCTATTTGTTTACAATGAGAACATGGAATAACTTAAATATTTTTCAACAATCAAAGAATCTGCTCCACCCTCAATTGTACAATGGTTAAGAAATGTAAATGATGGATCTGAATTGGTGTGAACCAGATTGGGTCTGGATTTGTATGAACCAGTTCAAAACAGACCATTCTACATGACATGACTTTATCTGTAGGCTTATGTAGCATATGAATGAATCTGTATAACCCTAAAATTTACAGGAAAGTAAAGATTGTGAAATATTTAAAAGTTTTCTTCTGACAAACATTCAGATTGCTTTACATTTTCCATATAAAACTGGTCTATTAAAGAAACATTTCACTTTCTGTGAACTCTACCCAGCCTAGCTTGGCCAATAGCCTATGTGCTAATATACTATCTGGATAGATATCTACTTCTGTGTTTCTGGCTGTAAAATGTGTTAGCTGGTGTACTTATAACCCACCTCCTGGGCATTACTATAGTATTTACTATAGTATTTGCATGTGGGTCAAAACAGCTAGGGAATTCTGCTAATTTCCATGGAGAATTCTGAGCAAGGAATATATGCCTTCTGCATTTGGTTAGGGCTGTACACTCTGGTGATTACAGATGGTAGAGGAGTAACTGGAGATTACACATCTTATGCTACAGAGACTTGAAGGTAAGTAAGCCTTTCTTGTTTTTCTGACCCTTTTTTGGATATGGTGTTTTAGATGTGTTAGATATATACCCACGTATAATTACCAGAGTCCAATCTTGATCCAGTGCTCTGCCCATTTTCAGGAGCTCTCTTCTCTCTCTCTCTCTGCTCACAGAGGCAGCAGATAAAGCCATTGGCTCCTGTGAGCAGAGAGCAGGGGGTAAGTCTGGGCTGTGCATGTCAATAACAAGCAGCTTGCTTTAGAGTTGTTATGGAAGCACACAAAGAAGACGGGGTTCAGGGTCACTCTTTGCAAGGCCATTGCATAGATCAGGTAAGTATAACATGTTTGCTTTTTTAGAAAAAAAAAAGTTGCAACTGCTTTAAAAGTTCAGTTGTTAGGTGGAGGTGAAGGTGGTGTCTAGAAATAATGCACTTTTTAATCCTTTATTGTCTTCTACTTTGATGTCACCTCAAATTTCTCAAAAAAGAAAAATCAAGAAGTTCTATGTTTATATGGGTTTTAGGGTCCCAATAAATAAATACATCTGGTTTGGATTTTTTTTTAAACATGTATCTGTGCTGCAATTGTTCTTTATCTATTAGAAATTTCAGAAATGAATAACATACTAACACAGGGTTTATTTGTAATCTATTTTACAGGCATTTCCTCAACAACAACCACAGCAAAACCAGACACTCCAGCGCCAGGTAAACCAGTTTGCTACTGTGGATTTTTCTTTAAACCTTCCCATTGGCTCCTGTGAGCAGACATCAGAGGGTGGGGCTGGGCTGTGCATGTGAATAGCAAGCAGCTTCCTATAGAAATGCTATTGAAGCACACAAAGAATAGGGGGAGCCAAGAGTTCTGGTGGAGTCCCCCGGAAGAGGGGATTCAGGGTCACTCTGTGCATAGAGCAGGTAAGTATAACATGTTTGCTATTTTAGGGAAAACAAGCCTTTACAACTGCTTTAAAAGTTTAGTTGTTAGGTGGAGGTGGAGGTGGTGCCTAGAAATAATGCATTTTTTTATTTTGATGTCACTTAAAATTTCCCAAAAAAGAAAAATCAAGCAGTTCTAGGTTGATATGGGTTTTAGCGTCCCAATAATTAACCACTTTCAGACTGGACCATTTTACTGGCTTAAGATCAGACCACTTTTTGCGATTCGGCACAGCGTCGCTTTAATTGACAATTGCATGGTCATGCGATGTGGCCCCCAAACAAAATTGACATCCTTTTTTCCCACAAATAGAGCATTTGTTTGGTGGTGTTTGATCACCCATGCTGTTTATATTTTTGCGCTATAAACAAAAATAGAGCGACAATTTTGAAAAAGAATGCATTCATTTTTACTTTTTGCTATAATAAATATGCCCCAAAAATATATAAAAATTGTTTTTTTTCCTCAGTTTAGGCCGATACGTATTCTTCTACATATTTTTGGTGAAGGAAATCACAATAGGCGATTATTGATTGGTTTGCGCAAAATTTATAGCGTTTCCAAAATAGGGGATAGTTTTATGGCATTTTTATTAATAATCTTTTTTACTAGTAATGGTGGTGATCAGCGATTTTTATTGTGACTGCGACATTATGGTAGACACATCGGACATTTTTGACACATTTTTGGGACCATTGTCAATTATACAGCAATCAGTGATATACAAATGCACTGATTCCTGTGTAAATGACACTGGCAGTGAAGGGGTTAACCAGGGGGTGGCAGTGTAGGAGTAAAGTGTTTCCTAGGGGGGTGTGTTACTAACCGTGGGGGGCTGGGCTATGTTTTAGTGAACACTGATCTCTGCTCCAATCACATGGAGCAGAGATTAGTGTCACTTGTTGCTAGGGAGAACGGGGAGATGATGTTTACATCGGCATCTCCCTGTTCAGCCTCCCCATGAGACGATTGCGGGTATCCCCATGGCGATCGAGTACGCGCTACCCGGGACAGGACTCACGGGTGTACCGACCGACACACGCACACCAGCGGCGCCATGCACACGATGGCAGGCGACAAATACAAATGGACATACCTGTACGCCAATTTGCCTGCCCATGCCATTCTGCCGACGTACATCACCGTGCGCCAGTCGGGAAGTTGTTAAACAAATCTGGTTTGTTTTTGTTTTTTTTAAACATGCATCTGTGCTGCAATTGTTCTTTATCTATTTGAAATTTCAGAAATTAATACAATACTAACACAAGCTTTATTTGTAATCTCTTTTACAGGCATTTCCTCATCAACCGCTTCTTCAACAACAACCACAGCAAAACCAGACACTCCAGCGCCAGGTAAACCAGTTTGCTACTGTGGAATTTTTTTTAAACCTTTATTGTCTTCTAGTTTGATGTCACCTCACATTTTAAGGTTAAGGCCATTGGATCCTGTGAGCAGAGATCAGGGGGAGGGGCTTGGCTGTGCATGTCAATAGAAACCAGCTTCCCATAGAAATGCACACAAAGAATAGGAGAAACCAAGACTTCTGGTGGAGTACCCCAGAAGAGGGGGTTCAGGGTCGCTCTGTGCAAGACCATTGCACAGAGCAGGTAAGTATAAGATGTTTGCTATATTTAGAAAAAAAAAGCCTTTACAACTGCTTTAAAAGTTCAGTTGTTAGGTGGAGGTGGAGGTGGTGCCTAGAAATATTGCCATTTTTAATCCTTTATTGTCTTCTACTTTGATGTCACCTCACATTTCTCAAAAAAGAAAAAAACAAGCAGTTCTAGGTTTATATGGGTTTTAGGGTTCCAATAATTAAACAAATCTGTTTTTTTTTTTAAACGCATATCTGTGCTGCAATTGTTCTTTATCTATTTAAATTTCAGAAATTAATAAAATACTAACACAAGCTTTATTTGTAATCTCTTTTACAGGCATTTCCTCATCAACCACTTCTACAACAACCACAGCAAAACCAGACACTCCAGCGCCAGGTAAACAAGTTTGCTGCTGCAGATTTTTTTAAAAACCTTTATTGTCTTCTAGTTTGATGTCACCTTAAATTTTAAAGTTAAGGCCATTGGTTCCTATGAGCACAGAGCAGGGGGTGGGGCTGGGCTGTGCATGTCAATAGCAAGCAGCTTCCTATAGAAATGCTATTGAAGCACACAAAGAATTGGAGGAGCCACGAGTTCTGGTGGAGTACTCCGGAAGAGGGGGTTCAGGGTCACTCTGTGCAGGACCATTGCACAGAGCAGGTAGGTATAAGATGTTTGCTATATTTAGAAAAAAAAAGCTTTTACAACTGCTTTAAAAGTTCAGTTGTTAAGTGGAGGTGGAGGTGGTGCCTAGAAATATTGCCATTTTTAATCCTTTATTGTCTTCTACTTTGATGTCACCTCACATTTCTCAAAAAAGAAAAAACAAGCAGTTCTAGGTTTATATGGGTTTTAGGGTTCCAATAATTAAACAAATCTGGTTTGGATTTTTTTTTTAAAACACGTATCTGTGCTGCAATTGTTCTTTATCTATTTAAATTTCAGAAATTAATAAAATACTAACACAAGCTTTATTTGTAATCTCTTTTACAGGCATTTCCTCATCAATCGCTTCTTCAACAACCACAGCAAAACCAGACACTCCAGTGCCAGGTAAACCAGTTTGCTACTGTGGATATTTTTTTAAACCTTTATTGTCTTCTAGTTTGATGTCACCTCAAATTTTAAAGTTAGGGCCATTGGCTCCTATGAGCACAGAGCAGGGGGTGGGGCTGGGCTGTGCATGTCAATAGCAAGCAGCTTCCTATAGAAATGCTATTGAAGCACACAAAGAATAGGAGGAGCCGAGAGTTTTGGTGGAGTACCCCGGAAGAGGGGATTCAGGGTCGCTCTGTGCAAGACCATTGCATAGAGCAGGTAAGTATAACATGTTGGCTATTTTAGAAAAAACAAGCCTTTACAACTGCTTTAAAAGTTCAGTTGTTAGGTGGAGGTGGTGCTAGAAATAATGCATTTTTTAATCCTTTATTATCTTCTAATTTGATGTCACTTCAAATCTCCCAAAAAAGAAAAATCAAGCAGTTCTAGGTTGATATGGGTTTTAGCGTCCCAATAATTAACCACTTTCAGACTGGACCAATTTACTGGCTTAAGACCAGACCACTTTTTGCGATTCGGCACAGCATCGCTTTAACTGTCAATTGCATGGCCATGCGACGTGGCTCCCAAACAAAATTGACGTCCTTTTTTTCCCCACAAATAGGGCTTCCGTTTGGTGGTATTTGATCACCCATGCTGTTTATATTTTTTGCGCTATAAACAAAAATAAAGTGACAATTTTGAAAAAAAAAAAGCATTCATTTTTACTTTTTGCTATAATAAATATGCCCCAAAAATATATAAAAAAAATGTTTTCCTCAGTTTAGGCCGATACGTATTCTTCTACATATTTTGGGTGAAGGAAATCACAATAGGCGATTATTGATTGGTTTGCGCAAAATTTATAGCGTTTCGAAAATAGGGGATAGTTTTATGGCATTTTTATTAATAATCTTTTTTACTAGTAATGGTGGTGATCAGCGATTTTTATTGTGACTGCGACATTATGGTAGACACATCGGACATTTTTGACACATTTTTGGGACCATTGTCAATTATACAGCAATCAGTGATATACAAATGCACTGATTCCTGTGTAAATTACACTGGCAGTGAAGGGGTTAACCAGGGGGTGGCAGTGTAGGAGTAAAGTGTTTCCTAGGGGCGTGTTACTAACCGTGGGGGGCTGGGCTATGTCTTAGTGAACACTGATCTCTGCTCCAATCACATGAAGCAGAGATTAGTGTCACTTGTTGCTAGGGAGAACGGGGAGATGCTGTTTACATCGGCATCTCCCCGTTCAGCCTCCCCATGAGACGATTGTGGGTATCCCCATGGCGATCGAGTCCACGGTACTCGCGACCGGACTCACGGGTGTACCGACCGGCATGCACGCACTTGCGGCGGCATGCACACGATGGCAGGGCAGCAAATACAAATGGACATACCTGTACGCCAATTTGCCTGCCCATGCCATTCTGCTGACGTACATCATCGTGCGCTGGTCGGGAAGTGGTTGAACAAATCTGGTTTGTTTTTGTTTTTTTAAACATGCATCTGTGCTGCAATTGTTCTTTATATATTTGAAATTTCAGAAATTAATGCAATACTAACACAGGCTTTATTTGTAATCTCTTTTACAGGCATTTCCTCATCAACCGCTTCTTCAACAACAACCACAGCAAAACCAGACACTCCAGCACCAGGTAAACCAGTTTGCTACTGTGGAATTTTTTTAAACCTTTATTGTCTTCTAGTTTGATGTCACCTCAAATTTTAAGGTTAAGCCCATTGGATCCTGTGAGCAGAGATCAGGGGGAGGGGCTTGGCTGTGCATGTCAATAGCAAGCAGCTTCCCATAGAAATGCACACAAAGAATAGGAGGAGCCAAGAGTTCTGGTGGAGTACCCCGGAAGACGGGGTGCAGGGTCGCTCTGTGCAAGACCATTGCATAGAGCAGGTAAGTATAACATGTTTGCTATTTTAGAAAAAAAAAAGCCTTTACAACTGCTTTAAAAGTTCAGTTGTTAGGTGGAGGTGGAGGTGGTGCCTAGAAATAATGCATTTTTTAATCCTTTATTGTCTTCTACTTTGATGTCACCTCACATTTCTCAAAAAAAGAAAAATCAAGCAGTTCTAGTTTTATATGGATTTTAGGGTTCCAGTAATTAAACAAATCTGGTTTGGGTTCTTTTTTAAACATGTATCTGTGCTGCAATTGTTTTTTATCTATTTGAAATTTTTAGAAATTACTAAAATACTAACACAGGCTTTATTTATAATCTTTTTTTACAGGCATTTCCTCATCAACCACTTCTACAACAACCACAGCAAAACCAGACACTCCAGCGCCAGGTAAACCAGTTTGCTCCTGTGGAAATTTTTTTAAACCTTTATTGTCTTCTAGTTTGATGTCACCTCAAATTTTAAAATTAAGGCCTTTGTCTCCTTTGAGCACAGAGACGGGGAGATGCTGTTTACATCGGCATCTCCCCGTTCAGCCTCCCCATGAGACGATTGCGGGTATCCCCATGGCGATCGAGTCCACGGTACCCGCGACCGGACTCACGGGTGTACCGACCGGCATGCACGCACCGGCGGCGGCATGCACACAATGGCAGGGCGGCAAATACAAATGGACATACCTGTACGCCAATTTGCCTGCCCATGCCATTCTGCCGACGTACATCATCGTGCGCTGGTCGGGAAGTGGTTAAACAAATCTGGTTTGTTTTTGTTTTTTTAAACATGCATCTGTGCTGCAATTGTTCTTTATATATTTGAAATTTCAGAAATTAATGCAATACTAACACAGGCTTTATTTGTAATCTCTTTTACAGGCATTTCCTCATCAACCGCTTCTTCAACAACAACCACAGCAAAACCAGACACTCCAGCGCCAGGTAAACCAGTTTGCTACTGTGGAATTTTTTTTAAACCTTTATTGTCTTCTAGTTTGATGTCACCTCAAATTTTAAGGTTAAGCCCATTGGATCCTGTGAGCAGAGATCAGGGGGAGGGGCTTGGCTGTGCATGTCAATAGCAAGCAGCTTCCCATAGAAATGCACACAAAGAATAGGAGGAGCCAAGAGTTCTGGTGGAGTACCCCGGAAGACGGGGTTCAGGGTCGCTCTGTGCAAGACCATTGCATAGAGCAGGTAAGTATAACATGTTTGCTATTTTAGAAAAAAAAAAGCCTTTACAACTGCTTTAAAAGTTCAGTTGTTAGGTGGAGGTGGAGGTGGTGCCTAGAAATAATGCATTTTTTAATACTTTATTGTCTTCTACTTTGATGTCACCTCACTTTTCTCAAAAAAAGAAAAATCAAGCAGTTCTAGTTTTATATGGATTTTAGGGTTCCAGTAATTAAACAAATCTGGTTTTTGTTCTTTTTTAAACATGTATCTGTGCTGCAATTGTTTTTTATCTATTTGAAATTTTTAGAAATTAATAAAATACTAACACATGCTTTATTTATAATCTTTTTTACAGGCATTTCCTCATCAACCACTTCTACAACAACCACAGCAAAACCAGACACTCCAGCCCCAGGTAAACCAGTTTGCTCCTGTGGAATTTTTTTTAAACCTTTATTGTCTTCTAGTTTGATGTCACCTCAAATTTTAAAATTAAGGCCTTTGTCTCCTTTGAGCACAGAGACGGGGAGATGCTGTTTACATCGGCATCTCCCCGTTCAGCCTCCCCATGAGACGATTGCGGGTATCCCCATGGCGATCGAGTCCACGGTACCCGCGACCGGACTCACGGGTGTACCGACCGGCATGCACGCACCGGCGGCGGCATGCACACAATGGCAGGGCGGCAAATACAAATGGACATACCTGTACGCCAATTTGCCTGCCCATGCCATTCTGCCGACGTACATCATCGTGCGCTGGTCGGGAAGTGGTTAAACAAATCTGGTTTGTTTTTGTTTTTTTAAACATGCATCTGTGCTGCAATTGTTCTTTATATATTTGAAATTTCAGAAATTAATGCAATACTAACACAGGCTTTATTTGTAATCTCTTTTACAGGCATTTCCTCATCAACCGCTTCTTCAACAACAACCACAGCAAAACCAGACACTCCAGCGCCAGGTAAACCAGTTTGCTACTGTGGAATTTTTTTTAAACCTTTATTGTCTTCTAGTTTGATGTCACCTCAAATTTTAAGGTTAAGCCCATTGGATCCTGTGAGCAGAGATCAGGGGGAGGGGCTTGGCTGTGCATGTCAATAGCAAGCAGCTTCCCATAGAAATGCACACAAAGAATAGGAGGAGCCAAGAGTTCTGGTGGAGTACCCCGGAAGACGGGGTTCAGGGTCGCTCTGTGCAAGACCATTGCATAGAGCAGGTAAGTATAACATGTTTGCTATTTTAGAAAAAAAAAAGCCTTTACAACTGCTTTAAAAGTTCAGTTGTTAGGTGGAGGTGGAGGTGGTGCCTAGAAATAATGCATTTTTTAATACTTTATTGTCTTCTACTTTGATGTCACCTCACTTTTCTCAAAAAAAGAAAAATCAAGCAGTTCTAGTTTTATATGGATTTTAGGGTTCCAGTAATTAAACAAATCTGGTTTTTGTTCTTTTTTAAACATGTATCTGTGCTGCAATTGTTTTTTATCTATTTGAAATTTTTAGAAATTAATAAAATACTAACACATGCTTTATTTATAATCTTTTTTACAGGCATTTCCTCATCAACCACTTCTACAACAACCACAGCAAAACCAGACACTCCAGCACCAGGTAAACCAGTTTGCTACTGTGGAATTTTTTTAAACCTTTATTGTCTTCTAGTTTGATGTCACCTCAAATTTTAAGGTTAAGCCCATTGGATCCTGTGAGCAGAGATCAGGGGGAGGGGCTTGGCTGTGCATGTCAATAGCAAGCAGCTTCCCATAGAAATGCACACAAAGAATAGGAGGAGCCAAGAGTTCTGGTGGAGTACCCCGGAAGACGGGGTGCAGGGTCGCTCTGTGCAAGACCATTGCATAGAGCAGGTAAGTATAACATGTTTGCTATTTTAGAAAAAAAAAAGCCTTTACAACTGCTTTAAAAGTTCAGTTGTTAGGTGGAGGTGGAGGTGGTGCCTAGAAATAATGCATTTTTTAATCCTTTATTGTCTTCTACTTTGATGTCACCTCACATTTCTCAAAAAAAGAAAAATCAAGCAGTTCTAGTTTTATATGGATTTTAGGGTTCCAGTAATTAAACAAATCTGGTTTGGGTTCTTTTTTAAACATGTATCTGTGCTGCAATTGTTTTTTATCTATTTGAAATTTTTAGAAATTACTAAAATACTAACACAGGCTTTATTTATAATCTTTTTTTACAGGCATTTCCTCATCAACCACTTCTACAACAACCACAGCAAAACCAGACACTCCAGCGCCAGGTAAACCAGTTTGCTCCTGTGGAAATTTTTTTAAACCTTTATTGTCTTCTAGTTTGATGTCACCTCAAATTTTAAAATTAAGGCCTTTGTCTCCTTTGAGCACAGAGACGGGGAGATGCTGTTTACATCGGCATCTCCCCGTTCAGCCTCCCCATGAGACGATTGCGGGTATCCCCATGGCGATCGAGTCCACGGTACCCGCGACCGGACTCACGGGTGTACCGACCGGCATGCACGCACCGGCGGCGGCATGCACACAATGGCAGGGCGGCAAATACAAATGGACATACCTGTACGCCAATTTGCCTGCCCATGCCATTCTGCCGACGTACATCATCGTGCGCTGGTCGGGAAGTGGTTAAACAAATCTGGTTTGTTTTTGTTTTTTTAAACATGCATCTGTGCTGCAATTGTTCTTTATATATTTGAAATTTCAGAAATTAATGCAATACTAACACAGGCTTTATTTGTAATCTCTTTTACAGGCATTTCCTCATCAACCGCTTCTTCAACAACAACCACAGCAAAACCAGACACTCCAGCGCCAGGTAAACCAGTTTGCTACTGTGGAATTTTTTTTAAACCTTTATTGTCTTCTAGTTTGATGTCACCTCAAATTTTAAGGTTAAGCCCATTGGATCCTGTGAGCAGAGATCAGGGGGAGGGGCTTGGCTGTGCATGTCAATAGCAAGCAGCTTCCCATAGAAATGCACACAAAGAATAGGAGGAGCCAAGAGTTCTGGTGGAGTACCCCGGAAGACGGGGTTCAGGGTCGCTCTGTGCAAGACCATTGCATAGAGCAGGTAAGTATAACATGTTTGCTATTTTAGAAAAAAAAAAGCCTTTACAACTGCTTTAAAAGTTCAGTTGTTAGGTGGAGGTGGAGGTGGTGCCTAGAAATAATGCATTTTTTAATACTTTATTGTCTTCTACTTTGATGTCACCTCACTTTTCTCAAAAAAAGAAAAATCAAGCAGTTCTAGTTTTATATGGATTTTAGGGTTCCAGTAATTAAACAAATCTGGTTTTTGTTCTTTTTTAAACATGTATCTGTGCTGCAATTGTTTTTTATCTATTTGAAATTTTTAGAAATTAATAAAATACTAACACATGCTTTATTTATAATCTTTTTTACAGGCATTTCCTCATCAACCACTTCTACAACAACCACAGCAAAACCAGACACTCCAGCCCCAGGTAAACCAGTTTGCTCCTGTGGAATTTTTTTTAAACCTTTATTGTCTTCTAGTTTGATGTCACCTCAAATTTTAAAATTAAGGCCTTTGTCTCCTTTGAGCACAGAGACGGGGAGATGCTGTTTACATCGGCATCTCCCCGTTCAGCCTCCCCATGAGACGATTGCGGGTATCCCCATGGCGATCGAGTCCACGGTACCCGCGACCGGACTCACGGGTGTACCGACCGGCATGCACGCACCGGCGGCGGCATGCACACAATGGCAGGGCGGCAAATACAAATGGACATACCTGTACGCCAATTTGCCTGCCCATGCCATTCTGCCGACGTACATCATCGTGCGCTGGTCGGGAAGTGGTTAAACAAATCTGGTTTGTTTTTGTTTTTTTAAACATGCATCTGTGCTGCAATTGTTCTTTATATATTTGAAATTTCAGAAATTAATGCAATACTAACACAGGCTTTATTTGTAATCTCTTTTACAGGCATTTCCTCATCAACCGCTTCTTCAACAACAACCACAGCAAAACCAGACACTCCAGCGCCAGGTAAACCAGTTTGCTACTGTGGAATTTTTTTTAAACCTTTATTGTCTTCTAGTTTGATGTCACCTCAAATTTTAAGGTTAAGCCCATTGGATCCTGTGAGCAGAGATCAGGGGGAGGGGCTTGGCTGTGCATGTCAATAGCAAGCAGCTTCCCATAGAAATGCACACAAAGAATAGGAGGAGCCAAGAGTTCTGGTGGAGTACCCCGGAAGACGGGGTTCAGGGTCGCTCTGTGCAAGACCATTGCATAGAGCAGGTAAGTATAACATGTTTGCTATTTTAGAAAAAAAAAAGCCTTTACAACTGCTTTAAAAGTTCAGTTGTTAGGTGGAGGTGGAGGTGGTGCCTAGAAATAATGCATTTTTTAATACTTTATTGTCTTCTACTTTGATGTCACCTCACTTTTCTCAAAAAAAGAAAAATCAAGCAGTTCTAGTTTTATATGGATTTTAGGGTTCCAGTAATTAAACAAATCTGGTTTTTGTTCTTTTTTAAACATGTATCTGTGCTGCAATTGTTTTTTATCTATTTGAAATTTTTAGAAATTAATAAAATACTAACACATGCTTTATTTATAATCTTTTTTACAGGCATTTCCTCATCAACCACTTCTACAACAACCACAGCAAAACCAGACACTCCAGCCCCAGGTAAACCAGTTTGCTCCTGTGGAATTTTTTTTAAACCTTTATTGTCTTCTAGTTTGATGTCACCTCAAATTTTAAAATTAAGGCCTTTGTCTCCTTTGAGCACAGAGACGGGGAGATGCTGTTTACATCGGCATCTCCCCGTTCAGCCTCCCCATAAGACGATTGCGGGTATCCCCATGGCGATCGAGTCCACGGTACCCGCGACCGGACTCACGGGTGTACCAACCGGCATGCATGCACCGGCGGCGGCATGCACACAATGGCAGGGCAGCAAATACAAATGGACATACCTGTACGCCAATTTGCCTGCCCATGCCATTCTGCCGACGTACATCATCGTGCACTGGTCGGGAAGTGGTTAAACAAATCTGGTTTGTTTTTGTTTTTTTAAACATGCATCTGTGCTGCAATTGTTCTTTATCTATTTGAAATTTCAGAAATTAATGCAATACTAACACAGGCTTTATTTGTAATCTCTTTTACAGGCATTTCCTCATCAACCGCTTCTTCAACAACAACCACAGCAAAACCAGACACTCCAGCGCCAGGTAAACCAGTTTGCTACTGTGGAATTTTTTTTAAACCTTTATTGTCTTCTAGTTTGATGTCACCTCAAATTTTAAGGTTAAGCCCATTGGATCCTGTGAGCAGAGATCAGGGGGAGGGGCTTGGCTGTGCATGTCAATAGCAAGCAGCTTCCCATAGAAATGCACACAAAGAATAGGAGGAGCCAAGAGTTCTGGTGGAGTACCCCGGAAGACGGAGTTCAGGGTCGCTCTGTGCAAGACCATTGCATAGAGCAGGTAAGTATAACATGTTTGCTATTTTAGAAAAAAAAAGCCTTTACAACTGCTTTAAAAGTTCAGTTGTTAGGTGGAGGTGGAGGTGGTGCCTAGAAATAATGCATTTTTTAATCGTTTATTGTCTTCTACTTTGATGTCACCTCACATTTCTCAAAAAAAGAAAAATCAAGCAGTTCTAGTTTTATATGGATTTTAGGGTTCCAGTAATTAAACAAATCTGTTTTTTGTTCTTTTTTAAACATGTATCTGTGCTGCAATTGTTTTTTATCTATTTGAAATTTTTAGAAATTAATAAAATACTAACACAGGCTTTATTTATAATCTTTTTTACAGGCATTTCCTCATCAACCACTTCTACAGCAACCACAGCAAAACCAGCCACCCCAGCGCCAGGTAAACCAGTTTGTTCCTGTGGAATTTTTTTTAAACCTTTATTGTCTTCTAGTTTGATGTCACCTCAAATTTTAAAATTAAGGCCATTGGCTCCTTTGAGCACAGAGAAGGGGGTGGGGCTGGTTTGTGCATGTCAATAGCAGCTTCTCATAGAAATGCTATTGAAGCACACAAAGAATAAGAGGAGCCAAGAGTTCTGGTGGAGTACCCCGGAAGACGGGGTTCAGGGTCGCTCTGCGCAAGACCATTGCATAGAGCAGGTAAGTATAACATGTTTGCTATTTTAGAAAAAAAAGCCTTTACAACTGCTTTAAAAGTTCAGTTGTTAGGTGGAGGTGGTGCCGAGAAATAATGCATTTTTTAATCCTTTATTGTCTTCTACTTTGATGTCACCTCACATTTCTCAAAAAAGAAAAATCAATCAGTTCTAGTTTTATATGGATTTTAGGGTTCAAGTAATTAAACAAATCTGGTTTGGATTTTTTTTAAACGTGTATCTGTGCTGCAAATGTTTTTTATCTATTTGAAATTTCAGAAATGAATACAATACTAACACAGGCTTTATTTATAATCTCTTTTACAGGCATTTCCTCATCAACCACTTCTACAACAATCTCAGAAAAACCACACACTCCAGCGCCAGGTAAAACAGTTTGCTACCTTGTGATTTTTTTTAAACCTTTATTGTCTTCTAGTTTGATGTCACTTCAAATTTTAAAGTTAAGCCCATTGGCTCCTGTGAGCCGAGATCAGGGGGTGGGGCTGGGCTGTGCATGTTAATAGCAATCAGCTTCCTATAGAAATGCTATTGAAGCACACAAAGAATAAGAGGAGCCAAGAGTTCTGGTGGGGTACCCCAGAAGAGGAGGTTCAGGGTCGTTGTTAGGTGGAGGTGGAGGTGGATTGGCTTCCCTGAAGAAATTAGCATTCTGGAATCATCTAAAGGTGCATAGAGTAGGACATAGCTAGACAGATTGAGGTAGAGAGCTCCAGAGGATT
The DNA here is from genome assembly GCF_037356315.1 of Lithobates pipiens. Taxonomy (NCBI): domain Eukaryota; kingdom Metazoa; phylum Chordata; class Amphibia; order Anura; family Ranidae; genus Lithobates; species Lithobates pipiens. The sequence continues at coordinate 353,624,063 of NW_027507758.1, read as the reverse complement.
GGAGAGGCTCTAGAGAGGTCCTGAAGGTGAACATTGGAGGAGGAAACAAGGGAGTTAGAGAGCAGGAGGTCCTGAGAGTTTCACTTATGACTGACACCCAGAATTTTATTTTAATATTCATCCTATAAAATGTAATATTTGAAGGACCTTTCAATATTTCACCAATCTATTCAGTCTAACCTGGGTACGACCATGTTCCACTACATAAGCTGGCTGCTTAATCTGCTCTGTGAAATGTTCTTGCTAGTGAACCTGTCATCAATATATCTGGACCATTGTTCTATAAAATGTTAGGCTTTACTTGAATATAATGCATAGGGCCTAATAAATAAGGTATACATAACCTTTCTAAAGGCAGGAACCTAAGAAGCCTGACCTAGTCACTTTACTGTTATGTCAGGTTTTATTCTATTTTTGTTTCTGCATGAGTTTAAAAAAGCCTTCATAATGTGCATAATGATAATAATGTATGATTTTCTCTCCTGCATGTTGTTAATTTTGTTTAGAAAAATAATTGTCATCAAATCAGTATTATTACAACGTATAACTATAATCTGAATACATAGAATTGTCCCTGGTAGACACTTTTGTATGTGCAGCTAATGTGAACTGATGGAATAAATCAAAAACATACTATACTTTTGATGATCTACAATATTATTCTTATTGAAACTTATTTATTTGTCACAAACAGTTCCTGTTAGCAACATCACAGCAACATTTTTTTGATAACAATAACACTATTCTTACCATTCTAAATTAAATGCATGTATAGACAATTGTATTAATGTATTTTCATTTCATTTAATTTATGTAATTGTTTTGGATAGAATAGACAAGGGTTAAGACCCCTGGCTGTTTATTTTTTGATGCCTGTGTCTAATTTGGAAGACTCCTGTGACCTCCTGTCCTGGATAAGAAGGCAATCTCAAAAGGGGAATTCTCATGTCAGACCCTCACATTTTGCTCTGGTGACAACTGTAAAATTGATTTGGTCACAATGGTCACCCTGAAAAATAGAGGGGTAATTCACCCTAACAGGTACACAGAGATAAAAAAAAAAACTGACATGAATTCCAACCCTTTCCCAATCTATCCAAAACTAGAAAAAGTTTTAGTTTTACAAACATTTTATTTTTGTGTACAGACACTCCATATATTACTGAATCTCTCATGTTAAGACTGACAACTGACACTCATTTACCAAGCCCCCAGACTTTTTCTTTGCAGTCCACTATTGTTGATATTGTTCATTCAATCAAGATACAATACATGTTGTTTTCAGCCATGCTTGTTAATTATCAATATGCCTGAATCATATTGCATACTTGTGTTTTAATTTCAGAATTCAGTGATACTTTCACATTGTGCATACTGTAGTTCAATTCAAAAATTGTCATTTGCTGTGTTTTGGCATTTTCCCTTTGTATGTTTTATGTGTGTCTAATTTATGATGATGAAGATAATGGAGTTGATTAATTAAAGGCAAAATGAGCAGAAGCTCTGCTGACTTCCATCATGCAATCATGTGCATGCAAAAAAAAAGTTTTTCTCCTTGCATGTGATTGGGCATACTTTACAAAGTGAAGCTTCTCCTCATTTACTGAGCTCTGAAGCAAATGCAATCACCAAGTGCACAGTCTATTTGTCTTTAGTAAATCAACACCATTGACTGGTTAATTGATGGCTAGTTCTAAAGCAATGCATTTAGAAGTCAATAATGCACTAAATATCAACCTTCTAATATTGCACAGTGCCCTAACACTACAATTCAATGAATATATCCCTATATATATATATATATATATATATATATATATATATAATTATATATACAAATATATATAACTTTCACCATAAAAACAGATCCTTCAGTGATGTGGAAGTGATGTTTTGACGTAGCTTCTGCCCTGCAATGGTATGGAGACAGGTGGGGGCCATTTTACCCTCACTCGTCTCCATACCCAGGAAGGAGAAGCATCCGATCGCCTCCGGCGCTACTGACGGCTCCGGTAAGCGGCTGAGGGCACCGGAGCACAGCAGGAGAGGGGCCACTGATAAAAGTGATCTTGCGGCAAATCCACCACAGAGAGCACTAATATCGGAAACCGGACTACTCCCTGAAGAAGAGGATACTGTGATTATGGCAGCTAGCTGCTGCCGTAACAACAATATTCCTCTTCAAAGTGAGGATGTATATTGCCGTGTGGTGGTCCAGAAGTGGTTAAAGGGTAACTCCACTTTTATGTGAAAAAAAATTAGCAAATAAAAAAATAATATAGCGTGTACAATTGTAACACAAGTTATTAAAAATTACCTTTCTATTTCAATCAGCAGAGCTGTAATTTTCTGTAAAATGCAATGCAATATGGCTATCTGTAGGCCTTCTGTACACAGATGGTATGCACAACGCCCCCCAGAAATGTCATTTCCTGCTTGTGTAATTGGCTCACTGCTTTTCCCAGCAGTCAGCACTAAGATGAAAACCAGATTTTGAGCATCCCCTGCAATTAAAATATCATATGTGGTGAGATACTCTGAAATGGAAATCACATCTAAAGGGATGCAGACCCTGCAAATTTCCTCATTAGAGCCCTGCAGGTGCAGCAGCTGATTGATAACTATAAAACCATTCCCATACAGATTCCCTCTGCAGAGAGATACAAACAAACAAACAGCTATTTCTTCAGAATAACAAAAGGTAGATATCTGCAACAAAGTTTGTTAAAATCCCTGCAATGTACACAGATCACCTAGAGAAGATTTTTTTTTCTCAACACACGTTAGGCTGGGTTCACATGGTTGCAATGTCAGACATTGTACTGTATGTGATTTGCACCGCACTGCTGCGCAAATCACTTGCGATGCAAATTCAGCCGTGCAGATTGTATGGCTGAATTTGCATCACATTTGGACCCTTTTTTTTGGTCCACACCAGAATGAGATCACATGGGTATTCCTGTCCTAATAGACAGTTTGCGCTGCGAAATGCGAACTGATCTGGTGGTGTCATTAACTTTGTATTGACACCCGCAGCGGTTTGCATAGGGCAGTGTGAACTGCCTGCGAGTTGTATGCGATGTTGGAACCCATACTGTGTTTAAATACGAATTTAAAAAACAAAAACGAATCGGAAATCATGTTTAAGTAGTTTAAGTATAAAACAAACGTTACATCTGTTTGGGTGCTATTACTAAGTGCATTTAATTGGTTTTGTAATTGTATTTTTAAGTAATTAGTGCATACAGAAATGTGTTCATTTAAAGGCCATGATAAAAGCAAGGAATAAATATCCTAAGAAATTTGAGGTTAAATCAAAATTATTCCTTGTTCATGTGTATATTGACCAAGGTTAATGCCTCTTGTGTAAGCTAACCATCAATTAATCTTATATAATTTTACAGAAATGTATTTTTTCTCTTGTATACCACTTAAATTATGTATGTTCCTGAAAATGTGAAAAATTTGTTTATCAATCAACATCCAACTATTTTGTGAATAAAACACATTTAACAACTTAATTGTTGCTTAATTTTTATATATTTGTTTGTTTTACATTATTAGTACTTCAATATACCAATTGCTTTCGACAAGGTAGATGTAGAATGCATAACATGTTCTGTTGGTATGGCATGGAAAGATATTAGCCTTAGCATAAGGTCTTCAGTGATTGTTTACATCCTTTATGCAAAAGTCCACAGTAGTCTGTTATAGACTTCTATAAGATTGTCTCCCTATTGTATTTGGGCTAATACTAAATGGAGCACCATAAAAAAAAACTTATGCAAAGAAACATAGCAGGTGCAGCTAGTACTGAAAGTTTTTTTGCATGATCTCAGAATAGATAGATAGATAGATAGATAGATAGATAGATAGATAGATAGATAGATAGATAGATAGATAGATACATAAATAGATAGATATTTTGAATGCATACCGAGATAAAAAATATATTTTATAGATAAATTACATTCTTGATTTACTGCCACAGCTTCAAGTACCACAAGTTCTTTAGGGACCACCACATCAAAGCACACGGCTGGTATTACTTCAGAAGGTTCAACAATCTCAGTGCCTACTGGTACCAGATCAACTTATTCAGTGACCACAACTCTTTCTTCAACATCCACAACTGGCTCAACATCAACAGGCACAACTTTGACTAGTACTTCAAGCACCACACCTTTAGGAACAAAAACTACTACTCCAGGGACCACCACTTCAAAGCAAACAGCTGGTATTATTTCAGGAAGTACAACCACTTCAAAGCCTACCAGTACATCAGGATCAACATCATCTCCAGGGACTACAACAGTCCTTACTTCAACTTCCACAACTGGTTCAACTGTAGGCACCATTTTCACTAGTACTTCAAGCACCACACCTTTAGGAACAAAAACTACTACTCCAGGGACCACCACTTCAAAGCAAACAGATGGTATTGTTTCAGGAAGTACAACCACTTCAAAGCCTACCAGTACATCGGGATCAACATCATCTCCGGGGACTGCAACGGTCCTTACTTCAACTTCCACAGCTGGCTCAACAGTAGGTACAATTGTCACTAGTACGTCAAGCACCACACCTTTGGGAACAAAAACTACTACTCTAGGGACCACCACTTCAAAGCAAACAGCTGGTATTATTTCAGGAAGCACAACCACTTCAAAGCCTACCAGTACATCGGGATCAACATCATCTACGGGGACTGCAACGGTCCTTACTTCAACTTCCACAATTGGCTCAACAGCAGGTACAATTGTCACTAGTACTTCAAGCACCACACCTTTGGGAACAAAAACTACTACTCTAGGGACCACCACTTCAAAGCAAACAGCTGGTATTATTTCAGGAAGTACAACCACTTCAAAGCCTTCCAGTACATCGGGATCAACATCATCTCTGGGGACTGCAACGGTCCTTACTTCAACTTCCACAACTGGCTCAACAGCAGGTACAATTGCCACTAGTACTTCAAGCACCACACCTTTGGGAACAAAAACTACTACTCTAGGGACCACCACTTCAAAGCAAACAGCTGGTATTATTTCAGGAAGTACAACCACTTCAAAGCCTACCAGTACATCAGGATCAACATCATCTCCAGGGACTTCAACAGTCCTTACTTCAACTTCCACAACTGGTTCAACAGCAGGTACCATTGTCACTAGTACTTCAAGCACCACACCTTTGGGAACAAAAACGACTACTCTAGGGACCACCACTTCAAAGCAAACAACTGGTGTTATTTCAGGAATTACAACAATTTCAAACCCTACCAGTACATCAGGATCAACATCATCTTCCGGGACTGCAACAGTCCATACTTCAACTTCCACTAGTGGTTCAACAGGAGGTACCATTTTTACTGGTACTTCAAGCACCACACCTTTAGGAACAAAAACTACTACTCCAGGGACCACCACTTCAAAGCAAACAGCTGGTATTATTTCAGGAAGTACAACCACTTCAAAGCCTACCAGTACATCGGGATCAACATCATCTCCGGGGACTGCAACGGTCCTTACTTCAACTTCTACAACTGGCTCAACAGCAGGTACAATTGTCACTAGTACGTCAAGCACCACACCTTTGGGACCAAAAACTACTACTCTAGGGACCACCACTTCAAAGCAAACAGCTGGTATTATTTCAGGAAGTACAACCATTTCAAAGCCTACCAGTACATCAGGATCAACATCATCTTCAGGGACTGCAACAGCCTTTGCTTCAACTTCCACAACTGTATCAACAGCAGGCACAATTTTAACTGGTACTGCAAGCACCACATCTTTGGGAACAAAAACTACAACATCAGGCACCACCACTTCTAAGTCAACAGCTGGTATTACTTCAGAGAAATCAACTATCTCTGTGCCCATGCCTTCTTCAACATCAACAACTGGTTCTACAATAGAAACTGTGACCAGTACAACTACCACACAAATCACACCTGGGCTTTCAGCCAGTAGTACAATTTCTCCAGCATCTACCACAACATTAGGCCATACTGAAACCATAGGTATCACCTCTTCTGCGCCAACGGTTCACTCTGAGGCCACTCCTTTACAAACATCAACTTCTACCACATCTGTGTTAACTGCTACAACTACTATTCCAACTCCTACAGGTATGTCTAATTCAACATTAATATGTAAAACATTAGTTAAAAAATAACCTGAGGTCATATCAAGAAAAACACACCTTCACATGCAAAAATCTCTTTAGTGGTATAAATAACATCTTTTATCAAAAATAATTATTTGTATGCTTTATATTTTCACTTTATTTTTTCACATACTTTCTTCCTCCCTCTTTCTTAGTACAGGGGTTATGTCTGAGGGAGGGTAGTGAATGATGTATAGGATAGCAGGGAAAGACACTGTCAATCAAAACATGACAGGGGGAGTGGCAGTAACAGAGCTGGAAGTCAATTCAAATGTAATTCTACTGTATAAATCATTACTTACTCTTAATGGGAGACTGGTTGAAAATTGGATCCAGCAGGTGCCAAGATTAGTGCTTAAAATGAAGTTCCACCCAAAAGTGGAACTCCCCCCCCCCCCTCTGGTGCTACCACATTTGGCACCTTTCAAGGGGAAGGGGGGAACAGGTACCTGTTTTTGACTGGTACCCTTCCCCACTTAAGGGAGACAGCCCCGCAGTGCTCTCCCTTGGACATTCAGCCCAATTTCTCTGTGCCACCGATTAAAAGTCAGCAGTACAGTACAGTAATTGTAACCGCTGAATTTTATTAATTTTTCCCCAGGCAGAACACTGCTTTAATGAAATAAATATATATATATATATATATATATATATATATATATATATATATATATATATATATATATAATGCAAGTAGTACCGATGTGCTTTTCTCTGGTCTTACATCATCTACATCTCTATATAAAATTGTTACACAAACAAGTGATAAGCTGAACCCTTTCATATATAGTGGTGTGGAGGGTGAGCATGTCATGTGTATGAAGCTTCTATTATTTACCTCAGCTAAGAGAAAGGACATACTGATAGATGTCGCAGAAACATTTTAAAGTCAGTAGACATGCACAGGGATCTAAGGAATCTAACAAGTGGGCTCCAGGAATTAAATATGCTTATTTCTCCTGAGTGACTGCTGCAGAGTGTGCAGTAGGGGTCAATGGACCAGCAGCCAGCATCTTTCATTTAGTCATACCTCTACAACAGACTGTCATCACACAAGATGTGAGTATAAATGAGAAATAATACACTAGGGAAAGCTGCTGTCAATCAAGCACAACAGGGCTGAATGGTGGTTTGGCTGACTATGATGTGTGTGGTCATGGCATCTTGTAGCTCTAATCAGAAAGCTGAGAGACACAAATTGACCAGAATGCTACAGGAATTGATAGGAACCAGCAGGGTCACCAGGTATGTAAAGGGTTCTTTATTAAAAAGAGAATGTATTAAACAAATATATACTTTGATTAACAATGTTTGTTTTTTTTCTAAATCAGATAATTATGTTATAAGAAGTATAACAAACAACACTAAATTCTCAATTAAATACATTTTTATTTAACTATGGCATACTAATTAGAACACATTTTTACTTTCAAACATATGTAAAATATATTTTTCAGACGAAAAATGTTCGATGGGAGCTTTTTGTTGGAAATTCCGACCGTGTATAGGCAGGCTCCATCGGACATTTTCCATCGGAATTTCCACCACACAAAATTTGAGATCTGGCTCTCAAATTTTCCAAGAACAAAATCCGTTGTCGGAAATTCCAATCGTGTGTACACAATTCCGACGCACAAAGTTCCATGCATGCTCAGAATCAAGCAGGAGAACCGCACTGGCTATCAAATTAAATATACGTCACCACGTTCTTGAAGTTCACAATTTCCGACCAACTTTGTGTGACCGTGTGTATGCAAGACAAGTTTGAGCCAAAATCTGTCGGAAAAAAAAACATGGATTTTTTTGTCGGAATGTCCGATCAATGTCTGATTGTGTGTACGGGGCATTTGAAGGTCAAATCACTTGCATCCAGCTACTGCTAAATATGGCTCATGCCACAATTCAGCTATGCATTGTAGTTTTGTGTGAAGAAGCATGATATAGTTGCTATGCTGTTACTGACGTTGTGCAGCAAGGTATCAAATAAAAAAAATCACTTTTATAACTGGTTTCATTCATTTTAACAGGTTCAACTACAACCACAACTGCCACAACAACCACACCATTTGTGCCACCAGAATCAGGTAGATATTTTGACTTTATTTTTTATTTTATCTGAAATGATTGATTTAATGCTGTCCTGTGATTTTATTTTTTATTTTATCTGAAATGATTGAATTAATACTGTCTGTAAGTTATTTTGAGCTTTTGATTTATTGATTTCATCCTTTGTTTTGTTTTCTTCTATGTAGAAGCAACAAGAATTGTAAAAATAGTCTTAACTACATCAGCATGCATGTTGTGAAAACACTGCTTTATAAAGAGTCTATTTATAAATCTTTTTACACAAGAGTAACACAACTTTCACTCAAGATTCACACATTATTCTGATTGCATACAATTAGAAAAATGTGTGAAAGTTGTGGCAATCCTATAAAAAAAATTCTCAATAAACTCTTACAGTATGTATTTAAAGTCTCATTCATTCACTCATATTATCTGGATATCACTTTTTAGGGCAACTGCTCAGTAGAATGGTTTCCACTCATCATTGACATTGTGATATTTGATTGCAAATTGTTTTCAATGAAACATAATAAAAGCAAAATGGGGATAAATACAATACTGAATGTTATAATTACTTATATTAATTTATTAATTATAGTAATCAAACTACAATATGGTGAGCCTCTGAGCCCATTGTGTTCATTTTAAATAAACCTATACATATCAGGTCCTTATTTTTGTCTTATATTAAGGTTTGTGTGAAGTAAATGGTGATCCTCATTACTACACCTTTGATAAACAAGTTCACCACTTTATGGGCACTTGCACATACACATTGTCTAAACTCTGTGAAGATGATGGCAATCTGACTATTTTCAACGTGGAAGCTGCTAATGAGCACAGAGGAGGTAACACCAGGGTGTCCTACATCAAGTATGTGAATATAGATGTTCATGGGTACAGAATCACACTGGATCAAAAAAGAGTGGTCAAGGTCAGTGAAGCACAGTAATTTATAGTGGATAGTAATTGTAAATCTTTTACCATGGACCTTATTTTTTTTTAGCTTTTCTTCATCACATAAATCTTCATTAGTAACTATGACATATTTTTTGCCCCTGTCTGTGATAGTGACATTGCAGCTGATTTTTTTCTTAAATCATGCATTCTATACCTATCTGAGTATATAAACAATTTCCTTTCTTAAAAATAAATCCAGTGCCCTCTGACATATATTTCAAGTAGTGTGGCCTATAAAAAGAAAATTATAAAAATGTGTGTTTTTACAGGTGGATGGCAAAACAGTGACCTTGCCATATCATCTTGAACCTGGAATTGATATATTTATAAGCGGATCTAATGTTGTGGTGAAAACAGGCTTTGGGCTAATTGTGAAATTTGATGGTAACCACAGAGTACAGGTGACAATACCAGGTATCTACTCTGGCAAAGTTTGTGGACTTTGTGGAAACTTCAATGGAAATGCAGCTGATGACTTCTTAAACCCTGATGGTCAACTAGAATCAGATTCAACAAGTCTTGGTAACAGCTGGCAAGTGGACAATGACACAAGGTAAAATGTGTAAATGCTCTTTGTTATGTTCCGAATGCGGTACTTACCCATGTGTCTACTTTTAACACCACACCTTACACAATTTATATTACAGATGTAGCCCTGGAGTAGACATTCAGCCAAATTGTACTGATGATGAGAAAAACATTATTGTCAGCAACAGCTTCTGTGGACTGATAACGGACAAGAATGGACCATTTGGAGATTGCCACAATGTTATAGACCCAACTATTTACTTCAACAACTGTGTATATGACTTGTGTGAAACAACACTTAATCCAGACATTCTATGTAATAGTCTTGAAGCTTATGTGGAGATCTGCCAAGCCAGTGGAGTCACCATTAACCCTTGGAGGAATAACACTTTCTGCGGTAAATATGGTTCTTTCCTCAGTATTTAGAACAAAATTCTAAATATCAGTCCTTTAAGCTATCAACTTATTATTTATTATTGAAAGTCATCAGTATATTTTTAAAAGGAGGTATACTGTGTATTGTGTGATCACAAGCTGAAACAGTAAAATATCAGAAAGAGTAAATTGGGTTTCTGAGACTGCAAACATATTCATCACGCTACACTTCAATATGACATACTCATGTTCCAGACACATGAATACCTTGTGTAGTACATTTGTGAATATATTGGGATAGATAGATAGATAGATAGATAGATAGATAGATAGATAGATAGATAGATAGATAGATAGATAGATAGATATGATAGCTTAAATAGCAGTGTGTTATATATTTTATACAAGCTGTTAGTTGACAGTTTAATCTTAATTATTCATTTGTAATTTTGTCTTAGACAAAGGGTGATCCAAGTGATATTACAAAGTAAAAATTGCCTCTTTCATCCTCCACAGAAACAAAGTGTCCACCAAACAGTCATTATGAGCACTGTGGAACTGCATGTCCATCTACTTGTGTCAGTCCAGGAGCTCCAGCCACATGTTCTCTGCCCTGCACTGAGTCTTGTATCTGTGACCCTGGATACATCCTTTATGGAACAAAATGCGTTCCAGATGACAAGTGTGGATGTTGGGATGACGATGATAAGTACTATGATGTTGACGATGAATTCTGGACAGATGATACTTGCTCTACGAAGTGCACATGTCCTTCACCTGGAAGCGGATTAATATGTAACAGCGATTCATGTCCCAGTAACCAGTATTGTGGAATATCAAATGGTGTTCCTGGCTGTCATTTCTTCACCTATGGTATTTGTAGAGTTCATAATGATCCACATTATGATACATTTGACAGACTCAATCATGACTTCATGGGTCTGTGCACTTATACTCTTGCCAAACTCTGCAACAGTTCAACTTCTTCTCAACATTACTTCAACATTGAAGCAAAGAATGAACACCGTGGAGATCCCAAATTGTCTTTTGTAAAACATGTTCTCATTGAGGTTTATGGTCAGAAAGTCAAAATCGTGAAAAATGAGAAAGATCGTGTTTTGGTTAGTATGAACATTTGTTTGCTATATGATGTTTTTGAGAGGTATGTACTACTAATTCATTACTAACATTCTTACCTTATATTTAGGTCAATTCTATCTGGACCTCACTTCCTGTAAGTTTAGTAGGTGGAGCAGTGAGTGTGACTTGGACTGGAAAATATGTCAGTCTGCAGACAGATTTCAGGTTGACTGTCTCTTATGATGTAGACACCTTTGTAGAAGTAAAACTTCCTAGTAACTTCTCCAAACTGACCTGTGGAATGTGCGGTAACTTCAACAATCGCAAATCAGATGATTACATGATGCCAAATGGAGAACAAGCCAAGAACTCTGAACAACTTGGGCAGAGCTGGATAGTTGAGGATGATGATCCACTTTGTAATCTGGTTGATACACCTCCCCCTCCTCCTCCAACTTGTGCACCAGGAAAAGAGGAGTTGTACAAAACCGATGCATTCTGTGGTTTGCTGATAAGTAAAGATGGTCCTTTCCATGTTTGTAATTCTGTTATCAGTCCAGGAGGATTTGTTGACAGCTGTGTCTTTGACATGTGCGCTTTGAATGGAGATCTGAATGCTCTGTGTAGCTTGTTAGCAGCATATGCAGATGCTTGTCAGAAGGAAGGTATATCCATCAGCTGGAGAAATAATACTTTCTGTGGTAAGTATCTCTTGTTGCTTGTTTGGTATTATTGTCAGTTATTCTTTATATAGAATATACGTTTTGCATCAAGTCATATGATTTTTACTTAAGAATGGCAAAATATTACTGTTTATTTTCAGTCTCAAAATACATATCTGTCTGGAATATACCTTTATCTTTAGAAAATTGTATTTTGTACTACACTAATACAATCCACCCCATTAACCACTTTCTGCCCGCCATATAGCAAAATGACATTGGCAAAGTGGTTGCAATATACTGACCGGACATAATATGACGTCACCAGGATATCAAGCTGCTGTGCGTCGATCGTTGTTGCGGTGTGTCAGTCTGACACACTGCAACTCTGATCTAGGTAAACAGTCTCTGACAGAGACTCTTTACCACATGATCAGCCATGTCCAATCACGGCTGATCATGATGTGAACAGGAAGAGCCTTTGATCAGCCTTTTCTCACTCACGTCTGACAGACGCGTGTAGAGGAGAGCCTGTCGGCTGCTCTCCTGACAGGGGGGTCTGTGCAGATTGTTTATCAGCACAGCTCCCCCTTGGATGCCCACCCAGGATGCTGCCCAGGACCACTAGGATGCAGCCAAGGACCACCAGGGATGGCCACCACACTGGACCACCAGGTATGCCATCCCTAGACCACCAGGGAAATGCCAATCAGTGCCCAGGCAGCTGCAAATCAGTGCCATTGAAAAATGTCTGCCAATGTCAGTGAAATCCTGTGCCAATGCCAGCCATCAGTGCCCATCAATGCCGTCTATCAGTGCCACCCATAAGTACCCATCAATGCAGCCTTTCAGTGCCCATCAGTGTCACCTATCAGTGCCCATTAGTGCCCACCAGTGCCACCTATCAGTGCCCATCAGTGCCACCTGTCAGTGCCCATCAGTGCCACATATTAGTGCCACCTATCAATGCTGCCTATCAGTGCCCATCAGTGCCACCTATCAGTGCCCATCTTCAGTGCCCATGAGTGCCATCTCATGAGTGCCATCTCATTGGTGCCACTTCATTGGTGCTGCCTTATCAGTACCCCTCAGTGCAGCTTATCAGTCCCCATCAGTGAAGGTGAAAATTTACTTATTTACAAAATTTTATATATAAAAAAAGAAAAAAGTTTTTTTCAAAATTTTCGTTCTTTTTTTATTTGTTAAGCAAAAAATAAAAACCACAGAGGTGATCAAATATGACCAAAAGAAAGATCTATGTGTGTGAACAAAATTATAAAAATGTAGTTTGGGTACAGTGTTGTTATTTGAAAAGTGACACTACTGAAGGATGAAAATTGGCCTGGGCAAGTGCCCTGTATTGAAGTGGTCAACATACATAAAATTAACTATTTTATGTATATCTTCTGTATGTGTAGCTGACCCACTATCAATTTCAATTTAATTATGATAAAAATGATAATAAATAACAAATGTGGTTCAGAACAATTTTATTATAAACACAATATTTTCATTTTAGCACCTGACTGCCCTCCAAACAGTCAGTTCAGTACCTGTGCATCTGCTTGTCCGGCCACATGTCTAGAGCCACTACCCCCAGTCAACTGCAGCCTGCCATGTTCAGAAGGATGTGAATGTAAACCAGGTTATGTCATCAGTGGAGGAACCTGTGTCCCTGAATCACATTGTGGCTGCCTTTACAATGACATTTATTACATGGTAAGAGAGAAGAAAAACCTATTTCAGTACTTTCAACCTCTGTACCGGCATTTCCTTCATCACAGCTTGTCTTGGTCATTTACAGGAGGGAGAAAAATTCATAACAGAGAACTGTGAGAGTGTATGTACATGCAAGGGAGAAAACAACATAACGTGTGATCCAATGTTATGTACTGGAGATGAAATCTGCAAGGTCCAAAATGGGTTGTTGGGCTGCTACCCACCAAGCACAGCAATCTGTCACATCTATGGAGATCCTCATTATACAACCTTTGATGGCACAGTTCATCACTTCCAGGGATCTTGCACTTACACTGCGACTGAGACATGTGCTAATACCTCTCACAGCTTTAGTGTTGTCACACGTAATGAACACCGAGGTAACCCAAGCTGGACTGCTATTAACTCAGTCAATATTACGGTCGATGGAACAGAGATCTTCATTGAAAAGAACAACATTGTGCATGTATGTATAGTTTAAAAAAAGCATTTTTATATATTTACATATAAAATTAATGAAAGGGGATTTTTATGTATTGTATATGAGTCAGTATAATTATGTTTTCTAGTGGATCTCTTAGCCCTCTAGGCTTCTGTTCACTTTTTATCACTTCTATTTCATTATTTTCTTGACAGCTCTCTTCCAATTTTTTATGGTAATGGAATATTCTACACAGGATGGGGGGTTGCTCATGCAAAATAATGTGAAGAGTTTGGAGTGCAATACCTCTTATTGACTAATTTGCTCTTAAAGATTCAGAACCCCTTCTTTTTTTTTTCGTTTAGCTTTATAGAATGAGAGAATTGTGTAAATTTTGAAGTAGGGATTTTAAAGTGGAATTCCAGTCAAAAATCTAATTTTACCCTTTATTAATTTGTTAAAAAAACATAAACATCTGTATTATGCACTTTTTGACGTGCTAAATGGCTGATTTAGAATCAAGCCATTCAACAACCCTCCTCCATGTGTTTGACAAAGGTTTGATCTGTGCAGCCGAATGTGGCTGCTTACTGACACATCCTAGTAGTGTTGTTGGTCTCTGTTCTTCTCTGTCGGCCAGTTTCGCCCTGTCCAGCCCCATCAGCCCAGCCCTGTTATTTGCTGCCAGCCAATCTACCCTGTCCAGCTCCATCCACCTGTGGCCCTACCCTGTCCATGATGATGTCCATGATAGCTTTCTAATGCTCATTCACAAGCGACCTCTGGAAGTGACGGTCCCAGCTCTTAATGTACATGCCCGCCTTCCGCCATTTGTTTTATGAAGCAGAGAGATTGTGGTCACATGACGGGGCATACTTCAACCCAAAAAAAGTAGAAATACAGAAATGTTTGTATTTTTGGGTATATCGGTTACATTGTATTACAATATTCCTTGCTGTAAATTATTTAGGGCACTAAGCTTGGCAAACTTTTGGTAATAATTTATGGCTAAATTACGGAACATTCACATGTAAAGTCAAGAAAAAAATTGTAATATGACCATTTTAAAAACAACACAGGAAAATATCCCATTATAACCCTCATATTATGAACATTTCATTACCCTTTTTCAGGGAAATTGATAGCTTAGAAATATCTTTGCAGGTTAAAATTGCAAACTATGTATTCGTTTTTAGAACTGTAAATTAAAATAGCTAGAAATTGATATGTTTACATTTATAATGAGAAAAAATTTTTTTTGGGGACTTTAAATGAGGCAGGAACCAAAGCGGTAACTGCCTCCATCCCTATCATTGATTAACACTGAGAGCAAGTGGTGGGACTTTATATGAAGCACACAGCAGCAAAAAAGGAAGTCAAGTGACTGGGAAATACTGTTTATTCAACATGAATAAACAGTATATCCCAGTCACTTGATTTCCTTTTTTGCTACTGTGTGCTTCATATAAAGTCCCACCACTTGCTCTCAATTTTGATATGTTTACATGTTTTTTCTGAATTTTAAATCAATCTGTATGTGATATGAAACCCAATAACGTACTATACATTTTTGCAATCTTAGTACCGTATATACTCGAGTATAAGCCGAGATTTTCAGCCTCTTTTTTGAGGCTGAAAGTGCCCCCCTCGGCTTATACTCGAGTCATCGCTGTCTGCCCGCTCGATCAGCGTGTCGAGCAGACAGACAGCGGCCATTCTGATTCAAAAGCCGCGCCTCCGGCTCCCCCTTCGCCTGTGATAGGCGGAACACTGAATTTCCCAGCAGCCTGTGTTCCGCCTATCACGGACTTCGTATCATCCTCGTACTACGGACGAGGATGATACGACGTCTGTGATAGGCGGAACACAGGCTGCTGGGAAATTCAGTGTTCCGCCTATCACAGGCGAAGGCGGCGGCGCAGCTTTTGAATTTTACAATGGCCGCCGACGAACGAAGAGGGCACGGGACGGAGGCAAGGCACAGGACGGCACGGCACGGGACGGGACGGGACGGGACCGGAGGCAAGGCACGGCGGCGAGGCACGGCGGCGAGGCACGGAGGCAAGGAGGCTCGGCACGGGACGGAGGCTCGGGACAAAGGCTCAGGACACAGGTAGGCTGGACACACACACACACACACACACACACACACACACACACACACACACACACGGATACACACACACACACAGGGATGGATGGATGGATGGAGACACACACACACAGGGATGGACGGACACACAGGGATGGACGGACACACAGGGATGGACGGACACACAGGGATGGACGGACACACACACAGGGATGGACAGGCATGTCTTACCCTCGGCTTATACACGAGTCAATAAGTTTGCCAGTTTTTTTGGGGGTAAATTGGGGGCCTCGGCTTATATTCGGGTCGGCCTATACTCGAGTATATACGGTAAGTGCTAAATTCTAAGGCTGAACTCAAGGCATATAACTAAATTCATAGATTAAACACATACATAGAGGCTGTTTTTCCCATCAAAACATTTGCATTTCTGTCCATCCAGTCTTTAGATTTGCACAGCTCTATCCCACAGCACAGTCTTGTCTCTGCTAGGGTTACACTTTTCCTTACATGTTCACTTACAAGTTCACTGTCCACCCCCCAACCTGTAACTGAAAATTGAAAGAAGAGGCATCACCATAATGATCTTATCTATCTGACACACTGTTCTTGCCTATAAGAATGTTCCTTGTACTGTAGCAAGCTTGATACATTATTTGTACTGCTCCCCCCCCCCACTCTTTGCTGTACAAATTGTACAGTAGAATGCAAGGGGATGATGCCAACTTAAATTCAGCAATTTTAAACTTAAACACAGCAATTTTTACAGAACTGTATTCATGTGTGCCTTTTATAACTGTGTGGAGTTCAGCTTTAACATTATCTGTTACCTCTTAAGATGTTTATTGATCGCACACACATATAGTAGAATGCTTTAGCATTCAGAAAAACATGTCACAAAACCACTGATCTTGTCATGTTTCTTGGATTGGATGGACCATTAAAATAAACAATGTAGTGAAGTGCACAATTGTCATGGATGGAGAATCTATTCCCACCATAGGGAAAAGTCTAAAGAGTACAGAGGACACACAGGTGTAGAGAGACTGGATGCAGGTTGGAGTGCTCAGAGAATCACATAGGTACTGGTAGCAAGTTTCTGGTTAGAACACATAGGGAATCACACTGGTGCAGAGTTACAGCTGGCTGAGATATACAGGGAGTCACAGAGGTGAAGGAAGACTGTATGCTAGCTTGGGTATACAAGTAAGTCACAGGTAAAGGTATGCTGGTTATAGGCTAGAGTGCACAGAGAGTCACTGGGATGCAAGTTGCTTAGTGTAACACACAGTTAATCATACAGATACTGATTGCAGGTATCAGGCTAGAATACAGTGACAAAGGATCTCTAGAATTTGGAACACTGGGAACACAGGAAATGCATTGCTCAAACTCTGAGCAGCACATGTGATGGCCCTATAATTAGGGCCTAGCCTTGAATTGGCTAAGGCAAAGGTGGCTGTTAATTGGCTGCACGCCAATGACCCCATTCAGGAAAAAGACAATAATGCTTTAATTTAAAATCTCCCTTTGATACATTATTTTTACTACATTGGCTTTTTTTTTAATATAAATTTTGTCTAATTTACGAACATATTTTTTTTGTCAGGTTAACAATGCAATCGTCACACTTCCTGCCTATGTGTCAGGTATAAGTATTACACAGAGTGGCCATTATGTTACAGTTACTACCAACTTTGGACTTGAAATTCAGTTTAATGGTGATCACGAACTGTTTGTGAAAGTCAAAGAAAACTACAAAGGAGCATTGTGTGGTTTGTGTGGAACATATAATGATAACCACCACGATGACTTTATGACTCCTGATGGCAACATTGTAACTAATGTCAATGAATTTGGAAACAGCTGGAGAGTCCCGGATGATGGATGGCCGTAAGTATCTGAATAGTTACAAGAAGAAGTAGTGTGGTTGTAATCAAGGGCCTCTCTTTATGGGATTTGATGAACAAAGGTGCTTTTACACAGTTTAAATCAGTTTGAGATGCTTCTGAGACCATTTAGAATGTATTGCAGGTGCAGTTGAGCTGGCAGTTTGCTCCAGCAGCTATTACATTCCTATTGACTTGTTTGAACAGTTTACAAGCAAAAGTCAGTGGACATTGGTCCTCAATCTTGCCCTCATACATGACCAGTGCAACCTTGTTGGAAAGTTATATTATTCTATTATTATTAATATTAAAGTTCTATTATTCAGTTAGTAATTTACTAGGAACTTTTAAATATTATTATGTTAATTCACTCACTAACCTTCTCCTCAGTAAGGGCCACTGTTCATGTCTTAGGGTAAATTAAATGATCTTGATGAAATTGAGCTTTCCATAAAAAATATAGATCTCACTGCTGGTGATTTTTTTCTCAATTTTGCTTGAGATATATATTTTTTTGTATTTAGAATAATTTTGTTTATTTATTATTATTATTATTATTATTATTATTATTATTATCTTTCTTTTTTTGTCAGTTTTTTTTTCATTATGTGAAAAAAAGACATAACATGAGGCCTGTGGGGGGCTGTTTTTCTGAAGTGGAAATTCTTAGTTTTGCTTATTGAGATATTTTTTTTGTGTTAGTATTTATGGTATTTTGTTCATTTATTATATGTTATTTGTATTTATGTATTTATTTTTGTTAATTAGTTTCTTTCTGGGGCTTTTGAAGGGCTGTTTTATTTTTCTCTTTCAAACCCACAGATTCTGGTCATTGTGACCT
The DNA here is from genome assembly GCF_037356315.1 of Lithobates pipiens. Taxonomy (NCBI): domain Eukaryota; kingdom Metazoa; phylum Chordata; class Amphibia; order Anura; family Ranidae; genus Lithobates; species Lithobates pipiens. Next base: position 353,605,261 of record NW_027507758.1, on the reverse strand, counting down.
TAAAAAAAAACATTAAAAACCATCATTATTTTACCTTCCCTATGACTCCAATGCATTTTGCCAAAAAGGAACATTTTGCACAAATTCCCCAATGTTCTCAGAAATGTCTATTTCATTATTTTTTATGTCAATTTCTATCTATGTTTCAAGATAAATGATCATGTAGCTGAATAAATATGTGACTTACATTTATATTTCGTTCTTTAGTTGTGACTCTACTCCACCACCTCCTCCTCTCTGTCCTCCCTCTGTACAACAAGAAGCAGAAAGAAAATGCTGGATCATCAGACAGAACGATGGACCATTTAGCCCTTGTCATCCATATCTCCGCTCACACCAGTACTTTGAGAGTTGTGTCTTTGACCAGTGTGTCACAGGGGGAAATGATGATCTAATTTGTGGTGTCCTGGAATCCTATGCTAAAGCTTGTGAAGCTTTGGGTATTATACTGGTTAATTGGATAAATAACACTATTTGTGGTAAGACTGTAATTTTTTTAAAAAAAATTATGTTTACATTGCAGTAGAATTCTCAATATATGACGGGAAAAATAATGTTCACATTTTTACAGATCCAAATAGACCATCAACAACACCACCTTTGACATCTACTACACCAGCTACTACTAGTCCTCTTCCAACAACTACTTCCACCAGAACTTCCACAGCAACTGCTGTTTCAGGTAAATTAGCTGATGGTGCAAGGTAAATTAGCTTATAGTGACAGGTAAATGTAGTGCTTTTAGAAAGCCTTAGCAGTTATCAGTGTTTTCTGTTTTTTTTATATTTTTTTAAGTTCCTGGTCCCCCCCTCCACCCCTCATCTCCTCATCTCCTCATCTCCTCATCCCCTCATCATCCCATTTAAATTAAAGTGCATTTAGTTTTGGTTTGAATGGAAAGGAATTAGAATACCTGTCAGTATTTTTTGCTGTCTGTGCCTCTGTTAGGGAGATTTGCCCTCTCTATTTGTACTGCTTACTACAATCATCGAAGATGAAATAAAAAAAAATATATATATATATTTTTGGGTTGACACCAGAACACTAATAGAGGGGAAATCCAAAATGAAAAAAAAAAGGTTTGCCTTTATTACACTAGTATTTCTTCCACCATAATTTCCCTACGTCACACAACAGAGAAGTTTAAGCCAGTGATTTAGAAAGTGCTAGAGCCACTGGACAAGCAGAACAATCAAGCAACATTGTTTTTAAAAGGAATGGTCAGAAATACAGACCTCCACCATTTTTCAGTGTATACTTTAGTTAAAGCTGAATTCCTAGTAATATTCTTGTTTTTGAACCCATGTATGTATGTATTCATATTCCATATCAGACTGATCCTTGTGGAAGCCAGTGCGACTACAGTGATCCTCTCTTTCTTCCAGCCAGCCATCTGCTCTACTGTATAGTCACCAGAATGGGTTGTCCACTTGACATGGACAGCATTCAGATAACACCTTGTATTTTTCTCAATGAATGCAAAATCTTTCTCTGATGGGACATTGTAGAAATCATAACTTCACCCCCTGTCTCTCCCCCTTGTCCAATCAGAGATGAATTTTTCATTCATTTAAAAAAATACAATGCATGGCGCCTATGCCTGAGTGAGAGACACCCTTTGGGGGTCATTATAATACTTGGAAGACAGTGAGGATCACTGTAGGTAGAGGTAGGTAGGCAGATGGCCAGGATTCCCAGCAAGGACTCCAGTGCTGTAAAGTAGAAGGGCTAACCACTGAGCCACTGTGCTTCTCAGATAGAGCATAAATATTTGACAGAAATGAGAATTGGTTTCAAGTTCGCCATTTAATATATTTGCTAGTTCAACAGCTTTTCTGAGATGGAAAAATAGGGAAAGAGTTCAAAAATGTCCTGGCCAGCCTTGTATATTAAAACTTTATAGGAAGCGGTCAAAATGTAAGCAAATCAAAGTTATGCTGAAATGTTTACAAGAAGAGCTGGTCTTATGTTTCTAATCTTTTGACAGGTTCCACTGTAACAGCAATACCTACTACATCCACCACACCTTTTGTGTCAACGAAACCAGGTATATTTATCTGAACAACTCTTCAAACAACGTTTCAAATGTTAACAGTAGATTAGAACAAATTCTATTAAATGTAGATTCAAATACCATTCATTATTTCAAGCTGAATTCCTAGTAATATTCTTTTTTTTTTTTTAAACCAATGTATGTATTCATATTCCATATCAGACTGATCCCTGTGGAAGCCAGTGCGACTACAGTGATCCTCTATGTCTTCCAGCCAGCCATCTGCTCTACTGTTTAGTCACCAGAATGGGTTGTCCACATGACATGGACAGCATTCAGATAACACCTTGTATTTTTCTCAATGAATGCAAAATCTTTCCCTGATGGGACATTGTAGAAATCATAACTTCACCCCCTGTCTCTCCCCCTTGTCCAATCAGAGATGAATTTTTCATTCATTTAAAAAAATACAATGCATGGCGCCTATGCCTGAGTGAGAGACACCCTTTGGGGGTCATTATAATACTTGGAAGACAGTGAGGATCACTGTAGGTAGAGGTAGGTACTAAATTGATTCTCTGCTTCCACAGGGATCAGCTACATATGAAATATGTATAATAACATTAGTTCAAGCTGGACCAACATAACTATGCAAAAAAAAATAATGGAATTCTGTCCCTGCCTACAATAAGTTTACAATCTAATGTCTGTATTTTATAAGAATACTGTACATACTAGTGTTAATTTAGACAGCAGTCAAATAACATACCAGCATGTTTTGGAGCATAGGGGGAAACCCATGCAATCACAGGGAGAACATACAAAACTCTGTGCAGATGGCCAGGATTCCCAGCAAGAACTCCAGTGCTGTAAAGTAGAAGGGCTAACCACTGAGCCACTGTGCTTCCCAGATAGAGCATAAATATCTGCACAAAAATTAGAATTGCTTTCAAGTTCGCCATTTAATATATTTGCTAGTTCAACAGATTTTCTGAGATGGAAAAATAGGGAAAGAGTTCAAAACTGTCCTGACCAGCCTTGCATATTAAAACTTTATAGGAAGCGGTCAAAATGTAAGCAAATCAAAGTTATGCTGAAATGTTTACAAGAAGAGCTGGTCTTATGTTTCTAATCTTTTGACAGGTTCCACTGTAACAGCAATACCTACTACATCCACCACACCTTTTGTGTCAACGAAACCAGGTATATTTATCTGAACAACTCTTCAAACAACGTTTCAAATGTTAACAGTAGATTAGAACAAATTCTATTAAATGTAGATTCAAATACCATTCATTATTTAAAGCTGAATTCCTAGTAATATTCTTTTTTTTTTAACCAATGTATGTATTCATATTCCATATCAGACTGATCCCTATGGAAGCCAGTGCGACTACAGTGATCCTCTATGTCTTCCAGCCAGCCATCTGCTCTACTGTATAGTCACTAGAATGGGTTGTCCACTTGACATGGACAGCATTCAGATAACACCTTGTATTTTTCTCAATGAATGCAAAATCTTTCTCTGATGGGACATTGTGGAAATCATAACTTCACCCCCGTCTCTAACCCTTGTCCAATTAGAGATTCATTTTTCATTCATTGAAAAAATATAATGAATGGTGCCTATGCTTGAGCGAGAGACACCCTTTGGGGGTCAATATAGTACTTGGAAGACAGTGAGGATCACTGTAGGTAGAGGTGGGTACTAAATCGATTCTCTGCTTCCACAGGGATCAGCTAAATATGAAATATGCATACTAACATTAGTTTAAGCTGGACCAACATAGCTATGCAAAAAAAATAATGGAATTCAGTCCCTGCCTACAATAAGTTTACAATCTAATGTCTGTATTTTATAAGAATACTGTACATACTACTGTGAATTTAGACAGCAGTCAAATAACATACCAGCATGTTTTGGAGCATAGGGGGAAACCCATGCAATCACAGGGAGAACATACAAAACATTGTGCAGATGGCCAGGATTCCCAGCAAGATCTCCAGTGCTGTAAAGTAGAAGGGCTAACCACTGAGCCACTGTGCTTCCCAGATAGAGCATAAATATTTGACAGAAATGAGAATTGCTTTCAAGTTCGCCATTTAATATATTTGCTAGTTCAACAGCTTTTCTGAGATGGAAAAATAGGGAAAGAGTTCAAAACTGTCCTGGCCAGCCTTGTATATTAAAACTTTATAGGAAGCCGTCAAAATGTAAGCAAATCAAAGTTATGCTGAAATGTTTACAAGAAGAGCTGGTCTTATGTTTCTAATCTTATGACAGGTTCCACTGAAACAGCAATACCTACTACATCCACCACACCTTTTGTGTCAACTAAACCAGGTATATTTATCTGAACAACTCTTCAAACAACGTTTCAAATGTTAACAGTAGATTAGAACAAATTCTATTAAATGTAGATTCAAATACCATTCATTATTTAAAGCTGAATTCCTAGTAATATTCTTTTTTTTTTTTTTTTTTTAACCAATGTATGTATTCATATTCCATATCAGACTGATCCCTGTGGAAGCCAGTGCGACTACAGTGATCCTCTATGTCTTCCAGCCAGCCATCTGCTCTACTGTTTAGTCACCAGAATGGGTTGTCCACATGACATGGACAGCATTCAGATAACACCTTGTATTTTTCTCAATGAATGCAAAATCTTTCTCTGATGGGACATTGTGGAAATCATAACTTCACCCCCTGTCTCTAACCCTTGTCCAATCAGAGATTCATTTTTCATTCATTGAAAAAATACAATGAATGGTACCTATGCTTGAGCGAGAGACACCCTTTGGGGGTCAATATAGTACTTGGAAGACAGTGAGGATCACTGTAGGTAGAGGTGGGTACTAAGATGATTCTCTGCTTCTACAGGGATCAGCTAAATATGAAATATGCATACTAACATTAGTTTAAGCTGGACCAACATAACTATGCAAAAAAAATAATGGAATTCAGTCCCTGCCTACAATAAGTTTACAATCTAATGTATGTATTTTATAAGAATACTGTACATACTACTGTGAATTTAGACAGCAGTCAAATAACATACCAGCATGTTTTGGAGCATAGGGGGAAACCCATGCAATCACAGGGAGAACATACAAAACATTGTGCAGATGGCCAGGATTCCCAGCAAGGACGCCAGTCCTGTAAAGTAGAAGGGCTAACAACTGAGCCACTGTGCTTCCCAGATAGAGCATAAATATTTGACAGAAATGAGAATTACTTTCAAGTTCGCCATTTAATATATTTGCTAGTTCAACAGCTTTTCTGAGATGGAAAAATAGGGAAAGAGTTCAAAACTGTCCTGGCCAGCCTTGCATATTAAAACTTCATAGGAAGCAGTCAAAATGTAAGCAAATCAAAGTTATGCTGAAATCTTTACAAGAAGAGCTGGTCTTATGTTTCTAATCTTTTGACAGGTTCCACTGTAACAGCAATACCTACTACATCCACCACACCTTTTGTGTCAACGAAACCAGGTATATTTATCTGAACAACTCTTCAAACAACGTTTCAAATGTTAACAGTAGATTAGAACAAATTCTATTAAATGTAGATTCAAATACCATTCATTATTTAAAGCTGAATTCCTAGTAATATTCTTTTTTTTTTTAACCAATGTATGTATTCATATTCCATATCAGACTGATCCCTGTGGAAGCCAGTGCGACTACAGTGATCCTCTATGTCTTCCAGCCAGCCATCTGCTCTACTGTATAGTCACCAGAATGGGTTGTCCACTTGACATGGACAGCATTCAGATAAAACCTGGTATTTTTCTCAATGAATGCAAAATCTTTCTCTGATGGGACATTGTAGAAATCATAACTTCACCCCCTGTCTCTAACCCTTGTCCAATCAGAGATTCATTTTTCATTCATTGAAAAAATACAATGAATGGTGCCTATGCTTGAGCCAGAGGCACCCTTTGGGGGTCAATATAGTTCTTGGAAGACAGTGAGGATCACTGTAGGTAGAGATGGGTACTAAATCGATTCTCTGCTTCCATAGGGATCAGCTAAATATGAAATATGCATACTAACATTAGTTTAAGCTGGACCAACATAACTATGCAAAAAAAATAATGGAATTCAGTCCCTGCCTACAATAAGTTTACAATCTAATGTCTGGATTGTATAAGAATACTGTACACACTACTGTGAATTTAGACAGCAGTCAAATAACATACCAGCATGTTTTGGAGCATAGGGTGAACCCATGCAATCACAGGGAGAACATACAAAACATTGTGCAGATGGCCAGGATTCCCAGCAAGGACTCCAGTGCTGTAAAGTAGAAGGGCTAATCACTGAGCCACTGTGCTTCCCAGATAGAGCATACATATTTGACAGAAATGAGAATTGCTTTCAAGTTTGCCATTTAATATATTTGCTAGTTCAACAGCTTTTCCGAGATGGAAAAATAGGTAAAGAGTTCAAAACTGTCCTGGCCAGCCCTGCATATTAAAACTTTATAGGAAGGGGTCAAAATGTAAGCAAATCAAAGTTATGCTGAAATGTTAACAAGAAGAGCTGGTCTTATGTTTCTAATCTTTTGACAGGTTCCACTGTAACAGCAATACCTACTACATCCACCACACCTTTTGTGTCAACGAAACCAGGTATCTTTATCTGAACAACTCTTCAAACAACGTTTCAAATAATAACAGTAGATTAGAACAAATTCTATTAAATGTAGATTCAAATATCATTCATTACTTTTTTTGTGGAAATGTTATACAGTATATTCGTTAAGGTTTTAGGTAACTTTTTGTTTACAACAAATCCCAATGTTTCCTTTAAAGCATGATAATAAAAAATAATTTCATATTGTATTAGGCCAAGCTGGTCAAAACAAATTACTTCCTTCACTAACAGATGACTCCACTGCGAGCTAGGAGCTCAGCCAACTTGATGTTTTTTTTCCGGGAGTGGGATGGGAAGCAATTTGTTCACTGATACTAAAAAGTTAATTTTTTCATTTTTAACAATATTTTCAGTATTACAAACATGTTACAAATGCAGATATGATACAGAGGAAAGTAGGCAATGCAGTGTATTAATATGTGTAAATCCGGGGAAACAAAAAATAACTCATGCAGTCCTCCCATCCACACTCCAAGGTTAATTGCTTCTTTCATCTAGAACAAAGGAGATATGCTTACCTTATTTCCCAATGCCCTGGTAGACAGCTCACCTCCATATTTCCTGATGCTCTTGGATGTGGACAGGGCCTTTGACATCCACACATTCAATGCAAAACTATTGGTCTTGCATTGTAAGTAATCTTGGAGAGGCCATGACTAGTCAAGCAGTGAACAGAAGCAGCTTCTAGGGCCAGTCATACAGTGGGGAGGAAGCCTGTGGAAGCACACACTGATCAGTGTAGACTCTGAGCAGGCAGAAATGTTTTTTTGTTGTTGTTTTTTGCAGAAGACACGCTGCATGCCTGCAAGGCTGCCTGTATGGATTGAAAATAAATACATAAATAATTAAAACATTATTTAAAACATTATTTGAAAAAATATACTCTTTAAATAATTTTTTTAAAAGAATCCTTCAGTAATTCTTACCCATGTTTTGTTATTGTATTAGCAATAATGTTATAATGTTGCAATGAATGCAAAATCTTTCTCTGATGGGACTTTGTAGAAATCATAACTTCACCCTCTGTCTCTCCCCCTTGTCCAATCAGAGATTAATTTTTCATTCCTTTAAAAAAATACAATGCATGGCGCCTATGCCTGAGTGAGAGACACCCTTTGGGGGTCATTATAATACTTGGAAGACAGTGAGGATCACTGTAGGTAGAGGTAGGTACTAAATTGATTCTCTGCTTCCACAGGGATCAGCTAAATATGAAATATGTATAATAACATTAGTTCAAGCTGGACCAACATAACTATGCAAAAAAAAAAAAAAAATATGGAATTCAGTCCCTGCCTACAATAAGTTTACAATCTAATGTCTGTATTTTATAAGAATACTGAACATACTAGTGTTAATTTAGACAGCAGTCAAATAACATACCAGCATGTTTTGGAGCATAGGGGGAAACCCATGCAATCACAGGGAGAACATTCAAAACTCTGTGCAGATGGCCAGGATTCCCAGCAAGGACTCCAGTGCTGTAAAGTAGAAGGGCTAACCAATGAGCCACTGTGCTTCCCAGATAGAGCATAAATATCTGCACAGAAATGAGAATTGCTTTCAAGTTCGCCATTTAATATATTTGCTAGTTCAACAGCTTTTCTGAGATGGAAAAATAAGGAAAGAGTTCAAAACTGTCCTGGCCAGCCTTGCATATTTAAACTTTATAGGAAGGGGTCAAAATGTAAGCAAATCAAAGTTATGCTGAAATGTTTACAAGAAGAGCTGGTCTTATGTTTCTAATCTTTTGACAGGTTCCACTGTAACAGCAATACCTACTACATCCACCACACCTTTTGTGTCAACTAAACCAGGTATATTTATCTGAACAACTCTTCAAACAACGTTTCAAATGTTAACAGTAGATTAGAACAAATTCTATTAAATGTAGATTCAAATACCATTCATTATTTCAAGCTGAATTCCTAGTAATATTCTTTTTTTTTTTTAACCAATGTATGTATTCATATTCCATATCAGACTGATTCCCTGTGGAAGCCCGTGCGACTACAGTGATCCTCTATGTCTTCCAGCTAGCCATCTGCTCTACTGTATAGTCATCAGAATGGATTGTCCGCTTGACATGGACAGCATTCAGATAACACCTTGTATTTTTCTCAATAAATGCAAAATCTTTCTCTGATGGGACATTGTGGAAATCATAACTTCACCCCCGTCTCTAACCCTTGTCCAATTAGAGATTCATTTTTCATTCATTGAAACAATACAATGAATGGTGCCTATGCTTGAGCGAGAGACACCCTTTGGGGGTCAATATAGTACTTGGAAGACAGTGAGGATCACTGTAGGTAGAGGTGGGTACTAAATCGATTCTCTGCTTCCACAGGGATCAGCTAAATATGAAATATGCATACTAACATTAGTTTAAGCTGGACCAACATAACTATGCAAAAAAAATAATGGGATTCAGTCCCTGCCTACAATAAGTTTACAATCTAATGTATGTATTTTATAAGAATACTGTACATACTACTGTGAATTTAGACAGCAGTCAAATAACATACCAGCACGTTTTGGAGCATAGGGGGAAACCCATGCAATCACAGGGAGAACATACAAAACATTGTGCAGATGGCCAGGATTCCCAGCAAGATCTCCAGTGCTGTAAAGTAGAAGGGCTAACCACTGAGCCACTGTGCTTCCCAGATAGAGCATAAATATTTGACAGAAATGAGAATTGCTTTCAAGTTCGCCATTTAATATATTTGCTAGTTCAACAGCTTTTCTGAGATGGAAAAATAGGGAAAGAGTTCAAAACTGTCCTGGCCAGTCTTGTATATTAAAACTTTATAGGAAGCGGTCAAAATGTAAGCAAATCAAAGTTATGCTGAAATGTTTACAAGAAGAGCTGGTCTTATGTTTCTAATCTTATGACAGGTTCCACTGAAACAGCAATACCTACTACATCCACCACACCTTTTGTGTCAACGAAACCAGGTATATTTATCTGAACAACTCTTCAAACAACGTTTCAAATGTTAACAGTAGATTAGAACAAATTCTATTAAATGTAGATTCAAATACTATTCATTATTTAAAGATGAATTCCTAGTAATATTCTTTTTTTTTTTGAACCAATGTATCTATTCATATTCCATATCAGACTGATCCCTGTGGAAGCCAGTGCGACTACAGTGATCCTCTATGTCTTCCAGCCAGCCATCTGCTCTACTGTTTAGTCACCAGAATGGGTTGTCCACATGACATGGACAGCATTCAGATAACACCTTGTATTTTTCTCAATGAATGCAAAATCTTTCTCTGATGGGACATTGTGGAAATCATAACTTCACCCCCTGTCTCTAACCCTTGTCCAATCAGAGATTCATTTTTCATTCATTGAAAAAATACAATGAATGGTACCTATGCTTGAGCGAGAGACACCCTTTGGGGGTCAATATAGTACTTGGAAGACAGTGAGGATCACTGTAGGTAGAGGTGGGTACTAAATCGATTCTCTGCTTCTACAGGGATCAGCTAAATATGAAATATGCATACTAACATTAGTTTAAGCTGGACCAACATAACTATGCAAAAAAAAATAATGGAATTCAGTCCCTGCCTACAATAAGTTTACAATCTAATGTCTGTATTTTATAAGAATACTGTACATACTACTGTGAATTTAGACAGCAGTCAAATAACATACCAGCATGTTTTGGAGCATAGGGGGAAACCCATGCAATCACAGGGAGAACATACAAAACATTGTGCAGATGGCCAAGATTCCCAGCAAGGACTCCAGTGTTGTAAAGTAGAAGGGCTAACCACTGAGCCACTGTGCTTCCCAGATAGAGCATAAATATTTGACAGAAATGAGAATTACTTTCAAGTTTGCCATTTAATATATTTGCTAGTTCAACAGCTTTTCTGAGATGGAAAAATAGGGAAAGAGTTCAAAACTGTCCTGGCCAGCCTTGCATATTAAAACTTTATAGGAAGCAGTCAAAATGTAAGCAAATCAAAGTTATGCTGAAATGTTTACAAGAAGAGCTGGTCTTATGTTTCTAATCTTTTGACAGGTTCCACTGTAACAGCAATACCTACTACATCCACCACACCTTTTGTGTCAACGAAACCAGGTATATTTATCTGAACAACTCTTCAAACAACGTTTCAAATGTTAACAGTAGATTAGAACAAATTCTATTAAATGTAGATTCAAATACCATTCATTATTTAAAGCTGAATTCCTAGTAATATTCTTTTTTTTTTTAACCAATGTATGTATTCATATTCCATATCAGACTGATCCCTGTGGAAGCCAGTGCGACTACAGTGATCCTCTATGTCTTCCAGCCAGCCATCTGCTCTACTGTATAGTCACCAGAATGGGTTGTCCACTTGACATGGACAGCATTCAGATAAAACCTGGTATTTTTCTCAATGAATGCAAAATCTTTCTCTGATGGGACATTGTAGAAATCCTAACTTCACCCCCTGTCTCTAACCCTTGTCCAATCAGAGATTCATTTTTCATTCATTGAAAAAATACAATGAATGGTGCCTGTGCTTGAGCCAGAGGCACCCTTTGGGGGTCAATATAGTTCTTGGAAGACAGTGAGGATCACTGTAGGTAGAGATGGGTACTAAATCGATTCTCTGCTTCCATAGGGATCAGCTAAATATGAAATATGCATACTAACATTAGTTTAAGCTGGACCAACATAACTATGCAAAAAAAATAATGGAATTCAGTCCCTGCCTACAATAAGTTTACAATCTAATGTCTGGATTGTATAAGAATACTGTACACACTACTGTGAATTTAGACAGCAGTCAAATAACATACCAGCATGTTTTGGAGCATAGGGTGAACCCATGCAATCACAGGGAGAACATACAAAACATTGTGCAGATGGCCAGGATTCCCAGCAAGGACTCCAGTGCTGTAAAGTAGAAGGGCTAACCACTGAGCCACTGTGCTTCCCAGATAGAGCATACATATTTGACAGAAATGAGAATTGCTTTCAAGTTTGCCATTTAATATATTTGCTAGTTCAACAGCTTTTCCGAGATGGAAAAATAGGTAAAGAGTTCAAAACTGTCCTGGCCAGCCCTGCATATTAAAACTTTATAGGAAGGGGTCAAAATGTAAGCAAATCAAAGTTATGCTGAAATGTTTACAAGAAGAGCTGGTCTTATGTTTCTAATCTTTTGACAGGTTCCACTGTAACAGCAATACCTACTACATCCACCACACCTTTTGTGTCAACGAAACCAGGTATATTTATCTGAACAACTCTTCAAACAACGTTTCAAATATTAACAGTAGATTAGAACAAATTCTATTAAATGTAGATTCAAATATCATTCATTACTTTTTTTGTGGAAATGTTATACAGTATATTCGTTAAGGTTTTAGGTAACTTTTTGTTTACAATAAATCCCAATGTTTCCTTTAAAGCATGATAATAAAAAATAATTTCATATTGTATTAGGCCAAGCTGGTCAAAACAAATTACTTCCTTCACTAACACATGACTCCACTGCGAGCTGGGAGCTCAGCCAACTTGATGTTTTTTTTCCGGAAGTGGGATGGGAAGCAATTTGTTCACTGATACTAAAAAGTTTATTTTTTAATTTTTAACAATATTTTCAGTATTACAAACATGTTACAAATGCAGATATGATACAGAGGAAAGTAGGCAATGCAGTGTAATAATATGTGTAAATCCGGGGAAACAAAAAATAACTCATGCAGTCCTCCCATCCACACTCCAAGGTTAATTGCTTCTTTCATCTAGAACAAAGGAGATATGTTTACCTTATTTCCCAATCCCCTGGTAGACAGCTCACCTCCCCATTTCCTGATGCTCTTGGATGTGGACAGGGCCTTTGACATCCACACATTCAATGCAAAACTATTGGTCTTGCATTGTAAGTAATCTTGGAGAGGCCATGACTAGTCAAGCAGTGAACAGAAGCAGCTTCTAGGGCCAGTCATACAGTGGGGAGGAAGCCTGTGGAAGCACACACTGATCAGTGTAGACTCTGAGCAGGCAGAAATGTTTTTTTGTTGTTGTTTTTTGCAGAAGACACGCTGCATGCCTGCAAGGCTGCCTGTATGGATTGAAAATAAATACATAAATAATTAAAACATTATTTAAAACATTATTTGAAAAAATATACTCTTTAAATAATTTTTTTAAAAGAATCCTTCAGTAATTCTTACCCATGTTTTGTTATTGTATTAGCAATAATGTTATAATGTTGCAATGAATGCAAAATCTTTCTCTGATGGGACTTTGTAGAAATCATAACTTCACCCTCTGTCTCTCCCCCTTGTCCAATCAGAGATTAATTTTTCATTCCTTTAAAAAAATACAATGCATGGCGCCTATGCCTGAGTGAGAGACACCCTTTGGGGGTCATTATAATACTTGGAAGACAGTGAGGATCACTGTAGGTAGAGGTAGGTACTAAATTGATTCTCTGCTTCCACAGGGATCAGCTAAATATGAAATATGTATAATAACATTAGTTCAAGCTGGACCAACATAACTATGCAAAAAAAAAATATGGAATTCAGTCCCTGCCTACAATAAGTTTACAATCTAATGTCTGTATTTTATAAGAATTCTGAACATACTAGTGTTAATTTAGACAGCAGTCAAATAACATACCAGCATGTTTTGGAGCGTAGGGGGAAACCCATGCAATCACAGGGAGAACATTCAAAACTCTGTGCAGATGGCCAGGATTCCCAGCAAGGACTCCAGTGCTGTAAAGTAGAAGGGCTAACCACTGAGCCACTGTGCTTCCCAGATAGAGCATAAATATCTGCACAGAAATGAGAATTGCTTTCAAGTTCGCCATTTAATATATTTGCTAGTTTAACAGCTTTTCTGAGATGGAAAAATAAGGAAAGAGTTCAAAACTGTCCTGGCCAGCCTTGCATATTAAAACTTTATAGGAAGGGGTCAAAATGTAAGCAAATCAAAGTTATGCTGAAATGTTTACAAGAAGAGCTGGTCTTATGTTTCTAATCTTTTGACAGGTTCCACTGTAACAGCAATACCTACTACATCCACCACACCTTTTGTGTCAACGAAACCAGGTATATTTATCTGAACAACTCTTCAAACAACGTTTCAAATGTTAACAGTAGATTAGAACAAATTCTATTAAATGTAGATTCAAATACCATTCATTATTTCAAGCTGAATTCCTAGTAATATTCTTTTTTTTTTTAACCAATGTATGTATTCATATTCCATATCAGACTGATTCCCTGTGGAAGCCCGTGCGACTACAGTGATCCTCTATGTCTTCCAGCTAGCCATCTGCTCTACTGTATAGTCATCAGAATGGATTGTCCGCTTGACATGGACAGCATTCAGATAACACCTTGTATTTTTCTCAATGAATGCAAAATCTTTCTCTGATGGGACATTGTAGAAATCATAACTTCACCCCCTGTCTCTAACCCTTGTCTAATCAGAGATTCATTTTTCATTCATTGAAAAAATACAATGAATGGTGCCTATGCTTGAGCAAGAGACACCCTTTGGGGGTCAATATAGTACTTGGAAGACAGTGAGGATCACTGTAGGTAGAGGTGGGTACTAAATTGATTCTCTGCTTCCACAGGGATCAGCTAAATATGAAATATGCATACTAACGTTCGTTTAAGCTGGACCAACATAACTATGCAAAAAAAAATAATGGAATTCAGTCCCTGCCTACAATAAGTTTACAATCTAATGTCTGTTTTTTTTATAAGAATACTGTACATACTACTGTGAATTTAGACAGCAGTCAAATAACATACCAGCATGTTTTGGAGCATAGGGGGAAACCCATGCAATCACAGGGAGAACATACAAAACATTGTGCAGATGGCCAGGATTCCCAGCAAGGACTCCAGTGTTGTAAAGTAGAAGGGCTAACCACTGAGCCACTGTTCTTCCCAGACAGAGCATAAATATTTGACAGAAATGAGAATTGCTTTCAAGTTCGCCATTTAATATATTTGCTAGTTCAACAGCTTTTCTGAGATGGAAAAATAGGGAAAGAGTTCAAAACTGTCCTGGCCAGCCTTGCACATTAAAACTTTATAGGAAGGGGTCAAAATGTAAGCAAATCAAAGTTATGCTGAAATGTTTACAAGAATAGCTGGTCTTATGTTTCTAATCTTTTGACAGGTTCCACTGTAACAGCAATACCTACTACTTCCACCACACCTTTTGTGTCAACGAAACCAGGTATATTTATCTGAACAACTCTTCAAACAACGTTTCAAATGTTAACAGTAGATTAGAACAAATTCTATTAAATGTAGATTCAAATACCATTCATTATTTCAAGCTGAATTCCTAGTAATATTCTTTTTTTTTTTTAACCAATGTATGTATTCATATTCCATATCAGACTGATTCCCTGTGGAAGCCAGTGCGACTACAGTGATCCTCTATGTCTTCCAGCTAGCCATCTGCTCTACTGTATAGTCATCAGAATGGATTGTCCGCTTGACATGGACAGCATTCAGATAACACCTTGTATTTTTCTCAATGAATGCAAAATCTTTCTCTGATGGGACATTGTGGAAATCATAACTTCACCCCCTGTCTCTAACCCTTGTCTAATCAGAGATTCATTTTTCATTCATTGAAAAAATACAATGAATGGTGCCTATGCTTGAGCAAGAGACACCCTTTGGGGGTCAATACAGTACTTGGAAGACAGTGAGGATCACTGTAGGTAGAGGTGGGTACTAAATTGATTCTCTGCTTCCACAGGGATCAGCTAAATATGAAATATGCATACTAACGTTCGTTTAAGCTGGACCAACATAACTATGCAAAAAAAAAATAATGGAATTCAGTCCCTGCCTACAATAAGTTTACAATCTAATGTCTGTTTTTTTATAAGAATACTGTACATACTACTGTGAATTTAGACAGCAGTCAAATAACATACCAGCATGTTTTGGAGCATAGGGGGAAACCCATGCAATCACAGGGAGAACATACAAAACATTGTGCAGATGGCCAGGATCCCAGCAAGGACTCCAGTGTTGTAAAGTAGAAGGGCTAACCACTGAGCCACTGTGCTTCCCAGACAGAGCATAAATATTTGACAGAAATGAGAATTGCTTTCAAGTTCGCCATTTAATATATTTGCTAGTTCAACAGCTTTTCTGAGATGGAAAAATAGGGAAAGAGTTCAAAACTGTCCTGGCCAGCCTTGCATATTAAAACTTTATAGGAAGGGGTCAAAATGTAAGCAAATCAAAGTTATGCTGAAATGTTTACAAGAATAGCTGGTCTTATGTTTCTAATCTTTTGACAGGTTCCACTGTAACAGCAATACCTACTACTTCCACCACACCTTTTGTGTCAACGAAACCAGGTATATTTATCTGAACAACTCTTCAAACAACGTTTCAAATGTTAACAGTAGATTAGAACAAATTCTATTAAATGTAGATTCAAATACCATTCATTATTTCAAGCTGAATTCCTAGTAATATTCTTTTTTTTTTTTTTAACCAATGTATGTATTCATATTCCATATCAGACTGATTCCCTGTGGAAGCCAGTGCGACTACAGTGATCCTCTATGTCTTCCAGCTAGCCATCTGCTCTACTGTATAGTCATCAGAATGGATTGTCCGCTTGACATGGACAGCATTCAGATAACACCTTGTATTTTTCTCAATGAATGCAAAATCTTTCTCTGATGGGACATTGTGGAAATCATAACTTCACCCCCTGTCTCTAACCCTTGTCTAATCAGAGATTCATTTTTCATTCATTGAAAAAATACAATGAATGGTGTCTATGCTTGAGCGAGAGACACCCTTTGGGGGTCGATATAGTACTTGGAAGACAGTGAGGATCACTGTAGGTAGAGGTGGGTACTAAATTGATTCTCTGCTTCCATAGGGATCAGCTAAATATGAAATATGCATACTAACGTTCGTTTAAGGTGGACCAACATAACTATGCAAAAAAAATAATGGAATTCAGTCCCTGCCTACAATAAGTTTACAATCTAATGTCTGTTTTTTTATAAGAATACTGTACATACTACTGTGAATTTAGACAGCAGTCAAATAACATACCAGCATGTTTTGGAGCATAGGGGGAAACCCATGCAATCACAGGGAGAACATACAAAACATTGTGCAGATGGCCAGGATTCCCAGCAAGGACTCCAGTGTTGTAAAGTAGAAGGGCTAACCACTGAGCCACTGTGCTTCCCAGACAGAGCATAAATATTTGACAGAAATGAGAATTGCTTTCAAGTTCGCCATTTAATATATTTGCTAGTTCAACAGCTTTTCTGAGATGGAAAAATAGGGAAAGAGTTCAAAACTGTCCTGGCCAGCCTTGCATATTAAAACTTTATAGGAAGGGGTCAAAATGTAAGCAAATCAAAGTTATGCTGAAATGTTTACAAGAATAGCTGGTCTTATGTTTCTAATCTTATGACAGGTTCCACTGTAACAGCAATACCTACTACTTCCACCACACCTTTTGTGTCAACGAAACCAGGTATATTTATCTGAACAACTCTTCAAACAACGTTTCAAATGTTAACAGTAGATTAGAACAAATTCTATTAAATGTAGATTCAAATACCATTCATTACATTTTTTGTGGAAATGTTATACATTATATTCGTTAAGGTTTTAGGTAACTTTTTGTTTACAACAAATCCCAATGTTTCCTTTAAAGCATGATAATAAAAAATAATTTTATATTGTATTAGGCCAAGCTGGTCAAAACAAATTACTTCCTTGACTAGCAGATGACTCCACTGCGAGCTGGGAGCTCAGCCAACTTGATGTTTTTTTCCGAGAGTGGGATGGGAAGCAATTTGTTCACTGATATTAAAAAGTTTATTTTTTCATTTTTAACAATATTTTCAGTATTACAAACATGTTACAAATGCAGATATGATACAGAGGAAAGTAGGCAATGCAGTGTTTTAATATGTGTAAATCCGGGGAAACAAAAAATAACTCATGCAGTCCTCCCATCCACACTCCAAGGTTAATTGCTTCTTTCATCTAGAACAAAGGAGAAATGCTTACCTTATTTCCCAATCCCCTGGTAGACAGCTCTCCTCCCCATTTCCTGATGCTCTTGGATGTGGACAGGGCCTTTGACATCCACACATATAATGCAAAACTATTGGTCTTGCATTGCAAATAATCTTGGAGAGGCCATAACTAGTCAAGCAGTGAACAGAAGCAGCTTCTAGGGCCAGTCATACAGTGGGGAGGAAGCCTGTGGAAGCACACACTGATCAGTGTAGACTCTGAGCAGGCAGGTATGTTTTTTCTTTTTTTTCCCTTTTAGCAAGGGATCAAAATTTAAGCAAATCAAAGTTATGCTGAAATGTTTACAAGAAGAGCTGGTCTTATGTTTCTAATCTTTTGACAGGTTCCACTGTAACAACAATACCTACTACATCCACCACACCTTTTGTGCCAACGAAACCAGGTATATTTTTCTGAACAACTCTTCAAACACTGTTGACAGTAGATTAGAACAAATTCTATTAAATGTAGATTCAAATACCATTTTTTGTGGAGATGTTTTTTTATTGCAGAAGACATGCTGCCTGCCTGCAAGGCTGCCTGTATGGAATGGGAATAATTAAATAAAACATTATTTAATAATTTATTTGAAAAAATATACTCTTTAAAAAATTTATTTAAAATGAATCCTTCAGTATTTCTTACCCATGTTTTGTTATGGTATTAGCAATAATGTTATAGTTACAATTAATGTTCATGTTTTTCTAATTGCATTTGGTTTAATTTTTTTTTTTTTTCTACTAAGGTATTTGTGAAGTACAAGGAGACCCCCATTATTACACCTTTGACAACCAGGTGCACCATTTTATGGGCACGTGTACCTATACTTTATCTAAGCTGTGTGAACATGATGGAACTCTGATATACTTTAATGTGGAGGCAGCCAATGAGCACAGAGGAACCAACACCAGGGTGTCTTATGTGAAGTATGTGAATGTTGCAGTGTATGGATACAAAATAACACTGGATAAGAACAGAGTTGTAAAGGTTAGTCTTTTTTTAACAATTCAAAAACTAAGCAGTTTCAATAGATCTTTGTCATTTTGGGTTGTCCCCAGAAAAGTAATAGAGGGGAAATCCTCCAATGAGGACACTAGTTCTGGTGATCTGGGGGTCCCCAAGGAATTCACTTAATCGTTTCAGCCCCGGAAGGACCAGAGCATTTTTGTGATAAGGCACTGTGTCAATTTAACTGAAAATTGCGCAGTCATGCGACATTTCACCCAAACAAAATTGATGTCCATTTTTCCCCACAAATAGAGTTTTCTTTTGTTGGTATTTGATAATCTGTGCGTTTTTTATTTTTTGCGATATAAACAAAAAAAGAGTGACAATTTTGAAAAAAAAACTATATTTTTTACTATTTGCTATAATAAATATCCCCCAAAAAATTTATACACGAAAAAAATGTTTCCTCAGTTTATTCTGATATGTATTCTTCTACATATTTTTGATAAAAAAAAAAAATCGCAATAAGCATTTTTTTTATTATTATTTGTTTTATTAGTATTGGCAGCTATCAGTGATTTTTATCATGACTGCGACATTGCAGAGAACAGATTGGACACTTTTGACATTATTTTGGGACCATTGACATTTATTTAGTGATCAGTGCTATAAAAATGCACTGATTACTGTGTAAATGTCACTGGCAGGGAAGGGGTTAACCATTAGGGAGCGATCAAGGGGTTAAATGTGTTTCCTCAGTGTGTTCTAACTGTAGGGGGGATGGGCTCACTAGAACCTGACAGAGATCACTGCTCCCAATCACTGGGAGCAGTAGATCCCTGTCATGTTGCTAGGCAGAAAAGGAAAATGCCTTGTTTACATAGGCATCTCCCCATTCTGCCTCTCCATGTCATGATTCCGGGCCGAAGCCTGTGAGCCACTAGCCCGTGATTTAAAGGCTACGTATGGGTACGCTCATTTGCGCAGTCGTGCCATTCTGCCGACGTATATCGCCATGCGCTGGACGGCAAGTGGTTAATTTGCCAGGATTTGCTCTCGCTTTCTGTTTGGCTATGAGACAAGAAGCAAAGGCAAATCTCCGAAATGGGACACAGATGGCAAAAAACTGATGGGGGCTATTGAAAAAAAATACGTTTTGCCTATAGTTCTACTTTAAGGCATCATATGGTTACATCAATTGAAAGATACACTTATCTCCACAAGGGACAAGCTAAAATGGTACCTCCTGTATGGGACTGAAAGGTAGAAAGGTCCAGGAATTGGTTGGGACTAGGGATGAGCTTCGAGTTCGAGTCGAACTCATGTTCGACTCGAACATTGCCTGTTCGCCTGTTCAGCGAACAGTGAACAATTTGGGCTGTTCGCAGCAAATTTGAAAAGCCGGAACACCCTATACAAGTCTATGGGAGAAATCTAAAGTGCTAATTTTAAAGGGTAATATGCAGGTTACTGTCCTAAAAAGTGTTTGGGGACCCGGGTCCTGCCCCAGGGGACAAGGATCAATGCAAAAAAAAGTTTTAAAAACTGCCGTTTTTTCAGGAGCAGTGATTTTAATAATGATTAAAGTGAAACAATAAAAGTGTAATATTCCTTTAAATTTCGTAGCTGGGGGGTATCTATAGTATGCCTGTGAAGGGGCGCATGTTTCCGGTGCTTAGAACTGTCCCTGCACAAAGTGTCATTTGTGCAGGAAAAAAAGTCTTTTAAAATCACTTGCGGCTATTGTCGGGTCCCGTAATACAGAGAACACTCAATGAGTGTTCTCTGCATTAGCCGACAATTCATTCATTCATTGATAAAAAAAAAACAAAAAAACGTGGGGGTTCCCCTAAATTCAATTACCAGGCCCTTCAGGTCTGACATGGATATTAAGGGGAACCCCGTGTCAAATTTAAAAAAAAATTGACGTGGGGGTCCCCCTAAATATCCATAACCAGACCCTTCAGGTCTGATATGGATATTAAGGGGAACCCCGCATCAAATTTAAAAAAAAAATGACGTGGGGGTCCCCCTAAAAATCCATATCAGACCCTTTATCCGAGCACGCAACCTGGCAGGCCGCAGGAAAAGAGGGGGGGACGAGAGAGCGCCCCCCCTCCCTCCTGAACTGTACCAGGCCACATACCCTCAACATTTGGAGGATGCTTTGGGGGTCTGTGACCCCTTAAAGCACCTTGTCCCCATGTTGATGAGGACAAGGGCCTCATCCTCACAACCCTGGCCGTTGGTTGTGAGGGTCTGCGGACGGGGGCTTATCAGAATCTGGAAGCCCCCTTTAACAAGGGGACCCCCAGATCCCGCCCCCCTGTTTGAAATGGTAAGGGGGTACAAAAGTACCCCTACCATTTCACAAAGAAAGTGTCAAAATGGTTAAATAAGACAAACACACTTTATTAAAAATAAAAAAAATAAAAAAAAGATTCCAGCGGTGCTAATCCACTCTTGCTATCCAGCAACGGGTCTCCGGGGTCCAGCGATGGATGATCATATCCAGCGACGGGGGATCTCTCAGTCCAGCGCTGTCCATACATCCTTCTTCTGTCTCCACTCCGGAGACACTGCAGAGATCCCAGCGCTGACGTTTCTTATATTAGGAGGGCGGGGCCACCCGTCACCTGACCCCGCCCCTCTGACGCTGGAGAGGGAAGCCAGGGGTTCCCCAGTGACGTGTGGGTGACCCCGCCCCCTCTGATGTAACGGAAACCTGTTTAGAATAAAACTGTAAGAAAGCCTTCATTATTTTCTCTGGATTCTGTGTTAACTCACCTGATGGCAATTTAATTTTAGGAAAAGCTAAGATGCGTTGTTTGGGGCTTAGTTTAACAGCAAGTTTGGAGCCGATCCTATCCCGTTGACTATAAAATTTAGCCCCTGTCCATCTGAGATGTCTTTCTGCTGCTGTCGTTAAGTGTAAATTTAAAAGGGTCCTAGCCTTATCCAATTGAGCTAGGGAGGCCGGAGTAGGGTGACGCTTATGGAGCCTAGCCAACGATCTAAATTCATTAGTCAGCTTAACCGTGTCAGCTTTATGTTCCGCTCTAAGTTTTGCCGATAATTTGATTATGTCTCCTCTAACTACTGTCTTATGAGCCGCCCATATAGTCATAGGGGAAACGTCCTCAGTCGTATTGTTACTGAAATAGTCTTGAATAAAGCCCTCAATAACCGAACAATGGGCCGGTTCGCTTAAAAGGGATTCCTGTAGACGCCAACGAGGTGGGGACCCCGTCCCCATTGGCCTGTTTATACTCAGAGTGACAATGGAGTGATCAGATAATGGAGTATCCACTATCTTAGAGCAATTGACAAGGGGGATCGATGTGGGTCTGACAAATATGTGGTCTATCCTGGCCAGAGTATTATGGGGTGCTGAAAAGTGGGTGTAGTCCTTTGTATGGGGGTTGACTTCCCTCCAAATGTCAATCAGTCCTGCTGAGTGTAGTGATTGGGCGATCTTAACGCTTTGTCTAGGTGGATGTCTGAGTTTTTGACCGCGAATACTAGATTTGTCCAAGGAAGAATCAAAAGCTATGTTTGAGTCCCCTCCAAGGATGATAGTACCCCTAAAATGAGGTGTAATCTTATGAAGTAAGGAGTCAAAGAAAGCCCTCTGCCCTTTGTTAGGGGCATAGTAAGATATAAAAGTATACATCTCTCCATCAACCTTCCCCGATACTACAATGTATCTTCCCAGTGGGTCCGATACAGTCTCATGGTGTGTGAAATTAACATGTTTGGCCAGGCAAATGGCCACCCCCTTCGTTTTGTTTGAAGCGGAGGAAAGAAAAAATTGGGGGAAATGTTGGTGGAGAAAGGTAGGATTATATGAAGCTGGGAAGTGAGTCTCTTGTAATAGGAGAACATCTGCATGCATAGACCGATAACTTTGGAACATTTTCCTGCGCTTGACAGGGGAGTTAAGTCCCTGAGTGTTATGAGAAAATATTTTGAGAGTGGGGGCTGAAGAGGTGGAACTAGGCATGAGATATGTGTGTAGAGGCTAGTTGATAGGCTGCTTTCTTACCTGTGTAGTGAAACAGCACTATTTGGAGGAGTAGGCGCAAAGTGGGAGAAAAATCGCCGGGGCATGGGAAGGAAGACAACGGTCCGCCTGGATCCAAGGACTGTAAAATTGAGCAAAAGAGAGGAGCTATAGAAAAGAGGTGAAAAAAAGGAAGGAAGGATAGAGAAGGGGAAGAAAGAGACAATGTTAAAAACACCAGTATAACATCAAATGTATAGATAGGCCCTAACAAAAACATCTCCCCATAAAATCTGGGGTCCCCAGACCCCTGCCCACCCCACGGACGGAAAGTTTGGGTCATTCCGCCCCCGTAATCTAAGAGGACCGGAAAGTCCTAAATATAGGACCACCAGTATAGTTTCCAAGGGCACCAAAGGTGCTCTAGAAACCTGTCAGAGGTGCACTGGGTCCACCACAGCCCCAGAAACCGGAAAAATAAAACAAGCAAATGAGAGCTAAAACAAAAGCCCATAAGAAAACTCATAGGCAGAACATCCCTGAGAATAAGAACAAACCTGAAATATAACTAACCACCAGTAAAGAAACGAAGAAAATTGATAAAAAACAAATAACAAAACCCTGTTACTTGTCATTGTGGTTGCAGTGAAGAGGCCTACTCAGTAGGTCTATACTCTCTCAAATCCCCCCTCCCCCTAACAAGGCCCCTATAGAGCAGCCCGCTCCAGCCGGGCGTAGGGCTGGGTCAGGCTGCCCCTTACAACAGCAGGAACCCCGTGGGCCAAAAACCCCGCCCCCAGTAATTGCCAACTGAAAAAGCATGCCTGCCTGGCCCAAAAACCTGGGATCCTAACTGGGAAAACTCAGAGAGACAAATGGAAAGTAGATAGCAATAAAATGAACCCCAGGTTAGGATACATACAATCATAAGGAGTCCTGGAAAACTATAAATGAATAGAACTTTAGAACCCACCCACCCCCCCTACCCCATAGGGCCGAGGCCCCTCAATCCCTCCCCTCCATCCCTCCCTACCTGAGTCCCCCAGTCCAATAACAATGAGAAAAAAACAAAAAGGAAAGTATAAAAAAATTGGGAAGTACAGGTAAATGGCCCTAGGCCAAAGGAGGGAGTCCCAGAAAGGGTCACTGAATGGTTCTGTAAGTAGTCAAAAAACCATCGAAAAAAGGAAGAGTCTGGCAATAATCAAGAACAATTATCCATTCTTCTGAAGACGAATCCACATCAGGGCGGGAGATTTTCTTTGGAGCGTTTGGAGTGCTGTTGTAGCCAATTTGGTTGTAGAGGACTGGCCGGAGGAGGCCTCTTTGAAGAGGCCGGGGTCCCTCTGATGGTTTGCCTGGAGGATGTGTCCTGAGGAATTAAACCCAGCTGAAGTAAAAGTTTTTCGCCGTCAGCAAAAGAGGAGAATCCAAGATGCTTATTCATATAAGAGAAATTAAGGCGTAGAGGAAAAGACCACCTGTATGGAATCTGTTTATCCGCCAGGATTTGAAGAAGTGGCTTGAGGGCACGTCTTTTCTGAACCGTATAGGGTGACAAATCACTGAAAATCTGAATTTTATGTCCCAGCAGTTTGAGGTTGTCTGAGAACCTGGCTCTTTTCATAACCTCTTCCTTTACAGAGTAGAAGTGTGTTTTGACTATAATGTCTCTAGGGAGGCCATCTGAGCGGGGAGGCTGTAGGGCCCTGTGTGCTCTGTCGAGTTCCAGACGTTGTTCAGTAATATCAGGTATTAGGTCCTTAATCAGTTGCTTCACAGCCGCAGGGACATCTTTCTCGGATTCGGGGAGTCCCCTGATCCTAAAGTTATAACGTCTCGATCTATTCTCGAGGTCGTCGATTTTTGCGCAAGCGGTTTCAAGCTGATCCTGCAGATCCTGTAATCTGGCTGTATTCTGATTAATTCGTGCAACTGCCTGATCTGCTTTCTTTTCAATAGTGTCAATTCTCACCCCAATGTGCTGCAAGTCAGAGTGTATGGATGCAGAAATCTGTGCTGCATTTTCTGCCAGACTTTTGGCTAGAAGCTGGGAAAAAGCTTTCATCATGGAGGGAAAGTCATTAGGAGCAGGGGCTGCAATATCAGAATCAGCATGTGAGAGAAGCATGCCTGTGTGAGGATCCAGCATGGGGGTGGAAGGACAATCCCCGTCCAATCTGCTTAATAAAGATTCTGTGGACGCTGGAGAGGCAGCCTGGGGGAGAGGAGGAAAGTCAGTACCTGGGGAGCACGGAGGGGCCAGGTCCTGGTCAGCTATAGACTCCTCAGCGAGGTCCGCGCTGTGTGTTGTCTTGTGTCCTGCCGCCGCCATCTTGGCATAGCTGACAGGAACGGATTGCGCCGACATCTGTCCCAGGAGATTGCGCCGCCGATGCGAGGCCGACATCCGTGGATTCCTGGCGGTTTCGTCTATCCGCCTGGCCCGGTGGTGATCGTCGTGGGACGTTCCGAGAGCTCCGGTGTTCAAATTGGGGCCGTGGTGGAGCGGAGCTCTAGAAGCCAGCGGCCATCTTGTGAGCTGCCGCGCATGCGCCTTCCAAAACGGCCATTTTTAAAACTTTTTTTTGCATTGATCCATGTCCCCTGGGGCAGGACCCGGGTCCCCAAGCACTTTTTAGGACAGTAACCTGCATATTACCCTTTAAAATGAGCACTTTAGATTGTGAACGTTCGAGTCCCATAGACTTTAATAGGGTTCTAAAGTTCACACGAAGTTTAGGTCTGTTCGCAGGTTCTGGTGCGAACCGAACAGGGGGGTGTTCGGCTCATCCCTAGTTGGGACTATATTGGGATTAGTAAGTTTGGAAATATGTTTCTTACACTTTTTGAATCTGTATTTATGGAAGCTGTCATAGAAAGTCTCTATTTTATACTTTGTTGCAGTCATTTGGCCAAATATATAGTTATTGCTCTATATTGTTTGCTTACATTTTGTTTTTGACAGGTGGATGGGCAGTTGGTGACCCTTCCAGTTCACCTAACACCAGATGTTGAAATATTTGTAAGTGGATCTAATGTTGTGGTGACAACAGGTTTTGGACTTATAGTAAAATTTGATGGAAATCACAGAGTACAAGTGAAAATTCCAGAGAACTACTCTGGCAAAGTTTGTGGACTTTGCGGAAACTTCAATGGAAATGCAGCTGATGACTTCTTAAATCCAGATGGTCAACTAGAATCAGATTCAACAAGTCTTGGTAACAGCTGGCAAGTTGACAATGATACAAGGTAAAATGTTTTAATGTAGATTATGCTTTAATAAAGGCTGAAAATGCCTTTCAAATTTGAATGTTCTTACACACGAAAATACTTACCCAGCAATTGTATATGTTTATTACAGATGTTCACCAGGACCTGACATTCAACCAAATTGTACCAATGATGAAAAAGTAATTATCGCAAGCAACAGCTTCTGTGGACTAATTACTGATAAAAATGGTCCATTTAAAGAATGCCATGCTGTTATTGACCCACTAGTTTACTATGATAACTGTGCTTATGACTTGTGTGAGATGAGTCTGGATCCAGAAACTCTGTGTGATAGTCTTCAGGCATATGCAGAAATCTGCCAGTCCAATGGAGTTACCATTTTATCCTGGAGGAATGATTCTTTCTGTGGTAAGTATGCTATTCACTATTGCTATTCAAACTTCTCTGATTTGTAAAGCTTTATATTAAATGTAGTAATCTTTTTTGGATTATTATTATTCTCCATACAAAACTGGAGCTGAACTCAAAAAGTGAACAGATAAGGAACATACACTATTTACATATAGAAATTATAACTGTATATGTTAAATGTAAGGCACTGTAGCCTTATTGCTGCAGCCTCTGACATAGGAAAACAATGCCCTGTCTCTACCAAGATGATCACTTCAAAAAACAAGGCATGGTAAGTCAGCAATGGGGAAATAATAACTACAAGGAGACAAGACACAATACTGGTGACTAATCCTTTGGCGTCTATTGCCTTTTTTGTAATGCTTGTAAAGTTCAAGTTCCCCTTTAACTTAGGCTTTTAGTATGTTAAGATACACTCACGTATTCTACAATTCAGCATAAATGCTTAATTATATAACTTTTTGTTTATTGTTGATGATATATGACTTTTAAGCATGCTTTAGCATGCTTTAGCATATTAATATATCTTTTTTTTAAATAGTCCACTTTAGTTACCTCTTATTGGTCATTTGTTCACATGACATTTTTTTTGATAACCCTGCTTGATCCTTGTTTTAAAATGTACTTCCCCAGGTGTATGGAATCATCATTATAATTATTTTAATAAGCTTAAAATTTGTGAACTGAGCTTACAATAACAAACACTACAGATCATGCTTTTTGGAAAGATGTAGCATAACTAGAGCAAGTGATAAAGTAGAGCAAGTGATAGAAGAATACATAATAATTTAGCATCTTTATTTCCTCACAGATTTGAAGTGTCCACCAAACAGTCATTATGAGCACTGTGGAACTGCATGTCCATCTACTTGTGTCAGTCCAGGAGCTCCAGCCACATGTTCTCTGCCCTGCACTGAGTCTTGTATCTGTGACCCTGGATACATCCTTTATGGAACAAAATGTGTTCCAGATGACAAGTGTGGATGTTGGGATGACGATGATAAGTACTATGATGTTGGCGATGAATTCTGGACAGATGATACTTGCTCTACGAAGTGCACATGTCCTTCACCTGGAAGCGGATTAATATGTAACAGCGATTCATGTCCCAGTAACCAGTATTGTGGAATATCAAATGGTGTTCCTGGCTGTCATTTCTTCACCTATGGTATTTGTAGAGTCCATAATGATCCACATTATGATACATTTGACAGACTCAATCATGACTTCATGGGTCTGTGCACTTATACTCTTGCCAAACTCTGCAACAGTTCAGCTTCTTCTCAACATTACTTCAACATTGAAGCAAAGAATGAACACCGTGGAGATCCCAAAGTGTCTTTTGTAAAACATGTTCTCATTGAGGTTTATGGTCAGAAAGTCAAAATCGTCAAAAATGAGAGAGATCGTGTTTTGGTTAGTATTAAAATGTATTTGTTTCCTATCTGATGTTTCCCAGAGGTATGTACTATTAATTCATTACTAACATTCTTACCTTATATTTAGGTCAATTCTATCTGGACCTCACTTCCTGTAAGTTTAGTGGGTGGAGCAGTGAGTGTGACTTGGACTGGAAAGTATGTCAGTCTGCAGACAGATTTCAGGCTAACTGTCTCTTATGATGTAGACACCTTTGTAGAAGTAAAACTTCCTAGTAACTTCTCCAAACTGACCTGTGGAATGTGCGGTAACTTCAACAATCGCAAATCAGATGATTATATGATGCCAAATGGAGAACAAGCCAAGAACTCTGAACAACTTGGACAGAGCTGGATGGTTGAGGATGATGATCCACTTTGTAACCTGGTTGATACACCTCCCCCACCTCCTCCAGCTTGTGCACCAGGAAAAGAGGAGTTATACAAGAGCGATGCATTCTGTGGTTTGCTGATAAGTAAAGATGGTCCTTTCCATGTATGCAATTCTGTCATCAGTCCAGGAGGATTCTTTGACAGCTGCATCTTTGACATGTGCGCTTTGAATGGAGATCCAGATGCTCTGTGTAGCTTGTTAGCAGCATATGCAGATGCTTGTCAGAAGGAAGGCATATCCATCAGTTGGAGAAATAATACTTTCTGTGGTAAGTATATCTTGCTGAATTTTTGATACGAGCTTAAGGCATCCTTTTTATAGAATATACAGTATATAGACATATGATTCTTGCTAAAAAAAAAAAAAAAAAAGGCAAAATATTTTTGTTTCTTCTCACTCTAAATGCACATATCTCTCTGAAATATTCCTTAATCTTATATAGCTTCACAAATACAATCTGCAACATTATATATATATATATATATATATATATATATATATATATATATATATATATATATATATATATAAATGAAATTAGCTATTTCATATACACCTTCTTAATTTGTAGATGAACCACTATCATTTTCAATTTTTAACTAAATTCTTTCCTTTTAGCATCCGACTGCCCTGCGAACAGTCAGTTCAGTACCTGTGCATCTGCTTGTCCAGCTACATGTCTAGAGCCACTACCACCAGCGAACTGCAGCCTTCCATGTTCAGAAGGATGTGAATGTAAACCAGGTTATGTCATCAGTGGGGGAACCTGTGTGCATGAGTCACACTGTGGCTGCTTCTACAATGGCATTTATTACATGGTAAGAGGGATAGAAAATAATTATTTCAATACTTTTACTCTCTGTACCAGTATTTTGTTAATCACATATTGCTTGCATTTATCATTTACAGGAGGGAGAAAAATTCATAACAAAGAACTGTGAGAGTGTATGTACATGTGAAGGAGGGAACAACATAACATGTAATCCAATGTCTTGTACCGGAGATGAAATCTGCAAGGTTCAAAATGGGTTGTTGGGCTGCTATCCACCAAGCACAGCAATCTGTCACATTTATGGAGATCCTCATTATACAACCTTTGATGGCACAGTTCATCACTTCCAGGGATCTTGCACTTACACTGCGACTGAGACATGTGCTAATACCTCTCACAGCTTTAGTGTTATCACCCGTAACGAACACCGAGGTAACCCAAGCTGGACTGCCATTAACTCAGTCAACATTACTGTGGATGGAATAGAGATCTTTATTGAAAAGAACAACATTGTGCATGTATGTATAGTAAAGAAAAAATTATATGTATAGTTAAAGAAACATTTTTTTTCTATATATGTAAGCTTATGCTCCCCCCTGGATCCCATAGATTTCTACATTCCATTTTCTTTTTATCCCTTCATAATTGTCATGACTGCTGTTTTTCATTATAAGGAGCCTATTTAGATATTTTTTTTTAAATTGCTGTATGAATGGTACAAGCATTTGCCAAACCATGACAAATTTACCTCTTATCTTGTCTGACCAGAATCTCAGATACTCCCAGCAGCACTTTTGAGGAGCTGGTGGCAAGTGTTGTTTTTATAGCACTTAAAACTCAGTAAACTAAGCTGGTATTCTACCTTTTTCATATTTATAATTCTTATGTTTCAAAGATAGCACCAGTAGTTTATTGATTTATATCAACAGTTATGCCATGTACACACGGTCGGACTTTCCGGCAGAAAAAGTCAGACGGAATCATTTCATCATCATTCCGATTGTGTGTGGGCTTCAGGGGACTTTTCTTTTCGAAAATTCTGACAGACCTAGAAATAAAACATGTTTTAAATCTTTCCGATGGAATCAATTTCTATTGGGAAAACCATTCATCTGTATGCTGTTCCGATGGACCAAAAAACGACGCAATGGCAGCTATCGGCTACTGGCTATTGAACGTCCTTTTTCTAGTCCTATCGTACGTGTTGTAGGTCACCACGCTCTAAACGATCGGACTTTGGTGTGATGGTGTGTAGGCAAGTCCGTTTCAGCCGAACTCCATCGGAAAAACCGCCAGAGTTTATTCTGACAGAAAAACTGGTCGTGTGTACACGGCATTAGTCTTTCTTATTTACTGTGTAGCTACGTTTAGCCACTATCTGAAGCCCAATGCCAGCCGAAATGTACCAATTTGTTTTGGATTGAGCAAGTCCAGTTAGGAAAAGTTTTTTTTTGTTTTTTTTAACTGGGACAGAGACAAAAACTATTTTATTGGAATAGGTAGGGGTTAGAACCTCTGAATGTGATTTGCTACTGTCCAGGACCAGGAAAGAGTAATACAAGTGACAACAGGAAAACATTTATTAAAAATATTATTTAAGAACTAGCTAATAGTATAAACATGTTGCATGTCCCTGGAAGTAATGAGATATTGAAATAGTTAATGTCACATTTTAACTGCAAGCTAACCAGTTAAACTTTTTTTTTATTTTTTATTATTTTTTAGGTTAATGATGAGATAGTTACACCTCCTTTCTCAAAGTCTGACATACATATTACACAGAGTGGCCAGTATGTTACAGTCATAACAAACTTTGGACTAGAAGTTCAGTTTAATGGTGATCATGAGCTGTTTGTAAAAGTGAATGAGAACTACAAAGAAGCATTATGTGGTTTGTGTGGCACCTACAATGACAACCGTCATGATGACTTCAAGACACCAGAAGGCAACATTGTAACCAATGTCAATGATTTTGGCAACAGTTGGAGGGTGCCCGATGATGGGTGGATGTGAGTATCTGGATAGGCTTTTTAAAGTGTTATGACTAGTGAAATATGATGTATAAGGATATTTCTATTTTTTGGTATATTTTTCTTATTTTTCACTTTGTAAAGGTTACTTAAAGCCCAAACCTTTTTAGTTTTGAATAAAGCATGGACAATAGTCACCCTCTCTATTTTCCCCAGTAACCAATGTCCCAGGGACAGAAAATTATGGGAATTGGAACATTTTGCAGGTATCGCCAGAAAAGGTATAAAAGCAAAATCTTCCAATTGAGATATTAAGGGGATTGTAAAGTTAATTCTTTTTTTTAAAATAACAAACATGTTATACTTACCTCAACTGTGTAGCTCGTTTTGCACAGAGTGGCCCCAAACCTGCTCTTCTGGGGTCCCTCGGCGGCTGTCTTTGCTTCTTCCCGCAGGTACTTCTCACGTTCATGCGAGCTCCCTCGCATGGTGAGAAGCACCTGTGGGTGCGCTCCTGTGATACAGCTGGCGGCTATGTGCATTTAGAAAAACATACAGGTTTTTACATGATCTACAGTTAGCTATAACTAGCACTGGTGGAAAAATATTCTACATTTTCACAGCTATAAAGAATGCTTTCTACAAGGAAATCATATGATGGAAAAACAGTGGATTTTTTAAATTAAAAATTACCTATAACCCAAACATGTTCATGCTTTTTCCCTTTTGTACATTAGCACAATGTTATAGCTTTACATTGTATTTATTATAAATATGATCTTTTTTACATTTATGACTTAAATGTATTTCAATTAGATGTGATTCTACTCCACCACCTCCACCAGTCTGCTCTCCCACTGTACAAGAAATAGCAATTCAGAAATGTTGGATTTTAAGAGACAGCAATGGACCATTTAAAACCTGCCATCCTTACCTTCGACCACATCAATACTTTGAGAGTTGTGTGTTTGATCAATGTGTAACAGGCGGAAGTGATGATCTTCTCTGTGGTGTACTGGAGTCCTATGCTAAAGCCTGTGAAGGTTTAGGTGTCAACTTGGTTGACTGGATAAACAATACTATTTGTGGTAAGATAGAAATGTTTTATGGTTAACCACCCAAACAAAATCATTGTTTGAGTTAAAAACTGACTTACAATTTCTCACAGATCCAAACAGACCATCCACAACTCCATCTGCAACTTCAACTCCGACAAATCCACAACCAGGTATTGGATGTTCACATGTTATATAATTCCTAATGTCCTTTCACGTGAGGCCTCCACTCATGATATGAGGGATCATATAGTACAATACATTCACTATCTAGATAATATGACTTGTAGTCTTCAAAGCTGTTGACTGAGAAATTAAAATCTAAATAATCAGTATCACTTTTCCTCTAATGCTCCAAACAACTAGCCTTATTTTACTGCAAACAGCTGTTTGGTGTTTGGGTTCCTCTAACAATCTCTAGTGAGTCCCTTTGTAAGTTTTTTACTCCCAACAATAATATATGTTTCTCTTTAGGTTCAAGCTCTACAGCATTGCCCATTATTTATACTACAACACCTTCAACTTCTACAACTAGAACTACAACACCTACAACAATTACTGCTACTTCTACTACTACTACTCCTACTCCTACTACTACGCCTACTACTACTACTACTACTACTCCTACTACCCCTACTACTACTACTCCTACTACTACTCCTACTACTACTACTACTACTACTACTACTCCTTCTCCTACTACTACTCCTACTACTACTACTACCATGACTTCAACAAAAACACCAGAAGTTACAAGTAAGTGGAATCAGAATTAAAATTACGTGTGTGCCATTTCACTTGGTTAACTTATGATTGATTATGCCTATGAATGTTTCTAAAGCTTAGTTAAATAAGCATGAATGTAATAAAATATATATGAACATTTAATGTAGTTTATAGCAAGTGAATTATCTCGTCCCGATTACTAGGTTAAAAAATAATTTGAAGCTGTTGATCATGAATTATTGCTTTCTTATGTACTTTGTACCTACCAATTTTGGCTGGCATGTTGTAATAAATGGAGAAGCATCACATCCAGAATTTACCTAAATAACAGCTGTAGTACTTGGTCCTCTCCTGCAGCTGTTACCTTTTGTACCCCCCCCCCCCTTTTAGGTTATAAACTCCATGAGCAGGATCTTCCTATTGCTTTTGTATTGAACTGTATTGTAATTGTACTGCCCCCCTCTATACTGTAAACTGCTGTGTAAACTGTTGGCACTGTATCAATAGTATAGTAATATAATAATAATACTAATAAGCTGTTGTTAAATGATCTACTGAGGCTAATATATTATGATCCACCAGGGGTGTGGCCAGGATTATGAAAGACCTGAAGTACCCCTGAGGAATGCAGCCCCGTGGAATGCACCCCTGAAAACAAATTTAATAATTTTGAATTAAGCTTTGGAAATATGATAAAAAAAAGGGTTAACAATCGCTTAACAAGGACCTAATTACCATATAACATATAGCAAAAAATGTGCTTGTTTGTTTACATTTATAGATCAGGTATTGCTTTACAATGATATAGCATTATGCCAGCCAAAGGGATAAGGAAAATAAGACATTTTTTAAAAAAATTAGATTTAATGCAAAGATACTAACTATTGTAACGGTGGATTGTTATTTATGAAAAAAAATCTATGAGCTATAAGGTCAAGCTGATCATTTGTTTTGTGTTGGCTTATTCATTCTTTTGTTTTTCTTTATTTAGCTACCGGAATCTGCAGTGCATCAGGTGATCCTCACTACAACACATTTGATGGTAGAGTACACCATTATATGGGCAACTGCAGTTACACTCTCACTAAACTGTGTGATGCTTTGACGAGTGGACTCCCCTATTTCCATGTCTACACTACAAATGAACATCGGGGCTCCAACACCAAAGTCTCATATGTTCAGTCTGTGCATGTAGAAGTGTACAACACTAACTTCACACTGTTGAAGAATAAAAAACTAAATGTAAGTGGTGTATTAAACATATGAAGTTAATGATATACAGTACTATAACTGAATACAACAGATGAGTAGTAGCAATTGTTATCAGAAAAACAGATTTTTGCTGTTTTGTGGGTTTAGGAAATATTATCTCTTACAGCCATTATTACACTGCCTTGAAAAAGTATTCATACCCCTTGAAATTTTACCAAAAACGTAAAAATATTTTATGGGATTATATGTGATAGACCAACACAAAGTGGCACATAATTGTGACGTGGGAGGAAAATGATAAATTATTTTTTTCAAATAAATATGTGAAAAGTGTGGGGTGCATTTGTATTCAACCCCCTTTACTTTGATACCCCTAACTAAAATCTAGTAGAACAAATTGCCTTTAGAAGTCACATAATTAGTAAATAGACTGTGTGTAATTTAATCTCAGTATAAATACTTTTTCAAGGCACTTTATATAGCAATAGGATGGTGCCAGTAGGTACAATGTAGCAGTGCCTTGGTTCCCTCTACAGCCTGCAGAACTGTGGATAGTGTGCAATGTAGTATGAGGATTGGTGGCAGATTGTGTGAAAACCAGGGAGCAAATCTGCCACCCACTTCCAAAATCAGAGCTTCAGCATGCTCCCCAACATGCTACTGACCAATGGAGAGCTTCAATAGTGTACTAACAGAGTAAGGAAAGGCAACATGACAAATAACGAAGACACAGAAAAATTTGGAAAGTGTAGAATCTGCAGACCATGTACATACCCTGTGAAAATTCTATATTTATGTAAGCATGTTCCACCCCACATGAATTGCAACGAAAGAGATTCATTCAAAATGGGTAAAAGATTACCTAGTTGACTATTATTTACACATACAGTGAGTCATCACCTTAAACGTTGCCTATTTTGCTACAATGTGTGGTTGTTTTTTTTCCCACTTTTTAAAAGAATTATATATTGATAATGTGAAGCATTCCAAAAAAACTAATTAGATTGGGCATCATTTTTTCTAAATAATTGCTATTACGCTGTATTGCACTGCCTACATCATCTAAGCAATGTCTTGTAAATTGTTAGAAAAGAAAACAACTTTTTACAGATCCAACGCAGCACAATGAAAACTTTTAAAATGTGTAATTCCAGATAAATGAGAAGAGAACAAATCTGCCAACCCCCCATGATAGTAGACTCAGAGTCCA
The DNA here is from genome assembly GCF_037356315.1 of Lithobates pipiens. Taxonomy (NCBI): domain Eukaryota; kingdom Metazoa; phylum Chordata; class Amphibia; order Anura; family Ranidae; genus Lithobates; species Lithobates pipiens. Next base: position 353,570,176 of record NW_027507758.1, on the reverse strand, counting down.
TCTTAGTGGCAATTATTTGATTTTGGCAACAGATTTTGGGCTACAAGTGAGATTTGATGGTAACCACTATGTTGACATTTCCCTACCATCAACCTTCAAAAATCATTTATGTGGATTGTGTGGTAAGTCCTATGTTTATGTTAAAATAATCTCTTTTAAAGATTTACAAGACCCAATCTATATGATGACTCATATCTTAAATAATCATTGTACTGTCATTCAGGGAACTACAATGGCATATCACTAGATGATCTAATGAAGCCAGATGGCAACATTGCCATTGATTCCAGAGAATTGGGAGACAGCTGGATAGTTTCAAAAGATGGTGAATTGTAAGTGTTAAAATGTACATTTGCTCACATAGTTCCAACACTTTCATGTATCACATTACATAGACTATAGGTGCGATGATTTCCCACATTTTGTGCATTCATTCATGCTTCCGTGAATTTTTTACAAGTATTGTTTCATTTATTTAAACTCTTTAAAAAGCAAACTGAATAAAAACAAATGCAGAGAGTTTCAAACACGCAGAAAACACTGCAGTCCATTTTTAGTAAATTGAAGTAAAGCTGTAAAAAAAATACAATACATATGTATAAAGTATGCAATACATTTTGATTTTTTAAAATGTAGTCGATTTCTAATGCCAAGGGGTCATCACGAATGGTGAATAATATCCCAAGATTAATAGTATATAGCAAGGATATGCAATTAGTGGACCTCCAGCTGTTGCAGAAGTCCCATGAGGCAACACAAGACTCTGACAGCCACTAGCATGACACCCAGAGGCAAAAGCATGATGGGAATTGTAATTTTGCAACAGCTGGAGCCCGCTAATTGCATATCCCTGGTATATAGCATCATTCAGTACTAGTAGTTCCATTGCAATACAGTATGTTTGTATTTCTGTTTATTGAATATACTTGCACTTTCACTACTAATTGCTGTTTCTTAAAGGTGTGGAAGTGAAGAACTGGAGACTTGTAGTTCAAGTGACCAGCAGGAGTACAGCAAGACTACATCTTGTGGCATTATAACTGATGCATCAGGTAACATACACATTGCTTAAAGCTTAGCTCCAAACAAATAGCCAAATAAATACATGAGACACATAGATGAAAGCTGTTCAAACTGTTAAAAGAATTAGTATTTTTGTTCATCCAGTCTGGAAATATTCCACACAGTGCCACACAGCGCATGCTATCTAGCATGGGAGGAGACTTTCACGTACAGGTCTTCTCCCCGACCCCACCCTTTTTACAATTTGGTGCTGCGCCGCTTTAACTGGTAATTGTGCGGTCGTGCAATGCTGTATCCCAACAAAGTTTGAGTCCTTTTTTTTCCACAAATAGAGCTTTCTTTTGATGGTATTTGAATGCCTCTGTGATTTTAATTTTTTGCGATGTAAATGGAAAAAGACCAAAATGTGAAAAAAAATTATATTTTCTACTTTTTGTTACACAAAAAATCCAATAAACTCAATTTTAGTCATACATTTAGGCCAAAATTTATTCAGCTATATGTCTTTGGTAAAAAATGTCAATAAGGCCCCCTTCACACTGGGGCCATGTGGCCTAAAAATAGCGCCGCCGTCGTTTTAGTGGCGGTATAGCTGCAATGTCCCATTCATTTCAATAGGCAGGAGCGGTGAAGGAGCAATATACACACCACTTCTTCACCGCTCCAAAGATGCTGCTAGGAGGACTTTTTTTAACCGTCCTGCCAGCGCACAGCTCCAATGTAAAAGCGTAAAAGCCCTCGGGCTTTCACACTGGAGTGTGAGGAGCGGCTCTTTCAGGTGCTATTTTTAGCGCTGTAGCACCTGCAAAGTGCCCCAGTGTGAAAGGGGCCTAAGCATATATTTATTGGTTCGCGCAAAAATTATACCAGCTACAAACTAGGGTACTTTTTTTGGCATTTACGCAGCTTTTCGTTTATGACTCTCATTTGAGGTGCTAAAATGGCAAGGCAGTACAACCCGCCACCTCCCCCCCATTTTGGAAAGTAGACACCCCAAGGAAATTGCTGAGAGGCATGTTGAGCCAATTGAATATTCTTTTTTTGTCACAAGTGATTGAAAAATGACAAAAAATAAATAAAAATGATTACACAAAGTGATATATTGCTTGCACATGCCATGGTTATACATAGAATTACACCCCAAAATACATTCTGCTGCTTCTCCTGAATATGGGGATACTTTTTGGGAGCCTAGCCGTGTACAGGACCCCAAAAACCAAGCAACGCCTTCAGGATTTCTAAGGGCATAAATGTTTGATTTCACTCCTCACTACCACAATTTTCGAAGGCCATAAAATGCCAAGATCGCACATAAACCCCCCGCATGACCCCATTTCGGAAAGTAGACACCCCAAGCTTTTTGCTGCGAGGCATGTTGAGTCCATGAAATATTTTATATTTTGCAACAAGTTTCTGGAAACTTGTTACTATATGATACATATCTACTATATGATACCATGCCTCTTAGCAAATACCTTGGGGTGTCTACTTTCCAAAATTGGGTAATTTGGGGGGTTTTGTGCCATCTGGACATTTCAGGGTCTCCGTAACTGTGATAGGTAGTGAGGAGTAAAATCACAATTTTACGCCTTTAGAAAGCCTGAAGGCGGTGCTTAGTTTTTGGGGTCCTGTATGCGGCCAGGCTCCCAAAAAGTCTCACACATGTGGTATCCCCATACTCAGAAAAAGCATAAGAATGAATTTTGGGGTGTAATTCCACATATAACCACGCCATGTTTGAACAACATATCATTTAGTGACAACTTTGTGTAAAAAAAAGAAAAAGTTTGTAATTTTCCCAAAACTTGTGTCAAAATATAAAATATTCCATGGACACAACATGCCTATCAGCAAATAGCTTGGGGTGTCTACTTTCCAAAAAGGGGTCATTTGGGGGGGGGGTTTGAATTGTCCTGGCATTTTATGCAAAACATTAGAAGCTTATGTCACGCATCACCCTCTTCTAACCACAAAGCCCTTTCTGCCACTTTTTGTTTACATGAAAAAAAAAATTGCTAGAAAATTACATTGAACCCCAAACATTATATAAATAGTTTTTAAAGAAAATCCCCTACAGATTAAAATGATGGGTGTTGCAATTTTTTTATTTTAATGCACTAAATCACACTATATTGCCCAAATGTTTGATGAAATAAACAATATGATTTTATGGCGAGTACATGGATACCAAACACGAAATGCTTTAAAATTGCTCACAAATGACTGCTAAAATTACTGCCCTCGATCTGACCTTCGCGGTGATACCTCACATGCATGGTGCAATTTCTGTTTAGATATGACACCAGACCGACGCTTGCGTTCCCCTTTGCGCATGAGCAAAGGTCTTAAATTCTGAGAATGTAATAGGTCCCCAATCTCTGGCAAGGGTCAGCTGGGGATCAATTGACCAGCATACAAATTGCTTTGGTCCACAATAGATCTACAGAGATCTTCTGTGAAAAATAGCAAATAAAAATCAAGTGATGTACAATCAACTGTTTCCACCTGAATTCTGGTTTGGCCGGTGCATAGGGGAAGTACGGGTGCTGCAGAAGTGGTTGGCTCCCAATTCGGATTGGCAAATGCAGCAGGAAGGGCATTATGGGCTCAATGGGCCTGTCTTTGTCTTCTTGGTGGATGTGGGACACTAGTTGTGCTAGCCACCTCACCAGCTTGAACTGCACTTATGGGACTTGCCACGTCACCAAGTGTTACTGCAGTACTGGATGTACGACCAGAATGTACTAGGCCGTTGGTGCTTGCCATTTCACCAGAAGAATGAGTGGCACTAGTACTGTTTCTCTACTCCATACTAGAGCCCTGCAGTTCTTGCACCTCAACAACAGCAGAAGAATGAGGTCAGGTATGCCTGACCTTGGCAGGTACCACTACTCCGTCATCATAGCTGTCTATCGGTTCATTTTCTGAGCCTGAATCTGACAGATGGGTGAGTTCCTCTTCACTCTCATCTGTCATGCTCAGAAACCTCTTCACTAGCCTCTTCACTAGCGTAGCTTCGATTGGACATTTTGGCCTCTAAATTTACTGGTACAACTAGTGAGACTCACAGGAAAAAAGAGCACCTGACTGTCAGCGACTGCTTCAAATGCTACCAAAAACCTGTTAGCATTCACAGGGATCAGGCCTGACTCTGCAAATGCTGCAGTTATGTGTTTAGTGTTTTGTCAGTGACAGTGATCGATTGATTCTGTACTTGAGTGGACTGGACTGGGCAGAGGGGTAAAACGCAGGTGCTAGCAGGTATCTGATCCTGATAACACTGCACTTTTGGGAACCCCTTAACTATTGGGGACGCTAATATAGTTCTGATCAGATCAAAGATATTGATCCATTCAGACACTATACTACTAAGGGAGGTGTATGGTGCATGCGTGGGTGTTAGCGCTATTGGCACTAATCTGATGCTGCCTGGGGTGATGCAGACCCTAACTGATGCTAAGACCTAACTGATTATACCCGCCGAGTGATCAGGGGGTTAAAACTTTTATTAGGTAGTGGACGGCGGGTGTCCTGACCTTGTAAAAAATAACTAACCAGCTTCACCCGTGACACTAATACAGTGATCACTGGTGACAGGGGGTGATCAAGGGGTTCAAACTTTTTTTAGGGGGGTTTAGGGGGGTCCCTAGACCTATCTGGGCCTACTAATAAGTACCCTAACGCTGATTAGTGTCACAAATGACACAAGTACAGTGATCAAAGAAAAATATGATCACTGCACTGGGTTACATGGTGACAGGGGTTAACTGGGGGGGGGGGGGGGTTCTAGGGTGATGGGGGTTTTAAATGTGTGCCTATGTGTACAGTGTCAGTGTAGTGTTGGTGCAACTCACATTTGGATGTTCCCTCTCCTCTCTCTGGAACGCAAAACAATTCTAGAGAGGGAGGTGACATCACTTCCCCTGCCTGTGTTTACACTTACCGACAGGGGAAGCATTTCATTCATCAGAACCAATCAGCAGTTCTGAAACAAATCCGATCATCACGGCCCACCTGTGCCATTCTGTTGCAGTAAAACTGCGGCAGCTGGTCAGGAATCAGTTAAAGCCAAAAGTAGCACAATCATGAGCTTGACTAACTATCCCTCTGTTCTCTCTCCTTGTGCTGCTTCTTCCTCCTCCTGTCAAAGCTTTTCTGTACAGTAGACTACAAAAGTCTGACGCCATGCCAAAATTTGTATAATACCCGCATTGAAAAATATATTTAATGATGCCTTCATGGTTACAGAGCTGCATTTGTGTCTTTTATATCTGCCTGAAGTTCAGATTTAAAATTCTGGAGTTATAATGTTGATTTTTGAATAGTGATGAAAGAAAACTAACAGACATGGACACTTTTTTCCTTTAGGTATCTTCAAGGACTGTCACGCTCTAGTAAATCCTGATAACTTCTTTGAGAATTGTTTGCTGGATATGTGCTTTACTAAGGGCGAGTCAACTTCCCTCTGCTATGCTGTACAGGCATATGCCCAACATTGCTCAGATGCCGGAGTGTGTGTAGAATGGAGATCAGACACTTTCTGTCGTAAGTAATGCTTTGCACTGTACATAACCTGCAAAATAATGAATGTTTTCATGTAGGTATATATAAATAAGCTTTAAAGCCCACAATTATCATGCCCCGTAGCAAAAATCACATTCATCTCTCCCAAAAATCCTTCCTTCTCAAATCTAGTTCAAAACATCCCAACATAGACACCTGAAGTACTGTACATGTAGGACAATGTTATCTGGAAAAGATTGGATTGCTGTATACAGTATATCTTTGATTTGTGATGTCTTTCTTGTGCTACTTAGCTCTTATCACTCCATTACATTGGCTTCTTTGCCTGTAGTTATGTATACATTTTAAATTTTCAGGACATAATGGAAAGACTTTGTGGAAATAAGCTTATGCTTTTTTGTTTTAGATCAGAAGGAAGACATTGCATATAATGTGTTGTGACATTGGTGCAAAACATAAAAATCTGGAGACATGCTTGGCCAGTCCAACACTCTTACCCTCAGTTTCTTTAGCAAGGCAGTGGTCATCTTGGAGGTGTGTTTGGGGTTGTTATGATGGAATGCTGCCCTGCAGCCCAGTCTCCAAAGGGAGGGGATCATGAGCTGCTTCAGTATGTCACAGTACATGTTGGTATTCATGGTTCCCTCATTGAATTGTAGCTCCCCAGTGCCAGCAACACTCATGCAGCCCCAGACCATGACACCACCATGCTTGACTGTAGGCAAGACACACTTGTCTTTGTACTACTCAACTGGTTGCCACTACAAACGCTTGACACCAACTGAACCAAATATGTTTATCTTGGTCTCATCAGAGCACAGGACATGGTTCCAGTAATCCATGTCCTTAGTCTGCTTGTCTTCAGCAAACTGTTTGCGGGCTTTCTTGTGAATCGTCTTTAGAAGAGGCTTACTTCTGTGATGACAGCCATGCAGACCAATTTAATGCAGTGTGCAACATATGGTCTGATCCCCAACCCCTTCAACCTTTGCAGCAATGCTGGCAGCACTCAAAAGTCTATTTCACAAAGACAACCTCTGGATATGACGCTGAGCATGTGCACTCAACTTCTTTGGTCGACCATGGCGAGGCCTATTCTGAGTGGAACCTGTCCCGCTGAACCTCTGTATGGTCTTGGCAACCGTGCTGCAGCTTAGTTTCAGGGTAGTTTCAGGGTCTTGGCAATCTTCTTATAGCCTAGGCCATCTTTATGTAAAGCAACAATTCTTTTTTCAGATCTTCAGAGAGTTCTTTGCCATAAGGTGCCATGCTGAACTTCCAGTGACCAGTATGAGAGAGCGAGAGTGATAACACCAAATTTAACATACTTGCTCCCTGTTCACACCTGAGTCCTTGTAATACTAAAAAGTCACATAACGCCAAGGAGGAAAAATGGGCCCAATTTGGATATTTTCACTTACGGGTGTACTCACTTTTGTTGCCAGCAGTTTAGACATTAATGGCTGTGTGTTGAGTTATTTTGAGGGGGCAGCAAATTGACACTGTTATACAAGCTGTACACTCACTACTTTACATTGTAGCAAAGTGTAATTTCTTCAGTATTGTCACATGAAAAGATAGAATAAATTATTTACAAAAATGTGAGGGGTGTACTCACTTTTGTGAGATACTGTACATTATATATATCATAAATCAAGTCCTTAAATATGAATGTTGCATTGTTTTTTGCTAAAGTGTAAATATCTCACAAGTCATTTTTAAACTTTCAGCTGTTTCATGTCCTGCAAGGAGTTATTATAAGAGTTGTGGTACCACATGTCCATCCACTTGCTTCAACAGTTTTGCGGTAGCACCATGCAAGTCTGATTCAGTAGAAGGCTGTTTCTGTAATGACAGCTATGTCCTCAGTGGAGACAAATGTGTCCCACAAAGTGAATGTGGCTGCACTGATGAACATAACAACTCTTACCAGGTAAAGTATTTTTCAACCCTTTATATAACACTCTTGTACATCTTACAAGACAACTTAGACACTTTTTTACAACAGTGTGTTCCATTTCAAAAAATGTTTAATGTTTGGAAAAAATTGCCAATTTTGTTCCCATTTTAGAAAAGCTGTTTCTATAGTTTTCTGGCCTATAACTTATTACAGTATAAATATATAAGAAAAAATAACAGCAAACTCAAGTTCAGCTGCTAGGCTTCTTAGCCCATATTATCATTGAGTCGAAACAGCAGAACTTAATGTTAAGTATAAGTAATAGTGTTTCATGTTTATGTTTTAGCTTAGTGTAAAAGTAATTATCGATAAGGCACAAAGGTAATTATTGATTAGTCACTCAATCCCTGGAAAAATGTTAAGTCATATACAAAACAGTCACCACTGTGGCTTGTGTTTATAAGCATGGACGTAGCATAAGGGGTTGCAGGGGTCACAATCGTAACCCCGTCCCTAGCTCCAGGGGGCCTCTGCAGCCTCCTTGTCATATTATCATATCCTCCACAAAATCCAACTCCGATCTGCCCTAGGGCCCCACAGCCACGCTCCAGTACTGGGCTTCTACTTTGCCTTCCACAGTCCACAACCCTCTGTTCTCATTGGCTGGGGAGAAGCTGTGAGCCATTTCCTGAATGGAGAGGAGCACAAAGTGAGAACAGCCCAGGAAGGGGAAGTGTCTGTGCTGTGTGCTGGCAATATGGAATGGTAACCAAGTTTAGCAAGGCAAGAGAAGGAGAGTGCTATCCTGTAGCCGCAATGGGACTGATGTCACTGGTTAGGTATGACGCTGCTCAGTGTCTCCTAGTCACCAGCTGGGATTTTCTGTACCCCCCATTCGGGGATGTCTACTTACCCCACTTCCCTGACAACTGGGGAAAAGACACACCTCCGGGAGGTGACCTTCCCCCAACACCTGCCAACACTGACAGAGAAACCTTCAGAAATTGCTAAAACAAATCCTTTAACACCTCCTCAAGGGGCCCCTGAAAGGCTGCAGGCTCCAGATTTTGTTTCACATGGCTTTGCCCTCCCAGATTTAAGTTGCCCCCCAAAAGCCCCCTGACCACCCCTCCATTCTGCATGCTATGCCTGCTGCTGAGCTTTTTTCCCATTACAGCACTCTATACTGTTCCTCCTCTGCAGGGCTGAAATCACATTCCTTTAAAACACAGCCAGTTAGCCATGATCTGCTCAGGATGTATCTGCCTCCTGCAACTACACTGCCATCCCGACCAGAGAATTTCACAGGTCAGAAGGGAAACATAAAAGCCAGATACACCCTGTGGAGGCTGACAGACTGTGTGTAAAGGAATGTGATTTCAGCCCTGTGTAGTGTGGGGGGGGGAGCTGTATACAGTGCTGGGTTGGGAAAGGAGCTCTGCCAAGTGATGTGCCAGGGGTCCCTGTCCTCTGATTCTCCAGTGGTAATCCCTGTCCTCTGATGTAAGGAGGAACTCTGGCAACTCAAAACTCTTAATCCACTTTGAGCATCTTGGCATGCTGTGGATGTATCTGCACACACACGTTGGAAGTAGTGGGTGAGGGGGGGGGGGGGCAGGTCAACTTTTGCATTGGGGCCCACAAGCTTCAAGCTATGCCTTTGTTTATAAGGCTAGATATAACATGCATCATTGACATTAGATTCACCTCTATAGCTATAATTTACTTTTCTACATTAGCTGACTGCTAATTGGCAGCAATTAGATGTAGGAAGGCAAACAAATAGGTAATGGAATCCCTGTAAAAGGAAGTGAAACTCTCTGAAATTTTGTAATATTTCATTTTCATCCTTTCAAAATAAACTAACGAGTATCTTCTTCTTACCATCATGATATGCCTTGCTGACGTCCTTATTACATGTGAGCCTGCATTTTCCTTTACCCACTACTTAAGATTAAAAATCAATCATACCTTCAAATTGTTAGAATGTAACTGAAGAACTGATGATAAGTTTTGCATTGTCAAAAAAAAAAAGTAACAATAAGGTTTCAGAAAAACAAAAGCAACGTTTTCTGAGAACAATTTTTTTAATTGACAGAATTTGGCATATCTGTTAGACAAACTGCAGTGTTTCTGTTAACAAAATGGAAAAGAACATTTTTTTTTTTTTTTTTTTTTTTTTTTTTTTAATAATCACTTTCTTTCTTTCTGCTTTCAGCTTGGTGAAAGTTGGTTCACATATGAAAACTGCACACAGCGCTGTACATGCAATAGCAATAACACCATCACATGCACAGCATGGCAATGTGGATTACAAGATCAATGCAAGGTGGAGGATGGAGTGCTAGGCTGTCAATCCTCTGGTTTGTATTCTATTATCTAATATATATAGTGAAAGCAGAGAAAAAGAGGTAGACAGAGAGAGAGAGCGTGTCAGATGGGATCTTGGGATTGTGTGGGATTGGTGTTTTACAGTACCTACATACATTCTGTCAGAGATTAAATAATAAAGTATCACAATAAACACAGGGTTGGAAAGAAGAATCAATTATCAAAAGGCAAGCTAAGTGATAACAATTTAATGCAGAGAGCAGTTAAGCATTTAAGTATTTGTAAAGCTACTTTAAATATTAAGCATTTAAGTATTTGTAAAGTTACTTTGTCTTATTCCTAGAATCCCCTGTGTCAGATTAAGTTATGTGCCCCGTTGCATGTGCTTTATAAAAAAACATGTAACTTCATACCCTTTTTCAGAGTGCCACTCGGCATTCACGTGGCTGCCCACTGCTCTCCTCCCTCAATCTGAGAACTACAGCAGGAGAGGCTGAGAATCCCCCACTGATGTCAGACAGGAGGAGAGGAGGAGAGCAGCGGTCACCGCAGACCATGACAACCAACGGTTGTCGGGAAGAGGCCCTTGTCCTCATCAACATGGGGACAAGGTGCTTTGGGGTGGGGGGCTGCTCGGCCCCCCTTCCACAAAGCACCCCCCCATTTTGAGGGCAATCCCCATCCCCTTTCCTGACCATGCGGGTTGCGTGCTCGGATAAGGGTCTGATATGGACCTGGGGGGGGACCCTCACGCTGTTTTGTCAGCGTACGGCTTCCCCTTTAAGTCCATACCAGGTGACAGGGCCAGCGACGTGTCAATCTCGCCGCCGAAGGTGGCGACATTGACTTCCTTCATTAGTCCCGGCTATCTGGAGCCGCGTTCAAAATGATCAGACTTTTCTGTGTTAGGGAAAAGTCCGTTCATTTAAAAAGTACGGCGGACTAGCACACACATGGCCATATTGTCTACCAGACTGCGAGTTTTGAGTCAAAACTACTTTCTAAGTCCGCTGGACTTTTGGGTAAAAAAAAGCCCGCCGGAGCCCACACACGGCCAGATTGTCCGGTGGAACTTCATGAATAAGTTTGATGCTATCTGGTCAAAGTGGCTTGAGTCCCTGGCATTGGTATAGACCAATCTGTATTATGTATACTGTAATATCAGATATTGGGCTGTAGGTGACCATCTTAATATTTTTTTTTCCTGTTATGTAGTGTCTGTTTATGTGATTTTGTTTGGATAATTTGTTTGTATTGTTATAATGTTGTTTGCATGTAAAATAAAAATAATCTGATTAATAAGTATTAGGATGAATGTTGCCCAAAGAAGATTTTTCAACAAATGTCAGGTGAATTGTTGACCATGTTGTTTATAAATACCCCATATTGTTTTTACTGTAGGAATTGCTACTTGTCATGTTTATGGAGATCCCCACTTCTACACATTTGATAAGGTCATGCACACTTTTATGGGAACATGTACTTACATTCTGGTGGATGTCTGTGACAAGAGAAGCATCATCCCTTTCACTATCAAAGGAAAAACAGAGGACCGAGGACTACGAGCTGCAACATATCTCAAAGAAGTTTATATTGACGTTTATGGCATCCATATTACACTGCAGAAGGATAGGAGAACTTTGGTAAGACTAAATACAAGGTGAATTAATAAAATACCACATGATTGTCATATAGCCTAAATTTTCCCCCATTTTTTTGTTGTTGTAAGTTTCATAGCGTATATGCATACAGTAGGTGTCATGCTGTTTACACTGCTTGCAGCTACTGCAGTATGAAGAAAGCCCTTTGCAAGTTGGCCTTAAAGGTTGACTAAATTAGTTGCATATGAATTCAGTGCAAGAAGTTCTGTGGTATCATTATCTGTCACCTGTTTTCTTTATTATTAGGTGGGGGATACACTCATATATACACCGTGGTCTGGACAATCGGCAGGGGTCTCTATTGCCACTGTGGGCCTGTATATTGTGGTAACCACTGACTTTGGAATGATAGTAAAGTTTGATGGTAATCACCACTTGGAGGTCGTGCTTCCTACATCATACTTTGGAAAGGTCAGTGGTCAATGCATTTTTGTTTTTGTCCTTTACATTTGTGCACATGTAGAAATATATTTTTGAACAATAGTCAATAATACATTCTCCATTAATCATACTTCACAGTAGAGCATATATGACATATAGAACATGTAGAGCGCAACCTCTTCTCAATAGCCTGCAATACACCACAACCAATTTATGTCAGCAAGAAAAAACTGTCACCAGAGAACCAGTAATATTGTTTGAAGTGTCTAATACTGATTGCACACTCAAATAAATAAGTTTTTTTTTTTCTTAAGTTTGCTACCCCATCACATCAATTATACAAGATGGGTAATTGGATAAAAAACAGATTAGGATTATATATCCTACCACATTTCAATAAAGCAAAGTGAAAATTGCATATTATGATGGTCTCCTTCCCAGGGGATTTTGGAAAGAGTGAAAGTGATAAAGGAAAGTAATTTTTAAATATATGTAGAGTTCCAGTTATTAGTTCACTATTGGTATTTAATTCCACTTCAGTGAGGCCTTCTGAAGTCTTGAGTGAGTAATTGACTTAATTATGAATGACAGCATACAAACCCATCCACAGGTGAGCACAGAATGAATACATGAAGTTAAAAAAAAATATTGACAACTGAAGTGCCATAGCGAACTGGCACGGGGACCAAAGGACAGCAGAGAGGAGAATGTTTTAAATTTAAACAAACAAACAAAAAAATATCCACAGATATCTGACAGGCAATCGGCAAAAGGCTTGAGAAAAAACACAATTGGTTGCATTGTCAGAACTAGGTTCATCTATAACTCTAAACAAACATCACTGAAATGTTATAAAAGTGGGTAGCCTAGTGGCTTAGCGGTTTGCACTTCTGCCTTAGAGTGTTCAGATCCTCAGTTCAGTTGTGTGTGAGATGGGGACCTTACTCTGTAAGATCCTTGAGGGCAGGGGTTGCTGTGAATGTTTGGTGCTACATAAATGTCTGTAATTAATAAATATGATTAAAATGATCATTAACTGTGGCTATGTTTACCAAATTGTATTGTCTTTCATTATTAACACACATATTAGTATAACACAGTTACTGTCTAATAGAGTTCTACTGATCACACTATTAAAATAAGAACATTGCTGATTTGTATTTAATTGTTTTCTATAGGTGTGTGGTATGTGTGGAAATTTCAACAACCAAAAAGATGATGAATACCTCATGCCGAACTTACTTCAGGCAGCTACTGTAACTGAATTTGGAAACAGCTGGAAGACAGAAGACAGCGATACAAAGTAATTTGAATTCTAAGACATGAGTTGATTTTGAAAAAAATGGTTATAGTTGGGAAGGGTTAAACATTCTGTCAAGTTTTATTGACTTCTGCTTCCAACTGGGGATATTTTTCCTTACTTAATGTGCTTAAGGTAGATTGTACTTAATACATTTTTATTTATTTTTTTATAATGTGGAAGAGTCATGCCGCGTACACATGGCCGGAATTTTCTATGGAAACAATCCGATGGGAGCTTTTCATCAGATTATCCAACTGTGTTTATGCCCATCGTTTTTTTTTCTGTCAGTATTTCTGACAGTCTTTAGATTGAGAGCCTGTTCTTAATTTTTTAGACGGAAAACCTTTCTATTGGATTTTTCAATTGTGTGTATGCAATTCTGACACTCAAAATTCCGATGCGTGCTTGGAAACAACTTGAAGCATGCTGGGAAGCATTAAACTTCCCTTTGATAGTGCTGTTGAACGTGTTGTATGCCGCTGTGTTATTGACCATCGGAATTTGGTGTCTGTGTGTAGGCAAGACTGAGTGAAATTCCGTCTGAATTCCGACAGGAAAACCATCAGAGTTTTTTCCGATGAGAATTCTGATCGTGTATACGCGGCATTAGAAGTTTTCCCAGGTTTTTATTGCTGACTGAGTCCAGTTTAGGGAGCTATCTCTTCACTTCCTGTCCCAGAAAAATAGTGATAATTGGACAGGAAATCCCAAAAAAATAATTATTTTGATGGGACACAGTAAACAATTGAAGCTTGACGAAGGATTTAAACCTTTCTCACTTTACCTTAAATTAGGTTTGGTCCAAATAAGAATGTAAACCATTCTATTTCATCTCATTTAATAACTCAAAATCATCTTGATATTGAATTGTAATGCCACAAATTAAATTTAAATTATACATTTTAAATCAAGATTACCGAGTTGAGAGTTAAGAAGATAAGGTTCTGAACTGAACGCCAGACACAAAAACTTTTATTTAAATACTGTATATTCCTCAATAGCCACTTATTATATAAAGTCACTTTGTGTGCACCTAATACCTTTGTAAACACAGTAATTGTCCTGTAAAAGTAGTGACATCAGAAGGCCCCACCAAATACAGGCAGTGTGCAGAAAACTACAGGAGGAGGCAGGGAGAAGACCAGTCAGAGAGAGAGATTAGAAGTAAATGGCCTTCAATACAGTAAACTCCTGCACAGAGAAAAAGTTCCACACCGGATTACTGCACAGATATGGACTAAAAATACAAAGCACTCCAGGATTCAAAGAATAATACACACAACGCTTATATTTAAATGATATTTAGTTATTTGGTTGGTTGGTTGGTTGGTTGGATTCAAACACATGTGCTAGCCCTGTTAATAAGAGCCAGAAAACAGCTCTTGACTACTGTAAATACAAAACAAAAACATAAAGGAACAGGGGTTAGTTTGCTGGACACCGACATATTGTAGACCACAAGTAATAATTAAATCAACATGGGAGAACTAATAGAAATCCAGATGAAGCGGGCACTTAGAGAACTACTATCCTCCCACATCAATGACATCTGGAAAACAATTCCTATATCATTTTAAAAGGTATACCCCACTGACAGGTACAGCTAGTTGCCTTTGACATGGAGTTTTGGGGAGAAGGGAAACTGAAATAATGTCATTAGGAATGGATTGTAATAATCAGATAGGCTGCTTTCACACTGCAGCGGGAGCGACGTCGGCGGTAAAGTGCCGCTATTTTTAGCGGCGCTTTACTGTCGTTTTAGCGGCGGTCTGCGGGCGCTAGCGGGGTGGTTTTAACCCCCGCTAGCGGCCGAAAAGGGGTTAAACCCGCCCGCAAAGCGCCGCTGCAGCGGCGCTTTGCCGGCGGTATTGCCGCGGTGTCCCATTGATTTCAATGGGTAGGAGCGGTTTAGGAGCGGTGAATACACCGCTCCTTCACTGCTGCAAAGATGTGGCTAGCAGGACTTTTTTCACCGTCCTGCCAGCGCATCGCTCCAGTGTGAAAGCCCTCTGGCTTTCACACTGGAGTTAAAGGGGCCGTTTTTTTTCAGGCGTTACACAGGCGCTATTTTTAGCGCTGTAACGCCTGAATACCGCCCCAGTGTGAAAGCAGCCATAAGGACAAACCTTTATGAATTCAACAGTAGTAGTCTCACCTTTAGGCTGCTTTCACACTGGGGCGGGAGCAGCGTCGGCCGCGCCGCCCCAGTGTGAAAGCAGCCTA
The DNA here is from genome assembly GCF_037356315.1 of Lithobates pipiens. NCBI lineage: Eukaryota > Metazoa > Chordata > Amphibia > Anura > Ranidae > Lithobates > Lithobates pipiens. The sequence goes on along the minus strand of NW_027507758.1, from coordinate 353,554,830 downwards.
AATCTCACATCCTATACTATTTTGATGGTTCTTTAGTATTCTAAATACTTTTTATTTTATTTCGGCAGGTGCTTGGATGATGACAGACTGGATCTTAGCCCACCATGTACTGCAGCTCAGAGACCATCTATAGATAGCCAGTGCAATGCACTTTTGTCAGACACATTCAAACCTTGTCATCACCTAGTTGATCCACAGCTCTTCATTCAGTCTTGTGTATATGACATGTGCAGATATAATGGCATGATTTCTACAATGTGTTCTGTATTCCAAGCCTATGTAGATGCTTGCAGAACACAAGGAGGGAAGGTTACCTGGAGAAGTCCATCCTTCTGCCGTAAGTTCTTAAGAAAATAAGCAGGTAGACAGAAGAGTGGAAAAAATAGCAATTATTTTACTGCAAAGTGTGACTGTACTGCAAGTGTTAACATTTCTTAAAAGTGCTAGTTCACCTTTACAGAAAAAATGTGAACTAACCCCAGACACCCTCTGTCCACACATGGGGTTAGTAGTCAGTTCACATTTAAAAAAAAAAACTGTAAAGGTGAACTAACCCTGTAAACGTATAGGGGCAAAGTTTAGTATGCAGCATGGCCAAAAAATAACAAATCCATCTTACTCCAGAATTTAGGGTTTTTATCACAGTTCAGTTAGTTAAATCTCCTTTAAATATAACCAAAGCTAAACTTTTTTTTGGATAACTTAGAAGAGGGTTACAAATGTTATTTTTTTCCATCTATGTCTCATTATGTGGATTTTGCTACACTTTCTGTCCTGTAAAATAAACTAGATATAAAAGAATATATATTTCCATTTTGAGGGATATCCATTCTTAGATAGTAAAATAAATGTCTACATTGGAAATGTCCCCCTTCATTCCTGTTCTGGTGGAAAATCTAAGTTTTTTTTTTTATTCCTGGGGACAATAATGAGCAAGGCAATTAGAGAGAGTTCATCTTCCTAACAGGAACATAGACAGCAGCTCTGAACGTGGCTATAACCCCCCACCACTATGTTATTTAAAATAGGTTGCTTAACACATCACTATGGGCTAAACAGTTTATTTTATGTATAGTTTAACTATTAAGTGTTCACTGGAAACATAGAAACCATATGTCTTAAAAACTAATTTTAAAAAAATGCAAGAAAATACTAGTGCATTGACATGATTTCAGAATTATAGGGGCACTCTATCCTAAACTGATATTTCAGCAATGGATAAAGGTTGGTAGGCTTATTTAATCATATATTTGGTGGGCTCAAGCTTAAGATCTTTCTACTTGAGACTATTGTGTACATGTATGCCCATAAATAAATGCCTCAGTCAAGGGCTCAGTAGTGGATTTACCTTTACGTTTTAAAAAGGTTTAAAACTCAAATAGCCTGATTTTATTCTTTTATGTTATGTATATGTATTTATATGCATTTTTGCAAAATTATTTCTTTTTTCTTTGCAGCACTCTCATGTCCAAGACATAGCAAGTACACAGACTGTGCATCTCTTTGTCCATCTACCTGCAATAACATATATGCCCCTGATGTTTGTGATAAGCCAACTGCATGTTTGGAGGGTTGTGTTTGTGATGATGGATATGTGCTTAGCGGTGACCAGTGTGTTCCACTTAAGTCATGTGGATGCAGAGATTCCAATGATAACTATTACAATGTGAGTACCATATAATTCTAATATTATTTCATATAATAGATATTGTTGAAAACATTTTTTTTCTACAAAATGTATGAAATACACTTTATTTATATATGTCATAAATCTATCCAATAAAAATGTTGAACCAACAGCCATAAATAAATGTTTGCAGCCACTAGTAGCAAGTATAGTCACAAGCAGTGGCAGAGTCCCCAAAAGGCCGGTGTATGAGATCATTTAAACATAAAACCGCTGCTCAACATAGCCAATCCTAGTATGGATGTAAACATATAAAAGCCTCAGTAAATGCTGCTCCTCAGGCCATGCCCCCTGATATGTTTTCCCCTGCCCACTGGGGCTTAATCATAGGAGTACTTTGACTGAGACCTTCACATGTATACATCCACACAAGGATCGGTTATGGTGAGATGCGGTTTAAATGTTCATTGCTCGCTGGATGAGTTTTTCATCCCAGTGCACCCCTACTTTCCTGAGGGCCAATGGGGCTCTACACCTCAGTCTGGAATGGCACCACCAAGAACCAATGGCCTCATGTGTAAGATCATGTATGGGCCCCCCATTTAACTACTGGTCAAGTAAAAATTCCAAGAAGCATATTTATAAAACAATGAATGTGACATTCAATAAACATTCACTGCAGAGGAATGAATCACTGTAATTTAAAATGTATGGACCATGAACAAACATCTGTAGAGTAGATTTGGTTTAATTTTGTAAATAAATTTTGTCCAAAATGTATTCTGATAGATTTATTTTCGTAAAAAAATAACCCAGATCAGTTTATATTATTTACTCTGTGTGGAAGTTGCAGAGCCCACAAATAATGGTGTATACTGTATATTTAAAAAATGATCAATCCTGATCTACTGAGTATCTAATGTCTTGAGGCCCTAAAATTCCAGGACAGTTCAGTAAAATACCCCAAAATTACTCAAAAATACTCCTACTCAGTATATATGGGACTTTTTTCAGTGCCTGGAATGATTATGTACCACCCATTGGGGGAAATTTACTAAAACTGGTGTAGGCAGAATCTGGCGCAGCTGTGCCTAGTAATTAATCAGCATCTAACTTCAGCTTCTTCAGTTAAGCTTTGACAATAAAACTTGGAAGCTGATTGGTTACTATACACAGCTGCATCAGATTCTGTGTACACCAGCCTTAGTAAATCTCTCCATTGTATCTTGTGTTTTGCACAAATTAACCAATTTTATCAAATTGTCACCCCTATACAAGTGAATAAGAAATATAGCTTAGTGCAGTGTCACCTATAGCACTCTCAGTTCCTATAAGCCAAGCAATCCTAGCCTTCTGGTAAGTGGCTGCCCCCCCCCCCCCCCCCCAGGAATGGCATGTTTACTGTTCAGGAAGTACAGAAAGCTAAAGATAGAAAGGAAACACATATGTTTCATATGCCCCTTTCCCTGATCTCTCTGTAAAAATCGATGGCACAACTATAAGCTCATACCCACACGCCAAGGTTCTAGGTGTAGTCCTGGACTCTGAACTCTCTTTTAAGCACTACATCCAATCACTGTCCAAATCCTGCCGCCTCAACCTACGCAACATCTCCAAAAAGGCTGTGTGCCTGGATTTTGTCTTGCATACTAACGGCACATAATTGTCTGCCAACAAACATGAACCTAATGATGTACTATGAGGAATTTCAGCTCTTGAGTGCCACCCTTTGGGCACCTTCTGCTAATGCCGTGTTTGGTGAGCATTGATTCTGAGCATGTGTGTTTGTACTTTGGACTTTTGTATGACTTGTGTACACATGATAGGAAATTCTGACAACAGACCATTGTCCGTGGACAATTTATAAGCCTGCCATCCAACATTTGTCAGTGGAAAGTCTGACAACAATTGTCTGATGGATCATACAAATGGTCGGATTTTCTGCCAACAGTCTGTCATTACACAATTCCCGGCGGAAAATCTGATCGTGTGTACAAGGCTTAAATCCAAAGAAAGCTCCATAGTCTCTTAGATGTGCCTTAGAAACCAACTGCCTAGAGTACCATTTTGCCACTCCATTAACTCCTACCTGGATAAGTAGATGCAAGGAAGTTTGCAGATGGTCAAAATTGCTTATTTGACCAAGCAATCTGTTACACAATTTTATTTACTTCACAGGCATAAACAATAAAACAGAGAGTCTGTAAGGTAAACAGCTTCTGCTTTGTTTCTTTATAAGACCTATATGAGGTTATTTATAAATGTTTTCACACAATATTACGGCAATGTGTAAATCCAGGGGGAAAGTTGTGAGAACAATTTGTGGAAACAATAGAACATAATGTTCTGTTACATCAGTGTCATGGATTCACCCTATATAAACATTTCTTTGTAAAAAAAAAAAAGTTGTAAAATATATTCTCACAATAACATATTCATTGCTAAACATGTTTAACATTGTTGGATGATTGACTTAGAATATTCATTTCCCTTTTAGATTGATGAAACCTGGATTACACCTCACTGCACTCAGAAATGTGAATGTAAGGCAGGCAATGTAATCAAATGCAAATCATTCAGCTGTCCTTTTGGAATATGCAGTGTAAACAAAAATGGCAAATACAACTGTAAACCAACAGGTGAGTGTGTGCAGCATAAGATTGCTCAACTGACATTCGGTCGGGCATGATATCATCAACTAACTGGGTTCTGTATCACACTGATTTACTAAAGGGGTTGAGAATCTTCACTAAATAAATTGTAGCTGTGCTCATTTTTAATACCCAATTTTAAACAGAAGAAATACATAAACAAATATAAATTCCAGCCAGTAATAGAAAAAATCCTCTGGTCCAAGCCAAAAGGCTCAGCCTTGAGGCAGGTTTAAAAAAAAGGGGGGCAGTGCAGTTGCCTTGGTGCCAGTAAATTCAAAGGGACCCTCACTCAGAGTGAGATTTATGGCATCCCTGGACTGCCACTCCAGGGGCACTTACACCTTGGGCTTCTTTTGGACCCTGCCTTTGATCAGACCAGTGCAGCCCTATCCTTAAGAGAGATGGTCAGTTGATAAAAAAGATAATAGCTGTGGGGGATGAGCTGATGGAGAAAGTAAAACAGTTTATTAGTTAGAAGAAAGATAGGCTTCTTTAAAAGGAAGGGTTTTCAGGGATTGGCTAAAGATGGACAGTTGGACATTTTGGAGTACGGAGTTACAAAGGATGAGAGAAGCTCTAGAGAAATCCTGGAGGTGAGCATGGGATGAGGTGACAAGGGAGCTAAAGAGCATGAGGTCTTGGAAGGGCCGAAGAGAATGGCTTGGTTGGTATTTTGATACTAGGGTAGTGATGCAGTTGGGGAAGATTTATGGATGACTTTGTAAATTATTGTTAGTACTTAGAATTGTATTTGTTGGGTGAGTGGAAGCCAGTGGAGGGATTGGCAGACAGGCGTTGAGGAGACTGAACGGTTGGTAAGGTGGATGAGTCTTGCAGCAGCATTCAAATACTGCATGCCTGGACCACTACTTAATTACTGCATGCATTTAATTATTTATTTCCTTCAGTAATTTGAGTTTAACGCCTCTTTATGTGGTATTTACTGAGAATTTTGAGCGGTTTGCTGTAAATACAGTAAAACTGCATAGTGAATTGACATTTGCATATTGTGATTTTCCTAAAAAAGATTTATTATATGCTGCATTGTCTAACTTTAAATGCTTATTCCAGGTTATTCTAGGTGTACCATTGGGGGTGACCCACATTATCGTACCTTTGATGGCCTGAACCATCACTTCCAGGGCAAGAGTAGTTATATGTTGACACGGACCTCTTCTTCTATATTTGACTATATGGAGCCATTTACCGTTGAAGGCAAAAATGAGCCCATGTTCTTACTCAGTAAATTCAGTTTATTAAAAGAGCTGCGAATTGAAGTTTACAATCATGTCATATCATTCAGACAAAACAGGATATTAGTGGTAAGTGTAAAACTATTGGTGAGTTTACTTACAACATTAACATGTACATAACCATATTACAAAGACTTAACACTTTCTTCACCAAAGGTCATTGATGCATTGGCCAAATATAACAGCATCAGCAGGGCTCAGTTAACTTTAATGTACAAAGTAACTATATGACTAATTTTCATACCTAAATAACAATATATTATCATATATTATAGTGATACATTTTTTCACAATATATTGCTTTTATTTGTCATTCTATTTTAATAAAAACCCTGTACTTTTTTTTTATTATAGTCTGATATATGAGCAAAAATGCAAATAATAACAACATGTTTTCGTTTTTTTTAGATTATTGTTTTTTTTCAAACTGTAATTGTTTTCACCCTTTCAGGCTGCAGTGACATCTGCAGTGCCATCAGCAAATTTAGGACTTTCTTTGTCGATGAATCCTCCAGCTTGCATATAATCACTATATCATAACAGGCATAATTACCACATACTGTAATTGGGAACCACTCTGAGTCTGGTTCATGATCATTAATGGGGATCTGAGCTGTCAGTCTGAGCTGAGTGTTTTAGCTGTCAAAAGGGAGGGTATTTAATAGCATATCCACAGAGCATCTTGGTGAGGAACATTAATAAATTAAAACTTTGGATTGCAAGTAACTTGGTATGCAAATGTTTTTTCAAGACATTCAAATTTTATTTTATAAATTTTAACTTGAAAAATGAGCGAGGTCTTTCAAGTAGCGTCATGTCACAACTGAGTATAAGGCTTGGGATCCAACTTGTGAGACTCCAAGTTGGGTGACATGTGAAATAATTTTTTTTCAATAAGAGCTGTCTTAATTAGCACTAGTTGCTCCGACTATAGAAAAGGATTGCTGTACTACTTAAAGGCAACTTCTAACGGACTAATCCACGTCGGATCATTATCTTAACTACTTCCCGACCGGCGCACGCCGATGTACGTCGGCAGAAGGGCAGGGACGGGCAAATGGGCATAGAGGTACATCCCTTTAAATTTGCCGCCGTGGCATCGCACGCCGGCCGGGGACCTCCGTGAGTCTGATTGCGGTACTCGATCGCCGTGGCAATACCCGCAATCGCCTCAAGGGGAGGAAGAATGGGTAGATGCTAATGTAAACTAGTGTCACTGTCACGAGGCAGAACAGGAAGATGCTTGTAAAAACAGAGATCATAAGCTTAAACAACAACTTAGGAAAGTCTTGCCCTTATTTTAGAATTTGTTAATTTATACATGATCCTTCACACTACATGCTACAAGCTGTATGTTACACTGCAATACTTTTTTTGGTCAGCTCTGTTATAACTTGACACACACCCTGTTTAGTATTTTGTAAAGATTTATTTTTGTACAACTCAGAGACACAATTACCAAATATAAAAGCATCAAAGCATGTCTTTGTATAATTTATAGTAACAATTATGGCTTTGGAAACATTTAGATTTTTTATGTTAATAATAACACTGTTAAAACATTTAAATTTAGAGATTTTGAGAATTGTTACTTTATATTGATATCTTTCCTCTCTTTGTAGCTTAATGGTGTGAAAACAGTACCACCTGTTCGTCCACATGAAGGAATATACATCTATCAGAGGCCAACAAGAATCTTCATGGAAACTGATTTTGGTTTTTCTATCAGCTTTGATGGCAAGGAAAATGCAGGTACTGTATATATAACACAACAGTGTAGTATCTATCTATCTATCTATCTATCTATCTATCTATCTATCTATCTATCTATCTTTTTTAAATTATCCTCTGTTTACGGTATATAGCAACATTTATCAGAGTTGCTTTGCTTCTTCTGTATCAGGACAGAATATGGCACAACACTGACATGCTAAAGTCATATCTACTTTTGCAAGGATTAATTAAAATTGATAGTTCAATCCAACTCAGCTATTCATCATAATCTGCCAGCATTGGTTTATAATTGTTTCAATTCAAACTGGTTTTTATTTTTCTTCTACTCTTAAGTGAACTAGTAAAGGTATTCATTACACCCTTTTCAATGTTGCTTAAATGTGCCATGGCTGTACACAATGGGAAGCCCAAGGTTAGCATTATTTGTCCATTATGCAACCTCAGAAAGTAAATTATTCCTGACCAAACTGGCACTTGTGTGTGTTGATTATTAGTATGTTGTAAATAAATTGGTGCATTCTGTTTAACTCTACATGATATCTTTGAACAACACAGACATATAAAAAAAACAGTTATTTTCTTTGAAAACAGCTGAAATCAATAATAGGTGCGAATAGGTCAGCTGAGTCAGCTGTTCGAACGTAGGTTTGACTGGAACATCGGGTGTTCGTTTGTTCTAAAACAAACCGAACATATGGGGCGTTTGCAGAAAATTTGAGAAGCATGGGATGCCCCATAATGCCTTGCGAGATTGCAGTGCATTGCTTTATGATAATTGGCCAAAGCATACACATGACATGCATGCTTTGGCCAATCACAGCTCCCTCTGCTGAGAGAGCCATAATTGGGCAAAGGCAGGGTGCATTTGGGCAATCATGGCTCAGGGGGACTAAGGCCACGCCCCACACTACATAAGGCTGTATATATATATACTCACTCTGCATCCAGTGTAGCTTATATCTACTGGGCATTCCACGGTGTACTGTTTCTAATACACTTCAGGCGGTATATATATATATATATATATATATATATATATATATATATATATATACTCTGCTTCCAATGTACAGTGCATTCCATGGTGTACAGTTGCAGGTGTGGTACTCGGTATCTATTGTACAGTTGCTAATACAGTGCAAGCAGTGTACACAGTAACTAATACATTATGTACAGTTTCTACTCCACTTCTGGTGGTGTACACTTTCTAATACACTTCAGGTGGTGTACACAGTATCTAATATCTTCTGCAGAGTATATAGAGTATATAGGACAGGCTGTATTTTCTATATTATATATATATATATATATATATATATATATATATATATATATATATATATACACACACACTATATGGCCAGCCCTATATACTCTGCAGAATATATATATATATATATATATATATATATATATATATATATTTCTGTTCAGAGTATATAGTGCCTGGGACCTGAGGGAACCCCACACCATTTTCTTTTTAATTTGGGTGCACGGTTACCCTCAATATCTATACCAGACCTGAAGGGCCTGGTATGGATTTTGGGGAGACATCCATCCCATTTTTATTTGGTATTTTTGGTATTTTTATCTATATTGCCAGGATCCGACAATACATTACAGCCGCAAGCAGTTTTAGATTAAATTTTTTCCTTTATTTATATTTATTTTCTTATTTGGGATACTGTTATAGCTTGTACAAATTTTCTGCATCTTTTGTTTAGTAACTTCAGCGTTGTCCCTTACATCTGTGTTGATGTATCATACGTATGACTGTTTTAATACTTCTGGCCTGTGCAACACTATGTGTTGTGCTTTGTTTGGGTATTTTTCTTCATTGTCTTTTTTTTTTTTTTTTTTTTTGCACTTTTTATCCATCAGGCTCATGGTTACCTCACTCATGGTTAACTCACACATATCTCAGGTGTTCACTCTTTTGAGTCCTGTGCTGTGCCCTGGTCCTGGGTCTGCCCGTCTATCGGCTCCCGGGCAGAGCTTACCCGTGGGATTCATTCTTTATAAAATCTTGTTTATGACATGATTTTCCCAAAAATACAAAAAAAAATACAATGGCCGACTCCTGATGAAGTGAACGCTTCTACACGAAATGTGTATTGCCTCCATTTCAAAAGTGGATCAATTTAAATGTTTTCTCTAATACTGTATTTATGTTACTGTCAGTAATGTATGTATATTGTGCTTGTTTTTATGATACATGTAGTGTTTAATCTGTTTTATTTTAAACTTTAAATGCAATAACTAATAAATAAAACTATTAGTAATGTGCTTCAGTAAAAAATACAGAGAAATTAACCACCAGTCCTCCTCTGGGTGCAGTGCTTGCTCACCCTAAGTTTGACCTAACACAGTTCAAAAAACGATTGATAAATATTAAAGTTTGTGGATCCTCCATCCAGCTATTAACACCAACTTTGCTTGTCTAGTCCCCTTTAAGAGGCATACCTCCCCTTCAGGTGTCACTTAAATACAGAATGAGGGAAAGACTCATAGCGCAAAACATAAATATGGATAAAAACACTTTATTATCTTCATATACTGCACTCATATTAAGCTAATATGTATGCACAGTAAAAGTAATTGGTCAACTCACTGACTCTTCACCACACTTTCAGGTTCCGTCAGATAGGACGTGATGTTACAAGCCACACTCAATGCACTGCACCGTTGGTCATGTGACTTCCTCAGTATATATAAAGATCTATTTGATCATGTCTTAGAACCAGCAGTAGCATAGTTAACATCATAATCTAAACTTTAGATTCTAAGGCATAGTTGAGATCAAATGTCAGAGACAGGGATAAGTGTTTGTGGTATAGGGATGAGCTTCGTGTTCGAGTCGAACGTAAGTTCGACTCGAACATTGGTCGTTCGGGCGTTCGCCGAATTCCAAACGTTTGGGCCGTTCGCGTCAAAATTCGAGTGGCGCGCGAGGACCACAATGCACTGCGGTGGCGCAGTGCATTGCTGTCTCATGATTGGCCAAGCATGCACTGTGACCCCGCATGCTTGGCCAATCGCAGCGCCAGCAGCGAGGAGAGCCATGATTGGCCACAGGCATCCTGCCTGTGGCCAATCATAGCTCAGGCTGTGTAGTGCACGCCCCACACTATATAAGGCCGCCTTTGAGGCGGCCTCGTGTAGTGTGTTAGTTAGCATCTGAAGCAGTGGGTGTTCTGTGTACCTTCAACACAGTTACACACCAATCGTTTTTGGCTGATTTCCTATCTTGCTCTTGTGTAGTGGTTACTGTCTGTGCCCTGACCGCAGTATACACCACTATATTCACCTCACCTATATAGCTAGTGATCTAGCTTTAATAATAGAGCTTGCAGTCAGTAGTGTTAGGAGATAGTGCGTGCTGTCTGCGTGCTCTGTACCCAGTACATACCACTATATCCACCTACATAGCTGTTCTCTATTTGAGCCCAATTGCCATCTGCAGGAGTTATTGGAAGTTGTGTGTGCTTCCAGCACAGCACAGCACAGTATACATCTGTATATACCCCTTTAACTCTGCTGTTTTCTGGTTATTGTCTGCGTGCCCTGACCGCAGTATACACCGTGATATTCACCTCACCTATATAGCTAGTGGTCCATCTTTAATAATAGCGCTTGCAGTCAGTAGTGCCAGGAGATAGTGAGTGCTGTCTGCGTGCTCTGTACCCAGTACATACCGCTATAATCCACCTACATAGCTGTTCTCTATTTGGGCCCAATTGTCATCTGCAGGAGTTATTGGAAGTTGTGTGTGCTTCCAGCACAGCACAGTATACATCTGTATATACCCCTTTAACTCTGCTGTTCTATAAAAAAGGCATCTGCAGGAGTTAGTGGGTGTTGTGTGCCTCCAGCACAATATAAACTATCCAACTACTGTTTTACCCAACTCCCTTCAGGCCATTACCATGTCTGGAAGGCCAGCAAGGAGAGGCAGACAGGCGCGAGCCGATAAAAGAGGGCAAGCAGGCTCTGTGTCTAGAGACAACAGTGCTGGTCGTGGACGCGGTGCATTGTCATCAGCACGTGGCCATGGGACATGCTTGTCCTTCTTTTCTGCAGCTGGACATGTTGAACCGCAACATGCCAACGACTTGGTAGAGTGGATGACCAAGCCCTCTTCATCCTCCTCATCCTCTCTCACCCAGTCTCAGGGTAGTAGCAAAGCAGCTGCCAACGCATCGTCTTCCCTCCTCTCAATGTCATCATCAGTGACTCCTTCCCTAGACCCACCACGTCCTCCTGAGGAGTCTCCTGAACTCTTTGAGCACAGTGTTGGGTACATGCTCCAGGAGGATGCCCAGTGTTTGGTGGGCTCTGATGATGACACTCAGCTAGAGGAAGGCAGTAGCGTGAGCGCAGAGAGAGAGGATGCTCGAGAAGCACAGCAATCTGGCAGTCATGTTCCACAAGCTGCAGCATACTGCCAGGTTTGCTACAGCGATGAAGAGGGAGGGGATGATGAGGGCACTGACTCCACGTGGGTGCCTGGAAGGAGGGAGGAGGAGGAGGAGGAGGAGGCACATGTCCAACGAGGCAGGATGCCCTCCGGGGGCCAGCTTAGGGGCAGCACACCGCCTGCGCAGAGCGCTTCCTCTGCGCGTTATTCTAAAAGTTCTTTGGTGTGGGCCTTTTTTGAGACGAGTGCATCAGATCGCACCGCTGCTATTTGCAACATATGTCTCAAGCGTATCTCACGTGGCCAAAACATCAGCCGCTTGGGCACCACATGCTTGACCAGACATATGTTGACCTGCCATGCAGCTCGTTGGCAAGCGTACCTCAAAGACCCACACCAAAGAACAAAGCGGACCTCTCCTTGCTCCTCATCAGCTGGCATCTCCAACCCCACTAGACCTTCAGTCCTCTCTGAAACCTGCTCTGAGAGGAATGAAGGTGTAGAATTAGGTGTGTCACAGCCAAGTGCTTCCGGGAACTCTGCTAGTGGTACATCCACATCCGATTATAGCAGGCAAATGTCCCTGCCCCAGCTGCTGGACCGGCAGAAGAAATTTACTCCCAGCCATCCACATGCCCAGCGGTTGAATGCTAGCTTGGCTAAATTGCTAGCACCTCAACTGCTGCCTTTTCAGTTGGTAGACTCGGCCCCCTTCCGTGAATTTGTACAATGTGCGGTTCCTCAGTGACAGGTCCCCAAACGCCACTTTTTCTCACGGAAGGCGATTCCGGCTCTCTACCGGCATGTGGAAGGCAATGTCCTTGCCTCGCTGGACAGGGCGGTCAGCGGTAAGGTGCATATTACCGCTGACTCATGGTCCAGCAGGCATGGACAGGGACGTTACCTGTCTTTCACGGGCCATTGGGTCACTCTTCTGGCTGCTGGGAAGGATGCAGGACAAGGTGCAGTAGTGTTGCAGGTTGTTCCGCCACCACGCCTCCAAAATGCTACTATTGGTTGTGACACACCTCTCTCCTCCACCCCCTCCTCTTCTTCTTCCTCCATGGCCTCTTCCAGTGCTCTGTCCTCAGAACCAGCGGTGCTCCGTAGGCGTTCCAGGGGCTACGCAAGTACGCAGGCAAAACGATGCCATGCCGTGCTTGCGCTGGTTTGTTTGGGGGACAGGAGCCACACTGGGGCGGATGTTTTGTCAGCTCTGCAGGGGCAGGCCGAGAGGTGGTTGACGCCACGCCAGCTTAAGCCAGGAATGGTGGTTTGCGACAATGGCACCAACCTCCTCTCCGCCCTCCGACAGGGACAACTGACCCATGTGCCCTGTGTAGCTCACAGGAAAGTCTGTGTGCATTTCCGCCGATCATTTAATGCCTGTGCTCGGCTGGCTGAGCTCCAAAAGGAGTTGAACCTGCCCAAGAACCGCCTTATATGTGACATGCCCACCAGATGGAACTCAACATTGGCCATGCTGCAGCGGCTGCACACGCAGCAGAGGGCCATCAATGAGTACCTGTGCGACTACGGCACCAGGACAGGGTCAGGGGAGCTTGGTTTTTTCTCACCACGCCAGTGGGGCATGATCAGGGATGCATGCACTGTCCTGTCACCGTTTGAGGAGGCCACAAGGATGGTGAGCAGTGACAGTGCATGCATCAGTGACACTGTACCTCTTGTCCACCTCTTGGAGCATACGCTGCGTGGAATAATGGACAGGGCACTTGAGGCAGGAAGAGGAGGACTTCCTTGCCTCTCAAGGCCCCCTTTATCCAGACAGTGTTCCTGCTGTGCCACCCATCACACAGGAAGAGGGTGAGGAGGAGGAAGAGGAGGAGGAGGATGATTGTGTCAGCATGGAGGTGGAGGCTGGCACTCAGCATCAGCATCAGCAGCAGCAGTCTTATAGGGATGATTTACAGTCCCAAGAAACACGTGGACTTGTACGTGGCTGGGAGGAGGTAGCTGCGGATCATGTTGTCCTTAGTGACCCAGAGGACTCCGGACCGAATGCCTCAGCTAACCTACGCTGCATGGCCTCCCTGATCCTGCAAAGCCTGCGGAAGGATCCTCGTATTCTTCGGATCAAGGAGAGGGACCATTACTGGCTGGCCACTCTCCTTGATCCACGGTACAAGGGTAAGGTTGCCGACCTTATCTTGCCATCGCAGAGGGAGCAGAGGATGAGACATCTCCGGGAGGCCTTGCAGAAAGCTCTGTGCAACGCGTTCCCAGAGACTGGGAGGTCACAAACTCCTGGTCCTGGACAACGTGTTGCTGAGGCATCAGTCAGAAGGAGCGGTGGAGAAGGTGGCCGTCTGACTGATGCTTTCAGACAATTTTTTAGTCCGCAGCCCCAAGGTATGATTGGTTCCAGCACCCATCGCCAGCGTCTAATTTACATGGTGCAGGAATACCTAGGGGCAAGGTCAGACTTGGACACCTTTCCCACCGAAAATCCTCTAGCTTACTGGGTCTTGAGGATGGATCACTGGCCAGAGCTCGCACAGTATGCAATTGAGCTACTAGCCTGTCCTGCATCCAGCGTTCTTTCGGAACGCACCTTCAGTGCTGCTGGTGGCTTTGTTACCGATCACAGGGTGCGCCTGTCCACCGAATCAGTTGATCGACTGACCTTCATCAAGATGAATCAGTCTTGGATCACCCACAGCTACCAAGCACCTGAAGCTGATGTAACCGAATAATTTTTTTTGAAATACCACATCCCTTCAAGACTGCCTATGCTGATGCTGAGTGACTGTCCTGTTATGTTGATTGTCTATCCTCTTCCTCCTCCGCTGATATGTTGGAAGAACATTTTTGGTTCTGGGTGATGCCAGCAGCCCAATTTTTCTGCCCCTGTTTAACAGGGGCGTTTAATTACAATTTTTGATGCAATGCTTTGCAGCAGGGCTAATTCCTGCAATAAAACTAGAGTATATGGCAGAGGTTGGAGTGTGGTGGCACCAGCACCAGTGCCTAAGGCCCAGTTTTTCTGCCCCTGATTAACAGGGGCGTTTAAGTACAATTTTTGATGCAATGCTTTGCAGCAGGGCTAATTCCTGCAATAAAACTAGAGTATATGGCAGAGGTTGCAGTGTGATGGCACCAGTGCCTAAGGCCAAATTTTTCTGCCCCTGTTTAACAGGGACATGTAATTACAATTCTTGATATAATATTTCACAGGAGGGCCCCTTCCTGTGCCCACCCAGAGTAACGGTGAGGACTTATAGTGTTGTGGCACCAGCACCACAACCCCCAAAGGTCAATTTTTCTACCACTGTTCAACAATGGCATGTAATTACAATTCTTGATATAATAGTTCACAGCAGCGCCCACCAAGAGTCACTTTGAGGGCTTACAATGTTGTGGCAAAACCAACACCTTGTTCCGCCATTTCTGCAGAGCATATAGGGCAGGCCCCTACTTTCAAACATCCAACTTACAAACATCAGACAGCAGCAAGTGAGATGAAAAAAGATGGACGACCAAACAAATTATACAGGGGTGATAACCCTTCCCTATGTTTTCCAAAAAGCTTAAAAATAGTTTTTTTGACTGGAGCTACACTTTAAAATTGTACCAGTTGAAAATTACAAACAGATTCAACTTAACACAACAAACCTACACAGTCCCTGTCTTGTTTGCACCGCCTGTATACTGCTGTTCTGAGTATATAGGGCCTGGGGGGCCACACGCATTTCCTTTTTTTAATATGGGTACAGGGTTCCCCTTAATATGCGTACAAGACTCAAAGGGGCTGGTAATGGGCAGGGAGGGCTACCCATGCCATTTTTCTGAATGATTTTCAACCATATTGCAGGAACCAGATATAACATTAAAACCGCAAGCAGTTTTAAATGGTGTTATTTCCGTTTAATGTCATTTTGTGCAGGGACTGTTCTAAACACGGGAAACACGTGGCACTTCACAGGCATACTACAGACACCCCCCAGGCACCATATTTAAAGGAATATTTCTCTTTTTTTTTCACTTTAATCGTCATTAAAATCAGTGCTCCCGCCAAAACGGCCATTTTTAAAACTTTTTTTTGCATTGACCCATGTCCCCTGAGGCAGGAGTCAGGTCCCCAAACCCTTTTTAGGACAGTATCTTTCATATTAGCCATTAAAATTAGCACTTTCCATTTCGAACGTTTGAGTCCCATAGACTTCAATGGGGTTCTAACGTTCGTTTCGAACGCGGGGTCCGTTCGAAAGTTCTGGTGCGAACCGAACCGGGGGGTGTTCGGCTCATCCCTATTGTGGTACCAGATTGAAGCCAGATTCAAATTTAGCCTGCAGACATAACCTGATGTTGCACTTTGTTTCATGGCATTCAATGAAACAGTAAATAGCCATTTCTGGAAGGAACACATTGAAGCACAGCCTATATTTGTTGATATACATACAGTTGCAACCAAAAGGTCTGTTATGTTAAAATGATAGTAAGAAATGATAACTGTTATCATTAAGGTTTGCTGTATGTACTTGTTAAAACAGGGGGTTATTTATGGCATGATTCATTAAATGTTGACTACATGATGATTCATTTTTGTAATTTTTAAAAAATGTGGTTCAAGTTTAGATTATAAAAAATGTAAAGAGACAAGAAGTTTATATAACAGCAATGAACATGTTTTCCATTTGTTTTGCTATTTTTAAATTAGAAATTGTTGTACCAACCGGCTACCAAAATCTGCTTCAGGGGCTTTGTGGCAACTTTGATGGACGAACATCAAATGACTTTACCAATCCTGATGGCAGACTGATTGGTGATGTGAATACATTTGGTGAAAGTTGGAATATTAAGTCACTTAAGCCAGCTACTAAAGTCAGGTATGTCATACTGTACTTGTGGAGTTATTGAATGATGCTGACGTTTCGTTTTCTATCACACTGTATGTGTCAAAAGTGTAAATCTGTATATGAATTATTTAGAATGTTCATGCATTAATATGATGACAACATTTTGATTTTAAAATGTCAATGATAAAAAAAATATTTTATGAAGTGAAACAAACTTTTTTTTTTAAATCAAATAAGTTTTTATTGTAAAGCACTTATGGTACAAACCAAACATAGGAGTAAAGTACAGTCTTACAGTAGCATTGGTTTTTACATCCAAAAGTATACAGAGAATATAGAGATACAAATAGGTTCGGTTTGAAAACTGTTGAGACATGGAAAATATCAATAAAACCAAAAAATTAAAAAGAAGAAAGGAGATAAGGAAAAAGAAAAAAGGAACCAAAAGTAATAACAAAAGTATCGTTCTCTCATAGACCACTCCGCATCAAGAAACAGCCGCATAGGTACCTTACATATATACTACGGCCCACAGCCCAGCACACAGTCCCAATGGTGTCTCCCTACACCCCGTACAATTACCGGATAAGGGAGAGACATAAAATTAGACCCATCCTGGAAACATGACCCTTTATGTACCTCCACATACCGGTCCTAGGACCTTCAGTTAACCCTGTAAAAGTCTGTCCTGTATAAGTTGGTGGGGAGCTAGTCCCGGGACCTCAAGCCACCCCCCCCACATGGCATTAAATTTGTGCGGTGCGTTTCTGTGTTGGTATGTTATCTTTTCTCTGATCAGCATCTGGTTCACCTGTTCTATCCATTGCCGCCCGGTGGGAACCCTGTGGGTCATCCATAGTCTCGCTATCAATTTTCTAGCTACATATAGTAACCTGATAATGGCTGTATGGGCCGAGGGTGTCAATGATTCCTCATCCAGGGCCCCCAGCAGGCAGACCACCGGGCACCGCGGGATACCAACAGAGAACACTGAGGATATAGTGTCAAAAATTCCCGCCCAATATCGTTTTAGTTTCGGGCACCTCCAGAACATGTGCATAAGATCCCCATGGTCCCGCATACATTTTGGGCAAAGGGGAGACCCTCTAACACCCCAACTGTGCAGTTTAACTGGTGTTCTATAGGTCCTATGTAGTAAATATAGGTGGGAGAGCCTATGGGAGGCCGATACCGACACCAACGGAGCGGAGGACAAGCAGAGGTTCCAGGTCTCCGCGTCCATGGGCCCCAGGTCCGCCTCCCACCTCTGCCGACATGGAAGACGTGCCGGGTCCTGCACCGCGTCAAGAAGCATAGCATACCCCCTAGAGATCATGCCTTTACGGTCAATCTGCATAAATATCTCCTTCACCACAGGATGGTCTGTTAGGGAGAGCTGCATACTCCGTGCCTGTGTCTGCAACGCATGACGTAACTGTAAATATTTAAAGAAATCCCTACGAGGGATGTCAAACTCCGCTTGTATTTCCATAAAGGACTTCAGTACCCGTCCACTATACAGTTGCGAGAGATACTGAAGACCACTCCCACTCCAGTTACCAAATCCCTTGAGCTTAAAAAGTTCACCATAGTTTGCGTTCCGCCAAATAGGGGTGAGGGCAAGGAAGCCACGTATTCGTAGCAGTTTTTTAACATAAGACCACAGTGTATTCAGCAGTATAACAGTCGGGGAACCCCTGTCCATATGAGGGAAGCCTGCCTCCAATCTAGACAATGCTGTGTCCGAGGCGACCGTGTCAGCCAGTATCCTTCGGATCGGGTCCAATGGGTCATCCAACCCCCACCCACCCATGTGCTGGAGCTGCGAAGCAAAAAAGTACATCCTAGCGTGTGGAAGTGCCAACCCCCCTTCGTCCTTATTATATTGCAAGGTAAGTAAACTAAGTCTGGCCGTCTTTCTACACCATATTAATTCCCTAAACTGAGAGTCAATTTTATCGAACCAACGTTTCGGGATCCAAGTCGGGGAGTTATGACAAATATAGAGCAGCTGCGGGGCCCACACCATTTTAATGAGGTTTACCCTGCCCACCACCGATAACGGTAGTTTACACCAGATCTTACATTTATCTCTGAACTTAAGTAACAATGGCATAAGATTCAGTTTGGCATATTCCGTCACCTCGGGGGATATCTGCACCCCCAGATACTTAAAGGATGTAACCGTCTGGATCATGTTTGCACAAGGGGGTAAGGGAACCGTTAGAGGGGACAAGGGCATCAATACAGATTTGTCCCAGTTAATCTTAAAACCTGACAATGTACCAAATAGGGTAATCAGGTTCATGGTGGCCGTAAGGGAGCCCTGGGTGTCCCCCAGGTATATAAGCGTGTCATCAGCGTAGAGCGATACCACATCCATTCCAGTGGGCCTGCAGAAACCCACAATATCCTGAGCCGATCTCATTCTGGCTGCAAGTGGTTCAAGCGCCATGGCAAAGAGCAGGGGCGACAGAGGGCACCCCTGTCTCGTGCCTCTGTGCAGCACGAATGGGTCGGAGAGCTCCGCATTAGCTCTGATTCTAGCCGTAGGCTTGGCATATAACAGTCGGACCCAACTAATAAATGTGCTGCCCAGCCCCATCCGCTCCATCACTTTCCACAGATAAGGCCACTCAACGCTATCAAAGGCCTTAGCCGCGTCCAACGAGAGGATGGCCTGATTACCGGGGTTATCCACAGGAACCTGTAGGTTCAAGAATAAACGGCGAATATTTAGGGCAGTGGAACGTGATGGAATGAATCCTGATTGATCCCTATGGATCAGTTTGTGTATTACCAGAGATAATCTCGTTGCCAAGACCCGAGCTAAAAGTTTAACGTCTGTCGTGAGCAAGGAGATTGGCCTATATGCGTCCGGTGATGTTGCTACCTTACCCGGTTTCAGAAGTACAATTATGATTGCTTCATTCATAGAGGCAGGTAGGACCCCCGTCTCTAAGGCGTTGTTAAACACTTTTAAAAGGGTTGGCAAAAGAACCCCAGCATAACGCTTGTATACCTCGGATGGGAGACCATCCGCCCCCGGAGCTTTGTTATTATGAGAGTGTTCCAGTGCAGAAGCCAATTCCTCCTCCGTTAAGGGGGCGTTCAACAGCTCTCCGTCCGACGCAGACAGGCATGGAATATCACACCCATTTAAAAAGTCCCCAATCTCCCCATCACCGGGCTGCACCTTAGAGGAGTACAGGTCTGCATAGAAGGATCGAAATACCCGCAAGATCCCAGAGGTGTCCGAATGGGTCACTCCCTGCGAATCACACAGTGAGTGAGTCATAGGCGTGGAACCCTGGGTCCTCGCCAGCAGAGCCAGCATATGGCCCGTCGATTCCCCCTCCTCAAAGTGTGTTTGTTGGAGGAAAAACCTTTTATTTTCTGCCAGTTGTAAAGTTACTTGTCTAGACATAGATTGCGCTCCCAACCAAGCCCTCTTAGTGTCCTCCGAGGGGTTGTCAACATAGGCCTGCTCCGACTCTCTAAGTGCTCTACTGACCTCCATTTCCCAAGCTTTAGTGTTCCGTTTTATATCAGTTATAGTAGTGATAAATTGTCCCCTAAGGAAGGCCTTAGTTGCATCCCAGACTACATCTATAGCTGCCGAGCCTAAATTGTCCTGCAGGAAATGTTTAAGAGCACTTGTAATGGGGTCAGGCTGCGGGAATAATGCAAGCCAAAAGGGGTTAAGCTTCCAACTCCTAGGTGCGTGGTCAGTAGATAGGGACATCTCAATCCACAAAGAAGAGTGGTCGGATATATGTCTAACCCCATAACCAGAATCTCTAATTAGGGGGAGGAGGGCGGAGTTTCCCAGTCCCAGGTCTATTCTGGACAAGCTCCCAAACGCTGGGGAGCAACAGGAATATAAACGGGAGTGGGGGTGGGCTTTCCGCCAGACATCCACCAGCCCGAGTTCAGCTAACAGAGCTGCAAAAGGAGTATCGCCATTAGGGCGCGAGGGGACTACCGGAGGAGTTGGAATCTTATCCCACAGACCGTTGACATAGTTGTTAAAATCACCCATCGCCAACAGGGGTATGCCAGGGAACTGTGCCATAAACCCAGCTAGGCGCTTAAGAATCTCTGCCGAATACGGCGGCGGGATATAAACATTGGCAATAATGCATTGTATAGTAGCAAGCTTACACAGCAAAAAAATGTACCTCCCCCCCGGATCAATAACCTGTTGGGAGCAGGAGAAACGTGCATGCTGTTTAATTAGAATACTCACTCCTCTTGCATAGGCAGAGTATGTGGAATGGTATTGGTGGATATACTGTCTAGAACCCAGGCTAGGAGTACCAGCAGGAGCAAAATGTGTCTCCTGCAGACACACAATGTCAGCCTTCATATCTTTAAGGTGCCTAAGCACCGCCAGCCTCTTCACCGGTCTGCCCAGTCCCCTAACATTCCAAGAGAGAAATCTAATCTTAGCCATCAGAAATACAAAACATAAGTGCAAGTAGGAGTAACCATAATAACAGTCGTAAACCACCAGGGAGGAAAAAGGCAATTAACACACATTGATCAGCGACTAGCGACTGGGAAGTCGCATCACCTGAGATGTCCCAAGACTGGAGAGAAAAAAGTCCGACAGGAGCTGTCGCAGCTAGGAAGAGGCGCCCAGATGGGTGCAGACAGGTCGGAAAATAGTCCTTGTCCGTTGCGATCCTGAGAGAGAAAAAATGAATCAAAAAGAAAAAGAAAAGAAAAACAGTTAAACAGCAAAAAACCGTAGCATCTTCTGTATTAAAGCCCACGGGGCTCACACACGGGGAAGATAGCAGAATAATAGGCCCCATCCGAAACTTGGGGGCTGGGGGAAGGCCATGGAAACACCCAGAGAGGACTCTCCCAGATGACAAGCGGGGTTTCACATATGCAGACATGTTGTAGTTCTAGTAGGGTTACAGTGGAACCACAAACCTCAGCCTTCTGCCGGTCTTGTAAAAGTGGAAGTCCAGTCAGCCTGTTGAAATGTGCCGTTAGCGTGGAGGAGATCTTTGAAGTTTGGCGGCTTTGAGTGCGTTGTACTCCTGGTCAAGCCACTGTGCTGCCGCCGCGGGGCGATCAAAAAAGTGCGTTGAACCCAGTGCCGTAACTCTGAGTCTGGCTGGATATAGCATTCCATATTGAACGTTAAGGTCCCGAAGGCGTCTCTTAACTTCAAGAAATGTTGCACGCTTTTTCTGGAGTTCTGCTGAAAAATCCGGAAATAGTGAAATCCTGGAATTTTCAATCTCCATCTTGTCCGACAACCCCCGCGCTTTAGAAAGAATGGTGTCTCTGTCTTTATAGTTGAGGAGTTTAAACAAGAAGGGCCTGGGACGATTGCCCGGAGGTAGGGGGCGAGACGGCACCCGGTGGGCACGTTCCACTGCAAAAAGCGGTGACAAGGCTTCTTTACCAAAGGTGGCAAGCAACCAATTTTCAATAAAGTCTACCGGGTTTTTACCCTCAACACGTTCCGGAATCCCCACAGCGCGAATATTATTGCGTCTCATGCGATTTTCCATCTCATCAAGTCGCATAGCGTGCTGTTCAGTAAGATGGCAATTATATTTTAGATCCCTTTGCATGGGGGCCAGGTCATCCTCTACTGTGCTCAGTCTGCCTTCTAATGCAGCTGTTCTCTCCCTGAGCTTTTGCATGTCATGGCGGACAAACGTTATTTCAGCTTTAACCCCTTTAATGTCCTCAGATAGGGCTGCAATAGAGTGATTACAGGAGGTGACAGCAGTGAATATGTCCCTTAGTGTAGGCTCATTTTCCAGCGCTGGGGAGGGGATGGTCTGTGTTTCAGGCCTAGCACTGTCCCTGGGTGTACTCACTGTTTGCCATGCTGCAGACAATCCATCCTCATCCTCCAAGGGAACTGTGTCATCCGCCTCAGGAGAGCCTCCAGGGGTAGCTTGAGGAGAGGGCTGGCCCGCCAGGGCATCCTTGTATGATTTACCGCCGTAGAGGAGCTTCTGTGCTGCTTCCTTGTATTGGTCTTTGGCTGCGCGCCGCGCACCGGCGCCATCTTGGCCTGGGGGGTCCGTCATCCCCTTCCCTCCGGTATGGCGTCTGGGCATCACAGGGAGGGTCCCGGGATGTACCGCGGTGGTCCGGGATGCTTCACCTAGCGTGGCAGGAGGTAGGGGCCCCGAAAACGGCGTTTCAGGGCAGACTGGAAGGATGGAATCACGGATGGCCGGCGGAGCTCAAGGTAAGCACGTCTTCCTACATTCGTTTGGGACGTGATTTTAGTGGTGAAACAAACTTTTAGGATAAGATGCCAGGAGGTAGATTATTTTGGCTGAAGAGACATGCAAACTTTCTTTTAGCAATTTTTTATTATGTTTACATTGCCTGTGATACTACTTTGCATTGCTGGGCAATTTAATATCTGTGTGTATATGGATGTAAGCTTGGAACTGCCAGCACTGGAAGAAGACATACTAGTAAACACCCACCCAGAGAACGTAAATGTTGATTAAAATTAAGTAACAATAGTTTCTAAATGTACACATGTCACCATCTAATGCAAGAAAAGCTAAAGGCATGTACAGTATATCAGATAGTACAGACCAAGTATCTTTTATTAGTCTATGCAAAAATGCACTGTTCCAAATCTAAGAACTGAGAAGTGCCCTAAATATGCAAATTTCAGCACCCCGTTCTTCCTCCAGCCATCCTCGCTCTGTGATGTAACTTCTCATTCTCTCTCCTGCCAGGGTGTGCCACAGTCTCACCTGATTTCCAGGCAGGCAGCGGAGCTTGATAATGATATCACAGAGTGGTGGAGTGATGGGCAGGCTGCATTCACCCTGTTTAAGTGATATGTCATATAAGGATGGTGCTACTTGCTCTAGTGAAATACAGAACCCTTGGGGGTGACTGTAAAGCAACATTACCTACTAATTAGAACAATAGTAAGCCATTCATACACTTAAGATTTTGATGGGTAGTTTTGAGAAAAAGCCTTCCTTTGCCCTTAACTAAAAGAAATATAATTTTTGTCTTGAGAAACAAAATAATACAAATGTATTTTTTCTGAAGACGTGCTGCTGTGATGCCATTAGAAGAAGAAGATATCATATTAAACACAGGAGACAATTTTGCCTGTTCAGCATCAGGCCTGGCATTTGTGAACAGCTCTTCATTCTGTGGAGTTATGAGAGACCCTCTTGGACCATTTAGAAACTGTATTCCACTTGTGCCACCAGAGGATTTCATTGTGTAAGTTGTTTGTGTATATGTGTCTAATATAATATTTTATTGTTTGTGTTCATCACTGTTAACCTTTCTAATTACATTTACAGGGACTGTATCTTTGATACATGTGCTGAGTTCCAAAGCCAAGACTTATTATGTATTAACCTTGGGCAGTACGCATATGCCTGCCAGCAAAATGGAACCAACATTGATGGCTGGAGAGAAAAGACTGGCTGTGGTAAGCATTTTTATATGCACACTTCCTTAATATTCCTACCACTCAAGGTATTACTCTCCACAGATTCCTTCTACGCAGAGTATAATAAACACTCCGTATTTGTAACTCCTTTATTTATTTATTTTTTCAAATAGCGTTGACCTGTACTGCTAACAGCGTTTACAAGGACTGCACAAGTGCCTGTCCTGCATCCTGCAGCAACATGGCATCAGAGTCTGAATGTGAGGCACCATGCTATGAAGGATGCCAGTGTGATCCTGGATACATACTCAGTGGATTTGACTGTGTGCCATACACAGAATGTGGCTGTACTTACCTCAATAAATACTACATGGTAATAACACTCATATTTATATTATACATATTTAAATAACATTGCTGATTCAATTTACTAAAGCGAAACATACACTAACATTTTGGTAGATATATAGTCTGTTCTGCCAAGATAGCAGCAACATGTAGCAGTAAACAAAATCTCCGGATTTATAAAGACTGGCGAAAGCATATTTTACAAAAGTGTTTCTCATGCATTCTAAAAATGGTGAATAATGCACATATTTCATATACATGTTGTGGCAGAGCGCTGCTCTGGCAGGGTCTAGAAGGAGTTTGTGACCCAGAATACTCAACCTGTATGGGTTGAGGGGCTCCAAGGAGCTTGTGAAAGGAAAAGGAAACTGGCTCCCTCAGTGTTTTCTTTGTTCGTTTTGGGACCTGGCGCCTTGAGATTTCAAAGTGATCGGGATGGGATAAAATCTCCAATCCTAGATCCAGATATTCAGAACAGCCAGCATACTGATCGGTCAGGTGTGTGCTGGGATTTTAGTAATAAACTGCCCATAGTTCTGAGCTGCACCCTGCCTGGGAGACACTTTTGCAAAATCTGTCTGAGCCAGTTTTTCTCTCTGTACGCCAAAAGAGATTTGATCTTAATTAGCTGCACTAATGAATTTGGCCCATTAAATGAGACACAATATAAAAGTGGAGCATTTTAGAACTACTTGAATTTGGTACACGAATTGCTGTCAAAACCTAAAGTGTCTCTTGCTCCCGCTGCACACTGCGGGAGCATGCCCTTGGGTCCGGCAGACTTGATGTCTGCCAGCAACCCGCAATCGCCTAGTACAGTGACAGAATGGAGATCTGCCAGTGTAAACAAGGCAGATCCCCGTTCTGATAGGGAACATGTCAGAGATCTACTGTCCCAGTGATTGGGAACAGTGATTTGTCAGGTTCCAGTGAGCCCACCCCCTACAGTTAGAACACACACAGGGAACACAGGTAATCCCTTGATCGCCCCCTAGTGTTAATCACTTGCCTGCCAGTGTCATTTTTACATTAATCAGTACATTTTTTATAGCACTGATCAATGTAATAATGTCACTGGTCCCCAAAAAGTGTAATTTGGGGTCAAATTTGTCTGCTACAATGTTGCTGTCCTGCTAAAAATTGCAGACCACCGCCATTATTAGTAAAAACAATAAAAAATAAATAAAAGACCCAAATTCTATCCCATAGTTTGTAGACGCGATAACTTTTGCGCAAACCAATCGCTATACGCCTATTGTGATTTTTTTAACCAAAATATGTAGAAGAATATATATTGGCCTAAACTGATGAATACACTTTTTTTTATACTTTTGTGGATATGTATTATAGCAAAAAGTTAAAAATAAAAATTTCAAGATTGTCGCTCTTTGTTTATAGCGCAAAAAATAAAACCCGCAGAGATGATTAAATACAAAAGAAAGCTCTATTTGCGGGGAAAAAAGGATGTCAATTTTGTTTGGGTACAGCGTCGCACGACCGTGCAATTGTCAGTTAAAGCGATGCAGTTCCATTACCCAAAAAATGGCCTTGTCTTGGGGGGGTAAATCCTTCCTGGGTTGAAGTGGTTGAAAGCAAACTGTTAGGGTAGGCCTATATTTACTTTAGTATAATAACATTTTATATTGAATCTGTTTCTTGCAGATTGGCGATCGCTTCATTACAGATGGCTGTTTACAGAACTGCACTTGCGCAGATACTTCCTCTGTAATTTGTGAGGACATACAGTGTAAAGAATGGGAGGAATGTACTACAGCCAATCAGATTCTTGGATGCTATATCCGTAAGTGGGCTTATAATGCTTTTTATCAGAATTAGAAGTAAACAAATAGGCTACTTATGACATTTGCGCAGTGCAAAATAGCGAAGCTTCCTTTACAAGTAATCTGAAGTTTGCGACAACAATGGCACAGATGACTTTCAGAAGTACCAAAAGTTACAGATCTTTGGGAAATAACATTTCAAAATATTGTACAACTTTATAATATTGTATGTTGTGATTACAGCAAGCCCATGTCTTGAAAACCCTTGTGAGAATGGTGGCACCTGTGTGGAATTGCCAGGAACAGACAATACAACTGATGGCATGCGCTGTATCTGCCCCAGCACCCACAAAGGACCCTACTGTGAGGATGAGACTGAAAGTAAGTTACCAGTTAGTTTATACCACAAATATTTACATCTTTTTGAAATCATTAGGATAGCGTATGCAGTAATTCTGTTGCTTTAATGAAATAAGGTTACAGCTTTCACTTTTCTGAATAAAATATTTTGCATTTGGCTTTGGATGGCCAGAACTCTTCTGCAATGTGCCAAAAAAAATTATTGTCACTTATCTAATGAAATAGTACCATCTATTTAATAAAATAGTACAATTAGTAGTAATGTTCAATAACCTGTAGCAACCAATCCCTCTTTTAGTCTGGCACAGACATCATCAGACTGCTGGCCATAACTGCACATACTGGACTAAGCACTTTTTAACCCTTTCACTGCTAGACTTGTTTTTGTATTTTTTTTCCACACGCTTAAACAATAATTTTAGGCCTGAAGATTGCATAAAATCCCTAAAATATTATATATTTTCAGAAGCAGATACCTTATAGAATAAAATAGTGGTAGTTCCAGTTTTTTTATGTTACACGATAAAACCGCAATAAGGAAACACACAATTTTGGTACAAAATACACTCAAGTTAATTTTAGGGCACACAAATGCAATAAATTACTAAATTTTGGGGATGAAATATAAAAGATGGAATTGCATAAAGTAAATAGATACCCAACATGTCAAGGTGACAAACTTTAATACCCTATATTTTCTATAGGTGATACTTTAAAACCCCTCTATAGGTCATTGGGTTAAACTTTAACGGAAGTGGTCTGGTAGTAGAAATATTATTCTCACTCCGGCATGCATGGCATTATGTAACATGTGTATTGCAATCAGTGTTTTCATGCATAGGTGCCCTCAACGAGTAGATTTACGTTTGTGTGTGTATATGTGGGGGTGGGGGGTTTTATATGCTTGGGAGTAACCTTCATTTTTTACAATTTAAAATAAAAAAAAAAATTTACAAAATTTTTTTTTCATCACATAGGAGGCAATTTCACTTTGATGACACATCTGGGGTCTAAAAGACCCCAGATGTCTCCCCTGTACTCCACTGTGCA
The DNA here is from genome assembly GCF_037356315.1 of Lithobates pipiens. Lineage (NCBI taxonomy): Eukaryota > Metazoa > Chordata > Amphibia > Anura > Ranidae > Lithobates > Lithobates pipiens. The sequence goes on along the minus strand of NW_027507758.1, from coordinate 353,527,372 downwards.
GATTGCATTGCATTACATTTTTTCAGGGCCATGCTGGCTGGGCAAGCTGACAGGGAGACCCGGAAATTATGTTAAACGCGTCACTTCTGGGTCAGCAACAAGAAGGGGAGGAGAGCAGACACGTGTCCACCCAGCTCCCTCCCCCCTACCCAGAAACACCCACTATGCTGGTCCCAGGCTCACAGATGGGTAAGCAGAGCCAGAGATACATGACAGGGGCATGCGTTACCAGGTGTGAGAAAGCAATCTGATGCCACCAGATGTGCCAGACTGCTTTCATTTGACGGGTGGCAATCTACTTGTCAGTTATACACACACTGAGAATCTGTAAAACCCCCTGCTGTCAGGTTCGTATGATGTACAGACCTGACAGTGAAAGGGTCAAAGAGATATCTAGTTGTTGTTTTAGTATTTACAAAATGAAAATTATTATTGTTGCTATCAGTGGCGGTGCATCCATTAGGGGCGCCCGGGTGCCGCTCCCTCTGTCACGCTACCCCGTTGGTTTAGAATGAATAGATTCATGCATAGCATGAGTCTATCCATGGCCACTGTAGCCACCCCTTATTCAGGCATCTGGCCCCTTTTTGGATGCCTGGCTCCTGAATTACAGCAGCAGGGATTTTTTAAAGCACCTGATTAGAGCCATAGGCACTTATAGGCTTAAAAAAAAGGTAGACTTGGAGCACAGAGCATTGCGCTAGGAGCCCACCCAAAAAAAGTGAATGAATATTCACTTTTATAAAACTGGACTGCCTTTCAGCCAATCAGGAGGCGCGGGTCTAACACCCATTACCTGATTGGCTGAAGGCACAGGCGCACCAATTGGACATCTAGCAGGAAGGAAGAAGAGGCAAATAGAGGACTCTGCCGCTTGACTCGCTGCTCATCGCACAGTGGCTGCAATTGATTTTTTTTCAGTATTTTTCAGAATTTTTTAGTTTGTTTGCTTCCCCCCAAAAATTTTGAGCACCAGCCGCCACTGGCTGTTGCTATAATTTTATAATCATATTTTTTATATTAATTATTATATATGTTTTAGCTAAAACTAGGTTAAACATCATTCATGTCTTGTATTACTTTGAAAATAAACTTGGTATTGTTAAAATTGCCCCATTCTAATAAATGTTTCCTTTTTTTCTTGTTTCTAGTTAACAACACAGTTATATACATTGTGATTGGTGTCGTTCTTGGAGTCTTCGTTATCAGCTTTGTGTTTATTATTGCTGCATACTTCTACTTTAAATCCAAGTATGTATATTTTTTCCATACACAGGAGATTATATAAGCATGTATAGTGTATCTGGTACATGTATACTTTTTTCCCTGCATGTCTAGTTAGGCTAAAACTGCGCAAACCAATTGACATATTTAAAAACATGAAATAAGTTGTTTATTGGAGCCTAGTCTTACAACTGCTTCTGGTTCCAGTTGATTTGCACTTACTACAAGTAGCAGTTTTGACTCTTGTTTTACTATAGTAATTCATGTTCTAATTAAACAGTGTTGGCTACCAAAGTGAAAATAAAGCATATTATTTGGAGGTCATACATAAAATTACATTTGATTATTATATATTATAACTTGTGGTTGCATTTAAAGGAACACTTTACCAAACAAATTTCATATCCTAGTAATGATATTTGGTTAATATCTGTAATAATAGCATTTCATATTTGAATTCCTTTTTTTATTTCACATGCTTATATTTATATTTTATTCACATTTACATACAGACTCAGTTTTATAAGGGGAATGTCCAGGTCTAGGGCTAAAACATTGTAACCATTTCTCTAGTGTGTAAACAGTGTTGTCACCCTTCTGAAAAAAGTTGAAAATCAACAGATCAACTGGCAGGATCAAAAACCACTAATGCTAAGTTACAGGCGGCTCAGATAAACAATTAGTGCTCTTTTACTATTATTGGCAGACTGCATCAGAAATAACCTTTGACCACAATTCTATTTTAATAATTTGCTATGTGCTTTCCATTTATAGAAGAAAGAAGGATAGATTTCTAGAGTCATCTGATTCCGCTGAAAGTGGAAGAAACAACTCAAACCACGGATCTATACGTGTTTCATTTGATGAACCTGGAGACCGACTGAACATGGCAGTTAATGAGAATTTGTATCACAAAATTGACAATGAACAGGAATTCAGGACAAGAGAAGATGGTGAAATACAGGAGGAAAGTGATGAGATCAAAGGTCAAATAAATCTGGCATACAATGACAATACAAATGACAGTGATGTAAAGAGCACCAATGAAAACATCAACATGAAGGCAGTCAATGAAGAGTCAGGGGCTCAGATTAATCTTGCTTTTGAGGATGATGAATACCTAAATGAAGCTGATGAAATTACAGTATTTTAAATATCTAAATTAAGTCAAACTTTCTATTTTTGATTCTGTACCATGCACTATATGCTAGCAAATTGCATCCCACCCTTTGATCTAATTGAGAGATTTCCAAAACATGCTACATTATATATTTTTTTACACTATGTCATGTATAAATTATAATATATTCCATGCATCAGAAATTATATTGTTTGTAAAGATGTAACATGTTGGCTGTCATTTGAACCTGCTCAATAAAATGATTATTATGCATTTAAATGGTAGTAAGCATACTTGTATTACACAGAACAAGTTGATAGAATGGCTTTGAAACAAGATAAAGGAGTTATAGGAGGTACAATAAAGATATAGGAAAAACGGATCAATAATATCCTATAAACTAAATGGTATGCAGCAGAAATATCAATATATTTTTTTTGTCCATCATTATAATCTTTAAGTTTTGTATCGGTATTAACATTAACACAACCTTTCACAGTCTTCAATTATGTGTCTCTCTATTTCTGAATAAATCCACCACAATCTACATTATCATAGAAAGGCCCATATATACATGTATACTCTCCCAGAAGGGGAAGAATTATTGAAACATCTCCTACTCCATAAACCCAACCCTCAGCTACCCAAGGAATAAAAAATAAAAAAAACAGATAATTCTCTCTCCTCTCTCTCCCATCACCTTCACCCGTGCCCCCACGCCCCAATGAGCTAATTTACAGTGTAACCCACTTCCAGCAACTCCCTCATCTTCGAGAATGCAAAGAAAGATATCCATGTGGACCATACTGTGAGAAATTTTTCGCTAATCTTATTCATCATTGCACTAATTTCTTCCATCATCTACAAATATTGCATTTCCTCTTTCCACTCTACTATTCCCGGGGGGGTCAGAAGATCTCAAAACTCTTGGTGTTACAGCCCTTACGGCCAACAAATAAAAGTGTAGGAGTCCCTCCTTGATCTCCCTAGCAGAGCCTGGAAGGAACGACAGCAATTCTACCTGTGTATAAGCAGCTTCTCTATTTGTTATACATTTATATACATCACATATAGTTGTCCAAAAGGGTGCCATTTTTCGGGCATTTCCACCACAAATGGAGCAATGTGCCCAGGTGTGTTTGACACCTCCAACAGGTATTTGACTTTTGAGGAAATATTCTGTGCAGCCTAACTGGATATTGATAAAATCTTGATCTTAGTTTAAAGTTCTTTTCTTGGACTTTACAAACTAAGGGCATTTTATGTGTCCATATAAATGCTTTTCTGGTGTTTTCCTGTGGGATTGTACTCCCCAAATCCCTTCCCCACTCAGCTATAGAGTATGGGAAAAAAATTATAATATTATACTTCACTATTAACAACTGAGACAGACAGCTGCAAGCACCAAACTTGACAAGACATTGGGGGATATTTACTAAAGGCAAATCCATATTGCACTACAAGTGCAAAGTGCACTTGAAATTGCACTGAAAGTGTACTTGGAAGTGCAGTCACTGTAGATCCGAGGGGGGCATCCAAGGAAATGAAAAACAGCATTTTAGCTTGCACATGATTGGATAATAAAATCAGCAGAGCTTCCACTCATTTCAGATCTACCCCTCAGATTTACAGTGACAGCACTTCCAAGTGCACTTTGAACTTGTAGTGCAAAGTGGATTTGCCTTTTGTAAATAACCCCCATTGTGTAATATTATTACTGCGCTAAGATTATGATATAAAGTGACTTGTGCCAACGAAATAAATAGTAAATCACAATATGTAAATCATTACATGTGTTCACATCTAAAATGTCAAACACAGGGAGGTGCGTTTGGGGTTGTTATCATGTTGGAATACTGCCCTGTGGCCCAGTCTCTGAATGGACAAGCTCATGCTCTGCTTCAGTATGTTACAGTACATGTTGGCATTCATGGTTCCCTCAGTGAACTCCCCAGTGACAGCAGCACTCATGCAGCCCCAGACCATGACACTCCCACCACCATGCTTGACTTTAGGCAAGACACACTTGTCTTTGTACTCCTCACCTGGTTGCTGGCACACATGCTTGACACCATCTGAACCAAATAAGTTTATCTTGGTCTCATCAGACCATGTGACATTGTTCTAGTAATCCATGTCCTTGTGCATCATCTTTAGAATGTTCTGAGTGGAACCTGTCTTGGCCACCATGCTGCAGCTCAGTTGCAGGGTCTTGGCAATCTCCTTTTAGCCTAGGCTATCAGCATGTAGAGCAAAAATTCTTTTTTTCAGATCTGCAGCGAGTTATTTGCCATGAGGTGCCATGTTAAACTTCCAGTGACCAGTCTGAGATAGAGTGAGAGCAATAACACCAAATTGAACACACCTGCTCCCCATTCACACCTGAGACAATGTAACACTAACGAGTCACATGACACCAGGAAGGGAACATTTCTAGTTGGGCAGAATTTGAATATTTTCACTTAGGGGTGTACTCACTTTCGTTGCCAGTGGTTTAGACATTAATGTGTTGAGTTATTTTGAGGGGACGGCAAATTGGCATTGTTATACAAGCTATACACTCATTACTTTACATTGTAACAAAGTTTCATTTCTTCAGTGCTGTCACATGAAAAGGTATAATAAAATATTTACAAAAATGTGAGGGGTGAGTTTATCATTAAACATAAGGCTCCATGCACACTGAAGCTCAAAAAAGCTTTTTTCTGGACGCCAGATTGCTGGCAGAAAACGCTGGTTGAAAAACGTGCTTTTAACAGCGTTTTGTACTAGCGTTTATGACCGTTTGTTAGCGTTAGCGTTTATGGGCATTTTCAATAAAAATACACAGAGGACACTCCAAAAACCCCACAGTGCATTCCAAACTCCCACAGTGCATTGAAAAAATAGAATGCTGAACACTCATTAGTGCACGTTTATGAGCGTTTATCTGCGTTTGTCGTTTTTTGGCGGTGAAAAACGGCACTTTAAACCCAAATTTCTGGCGTTCAGAAAAAAGCCTATAAACTCCACTGCTCATTAGAAAGCTAAAAACGTCCATGTGTACATGGACAGATAGGCTAACATAGAGTGGAGTTTATGGGCTTTTAAAAAAATGCCCAAACTCCAATAAACTGCAGTTTATGAGCTCCAGTGTGCATGGAGCCTTAGAGTCCATAAGGTGAAAGCCACTGGTGTTTAATTTGAATATTTATAGGAGAAACCCTGAAAGGTCCATTCAAGAGATCACTGTGGTGTACATATCCGCCATCTACACAAAGGGTTAAATGTGCTTACAAAAATGTATGGGCTCTAATGTTATCAACAAAGAGTAAAGCAGGATTCAGGAGAATAATTGTCATAATTCAACAGGTCAGCCATCATAGAAACAAAAACGATCAGTGAATAAATACATATTTCTCGTATCCCCGGAAATGACTTCCAAGACGGCATTCTCAGTATGGTACTCTTGGGGTTAAGGCATACAACAGTAGAGCATAGATGGTTGAAACTGGGTGGGAAGAGGCCTGCGACCCTAAGCATAGCTTTTCAAATATTCAAAAGGTGTAAGAGGTCTGTGTATTGTCCCTTCTTTAACCGCGTCAGTACTGGGCACTTTCATTTCCTTCCTGCCCAGGCAAATTTTCAGCTTTCAGCTCTGTCAAACTTTAAATGTCAATTACGCGGTCATGTAATGCTGTATCCACACAACATTTTTATCAATATTTTTTGAGACAGATATAACTTTTTTTGCTAGTATTTAATCACCACTAGAGTTTTTTTATTTTTGATAAAAACTAAAAAAGACCAAAAAAGAAAAGTTTTTCTTAGTTTTTGTAATAAAAGTTTGTAAATAAGTAATTTTTCTCCTTCACTGATGTGCAAGCAAGAGACTGCACTGATAGGCACTGGTGTGGCAGCACTGATGGGGTGCCACTGATAAGGAGGCACTATTATGCAACACTGATGGGCACTGATAGACTCCACTGATATGCAGCACTGATAGGCAGCACTTATGGACGCTGATAGGTGGTACTGATGAGCACTAATAGGCATCACTTATGGCCACTGATAGAGGGCACAGATAGGCGGCACTGATGGGCACTGATGGACAGCATTGATGGGTGGCACCAATGAGGCACTGATGGGCACTGAAAGGCAGCACTAACTGGCATCACTGATGGTCACTGGTTGGCATCGCTGATGGGCACTGATTGGTATCACTGCTGGGCACTGATTGGGGTTGCACTGATGATCAATGCCTTGATTATCTGTGCAGATCTCCCCTGTGAGGAAATTCCACTGATTGGCTCTCCTCCCTTCACACGCTGTTAGAGTGAGGATAGGAATGCCGATAACTGGCATTTCCTTGTTTACATGTGATCTGCTGTGATTGTACATAGCTGATCACATGGGTAAAGATCTCGGTAATGAGCCGATGATGAGGGCACACATTGTAGCAAGGACACAGTGCACCACCAATCTGTGCAGCAAGAGCAGAACGACATCATATGACGTCATCCCAGAACGAGAGAGCCACCTTGCACCCATCATTTTACATTCTAATAAAATAATAAATATGCCAGCCTATTTCCTTGCACTTTTTCTGAACCCTTCAGTATTTCCGTTAGGGACTTTAACCGCTTGCCGACCACCCACCGCAGTTGTACTGAGGTAGAATGGCACAAGCAGGCGAATCGCATTCTTGTTACATCAGGCATGCAGTCGGCTGTAACATTGTGTGGGACTTGGTGTCACCCTTATTCTAAAATGGTTACCACTTGTATGTGGACAATTATTACGCAAGCATGCCACTTTTTAATCACTGGTTTGATCATCAAATTGGTGCATGTGGCACCATGCAATCTGATCACCGGGGCTTACCACAGCGGCTTGTAGATTGCCATCTTAGGCTGGGGGAGAGAGCTTGAGATGTAATAATTTGCTCGCTGTGAAGTGGGGGGATAATAAGAATGTTTTCGTTCTGTCCTCCCTTCACGCAGACATGATGGTACAAATTCCTATGGCGATTGGTGTTGTGGATAAACACCTCTGTGTCCATGAATATAACCTTAATATGGAAGGGGTGGATCTCAACAACCAGTTTTTGGTGCAGACTTGTACAAAAAGACTTTTACAAATAAGTGTCTGTTTATTTATTTCAATTGGCTTTGCTGAATGCTTTTGTGCTATACAAAGCTTCAGGATGAACTGAATCCCTCCTTAAATTACAAGAAGAAATCACCAGAGCCTTTCTGTTTCCAGATGGTGCTTTGGCTCAACTTCCCAATCCAAATGCAGTAAGCTGGCTGCATGAAAGGCATTTTTTTCCCCATGTCCTCTCTGGTACCCCTACCCAAAGAAACCCCCAAAGAAGATGTCTGTTGAAAGCACGGATTTAGGTGTGACACCCGCTTTTATTGTCTCTCCTGTCCTGACCAATCTGGTCTTTGCATTGGTGACTGTTTCGAACTCTATCACACACTAGTTGAGTATTAGCGTAGGGTACAGCACCACACAGTCATGGGCACATGTACACAGGGTCTTGGGGTCTCAAAAAATGTGATGGCCATTACATTTTGAGAGACCCTAATCTGCAACATTCAGTTTATAGTTTTTTTTTACAGTTTTTATGTGAAAAAAGTGAAAAAAAAAGACACACAAAAAAAATAAAAAGCCAAAAATAGCTGTGGCTGTATTTTTTCTCTCTCTCTCTCTATTGTTCCCTCTCTTATTATTATTATTATACAGGATTTATATAGTGCCGAAAGTTTACGCAGTGCTTTACAACATTAAGGCAGACGGTACAATTACAATACAATTCGATACAGGGGGAATCAGAGAGCCTTGCTCATTAGAGCTTACAATCTAGGAGGGAGGGTCAAGCTATACAAAAGGGTAATAGCTGTGAGGGATAAGCTAATGGAGAAAATAGTGAAGTTGTTAGAGGGAGGCAGGATAGGCTTCTCTGAAGAGGAAAGTTTTCAGGGATCGCCTAAAAGTGGATACATTTGGAGACAGTCTGACAGATTGGAGTAGCGAAATCCAGAGGATGGGCAAGGCTCGGGAGAAGTCCTGGAGGCGGATATGGGAAGAAGTGATGAGGGCGCTAGAGAGCATGAGGCCTTGGGAGGAACAAAGAAGGTGATTAGGCTGGTATTTTGAAACTAGGCTAGTGATGTAGCTGGGGGCAGAGTTGTGGATGGCTTTGTAACTTGTTAGTATTTTGAATTTAATTCCTTGGGCAAGTGGCTGCCAATGGAGGGTATAGGAAAAATAAACTGCGCTTGACAAAAAATAAAAATAAAATGAATAAATAAACAAATAATTAGTTATAGTAAATGAATGAACAGGCTGCAGCTCAAGTGAGATACACACACAAAAAAGCACAAAAGAAACTGGAGAGCTGAGCCAACTTAAATAGTTACTGGAAGGATTGGACAATTGTTTTGTGCAATCATAAAATCTGCAAAGGAAAAATTGTAACCAATTGCTTCATATACTTAAATATTAACTGCTAAAGATGACTTCTATATGATTACCATTCATTTTTAAGATTGAAAAAAAGCGGTTACAAAAGGAAATGAAAGAAATCCACTCTGGTTAATCTTGTTGAGACACCATGGTGATTCCATACATAAAAAAAAAGTGAACAGATGCCCGACCACTGAGATATAAATGCGCTTGCCAGACAGCAAAGTGTAAGGAGCCTTTAAATATGACTCATCGACATCCGTTGACTTAGGCCAGGAACTAAGAATCACCCTGGGACAGGACCTCTAAGCATCACTTAGATATCCAAGACTTCGCACTCCGAGCATCAGCTAGGTATTTCCACTAATAGTGACTCAAAAAGAAGGGAAGCCGCACATAGTGTAAAACCATTTATTCATTTTATTAAGAATAAAAAATCATTGCACTAGCAAGAAAACTTGCATCAATGGTTCAGCCAGCTGAACACCAGAGATCAGAATGGCTTCAATCATCTCTATGGCCTAAGAAACCAGACGCTATGAGCATTTTGTTTCGCTGGATATAAACAGCACCATTGGGAAATTGGCAATGCATTGTATCACACCAATCTTGGTGTGGTGAGAGGCTTTGAGGGCAGAGGAGAGATCTAGGGTCTAATAGACCCCATTTTTTTTTAAAAAAAGAGTACCTGTCACTACCTATTGCTATCATAGGGGATATTTACATTCCCTGAGATAACAATAAAAATAATAAAAAAAAAAATGACAGGAACAGTTTAAAAATATAATAAAAAATAAAAATAAATAATAATTATAAAAGGACCCCTGTCCCCCCGTGCTCAGCAATTGCACCATGCATGTGAGGTATCACTGTGAAGGTCAGATCAAGGGCAGTAATTTTAGCACTAGACCTCCTCTGTAAATCTAAAATGGTAACCTGTAAAGGCTTTTAAAAATGTATGTAGTTTGTCGCCGCTGCACATTTGTGCGCAATTTTAAAGCATGTCGTGTTTGGTATCCATGTACCTGGCAGAGGATCATCATTTTATTTCAACATTTGGGCAATATAGTGTGTTTTAGTGCATTAAAATGTAAAAAAATGTTTTTTTCCAAAACATGGTTATATGTGAAATTACACTCCAAAATGCATTCTGCTACTTCTCCTGAGTACGGGGATACTCATGTGTGAGACTTTTTGGGAGCCTAGCCGTGTACAAGACCCAGAGAACCAATCATGGCCTTCAGGATTTCTAAGGGTGTACATTTTTGATTCCTCACTACCTAGCACAGTTTGAAGGCCATAAAATGCCAAAATAGCACAACCCGCTCCCCCTCCCCTGCAATGACCCCATTTTGGAAAGTTGACAACCCAAGCTATATGATGATATAATATAATGTTGAGTCCATGGAATATTTTATATTTTGCCACAAGTTCCGGAAAAATTACAATGTTTTTTCAATGTTTCAAACATGGCATGGTTATATGTAGGGATGAGTCCGATGTTTGAGTCGAACGTAAGCTCGACTCGAACATCAGGTGTTTGTTTGCCTGTTCGCCAAATAGCGAACAATTTGGGGTGTTCGTGGCAAATTCGAAAGCCGCGGAACACCCTTTAAAAGTCTATGGGAGAAATCAAAAGTGCTAATTTTAAAGGCGTATATGCTTGGTATTGTCATAAAAAGTGTTTGGGGACCAGGGGACAAATGAAACAATAAAAGTGAAATATTCCTTTAAATTTCGTACTTGGGAGGTCTCTATAGTATGCCTGTAAAATGGCACATTTTTCCCATGTTTAGAACAGTCCCTGCACAAAATGACATTTCTAAAGGAAAAAAAGTCAGTTAAAACTACTCACGGCTATAATGAATTGTCGGGTCTCGGCAATACAGATAAAAGTCAATAAGAAAAATGGCATGGGGATATTTTGGCATGGGTTTCCCCTTAATATCCATACCAGACCCTTAAAGTCTGGTATGGATATTAAGGGGAACCCCATGCCAAAATAAAAAAAAATGCCATGGGGTCCCCCAAAACGAGGTCCTCTTTCACACTCGCTTTGAGATCACTTCTCACATATAGACAGACGCCTCCACCTTTCCATTTTACCATTTCTTACCGTTTCTTTGAAAGAGAGCATAGCCAGGAATATTAATAGCCCAGTCATGTGAAGAATTTGTTGCCCCAAAGGGTTATGGTTATCAATCCAACTGATTCTTGGCAATCAGGCTTTTATTGATATCGGGATCAGAAATAATTTTGTAAATAATTCACAGTGCTTTTCATGATCTTTCAGTTCTTTATTAAAATCAAAATTTTCTTTAAAAAACTCACATGACACTGCACTCATTCCTGTTACTAACAGGTATGACTTAAAGTGGAGCTTTAGGCAGAAAATTAAGTCCTGCTAGATCACTTCAGGTTGGCACCTTTTGCAGGTATAGCTATATAAAACATTAAAAATAAGTGCTTATACTGTTTAAAATCCAATAATACACTTTTTAGGCACTGCTGAGTTGGTAGAGGCCGATCTGCTGACAGCCTTAGGGCCGGTTCACACTATTGCGATGCAAGAACCCTGCGAATCAACTGCGGGTTCCCGCGTCGCACCCGACATGCACGGAAGTTTACACTGCCATATGCAAACTGCTGGGGATTATCATTATATGTTAATGACACCCCCATTTCAGCTTGCATATCGCACTGTGAACTGACTGTTCGGACATGAATCGGATCGTATATGTGTGAACACACATGCGATCCGATTCTGGTCCCTGCAGGAAAAAGAGTCCTGTGCGTGTTTGCACCGAATGCAGTGCAATATCAGCCATATTATCTGTATTGCTGACATCACACCGCACAGACATCGCATGTGAACAGGAAGCAGCAGTGTGCTGAAAATTACATGTGATCTAGAATCAGTTTGCTTGAAAGGTGAACCCACCCCAAAAACTACTTCGCTTACATATGCATGGTTGAGATCACTAGGTCCACGAGAGGATCACGGGCTCAGGGAGAAGTGGGTTCGGGCTTTGGGTTCCCCGATTTCTGACGATCAGTGGGATAGGGCATGTATTCTATCACACAAATGCTCCCTAAGCACGAAAATGCAAGAAACGTCCTACAAACTGTTGACCCATTGGTATGCTACCCCAGACAGAATTCACAAATGGTATCCTCACTCTTCGGATAGATGCTGGAGGTGTGAATGGGAAGAGGGCACTCTATTCCACATTTGGTGGCAATGCGACCAATTACAGCGTTATTGGTCGGGGGTGAAGGAGCTGATTGGGCAGATCACGGAGACCAGTCTGAGGTTGGACGCGGCAAGTTGTTTGCTCCACATTGCCAACACCTCATTCAAAAGATATAAAAAGTCGCTCACCAGACATATGATAAATGCAGCTAACTCTCTAATTCCACTATACTGGAAATCCAAAACTACACCTACCATAAGAGAATGGCTGCTTAAAATTGCTTCTATCTGTGAGATGGAAGACACGGCAGCCCAATCGAATGAGCGTGTAGAGGGTTATCACCGAACATGGTCTCCGTGGTTTGCCTTTAAATACTCCAAATCCTTTGGGGACATCATGGGCAGCGGCCTGATGGCCTGAAGAGTGGTGGGGTCCAGACAACTAGTCAATCACTAATTTATACCATACAAACACAGCTCTTGACCATGAGCTAGAGCATCCGGAACAAGGCGAATTTCTCCTCCCTTTCTCCCCGTTTGTCTTTACTCTCTATTTCTAACCTTATATATTTCTATACTTGACTTCTTTACTAAATTATCAGTTCTTTTGATATGTTTTCTAGATGTACATTGAGCTTGATGGGTTCCTGAGGGAATCTGGGGTTGGATAATGAATCACCCTTCTAAGTCCGGTAGGGCTCACAATGGAAGGATCTGATGTTTTGATGATACCCCTATTATAGCCAACTAGAAATGTTATTGACACAAATTCAATCTTGTTAAGCATAATTGTTTTTTGCAGTGTCTTTTTGCATACTCTTGTAATATGTGCTTTTATTTGCTAATAAAACTTTCTTGAATGAAAAAAAAAAAAAAAAGAAAATTACATGTGATGTCTGCCATCGCAATAGTGTGAACCGGCCCTTAAAGTGGAATTAAACCCTTCTATCCTTTACAGCCAAGGAAGCTGCTTCTGTTTGAACTGCAACTGCCATGATGCTGCACATATGATCAGTTATGACACCAGCCAAATTTTATGGTTTGACAGTTTGGTTGAAGACACAGTCAAATGTGACAGTTTGGATTTCCAGCATCCCAAAAATGTAACTGTTTTTTGAAACCTAGAAAATTGATGGGGTTAGTTCCACTTTATAATTTACTGCTGGAGCTTTGGTCTTCAGCAAAATGGCAGCCTCCAGCAAGAAGTAACAGAAGCAATGCTTGAGGCAATTTATCCACTTGCCGACCGCTGCACGCCGATGTACGTCGGCAGAATGGCACGGGCAGGCATAAGGGCTTACATGTACGTCCTTGCCTGCCCGCCGGTCGGGGGCCCGATCGGGCCCCCGCCCGGTGCCTGCGGCGGTCGGTATTCGTTCGGGAGCGATCCCGGACGAGGGGACGGCCATTCATTCATGGCCACCCCCTCTCGATCGCTCCCGGCGAATGAAAATGTCTGGTGACATCACTTCCTCTCCTGTAATGTAAACACAGGAGAGGAAGTGATGTATTCTCTCCTCCGTGTCGGTAGTTTTCGTTCCGGCACCGAGGAGAGAGGTTCGGTGAGTTGCACCAACACACCCCACATACAGTAGAACATGCCAGGCACACTCACACCCCCCTTTACCCCCGATCACCCCCCAATTACCCCTGCCCCCCCAGTCACAGTGACACCAATTGCTTTTTTTTTATTTTTTTTATTTTTTTGCATTGGTGTCATTTGTGACTGTAGTAACTGTTAGGGCAGTTAGGGTTAGCCCCATTTAGTTCTAATGTGCCCCCCTAACCCCCCCAATAAAGGTTTAACCCCGTGATCACCCCCCGTCGCTAGTGTCACTAAGGCTGGGTTCACATTGCAGCGGTTTATGAGAACGAATGTGATTCGCACCGCACTGCAGTGCAAATCACATCCAATCTCTGTGCGATTCGAGTTCAGCCATACAGATAGTATGGCTGAATTCGTGTCGCACCCGCCGCACCCGCCGCAAATTCGCACGGGACCCTTTTTTTGGCCCGCAGCAGAATCGGATCGCATGGGTGTTCACACCATGCGATCCGAGTTTGCAGATCGCACTGCGATATGCGAACTGATCTGGGGGTGTCATTAACATTTCACTGACACTCCCAGCAGTTCGCATAGGGCAGTGTGAACTGCCGCCGGGAGGCATGCGATGCGGGAACCCGCCGCGGATTCCTGACGTTCCCGCATCGCTCCAGTGTGAGCCCAGCCTAATAAGCGATAGTTTTTCTGATCGCTGTATTAGTGTCACAGGTGACGCTAGTTAGGCAGGTAGGTATTTAGGTTCGCCGCAGCTTTTTATAGCGCCAGGGACCCCCATATACTACCGCATAAAGCCCCCTGATTGCCCCCTAGTTAACCCTTTCACCAGTGATCACCATATAACTGTTACAGGTGACGCTGGTTGGTTAGTTATTTTTTTATAGTTTCAGGGCACCCGCCATTTATTACCTAATAAAGGTTTAACCCCCTGATCACCCGGCGGGTGTCATTTGTGACTGTAATAACTGTTAGGGCAGTTAGGGTTAGCCCCCTTTAGTTCTAAGGTACCCCCCTAACCCCCCCAATAAAGGTTTAACCCCGTGATCACCCCCCGTCGCCAGTGTCACTAAGGCTGGGTTCACATTGCAGCGGTTTATGAGAACGGATGTGATTCGCACCGCACTGCAGTGCAAATCACATCCGATCTCTGTGCGATTCGAGTTCAGCCATACAGATAGTATGGCTGAATTCGTGTCGCACCCGCCGCACCCGCCGCAAACTCGCACGGGACCCTTTTTTTGGTCCGCAGCAGAATCGGATCGCATGGGTGTTCACACCATGCGATCCGAGTTTGCAGATCGCACTGCGATATGCGAACTGATCTGGGGGTGTCATTAACATTTCACTGACACTCCCAGCAGTTCGCATAGGGCAGTGTGAACTGCCGCCGGGAGGCATGTGATGCGGGAACCCGCCGCGGATTCGTGGCGTTCCCGCATCGCTCCAGTGTGAACCCAGCCTAATAAGCGATCGTTTTTCTGATCACTGTATTAGTGTCACAGGTGACACTTGTTAGGCAGGTAGGTATTTAGGTTTGCCGCAGCTTTTTATAGTGCCAGGGACCCCCATATACTACCGCATAAAGCCCCCTGATTGCCCCCTAGTTAACCTTTCACCAGTGATCACCATATAACTGTTACAGGTGACGCTGGTTGGTTAGTTATTTTTTTTATAGTTTCAGGGCACCCGCCATTTATTACCTAGTCTCACTAGTGTACCCCTAAATTTAGGGGTGTCTACTTTCCAAAATGGGGTCATTTGGGGGGGGTTTGTGCCATCTTGGCATTTTATGGCCTTCAAAACTGTAACGCCCTTAGAAAGCCTGAAGGCGGTGCTTGGTTTTCGGGGCCCCGTACGCGGCTAGGCTCCCAAAAAGTCCCACATATGTGGTATCCCCGTACTCAGGAGAAGCAGCAGAATTTTTTTTTGGGGTGTCATTTCACATATGCCCATGGCATGAGTGAGCAATATATCATTTAGTGACAACTTTGTGAAAAAAAAAAAAAAAGTTTGTAATTTTCCCGCAACTTGTGGCAAAATATAAAATATTCCATGGACTTAACATGCCTCTCCGCAAATAGCTTGGGGTGTCTACTTTCTAAAATAGGGTCATTTGTGGGGGTTTTGTGCCATCTTGGCATTTTATGGCCTTCAAAACTGTAATAGGTAGTGAGGAGTGAAGTCAAATATTTACGCCCTTAGAAAACCTGAAGGCGGTTCTTGGCTTTCGGGGCCCCGTACGCGGCTAGGCTCCCAAAAAGTCCCACATATGGGGTATCCCCGTACTCAGGAGAAGCAGCAGAATTTATTTTGGGGTGTCATTTCACATATGCCCATAGCATGTGTGAGCAATATATCATTTAGTGACAACTTTGTGTAAAAAAAAAAAAAAAAAATTTTTTTTGTCATTATTCAATCGCTTGAGGCAAAAAAATAAAATATTCAATGGGCTCAACATGCCACTTATCAATTTCCTTAGGGTGTCTACTTTCCAAAATGGGGTCATTTGGGGGGGTTTTGTACTGCCCTGCCATTTTAGCACCTCAAGAAATGAGATAGGCAGTCGTAAACTAAAAGCTGCGTAAATTCCAGAAAACGTACCTTAGTTTGTAGATGTGACAACTTTTGCGCAAACCAATAAATATACAATTATTGACTTTTTTTTTACCAAAGACATGTGGCTGAATACATTTTGGCCTAAATGTATGACTAAAATTGAGTTTATTGGATTTTTCTAATAACAAAAAGTAGAAAATATCATTTTTTTTCAAAATTTGCGGTCTTTTTACGTTTATATCGCAAAAAATAAAAATCACAGAGGCAATCAAATACCATCAAAAGAAAGCTCTATTTGTGGGAAGAAAAGGACGCAAATTTTGTTTGGGTACAACATTGCATGACCGCGCAATTACCAGTTAAAGCAGCGCAGTGCCAAATTGTAAAAAGACCTCTGGTCATTTACCAGCAAAATGGTCCGGTCTGAAGGTGGTTAAAGCACACACTAATTTTGGTAGAATTATTATTAATGTGGAATTTATGTTCATTGCTAAAGAACATTATTTTTTTTATCAAGTTATTATGGGTTAAGTTCCACTTTACCCATAGTAGATGTACAGTAGAAACCCAGGTTTGGAGGCGTGGTTTGGCCAAGAACCAAGATGGCCACTTGAGACAAGCGCTCCTGCACATCAAGACATAATCTTGCTCTTTGGGGAGCCCCTAACCGTCATTAGCTATGAGCAAGCCAAACCAAAGTGCCTCAGCACCCCCACATCGTAAGAAACTGTAAAAACTAAGTTCCTAAAAAAGTGGGACATAAATGAAACAGAAGTGGATCAAGGAGTATGGAATTTTGTAAAAATACAAATCTATTACAACATGTTAGCAAATTGTATACAGTTGACACACATGATAGTGATGAAAATACACATGAAAAACAATCAGTACAAAAAAGGAGAAGGAAAGCCCAGATCAACTGTTGGAAAGACAAAAGAAATACAATGTGTTACGACGAATGAGGTAGAGGTCTTCTTTGGGGTAGGTGGGCTGACATTTTGCAGATCAATACATACAATCTATAATATCAATAGATACAAAATTACAAATCCATATAAAAGTTTATAATTTAACATAACTTATAACATAAAAGTTATAACAAAAGAGCAAAATGTGCATGCAGGTATCCATGCTGACCTCCTGTGTCTTATTTGTCAATTAGAATAGATTCCTATCTCAGCAAATAAAAGACTAGAATGCCAATAAATTGCCATATAGCCAAAGCAGGAGGGAAAACTGAACTATGGCCCCATTAAAGATCCTCTCGTGTTCACCTGAACCTGCCTCCCAAAAGGGGACCTGAGCAGCATCAAAGGAAGATCCAACAAAAATATAGGTATATGCAGAAACAAAAAAAAATAGACCAATAATGAATAGGTTACACTATAAAAAAAATCATACTATAAGACAAAAAATGAATGCACCAGAACAATGGACACTCAGTAATGTCATTCAAACAGGTGATAATGAGAACCATACCTATCATTTAGAGGTTCGTAAGATAAATCTATCACCATGGAAGTTTGTCCATAGCGCAAAGACAGATCCCACTGTAGAAGGCCACTGGTGGTCAAACAAGGCTGTGCCGCATATGAGGTTTAAGAGCAAATAATGCTCACAAGTATCCAGAGAAAGGCTGAATAAACAGCAGCCAGACATACAATCAAAAATATTATACATTTGTATTTTACCAGGGGACCAGAAAATTAATCCAAAAGTACACAAAATTTAGAGGATAATAAGCCCCCAACTGCCGGTAATGGCATTTTGCATGGGACATGTATCAATGCAAAAAATGCTTAAAGTGAAATAATAAAAATGAAATATTCCTTTAAATATTGTGCCTGGGGGATCTCCTTAGTCTGCCTGTAAAGAAGCACATGTTTCCCATGTTTTTTAAGAGTACCACAGTAAAATGACATTTCTAAAGCAAAAAAATGTCGTTTAAAACTGCTTGCAGCTGTAATGTATTTTCGGATCCCGGCAATATAGATACAAATCATTGAAAAAAATGATGCGGGTTCCCCCCAAATGGTGTGAATGTCTCCCCAAAATCTATATGAGGCCCTTCAGGTATGGTATGTATATTAAGGAGAATCCCACACCAAAAATGTAAAAACAAATGGCATGGGGGTCCCCCAGGCACTATATACTCTGTACAGAAGTATATATACTATACGGCCTGCCCTATATACTCTGCAGAAAAATTGGGCCTTAGGTGTTGGTGGTGCCAGAACACTGTAACCCCTTACAGTTACTCTTGTTGGGCGCAGGAATGGGCCCTGCTATTAAATATTATATCAAACATTGTAAATACATGGCCCTGTTAAACAGGGTAGAAAATTGTGCCTTTTGGTTTTGGTGGTGCCAGAACACTGTAAGCCCTCACAGTTACTCTTGTTGGGTGAAGGAACGGGCCCAACAAGTTGAAATATTATATAAAAAAATTTAATTACTTGCTCATGTTAAACAGGGGTAGAAAAACTGAGCCTTGGGTGGTGGTGGTGGTACCACAACACTCTAAGCCCTCACATTTACTCTTGTTGGGCGCAGGAACGGGACCTGCGTTGAAATATTATATCAAAAATCAGTGGCAGAAAAATTGTGCCTTAGGTGGTGGTGGTGGTGCCGTAAACCAAAAATATTGTTGGAAGCTAGCATCATCAAGATTGAGGAGGAGTAGGATAGCCAGCATAGGAAGTCTTCAAGGGATCCCAGATCCATAAAAAATGCAATCTGTTACATCAGCATCAGTTGCTTGATAGCTGCTGATCCAAGACTGATTCATTTTTATGAATGAATGTGAGCCTATTATTGTAGTCTGTGGATAAGCACACTCTTTGATCCATTAAAAACCCTCTAGCAGCACTGAATGTGCATTCAGAAAGCATGCTGGATGCAGGACAGGCCAGTAGCTGAATTACATATTGAGCAAGTTCTGGCCAGTAGTCCATCCTCAAGACCCAGTAACCCAGTGGATGATCTGTTGGAAAGGTCTCCAAGTCTGCTCTTGCCCCTAGATATTCCTGCACCATATAATGCAGACGCTGGCGATGGTTGCTTGAAACGATCATACCTTGGTACAGAGGACTGAAAAATTGTTTACAGACATCGGTCAGCTGGCCACCTTTCCTCACCGCTCTTCCTCTGACTGAACAATGCCTCAGCAACACGTTGTCCAGCACCAGGAAATTGCAACCTCCCAGGGCCTGGAAATGCATTACACAAACTTTTCTTCAAGGCCTCCTGAAGATGTTTCATTCTCTGCTCCCTTTGTGAAGGCAGGATGAGTTCTGAAACTTTATCCTTGTAACGTATCAAGAAGCGTTGCCAGCCAGTAATGATCTCTCTCCTTGATACCATGAATCCTAGGGTCCTTTCACAGGCTTAGCAGAAGCAGGGAGGCCATGCAGCGTAAGTTTGCAGAGGCATTCGATTATGAGTCCTCTGGGTCACTAAGGATCACATTATCTGTAACTACCTCCTCCCAGCCACGTACAACTCCTTGGGTTTCTGGGGACTAAAAAAAAAATCCCTTGAAGACTGCTACTGAGTGTTTTCCTCTACATCCATGTTAACACAATCCTCCTCCTTCTCTTCCTCCTCTTCTTCCTGTGTTTTTGGCTGGCCCACAGGAATGCTATCTAGATAAAGGGGGCCTTGAGAGGAAAGGAAGTCCTCCTCTTCCTCCAGCTGTTCTGCCCTCAGGGGTGCTCTCTCCATGATTCCACGAAGCATGTGCTCCAACAGGAAGATTAGAGGGACAATGTCACTGATGCACGCATTGTCGCTACTCACCATCCTTGTGGCCTCCTCAAATGGTGACAGGACAGTGCATGCCTCCTTGATCAGTAGCCACTGGCATGGAGAAAAGAAGCCTAGCTTCCCTGACTCTGTCCTGATGCCATGCTTGCACAGGTATTCAATTATGGCCCTCTGCTGGGTGTGTAGCCGCTGCAGCATTGTCAAAGTTGAGTTCCAACTGGTGGACATGTCACAAATGGAGCAGTTGGTGGGCAGGTTGCATTCCCTTTGAATATCAGCCAGCCAAGCACTGGCATTGTCTGACCAGAGGAAATGACCACAGACTTTTATGGCCTGTCTCAGGAGATCTTGTAAGCCTGTGTACCTGGTCAAGAACCACTGCACCACCAAATTCAGGATGTGTGCCGAACATGGAACATGGGTCAAGTGTCCCTGTCAAAGAGTGGAGAGAAAGTTGGGGCCATTGTCGCATACAACCATTCCTGGCTGAAGCTTGCATGGCGTCAACCACCTTCTGAGCCTGCCCCTGCAGAACTGACAGAATCTCGGCCCCAGTGTGGCTCCTGTCTCCTAGGCAGACCAACTTAAGCTCCGCATGGCATCTTTTAGCCTGACTGCTTGCGTAGCCCCTTGAACGCTTACAGAGCACTGCTGGTTCAGAGGACAAATCTGTAGAAAAGGCCATAGAGGAAGAATAAAAGGAGGGGGTGGAGGAGAGAGCTGTAGAAAAATCCCTACTAGCTTTTTAGAGGTGTGGTGGGTGAACAAGCTCCAACAACACTAAACCCTGTCCTGCATCCTTCCCAGCTGCCAGCAGAGTTACCCAGTGTGCCGCGAAGGGAAGGTAATGTCCCTGCCCACGCCTGCTGGACCATGAGTCAGCGGTAATATGAACCTGACGTCTGACTGCCCTCCAACGAGGCCAAAACATTGCCTTCCAAATGCCGGTAGAGAGCCAGAATTGTTCTCTACCGGCATTTGGAAGGCAATGGTGTTTTGGAACCTGCCACTGAGGTAAAGCACATTCCGAAATTCACGAAAGGGGGCAGAGTCTACTAGCTGAAAAGGTGGGTATGGTGTTCTCTTGGTATGTGCAGTGTTGTTTTTGCGCAAAACATATATTTTTGGAATTATGGCCAAAAAGTTCAACCTTGGTTTCATCAGACCAGAACACATTTTCCCACATGCTTTTGGGAGACTTCATATGTGTTTTTGCAAAATATAGCCAGGCTTTTTCTTCATAAGAAAAGGCTTCATCTTGCTACTCTACCCCATAGCCCAGACATATGAAGAATACGGGAGATTGTTTTACATGTACCACACAGCCAGTACTTGCCAGATATTCCTGCAGCTTCTTTAATGTTGCTGTAGGCCTCTTGCCAGCCTCCCTGACCAGTTTACCAAGAACTGGACTTCCCTCCAAAATTGATGAAAAGACAAGAAGTAATGTCACTGTTTTCTCCACTTGATGCCTATCTTCACTGTGTTCCATGATATATCTAATGCCTTGGAAATTCTTTTGTACCCTTCTCCCGACTGATATCTTTTAACAATAAGATCCCTCTGATGCTTTGAAAGCTCTCTGTGGACCATGGCTTTTTCTGTACGATGCAACTATGAAAATGCCAGGAAAGACCTACTAGAACATAGAATAGATAACACGTATATATGAGTTGTTAAAGCGGCACACCCCAATTCCTTAAATTTAATTTTTATCCCTCAATTCCACTTTTTCACTGGATATTCAAATTTTTTAGCACTTCACACTTCACACATATCATGTGAAACTCTACACAAGTTTTATGTTTCTAAATATAAATTGAGTTCATGTGTGGTTTTCCCATGTTGACGAGATATGCTTTTTGGAGAGGATGGTGTTGTGCTGTTCAAAGGGTAAGTGAAAGGTATAAGAAAAAATTGTATCAGGATAGCTTAAATAAGCAGCCTGAAATAAACCAGAGATATATGTTCAATAATGCAATAACTGAAAATAATTAATAAATGATACCAATATACCTATAAGACTTTGTGGTGCATCCACCTAACAAACAACATTAAGGTGCACAGTGCAAACCATAACTCATGTGCAAAGGCAAAAATATGAAACTTAAGAATGAATATATACAAAATATATGTATGCTGTATATATATATGCTTTTTATGTCAAGACCAGAATTTCATTTTAAGACTCCTATGTATTCATGCCTTATATCCCCTTTTTGATATTATGATATAAATAAAGAGCTACTAATTTTTAAGAAATCATTGTCACTTGCCTTGAATATCATCTTGCTGCTAAAAATCCCCCTGAGGGATTTCCTATTCAAGAAGACCTACTATTTTGGGTTAATCGGAGGAGCTCTAGATGATGGTAGGTGTGTACTGACTCCTATGTAACATAAGTTTGAATGTGATTGCTTAATTCTGAGCACAGCTACATCTCAAGTTGTAAGAGGGTGCAACTACATTATTTTAGTTTTTTTTTTACTTCTTCCCCCTAAAAGATTTCAGTTTGTTTTTCAACTGAGTTGTACAGTTTATATATATATTTTAATACTAAACTGAACTATTACTGACTACAGTTAAATAGTGGTGGTAAGATATTCCATTCCTATGTAAAAAAATCTAGTGAACATAATAATGCACTCTTATGCGATTAAAATTTGCAATCATAAACAATTAAAAATTGTAATCCTATGCGATCCTCCCAATGATAACCTGTGCAGCATACACACTTCTATATACACATGTTGCATTCATATGCAATAGAGAAATGTGCATCCCTGTGCGATAATTGTGATAAATGCGATAATTGCAGTGACAACCTGTAATTTACATCAATCTAGATAAAGTGCATCAATATACAATTAAATAGTGGTGATGAGATATTCCATTCCTATGTAAAAAAATCTAGTGAACATAATAATACAATCTTATGCGATTAAAAGTTGTGATCATAAACAATAATTGTTTATGATCGCAACTTTAATTGCATAATATTGCATTATTATGCATTGCATTATTATGTTCACTATCGTTGGAAGGATTGCATAGGATTACAATTTTTAATTGTTTATGATCGCAACTTTTAATGGCATAAGATTGCATTAATATATTCACTAGATTTTTTACATAGGAATGGAATATCTCACCACCAATATTTAACTGTAGCCAGTAATATTAGGATTTAGTACGATTACCATATGATTTTATTTGGATATCGCTGCATTATATTGGTATTAATTGCTTTTGTTTGTATATTTTAAGACGTCTATTGTGCTTTATTAAATGTGAAGCGTTACTCAATAGTATGTTTAACTTAAACCAATTTTATTGTTCTAGTTATCTCTGTTGTATCTCTAACAATTGTTTTGCTATGGACAGTGGTTATCGCTTTGAATATTCAATAAAAATTTATTGAAATGAAATACACATATCGAATTTAGATTGATTATGCATAAGATTATGCAAATACCTCAAATGTGTAATGAACCAAAAAACAGCAACAAAATCAAGATTTAACCTCCCTGGTGGTATGATTAGTTCTGGTTTTAGGTGCTGAAAGCAGTACAATTATTTTGCATGGAAATTTGGCATTTTATATTGTAGTCCTGTAATTCTTAGGAATAACTCTCTTAAATCTGTTCAAACTAGAGTCTAGCAGACATCCCAGGTATGATAAAGTTTATAATATAATAAATAATAATAACAATTATTCAATAATGTAATCAAATCCAAAAACCCTGAAATTTGCTCATTTTCAGAATTATCTCTGTTATTAGATTTAGTGTTTGATGATGAATTTCCCCACAAATCGCTATCGCTAAATTCTGCAAGTGATTATAATTTATTATCGCTGTTTTCTAGTTGGTCTAAAATCACTTTTGACATAAAGGGACACTTTTTGGTTGCTATGGGCAATCTCCAAATTCCAGGCAGAAAAAACAGCATTTATAATATAAAAGTGCATGCAGGGCACTGCACAGACCACTAGGGACAAAGGGGGGGGGTGTAATTTTTTTATACAGTACTGTAATCTGTAAGATTACAGTACTGTGTGTGTTTTGTGTGTTATTACTTTTTTGAATTTGGCTCCAATCTCTGCTCCCGTGCGCCGTAACGTCGCAGGGAACGGAGCTCGGCAGCATTCGGCACTGTGTGAATCGAGCGGAGGACAGCTCGATCACACAGCGCGGAGGACATCACTGGATCCAGGGGACAAGGTAAGTAACTTCTCCCTGTATCCAGGGATGCAATCCCGAGTCTGGCTCGGGGTTACCGTTTATGGTACTGAAATCCCAGCCCGAGCCAGACTCAGGATTACCGCTAGGGAGGTTAAAATAGATATACTTCAAGAAAAGGCCCCATAAACTGTTTGGTATTAGAATACATTTCCATTTCCCACCACACATAAAACACTTTGGGGACTGTACTGGTAAAGTCTATCATACTTGTTATTATCTTTTCTTATTTTGTTCTCTTTGTTTGATTCTGTATGTTTTTGTGATTATTTTTCTTTTGGTGGTCTGCCGTGTGTGCTTCCTATGGGTGATTTGCTTACTATTTACCTGTATAATGCCTTGTACACACGGTCAGAAATTCAGACGGAAAAGGTCCGATCAAATTATATTGTCGGAAAATCCAATCGTGTGTGGGCTCTATCAGTCTTTTTCGATCAGAAATTCCAACCATGTGTACAAGGAAATTCCGCCGTAAAAAATTTGAGAGCAGGATTTCAAATTTTCCAATAAAAAAATTTGATCGCGCTTTTTCCGATCGTTTGTAGAGAATTCTGATTGGACAAAGTGCCACGCATGATCAAATTACGAGACCAAAGCTATTTTTTTTTTTTTTTTTAATTCTTTATTTAGTTTTCTTTTATTTTTTTTTTTCCCCTTACACATAGAATAAGACAAAGGGTACAATGAAAATACATTCAATCCATATCTCATTCTTTTCTTAAAATCTTTTACATACATACAAAATAAACATTTCCTTTCCCTCTTCTACCCCCCCCCCCCCCTCCCTGCCTTGCAGTGGGTTAGGAGAAATATCCTCCCTAGCCAACCCTATGTTTATCTTACCCAGACTTATTTTACTATTTCTTCAACATACCTCCATGATTTTTTGAACTTTATCCATGCTACCCATTTATCCTTACGCCCCTCATCAGCTACCCATTCTTCCTCCTCTCCCTCTGAACATTCTATATTCTGTATTTCATTTACCCTGAGTATCCAGTCCCGTATCTTAGGACTGTCCGTCTCCCCCTGAGAGACCAAAGCTATTGACTACTAGCCTCAACGTAGTCCCGTCGTAACGAACGAACGTCATCACGAACGAACGTCATCACGAATGAACGACCTGATTTTCCGACAACTTTGTCTGACCGTGAGTATGCAACACCAGTTTAGGACAAAATCGCAAAAAATCAGACGGATTTTGAAGTCAGAATGTCCGACCGTGTGTACAAGGCATAAGGCTTACACAGTATCTCACAAAAGTGAGTACACAGCTCACATTTTTGTAAATATTTTATTATAGCTTTTCATGTGAAAACACTGAAGAAACTACACTTTGCTACAATGTAAAGTAGTGAGTGTACAGCTTGTATAACAGTGTAAATTTTCTGTCCCCTTAAAATAACTCAACACACAGCCATTAATGTCTAAACCACTGGCAACAAAAGTGAGACCCCTTTCACACTGGGGCATTTTTCAGGCGCTTTAGAGTTAAAAAAAAGCGCCTATAAAGCGCTTAAAAGAAGCCTCATCTGCAATCCCAATGTGAAAGCCCAAGTGCTTTAAGAGCCCCTTCACACCTCCAGCACCCGAAAAACGCTCGTAAAGTGCCGCTTAAACTAGCGGCGCTTTACCAGTGTTTTTCAAGCGCTAGTGGGGTGCTTTTAACCCCTGCTAGTAGCCAAATAAAGGGTTAAAAGCGCCCACAAAGTGCCGCTGCCAAAAGCGCTTTGCAGGTGCTTTTCAGGCGTTTTGCAGGTGCTTCCCATTGATTTCAAAGAAGCTGCTTGCAGGACTTTTTTTGACGCCTTGCCAGCGCAGCACCTCAGTGTGAAAGCACTCGGGCTTTCACATTGGGATTGCAGTTGCGGCTTCTTTCAGGGGCTTTACAGGTGCTTTTTTTTAAAGCTAAAGTGCCTGAAAAATGCCTCAGTGTGAAAGGGATCTCAGTGTGAAAGCACTCGGGCTTTCACATTGGGATTGCAGATGAGGCTTCTTTCAAGCGCTTTACAGGCGCTTTTTTAAAGCTAAAGCACCTGATAAACACCTGAAAAATGCCCCAGTGTGAAAGGAGTCTAAGTACACCCCTAAGTACAAATGTCAAAATTGGGCCTAATTAGCCACTTTCCCTCCCCAGTGACATGTCAATCATTAGTGTTACAAGGTCTCAGGTGTGAATGAGGAGCAGGTGTGTTAAATTTGGTATTATCACTCTCACTCTCTCATACTGGTCACTGGAAGGTCAACAGAACTCTCTGAGGATCTGAAAAAAATGTGTTTCTCTACATAAAGATGGCATAGTGAATGAGTGACTTGTATAGCGCTACCAATGTGAACTGAATTTACACTGTTATACAAGTTGTGCACTCATTACTTCACATTGTAGCAAAGTGTCCTTTCTTTAGTGTTGTCACATGAAAATATATAATAAAATATTTACAAAAATGTGAGGGCTGTACTTTCTTTTGTGAGATACTGTAAGCATCATCTTCACATCAATTTATAATCAATATATGCACCGTGCTATTGCCTTCCCCATGAATGAAAAAAAGAAGGCTTGGTTTGAAGGTGTATTTATATATGCTTCAGCTAGAGGGCGCTACATCCTGAGGAAGCTGGAGACTCCCAGCAAAACGCATTGACGTCATGCTCCTGTACATCTGACACTGTCTGTTGCATCCCCACTGTCTCCGATGCAGTAAGGCTGATAAATCGTGGATCCTTTATTAGCACCAGAACTTTTCTGCAGCTAATCGTTGCCAGTGGCCTTTGATCCATTTTGACCGATCTGAGTCATCCATCCATCCATCGGGCATAGGGGATCACCTGTGAGGATTGGCTGAAAACTCCGCCAAGTGCCCCTCTATGAGTCTGGACTTACTATATGGTAACAGTATGCTGTTGGATATGAGGAATCCATCAGCTATTTCTCGGATACGGTAATATGCTCATGGCTCTTTTGCTCTGCCGGCTTTTCCCACCTGTGCCACTGATATGAATCCATGCCTTAGAGAGGCACACATATACAATTTCATAACCTGGTTGATGTGCTAGTGATCCTGCCATTAACTGTGTCCCTTTGGATATCTGAACTACTGCATCCTTCATTGCCATTCACTTTCTATTGGCCTATAGGGATTTTTTGCCAGCATCGGTTACACACAGGTATACATTCCATGTTTATGGTGATTCCTTTATTGGATGTGGATGTGGATGCATGACCGCACCTAGATGTTTTTGTCCTAGACAACGTTGTCTTTTAGATGGTTGTAGGTGGAGGAATATGGTTTTTATTTTTCATTCTGTATGTTCATTAATAAATTTGTTTTTCAGTTTGTTACATTGTTGTCCTGTATCCATGATTGCTACATCCCATCAGATCTCTCTTGTGGCACCATGACTGTCCATCTCCTTGGCTCGGTCTTATTTCTTTATAAAGTCTATCATCTACCTGTCGCTATTTTAAGTGGCAACTCATATTATTCTGGGTGGTTTATGCATGGCACGAGCGAGCCGCATCTAGAGAGAGCTCCGTCTGGGATCCTGCTTTTACTCGACTCTCAATGCTGCCACACACCTGACAACCCTACCCTCGACTGCCAAGTCAAGCCATTCCGGGTCCATTAAACGCTAGCCGGGAAGCGAACGTAACGTACAGATGGGGTTTTCCAGCTTGCCTCATTGCTACCAAAGATGGCCCATCTGCTACCCTGTGGTTTCTGGAAGATCTGGAAAAGTTCTGCCTTGACATGCTTATTGACTCACTCGAGCTCTCGGACTACGAAGACCACCTGCCTGTCTCCAAACCACTCTCTGAGCAACAATGGCACAAGGCTTCAAATAAAAGCTGCTCAGGTACCCCGGCTCTTCCCACAAAAAAAGGTGAGATCTTACTAATTTCCTAAAATTGTAAGCTACAGCTCCATTTGTGCCTGATTCTTGCTTCTTGTTGAAACTATGAACTCTGCCTAAAGAATCGTTGGGTCAGACCTTATTCCCCTTGTTTGGCTAAAGCTCAGTATGTTATGTATTCATTGTTAATAGGTTTTGTTATTTTGTGTCTTTTATGAATTTGGTGCAGTATTCTATCACCACTTTGGATCCCTTATGGATAGCTCATCTGTTCTCAGGCTCACAGTAATGAGATGTTCTCTTTTGCTGTACTGTTACAGTCATTGCTTCTTCTGAATCCCCCATGTCATGCAGGAGCCACCTCTGGCCTGCCTTCAGAGCATTGGTGTTATTTTCTTTCACCACTCTGGTAGGAGCTGAATTGAGGATTTACCACTACCGCTGCATTTATTTGCGTGATTTACCAGGTGTTGTTTGGTCTTTTACTACCTCCCTCCTCTTCTTTTCTCCCCTTCTGCTATACTTTCTTGCTTATCCTCTATCCCACCCTTGTTGTCCCTCTCTTTTTAGACTACTGTGCCCTATATCCCAATTGCAGTAAATGCATTGAAAGCTATATATGTATTTACACACCTATGGCGACTATATATACTTTCTCTTATATTGTACAAGGCTTACATGCTGCTGGTAAAAGGCATCAATCATTGCGCGAGCTATAGTGTCTCTCTTGTAACGTGGCTTTCCTACAAGAAACGCATCTTACACATTCGACCTGCTAGGTTATACTCTCCAAAATACCTAAATTGGTACTATAGTCTATCTAAAATTTACAGGGCTAAAGAAGTCACCACTGAGTTTCATAGGAATGTTATCTTTCAGTTGTTGGATATGGTGGCAGACCCCTTAGGCAGGTGTTTGTTTTTGAAGTGACACCTTGGGTATACATTGTGCACCTTGGCGACTATTTATTCTCCTAACCAACATCAAATTGAGTTTACTTTTC
The DNA here is from genome assembly GCF_037356315.1 of Lithobates pipiens. NCBI lineage: Eukaryota > Metazoa > Chordata > Amphibia > Anura > Ranidae > Lithobates > Lithobates pipiens. The sequence goes on along the minus strand of NW_027507758.1, from coordinate 353,498,404 downwards.
AAACTTTGGTGAGGTTGACTGATTTTGCCCAAGGCCTTAGTGTAGCATTTGACTCTAGCACGGACACATCTAGGGGGTCCTCCGATATTGCATGCACAAGCATCAACAAATTGATATCTGGTGTACATTACATCCAACAGGTTAAGATTATTCCTATTATTCCTCCCTACACTGTACATACTGGAGAATATACTATATATTTGTTGACCATTATCATCTGGAAAGGCTTAACGTGCTACTAAACCCACAACAGTAAAATCAGTCTGTATAAGCAGTAAAGCATTCTTGTTATACTCACTGTAGAATCGAAGGGGTTAATCCTCCGCATTGTGTGAAAGGGCTGTTTGATCCTGTCTTCTTTGATCCTCAACTTCTTTTACTGTGCCCAATCCACCTGTTGATAGTACAGAGCCTTGGAGGCACTCTGCACATGCTCAGTTTGATTTGTATTGCTGGAAAGTGCATTTGTTCAGCACTGGGCCAATCAGCACTGTTCAGACAGAGGGTCAGGGGTCATGCACCTCATAGGACAGTAAGAGAAGAATGAAAACTCCTCATATATGCTTTAAACAGTGCTTGGCCGGGCACTGATATAAGTCATAAGACTGCTATATACTGCTGATGAGAAAAGGTATTTAGCACTTTATATTTACTAAAATAATAGCATTTCCATGTTCTTTGTATTGTGGGAGACCAGATATAATGAAAGCAGAGTCCTGGGTTTAGTAACATTTTAAATCCGCTTCCATTTATGTAGTTAAAGTGGTTCTAAAGGCTGAAGAATTTTTTTACCTTTATGCAGTCTATGCATGAAGGTAAAGAACCCTCTGTGTGTAGCTCCCTCCTCCCATCCTTACCTAAGCCCCTTTCGATCCAGCTGATCCAGCTAATTGTATGAGGACTCCCCCTCCTCATTGGCTGAGACAGCAGCAGGAGCCCATTGGCTCAATCACAGCCAGTAAGCAAATGAAGAGAGAATGGGGGCGGGGCCAAACCGCAGCTCTATGTGTTTTATGGATGCATAGAGCAGTGGCAACAGTGCCCCCCAGGGCAAGCGGCTTTCTCTGGGAGCACTGTTTGAGGGGAAGGAGCCAGGAGAATCAGTGGAGGACCCAAAACAAAGAGGATCAACACTGCCACAGATTTGTGGCAAGTTATCCTTGCTATCTGAAATGTTCAGATAGGTTAAAGTAATACTAAAGCATATATATATATATTTTTTAAATAACACATATGTTATACTTACCTGCTCTGTGCAGTGGTTTGCACAGAGCAGATAAGTATAACATATTTGTTATTTAAAAAAATATATATATATATACGTTTTAGTATCACTTTAACCTATCTGAACATTTCAGATAGCAAGGATAACTTGCCACAAATCTGTGGCAGTGTTGAATACTAAGTATTGTTAACTTGCTCCACAATTTCACTGGCAAGTTGTACACTTGCAGAGCACTTGAAGCACAAGTTCTAGTTGACACTCTTCCAATTTGTAGCAAATTTGCATGGCAAGTCTCTAGCAAGAGCAAAGTTGCAGTGGTGAGTCTACAGCAATAGCTCTGCAAGTCACAGTGACCCCTGTGGTGAGATGACTATTAAACAACATAACTGAAGTGAACTTGCAGCAGACTTGCAGAATGTTTGCAAAGAAAGTTGATCTGGAGTCATGTAATGCGGACTTGCTGCAATTGTGCAACAAACTTGTGGAGCTTGGCAAATCTAGCAATAGCTTAGCAAGTCATTTTCAAACTTGCAACTCAATTGCTTGCTATCTAAAATGCTCCCATTAAAGCTCAATTTTGCATACTGACACTGCCATCTACGGCTACTAACTGGAAACTCAATTACTCTGTTCTCTCCAACCCTGCCAATGTTTCTATCCTCAACACTCAGCTCCAGAAATACTTTGGGCTCTTGCAAAAAAACAAAAACAAAAAAAACTTTTTCTGTTTTCAGTACCTTTATTATTAAACTTTGACGGGTTGGTCTCTAGACAAGCACATTGATCGACTTTATATTTTTTATTTTTTTGCTGATCACAATTATTGCTATTATTACAATTAGCTAACATTATATTATGTCTATATTTACAGATCTACATCTTGTGCAGTTGTAGAGTATACATTACATAGCCCAATTGTCAGTGCTAATATATGTCCAGCACTGATTAGGTGCTCTTGTAGCATAGCATTGCAACATAGTGGCCTATTTTCCATCTTTTTGGCCCCTCCCTGAGCTCAGTTCCATCTGGCTATATATGCCTTCTGATCTCCACATGTGCTCATCATTGGCCAACCTCTACTGTAAGTACATTTGGTGCATATTTTTAAATTCATACATGCTGGTTTAATGTAAATATCTTTTGGGGTCGCATATGCGACTTTAAAAGCAAGGTATATTTATGCATACTTTATTGATTTTTTGTACTGATATGTGATTTGTCTATATTATAGAAAAACTATATATCTTTGTATGCGACATAAGCCTGACACAATTCTGTCCGAAACATGTCAGGCGTCATATATGGCATTTGTCTATGCTAGCCCACCACTAGGGATGAGCCAAACACCCCCAGTTCGGTTCGCACCAGAACATGCGAACAGGCAAAAAATTTGTTCGAACGCGTGAACACCGATAAAGTCTATGGGAGACGAACATGAATTATCAAAAGTGCTAATTTTAAACGCTTATATGCATGGTATTGCCATAAAAAAGTGTTTGGGGACCTGGTCCTGCCCCAGGGGACATGTATCAATGCAAAAAAGGTTTTAAAAACAGCCAGTGATTTTAATAATGCTTAAAGTGAAACAATAAAAGTGTAATATTCCTTTAACTTTTGTACCTGGGGGGTGTCTATAGTATGCCTATAAAGGGGCACATCTTTCCAGTGTTTAGAACAGTCTAACAGCAAAATTACATTTCTAAAGGAAAAAAAAGTAATTTAAAACTACTCACGGCTATAATGAACTGTCGGTCCGCAATACACATAAAAGTTCATTGATAAAAATGGCATGGGGATTTCCCCACAGGGGAACCCCGAACCAAAATTTAAAAAAAAAATGCGTGGTGCTCCCCCTAAATTCCATACCAGGCTCTTCAAGTCTGGTGTGGATATTAATGGGAACCCCACGCCGATTTTTTTTTTTTTAAATGGCATGGGGGTTCTCCTCAAAATCCAAGCCAGACACTTCCGTTCTGGTATGGATTTTAAGGGGAACCCCGCACCAAAATTAAAAAAAAAATGGTGTAGGGTCCCCCCAAAAATCCATACCAGGCCCTTATCCGAGCACACAACCTGGCAGGCCGCAGGAAAAGAGGGGGGAATGAGAGAGCGCCCCTCTCCTGAACCATACCAGGCCACATGTCCTCAACATTGGGAGGGTGCTTTGAGGTAGCCCCTCAAAGCACCTTGTCCTCATGTTGATGGGGAGAAGGGCCTCATCCCCACAACCCTTGCCCGGTGGTTGTGGGGGTCTGCAGGCGGGGGGCGTATCGGAATCTAGAAGCCCCCTTTGACAAGGGGACCCCCAGATCCCGCCCCCGTGTGAATTAGTAATGGAGTACAAATCTACCCATACCATTTCACAAGAAAAAGTGCCAAACATGTTAAAAAAGACAAAAGACAGTTTTTGACAAGTCCTTTATTAAATCTGCTGGTCTTCCTTCGGTGTTGTTCTTCTTCCTTATCTTCATATTCTTCTTCATCTTCTTCTTCCTCCGCTCTTCTTGTCCCGCATCTTGCTCCGGCTTCTTCTCCGTGCCGTCCGCACAATCCGCCTCTGTGGGAGTCTTCAGCTCTGCTTCGTCTGACAGTTCTTAAATAAGGGAGGGCGGGGCCACCCAGTGACCCCGCTCTCCTCTGACACACGGGGACTTCCCTATGGCTTTCCCCGTGTTGTCAGAGGGGGGTGGGGTCACCCGTTTGTCACTTCTTTTGTGAAATGGTAGGGGTACATTTGTTCCCCATTACCAATTCACACGGGGGGCCGGGATCTGGGGGTCTCCTTGTTAAAGGGGGCTTCCAGATTCTGATAAGTCCCCTGCCTACAGACCCCCACAATCACCGGGCAAGGGTTGTGGGTATGAGGCCCTTCTCCCCATCAACATGGGGACAAGGTGCTTTGAGGGGCTACCTCAAAGCACCCTCCAAATGTGGAGGGCATGTGGCCTGGTATGGATCAGGAGGGGGGGCGCTCTATCGTCCCCCCCTCTTTTCCTGTGCCCTGCCAGGTTGCGTGCTTGGATAAGGGTCTGGTATGGATTTTGAGGGGGACCCCCACAGCATTTTTTTTTTACATTTTGCCGTGGGGTTCCCCTTAATATCCATACCAGACCTGAAGGGCCTGGTATGGAATTTAAGGGGACCCCCACACATTTTTTTTGTAATTTTGGTTCGGGGTTCCCCTGTGGGGAAATCCCCATGCTGTTTTTATCAATGAACTTTTATGTGTATTGCGGACCAACAATTCATTATAGCCGTGAGTAGTTTTAAATTACTATTTTTTTCCTTTAGAAATGTAATTTTGCTGTCAGACTGTTATAAACATGGGAAACTTGTGCCCCCCCAGGTACAAAATTTAAAGGGAAACACTTTGTTTCACTTTAAACATTATTAAAATCACTGCTCCTGACAACTTTTTTTGCATTGATACATGCCCCCTGGAGTAGGACCCAGGTCCCCAAACACTTTTTATAACAATACCATGCATATAAGCCTTTAAAATTAGCACTTTTGATTTCTCCCACAGACTTTTAAAGGGTGTTCCACGGCTTTCGAATTTGCTGCAAACACCCAAAATTGTTCACTGTTCTGGGAACAGCCAATGTTCGAGTTGAACATGAGTTCGACTCGAATATAAAGCTTATCCCTGCCCACCATATGTACCCAGGGCAGCTAAGTCTCATGCTTTTCATGTGTTTTAATCTTGTTCAACATTTTATATTCTGATATTTACATGTCTTTGTATTGTTTTCAATTTTGTTTAATAAACATTGACTTTTTCTATCACATTTGGTTCATCAATTAATGTCCTGAGAGGTCATACCGTGCCTTGTGCACTAGGTTCTCTTGTCTGTTTCTGTTAAAGAAACATTAAGACAGGTTGGTCAGCTGGAAGACATCCATAAACACACGAATCAACCTGTTTTTCTCCAACTTACAAAAAAAATAAAATAATTGAAATCCCTTCTTCACTTAGAGAATAAATGTGATTTTCATTTGGTAGCTCGAAAGATTTATAAATGGGGCAATAAACCTAGCAAGGTGCCAGCTCTGTTCCAAAAATCCATCCCTTTATATTTCTAAAATTAAAACACCCACAGGCACTATGGTCCATTCGTCTGCGAATATTGCTAGAGTATTTAGGGATTTTTATGAGCGTTTTCATTCTGTTAAAAAAGAACACCCAGTGCAAACTTTTGCCACCTAGAAGGCCTGTATAGCTGACTAATTATCCAAGGCTGGACTTCCGAAACTCTCCGATGACACTCTGAAACCACTGGAAGCTGCAATTACAAATAGCATGCAGCTGTGAAATCTTTAGCCTTTGGTAAGGCACCTGTCCCTGATGGGTATACAACTAAATATTATAAAACTTTCCAAACTGTCTTACTCCCTCACTTAAAGTGGAGTTCCACCTGAAAAAAAAAAAATGAAGTCAGCAGCTACAAATACTGCAGCTGCTGACTTTAAAAATAAGGACACTTACCTGTCCAGGGCGCCTGCTATGTCCTCACCCGATCCATTCCTTGGCTCCAGGTGGAGGTTTCGGCATCTACAGTAAGGAAATCAGGAAGTGAAGCCTTGCGGCTTCACTGTCTGGTTCCCCAATGCGCATGCACAAGTTGCACTGTGCATTCTGAGTGGTCCCGCTGTCTTCTGGGACCTGTGTGTCTCCCAGAAGACAGCAGGGGGACAGAGGAGGAGCCCAGACATGGCGTAGATTGCCACGGATTCTGCAGCGATCTTTTAGAAGTGGGAGCAAATATCTGGATTAGACAGGTATCTGCTCCCCCCTCGCCCCCTGAAGGGTGCCAAATGTGACACCGGAGGGGGAGAGGAACCGGATCCTCAGAAGTTCCATTTCTGAGTGAAACTCGGCTTTAACATCATATGCTAATTATGTCTCTGGAGATGGGAAGTTCAGACCTGAAACCCTCCATGCACACTATTAGAGATGGGCCTCAAAGTGAAAAGTCCCCATTTTGAAGGCTTACATGCAAGTTATTGGCCATGAAAAGGGTATGGGGGCCTGGGTACTGCCCTGGGGGACATGTACCAATGCAAAAAAAGCCTTTAAAAAATAGTTTTTAAAGGAGCAGTGATTTTAATGATGCTTAAAGTGAAACAATAAAAATGAAAAATGTCTTTAACAACATAAATATATAAAAGCTCTAACAAACTACAGCAAAGTACACCATGTGATCCAAAACCCTCAACATATTCTTCCTACGCAATCCTCTAATCACTATATACCCACATGCTTCTTTTGTTACAACCCTACTGTGTGAATTTCAGTTCACCCACAATGGCCAGACTCTTACCTAAGGGCGGCTTCACACTGTCCCGCTGCACTTTGGCCTTAGCGTGGATGCAGCACAGTGTCCCCGCAGCTTTGGTGCGGGTTAGCTGCACTTTACCATAGCCTTCTATTATATCCTACAGTTTTGGTGCATTTTCTGAAAGTGCACCAACTGTCCTGCATGCATGACTTTTAGTGTGCTTTCTTAAAATACACCAAAACCACAGGACATAATAGAATTCTATAGAAAAGAGCAGGTAACTTGCACCAAAACCATGGATACACCGCACTGCGGCCAAAACGCAGCTGCTCAGTTTGAAGTCACCCTAATGTAGTGAATCCCATATTTCTATTACCGTATATACTCGAGTATAGGCCGACCCGAATATAAGCCGAGGCCCCCAATTTACCCCCAAAAAAACTGGCAAACTTATTGACTCGTGTTTAAGCCGAGGGTGAGACATGCCTGTCCATCCCTGTGTGTGTGTCCGTCCATCCCTGTGTGTCCGTCCATCCCTGTGTTTGTCCGTCCATCCCTGTGTGTCCGTCCATCCATCCCTGTGTGTGTGTGTGTCCATCCATCCATCCATCCCTGTGTGTGTGTGTCTCCATCCATCCATCCATCCATCCCTGTGTGTGTGTGTCTCCATCCATCCATCCATCCATCCATCCCTGTGTGTGTGTGTCTCCATCCATCCATCCATCCATCCCTGTGTGTGTGTGTCTCCATCCGTGTGTGTGTGTGTGTGTGTGTGTGTGTGTGTGTGTGTGTGTGTGTGTGTGTGTGTGTGTGTCCAGCCTACCTGTGTCCCGAGCCTTTGTCCCGAGCCTCCGTCCCGTGTCGTGCCTTGCCTTCGTCCCGTCCCGTCCCGTCCCGTCCTGTCCCGTGCCGTGCCTTGCCTTGCCTCCGTCCCGTGCCCTCTTCGTCGGCGGCCATTGTAAAATTCAAAAGCCGCGCCTCCTCCTTCGCCTGTGATAGGCGGAACACTGAATTTCCCAGCAGCCTGTGTTCCGCCTATCACGGACGTCGTATCATCCTCGTCCGTAGTACGAGGATGAGAAGATGCCCGTGATAGGCGGAACACAGGCTGCTGGGAAATTCAGTGTTCCGCCTATCACAGGCGAAGGCGGAGCCGGAGGCGCGGCTTTTGAATCATAGAATGGCCGCTGTCTGTCTGCTCGACACGCTGATCGAGCGGGCAGACAGCGATGACTCGAGTATAAGCCGAGGGGGGCACTTTCAGCCTCAAAAAAGAGGCTGAAAATCTCGGCTTATACTCGAGTATATACGGTAGGTATAATAGCATGTGTTCCCCCAAAGGTTTCAGGTTATCAATCCAATTGGCTCTGGACAATCAGGCTTTTATAGATATTAGGATCAGAAATAATGATGAAAATAATCCATAGTGCTTTCCATAAATTCACAGTTCTTTAATAAAATTCTAATTTACTTTAAAACACTCACGTGACACTGCGCTTACCTCTGTTATAAAAAGTTATGACATACATGTACAGTAGAAACCCAGAGTCATGAATACTTTTAAGTTTTCAACCCAGTATTAGGTGGACAAGAGTCCCATGAACAGACATGACTGGTAGCCTCCTACATTAGGAAACCAGAGTTGTAGGTCCCTGACCCCACTCTGCAATAAACATAATTAAGGAGTACCCCCTTTAATGCTTACAGTTATGTGCACTCCCATACATGGACAAAGTTGTTTACAATTATCATGGTTTAAAAATATGCTGAAATAGTTAAAAAATAAATACAGCACAACAAAATACAGGCACATTCATATTTAATGATGAAAAATATATAATATGACCACCAGTAGGCTACCTGTTAGATGACATCAGGAAATATGCCCCAAATAATATAAGCAATACACAAAATATATTGAACATAGGCTGAAAATGCTGAATCAAACAAAAAAAGCAGGAAGACAAATGTGCTAGCAGTGACAAATGAAGATGCAGATTTAATTGCTGACAAATATAAAATAAAAAGATTTACATAAAATGAATCTAAATATGCAGATTACAAACATATACTCTGTTCTACAAAAGTGAAGAACACGTGTGATATTTAAATATCTATACTTGGAAGTGTCATAACTGAACAAAAATGGAAACAAAATGAGGTCTAGCCCAAATGTGGAAACTCTGCATGTCCCCGAGACTTACATATACATATTAGATGTGGATTTTTTTTAAAAGTATGAAGTATGAACTATGAAGTCTTTTCAGCACAATCACAAAGTGAAAAGTTTCTGTGCATAATATTTTAAAACCAAATTTAGACATTCCCACCCAACTCCCACTGCTCCCATCCTTTTTTTTTATAAATAACTTGCTGCGATAACCGTGATGCTATGTAAACAGAATAATCATGTGATGGGCAATCCACAATGATGCAGCTAGCAGGTTTGGTGTTATGAACAGCTCTCTGAATCATTCATCTATAAGTTGAGGGCACAGGGGAGATGCCCCCGCTAGAGACTACGATGCACTGCATTCACTGGAGGTCTCCAGTCTTCTGGTTTAAAAACCAACTGGAGTCATTCAACCCGAAAGACTGAAGATATTAAGTTTTGGAATTAAATTATTATGGGGATAGCATTGGAGAGAAGGTGAGTTTGCAGCCAGAGAAGCTTCTTTATTTAAAAATCCTTGGGGGATTATTTAGAAAAACTAAGTTGCTTAGAGTTGGGCTCCAAAAATGAGGTGGTTTAGCAAAGGTGACCTGTTTAATCACCAGTAGAATTAAAAAAGGAAGATGCTAGGAAGGTTAATATATAGGAAGAAAAACAATGGGGACCCATATTTCAATGTTCATTTGAAATAAGTTGTTGGAATTAGACCAAAAGAAAAAAGAAAACATTCACATGAGACTAGATGTCACTGAATATTGCTGTATTCAGTAAACAGCACAACAGAAAATGTCTTGGGATTTGAAAAGTCTCTAATTTTCACACTCACATGGCTGTTACAATTGTATGTTCTGAAATCACTTCTTTCCCATGCAGAGAGTTGCTGTAGATGGGCTTACTGTAAACGGTATCAGTGCTCTTTACGGGAACAGTCTGAATTGCATAGTCTGTCCTGTTCTTTGGAGGCCACTCAGAATCTTTCTGCAGTTTCCTCTGTAGTTTCCTATACTGACTTTTTGATTTGTAGTTAAATATTCTCTTTAACCAGAGCCAGAGTTTTCGGTTTTCAATGAAGTATTCCTAAAGAAAAATCCAGAGAAATCAAATCAAATCCAAATGGTTTACACTTTACTTCCCACCAACACTGCCATAACTATTTCACTCACATAACCTGGACCAAAAAACAGCGCATTAAAACAATCAGCTGGAAGGAAGCGTTCCCCACACAGTCTTCCCTGATAAAGTCACGTGACATGTGATGCAACACATTGGGTGGAGCCAGTGACGTCACTCGTTGGAGTGTCTTTGTCAACACAGCGAGCAGGCAAGACTGCGTGGGGAATGCCTCCTTCCAGCTGATTGTTTTAATGCGCTGTTTTTCGGTCCAGGTTATGCGAGTGAAATAGTCTTGTGTGCGGCACACAGGAGTAGTAATCATTGCGCAATGAAAGTTCTCTTTGTTTAGTGCCTATATCAATAAGAAATACAATCGTGAGCAACAATGTTTGGAATGGTGCTCTGAAGAAAAAAGGGGTACCCTTTCTGATCGTGATATAACTGTATTTGAAGCCATACATGGAAATGGACTGAGTGTGTGGTTATTATTTTGTATATGTTAATCTGTGGTCATATGATTGTATAAACTGATTACAGACACCTCAGGCACATTGCACTTTAATAGTTGATTCTGAATATAATTAATTTGCAGAGTTATTTCTTCGTATATATTTTTATACATATACAATTAATATTTGCAATTTGTTTGCGATCATTTAGGATTCATTTGTATAGTTGTACTGTATTATAGGTGTGATGATGAGGAATTAGTATTGCATATTTGCACGTTATTATAAGTACAGGCATACCCCACTTTTAAGTACACAATGGGGTTTATTTACTAAAGCCAGAAAGTGCAAAATCAGGCTCATTTCTGCATAGAAACCAATCAGCTTCTAACCCCAGCTTGTTCAATTAAGCTTTGGTAATAAAATCTGGAAGCTCATTGGTTTCTGCAGAAGTGAGCCTGATTTTGCACTTTCTAGCTTTAGTAAATAAACCCCATTGTGTACTTAAAAGTGGGGTATGCCTGTATATTGTTTGTATTGGGAATTTATTTTGAGCATATATAGCAAACTCCTTTGTAATTTTTTTTTTTGCACATCATTTAACACTAATAAATTTTTCACAATTTGCACAGCATTTCGCACTTTAGATATTTGTTTGCACTTGCACAGTAATCTTTTAGCAATTTCTGCACAGTATATTATTATTGCATATTTTGCACAGTAGCTAACATTGCTTGATGTATGTTGTTGAGGAATTTAAGCAATTGTAGATCAATGAAGAGCACCCATAGCCTAAATAGTAAATTAATAGAAAATGTATTTGAGTGCACCATTAGACATAAAAATATATGCTGCATTTTTACCGCCTTCAAAACCGACTACCCCTCCAAGCTGTAATGGCAGCTGTAAAGGGATATACACATGCAGCGGCAAGAATTGTCCCTGGCAATGCTTGTTTAAATGAGCCCTGAGTCGGTAGGAGGGTAGTAATAGTGTGCTTCCCTAATGTTGTGATGTATATTTTCATCTTTTTCCTTCCCTCCCTCTTTCTCTTTTCTCTCTTTTCTCTCTTTCCTTTTTTACACTGGTAATTAGCTTTTTATAATACAGAAAGTTTGATGAAAAAGCTTAAAGTAAGAAGATGTTTTTCATAACCATATAATTATCTTTCAATATGCTTTGGAATATTGAATATGAAATTTGGAGCAAAAAGCAGCGAGAGACAGAAAGTCTCTCGCTGCTTTTTGCTCCAAATTTCATATTCAATATTCCAAAGCATATTGAAAGATAATTATATGGTTATGAAAAACATCTTCTTACTTTAAGCTTTTTCATCAAACTTTCTGTATTATAAAAAGCAAATTACCAGTGTTGAGCTTACCAGAATCACAAACAGGCACATTTTGAGAGCACCACATCTTGGATAAAGAGCAGTGAGGTGAATAGGTGCCTTAGAAAAGTGCTGAGAAAGTAGGCTGTGACCCCTGTACACGGCGACATTTTTTGCCTTGTAGCTGGCAATGCTCCTTTAACCACTTGGGATCCGCGCTATTGCCGAATGACGGCATTAGCGCGGACCTAGATTGCCGGGACTACGTCTATTGACGTCGTCCCGGTTACGAGCGGCCTGCGCGTCCCCTGAGGGGCGCGCGCGGCGCGCTCTGTGATCGGCGAGTCCGTGAGACTCGCCTGATCACCGATCCGTGTAAGGGGTCGATCCCGACCCCTTATCACGTGATCAGCTGTCAGCCAATGACAGCTGATCATGTGATAAAACTGAGCCGGTAATCGGCTAGTATTCCTCCTCGCGCTGACAGCGCGAGGAGAAAAAAAAAAAGCCGATCGCCGGCGGCCATGTTCGGGACATCAGTCCCGATCACGGCCAGCAATTCAAGCGGACACCTGCCCCCTGCCAGTGCCCACCTGCCACCCGCAGTGCCATCCTGAAATAAAGTAAGTGCCCCCTGTCAGTGCCACCCAGCAGTGCCCATAGTGCCCACAGTGCCACCCAGCAGTGCCCACAGTGCCACCCACAGTGCCACCCAGCAGTGCCACCCACAGTGCCACCCAGCAGTGCCACCCACAGTGCCACCCAAAATCTGCCTCAAAGGTGCTGCACCCCAGTGCCGCCCATCAGTGCCCAGCAGTGCCGCCCATCAGTGCCCAGCAGTGCCGCCCATCAGTGCCCAGCAGTGCCACCTATCAGAGCCACCTATCAGTACCACCTATCAGTGCCCATCAGTCCCATCTATCTGTGGTACCTATCAGTGCCCATCCGTGCCACCCATCCGTGCCACTTATCCGTGCCACCCATCCGTGCCATCTTATCTGTGCCCATCTTTGCCCATCAGTGCCGCCTTATCTGTGCCCATTGGTGCCGCCTTATCTGTGCCTATTAGTGCCGCCTTAACTATGCCTATCAGTGCCCACCAGTGCAGCCTATAAGTGCCCACCAATGCAGCCCATCAGTGCCCACCAATGCAGCCCATCAGTGCCCACCAATGCAGCCTATCAGTGCCGCCTAATCAGCGCACTTCAATGAAGGAGAAAAATGACCCGTTTGCAAAATTTTATAACAAACTATTAAAACATGATTTTTTTTTTTTTTTTGCATCTTTTTTTGTTTGTTTAGCATAAAATAAAACTCCGAGCTGTAACTAAATACCACCAAAAGAAAGCTCTATTTGTGGGAAAAAAATGATAAAAATTTCATTTGGGTACAGTGTTGTATGACCGCGTAATTGTCACTCAAAGTGCATCAGCGCTGAAAGCTGAAAATTGGTCTGGGACTGAGGGGGGTTTAAGTGCCCAGTAAGCAAGTGGTTAACCTCCTCGCGCCCGCCCTATGGCCGAATTACGGCCGTAGAGCAGGCGCATTCGTCCGGGTGGTCGTCCCTGGACGGCCCGATGTTTACTTCCGCAATGCGCGCCCCCGCGGACGCGCATCGCGGAAGCTCTGTGTTCGCCGTGTCCCCCGGGGACAGGCAAACACAGATCGCTGTAAACGGCCAATCACAGCGGCCGTTTACAGCGTGATCGGCGTGTCCAATGGGAGATGATCTCATATGTAAACATATGAGATCATCTCTCGGCGCCGCTCTCCTTCCTCGCACTGTCTGTGCGAGGAGGGGAGAGGGGAGAGATGAACGGCTGCAGCGGCAGCCGTTCTGCCTGTGGGGGGAAAAAAAAAAAGTAAAAGAAATAAAATAAAGTGCCATCCGCCCCCAGCAGTGCCATCCGCCCCAATGCCATCTGCCCCAATGCCATCTGCCCCAATGCCATCTGCCCCAGTGCCATCTGCCCCAATGCCATCTGCCCCAGTGCCATCTGCCCCAGTGCCATCCGCCCCAGTGCCATCCGCCCCAGTGCCATCCACCCCAGTGCTACCTGCCCCCAGTGCCATCCACCCCAGTGCTACCTGCCCCCAGTGCCATCCACCCCAGTGCTACCTGCCCCCAGTGCCATCCACCCCAGTGCTACCTGCCCCCAGTGCTACCTGCCCCCAGTGCCCCCTGCCCCCAGTGCCACCTGCCCCCAGTGCCACCTGCCCCCAGTGCCACGTGTCGTCAGTGCCACGTGTCGTCAGTGCCACATAGTGCCATCCGTCATCAGTGCCACGTATCAGTGCCATTTGTCATCAGTGCCACGTATCAGTGCCATTTGTCATCAGTGCCACCTGTCAGTGTCACGTGCCATCTGTTGTCAGTGTCACATGTCATCAATGCCACTTATCAGTGCCATCTGTCATCAGTGTCACGCGTCATCGGTGCCATGTATTAGTGCCATCTGTCATCGGTGGCACATATTAGTGCCACGTATTAGTGCCATCTGTCATCAGTGCCACGTTTCAGTGCCACGTATTAGTGCCACGTGTCATAAGTGCCACCCGTCATCAGTGCCACATATTAGTGCCATCTGTCATCAGTGCCACATATTAGTGCCATCTGTCAGTGCCACCTGTCATCAGTGCCACGTATAAGTGCCATCATTGCCACGTATCAGTGCCATCTGTCATCAGTGCCACGTGTCATTGTCCTGGTGCTTCAAAAGTGTAATAAATAGTCAACAAGTTAGATGTGTAATTTATGTTCCTAGAACACATGATGGCGCTACCTGCATGTTGGGCCTCTCTATGTGGCCAGGCTGTGAAAAAGTCACACACATGTGGTATTGTAATACTCAGGAGGAGTAGCAGAATTTTTTGGGGGGTGTCATTTGTGGTATACACATGCCACGTGAGAGAAATAACCTATTACAATGACAATTTTGTGGAGAAAAAAAAAAAAAATGAAAAATCTTAATTTTGCAAAGAATTGTGGGAAAAAAATGACAACATCAAAAAGCTCACTATGCCTCTTACTAAATACCTTGGAATGTCTACTTTCCACAAAAGGGGTCATTTGGGGGGTATTTGCACTTTCCTGACTTGTTCGGGTCACAAGAAGCGAGATAGGCCACCAGTACATCAGATGTGATCAATTTTGTGCGATTCGCACCACAGCTTGTAGACTCTCTAACTTTCACAAAGACCAAATAATATCCACTAATTTGGGTTATTTTTACCAAAGACATGTAGCAGTATAAATTGTGACCAAAATTTATGAAGAAAAATTAATAATTTGCATAATTCTGTCACAGAAACAAAGAAATATGCGTTTTTTTTCCAAATTTTCGGTCTTTTTTCATTTATAGCGCAAAAAATAAAAACCCCAGAGGTGATAAAATACCACCAAAAGAAAGCTCTATTTGTGGGAAAAAAAGGACAAAAAATTCAATTGGGTACAGTGTTGCATGACTGAGTAATTGTCATTCAAAGTGTGAGAGCACCGAAAGCTGAAAATTGGTCTGGGCAGGAAGGTGTTTAAGTGCCCTGTAAGCAAGTGGTTAAAGTGGTCCTTCTATCATTTTTTTATCTTTCCATCTATTACATCCTCTGCCCTTGTTGTTTTAACTTTGGATAGTAAAACATTTTTTTTCTGTCAGTAAATATCTCATACAGCCCACTTCCTGTTTCTTGCCTGGTAAAAAGCCTAGGCTTATGACCTCATGCACAGTTCTCTCTCTCACTCTCATGAGAGTTTGCCAGGAAGGGAGCGAGATGAGTCATAAGAGGGCCAATGAAAGATGCAGAGCTGGAGGTGTGTCTGTGTAAATCCAAGAAGTGAACAGGCAGCAGCTTCAGCTGCCCACAGTTAAAATGGCTGCAGCCAGACTTAGTGGAGGGAGATTTCTGCAGGATATTTGGCAAGTACAGAATCACAGTATATATATAAAAAAAATATGCAAAGTGGTTGGAGGGAAGCTTCAGAATGGCAAAGATGCTTTTATTACAAATTATGTGAGCCGACTGCAGTTCCTCTTTAAGGTAACGTTGTGAAGTTGTAACTTAATTAAAACCTCAACTCCAGGAAATTTGTTTATGTTATGTTGGAGCAGATAGGATTAGAAATGTCTGTCAGGCTTTTTTCACTACCTCCATTGTGGATACTTCTACTCACTTACTGTCTCTGTGATGACAATACAAGGAATGGGATGTACAGGTGTCTTTGGGACAAGCAGGAGAGGACAGCAATATGACTACAAAGAAGCTTTAAACCCTAGCTCACACTGCTAAAATGTGCTTTGGCTTTGTTTGTGTTCCCTTTCAAAAGATTTTATAATCACATCCTGCCCTAATGCTACGTACACACAATCAGTGTTTTCGTCTGAAAAATCTTGGATGATTTTTCCGACGGAATTCCGCTCAAGCTTGGCTTGCATACACATGGTCACATAAAAGTTTTCTGAACTTTCAACGGTCAAGAACACGGTGATGTACAACACTATGACGAGTCAAGAAAATGAAGTTCAATGCTTCCGAGCATGCATCGAATTGTTTCTGAGCATGCGTAGGAATTTTGCACGTGGGAATTGCTACAGACGATCAGAATTTTCGATCTGAACTTTTTCCGACGGAAAAATAGAGAACCTGCTTTCAATCTTTTGCTGGCGGAATTTCTGCCAGCAAAAGTCTGATGGAGCATACACACAGTCAGAATTTCCGACCAAAAGCTCTCATCCGACTTTTTCTGGCGGGATTTGCAATTGTGTGTACGGGGCTTAAAACGAAGAGAGCAGAATTCTCCGCAACAGAAACACCAGTGGTTTATGCACCAGTTTATTTGTTCTGAGTAGATTGTTAATACATCAGCTCAGATGCGAAGTGCTCCTAGAAATAATTTTGTTTTTTGTCAATGAAATTATGTTTTTTGTTTCAATACATTTTTATTGAGGTTTCTGGTACATAAACAGGGCAGAACAAAATGTAAATAAGTATCCATCTCCATTCCAATCATGTTCAAAGTATACAACATGTACAGAGTAATAAAGTAGTTTTGCCGAGAAACAGAAAAGCAAGTGAAACATGCATCAGTTGAATATAGCTAATAAGTTCAACATTAAGTCTTCAATACCAAGGTGAGATCAGACTATCCTTATGGGAAGGTAAGCAATTTAGGAGCCTCCCACACCAGTTCTAGGGCTGAAGTATGTTAGGAAAAGAGCTTGGTGTGTATTATGTGATACCAGCATGGTGTCTATTTTATAATCATTGTGTCCAAGGCTGCCAGAGGAGAACCACCCGGGCATAGCAGCTTTTATTGAGGCCATCATCATTTTGTAGTAGCTTTGATTCTGGACTAGGTCCATAGTTTTGAAAATCATAAGGGGGCTAGAAGATTTCCAATTTCTAGCTACACTATAAATGTGAAAAGTGATGCGACTAGGTCCGACGGTCTTCCCGACGGACTTTCGGCAGAGTTCCGACGGACTTTCCGAATGAACGGACTTGGCCACACACAAGCACACCAAAGTCAGATGGATACAAACGTGATGACGTACGACCGGAATAGAATAAGAAAGTTCATAGCCAGTAGCCAATAGCTGCAGTAGCGTCGGTTTTCGTCCATCGGGCTAGCATACAGACGAATTGATTTTTCGACTGGACTCGAGTCCGTCGGAAAGATTTGAGACATGTTTTAAATCTAAAGTCCATCTGATTTTTAGACAGCAAAGGTCCGATGAAGCCCACACATGATCGAATTGTCCAGCGGATTTGTTCCGTCTGACCTAGTCCATCGAAAAGTCTAGTCGTGTGTATGTGGCATAAGACAAACAGTGCTAGCAATGGAACTAATAATTCTCACAATAAATAAAAACTGTCAGTGAACATGTGATTAATTACATAAAAACATAAAATAAAAAAGTACAAATATTGTCCAATGTTGAATTAGGCCGCGTACACACGGGCGGACTGTTCGCGCAACTTTGTCCGCTGAACAGTGTTTGGGCGGACAGTCCGCTCGTGTGTGGGCTTTCAGCGGACAGTTTCAGCGGACAGTTGGACGGACAAGGTTTTTCGGAATTTCCGAAAAACTGTCCGCTGAAACCTTGTTTCAGCGAACAGCCCGCTCGTGTGTAGGCTTGTTCGTCAAACAAAGTTGCGCGCATGCTCAGAAAGGATTTTCACGCCGAAAGCTATAATGCAGTGTATAGGACGTCATATTTTTCGTCCCGTCGTACGTGCCGTTCACGTCATCGCGCACGGTTTCAGCAAACTGTTCGTCCGTCGTGTGTGGCCATGTCCGTCCATGCTAAGTTTGAGCGGACTGTTTGCCGAAACTGTTGGACGGACAAAGTTGGGCGAACTGTACGCGGCCTCAGATGAATCTTTCATGTACAAAAAAATGCTCTTTGTGGAAGTGTCACACAATAGTGAACCAATATTGAGAGTGCTCCCAAATGATGTATGAAAAAAGTGAAGGTCCCTACTAGTGATGGACGAACTTCCGACGGGACGTTTCGCGAACGCGAAATGCGAACGGACCCAAACGTTCGCGAAACCGAACGTTCGCCGCGGGCCCCATTGACTTCAATGGGAGGCGAACTTTGCAAACCTTCATGTCGAATTTGCGGCCACGTGGTAATTATTAGGGGGTAAAACGTAGTCCCACCATCTGGACAATGACATAATACATGTATGAGGTGAATTTGGGATCGATAACTACAAGCATTTTTATTTTATTTGGGAAATTGTTCTAACAATTCAGGACTATGGAGCTAATGAAGGCAATGGAGGAGAGGGAAGGTCAGGGACCAGGGTAGGCAAAGAAGAGGGTGCAGGAGATGATCACCAGCAGCGTGACATACCGGAATGACACATGCACCGTGATAGAGGCATCTGACAGCAGCACCGTAATACAGAGCACTGACAGCAGCACCGTGACATACAGCGCTGACAGCAGCACCGTGACATACAGCGCTGACAGCAGCACCGTGACATACAGCGCTGACAGCAGCACCGTGACATACAGCGCTGACAGCAGCACCGTGACATACAGCGCTGACAGCAGCACCGTGACATACAGCGCTGACAGCAGCACCGTGACATACAGCGCTGACAGCAGCACCGTGACATACAGCGCTGACAGCAGCACCGTGACATACAGCGCTGACAGCAGCACCGTGACATACAGCGCTGACAGCAGCACCGTGACATACAGCGCTGACAGCAGCACCGTGACATACAGCACTGACAGCAGCACCGTAAGCAGCCCCAGGAGGAAGTCAGCACAGCACAGGGATGGTGTGATCCCCTCATAATAAGAACCCCCAGGAGGAAGTCAGCACAGCACAGGGATAGTGTGATCCCTTCATAATAAGAACCCCCAGGAGGAAGTCAGCACAGCACAGGGATATCATAAGCAGCCCCAGTAGAAATATGACACCGCTCAACCTCTTCAAAGAGGAGGGTAGGGGCATATAGTACGGTGTGCTTTTTTGGGTCAAGGAAGTGAGCCAAATGAATTAAGAAGGTCTGTGTGCTTGATTAAAAAAATAGTTTATAGACATATACATGGTCTACTGGTCACATGTGTTGAATTCCTCCGAGATCCATGCCTCATTCATTTTTAGAAATGTGAGGTAGTTAACACTGTCGTGAGCTAGGCGAGTACGCTTATCGGTCACAATCCCCCCTGCTGCGCTGAACGTCCTTTCGGACAGGACACTGGATGAGGGGCAAGCCAACAGTTCGATTGCAAATTGGGCAAGCTCTGGCCAGAGGTCAAGCCTGCCCACCCAGTAGTCTAGGGGTTCATCACTCCTCAGAGCGTCCACATCGGCCGTTAACCCAATGTAGTCGGACACCTGACGGTCTAGGCGTTCCCTGATGCTGGATCCGGATGACACCTGTCGATGGGTCGGCTGAAAGAATGACCTCATATCCGAAGTCACCAACACATCTTCAAACCGGCCTCTTCTTGCAGGCGCTGTTGGATTGGTACCCGCAAATCCTTCTCTGGGAGTGGGAATTGCTCCTCTGCCAGCGCACGCAAAAGCAGAATGCAGCATTTCTCGAAGCAAGGCCTGGAAGTGCTGCATTCTGACAGCCCTCTGCGACGGCGGTAACATTTCCGCCATTTTGTGTTTGTACCGGGGGGTCTAAGTACGTTGCCACCCAGTACTGGTCCTTGACCCTCATGCTTTTTATACGGGGGTCCCTATTAAAACACTGGAGCATGAAGGCCCCCATTTGCACTAAAGTGGAAGCGGTGTGGTGGCCTGGCTCCTGCTCATCATCCAGGATAATGTCGTCCTCTTCATTCTCCTCTCCCCATCCTCGCACAACAGGGATCCCAGAAAGGTTTAAAGCATGCTCTTCTTGCTCCTGCTCATCCGCCCCGGCACCATCCTCCTCTGACTCCTCATCAGACTCCTGTTGTTGACTTGTCTCAGATAGAGTAGCCCCCCCTGGGAATTCATCCAGCATTGCGACTTCCTCATCTTCCCGCTCCTGCTCCTCCACAGCCTGATCAATGACACGACGCAATGCACGCTCCAGAAAGAAGGCATAAGGTACCATGTCACTGATGGCGCCATGGCTGCGACTGACCAGTTTGGTGATCTCCTCAAATGGCCGCAGAAGTCTGCATGTGTCGCGCATGAGCAGCCACTGGCGCGGTGAAAAAAAACCCAGCTCCCCAGAACCGTTTCTTTCGCAGAGTTCATACAGGTAGACGTTAACTGCACGTTTCTGCTGGAGCAGCCTATCAAGCATATAGAAGGTTGAGTTCCATCGCGTCGGGCAATCGCAAATAAGACGTCTGACCGGCAGATGGTGTCGCCGCTGAATGTCAGCAAGGCGAGCCATGGCCGTGTAAGATCTTCTGAAATGGGCCGAGATTTTCCTTGCCTGCCGCAAGATGTCCTGGACCCCAGGGTATTTGACAAGGAATCGCTGCACGACCAAGTTTAAGACGTTTGCCATGCACGGCACGTGCGTGATTTTGCCCTGTTTCAATGCGCTAAGCAGATTGGCACCGTTGTCACACACCACTTTACCAACTGTCAAATTGAGCGGTGTTAGCCACTCATCTGCCTGTGAACGCAAAGCTGAAAGGAGTGCCGGGCCAGTGTGGCTCTTTGCTTCCAGGCACAACAGACGCAGCACGGCATGGCAACGTCTCACCTGGCATGTGGAATAGGTTCTGGGGAGCTTGGGCGGTGCAGTGGAAGAGACGCTAGCAGCGGAAAAGGAGGAGGCAGCTGAGGAGGAGAGGGAGGAGGATGGAGTAGGAGGAGGAGAAGAAGAGTCAGGCCTGCATGCAATCCGTGGCGGTAAAACCAAATCTACACGGGTGCCACGGGTTACATGCTTGACGGCCGTCAGAAGGTTCACCCAGTGGGCAGTAAAACTGATATACCTTCCCTGCCCGTGTTTGCTAGACCACGTGTCTGTGGTCAGATGTATCTTGGCACCGACACTGTGTGCCAGAGATACATTCACTTGCCGCTGAACATGGCCATATAGCTCTGGGATGCCCTTCTCTGAGAAATACTTCCTTCCTGGGACCTTCCATTGTGGTGTTCCAATGGCCACAAATTTGCGAAAGGCCTCCGAGTCCACCAGTTTATATGGCAGTAGTTGGCGGGCTATGAGTTCTGACAAGCCAGCCGCCAACCGTTGGGCAAGAGGGTTATCCGGCGTCATCATTTTTTTACGCTCAAACATTAGGCCCACGGAAGCCTGCCTTTTTGCAGAAAAATGTGAGCTTGGCGTGATGGAAGGTGGAGTGGAGGACAATTGTGAGGAGAGAGGAGAAGGAGAAGTAGAAGACGAGGCTGGACGGTGAGAGCCTGCAGTGTGGCTTTGTGTGTTCCGTTGCTCCCACTGGGCTCGGTGATGGCTGCTCATGTGCCTTCTTAAGGCGGTCGTCCCTAGGTGAGTATTGGGCTTACCGCGACTAACGCGTTGACTGCAAAGATTGCAGATGGCAACGCTATTGTCAGCAGCGGACACGTTAAAAAAAGCCCACACTGCGGAGCCATGTGCCGGTGTCCTGGGAGCGCCAGATGTGACCGTACATGGTCGATGACTCGCTCCTGATACATTTGCAGTCTGCTTTGTCCCTGCTGTGCAATGTAAGTCATTGCTGCTTCTCCTCCCTATCTGCTGGTCCATATCTCCCTCTGAACTCCCCTCCTCTTCCTCTCTTGTGGGCACCCACGTGACATCACTAGACACGTCATCATCAACGTCACCTTCCCCACCGCTATAAGTAGAGATCTCGGAGTAGGCAGCAACACCGGGGACCAACCTCCTCCTTGGGCTGATCTGGGTACTGGCGTCAGACTGCTGAGTAGCGCTTGTTGCTACCTCCTCTTCCTGATCCAATACCAAGAGTGGCTGCGCATCAGAAATGTCCTCTTGATATGGATCGGAAAATAATTCCAGTGACTCAAGCGGAAGGTATGTGGTGGTGGTGGTGGTGGTCGTGTTGTTGGTGGTAGTGTCTTTGGGGGTGCACATAGCAGAGAGTGAAGAAGAGGGTGCAGATCGAGAGGATGAGGAGGGTGCAGAAGAGTAAGGCTGAGCGAGCCACTCAACCAAGTCTGGTGCATCCTTTAAAGTAATTGAACGCACCTTCTGCAACTTCCCACTTTGGCTCAAGCCTGTTGCTCCTGCCCTACCCCTACCACCCCTGCGGAAGGGCCTGCCTCTTCCTCTGCCTGTCATTTTTTAAATGACCCTGTGACAAAACTCTTAGTCCCTATACCGATGAAGGACTGCTGCAGTATAGGTGAGCGGTCAGCAGTGGTGCACGTCAACCCTATCTATTGTGGACCGATAGCGGTCCTTACAGAACAGCAGACTGTACCGCACTCAAGCCTATGTACCGTAGCACCCTATACCAAGTTACCAGTCCTTATAAGAACTTTTGTGGACCAAGCAGGTTGTGTATTAGTGTTTAGCAGACTGTACGTCAGTCCCTATACCGCTGAAGGACTGCTGCAGTATAGGGCAGCGGTCAGCAGTGGTGCACGTCAACCCTATCTATTGTGGACCGATAGCGGTCCTTACAGAACAGCAGACTGTACCGCACTCAAGCCTATGTACCGTAGCACCCTATACCAAGTTACCAGTCCTTATAAGAACTTTTGTGGACCAAGCAGGTTGTGTATTAGTGTTTAGCAGACTGTACGTCAGTCCCTATACCGCTGAAGGACTGCTGCAGTATAGGGCAGCGGTCAGCAGTGGTGCACGTCAACCCTATCTATTGTGGACCGATAGCGGTCCTTACAGAACAGCAGACTGTACCGCACTCAAGCCTATGTACCGTAGCACCCTATACCAAGTTACCAGTCCTTATAAGAACTTTTGTGGACCAAGCAGGTTGTGTATTAGTGTTTAGCAGACTGTACGTCAGTCCCTATACCGCTGAAGGACTGCTGCAGTATAGGGCAGCGGTCAGCAGTGGTGCACGTCAACCCTATCTATTGTGGACCGATAGCGGTCCTTACAGAACAGCAGACTGTACCGCACTCAAGCCTATGTACCGTAGCACCCTATACCAAGTTACCAGTCCTTATAAGAACTTTTGTGGAACAAGCAGGTTGTGTGTTAGTGATTAGCAGACTGTACGTCAGTCCCTATACCGCTGAAGGACTGCTGCAGTATAGGTGAGCGGTCAGCAGTGGTGCACGTCAACCCTATCTATTGTGGACCGATAGCGGTCCTTACAGAACAGCAGACTGTACCGCACTCAAGCCTATGTACCGTAGCACCCTATACCAAGTTACCAGTCCTTATAAGAACTTTTGTGGACCAAGCAGGTTGTGTATTAGTGTTTAGCAGACTGTACGTCAGTCCCTATACCGCTGAAGGACTGCTGCAGTATAGGGCAGCGGTCAGCAGTGGTGCACGTCAACCCTATCTATTGTGGACCGATAGCGGTCCTTACAGAACAGCAGACTGTACCGCACTCAAGCCTATGTACCGTAGCACCCTATACCAAGTTACCAGTCCTTATAAGAACTTTTGTGGAACAAGCAGGTTGTGTGTTAGTGATTAGCAGACTGTACGTCAGTCCCTATACCGCTGAAGGACTGCTGCAGTATAGGTGAGCGGTCAGCAGTGGTGCACGTCAACCCTATCTATTGTGGACCTATAGCGGTCCTTACAGAACAGCAGACTGTACCGCACTCAAGCCTATGTACCGTAGCACCCTATACCAAGTTACCAGTCCTTATAAGAACTTTTGTGGACCAAGCAGGTTGTGTATTAGTGTTTAGCAGACTGTACGTCAGTCCCTATACCGCTGAAGGACTGCTGCAGTATAGGTGAGCGGTCAGCAGTGGTGCACGTCAACCCTATCTATTGTGGACCGATAGCGGTCCTTACAGAACAGCAGACTGTACCGCACTCAAGCCTATGTACCGTAGCACCCTATACCAAGTTACCAGTCCTTATAAGAACTTTTGTGGACCAAGCAGGTTGTGTATTAGTGTTTAGCAGACTGTACGTCAGTCCCTATACCGCTGAAGGACTGCTGCAGTATAGGGCAGCGGTCAGCAGTGGTGCACGTCAACCCTATCTATTGTGGACCGATAGCGGTCCTTACAGAACAGCAGACTGTACCGCACTCAAGCCTATGTACCGTAGCACCCTATACCAAGTTACCAGTCCTTATAAGAACTTTTGTGGAACAAGCAGGTTGTGTGTTAGTGATTAGCAGACTGTACGTCAGTCCCTATACCGCTGAAGGACTGCTGCAGTATAGGTGAGCGGTCAGCAGTGGTGCACGTCAACCCTATCTATTGTGGACCTATAGCGGTCCTTACAGAACAGCAGACTGTACCGCACTCAAGCCTATGTACCGTAGCACCCTATACCAAGTTACCAGTCCTTATAAGAACTTTTGTGGACCAAGCAGGTTGTGTATTAGTGTTTAGCAGACTGTACGTCAGTCCCTATACCGCTGAAGGACTGCTGCAGTATAGGGCAGCGGTCAGCAGTGGTGCACGTCAACCCTATCTATTGTGGACCGATAGCGGTCCTTACAGAACAGCAGACTGTACCGCACTCAAGCCTATGTACCGTAGCACCCTATACCAAGTTACCAGTCCTTATAAGAACTTTTGTGGAACAAGCAGGTTGTGTGTTAGTGATTAGCAGACTGTACGTCAGTCCCTATACCGCTGAAGGACTGCTGCAGTATAGGTGAGCGGTCAGCAGTGGTGCACGTCAACCCTATCTATTGTGGACCTATAGCGGTCCTTACAGAACAGCAGACTGTACCGCACTCAAGCCTATGTACCGTAGCACCCTATACCAAGTTACCAGTCCTTATAAGAACTTTTGTGGACCAAGCAGGTTGTGTATTAGTGTTTAGCAGACTGTACGTCAGTCCCTATACCGCTGAAGGACTGCTGCAGTATAGGGCAGCGGTCAGCAGTGGTGCACGTCAACCCTATCTATTGTGGACCGATAGCGGTCCTTACAGAACAGCAGACTGTACCGCACTCAAGCCTATGTACCGTAGCACCCTATACCAAGTTACCAGTCCTTATAAGAACTTTTGTGGAACAAGCAGGTTGTGTGTTAGTGATTAGCAGACTGTACGTCAGTCCCTATACCGCTGAAGGACTGCTGCAGTATAGGGCAGCGGTCAGCAGTGGTGCACGTCAACCCTATCTATTGTGGACCGATAGCGGTCCTTACAGAACAGCAGACTGTACCGCACTCAAGCCTATGTACCGTAGCACCCTATACCAAGTTACCAGTCCTTATAAGAACTTTTGTGGAACAAGTGAGTTGTGAATGTTTAGCAGACTGCAGCAGAAGGGCAGCAGTCAAGTATAATATCCTTTCTATATTTGGAAGAAAGAATATTATACATGTACAAGCCTATTACTGTACCACTGATACCAGTCCTGAAAAGAACCTTTGTGGAACTAATAATAACAGCAAGTCTTTAAAATTACCCTCACTGCCTGACAACACTGCTTCCTTCCTGTCCCTATACAAATTGGCAAAAAAAGAGAACGATTAGTGGTTACTGGAACAGCTCTTTTGTGGACCTTGATAGTAACAGCTAATGATGATGATGATGATGATGATGATGAAAGACTAATCTGGCTGTCCCTGTAGCATACACCGTCCTTTCCCTTTCTCTAAACTAACAAAAGACACTCAGGCTGCTGCAAGAATCAGCAGCACAGCAAACCTATCAACACCTAACACCTATACCAGTCCTGAAAAGAACTTTTGTGTACCAAATAGCTAGTGGTTTATCTCTCCCTACTCCACACAGGAACCTGTCCCTATCGTAACAGAAGAAAGAATGTAAAATGGCCACCGGATCGGGTGTATTTATAGGTTAGGGGGAATGTACAAGTGTCCATGTGCTGTCATGTCTCAATTGGCTGTCCTGTATCACATGATAAACGTGTCACCAAAGGTTAAAGTTCTTGTATACATTAAACACGTAAGTCCGCCGCGGCGAACGACGGAAAAAGGCGTTCGAACGTGCGGACCGCGAATGTCGGAAATTCGCCGCGAAACGACCGCCGGGCGAAACGTTCGTCCATCACTAGTCCCTACTCACTGAATGGAGTTGACCCTAATTACCTTATGATAAGAGAAATGCGCTGTGCGGTCTCAATGACCAAATGTTTGGAGGAACTGCCTTCCATCACTGTCCGATGATCCGTGATCCCGGTGAACAGCACAGAGGAATCAGCCTTCGCTCTCCCACACAAGGCGAGATTCAGGCCACAATACAGTCTCAACGATCAATGGCTCCACTCACGAGCTCCGACCATGTGTCCTAGCTTTGGTGCATGATGTGTTGGATCAAGCTATAGACTGTATGCAATAAGCACAGCTGTTTTCTTGGAAAGTTTGCAAGGACCTTTATGTGATATAACAAGTGTTTACAGCAAGCTGTTTTCTTTACCTACTTGCTTGATAACTGTATCTGCAATTTTAATCAAGTTTTATTAAAGATTCAAACTGGTTTATGCTATGATGAAACACTATGGGGTTGTCCTTCTGGAGTACGGATAGCAGTAGTAAGCTGTTGGTCAGAGCTCATGAGTGGAGTCATTGATCTTTGAGACTGCATCGTATGGTATATCACATAAAAGTCCTCTCAAACTTTCCAAGAAAACAGCGGTGCTTGTTGCATACCGTCTATAGCTTGATCCAACACACCATCCGTCCAAAGCTAGGACACATAGTCGGAGCTTGTGAGTGGAGCCACTGATCATTTAGTCCATATCGTGGTCTGGATCTCATCTTGTGTGGGCCGATTCCTCTGGGCTGTTAACCGGATCATTGGGCAATGACGGGAGGTGGTTCCTGCAAACATTTGGTCAATGAGACCGCACAGCGCATTTGACCTTTCTTATCATAAGGTAATTAGGGTAAACTCCATTCGGTGAGTAGGGACCTTCACTTTGTACATACATCGTGTATGAGCACGATTGGTTCACTATTGTGTGACACTTCATGTGAATGAAAGATTCATCAAATTCAACATTATTCGACTATATTTGTACTTTTATTTTATGTTTTTATGTAATAATTCATATATTCACTAACAGTTTTTATTTATTGTGGGAATTAGTAGTTCCATTGTTAGCACTGTTTGTCTTATATAATTCCTGTGGCATCACTTTTCACATTTATCACACAATTGAAACAGCTGTTAAATTGATACATTGTATTTAAATTGTTTAATTTCTGGCGCAGGTTTTTTTTCACTTTTACTTATAGCTACACTATAGTCTTGCTGCTAAAAGGATATGCGTAGCGACATGTCTGTTGAGGAGAGAGGTTGTCAATTTCTGAATTCAATAATGCTAATTCTGGGGATGGGGCTGAAGTACTGTTGGGGATATCAGACAATACTTGGATTAGTTGTGACTTTTGACTGTATGTGATGACACTGCATGCTTTCTCTTAGTACTGTTAATAATAATTATGCATAACTGTAAGAAAATAATGTGTTAAGTTACCTCTCCAAGGTACGACATGATAAATAAAACAACCATCATGATAAAGATGTTCACTCTCCAGTAATACGGGGTACACACCAGCTGAGGACAGAACCAAGAATAATAATTTATTAATTGAGGAAATATAGAAAACATTCTCTCTCTCTCTCTCTATATATATATATATATATATATATATATATATATATATATATATTAACAATATATCAAAAGTTTAAATAATGTAACTTAGTTTTATTAATGTTCCACAATGTTACTTATTT
Source organism: Lithobates pipiens (assembly GCF_037356315.1). NCBI lineage: Eukaryota > Metazoa > Chordata > Amphibia > Anura > Ranidae > Lithobates > Lithobates pipiens. Next base: position 353,470,562 of record NW_027507758.1, on the reverse strand, counting down.
AATCAGGGCTTTTTTTCTGCCAGAATGCCATTCCAGCACCTATGACCACCCTCTCTGCTTCAACCCGTCATGATACACTAGCGCCATGCAGCCCTTGAGTTTTTTGGGGTCACAGCACAGCAACGTACAGCTGTCTGTATTGGTTCAGGAGGCAGCTTCCATCCCCGCTTCTACTCACATTGTAGCGCAAAGAGCGGAGCAGCCCTGAAAATCTGGCCCAGCTACAGCTCCTCGATCAGCTGAAAAAAAAGCCAGCGCATACCATATGGACTGGGGCACTGGTGGCAGAAGAGGTGAGGGAGCTGGGAAGGAAAACGGGGGGGGGGGGGGGAGGAGGGAAGAGCTCTGCAGAGACTGAGTTTACGGAGAGAGAACTGTGAAGGGGGGGAATTGTGCAGAGAGAACTGTGAAAGTGTGTGGTGGGATTTGAGCATGGAGGAGAACTGGAAAAATGTATGTGTGGAGGGGGAATTTGTGCACAGAGGCAAGCCTGGAAAGTTGGGGGGAATCCGTGTGGAGAGGAGGGCTTGGAAAGTGGTAGGGGGGGGGGGTTTGTGCAGAGAGGAGGGCTTGGAATGTGGGGGGGGGATTGTGTGGAGAGGAGGGCTTGGAAAGTGGTGGGGAGGATTTGTGCGAAGAGGAGGGCTGGGAAAGTGGCGGGGGGTTTGTGCGGAGAGGAGGTCTTGGAAAATGGTGGGGGGATTTGTGGGGAGAGGAGGGCTTGGAAAGTGGTGGGGGGATTTGTGTGGAGAGGAGGCTGGGAAAGTGAAGGGGGATTTGGGCAGGGAGGAGGGCTTGGAAAGTGGTGGAGGATGTGTGTGGGGAGGAGGGCTTAGAAAGTGGAGGGATTTGTGCAGAGAGGAGGGCTGAGAAAGTGGGGGGATTTGGGCAGAGAGGAGGGCTTGGTAAGTGGGGTGATTTGTGTGGAGAGTAGAGCTGGGAAAGTTGTGGGGCAAGGGATTTGTGCAGAGAGTACAAGCATTTTAAACTAGGGCTTTTTTTCGGGGTAGGGTTTATATTGCAACCATCCTGGAAAATAGCGCAAGGTCTTATTTTTGGGGTAAGTCTTCTTTTCAGGGAAACACGGGTATCAAACTGTATTTTTTTGATCATTCTATTTGGAATATAAGGTGCTTTATTCAATATATACAGACATAGCAATATATATACAGTATATTCTAACAACACAACAAAAACTTGACTTTTTCATAAAAAAAATAATAAAAATGTACTCATCAATTACATAAGGTTACTCATATAGCTAAAATAAGTACTCATAGTTATGTTAATTTTATACTGGGCAGTCTTTTACAATAATTAAGACAATTGTTACAAAATACTATACCTCCAGAACAGTGTACATATCTTCAATATCAGCAAACAACACAAAAACATAAACTGTTACTTGCACAATCATCAAAAAGGTAAGTAGATCTAAAAAGAAAAATATGAATGCATTACATGAATATTATTGATAGTGTTCAACCATTGTGCTGTGACATTTATTGACAGACAGACAGTTAGGTAGATAGATAGATAGATAGATAGATAGATAGATAGATAGATAGATAGATAGATAGATAGATAGATCCAATTGCAGCAGCATTTTCATATTTTTTCAGCTATTAGTCCCACTAGATAGGATTGTGTTTTGTGTCTGGCCAGTTGTAGGCCAAGCATGGGGGGGGGGGGGGGGGGGGGGCAGAGACACAATTCCTGCACTGGTGTCTATCATACACACAGCAATGATGTCAGCAGGAGTGTCAAGGTAAAGGGTATAAGCATACATTGAATTATTTTTTACATTCATACAGGAAATTGCAACTCACAGTTAGTATATAAACGCTGTCTGAATGGCCGTCCTTTGGAGAAGACAAACTCTAGAATAATATAGTTGAATCCTGTTATAGGGAACATTGTTGTGGTGATGAAGTTCTCTGCAAACCGATGTTCTCTTATGGTAACATTTTCCATGCTATGGTTTAATGGTAGACAGGCACTGCCAATTAGAAATAAAGAAAAGTCAAACTGTGTCAAGTTCAATCAAATATTTACTGCATATATTTTTTTATTTTACATTTGCTACAGGTTGAAAACTTTCACAGTTTCTAATGGCAGAAAATTAAAATATATGGTGTTTAAGTTTAAAAAATAAATAAATAGAAAAGTAGATTATTTTATTTGAATTAAAATGTAAGTGTATGTATAAAAACAGTAACAACAAAACATATTTGGCGTATATGTAACAATCAGCGCCACCCCTAATTATAATTAAAGTGTTAAGTGAAAATTATTGTGCAAAAAATATATGTATACCAAATATGGGGGGTTATTTACGAAAGGCAAATCCACTTTACACCACAAATGGAAACTACAAGTGCAAAGTGCACTTGAAATTGCACTGAAAGTGCATTTGGAAGTGCAGTCTGTAAATCTGAGGTGTAGATCTGAAATGAGGGGAAGCTCTGCTGATTTTATCATCTAATCATGTGCAAGCTAAAATGCAGTTTTTTTTTATTTTCCATGCATATCCCCCTCGGATCTACAGCAACTGCACTTCCAAGTGCACTTGCAGTGCAATTTCAAGTGCATTTTGCACTTGTAGTTTGCACTTGTAGTGTAAAGTGGAGTTGCCTTTCGTAAATAACCCCCACTAAACACTCTAATGACCCGTATACATAAACGGAATTTGCGACAGAAAAAGTATGATGTGAGCTTTTCATCATATATTCCGACCGTGTGTATGCCCCATCTGACTTTTTACTTAGAAAATTCTGACAGACCTAGAAAGAGAACATGTTCTATATTTTTCAGACAGAACAAATTCCTATCGGGAAAACCGCTCATCTGTATGCTGTTCGAACGTACCAAAAACGACGCATGTTCTGAATCAAGTACGAGACGGAAGCTATTGGCTACTGGCTATTGAACTTCCTTTTTCTAGCCCCGTCGTATGTGTTGTATGTCACCGCGTTCTTGGCGGTCGGAATTTGGTGTGATTGTGTGTACACAAGACAGCTTCAGCGGAATTCCGTCTGAATTCCGTCAGAAAAACCTTCCGAGTTTATTCCGATGAAAAAAACGGTCGTGTGTACAGGGCATCATTGAATCACCTCAGTATACACAAAATTAATACAAATATATACAGTGCAACGCTACTCTCTTAAAATTGCAAATCTGTGTACATGAATCAAACAACCCACTACATTAAATATAGCCCAATACAAATATATGTATAAAATCTTGATCAGTGAACATCCGTAGATATAAATCACCACCGTGCTCTTCTATGGACAATTGTGAACACCTCCACCAGCCAATAATATATGCATAGTGTATCCAAATATATATTGCAACACTTTTGTGTTACTGTGATCAATTTAAAATCTGCTGTGAATGTGTAATTCCACAGTAACAACAGTGCACTCCACCATGTGATATTGCAATATGCTCAACATTTTTATCTCTCATCATAAATAAGGTCAAATAGTGCTTTTACACTTTCCTGCAGGGCTAGTACACACATATGGGGTCCATTGTCTGTGGCTTAGATACACATCACATGTATAAAATGAACTTATAGTGCTCACTGTATTTCTTAATATATAAAATGGTTGTAAACCCCAGTTATGAAATTGGAACTAAGCACATGTATCGGCAGTGTTTATTTGTTTCTCTCCAAAGCTCTAAGCCCTTGTACACACGGTCGGAGAATCTGTCGGAATGAGTCTTATCGGACCGCCTCGTCAGATAACCCGACTGTGTGTGGTATGCATCGGACTGATTCCGTCCGAATCTCCGTCCGATCCAAATTTCCAACATGTTGGAAATATTTCCCGACCAACTGGGCTGGACGGACCTAATCCGATCATGTGTAGAGCATTTTCATCGGACCAAGTGCCACGCATGCTCAGATCAAATTCCTACATCAAACCTATTGGCTACTAGCCTGAATGTAGTCCCATCGTAACGAAATTACGTCATCACGTTCTGAAAGATCAGATTTTTCGCCAACTTGGCCCGACCGTGTGTATGCAACAGTTTCGGACACAATCCGTCGGACACAATCCGTCGGACTAAATCCGACGGGCAAAATCCGACGGATTTGGTTGGCAAAATCTCCGACCATGTGTACGTGGGCTTAGTGTCGTTTCTCTCTGGTGCTTTGTTCCTTTGTTATCAGCATGAGTCACTTTGAAGAAGTTTCCCGACACATGAGATAATAGGAGAGATCCCAGCATAGAAACATGATGACATCACTGGCCTTAGGCTCTGCACCTATACACGTTACATCAGGGGGGGGGGCGATCTTCTTCAGTAAGACTGAAGAAGCCCTAATGAAGAAGTATGACCCTCTGGATGTAACGCTATTTGACCTCATTTATGATGAGAGCTCAAAAATGGAGGTGAGCAGATTGTAATATCATGTGGTGGAGTGGCATTACGCATTCATAGAAGATTTGGAATTGTTCACAATTGCACATCGGTGTTGGAAGGCATATTTGGATAATGGAAGATTTGGAATTTTTCACAATTGCACATCGGTGTTGGAAGGCATATTTGGATAATGGATTCTTAGCTGTATTGGGGCAATTTTTCTTGTAATAGTTGAGGTGGCTATGCACTAAAATATATGAGTATTTTTAAGTTGTGTTACACTGTTTTTGTTTTTTAGTCATTAGTTTAGGAGTCAGCTACTTCTTTCAACATTAGGGGGGTTGATTTACTAAAGGCAAATACACTCTGCACTTTGCAAAGTGCAGTTGCACACTGTAAGAGCAGTTGTTTCACAGTTTGGTAAATAAGCAGAAGCTATGCTGACTTCCATCATCCAATCATGTGCAAGCAAAAATGCATTTTTTTTTCATTTCCCTTGCATGTGATTGGGTACACTTTACCTCATTTTACTGAGTTTTGGAGCCATTGTAGGTGCAGAGTACAACTGCCCTTTGCAAAGTGCACAGTCTATTTGCCTTTAGTAAATCAACCCCAAGGTGTCCATTTTATAAACATTAGCATGCCAATGAACAATAGCACACCATAGTCATATTGTTTTATTTTTTTATTTTTTGCACTCATAGTTCTACTGCTAATAGCAATGTAAACTCATTAATTATTATTATATTAACTGGTGCAAACACAAAACATGTTTGTTGTTACTATTACTGTGCACTTGCCGCAATTCATATACCTTCAGACCTCAGATCAGCCCTAAAGCTTGTACCTTCAAATCTCTTAAAAACCCCAAATAATTACTTTCAGACCTCAAATAGCCCCAAAGCAAGCATATTAAAACCTCATATATACCCATTTAATGCTTTTTCAGATCTCAAATTAGCCCTTATTCCTGTTCCTTTAGACCTCAGATCAACATCAATACTTGCACCTTCATACCTCTCTTTGGTCCAAATGAATGTACATTTAGACCTCAGATCAACCCCAAATTCTTCAACTTCAAACCTCAGATCTACCAAAACTCTGCACTTCCAGAAAATGCAGGGACTACAAATACCTGCTGCATAGTAAGAGGGATGGGTGTGGTTGTGTGTGTGGACTTTTTTCACACACTAACATCCTCGCATTAAGGGGGTTGAAAGGTTGTGGGCTGTTTATCAACTATGCCCAGGTTTCAGTGAAAAAGACTTGGTGCGCTCACCTATGTGCATGTGGCATGGTTTGCCGATCCTTGCTTTAGCCTACTGATGGATTTTTATAAAGCTCCATGTGAGGGAGTATAATAATTTCAACATTAGTTTAAAAAAAAAAAATGTCTTTTACTATCCTTATTAAATGTCATTTTTAAAATTGTGGCTAAACAATGGTTAGATCTACAAACCATGTGGTAATCATTTACCTGAAAACATCTGTTTCATTGTACCATGGCTGTTGCAGAAGTAGGAAGAACGCAGTTGTCTGTACAATCACACTGAAGATAAAGTGCATAGCAATGGACAATAATAGTGGAGGAGAAAGAAGCTGTCCTGGAGGTCTGTATGGAACGAGTTTTGGTGCTGGACCATTCAAACTTACTAAATAAAGAAGAATGTTGTGTCATATGGTCTCTTGTTGGAGAAGTCAGCAATAAAATACTAAAATAACAGATACTTACAAGTTAAAGCCACTGTAATATTGATAGCCAAATCTTGTAGTAGGTATTGATAATTTCCCAGAAGGGTTTGTTTCTAAGACAAAATAACTTGTTGAAAGCAAAACAAATAATTTGATAACTTTAATATTTATACAGAGCTGTGTTTCCAGCAGTGAGTGTGCAATTTATAGTATATCCAAAGTTACTTATTTTTTGTTTTAAATGGACTAGAACCATGGTCACATTGGTCAGGTATTATTTGCTGTCTGTGTCCCCACTGGGGATAGGTCCAGAGCACCACTGCCACTGGGATATAAAATTATGGCAAAATGTTACAGTTGTTTTTTTCATTAGGAGGTAAAGGTAAATTTTCCAAGGGCTACAGTTATTCTAGTGAGACCTACCTACGACAAGCCTTCTCCTCTCTTTGGAGAAATTCTCACCTACTTCCTATTTAGTCTACAGGACAGTAGGCAAAAAAAGATTAAATATCTCCAGTGTGACACAGACAGCAAAAAAAAAAAAAAAAATCAGAAAGGGATTTTATCTATTCAAAAGTAGAAATATGCAAATGCATTAAAAGCATATGTGAACACAATGATTACATCCTTTGGCTAAAATCTACTCTGGCACTCACAGCACCTGTGCAGAAAAATATGATAAGCTTCTATGGAGCCACCTCATTAACATCTCAGGACATAGATAGCTCCAGAAAATATTTTAAAAGTTATTTACATTGCAATGGGCCATTGCTGCCAGGTGGGAGTCAGTTTTAGGATTATTTTATCAAAATATCAAGTACTCTTAATATCTCCATAAGAGAAATCCAGAGCTGGTGCCAATGGTAAGAAAAGGCCAACTCCTTCTCTTTAGTAAGGTAAGAATAATCAGCGAAGTACTTTTTTTGCAATTTAGCCTATCTGGAGCATATAGTAATAGCACTTAAAACAGTGGGACAATTTTATACAAACATTTACAAAGTAATTAGAGAATCTAAAAATCAATTGTAAAAGGATGCAAGAGGTCCCAGGGGCCTTTACAATATGTATACGGTTAAGGCATTGCCACTTACTTTGTGGCATCTCTAACCATGTTCTAACTATCTAACCAAAAAAATAATAATCCAGCAAGCAATCACTTCAAAACATCTTCACAGTAACAGCAAGGAAAAGTTTCAATTAAGGCAACCATACCCAGAATAGATATGCTATGCAAGTTAGACCAACAAGGATGAACATGGTCATGAACTTAAAGATAGAGAACGTTGTAACCAAAGTATTCCTTCCTTCCCTGTGTAAGAAAAGAACATTGTCTTATTACATTGTTGTACACAGTGTTGTACATATTTTAGGAGATGTACAATATTTTCTCAAAATAAAAGTAGAGGTGTTATTAATAAATCACAGCATGGACCATTTATTTCATTTGGTTCTACTGATAGCAATTGACAATCTGGCTCTGGAGTTATCTTAGATATATGAATATTTATTTTATATCTATATTTTTTATTTGTTAGTAAGACATTTTAAAAATGGAACATGCATCAATATGATATAAAAGACCCACAAAAATCAAAAGATTATACAGGCATACCCCACTTTTAAGTACGCAGTGGGGTTTATTTACTAAAGCCGGAAAGTGCAAAATGAGGCTCCCTTCTGTATAGAAACCATTGAGCTTCTAAGCCCAGATTGTTCAATTAAGCTTTCGTAATAAAACATGGAGGCTAATTGGTTTCTATGTAGAAGTGAGCCTGATTTGACACTTTCTAGCTTTAGTAAATTAACCCCATTGCGTACTGAAAAGTGGGGTATGCCTGTAGTACTAAAAATAAATTTTACATACAGAAGGTTGATTATAGTATTTACTTACACACAACATTTATGTGCCAAGAACGTATCCTCATACGACACACTGGATTGGGCCTAAATCTGGCAGACTACCAAATTGGCCACACCAAACATAGCAGCCCTTGAAACCAATTACAAGGTACTAACCAGATGTTACCTGGTCCCCGCCAGAATATCAAAATTCCTCCCCAAATACCCCCCCCCCCCACTCCTTCCAAGGCTGTAGAGCCCCAGGTACACATTTACACATTTGGTGAGACTGTCCCATAGCCTTTTGGTCGGAAGTGTTCAAGATTCTCTCTACCATGTTCAATACCACCTTGCCACCAGACTCAATGGTAGCGCTCCTGAATAGCAAACCACAAGCCATAGCATACTGTCAATTCAAACTCCTACTCCTTGTAACAAAGGCTGCAAAACAAACCATAGCGAAAGCTTGGAAATTAACCACACTATGCACAGTGTCAGTCAAACAAGAGTAACAGGCAATTATCCATGCCAAAAGAGAGGCAATCTTACTGGATAAACTATCCAAATTTGAATCACTGTGGCTCCCATGGATTGAACACCACCTACCACCGGGATTTGATTGCTCACATCTATTACCCTGATGGTGCATACCACCCACTACACCACTCCATATACCACACCTGGTTCGCTGAGCCACTGACCCCCTCTGGAGATGCCTCCTTTCCGCCATCTTCCCCCTAACCTCCAAACCTCACTCTCCACCTTTTTTTTTTCTTCTCCCCCACCCACCTGATATATCTCTTGTTCTCAAACTTCACGCTACCTGTGACCTATTGGTACCCCTGTACATATGAACCTAAGACAGCAAAGCTCACCGACATATAGTTCAATGACAAACCTACAATGGGGACACCTGGTATGGGTCGGATTATTGATCCTCACCCCAGGAAAAGCCAAGCCACATAGCCGGATCGTGGCCCTGGTAAACATACACCCCCCCCCCCCCCCAACTACCCCACAGATAATCATCCTATCAACCCACAGGATACCTTGTCCCCCCCTCCCCATGTTTTAAGATTGTATTACACGGTTTTAGTTTTAACTCTTCTCCATTTGCAATTCATGACTACCAAAGCCAGAGACGTATCCCTTAGGATACCGACTGTACTGAATAACTAGATGAAAAGATTACATATGTCATGTGTTTAGTTATTGAGAAGCCTTGTTATATGAACCTGTTCACCTTATTTTCTTACAAATGTTCTTGACTAATACCTTGTACTGTAATATTCTCAATAAAAATGTTTGAAAAGCAGGTAAGTCTGTGTTCACTTAAAACTCCCAATCATATGAAATCATGGTTAATTGCAGATGATTGGCTGATTGCAGTACTCACAGCTATACTATATTCACTAAACTCAGTGAACAGTCATATTGCAAAGTGAACAGCCACTTTTAATAAATCAACCTCCTTGTTTCTTTAAAACACTACCAAGGGAATTCATGAAGGGTGTTGTAAACACCCTTTCGAATTCTGACAGGGCACAGCATCAAAGGTAATGGTACTTGAGCTTGATTAATGTACCTGTCACAGGTACATTAATCTGTCTGAATACGCACTGTGGAAGGAGAGTTCACACTAGACACTCCTTCCTCAGCACACTCACTCCCTCCCTCCCTGGCCATCAAACGCATCACACTGACAGGTTCTTGGCTCAGGACCTTTGTATGGGGGGGGGGGAGCCTGATGGGGAACTGAGAGTCTAGTTCCCTGTCTGGCTCATTTTACTTTTGATTGAAACTGTGCAGCAATGGACAGGTCCATATCCATTATTCAGTCCAATAGCAGCTTTGGACATGCGAGCAGGCAAAAAATTTGTTCGAACACGCGAACACCGTTAAAGTCTATGGGATACGAACATGAAAAATCAAAAGTGCCCCAGGGGACATGTATCAATGCAAAAAAAAGTTTTAAAAACAACAATTTTTTCGGGAGCAGTGATTTTAATAATGCTTAAAGTGAAACAATAAAAGTGAAATATTCCTTTAAATTTCATATCTGTAAGGTGTTTATAGTATGCCTGTAAAGTGGCACGTTTCTCGTCTTTAGAACAGTCCGAGAGCAAAATGACATTTCTAAAGGAAAAAAAGTCATTTAAGACTTCTCGCGGCTATAATGAATTGTCGGTCCCGGAAATACACATAAAAGTCATTGAAAAAAAGGCATGAGGTTCCCCCACAATCCATTACCAGATATTACCAGATATTACCAATCCATTACCCATTGTGTAAGAGGGGGGCAGGGCCACCTGGTTATGTAACTGAGTGACTCCGCCCCCTCTGATGCTACGGGGAAGCCATAGGGATGTCTCCGTGTATCCGAGGGGGCAGGGTCACCCGGCAATGTCACCGCGTGGCCCTGCCCTCAGTTATAAAAGAACTGTCACCTGAGAGGCAGGTCATTACGGCGGGTGCCTCCCATGGAGGAAGATCGGTGGCGGCGATTGGCTTTTGTTTTTTTGGTCCATCAGAGCGAGAGAAGAAGATGAATGGACTCTGTGGGACACTTTTATTTATTAATAAAGGACTTGTCCCAAGCCGCCTCTTGTGTTTTTTTACCATTTTCACACTTTTTTTGTGAAATGGTAGGGGTACATTTGTACCCCGTTACCATTACAGACAGGGGGGTGGCCGGTATCTGGGGTCCCCTTGTTAAAGGGGGCTTCCAGATTCCGATAAACCCACCACCCCCAGACCCCCACAACCACCAGGCAAGGGTTGTGGGGATGAGGCTACCCCAAAGCACCCTCCCCATGTTGAGGGCATGTGGCCTGGTATGGTTCAGGAGGGGAGGCGCTCTATCATCCCCCCCTTTTCCTGTGGCCTGCCAGGTTGCGTGCTCGGATAAGGGTCTGGCATGGCTTTTTGGGGGGACCTCACACCATTTTTTTTTGGCACAGGGTTCCCCTTAAAATGCATACCAGACCTGAAGGGTCTGATATGGATTTTGAGGAGGACCCCCATGCCATTTTTTTCTAAATTTTGACACGGGGTTCCCCTTAATATCCATACCAGACCTTAAGGGCCTGGTGCGGAATTTGGGGGTCCCCCACACCATTTTCTTTTAAATTTTGGTTCACGGTTCCCCTTAATATTCATACCATGTCCCCTGGGGCAGGACCCAGGTCCCCAAACACTTTTTATGACAATGCCTTGCAAATAAGCCTTTAAAATGAGCACTTTTGATTTCTCCCATATACTTTAAAGGGTGTTCTGCGGCTTTCGATTCTGCCGCAAACACCCCAAATTGTTTGCTATTTGGCGAACACCCGGTGAATTTGGGCTCATCCCTAGTTGTGAGCTGTCAATTAAAGGTAAAGTGGACTTCATTGGAAAAACTACAGCCCTGGCCAAAAGTTTTGAGAATGACACAAATATAAATTTTCCCAAAGTCTGCTGCTTCAGTGTTTTTAGATCTTTTTGTCAGATGTTATTATGAAGTATAATTACAAGCCCTTCATAAGTGTCAAAGACTTTTATTGACAATTACATGAAGCTTATGCAAAGAGTCAATATTTGCAGTGTTGACCCTTCTTTTTCAAGATCTCTGCAATTCACCCTAGCATGCTGTCAGTCAACTTCTGGGTCACATCCTGACTGATGGCAGCCCATTCTTGCATAATCAATGCTTGGAGTTTGTAAGAATTTGTGGGGGTTTTTGTTTACCTACCTCTTGAGGATTGACCACTGGTTCTCAATGGGATAAAGGTCTGGGGACCCAAAATGTCAATGTTTCTTTCCCCAAGCCTCTTAGTTAGTATTTTGCCTTCTGGCAAGGTGCTCCATCATACTGGAAAAGTCATTGTTTGTCACCAAACTGTTCTTGGATGGTTGGGAAAAGTTGCTCTAGGAGGATGTTTTTGTACCATTCTTTATTCATGACTGTATTCTTAGGCAAAATTAGGAGTGAACCCACTCCCTTGGCTGAGAAGCAGCCCAACACATGAATGATCTTAAGATGCTTAACTGTTGGCATGACACAGGACTGATGGTAGTGCTCACCTTTTCTTCTCCGGACAAGGTTTTTTCCTGATGCGTCAAACAATTGGAAAGGGAAATGCCTCATCAGAAAATGCATCAGAGAAAATGCCTTTACCCCAGTCCTCAGCAGTCCAATCCCTGTACCTTTTGTGGAATATCATTCTGTCCCTGATGTTTTTCCTGGAGAGTGGTTTCTTTGCTGCCATTCTTGACACAAGGCCATCCTCCAAAAGTCGCTGCCTCACTGTGAGTGCAGATGCACTCACACCTGCCTGCTGCCATTCCTGAGCAAGCTCTGCACTTTTGGTGCCCCAATCCTGCAGCTGAATCAACTGTAGGAGATGGTCCTAACACTTTCTGGACTTTCTTGGGCACACTGAAGCCTTCTTCACAACAACTGAACCTCTTTCTTTGAAGTTCTTTGTGATCTGATTGATTTAGGTGCAATCTAAGCAGCAGCATTATCCTTACCTGTTAATCCCTTTTTGTGCAAAGCAATGATGATTACCTTGCAGGTAACCAGGGTTAACAGAGGAAGAGCAATGATTTCAAGCACCACCCTCCAATTAAAGCTTCCAGTCTGTCATTCTAATTCAATCAGCATTACAGAGGGATTTCCAGCCTTGTCCTTGTCAACACTGACACCTGTGTTAACAAGAGAATCACTGACATGATATCAGTTGGTCCTTTTGTGGCAAAGCTGAAGTGCAGTAGAAATGTTGTTTTAGGGATTAAGTTAATTTATTATGGCAAAGAGGAACTTAATTAATTACAATTCATCTGATCACTCTTCATAATATCCTGGAGTATATGCGTATTGCCATCATACAAACTGAGGCATAGAATTTGTGAAAATTAATATTTGTGTCATTCTCAAAACTTTTTGCCAGAGCTATAGTCTCTCAGCTCCCATCAAGCTTTACCCACACAGTGACTAGTCATTTCCCAAATATGGGCATTGCCCTGTATACATTTAGCTTTCATTCAGAGAATCTTCCACGTACAGCTTCCTAGCACATGGAACTGCACAATCTGTGTACTGGCATACCTCTGTATGCCAGCTCACAGTTGGTCTTAATTCCCGACAGTTTGCTAATCTGAGAGCTATCAGTAGTTCTTAATGAATTTGTAGCTGCCAAAGCGACAGGTTCTTAAAGTGGCAGTAGTAAGAGCTAATTGAATTTGCCACATATTTTGCTAATGTTACCCACACTGGTGCAAATGCTTATCTGAATTAGTAGAACTGTTTTGAATTTCCCAGTACAGGTTTTATTTACTAAAGGAATAGCAAGTCTATTAATTTTTTCTATGAGAATGAGGCTGATTTACTAAAGAAGATGAAGTCTTCACACAATAAATTGGCTAAATATTTACTTCAGTTATCCAGTTATGTGAAAAGCGAATTCTCATTTACATATTTCATCTGCCGATGATTATGTATTTAACCTTTTCTGGACAGCCTTTTTACTTTATACCCATTTACTGTGGCAATGCAGCCTGGCAGCCTGTGCGAAGCAATGTACCTGTATGTCACTCCATGCAGTAGCCTCTGTGAGGTGCACCGATTGGATAGAAGGAGAGCCAATCATCAGGTTTGGTGGATGCCATGTCAGCTGGCCACCTGCGATTGCCCCCCAGAGAGGCAGAACAGTGATCTACCTATGTAAACAAGGCAGATCCATGTTCTGTCAGGGGAGAACATGGAGATCTTGTGTTCCTACTAAACAGGAACATGGATCTCTGTGTTTGCCCAGTCAGACCACCCCCCACACAGTTAGCAAGCATCCCCTTATCCCTTTGATTTCCCCTGGTGTAAACCCCTTCCCTGCTAGTGTCATTTATATAGTGACATTTCTTTTTTTTTTAGCACAGATCACTGTATTGGTGTCACTGGTCTCCAAAAAGTGTCACTTAGTGTCAGATTTGTCCATCACAATGTCGAAGTCCCGCTAAAAATCGCTAATCTCTGCCATTACTATTAAAAAATATAAAAAAATAAAAAAGTCCCTAAATATATCCCATAGTTTATAGACACTATAACTTTTGCGCAAACCAAGCAATATATACTTATTGCGATTTTTTTTACCAAAAATATGTAGCAGAATACATATTGGCTTAAATTGATGAAGAAATTTGATTTTTATTTTCAATTATTTTATTGTATATGTATTGTAGCAGAAAGTAAATTTATTTTTTTTTTTTCAAAATTGTCAGTCTTTTTTTTTATAGCACAAAAAATAAAAACCTCAGACGTGATCAAATACCATCAAAAGAAAGCTCTATTTCTGGGAAAAAAACATTGATTTTATTTGTGTACAGTGGCGCACAACTTTGTCAGTTAAAATAACGCAGTGTCGTATCGCAAAAAATGGCCTGGGCATAAAGGGGATAAATCCTTCCGGGGCTGAAGTGGTTAAGTGAACAGGAATTTGCTTTTCACAGGATTGGATAATTGAAGTGAACTTTCACGCAACTGATTATGAGAACATGTAAAACTTTTTTAGTAAATCATCTCAAATGCTCTCTAAACTTATGAAGTTTAGAGGTACACTTCAATCAAATTATAGCAAAAATCCAGTTTTTTTCAATTTCTCCTGCAAGTAATTGGACATTTAAAGTGAACACAGCTTAAGTCAGCATGCACTCTGTAAATCAATCTCTCTCTACTGCTTTAGGACATTTTCCCTTTTATGTGCAAAGCCAGTTATAATTGACATTGAAATATTAATTCCGTTTTTTATAGTCAAACCTATGCAAATTGTAAAAAAGCAAAAATCGTACTTGATGAGCATTGGTACACATTGAATATTTGGAATTTTGGAAGTGAAAGGTGAAGCAACAGATGCTTCTAATTCTGACAACGAAATTCCAGCATGAGCTATTTTAAGTGCCTGTAGAGAATGGATAAAAGGTAAATTATTACATTAGTGAAAATAGAAGATAGACTGGAATACTACACAAATGGTTGTAATGGTTCTATTACCTTTTTTTTTGCTTCACAATTCTGATAAAACTTTATGTCACAACTAGTCACAACTTCTCACTTTGCTTAAAGCTGAAGTTTAGTACATATTTTTGGGGGGAGATACAGTACCATACACATTGGTTATGTATAAATGTATGTATCCCATTACTCGCAGACTGCTGCTACCAGTTGTACCCTCCTCATATCTGCCAGATTCTATCCTGAGCAGCTGTCTTCCAGCACTGTGAGACTTAACTGCAGCCCCTGCTAGAGAGAAATGTTGGAGCAGTTGAATGAAAGAATTCCATCACCCATTTATGGAATGTGACGCATTGTGCAAGTGTAATAATACAAGTTCTGAAAATGGAGGACAGGGAAGATGGG
Source organism: Lithobates pipiens (assembly GCF_037356315.1). NCBI lineage: Eukaryota > Metazoa > Chordata > Amphibia > Anura > Ranidae > Lithobates > Lithobates pipiens. Next base: position 353,455,264 of record NW_027507758.1, on the reverse strand, counting down.
GACAATCAAATGACAACTTCTCTGTACATCAATTTGAAGCAAACAGGGAAGGGATTATCACTGTGCCACAAATAAATTGACCAGCTGATAAGATGGTAAGTAGCAGGCCAACTTCTTCCCTACTAGTTTCACAAAGGGAAGAAGTTGGCCTGCTACTTACCATCTTATAAGCTGGTCATCAAAATTTGCATCATTATTGATATGTGACTACTTTGTACTGACAGCTCCCTTTTTAAATTACATTTTGTATATTTTGTATGAATAAAAGTTTTCTTTATAAAAGTACTTGTCGATTTATTTGTGGCACAGTGATAAGCCCTTCCCTGTTTGCTTCACATTGTATTTAATTACCGGACTGAGGTGCCTTATCTATTAACCTCCCTAGCGGTGATCCCGCGTTTGGCTCCGGCTGAGATTTCAGTACCACGAGCGGTAAACCCTGAGCCAGACTCGGGATCACACCGCTGGATCCAGGGAGGATACAGGGAGAAGTTACTTACCTTGTCCCCTGGATCCAGTGATGTCCTCCGCGCTGTGTGAGCGAGCCGTCCTCCGCTCAATTCACACAGTGCCCGAGTGCCGCCGAGCTCTGTTCGCTGCGACGTTACAACGCACGGGAGCGGAGATCGGCGCCAAATTCAAAAAAGTAAAAACACAGTACATACTGTATACAGTACACTGTAATCTTACAGATTACAGTACTGTATAAAAAAATGCACATCCCCTTTGTCCCTAGTGGTCTGTCCAGTGCCCTGCATGCACTTTTATAATATAAATACCGTTTTTTTCTGCCTGGAATTTGGAGATTGTCCATAGCAACCAAAAACTGTCCCTTTATGTCAAAAGTGATTTTAGACCAACTAGAAAACAGCGATAATAAATTATAATCATTTGCAGAATTGAGCTATAGCGATTTGTGGGGAAATTCATCAAACACTAAAACTAATGACAGCGACAATTCTGCAAATGAGCAAGTTTCAGTGTTTTAGGATTTGATTACATTATTGAATAATTTTTATTATTATTTATAATCATTATTTATTTTATTATAAATTTTATCATACCCGATATGTCTGCTAGACTATGATTTGGACAGATTTAAGAGAGTTATTCCTTAGAATTGCAGGCCTACAATATAAAACGCCAAATTTCCATGCAAAATAATTGTACCGCTTTCAGCATCTAAAATCAGAACTAATCATACCGCCAGGGAGGTTAAGGACGTACCAGACACACCCTTTCCTCCTTCTCTGTGCATCAATGACTGCAGTGAACTCTCACCTTCAACTCTAATATCAGATTTGGTGAGCTGTTATAGAATATATTGTACATTTTATAGATACACTTGGCACATACATAATGGGCTTTCCAGAAATGTACTGGTGAATAAGCCAAGAACTCTTTGGGGTTCATTTACTAAAGGAAAAGAGACTGTTCACTTACTATAGTGAACATTCACTTTCCAAAATAATTGTTCACTTGTCTTAGGAAATAAGTTAAATCTGCATTTTATTTTATCATCTAATCATGTGCAAAGAGAAAGCCTGTTGTTTTTATTTTTCGTTTGTTTTACTGACACAATTGTTTATTTAAAAGCAAACACAGAATTACCTTATTTATTATTACAAAGCAAATATTCACTTTGCAAAGTCAACAAATATTACTCCTTTAGTAAATGCAATCCAGCACATCTAGCATCATACCATCACAAGTAAAACATAATTTTATATAAATAGGATATAATCCACAATCTTGGTGACTTCTAGGCATGTCATTTTCAGGGTTTCAAGAGCTTAGCAATATCTATCTATCAATATACGTCCAACTACTAAACCTGTTCTATGGACTGCTACAGAGTATGTGCAATCATAACATGAAAATATCATTCTTCATATAATATTTGTAGGTGGTCAGTTGCAGTCCATAGAACAGGTTTAGTGTTAGGAAGTATAAAAATAAGATTTAAGTATAGTTCTTATATATATAGGTATACAACTAGATTTGCATTTATATTGTCAGATACTGGCACAGTTTTAAGTGGGTGTATAGATGTATTCACAATATTCATAAATATACAGCATGCTTACCCCACAATCATTTGCTCCATCTCCACACATTCCAACAAAGTAACTGAAATAGTGACAGAAATTTTTTTATTATTTTTTTATTATTATTATAGAGGTTTTATATAGAACCAACAGCTTGTGCAGTGCTTATCAAAATAAAGGCAGATATTACAGTTACATTACAATTTGGTACAAAAGGAATCAGAGGGCCCTGCTCATTAGAGCTTGCAATCTAAAAAGGAAGGGTCAATTGATACAAAAGGTAATAGCTGTGGGGGATGAGCTGATGGAGGAAGTAAAACAGTGCTAGTTAGAAGCAGGGTAGTCTTCTTTGAAGAGAATGGTTTTCAGGGATCGTCTAAAGATGGCTAGATTAGGGGACAGTCGGACAGATTGGGGTAGGGAGTTCCAAAGGATGGGAGAAGCTCTGGAAAAATCCTGGAGGTGAGCATGGGAGGAGATGACAAGGGAGCTAGAGAGCAGGAGCTCCTGGGAGGACCGAAGAGAGCGGCTTGGTTGGTATTTTGGGACTAGGTTAGTGATGTAACTAGGGGCAGAGTTATGGATGGCTTTGTAAATTATTGTTAGTACTTTGAATTTTATTTGTTGGTGGAGTGTAAGCCAGTGGAGGGATTGGCAAAGAGGGGTGGAGGACACTGAATGTTTGGTAAGGTGGATGAGTCTTGCAGCGGCATTCATTATGGACCAAAGGGGAAAGGTAATCCAATGAGGAGGGAGTTGCAGTAGTCAAGGTGAGATAACCAGGGAGTGAATTAACCACTTCCCGACCAGCGCACGATGATGTACGTCGACAGAATGGCACGGGCAGGCATATTGGCGTACAGGTACGTCCAATATTCGATGCCGCCCTGCCATCGGGAGCGCGCCGCCGCCGGCGCGCTCCCGCGCTGGTCGGGACCCCCGTGAGTCCGGTCGCGGGACCCGCGGACTCGATCGCCGCGGGCATCCCTGCGATCGTCTCACGGAGCGGCCGAATGGAGGAAATGCTGTGTAAACAACATTTTTCCATTCTGCCTAGCAACTAGTGACGCTGATCTCTGCTTCATGTGATTGGAGCAGAGATCAGTGTACACTAAATGAAAGCCCAACCCCCCCACAGTTAGTAACACACCCCTAGGAACACTTAACCCCTACACTGCCACCCACTGGTTAACCCTTTCACTGCCAGTGTCATTTACACAGGAATCACTGCATTTATATAGCAGTGATTACTGTATAAATGACAATGGTCCCAAAAATGTGTCAAAAATGTCCGATGGGTCCCCCACAATGTCGCAGTCACAATAAAAATCGCAGATCGCCGCCATTACTAGTAAAAAAAATAAAATAAAAAATTATTAATAAAAATGCTATAAAACTATCCCTATTTTGTAAACGCTATAACTTTTGCGCAAACCAATCAATAATCGCTTATTGCGATTTTTTTTACCAAAAATATGTAGAAGAATACGTATCGGCCTAAGCTGAGGGAAAAAAATGTTTTTTTATATATTTTTGGGGGATATTTATTATAATAAAAAGTAAAAAATAATGCGTTTTTTTCAAAATTATCGCTCTATTTTTGTTTATAGCGCAAAAAGTAAAAACCGCAGGGGTGATCAAATACCACCAAAAGAAAGCTCTATTTGTGGGAAAAAAAGGACGTCAATTTTGTTTGGGAGCCACGTCACACGACTGTGCAATTGTCAGTTAAAGCGACGCAGTGCCGAATCGCAAAAAGTGGTCTGGTCTTTGACCAGCAAATTGGTCCGGTCTGAAAGTGGTTAAAATATATGTTATTGACAAAATAATTCTTACTAGTAGTTAATATTATTTGGGATCCTGAAGGCTTATTTAATAGGGCAGTGCAAAGAGCAATGACGATACACAACATCCAGTAACCCTTAACAGCAAATATCTTTTAATATGACTAGAACATTATCACTGGTAGCAATGCATTGATTGTTTTGCATAACTGTTTTCATGAACATGTTGGAAACCCCAGTTTACTTACAGAATGGGAAATAAGTACTTCAGTCCCCTTAGCAGCTCAGAACCACTGAAAAGACCCCTATTAATCAATTGGGCCTACAGATACTTGCCAAAGATAAAGGATGGGACAATAAACCTCTTTAAATCTTACGGACCGTCCACCGTCTATTTACATTGCTACTTTGACATTAAATACCGTTATTACCCCAGTAATTTCTTCAACAGCGGGCAATCCACTTTATGATATAAGTGGTCTCCATGGCAGATTCTCCACAAGATCACTTTTATTGGTGGCGGGAGAGGTGCCCCTCCCTCCTGCCATGTCCCGGGTTGTCTCCATCACTTACCGGATACGATTCGATGCTTTACACTGATGGAGAGGAAGTAGAGTGAGGGAATGATAGCCCCACTCGACCCTATGCCCTTGGAGGACGGAAGAGACCTCAAATGTCACTTCTGCCCTTTGGCTTTTTATAGAAAAAAAATATATATTTTATTTTTTTTTGCATTGGTTTCAAGTGTAAATGTGAGATCTGAGGTCACTTCTACCCTCTGGCCTTAAAGGGTTCATTTTTTTATCGACAAAAAAAATACATTTTTAATTTTATTTTTTATTGCTTTTAAGTGTAAATGTGAGATCTGAGGTCTTTTTGAATGCAGATCTCACAAGAGGTCCTGTCTTTTTCTATTACAAGGGATATTTTCATTCCTTGTAATAGGAATAAAAGTGATCCATTTTTTTTTTTAACAGGACAGTAAAAAAAAAAAAAAAGACGTAAAATAAATAAGAAAAATAAGTAAACCGCAATGTCCCTCCGTGCATGTAAGTCGCACCCACATATAAAAACGGTGTTCAAACTACACATGTGAGATATTGCCTCGATTTTTAGAGCGAGAGCAATATTTCTAGCAAAATACCTCCTCTGTAACTCAAAACTGGTAACCTGTAGAAACTTCGCCTATGGAGATTTTTAGGAAAAAACAGGGAGGGGAAGCGCCGACCTGAGTGTGGTATTAAAATAATGACTTTAATAGGATAAGATTAAAAACACTTACAAGATGATAGAATATGCATGCTCATCAAAGTAAAGTGCAGTCCTGACATTCCACATGGCTCTGTGGGTCCCACCGCTGTTCCAGATAGCTGGAAAGGATTGAGCAGCTGACTGGAATGGATCACAGTGTCTCCAGGAGCAAAGGAACCAAGCAGCTCCACACAGACCCGCAAGGACCGTGGAACAGGAAGTGATGTCACTCGCGTCTGGTTGGACTTAGGCAGGGCTGGAATCTTGTCAATCAGGGCTGCAGTGAAGAAAGGCTACGCCCTCAGAGCTGACTGCTCCTTCTATTGGCCCGCTGCCCTCTAAAGGAGGACAGCTATATATACACAATGGAGAGTATGTGGGTGTGGCCGTGGAACTGGAACTTCCAGCAGATCAGTAAACAATAAATTATAGCAAGGGGCAAGGTGGTTAACAGTCTTGGATTGACTATATATATATATATATATATATATATATATATATACAGTATATATATAATTAAAAATACTAATATTAATATATGTATATATAAATGTAGCACTAACCCCCGAAGGAGCTTCTGATTATTTTTGGGCTTACCATTACCTTCCGTTCTCCTTATGGCATGTCTAGGGGATGTCCCGGGATGTCTATCAGATTTATACCACCTACAACCAGTTCAGCTGTCTTGGTCTGGACCCTGCCTACCCGAGTTGACTCTCTTCCTAGACTCTCAATACAAGACAACATAGCCCCACAAGGCAAACTCTCAATGCATTCAACTAGTTGGTGCTAGGTTTATAGACCCAGCCAGGAATAAGATTTGTGGTTGGCTGTATACACTCTTTTCAGCCTAGTCGCCCTTGGCAATGGTCTACATTGACTATCCAGAAAAAAAAGTTATACAACATTATACAATGTATGTATTCCATTATTGTAAGGTTCTTAAAGGTCTGTACTTACTCTAATTTCTGAAGTTCTTCAATAAGGTTTGACTTTTGATTTGGCATCATTCTGGCAAAAATGGTTCCGTTCAATAATATCTTTAAAACATTAAAATATGTACAACACACCATTATGGTAGGCCCTATGTAACCATTTATAATGTTTGTATGAATAGGGAGTCAAGAAAAAGCCACAATTTCTATTAATCTATTTAAGCTTGTGTCAGTCACTACTTTCAAGACGTCCCATTATTAAGTATACTGTAAATACCACATTTTGTATGCAGTTGTATTATGTTTTTTGACTCTTTGTAATAATCAGATATGAAATACTGTAGGATGACTGGTGTCATCACCAGGAAAATGATAGCAATTGCTTTCCTGTATACCTTTCATCTCCTACTATACATAGCACCTCCCCTTTACCCACCCCGATTGCACTAATTCTCTTTTTCTTTTGAAGCATCATATTAGACATTGCTTTTAAAGTGGGGCATTCTGTGTTTTATACAACCATATGAAGAAGATATGTGTATACAAGACTGTGGGCAGCATACTTACGTTTGGTAGCAAGTGGTAAAAATATTGACTTATAACCTGGTAGGACCTTCCAGTTAACACAAAGTGAAAGTTTCCACGAGCAGTGGGGTTATTAATCCATCCATCATCAAGGTTTATTTTTGACTCCTAAAACATATATTTCTGTTAGTAAAGACAATGTATTCATTACTGTCTTATAATAACAAATGTTTTATATTTTTATATTTAAACTGAACTACAGCCTAATTAACCACTTCCCGACCGGCGCACAACGATGTAAGTTGGCAGAATGGCACGGACAGGCAAATGGGTGTACAGGTACATCACTTTAAATTTGCCGTCATGCCATCATGTGCGTGCCGACGGTGGCATGCATGTGCACTGGTCGGGACTTCCGTGAGTCCGATCGCGGGTCCCACAGACTCGATCGCCGTGGGGATACCCGCAATCGTCTCATAGGGAGGAAGAACGGAGAGAGGCAAAAGTAAACAAGCATCTCCCTGTACTGCCTAGCAACAGTGACACTGATCTCTGCTCCCTGTGATTGGAGCAGAGATCAGTCATGTGTAAAACACAGCCACGTCACCCAAAGTTAGCAACACCCCCCCTAGAACACACCTACACTGCCACCTAGTGGTTAACCCCTTCACTGCCAGTGTCATTTACACAGGAATCAGTGCATTTGTATAGCACTGATTGCTGGATAAATGACAATGGTGCCAAAAATGTGTCAAAAATGTCCGATGTGTCCACCATAATGTCACAGTCGCAATAGAAATCGCTGATTGCTGGCATTACTACTAAAAAAAATATTAGCAAAAATGCCATAAAACTATCCCCTATTTTGTAAACGCTATAACTTTTGCGCAAACCAATCAATAATCGCTTATTGTGATTTTTTTTACCAAAAATATGTAGAAGAATATGTATTCAAAATTGTCGCTCTTTTTTTGTTTATAGCACAAAAAATAAAAACCACAGGGGTGATCAAATACCCCAAAAGAAAGCTCTATTTGTGGGAAAAAAAGGAACTCAATTTTGTTTGGGAGCCATGTCGCACGACCACGCAATTGTCAGTTAAAGCGATGCAGTGCCGAATCGCAAAAAGTGGTTTGGTCTTTGGCCAGCAAAATGGTCTGGGGCTTATGTGGTTAAAAAACTGGATTTTTCATTACACAAATGGGATGCAATGGGAAAGTATCAAAAGCATTATCTGCAAACAGCAACATTTTTGCTTAGTCCAGAAACCTGTATATACTAAAATCAATCCAATGGTATGCACTTTTAGGATTTGGATATTTGATGCAAAAAATAAAAAAAGTCCAGGTTCAATAAACGAATTGTAATTTGGCTAGATAAAATACTATTCTTTTTCTAAATCATCACTTCCATGTCTATATTTACCACCATCACACTCAAACTGGCGGCCTTCCTGCTGTTGCAAAACTACAAGTCCCATGAGGCATTATAAGACTGACAGTTACAAGCATAACTCCCACAGGCAGAGGCATGATGGGACTTGTACTTTCACAACAGCTTGAAGGCCACCAGTTTGATACCCCTGTTCTATGGCATCATGACAACTGATATTTTTTGTGTTCAAGTTTACCCATCGATGAAATACTGAAGATGATGAAAGGCCATTCATAGAACTAAAAACATTCTAATGTCTTCTTAGGATCTGGTAATTGCATATTACAGTACGTTTTAATGGGTTTATGTAAAGTGAACTTTTTAGAAGCCAACATTTTTTAGCCAAATACTTTAAATTCAACCCGTATTCCACTTTAAACTTTTAAAAGCACTGCTTATATTGATTTTGTCTCTTTGTCAGCAGGTATATTGTGTGGTGTTCATACTGTTTCTATTCTGTGAGGAAAGGATGGTAGGATGATATTAGTTAGTAAAACTCGAGGACTTCCCTTGTGTTTTTACTTTTGTTTCGGGAGCCTAGGTTTCCGTGTCTTAATAGCTATGCTTTGTTAACTGCCATTAGGGATGAGCTCGGTGTTCGACTCGAACGCACGTTCGACTCCAACATCGGCCGTCCGTCTGTTTCGGCAAATTCAGATCTTTGTGGACCGTTTGCACCGAAACGGCCCACAATGCACTACGTCATCGCAGTACATTGCTGGCTCATGATTGGCCAAGCATGCACTGTGACCCCACATGTTTGGCCAATCACAGCGCCGCCAGAGAGGAGAGCCATAATTGGCCACAGGCAGGATGCTTGTGGCCAATTATAGCTCAGGGGGTTTAGTACACGCCCCACACTATATAAGGCCGCCAGCGCAGCGGCCTTGTGTAGTGTGTTCCGGTGTGCAGGGAAAGAGCTAGATAGGCAGGGACAGTGTGTTCTTTTCTCAGGCATCTGCAGGAGTTAAAGTGGGTGTTGTGTGCCTCCAGCACAGTATACACCTGTATCTACCCTTTTATGCTGGTGTTCTCTAATACAGGCATCTGCAGGAGTTAGTGGGTGTTGTGTGCCTACAGCACAGCACAGTATACACCTGTATCTACCCTTTATTGCTGGTGTTCTCTCATACAGGCATCTGCAGGAGTTAGTGGGTGTTGTGTGCCTCCAGCACAGCACAGTATACACCTGTATTTACCCTTTATTGCTGGTGTTCTCTAATACAGGCATCTGCAGGAGTTAAAGTGGGTGTTGTGTGCCTCCAGAACAGTATACACCTGAAGATACCCATTATTGCTGGTATTGTCTGTTGTATATCTTGCATATTAGCCTTTAAAATGAGCACTTTTGATTTCGAACGTTCGAGTCCCATAGACTTTAATAGGGTTCTAAAGTTCGTATGAATTTTTGGTCCGTTCAAAGGTTCTGGTGTAAACCGAACCGGGGGGTGTTCGGCTCATCCCTAACTGCCATCACTCTGTCCAATGGTTCCTCTGTAATACATAAGGGCACTCACTTATTTACAAACTTAGGGAGAGCATGTACTAGATTAGCAAAGCCTTCTCTTCGTAATAACTGGTGTCATGTGATGTCTGCATTTAGACAGTTTAAAACTAAATATAGCTGCACTTTAAGTAGCATTTCCACAGAATGGTATTTGATTTAAATGTCTGTAATTAGAATGCTCTTTTAATAGTTGTATCATTGATTATTTATATTTTAAAGGCATATACCATACTTTTGATTTTGTTAGGTTCCTATCAACTTCTTCCTCAGCCATAGATTTCCAGGTAAGGGATGCAGGTAAATCCTTTTCAGGTTCACAAGCTTCTAGCAGGATGATGTCACTGTTGTCAGGTATCATCCCAGAATTTTTCCCAACTGTAACAGCTGTCTGAAGGTTATCACCTGTGTAAAAAAAATATAAAGGCAACATCATGTGTAAACATGCAGCAATAATTATGCATTTTGCTGTAACTGCTTATAAAGTGTGAGCTGGAGTTTAGCTTCAATTCATTAGTGTTTTGAAATCTGCTAATACATCTAGCACTCCCTTCTCCCATATGAGCAATGCTGCTGTCCAAAGGTGCCTTTGTTATTTCATTCATCCAAACCAGTGTTGCCAACCGCCCGTATTTTTATGGGGCAACCCATAAAACAGGGCACTTTTTCTCCTGCCCGTAAATGTCTGTAGCACAGAAGATAATTGCTCCACCCACCATGGCCTCTCAGCCAATCAGTATTACTGTAACCTGCCCTCCTCCTGCAGCCCGCCACATTTGACAAGAAGATGCAGGCAGAAGTGTGGCTGTACTGTATTGAGGCGGGTGGGAGTCTGCTCTGTTCCCTGCACTTTACATTACCATCACCCCTGCTTGTTCACCTGGCCATACTGCGACTGAGGAGAATCACAGCTGTGGGCTGCATGTTCTAGATAGCTTCTTTCTCCCTCTGTCAGGACTGGAGTGGCTGGAGTCTATGACAGGGAGTGAGGCAGAGTTGGCTCTCTGTGACCCCCCCCACCCCCCACATTCTCCTTCTCCAGTCAGCAGCATGAGCACGGAGATCAAAGACACACAGACAGGGTTGTGTGCATTCTTCCTCATCCTTCTGCCAGCAGCCAGGGTAGGGATTATTAAATCAGTGGCAGGATTGAGCAGCTTGCAGAGGGGGACACTGAGTAGCAGGTGGCCATTGTGCAGTAACCTCTAGCAACCGAATGGTGAGTGGGAACGTATAGTAACTGAATGGTGGGCAGTAATGCATAGTAACCTCTAGCAACCGAATGGTGGTAATGTATAGTAACCTATTGATGAGTAGAAATGTGTAGTAACCTCTAGCAACCAATCAGAAAGCAGTAATATGTAATAACAAATATCCGCGTTTAGGATAATGAACTGCAGCCTCCCTTGAAAAAAACTAGTGAAACCAATCAATACAAAGTACTCTAAAAAAGGGAAAATGGCGCTGTTCTAATATAAGATGGGTGCACTAAACAGGCACCAATCAGTGTATATGTGTTTTAGCACCACTAAAAATGTGTAAATGAATAGTGTATGTAAATAGTAAAAAACACACTCAGTATAAAGTGGCAATGTGCATAAAAATATAAATATATAGAAGTACAAAAGTGCAGGTGCATATACCAGAAAATAATAAAAAACCTATGCAAGCGATCGGTGACAAGATAAACATCAAGAGTGGTCCCAAAAAATAGTATCTCAAAGATACACAAAATACATGTATAAATCTGTAGTAGCAAGAGAAATAAGTAACAGAAAAAAAAAATTGATTCTATACAAAAAATAATAAATATCCAAAGTGTTGTGGTGAAAAAATATATAAATAAATATATAAATAAATGGATATCCAAAAATATATTGTCCAAAAAAATTATGATGTAAAAATATATAGCAGCAGACTAAGTCTCACTGATGGTATCAAAAAATCAATAAGTAATAAATAAAAGAATCAATAAATAAATAAATGTCCAAAAAATAACAGTGAGAAATAAATAAATATATATCCAAAATATTGCAGTGTCCAAGGAAACTTACGGATAACCATAAAGAACAACCAAAATATATAAGTGAAAATCCGTGCAACTAAAAAGAAGGCAAAAAAAGGGTGACTCTTCAGTGCTCCCTTCCTGCGTTCACTTCCCCCTCTTATGTATGCACTCACCAGAGTGCCTCACCCCTACAGGGGTAACAGACGTAATAATCCTTATCCAGAAGGTGGTGTCCCTCTTACCAGGAAATCCCTTGAATCTGGATGGCTGTCAGCCAACAGCAGCTCTTCACCTCTCAGTGATGGTTACATATCGTCAACAGTGGGCATTCCACATATATTAAAAAGGATGAGCCTCATAGCGTGAATCCGTAAAAATAGATTTATTAAAAAAATCTGGCTAAATATATGTATATATATATATATATATATATAAATAAAGTAGGGGCTAAAACACCCCAGCTCCTATGTAGAAATACACAAAAAAGGCTCCAACAGTTCCAGCATATACAGCGTGCGTTCCACAGCCGAACTATCCACAAACGAGAAGTGCAGAAGAGTGGGAAGTGACATCACCTCTTGCCTATCCCACTCCTGCTCACCACCTGTTGCCTATGCTCCTGCCTGCCATCTTGCTGTCAGAAGATTCTCCACTTCCAGCATCAGAACCTATATTACCAGGCTCTCATACTCCTCTGGACTCCCACACTTCCTGTCCTCTCTATCAGGGGCCATGAGTCAGATACGTAAGGGAGACCACCCTCTGCCCAAATGGACTCACTGGTCGGGTACGTGGGGGTCTGATACCCGCGCATGTGCATTTCCTAAATACTGAAATTCGCACTTAAAACTGTAATGTTTTAACCTTTTGGAAATGCCAGTAAAAACTTAAATTTTGAGTGTCGTGCCAGTAAATTTCAATCTGGTAAATTGGCAACACTGATCCAGACTAGAGGGACTGTAGTTACTGGCCAGATCACAAGATGAAAAGAGAGGCAATGAAGCATTAAAAAAGAAAAACAATGCAGCCACCACATCTAATGATTTGTAAGCTGCAATATATTATTATTTTTTTTATTATATTTTGGGTTTAATACCACTTTAAGCATATTTTAGCATAATTGGACAACTTTTGAATCTTGTAAATGTGCTTAAAAAACATACCTGTAACCATAACTGTTCTTATGTTGGCTGCACTTAGTTCCTTTAATACAGAACTTGTCTCTGGCTTTAGACGATTTTCTAGGACCAGTAACCCAAGAAATATAAGGTTGTTCTCCACTACTTCCCTTTGAGGAAAAAGTTTTCAATAAAAGTTTTAATTGAAGCTTTTATAAAATGAGACTATACAATTATGCTTGTAAGAGAAAAAATGCTAGACTTAGATTTTAGATGAATAATACTATCTATAAAGAAATATTTAAAGCAAAACAAGTGTTTGCTGTACAAATGTTATGATATACAGTGTTTAAAGCGGAGGTCCACCCTAAAATGGACCTTCCGCTCATCGGATTCCTCCCCCCCTCCGGCACCACAATTGGCACCTTTCAGGGGGGAGGGGTGTGCAGTTACCTGGATAATCCAGGTAACTGCACCCACTTCCGGGCTAGCTCTCTGCGGAAAGGGGCGTACGTTACGCCCTTTTCCGCAAGCGCCCGCCCCCTTCAGCAAGTGCCCCGCTGCCTGCTGGGAAACACACAGCTCCCAGAGGCAGTGGGGACCGTCCTCATTGCGCAGCGCGGCTCGCGCATGCGCAGTAGGGAACCGGGAAATGAAGCCGAAAGGCTCCATTTCCTGATTCCCATACCCAAGATGGCGGCGGCAGGACCCGACAGACGACCTAGCGATTGGCTTCGGGTGCCGACATCGCGGGTGCGCTGGACAGGTAAGTGTCACTATTTTAAAAGCCAGCAGCTGCAGTATTTGTAGCTGCTGGCTTTTAAAAAAAAAAAAAAAACGCGGAGTCCCGGTGGACTCCCGCTTTAACAAGTACATAGGCCATTTGGTTGTATGAACCATGTTATAGGCAGTGAGTGATTTCTGTATTTTTAATCCTGCAGAGAGCAGTCAGGTTGCAGACCGCCAAAGTGTTACCCCCCCCGCCCCCCCCCCTTTTGTGCCTAAGCTCAAGTTGTACTGCTTCTGCTAGTGTAGTTGAAGATATTTAACTAGTCTGCAGCAGATGGGTTAACAATCAGAGTTATGAATATGTACCATCTCAGCCAATCACCGATTAGCTTTTTCTGGTGGTTTAGGTGAGGTGGTGATAAATCATGGTTCAAATTTTCTAGAGAGATAGCTCTCCCCTGGCCTTCTGCATAGAGGGTTTGTGTGTTGGAGGAGTTTCTCCTTCAGCATTGGAAAAGCAAATGTCCCCAAATTAGGATAAGTTCCAGGGGTGGTAGCTTACAGAAAAACAAAATGTAATGTCTACAAAGGGAAATGCATTGATCATTGATTGAATTGCATTGCTTAATTATAGGGTTACAGTGGCTTTTAAATACACAGGCAATCCAATCAGATAATTGAATAACCATTTGCCACACCATATTCATGCATGTAAACAATTTGAAGCATTAATAAATACAATTAGATACAGAAAACATAAAAAGCACATATAATGTTCCCTACATTATAACCAAAAACAGATATCATCAAATAGTCACTCAAATGATCTATCCTTGAATCAACAATGTAAGTAATCAGATAAAAAAAATGAATTTTGTCTCTTGCCTTACATCCCATTTTACAACCATTATAATTAGGCATGCACCGATACCGTTTTTTTGACACCAAGTACCAGTACCAATACTTGACATCATGTACTCGCCAATACCAATTACCGATACCTGATTTTGGTCATGTGACCATTTTTTTTTTTAAATAATGAAAAATTACATATTTGTACATTGCAAGTTCACAATGTTTAGACATGAGGAGCAGGAAGAACAGTACAGTACCTCAATCAACTCACAACACAAGACATTCTAAAATTTGAGGGGACATGGTGTAAGGAGGACGCTCACCATGTGGGGCAGCCATGTAGCAGACACAGCAGCAAAACACATGTCAAGAGGGAAACAGCACTCTCCAGTTCCCGAGCTCCGCCCAAGCTGAAGTCACTTCCGGTACCGGTTTCTGGTATCGTTGCATTTTCACGAGTACTGATAACCCCAAATATGCCAAGTATCGGCACTGATATCTGTATCGGTATCAGTGTATCCTTAATTATAACACTATATACACACACAGTAATACAGTGGTGTGAAAAAGTGTTTGCCCCCTTCCTCATTTCCTGTTCCTTTGCATGTTTGTCACACTTAAGTGTTTCGGAACATCAAACCAATTTAAACAATAGTCAAGGACAACACAAGTAAACACAAAATGCAATTTGTAAATGAAGGTGTTTATTATTAAAGGTGAAAAAAAATCCAAACCATCATGGCCCTGTGTGAAAAAGTGATTGCCCCCCTTGTTAAAACATACTATAACTGTGGTTGTCCACACCTGAGTTCAATTTCTCTAGCCACACCCAGGCCTGATTATTGCCACACCTGTTCACAATCAAGGCATCACTTAAATAGGAGCTGCTTGACACAGTAAGGTCCACCAGAAGATCCTTAAAAGCTACACATCATGCCGAGACCCAAAGAAATTCAGGAACAATTGAGAAAGAAAGTAATTGAGATCTATCAGTCTGGAAAGGGTTATAAAGCCATTTCCAAAGCTTTGGGAATCCAGCGAACCACAGTGAGAGCCATTATCCACAAATGGCGAAGACATGGAACAGTGGTGAACCTTCCCAGGAGTGGCCGGCCGCCCAAAATTACCCCAAGAGCGCAGCGACGACTCATCCAAGAGGTCACAAAAGACCCCACAACAACGTCCAAGGAACTGCAGGCCTCACTTGCCTCAGTTAAGGTCAGCGTTCATGCCTCCACCATCAGGAAAAGACTGGGCAAAAATGGCCTGCATGGCAGAGTTCCAAGGAGAAAACCACTACTGAGCAAAAAGAACATCAAAGCTCGTCTCAATTTCTTCACAACACATATTGATGATCCCCAAGACTTTTGGGACAACATTCTGTGGACCGATGAGACAAAAGTGGAACTCTTTGGAAGGTGAGTGTCCAAGTATATCTGGCATAGAAGGAGCACTGCATTTCATAAAAAGAACATTATACCAACAGTAAAATATGGTGGTGGTAGTGTGATGGTCTGGGGCTGTTTTGCTGCTTCAGGACCTGGAAGACTTGCCGTGATAAAAGGAACTATGAATTCTGCTGTCTACCAAGAGATCTTGAAGGAGAATGTCCGACCATCTGTTCGTGTACTCAAGCTGAAGCGAACTTGGGTTCTGCAGCAGGACAATGATCCTAAACACACCAGCAAGTCCACCACCGAATGGCTGAAGAAAAACAAAATGAAGACTTTGGAGTGGCCTAGCCAAAGTCCTGACCTGAATCCTATTGAGATGTTGTGGTATGACCTTAAAAAGGCCGTTCATGCTCGAAAACCCTCTAATGTAACTGAATTAGGACAATTCTGCAAAGATGAGTGGGCCAAAATTCCTCCAGGACGCTGTAAAAGCCTCATTGCACGTTATCGCAAACGCTTGGTTGCAGTTATTGCTGCCAAGGGTGGCCCAACCAGTTATTAGGTTTAGGGGGCAATCACTTTTTCACACAGGGCCATGATGGTTTGGATTTTTTTTCACCTTTAATAATAAACACCTTCATTTACAAATTGCATTTTGTGTTTACTTGTGTTGTCCTTGACTATTGTTTAAATTGGTTTGATGTTCCGAAACACTTAAGTGTGACAAACATGCAAAGGGACAGGAAATGAGGAAGGGGGCAAACACTTTTTCACACCACTGTAATATATATATATATATATATATATATATATATATATATATATATATATATATATATATATATATGTAATTTGGCCCTTTGTATCATCTAAAATACCTGGCTGATCCTGCCTGGTTCTGCCCTCCCCTCTGTTATGTTAACTGACCACATTTATCATAGCTGCTGAGCCACTGATACCATGGTCAGTTTATGTGCCCTCATCATCTGCTGTCTCTCCCCCCCCCCCCCCCACTGTCAGCTCGTGTGAGTACCCACCCCTCTTCTCCAGCTGCTAAAATAACTTTTCATGCAATCCCCAGTGTTCGGTAATGCTATGTGCCCAGTGTATGTGCTTTATTTAAAAAAAATGCTGTACTATACTTTATCTCTCATTGCTAATTTTTTTAATAAAGCACAAACACTGGGCACATAGAACTATTGAACACTGGGGATTACATGAAAATTGCAAAGTGGGTTTATAACCACTTTTACTATCACCCAGGGTATTTGTAGGTAAATACACCTGAAAAATACAGCAAGGTAAATGGACTGAGCCTATTACACAATGCAATACTCACCATTAACTTAGGGTAAATAGTGTTACATTGTAATTAAATTTCATTGTGGTAAAAAAAAATACGTTTGATTTCATTCTGCAGCTGTCTTTCACTTATCTTATTAAAATATACAAATTACTAAAATGTCATGTTTGCAATGTGGTAAACTGGGGACATGTTTATTTACAGAATGTCCTCAGATTTTTTTGCATACGAATCACAGCTTTTCCTAGAGGTCTGCACAGTTCTGGAATGGAAAAGACTATAGTAGACTAATTTTTTGGAGATTCTACCTAAAGTTCTTCATAGCAAAAGTAATGCTGGTCATTTTCATACTTTAAAATTGTGCTTGCTTAGGTAATGACAATTAAAGCAGACTTTCCCATTTCTGTAGTTAATGCGAGAAAGAACATAGTTAGGCAAATCTATGTCTTCAGAACCAAGAAATAAATCTGGTAAAATTCTTTCAGTATATATAGTTCACCTGCAGGGACCGTTCTGTGTTTAGAATATATATAGAAATAAATGTATAATAATATACCGTTCATTAAGATACAGTAATCAAAAAGAAAAAATAGAACTGAGCACAATGATTTCAGCAATATTGAGTTTGGCAAAATATTATTGCTTTCATCAAATTTTAGCATGCAAATTCCTTTTGTGGAGTTTATGTTACCATTAAGGTACCTATATTATTTTACAAAATGCTATTTGTGCTTTTGTATTTGTGTTTTTCAAAAACGCTAATAAAGAAGGTCAATTAAAAATTTTAAAGCATCAATTCACAAATACTATTTGTGTATTTTAACTTTTTTATTTAACAAAAAATATGCTATCAAAACTCAGTCACCCCTGTGTAATCCTCACAAACTCTTCCGTCACATCTAAAATATGGGCCGTTTTAACAGAAAAAGTTTATAGATGTGCTTAAACTTGCCCACTTTTTCTAATGCTTACACATACCTTCCCATTGTAGTGATGAACGAATAGGAGTGGGTGGGGATGGGGCTTACTGACAACCTCTTAAACTGCAATGAAATGTTGAAGCTTACGATACCAGAATAGTTTTTGGTGACCATGACAGGAAGGTTTGGGAGGCAGCTGCAGATCTTTTCAATATGCAATATAAGACATGTTATTTTTAAAGATAAAAATTGTGGTCACCTTTCTAAGTCCGGGGTAAGTGGCAGTCCCTCCTTTTGTAGAGATCGATATGCCAGTCCTATTACGCGAAAGCCTTGCTTTGTGTAGATATCAAGTTGCTTATAAAAATTGTCTGGAACTAGTTAACAAACAAAACATCTTTGTGAGCATAAATGCTCAGAGAAAAGATAATGTAAAAATATATAGCCAAAAAGCGTACCTTCCCAGTTGTAAGCAGGTTAAGCCCCAACTTTGGTGCCTCTGTATTATTTCACAAGCATTTAAAATAAAACACATACTCTAAAAACATCATTTTTATTGGTTTTGAAAAGAAGTCATTTAGTGTATACTTTTACAGTCTAAATTTAGAGCAGACTCTCAATAAATCTTTTATTACCTTTGTTAGCCACATAACTACCTTCTGTATGCACCTCTTAAACTAACCTTGTATTTTAGGATTTAAGCTTGGTCCCACCCACTCACAAATCTTAAGCCTCTCTACTGGTCAACATGCTAATCATAATAAAGGATAAATACGGAGACTCAGAAGGCTAGAGTGGGTAAACCTTCTAATTAAAGTTTGCATTTTTGCATAATGTGAATGTTTGTATTTATATTGACTGAAAGTTTGACACCTTAATTTTCACTGCAGATAATTACTGCTTAACTAGTTTGACATTGAAGAAATGTTTTTCATGTTTTGCAAACATGTAAGAATCTTCATTTTTGGCCATACAATTATTTAAACCCCTCAGAACATTATACATTTTCTTAAAGCACAGGCCCTGGAGAACAAAAGTACGCCAGTTTTAATTTTTTATGTTGCATGATATTTGAAAAACTGTTTATTGAATGCAAATTTTCAGGATAAAATGTAATAAAATAGATTTTAGTGCAAATACATATAATACAATACCTATTTTTTGGTAAAATAGATGACAAATGTGTCAAGTCTTAAAACTGCGTGTGTCCGTGATATCTCAAAAAACTATGGTACCCAAAAATCTCCATAGGTGACGCTTTAAAAGCCTTTACAGCTCATCAGTTTAAAGTTAACCAGGAGCTCTTGTGCTAGAATTTCTACTGTGATGGTAACATTCTCGGCAATATCTCACATGTGTGGTGGGACTACGGTTTACATACATGCATGCATCCTGGGTGTGTGCTTGTGTGTGTGTATTATTGACTACAGCAATAACCTCATTTAGCCTTACAGTGAACTTGAGTTGATGCATACACGTGCATTAAGAAAAGAGGGCAGTAATGCAGAGAGGCAGTAAAAGAGAGGAATACTAAAAGAAAGGTGCAGTAAGGAGAAGCAGAAATGCAGATGTGTAGTAAGAAGCAGTAATGAAGAGGTACAATAAAGATGAGCAGTATTGGGGAGGTGTAGCAAAGAGAAGCAGTAGAGCAGAAGTGCAGTAAAGACTAGCAGTAATGCAAAGGTGCAGGGAAGAGGATCAGTAAATCAAAGGAGCAGCAATACAGTGGAACAGAACAGAGGCAAGGTAAACAAGGGATCACAAATACAGAGAAGTAGTAAAAGAAAGGTCCCGTAAATATAAGCACTAAAGCAGATATGTAGTAAAGAGGGAGCAGTACATTACAAAGGTGCCAACAAGTGACTTGACCCACCACACTCCACCTATAACTGAAATACCATATAACTGGTTATTTTTTCTTCTTATTTTTACAAAACTTCTATCTCAATATACTTTTTAATATTAACCTGTGTCTGGTTTACAGTAACGGATAACCATTTCTGGAGCTCCTTTCATAAACACTGTCGGGTCACTCTCTCCGATAACTTGGGCGATCACTGACATACGCTGCACAGTGGAGGAGAATGGAAACTGATGTAGAATGATGATGCCTTCCACGGGTATCTAGATGAAAATATTTACTATGTTACTATTCTTACTATTTATTAGGAGCTTATTAAATATTTAACATATTATACAACATGATCATATTTAAAGATCAAATATTCTAGAAAAAATAAGCATTTACAGACTTTTTTTTTGTTATATACTTGGGAAGCGTAAATACTATTTTTTACCCTTTGGGCAGATTCATATAACTGGGAGAGGACAACTCAGTAATTAATAGTTAGTTGTAACAGAAGGTATAATCCTTCTCTAATTTACTATTTAATTAATATTTTCCATAGCCATTTTCCATAGGTAACCGTGCATCTCCATACATTTATAGTATACTTTTTTTTTTTTTTTTTTTTAATTGTATTTTTATTGAAAATATAAAGATAACAATGACAAAGTGTTTGCATAAATGCACAGGTAAACAGTAAGTCCATCATATAAGACAAATCAGAAACAGAGAGGGGGGGAGGGAGGAGAGGGGAGGGAAGAAAGGGGAGGGGGGGGGAAGGCAGGATATTTCAGCACATTCAGTATATCCTCACATAAATTAACAATTATTTGTGGTACAAAACCACAATCGTCACAATCAAATAGGCATAGGACAGTGAGCAGGAAATGTGGAAACTTCATTCCTTTAGAAGGGCATGGAACAGTGTGAACGTTCAATTTGAGCCTTAAACTCAGCGTAGGAGGTCCAAAATCAGAAGACTATATTAAGTAGCAGTATATAGTTTAGAGCGATACCACAGATCCCAAATCATAGAGAACTGAGGCATAGTGTCATGGACTATGGCTGTAAGCTTTTCCATACGGCCGATATGTTCTAGGTTCTGCAAGACTTGGGGGAAAGTGGGCGGGGTACGTGATAGCCACCGTATAGGGATAGCTCTCTTAGCTGCTAACAAAATAAAGGTGGCGAGCTTCTGAGCATGTCTAGAGAGTCCAGGAATCGGTAACCCTAGTAAGAAATACAGAGGGTCTAATGGGAGGGAAATCTCAAACAAGTCTTGGACGAAGGATTGTATTGTAATCCAAAATGGGCGGATCAATGGGCATGCCCAGAAGATATGGAAATGGGAACCTATATCTCCCCGACATACCCCACTTTTAAGTACACAATGGGGTTTATTTACTAAAGCTGGAACGCTTAAAATCAGGCTCACTTCTGCATACAAACCCATGAGCCCAAACCTCAATGACTAGTCATATTTTGCAACTTTAACATTTGTTAACTTAACTGTACATATCATCACAATTACTTTGTGTATCCAAGTGGGTTATATCTGTTTTTTTAGGACAGATTGGACTTTTATTTGGTGGGAAATGTTAATGGATATCTCCCAATTTTCTTTTTATTATCAAAACTGGTCCAAAACAGTAAAAAAAAAAAAAAAAAAAAACTTTTCTTTTTTAGTTTAGCTGTATATTTTTGTGCCATTGCCATGACCCACCAGCCATCACCAAGAAAATCCGCAAAATAAATTGATGTACTCCTGACAATTGTGGGAATACCACGTATGTGTGTGTGTGTGATTTGTTTTTTTGTGCCCATAGTAGAGCCGAGAAACGATAGTATGTATTTTGTTTTCAGTTTTTTCCTACCTAAACATACTGACAGGTTTAAAGCCCACCTCTTGGACAATGCATAAATGTGTTACATGGTCATAAATGACATTAAGAGCCAGTTCACAGCATAGAAACGCAGTCCAGATGCTTTTCTGCATGCAGGTTTTTTGTGCATTTTTAACCACTTGCCGACTGGCGCATGCTGATATATGCCGGAAAAGTGGCATGGGTGCGTAAAACGACATACCAGTACATCATTCCATCATCAGCGGCTAATGGGGGCGTGCCCGCCATGTGCCGTGGGAGTGTGCCCGTGGGTCCTACGTACTCAATGTCTGCCGGTGGACCACGATCAAGGCATGTCCCTGTTCTGCATAGCAACATGACAGGGATCTACTGCTCCCAGTGATCCGGAGCAATGATCTCTGTCATGTTTTAGTGAGCCCATCCCTCATACAGTTAGAACACACTGAGGGAACACACTTAACCCCTTGATTGCCCCCTAGTGTTAAACCCCTTCCCTGCCAGTGACATTTACACAATAATCAGCGCATTTTTATAGCACTGATCACTGTATAAATGCCAAAGGTCCTAAAATAGTGTCGCAATGTCGCAGTCACGATAAAAATCGCAGAACGCTGCCATTACTAATAAAATATAAATAATAATAAAAATGCCATAAATCTATCCCCTAACTATGCACAAACAAATCAATATATGTAAGCAGCTTCGTTCCAGTATCCTAATAGTAAACACGGAAGCAACGTTTACTCGGCTGCCAATGGCGCCAGTTTTAAAAAGATATACGTACAGTATTCAGAATCGCCTTTTTCGACCGATCTTTTAGACCCCCGATCCCTCCATAAAGAGTACCTGTCACCACCTATTACTGTCACAAGGGATGTTTACATTCCTTGCGACAGCAATAAAAGTGATCACATTTTTATTTTTTTTTAAAAACAATGTATTCATTTTCAAATAAATGAAATAAAAAAAATATAATTTTTTTTTTAAAGCGCCCGCCGTCCCCGCGAGCTTGCGAAGCAAAGAAAACGCAAACTGAAGTCGCGCCCGCATATGTAAACGGTGTTCAAATCACACATGTGAGGTATCGCCGTGATCGTCAGAGCGAGAGCAATAATTCTAGCACTAGACCTCCTCTGGACCGCTAACCTGGTAACCGTAAAAACAAATTAAAGCGTCGCCTATTGAGATTTTTAGGTACCGTACTTTGTCATCAATCCACGAGTTTGTGCAATTATAAAGTGTGACATGTTTGGTATCTATTTACTCGGCGTAACATTATCTTTCACATTATGCAAAAAAATTGGGCTAATTTTACTTTTTTTTTTTTAAATTCATGAAAGTGTCCCTTTTCCCAAAAAGTTGCGTTTAAAACACCGCTGCGCAAATACCGTGTGACATAAAATATTGCAACAATCACTGTTTTATTCTCTAGAGTCTCGGCTAAAAAAATGTATATAATGTTTGGGGGTTCCAAGTCATTTTCTAGCAAAAAATATGGATTTTAACTTGTAAACACCAAATGCCAAAAATAGGGTTAGTCATGAAAGGGTTAAAGCAGAATTACAACCCCCCCCCCCCCCCCAAAAAATTTTTTTTTATATATTCTTGCCAATCTTGCCAATCCTTAAATGTGGAGGCTGCATTATATATGTATTTTTTTAGGTTGTGTCCTTTATTTTTGTCCTTCATTTTCACCTGCCAGTAAGTCTGTTATTTTTCAGCTCTCTTAACCTCCCTGGCGGTATGATTTTAGGTGCTGAAAGCGGTACAATGTTTTGCATGGAAATTTGGCGTTTTATATTGTAGGCCTGCAATTCTTAGGAATAACTCACTTAAATATATCCAAACCAGAGTCTAGTAGACATCCTGGGTATGATAAAATTTGAAAAACAAAATCATAAATTAAAATATAATAAATAACTATCAATAATTATACCAAATAATAATATAATAATAATAAAAATTATTCAATAATGTAATCAAATCAAAAACACAGATATGTGCTCAGGCCGCATACACACGTGTCGGATTGTCTGGCCAACTAAGTCCGTCAGACAATCCGACAGACAGTCCGTCATGCTTTCGAATGAACGGACTTGCCCACACACGGCACTTTTTGAGCGGACTAATACGGCGGACTAAGTCCGCCATACAATGCACCCTACTTTTGAAATGAACGGACTCGCCCACACACGCGGAGGAAAGTCCGCTCATTTCGAGCGCGTCTCCAGGTAGGCGGGGCCTGCGAAGGAGACGTCGCTGGCCCCGCCGCCTGGAATGGACTTAAAGGGGAACCCCAACGCCGAAAAAAATCGGCGTGGGGGTCCCCCCCAAGTCCACAACAGACCCTTGTCCGAGCACGCTACCCGGCCGGCCAGGAAAGGGGGGCGAGCGAGCGCCCCCCCCCCACCCTGAGCCGTACCAGGCCGCGTGCCCTCAACATGGGGGGTGCCTTGGGGAAGGGGGGGCCGCGCGGCCCCCCCACCCCAAAGCACCTTGTCCCCATGTTGATGAGGACAAGGGCCTCTTCCCGACAACCCTGGCCGTTGGTTATCGGGGTCTGCGGGCGGGGGGCTTATCGGAATCCGGGAGCCCCCTTTAATAAGGGGGCCCCCGGATACCGGCCCCCCACCCTATGTGAATGAGTATGGGGTACAATGTACCCCTACCCATTCACCTGTAAAATAAAAGTACCCAAAAGAAACACAACACACGAGATAAAATATTTTATTGCACAGCTCCGGGGGTCTTCCGTCTTCGGGGGTCTTCTCGCCAGACTCCTCCGCTATCTTCTTGTAGCTCTTTTGCTAGCGGAGGAGTCCGGCTTTCTTCCTCCCCGCCGCTGGCCTCTTCTCCCGACTTCGGGGGTCTTGTCCCCCTCTTCGGTTCTTCTGCCGGGCCACCGCGCCTTCTTATAGCTCTTTTACAGGCGGTGGCCCGGTCTTCTGTCGCCGCTGTCGCTGCCGCCTTCCGTTCTTCTTCTTCTTCTTCTTCTTCTTCTCCAGGAGATGTTGCCTCGACGCTCTCTCCGGCCGGAATGCCAGAGCCGCGCTGCGCATATGTCACATGGGTTGGTCACATGGGTTGATGTCACATGGGGACTATGACATCGTAAGGGGGCGGAGTCACCATGTGACACCAACCCATGTGACATATACCATGTGACACCCCCCATTGTCACTATATAAGTGGCCGCGCAGCGCGGCTCTGGCATTCCGGCCGGAGAGATCGTCAAGGCAACATCTCCTGGAGAAGAAGAAGAAGAAGAAGAAGAAGAAGAAGAAGAAGAAGAAGAACGGAAGGCGGCGGCGACAGCGGCGACAGAAGACCGGCCCACCGCCTGTAAAAGAGCTATAAGAAGGCGCGGTGGCCCGGCAGAAGAACCGAAGAGGGGGACAAGACCCCCGAAGTCGGGAGAAGAGGCCGGCGGCGGGGAGGAAGAAAGCCGGACTCCTCCGCTAGCAAAAGAGCTACAAGAAGATAGCGGAGGAGTCTGGCGAGAAGACCCCCGAAGATGGAAGACCCCCGGAGCTTTGCAATAAAATATTTTATCTCGTGTGTTGTGTTTTTTTTGGGTACTTTTATTTTACAGGTGAATGGGTAGGGGTACATTGTACCCCATACTCATTCACATAGGGTGGGGGGCCGGTATCCGGGGGCCCCCTTATTAAAGGGGGCTCCCGGATTCCGATAAGCCCCCCGCCCGCAGACCTCGACAACCAACGGCCAGGGTTGTCGGGAAGAGGCCCTTGTCCTCATCAACATGGGGACAAGGTGCTTTGGGGTGGGGGGCCGCGTGGCCCCCCCTTCCCCAAGGCACCCCCCATGTTGAGGGCACACGGCCTGGTACGGCTCAGGGTGGGGGGGCGCTCGCTCGCCCCCATTTCCTGGCCGGCCGGGTAGCGTGCTCGGACAAGGGTCTGTTGTGGACTTGGGGGGGACCCCCACGCCGATTTTTTTCGGCGTTGGGGTTCCCCTTTAAGTCCATACCAGGCGGCGGGGCGGGAAAAGTCCGCTCATTTCGAAAGTACGGCGGACTGGCACACACACGGGCGGATTGTCCGCTGAAACCAAGTTTGGATGGACAATCTTATGGAATTTCCATAAGACTTAGTCCGCCAGACTGTCCGCTGAAAAAGTCAGCTGAAGCCCACACACGAGCGGACTGTTCGCTGAAATGTGTTTCGGTGGACTAAGTTGGGCAGACAGTCCGCCCGTGTGTACGCGGCCTCAGTTGCAGAATTGTCACTATCATTGCTTTTCAGTATTTGATGACGGATCTCCCCACAAATCACTATCACTCAATTCTGCAAGTGATTCTAATTAATTAGCATTGTGTTCTAGCTGGTCTAAAACCACGTTTGATGTAAAGGGACAGTTTTAGTTGCTATGGACAATCTCCAGTTTCCAGGCAGAAAGAACAGTTTTTATAATATAAAAATACATACAGGCACTGGGCAGACCACTAGGGACAAAAGGGGTGTTAAATAATTACATACAGCAATGTAAACTGTAAGATTGCTTTATGCTGTATGTAATGTGTGCGTTTCACTCTTTGAATTTGACGCCGTTCTCTGTCCCCGTGCGTCGCAATGCTCGCAAGGAACGGAGCCCGGCTCCATGATAGATCAAGCAGAGAACGAGCCGCTCGCACTGCGGGGAGACATCGCTGGATCCAGGGGATAAGGTAAGCATACTCATCCTGGATCCTGTGATGTGATCCCGAGTCTGGCTCGGGGTTACCGCTAATGGTTCAGAATTTTCACCCTGAGCCAGACTCAGGAATACTGTCAGGGGGGTTAACAGACCAAGCCATGCAGCAAAGGTGGCAGTTAGAGAGTTGAGACAAACCATTTACCACTGATTCTGGGATGCATCAGTGGTAGAAAAACCTTTATCCCACAAAGTTCAGTTTTAATTTGTCAGTCATGTCCATTAAAATCTTATAGTCTATCTTCCCAGATTGACAATGCTGCTGTCCAAAGGTATCTCCATTACTCCTCCATCCAGAATGGAGACACCCTTAGCCCTTGTACACACGGTCGGACATTCCGACGGAAAATGTCCGATCAGACCGTGTTGTCGGATAATCCGACTGTGTGTTGGCTCCATCGCACTATTTCCGTTGGAATATCCGACGGACAAAGTTTTAGAGCTGGGCTATAAGACTTTCCGACAACATGATCCGATCGGACTTTGTCCGATTGTGTGTAGAGAATTCCGAGCGGACAAAGTGCCACGCATGCTTAGATCAAATTCCTAGACCAAAGCTATTGGCTACTAGCCTGAACGTAGTCCCGACGTAATGAAATTACGTTGTCATGTTCCGAACGATCGGATTTTCTGACAACTTTGTCCGACCGTGTGTATGCAACACATGTTTCGGACAAAATCCGTCAGACAAAATCCGATGGATTTTGTTGTCGGAATGTCCGACCGTGTGTACAAGGGCTAAGACAGGAAGTGTTTTATGACTTTATTAACTTGGAATAAAACTGGAAAAGGAATAAAACTGTTTTTCTTCATCTGTATATTATCTCTTCCAAAAATAAACACTAGTTACAGATACCTATTAATATACAGTAAAACTTTGGATTGCAAGCATAACTCGTTCAGGAAGCATGCTTGTAAACCAAAGCACTTGTATATCAAAGCAAATTTCCCCATAACAAATAATAGAAACTGAAATGATTTGTTCCATAACCATTTATTCATAAGTCCTTCAGTTTATAGTACATATAAAAAATTATAGTAATGTGACCAGGTTGTGCAACCCTAAAATGTCCATTCACAAATGGAAGCCTCCACAAGGGAATTTGAAGCAAAATCCATCAGGAGCTACAGAGTATAAAAGAGAAGAGAGGCACCTCTAAGTGTAGCAATGTGGTTACATTTAATGAAGGTACAACATTTAGCAACTCACATAATTAAGATGATGATGATGATGATGATTAAGAGGCACAGCTAAGTATGCAGGCATCCGGGGTAAAGCTGTCCACATAGACCATCCCCGCACCGCCGGCTCTCACTGCTGTCAATCTGCAATCATGACCAGGAAGACTACCCTGCAGTATAGCGATCTTAAAGCGAGGCTTGAATCGCTTGTGGAACACAGCATTGAAGGGAAGATGTCAATGGTGGTGAGGAGGATGGTCTATGTGGATAGCTTTACCCCGGATGTCTGCATTCTTAGATGTGTCTGTTTTAATCATCAACCGTGTGAGTTTCTAAATGTTGTACCTTCATTAAATATAAATGTATTGCTACACTTGGAGGCACCTCTGTTCTCTTTTACACTCAGTTGTGACATGACACGACTTGTATATCAAGACATCACTTGTATATCAAGTCAAAATGTATTTAAAAATGTTGTTTGTCTTGCAAAATGCTCTCAAACCAAGTTACTTTCAAACCAAGGTTTTACTGTACAGGTTTTCACATATCTACATTTCAAAAAATGTCTTATCAATAAAAACAAATAGTAATAAGTGTTTCTATAGAAAAGCTGTGTTTTAATACAGATATAAAAAAGCATTTATATCAATAATAAAAAGCTGAACCTTATACCTAAAGTAACATTTAATTTATATATACATTACATTGCAGTACGTTTTTGGACACCTGACCTTCATACCTACTATATGGCTAAAAGTGTGTGTAAACCACTCCAATTTGTAGTTCCATAGGTTGGTCCTCATAATATTAGCGCATACAAATACCTTTTGGACAATTAAGTTCTTCTAACCCCGTGACAGAAGTTTGTGGAAGGCATCTTTCTGTTCCATCGTGTGCACAAAGCCAGATCCATAATGGCATGGTTTGAAGATTTTTGTATAGAACAACCTGAACAGAGCCCTACCCTCAACATTGGGATGGATTGTAATGCTAGTTACAAGCCAGGTATTCTCTTTCAACATCAATACCTGGTCCCACAGATGTTCTTTTGGCTCTACGTAGACACACAATTCTACAAACACACACTCTACAAAATCTGTTAGAAAGGTTTATAGCCACAATCAGAGGTGGGGATGGACTCTAATAATGTCCTTTGCTTTAGAATGGGATGGCCAGCAAGCCCATATAGGTGTGATGGTCAGGTGTCCCCAAATTTTTGGCCATGCAGTGTAGCCAACATTATGTTTGTTTAGTCTTTCAAAATGTGCATTGTGTGGATCTGGTCTGGGATCATTCTTTAATTGCCCAGCAAGTATTGAGCACTATAGTCTCTTCTAATACATTACATGTGTTGCATGTACAATGAAATGCATGCTCCTTCTTTTCTCTGGTTGCTTTATCTTGTGGAATTTGCACTGGCTAATTTAAGCTTCGTACTGAAATTGATTACAGTTCTTACAAAATATGTATGCAGCTTTTCCACATTGCTAAATTGTAAATGTTTCTTTATCTTGCATTTTGTAGATGGAAGAGTATGAAAAAAAAAGAACTTGCCTTTCCTGCTTTAGATCCAGGTTTTGCTATTGTGCAAGTAATCAGTGGCCCATCTTCTACAATTTTAGCTTGACATTCTTGAAGTTCCTGTTACAAGTTTCAAACAGTGCAATACATAAATTGTACCTAAATCATAACCTACATTTATTTATCCTCAAATGGTGCACTGATTTTATAACAATGTTAATGGGATTACAGATAAGAGTCTAGTGGTGAGTAATGTCATATAAGAGAACATTATCCTAGTAAATAGATAACGTGATTTTAGTAAATTGGATTACTTCGCGTAAGCTAATATTAATAACCGACCTAATGCAGATTAGTGTAATATAGGAAAATAATGTACCCATCCTGTCCCTTCAAACATTTTCAAGTCCAGTGGATCTCCATTTAATTTCCCATCCATCTTGATTAAGGAATGGCAGCTAGCCATAGCCTGAAGTACTAGGCCCCAGGACAAATTATTAGAGCTATTAAGCAAATTCATATCCTGGAACCTGCAAAGATGTACAGAAAAATTTAGGGAACATATCTAAAAGCATATATCTAAGACATAACTAGCTGTAGAACACATATAAATAATTACCTCGTCTCAAATGAACACCATCAAATACGTTAAACAATAAAAATACATTAAGTCAATATATATATATTTTTTTATAAATGCCAATAAATTAAATAGGGGTCAATTCACTAAGAGTTAAATAATGACAAATAAGATGCGGTAAAATACTGCATGCCGTAAATCAGTTGTGAAAGTTCAATTCACTAAGAATTTAGTGTTAAATAAGTACATCGGTATTCTTTTGATTGTGCGGTAACTACCATATTGGCCTCATAGGGCACCCCAGCACACACTCAGTTTGCAAAATCTCTGCATGACACATGTATGTACACCATCATGCACTGCATACTCTTCTGTTGTGGGTTGTTTTTTTTTTTCGTTTTTTTTGTGATTCTTTTTTATTTTATATATTACAGATGCAGCATTCTGCTAATCAGGATTTGGAGGCACAATATCTTCTTTTTCCAATGATGAAGGTAACATTTGCACAGTCCCCATCCCCCTCACTACCTATACCCATAACTCTTACTCTATCCCTCCCTCTCTCTCTCCCCCCTCTCTCCCCCTCCCGATCTCTTTCTCTTCTCTCTTTCTCTCTTTCTCTCTCCCCCTTCCTCTCTCTCTCTCCCCTCCCTTCCTCCCTCCCCCCCTCTCTCTTGCTCCGTCTCTCCCTCCCCCTCCCCTTTCCCTCTCTCTCCCTCTCTCTCCCTACTCATCTTTTTTTTTTTACCTGTAGACCAGCAGAATGTTTAGAAAAAGCAAAAGAAAACTTAATTGAAGTTAATTGAATATATTTTAATGTAACGGAAAAGTAAAATGTATACTTAACATTAATCTTTTAACACAGGTACCAAGGAAGACTGAGAAACCAGGACACTTGGCCAAACAGAAAACGTCAAATGTAAGTATAACAACAATCATGCAATAAAAATGTAAATTTGAATATTAAAATGTATTCTTTCTTTTGCAGTGGACATATCAGAAGCCAGCTTCAAACTCCAGGATGGACAAGCTGGGTGCAGTCCCATCTGGGTCATCTGGCAGAAAGAATAGATTGGTGAACATCACTGTAATCTCAACAACCAAAAGTATTGTAATGCAAAACTTTAAACATGTATTTATTTTTAGGGCTATGGTCTGATAACGATAAACAGTAGTGAAGGCAGCAGCATAGAAATTGATGACAATGTAGAAGATAATAAATAGCAGCTAGACTTAAAATCAGTTTACTGTATCAGATCAGGAAGCGATTGCGATTGGTAGCCAGAGGTTACATTTTATCATCATACCCTGATATACATAAACAGGGTAGCACTAAAAAAAAATTGTAAAGGTGAAAATTATTGCAATAAATCATATAATACTATATGTGAAAAATAGTAAAACTGCAATCAATGTTAGTGTCCACATATAAGTGTCCAAGAATTGAGTAACTGTTTTTTCTATTACAACTTGAATGAGGGAACGTAGGTTCCAAATGAGCTCAAACTGTGAAACCAAAATACGTTCCCTCATTCAAGTTGGAAGGGAGTTAAACTTTGGGCCCCACAAGAGTGACAGGACCCAGGGCAGCTGTCCCTTTTGCTCTGCCTTAAAGACAGCACTGCCTCTCTCTGTGGGTCTTCTGTGGGTTTAATTAGGCCCCTTTCATGTGGATCTTCTGTGGGTGTAATTAGGCTCCCTGTGGATGGAATTTAACCCCCTTTCTGTGGGACTCTGTGGGTTGATTTTGGGCTCTCTGTGGGTTGAATTAGGCTCCCTGTGGATGGAATTGAACCCCCTTTCTGTCGGACTCTGTGGGTTGATTTGGGCTCTCTGTGGGTTAAATTAGACCCCTCAGTGAGGGTAGTATTGCACAACTTTCTGATGAAAGAAAAAAAGGCTCCTCTAAGTGCAGAATTAAAACTTTTAATATCCCCAAACAAGATTGAAAACACTTACAGAATCAAGGATAAGAGGAGGCATAACATGGATGTATGAAGCAGGTGATCCGGCATCAGGAAGACCCAGTGTATAACAGCTTTCCAAGGGTAACGATATGCAGCAGCAGAAGGTGGCACGTGAACACCCCAGGCTCTGGGAACACTGGTGAAGCAATTTGCACAACTTTCTATTGGTGGAATAGTACCCCTTTCTGTGTGTTGAATAAGGCCCCTTTCTGTGACTCCTTTCTGAGGGTATTATTGCACCCCTTTATGTGGGTCGAATAGTACCCTTTCCTGTGGGTGAAATGATGCCCCCTTTATGGGGTGGAATTTGTGGGTAGTATTGTGCCCTTTTCTACAGGTAGATTACTGTACCATTTTTGGTCTATTTGTGGGGAACATGTATTGAACTGACTAATGCCCATTTGTGTGGGTGTATGTTATAATGCCCATTTGTGTGGGTTTACCGGGGAAGAATATTGCTTATTTGTGTGGGTGTCCAGGGGTAACAGAGTTCCCCTTTTTGAATGTTATGTGTAAATTGTTCTTTATTTCTGCATGTCATGGTACTACTGCTATGTAAAGACCACATGTGTCCATATTTGTTTTGGTTGTATTTTTTTGTTGTAGTTCAATTTGGCTGAAAACGAATAAAAACAATAATTTGACCTATTTATTGTCTTCAATTTATTAAGTGTCCTTTGCTATTAAATTGTGTTGTGTATATATATATATATATATATATATATATATATATATATATATAAAATTGGTTTTGTCAGCACATAAGTAGAGCCAGGGTTCTAATAATCATCTAGCACCACCCCAGCAAACCCCCAAAAATACAAAAGAGCATGTGCCCATGTGCATTCTATGAAAAGGTGCACAGGGTACATTTTTACGTTGGGAAAATCACACTTTTGTAAGACATGTCATATTTAAATTGTAACTCACCAGGTAAAATACAGATTGATCAGCTGCTGATGAGATTTCCGCCACAGAAATGTCCTTTTCATCCTCCATCATCCCCACATTTATACCCTCCAGCAGTTCTGCATGCCAGACAATGTTGCAGAGGATGCATCAGGCAAGGAACCCCACTTTCCCCTGAGCATACTTCAGGATCCCACCCGATAAGAAGTACAGATACAGTGGAACCGACTCTTTGGGACACCAAAGGTCTGCTCTATTACAAACCGCATCCTGGAGTGGGCTTGGTTGTGGCTCAAGACATACAGTAGGTGACAGATGTGAAAAGCCAAAGCAGGCATGGATACCCAGAATCACCTACTGTAAGGGTTAAAGAAAAAATGTAAGTTGAATTTAAATTTGCCAAAACAATAGCATTGGAGGGAATACATTGGAAAGAGGGGCACATTACTGAGGAGTCACAGGTAAAAGTTTGTAGAGGTGAGATGTGAATTGGAAAGAGGGGGTACATTACTGAGCAGTAACTGATATGAGCTGGCAGAGGTGAGACATGCATTGGAAAGAGGGGACACATTACTGAGCAGTCACAGGTAAGAGCCATGAAATGATCCTACAGGTATGTAAACAAACATGAATGCAAGAAAACATATGAGGATTTTCCATTACTTACCAAGTAGCCAGCCATGAGGGAATGAGTCCTTTTTAAAATTCTCAAACAGCAGTGACTGCGTGAGAATATGGGCATCATGGACTAACTCCAGGAATCTGGTCACCACGTCCCTGATGAGGATCTGGGTGTCGCACACGACCTGTAG
This sequence comes from Lithobates pipiens, assembly GCF_037356315.1. NCBI lineage: Eukaryota > Metazoa > Chordata > Amphibia > Anura > Ranidae > Lithobates > Lithobates pipiens. The sequence goes on along the minus strand of NW_027507758.1, from coordinate 353,422,061 downwards.
GTTCATGGAGTGGTAGCCCTTTCGGTTCCAGTAAATATGCTCCTTCTTGCTCGGGGGAAAGAGGGGGACATGGGTGCAATCTATAGCACACATTACATTGATGATCGAAGCCATGCCATAGAAGCCCCCTTTGATATGATCCCACTCCTGGTGAGATGCAGGCATATAGATGAAGGTGTTGATGCTCTCACAAAATCCTTCCAACAGTCTTCCAAGGATCCATGAAAAAGATGTCTATGAAACACCATCTGCATCGCCAGCCATTATCTGGTATGATCCCTTGGCCTCCAACAATTTGGTGTTCTGGGTAAGATGACTGTTTTGGGGGTACCCACAGCTGATGCTCATTTTAAATTATATTATGCTATTTTAAATACTGTTATATGTTCTGTTTGACTAATGTATGTTCTCTTTATCTCATAGCTGTATGATAATCGCCTTATAATTCTTGTGTATATGTACACTATAGCTCCTGAAGAAGCGGTAAATGTGATCCGCTATACATGTAGAGCAACCAATACACAGATGGTGTCAATGTTTTGGTCGCCACAGTTTGGTGTGACCACAAAACTAAAGCTTCTTTGATTATCATTGCCGGTTTTAATACTCTATTGTTAAATGTGTGTATATATATATGTAATAAATTGTATCAAATATTTTATTTATGACTGTCTATTTCAGTTGTTGTATGGTACTACTAAAGTCCACTATAGTCTCCCTTTCTCAATGTCTCCTTGGGATGACGCCTTGCCCAGGAAGTGCAGCATGGTCAGCAATTTGGTCATGCCTGGGATTGCATGACTCCTCTGGGTAGTGGTCTCCAGGTACATCCACAGCCTCATATTGAGCATGAGGATCAGATCCTCTGTTAGCCAGAACTTCCTCAGCACCTCATGCTCACTGAAGTCATCCAGCAGGGTCCTCTCAGGAAACTGATGGGGAGCCATCAGTACAACCCTCCTCCTCTGATGCCTCCTCTGCAGGTTAAACTGGAAAAGGTTGCTGTCAAGTGGCTCCATTGGGGACAAAATACCAGCAACTTGCTCTCTCCACTATTTCTTACTCCAACAGGAAATACCACATTGGTTACTGCCAGCAAATGGGAGGTGTTAAGTACCGCACATTTTTTGCAATATATTTACCGACACATTTTTGGATTTAGTTATTTACCGCAAAATTTTTCTTTTTTTCTTTAGTGAATTGTACTTAACTTGCAATAAGTTATGCAAATGAGTAACATGATATCCTTATTGCATGCCATAAACATTAGTGAATTGACCACATAGTTTCTTATGTCTCCCAGGAGATGCTATGTCGATAACTCTGTGCTTGAATTTACACTCATTTGAAGTTACAAGGAAACCCTATTCTTCCTGTTAATTATATAATAATAATTATAATATAGTTAATATATCTTGTAATGGAAATACCCCTCTTAGCCAGAAAAGTAAGAATAGAGTGAGCAGGAACATAGCCAGGATCTATTGCAGGATGATGTCACACGTTTCCAAAATATACAAGGTCAAAAGCCCAGCTACCTTTACGTATAAACAAACTATGACTTTTGTTAAGGCTACTCTTTATTATTGAGGAAGATATGTGGAGTGCATCATTGATGCACGAAGATGAAGACGAATCACAGAGAATCTGAGCTATGAATGCCATGTGCGAGCCAGTAACACATGTGCATATAGACATCGATGCAAATCAGATCAGATAGGTGACTGTGTAATCAATTGGTGATGGTGGTGGTTTTAAGAAATGAAATGATATAGAAAGTTACCAACTTCTCATGGTTAACTTAAAGCGGTAGTAAACCCGCTGACATTTTTTTTTCATACCTGTAAGGGAAAAGACATAATGAGCTAGTATGCAACGCATACTAGCTCATTATGAAATACTTACCTTAGAACGAGGCCCTGACATCTGGCCCGATCCACGCCGAGGGAGCTGACGTGTTCCCGCGGCGTGTCTTCTGGATATCGTGCCTCCGGCGCTGTGAGTGGCCGGAGCAGCGATATCGTCCCTCCCACGCATGCGAGCGGGAGATTTCTTTCCGGCAGGGTCTGTCGTCTGCTGGGCTTCCAGCCGAGAAACCCCTGTGCACATGCACCGCTGCAGTGAGCAGCTCATTGCCAGGGGAATATTTCCTAAACCATACAGGTTTAGGAGATTTTTTTTTACCTACAGGTAAGCCTTATTATAGGCTTACCTGTAGATAAAAGTAAAAAAATAGACTATACAACCGCTTTAAAAAAGTTCTCTGGATTTATATAGATCTGCTATTGGAAGCCACCAAGAGACCAATAATTTTAAAAAGCTTGAACATTTAAACGGTATGATTACATGTTTGCAGTTAGTAGTACTTAGAGAGTACCTACTTTGTGTTTTTTCCCCTTTCTGGAAAACACTGTAATATACAGTTCCTTGAAAAAGTATTCACACTCCTTGACATTTTCTACATTTTGTCATGTTACAACCAAAAATGTAAATGTGGCACATAAGTGTGAAGTGAAAAGAAACTGATAAATGTTTTTTACATTTTTTAGCAAATAAATATTTGAAAAGTGTGGCGTGCATTTGTATTCAGCCCCCTTTACTCTGATACCCCTAACTAAAATCTATTGGAACCAATTGCCTTCAGAAGTCTCCTAAGTCACCTAATTAGTAAATAAGAGTCCACCTGTGTGTAATTTAATCTCAGTATAAATACAGCTGTTCTGTGAAGCCCTCAGAGGATGAAATTGTCGAGTTGTTTAACCACTTTCAGACCGGACCATTTTGCTGGTAAATGACCAGAGGTCTTTTTACACTTTGGCACTGCGCTGCTTTAACTGGTAATTGCGCGGTCATGCAATGTTGTACCCAAACAAAATTTGCGTCCTTTTCTTCCCACAAATAGAGCTTTCTTTTGATGGTATTTGATTGCCTCTGCGATTTTTATTTTTTGCGATATAAACGTAAAAAGACCGCAAATTTTGAAAAAAAATGATATTTTCTACTTTTTGTTATTAGAAAAATCCAATAAACTCAATTTTAGTCATACATTTAGGACAAAATGTATTCAGCCACATGTCTTTGGTAAAAAAAAAGTCAATAATTGTATATTTATTGGTTTGCGCAAAAGTTGTCACATCTACAAACTAAGGTACGTTTTCTGGAATTTACGCAGCTTTTAGTTTACGACTGCCTATCTCATTTCTTGAGGTGCTAAAATGACAGGGCAGTACAAAACCCCCCCAAATGACCCCATTTTGGAAAGTAGACCCCCTAAGGAAATTGATAAGAGGCATGTTGAGCCCATTGAATATTTTATTTTTTTGCCTCAAGCGATTGAATAATGACAAAAAAAAAATTTTTTTTTTTTTTTTACACAAAGTTGTCACTAAATGATATATTGCTCACACATGCTATGGGCGTATGTGAAATGACACCCCAAAATAAATTCTGCTGCTTCTCCTGAGTACGGGGATACCACATATGTGGGACTTTTTGGGAGCCTAGCCGCGTACAGGGCCCCGAAAACCAAGCACCGCCTTCAGGCTTTCTAAGGGCGTAAATTTTTGATTTCACGCCTCACTACCTATTACAGTTTTGAAGGCCATAAAATGCCAAGATGGCACAAAACCCCCACAAATGACCCCATTTTAGAAAGTAGACACCCCAAGCTATTTGCTGAGAGGCATGTTGAGTCCATGGAATATTTTATATTTTGCCACAAGTTGCGGGAAAATTACAAACTTTTTTTTTTTTTTTTTTTTTTTCACAAAGTTGTCACTAAATGATATATTGCTCATGCATGCCATGGGCATATGTGAAATGACACCCCAAAATAAATTCTGCTGCTTCTCCTGAGTACGGGGATACCACATATGTGGGACTTTTTGGGAGCCTAGCCGCGTACGGGGCCCCGAAAACCAAGCACCGCCTTCAGGCTTTCTAAGGGCGTAATTTTTTGAGTTCACTTCTCACTACCTATTACAGTTTTGAAGGCCATAAAATGCCAAGATGGCACAAAACCCCCACAAATGACCCCATTTTAGAAAGTAGACACCCCAAGCTATTTGCTGAGAGGCATGTTGAGTCCATGGAATATTTTATATTTTGCCACAAGTTGCGGGAAAATTACAAACTTTTTTTTTTTTTCACAAAGTTGTCACTAAATGATATATTGCTCACGCATGCCATGGGCATATGTGAAATGACACCCCAAAATAAATTCTGCTGCTTCTCCTGAGTACGGGGATACCACATATGTGGGACTTTTTGGGAGCCTAGCCGCGTACGGGGCCCCAAAAACCAAGCACCGCCTTCAGGCTTTCTAAGGGCGTTACAGTTTTGAAGGCCATAAAATGCCAAGATGGCACAAACCCCCCCCCCCAAATGACCCCATTTTAGAAAGTAGACACCCCTAAATTTAGGGGTACACTAGTGAGACTAGGTAATAAATGGCGGGTGCCCTGAAACTATAAAAAAATAACTAACCAACCAGCGTCACCTGTAACAGTTATATGGTGATCACTGGTGAAAGGGTTAACTAGGGGGCAATCAGGGGGCTTTATGCGGTAGTATATGGGGGTCCCTGGCGCTATAAAAAGCTGCGGCGAACCTAAATACCTACCTGCCTAACTAGCGTCACCTGTGACACTAATACAGCGATCAGAAAAACGATCGCTTATTAGGCTGGGTTCACACTGGAGCGATGCGGGAACGCCACGAATGCGCGGCGGGTTCCCGCATCGCATGCCTCCCGGCGGCAGTTCACACTGCCCTATGCGAACTGCTGGGAGTGTCAGTGAAATGTTAATGACACCCCCAGATCAGTTCGCATATCGCAGTGCGATCTGCAAACTTGGATCGCATGGTGTGAACACCCATGCGATCCGATTCTGCTGCGGACCAAAAAAAGGGTCCCGTGCGAGTTTGCGGCGGGTGCGGCGGGTGCGACACGAATTCAGCCATACTATCTGTATAGCTGAACTCGAATCGCACAGAGATCGGATGTGATTTGCACTGCAGTGCGGTGCGAATCACATCCGTTCTCATAAACCGCTGCAATGTGAACCCAGCCTTAGTGACACTGGCGACGGGGGGTGATCACGGGGTTAAACCTTTATTGGGGGGGTTAGGGGGGTACCTTAGAACTAAAGGGGGCTAACCCTAACTGCCCTAACAGTTATTAGTCACAAATGACACCTGCCGGGTGATCAGGGGGTTAAACCTTTATTAGGTAATAAATGGCGGGTGCCCTGAAACTATAAAAAAATAACTAACCAACCAGCGTCACCTGTAACAGTTATATGGTGATCACTGGTGAAAGGGTTAACTAGGGGGCAATCAGGGGGCTTTATGCGGTAGTATATGGGGGTCCCTAGCGCTATAAAAAGCTGCGGCGAACCTAAATACCTACCTGCCTAACTAGCGTCACCTGTGACACTAATACGGCGATCAGAAAAATGATCGCTTATTAGGCTGGGTTCACACTGGAGCGATGCGGAAACGCCGCGAATCCGCGGCGGGTTCCCGCATCGCATGCCTCCCGGCGGCAGTTCACACTGCCCTATGCGAACTGCTGGGAGTGTCAGTGAAATGTTACTGACACCCCCAGATCAGTTCGCATATCGCAGTGCGATCTGCAAACTCGGATCGCATGGTGTGAACACCCATGCGATCCGATTCTGCTGCGGGCCAAAAAAAGGGTCCCGTGCGAATTTGCGGCGGGTGCGGCGGGTGTGGCGGGTGCGGCGGGTGCGGCGAATGGCTGAACTCGAATCGCACAGAGATCGGATGTGATTTGCACTGCAGTGCGGTGCGAATCACATTCGTTCTCATAAACCGCTGCAATGTGAACCCAGCCTTAGTGACACTGGCGACGGGGGGTGATCATGGGGTTAAACCTTTATTGGGGGGGTTAGGGGGGTACATTAGAACTAAAGGGGGCTAACCCTAACTGCCCTAACAGTTATTACAGTCACAAATGACACCAATGCAAAAAAAAAAAAAAAAAAAAAAAAAATGACATTGGTGTCACTGTGACTGGGGGGCAGGGGTAATTGGGGGGGTGATCGGGGGGTAAAGGGGGGGTGTGAGTGTGCCTGGCATGTTCTACTGTGTGTGGGATGTGTTGGTGCAACTCACTGATCCGCTCTCCTCCGTGTCGGAACGAAAAATACCGACACGGAGGAGAGAATACATCACTTCCTCTCCTGTGTTTACATTACAGGAGAGGAAGTGATGTCACCGGGGATTTCCATTCGTCGGGAGCGATCGCGAGGGGGTGGCCATGAATGAATGGCCGTCCCCTCGTCCGGGATCGCTCCCGAACGAAAACCGACCGCCGCAGGCACCGGGCGGGGGCCCGATCGGGCCCCCGACCCGCGGGAGGCAAAACACGTACATCTACGTGCTTATGCCTGCCCGTGCCATTCTGATGACGTAGATCGGCGTTAGGCGGTCGGCAAGTGGTTAATGCAGAGTTAGGTTATAAAGAAATATCCTAAGCTTTGAATATCTCACAGAGCATTGTTCAATCCATCATCCAAGTATGGCACAACTGCAAACCTACCAAGAAATGGCAGCCCACCTAAACTGACAGGCCGAGCAAGGCGGGCATTAATCAGAGAAGCAGCCAAGAGGCCCATGGTAACTTTGGAGGAGCTGCAGAGATCCACAGCTCAGGTGGGAGAATCTGTCCACAGAACAACTATTAGTCAAGCACTCCATAAATCTGGCCTTTATGGAAGAGTGGCAAGAAGAAAGCCATTGTTGAAAGAAAGCCATAAGAAGTCCTGTTTGCAGTTTGTGAGAATCCATGTGGGGGACACAGCAAACATGTGGAAGAAGGTGCTCTGGTCAGATGAGACCAAAACTGAACTTTTTGGTCTAAAAGCAAAATGCTATGTGAAAAACGAACACTGCCATCACCCTGAACACACCATCTCCATTGTGAAACATGGTAGTGGCAGCATCATGTTGTGGGGATGCTTTTCTTCAGCAGGGGTAGGGAAGCTGGTCAGAGTTGATGAGAAAATGGATTACGCCAAATGCAGGGCAATCTTAGAAGAAAACCTGTTAGAGTATTTAAAAGACTGGAGATGGAGGTTCACATTCCAGCAGGACAACAACCCTAAACATACAGCCAGATCTACCATAAAATGGTTTAAATAAAAGCATATTCATGTGTTAGAATGGCCCAGTAAAAGTCCAGACCTAAATTCAATTGAAAATCTATGGTAAGACTTGAAAATTGCTGTTCACAGAGGCTGAATATTGCTGTTCCAATGTGACAGAGCTTGAGCTATTTTGCAAAGAAGAATGGGAAAAAATGTCACTCTCTAGATGTGCAAAGCTGGTAGAGACATACCCCAAAAGACTTGCAGCTGTAATTGCAGTGATTCTACAAAGTACTGACTCAGGGGGGCTGAATACAAATGCATGTCACACTTTTCACATATTTATTTGTAGTAAAACCATTTATCCATTTCCTTCCACTTCACAATTATGTGTCACTCTGTGTTGGTCTATGACATATAAAATCCCAATAAAATACATTTACGTTTTTGGTTGTGAGAACATGAGAAAATTTGGAAATATTCAAGGGGTATGAATACTTTTTCAAGGCACTATATATATATATATATATATATATATATATATATATATATATATATATATATATGTACAGTGTATATATATATATATATATATATATATATATATATATATTATTATTTTAAAGTTTAAATTGGTATAAGTGTTATAATAGTGAAGAAATGAGTGCCACGTTATGATGGCAGTGCACTCTCTGCTGCACTGAATTTGAGCCCAGGCTAATATTGTGAATAATGAACTCCCAGAGGGTTTGTTTATGGCAATACTGAACTCTATGTTACACTGAGAGCTGCTATTTTAGTTTAACAGGACAAAGGCAAGTTATTTGAAAAAAAAACAAACAAACAAAAAATAGAGAGTTCTACTTTAGGCTGGGTTCACAATATTGCGAATTGGTTGGGGGTTTCCCTGCATCCAATTTGCATGTCAGGAGACTGTGACCAGCTCTCAATGGAGACAGTTCACACAGCTTTGGGACAGCTGTGGAGCAAATTGCACAGGAGTCCTGTGTGTCTTCTGGTCCATTTCAGGTTTGCATTCAGCCAACAATTGGGACCAAAATGAAGTGGTGACCGGGGATGAACTAAACCCCTACTGTGAGCCGATCCGTGCGGCAGTGTGAACCTAGCCTAATTGTTTCACCTTCCTAGTAATAATCAAAGTCTTTTGAATATGAGGATTGTGATGTCTATGTATGTTCAATTTAGTAGAACTTTTCTGATTTGTATTAATTAGCGTAGTATCAAAACTGAGTCAGGTGAGAGCAATCATGGCACTCTTTTTCACATCTGAGATCACAGAATAGTTGATTGGCAATGCATATGTTTAGATAGCATTTGACAAAGCTCACATCCAGGATCAAGAAAGTTTTTGTTTTTATGTTGTCAATTTTTTTTTTTTACCCTTTTTCATGTGGGATTGGATATGATCAGGGGGAACATAATACAGCCTTCACAAACTTATGTAGAAATCGATCACTTTTACAATTAAATTAATGGCCATTATAAGCAAGCAATAGATCCCTCTGTTGCTGCAGAAGGAGAAAGGGCAGAGCTTGATTAGCCCTTTCCTGTTAGTAGATTAAAATGGAATCTCAAAGTAAATCCCAAGGACATCTGAGATCACTTTTCAATGAACTGCGTGTAATCAAGTAAAGGAAGCAGTGCTATCATGACCCATAGATGCTGCATACTCTGCATATCATGAATTAACATTATAAAAATAGAAAACTAGACTTGTGTTAATAAAAATATTTAGTATGGTAAATTAGTTCATATTACCTCACTGGCTAATCCAAACTTACCTGCTGTTATCACAAGGAAGTATGCCATATAAATCTAAGATATCTTCTGTTAAAGTGCCTGTCTAGGATAAAAAATAATAACAGATTATTTTTATTATTATTACAATGTGTATCAACTCCAATGGCAGATGTAATTAATTATGTATATAAATATCTCTAATAAACGGTATGATTGATAAGTGTGGATGTGTGATCTACCTGGTTAGATATCAGTCACTGTGATTGCTTCTGGCAATATCAAAATGTAATTAATTGAATGTATAAATGCCAGTGTATATTCTGTTTGTCCCAGATGATATGCTAATTAAAAGGCAATAGGCTTGGGGAATCCATACTGCCAAGTTGGTTCCTCATTTTTTTTATCTAAACAATGAGAGAAAACTGTCCTTTGTCTCCAAAAAACAGATTAAAAACTTGTTCTTGTCTTAAAGATCTTTGTGTTATAGGTGCACATTATGGAGATATGTTATAACATGATGGCTAACCAGCAACTGTGGGGTCTTTCTGGACCTTGGAAAAGTTGACCAAAGTTTTGAAAGGATAGGCTTGCCACATCAGCTTTTATAGCCCTTTGAAAGATTTTATTTTGCAATGTCCTTGTTTTCAAATACAATAAAAGAAGACAACTTGTGTCCTGCATAAATCAACCTGGGAAAACATCTGTACAATTTTTAATGTACCCTCCAAACTCTGGGCAGTTAGACTCTCAACAGTTTGCATTAAAATGAGTGACATTATGGTAACAAAGATTTAAAAGTATCCAAAGATATATCATTTAATATATCATTGTATCCAGTGGCGTAACTAGAACCTTCAGGGCCCCGATGCAGGAAACCATGGAGGCACCCCCCCCCCCCCCGACCTCTGGACAGAGCCCTTTTCTCCTGGGTGGCTGCATATAAAGGAACCGATTTAAAAAACATCAATTACAGCCACTGTGCCCATCAAACGCCACCACTGTACCATCAAACGCCACCACTGTACCATCAAATGTCATTACTGTGCCCATCAAACTCTGATGCTGTGCTATCAAATGCTGCCAGTGTACCCATCAAATGCTGCCACTGTGCCCATCAAATGCCGCCACTGTGCACATCAAATTCTGTTGTTGTGCCCATCAAATGCTGCCACTGTGAATCCCCACCGCCCGCTTGCTGTCTGCCCACCACTTACCCTGTCTTGGTGGGGCAGCGGGTAACGGCCATGGGCGGGGTCCTCCATGCATCTCCTGCCATCCTCATCTCCCGTCCTCTCCTCCTGATAGGCGTCCAATAGCTGCGCCTATCGTTTCAGCCAATCAGGTGATGGGTAACAGACCCGCACACCTGATTGGTGGAGAGGCGGGTCAGTGTTAGGAAAGTGAATATTAATTCACTTTTCTAACACACCTGGGTAGACTGTGAGCGTCAAGCATGGCGCTCGCAGTTCACCTATTTTGAAGCATATTAGAGCCCATGGACCCATCAGGTCTGAACCCATCAGGTGCTGCAAAAACACCCCCGCCACTGTAATTCAGGCGTCCGACACCCCAAAATGGACCAGACGCCTAAAAATGGGGGTGGCAGCGGTGGCCATGGATAGAATCATGCTATGCTATGCATGAATCTATCCATTGGTCATAGAGGGGGTGGCTGGAGAGAGAGGGCTGCACCTGTGCACCCTTTTGGATGCACCGCCACTGATAAACACATGCACATTCACATACATACATATGCATACATGCACACTCACATACATGCGCACACACACACACATGCATACATACATACATACAAGCATGCTCACACACACACACACACATACATGCATGCATGATCACACACACACATACAAGCATGCTCACACACACACATACATGCATACTCTCACACACACACATACAAGAATGCTCACCCACACACAAGCATGTACACACACACATACAAGCATGCTCACACACACAAGCATGCTCACACGCACACATACAAGCATGCTCACACACACACACACACGCATGCTCACACACACGCACAAGCATGCTCACACACACGCACATACAAGCATGCTCACACACGCGCACATACCCCTCTTCTGGGGTCCCCTGCCAGAACTCTCAGTTCTTCTTCTTTTCCGTGTACCACCATAGGAAGTCGCTTTCTATGGCAAACCATAGAAATAGCTAAACCGTTTAGCTAAACCATTTAAATAGCTAGGAAGTGCAATGCTTTACATTGCATTTTCTTTTCACTTCATTATGATCATGGAAAACATTTATGGAATGCAAAACATTCATAAGATTAAACTTACTTTGTCAAAACATACAAGATTTAATTGCCCAGCTAAATTAATCCTTTGAGGACTAATGCAGAATATACCGAGTTTCTTCAGTCTTGTTTGTCCATAAAGAAGACCAAGTGTAATGGTGGCTGGAAGGGCAGCATTCACAGCTGCTGTTAGTATCAATAATGACATCAGTACTATATCATGTACACTGGCCTGTGGGGAAGAAGAACAAGGAAAAAAGCTGCTTAACCACAGTAAGTTTGTTTTTCATAAAAGCTACCTTACATAAACAAGTATAAACAAAAAGCATTGCTAGCCATTGAAGAACACAAAGAGGTCTATTTATTATTCTTTTTACCCAAGATTCACAAAGCTTTAACCCAAAATCCATCAATTTTTCGATTTAATCTAGTGTGAGGTAAATTATGGGTAAAAATTGTGTAAATCTTGGATAAAAACATGAATAAATAGACCCCAAGGTAATACAGGCGCATCTAAAAAAAATAGAGTTTAATTAAAAAGTTTAATTGTTTCAGTAATTCAATTCAAATTGTGAAACTCATATGTTAGATAGGGAATAGGGATGAGCGAACAGTTTGCCCGGGAATAAGTTCGGGCCAAACTTTCATTGTTTGGACGTTCAACGGACAACCAAACAAAAGGATAGTTTGACCGTTTGTTTGGCCCCCCCAAACTGACCACAATGCATTGTGGCGTTGAAAAGTGCATTGCAAGCCCTGATTGGCTGAAGCAGTGAAAGCTTCAGCCAATCAGGGCATAAGGCACTGTCAGAGTCATGATTGGACACTGTCATCATGACTTTAGCCAATCATGGCTCATTCCCGCCCCACAGTATAAAAGTATTCTTTCAATGGCAGCCATTTTCAGTGTGATTTTGGCGTGGAGAGAGATAGAACAGGGCTCTGTTCTATGCCATTAGTTAGTGTGCTATACAGTGCTATTTTGCTTCAATTGTCAGTGTCAGTGTAGAATATTAGTTTAGTGTCAGTCTAGGGATCGTGTGAGTGTAGTGAGGAGGACCATCATTCAGTTTTTCATAGTGTGCAGCTACAGTAGGGACAGCTCAGATAGTTTCACTGTAGTGTAGTGAGACCGTGTCAGTAATCTTTACATTAATATACAGCTGGAGTAGGGACAGCTCAGATAGTTTCAGTGTAGTGTAGTGAGACCGTGTCAGTAATCTTGACATTAGTATATAGCTAGAGTAGGGACAGTTCAGATAGCTTTAGTGTAGTGATGGTTGAACACCATCTATTTGATTGCATTACTGACAGTTTAACGCCATATCGTATTGCGTGCATTACTGGCAGTTTAACATCATATAGTTTTACATGTGTTACTGCCAGTTTAACGTCATATCAATTTGCGTGTGTTACTGCGAGTTTAACGCCATATAGTTTTGCATGCGTTACTGCTAGTTTAACCCCATATAGTTTTGTGTGAGTTACTGCCAGTTTAACGCCATATTGTTTTGCGTGCATTACTGCCAGTTTAACGCCATATCGTTTCGCTTGTGGTACTGCCAGTTTAACTCCATATAGTTTTGCATGCATTACTGTCAGTTTAATGTCATATAGTTTTGTGTGTGTTACTGCCAGTTTAACGCCATATTGTTTTGCGTGCATTACTGCCAGTTTAACGCCATATCGTTTCGCTTGTGGTACTGCCAGTTTAACTCCATATAGTTTTGCATGCATTACTGTCAGTTTAATGTCATATAGTTTTGTGTGTGTTACTGCCAGTTTAACGCTATATAGTTTTGCGTGCCTTACTGCCAGTTTAACGTCATGTCGTTTTTGTGCGTTACTGCCAGTTTAACGCCATATAGTTCAGTGTGTCACTGTACGTTTGGAGCATTATATTGCAGTATATTATATACGTGGAGTGTGTCTGTGTAGTGTGAGTACTCAATTAAAGTGCACCAAACCCTCTTTACATTGATTAAAGTGCATCTACGTACAGATTTCAACTTCTCCTTTACATTTGCTTATAAGCACCGCCTCCTCCCTCCCAATAATGCTTGGGAGAACAACAAGGAGAGGCAGATGTTCCCTTGGCACTGTAAGGGGGCCAGCAACAAATATGTCCACAGGCAAAGGTGGACGTGGTGGTCTGTCCTCAGGCAGGGCATCATTTCCTCTGTTAAGTGAGTTTGCCCATGCTATCCAGCCACAACATGCAGAGGAGGTTGTAGACTGGCTTAGTAAACCTTTCTCATCCTCCTCATCCTCTGTCACACAAGCAGAGACAAGTGTGCAGTACCCTGCAGTTGCCAGAGTAGATAAACCTGCCTCTGTCCTCATCTATTTCTGCCATAGCCCTAACATCAGCCATTGAGGAGTCAGCTGAGTTATTTGACCACAGCGTCAGCCATGTGTGCCTCGATGATGTCCAGCCATTACTGCATTCAGATACTGGTTCTGAGGTTGAGGATGACAGGAACATGAGCCTAGAGAGAGGGAGGAACACTGGTAGACAAATTGGCATTCATGTTCCCCAAGTCGCAGCGTATTGCCAAGTTGTCTCCAGTGGTAATTATGAAGATGGAGGAGATGGAGATGATGATGATGCTGATGATGATGAGCTCACTGATGCGATTTGGGTGCCAGATGGAGCCGAGGAGGAAACTGAAGGTGAGGCGACACAACCCCAAGGAGGTCGGCATCAAGAAAGAGTAGACAGCAGCCACCCTATTCCACCACATTCTGCAGCTGTTATCTCCCGGCCCATTCCCCACAGCTCAGCTGTCTGGGCCTTTTTCAGCACATCTTCAGCAGATCGTACTGTTGCTATCTGCAAACTGTGTCACAGGCACATCAAACGTGGCAAAAAGACCAACCATTTGGGTACCACATGCCTAACAAGGCATTTAACGTCCAACCACTCATCCTGTTGGCAAGAGCACCTAAAAGCCACACAAAAGGGGCATAAATCTGTCCCTCCCCTCCTCCTTACCCACTTCAGTCTGACCCTGCGATACCAAGTCATTACTTTTCAGCAGTCTCCACTCACAGGAATCATGGTGTAGCACAGGGTGTCCAAGGTCCAAGCAGCTCATCTACCAGCGGCACACAACCAGCTGTAGCTGGCAAATTTCTCTGCCCCATCTTCTGCAGCAGAAAAAAAAATTCAGTCCCTGCCACCCACATGCCCAGCACCTGAATGCCTTCTCTGCAGAATTGTCCTATCAACATCAGGTACCTCCTAAGCGTTCAAAGGGCTTTTTCCAGAGTCAGGCTAAAAGGTGCCATGCAGTGCTTCAGCTGGTGTGTTTAGGGACAGGAACCACACAGAGATTCTTGCAGCTCTGCAAGGACAGGCCCAAAGGTTGTTCACACCATGCCAGCTGGAACCAGGAATGGTGGTGTCCGATAATGGCTCAAACCTCCTGTCTGCCCTTAGACAGGGAAAGTTAACACATGTGCCATGCCTGGCACATGTTCTCAATTTGGTGGTGCAGCATTTCCTAAGTACATACACAGGGTTACAAGATGTACTAAATCAGGCCAGAACAGTCTGTAGCCATTACAGCCGGTCATACACAGCCAGTGCTCGGTTGGCTGAAATTCAGCGGGAATTCCACCTGCCCGTAAACCGCCTTATTTGTGACATGTCCACCAGGTGAAACTCAACTTTGGGAATTCTGCAGTGGCTATACATGCAGCAGAGTGCCGTCAACAAGCCCTTGTGTCAGTACAGAATGACAACAGGCTCAGGTCACCTTGGCTTTTTTTCCCCTATGCCAATGGCTGACCATTAAGGATGCAAGCACTGTATTGTCACCATTTGAGGAGGCCACGAGGATGGTAATCAATGACAGTGATGGGGAAAGCCATAGGGAAGTCCCCGTGCATCAGAGGGGGCGGGTTCATTATATTAGAAGTGTCAGAAGAACAGAAGCGTCACATGGCGGAAGACTCCCACTGAGGCGGATCATGCAAACAGAGCGGAGAAGAAGCCGGAGCAAGATGCAGGAGGAGAAGAGCAGAGGAAGAAGAAGATGAAGAAGAAGATGGAGGAAGAAGAAGAACACAGAAGGAAGACCAGAAGATGGAAGAAGAAGCGGAAAGAAGAAGAAATTAATAAAGGACTTGTCAAAAACCCTCTCTTGTGTTTTTTAACCCTTTTGACACTTTTTTTGTGAAAAGGTAGGGGTATATTTGTACCCCACTACCAATTCACACGGGGGGGGCGGGATCTGGGGGTCCCCTTGTTAAAGGGGGCTTCCAGATTCCAATAAGATTCCAAGACCTGAAGGGCCTGGTACAGAATTTAGGGGGACCCTCACACATTTTTTTTTTAAAAATTTGGTTCGGGGTTCCTCTGTGGGTAAATTCCATGCCGTTTTTATCAATGAACTTTTATGTGTATTGTCGGATCGACAATTCATTATAGCCGCGAATAGTTTTAAATTACTTTTTTTCCTTTAGAAATGTAATTTTGCAGTCAGACTGTTCTAAACACGGGAAACATGCGCCACTTTACAGGCATACTATAGACACCCCCAGGTACGATATTTAAAGGAATATTACACTTATATTGTTTCACTTTATTAAGCATTATTAAAATCACTGCTCCCAAAAAAACTGTTTTTTTTTAAACCTTTTTTTGCATTGATACATGTCCCCTGGGGCAGGACCCAGGTCCCCAAACACTTTTTATTACAATACCATGCATATAAGCCTTTAAAATTAGCACTTTTGATTTCTCCCACAGCCTTTTAAAGGGTTTTCCGCCGCTTTCGAATTTGCCTCGAACACCCAAAATTGTTCGCTGTTCGAACAAGCCAATGTTCGAGTCAAACTCCCGTTCGACTCAAACATAAAGCCCATCCCTACTTTATAATACAGGCAGATCTAGGGATATAAGTGACAAAAGGGTGTTTTTTGTTTCACAATTTCATCGATATTCTAAAAAATATTAAAATTATTATCAAAAAACATTGCCCATTACTCAGGAATTATTTCCCAGAACTAGAATTTAGCTATCCCCCTATTCCTTCTTATAGGAGAGGACAGACAATTTGTAATCATGTTGTACAATCAAATTTGAAAGGAGGTAATTATTTTTAAACTTGGTGAATAAATAGCTCTACTTCTGTAAAAAATCGGCCACGCGTGTTGCTAAAGTTACCGAAACGGGCGGTCAATGATTTTGAATGTCGCGGGCCATTTTAAAGGGCCGTAGAACCAAAAAATTGTCCTTATTTCTTTATTGAATTCCCCCCGGTATGCTTTGGCAACTGATTTGACTTTTTAGGCATATTTTCAGATGAACATACATAATATACTTACCCCATTCATTTTGAACACAATTGCTGTATAGATGACAGCAGACAAAGCCACAAAGACAAGTACTGATAAAAATCGGAGAGCTTCTTTGTGCAGCTTCACATTCATAGGCTTGTTGTAGAGAATAAATCTTACAAGATCTCCCTTTGCTGTATTAAATCCTAAAATAAAAAATAGTTCGCAAATATTTAAACAATTACTGTAACTGTAAAAAGTCTTTGAACTATCAGTTATTGGTCCTGAGCTCTAGAAAATATGCAAGACTGGGCTATAAATTCAGCTATCCCAGTGATTCCAAAAGAAACCTGTTACAAAGTTTCTGAAAATCAAAGTATATTTTTGCACATGGGACACTGGTATGATGAACACCAAAAAGTAAAACCACATAATACCTTATTGCCTATGTACAAATATCTAATGTATAGATCTAAGCCCTCAGAAGTCTTCATTAGTTTCCATTGGTAGTCCATGAGTAAACCAAAGGTTTGACCATCATTCTGCATGTTATTCTGGCACTGTATATTTTTCATGTTTAATACTAATATTTGCCCAGCCTCCTGCCTGCAAAGTTGTGTTTATATTGAAACATTAGCCATTATATAATCTGTCTGTAGTTTGATTTTAATTTAAACCAGGTCAGATAGGGCAAGATGGGAAGTTCCATATTTAACACTGTCATTCAAATCAGGAATATAACCGTTCTTTTAAACTCTGGTTAGATTCTGGCCACATAATTGCAGTTGCTGCTTAGACCAGATTAAAGTGTATCACTTAGCAAAAGTTTCTTTTGGTTTTTGATGTGGGGAAGGGTTAAATCCTTTGTCTAATTCTTTATTTGTATATAAAAAAAAGACAGTGCACCAATTTCATACTAAATCTTTAATAAAATGTATTCATAAATTACTTCAAATCGTCACAAAGATACTTAAAAAAAACAACAAATAGAATAAAACACAATATCCATCCTCAAATCACCAAGTGCAGATGATCATTTGTAGGACTCATTAAGCAACCCTCTGTCACTGTCCCAGTTGTGCATAGTGATGATGTGTTCTGAGAAGATGGCTAACCTTCACAAAGTACCCCTCTAAATAATCATTTTACAATTCATTAAATATCAGTAAGGCTATTTCCTTGAACCTCTTGGCTGTCACAGACATATTCTTTATTCCAACAACAGCAGAGCGTTATAAACACACTAAGGTGGTTATTTACGAAAGGCAAAGCCACTTTGCACTACAAGTGCAAACTACAAGTACAAAGTGCACTTGAAATTGCAATCAATTTCTGATGGGGGGCACAGGTGAAGCTGACTTACAGTGCTGCCTGGTGTTGCTAAAGTATTGCTTCAACCTGGACCTGTGTGATCAATGCCACTACATTACACAGTTTCAGTCAGAGCTGAAGCTGTGTGCCGAGTGCACACCTGCACCCGACACACTAGAAGATGCGCATTCACTTCCCTGTAAGGTGGAGTGATCTCCGCCCAACAAATGCTCTCTAGCCCCATCCTGGCATGATGTCCTTCAGATGCCAGGAGGGGGGGATGAAAGAAAGAGTGGTGCTGCATGGGAACTGTGTGCAACTTTGCAAGTAAGGCATTGGGCTGACAAATCCTCCTTCCTTAGTCAGTGTAATCAAGGAATAGAAATAAGATGGCGCAAAAATCAAACACCGTCCAAAAACCTCTATAATAAAAAACAGGGGGGGGGAGAGGGGGGGAGAAAATGGGATCAAGGGAAATAAAATATATATATATATATATACATACACACACACATACACATGCACATATATACATGTACACATGCACAAAAAGCACAGATAATGTCCACAGAGTTCCTTAGGTATGGTCCATAAAAGTTCAAACTCCTAACACCAGTGGCAGCAACTGTCTTGAGAGGAGAAGCACAACTCTCTAGGAAATATAATGTAGAAAAGACAAGAAGTGCGCCAAACTAAGTGTAGTATATAAGGTAAATGATATTTAATCTGATAAAATCACACAGCCAATTGGCTACTCACAAAATGACATTGTAGTCAGGCATAAAATGTAACGGAGGGAAGGGTAATCACAGCCACTTCTATCCGGAGGAGCGGAGATGATAAATAGCTGGAACGGCCATTAAAGATGTTCAGCAGCAGAGGCTTCAGTGTAGCAGCCTAGGTTTTGTAGAAAACGCCCTTAGTCAGTGTAATGGCTTTCCTGTAAATTGGCTGCTGTACGGGTTAACTCTTTGGGGGAGGCTATTTCCGTAACTATGCTATTAGTAATATGCAGCATGAAGGGATTATGTACTGCCACTGGTCACTGATGCATTAGACAATTTAGCCCGGACAGAGGCCCAAAATGGCCCACAGGTTGTTTCCAGCTAGTTAATAGGGCTTCATCAATTGTTTTGTTGTTATGCTTCGTGTCGCTCATTTCTCTGAAATGTTCTTTATGTGGCCCTCTGATTTCACACTAGCTCCAAAGGAGCTACATAATTAATGTGTCATATTGTATCTCTTCTGTTACCCTTAAATTCTTCTTGTATATGACTTTTATACGTCAAAATAAAAACATTTTTGAAGTAAAATTCTATTACATAGGGGCAGGGAGCTTAAAAAATTAAACACCCCAAAAAATGTAAAGCCTTTCTACTCTGTACGTACAAACATACGTTTTCAGGAGCACCTACATATGAAATGTAAATTGTGCTATGCTATATGATTCATATTACTGTGCATGCTACAATGAGAGAATTTTTTCTAGGATCATTATTTATTGTTAATTCTAAACTGATGATCTGTAAGGGGTTTTAAAGCATTGTATAAGATTGTTTTTGTCTACTGAAGCTTGTCACTATTTTACAGGCACAATTTTTAAGGCTTGACATGTTTAGTTCCTAATTACTCGGTGTAGCCTCATCTTTTATATTTCATTAAACATGGTGATATTTAGCATTTACTTTCACTAAAATGAACTTATTATTTATATAAATAGAACATGCTTGAGGGTTTTAACAGGCCTAAAATGTGCATTTAAACATGTGTGCAAAAAAAGAGAAAAAGAGCTCCAGCAGCAAAAGAATGGTATACTGTACAGGGTGTGTCGAAGCAGTTAATACCCAATTGCCATAACGCTGATGATAATTGCTACATTGTGCATATATAAGGTATTATCTCAGCAGCACAATCACATTTGTCATCTTCATTTCATTGGTTATCTACATCTGATGATTTGAGGTGATCCACACCTGGATGGATGCTGTGTTATGCTCTGTTCTGGGAATAACTGTAAGCCCTTGTACACACGGTTGGACATTCCGATGGACAATGTCCGATAGGACCGTGTTGTCGGATAATCCGACAGTGTGTGGGCTCCATCGGACTGTTTCCATCGGAGTATCCGATGGACCAAGTTTTCCAGCTGGGCTATAAAATTTTCCGACAACATGATCCGATCGGACTTTGTCCGATCATGTGTAGAGAATTCCGATCGGACAAAGTGCCACGCATACTCAGATCAAATTCCTAGACCAAAACTATTGGCTACTAGCCTGAACGTAGTCCCGTCCTAACGAAATAACGTCATCACGTTAAGTACGGTCGGATTTTCTGACAACTTTGTCCGACTGTGTGTATGCAACAGTTGCGGACAAAATCCGTCGGACAAAATCCGACGGATTTGGTTGTCGGGATGTCTGACCGTGTGTACAAGGGCTTAGAGGGAAATTTTCACTTTAGTAGTTTTCCTCTAAGCTCTGCTTGGTTAGAGGAAAGGAAATTTCTCTAATGATACGCAGACAACAAAAAGTAAACTGGTAGGGGTTTTAACCCCTCCCCAATCCATCCAAAAAAAAAAAAAGGTTTGACTATACATACATTATAAGGAAAGAAGGCCATGCCTCAAAAAACTTAGGAGATCCCCATTTTTTTTTTTAATGAAGAACACATGTAGATATAGAGAAGTATACAAGAATAACTCATATATAGCATACCAGTTTGTAGGACAACGGCTTTAACAAGATCTTGCCCATTTCCCTTTGTCTGGATCACTTCAGTTCCACAAAACAGCACATGTCTCTTATAGTCATCACCACTGTGTGCCATCCATGGAATGAAGTTGTCAATATTTGGAAGAGGTGTTTTTGTCACTGGAATACTTTCTCCTAAAAGAGGAAACATACCAACGGTCAATAAGATGACCTTACGTTTGTGGTTTCAATTTCAACATATATAAATGTCATTTATTAAAAATATGGGCAAGGGGCAGCAGGATTCCATAATTCTGAACCAGGAACATGTCATTTTGACCTAGGATACAGTATTTTCTAAGGCCTCATTCACACAGGCGTACAGGCATATGCAGACACTGTGAATTAGGGAACATGCACCCGCACCTACACAGATGTTACATTGGAAGCTGCAGCTGTGTCTATGCAGCTATGTGCCCAAATAAACATGAATGAGACTGCCTGCATGTAGATGCATGCAACACCTGTGTGTTTGTGTGAGAAAACACACCCCTTACCTCAGATGTACACTTAAGTATGTGAACAATGACTCAGGATATAGTAATGCTGACCCAGGAGGTTGCACAAACTAGTAGAGATGTATGCATCACAAGATAGCAAAATGGGCAATCATTTAGTAGGAAAACAGCAACATGTTCAAATATGACTATGTATACAGTGATGAGCACAGCTCTGGTAGTGTATACACAGCTTGTTCACTGTCAAATGTGGTTTGCTAAGGAGCACACATTTAATTGTATGCTGTCTATGTAAAGAAGTACATGTAATGAATTATCTCTACTTTTTTGGAGAGCTATCTTACACTTTTAGCATTTATTTAAAAAAAATACATACTTTAAGTCACTGACTACAAAAAACAAAGCTACAGTTCATGCTTTGTGGTGTTATGATGGGGTACATACATATACATGAGTGGAAACATTGTCTACACAGTTTCATATGCTACTAATTGTGAATACTATAGGAAAATATTCAGGGGTTATAAGAACCCACCAACAAAGATTGGTCATCTAAAAGGTCTACGCAGTGCAGCTTGTATATTAAGTAACCAAAAAAGTCCAATATGAAAAACATTTATTATTGCAGAGAACCCACATATGCAGGTTAATTATAGAAAAGTAAACCTTTCACCCTTCACCCATTAAACCATGACAACATTGTCATATATGCCAAAACACATGCCTGGACCACTTTTGCACATGCACACAACATAAGGTCATAATATATGCACATTATCCCAATATTTAACCACACAGCAGAGTGATGGCTGAGCAGGGGACCAGTTATACTGACTGGGCATCATATGACGTCCAGAAGGAAAAGCCGCTTGTCAGTGCCCCCGAGGGCGTGCAGAGCAGCGATCGGTGGTGCGGTCTATCACTCTTACACACTGCATCTCCGATCTCAGTAAAGCGAATAAGACCAATCACAGCTGATCACAGCAGTAAACAGGAAGTAATGGTAATCAGCTTTCCTCAGTTTGCGCTGACAAGGCGCGAGCAGAGGAGAGCCAATCAGCAGCTCTCCTGACAGGGGGGGTCTGCTCTGATAATCAGTGCATTGATTAATTGATTATTAGTGCAGCCCCCATCAGAGGTGCCCACCACACTTGCTAATTGGTGCCTATCAGATGCCAATCAGTATAAACAAGAAATTCCAATCAGTTCCCATCACAGTTGCCAATCAGTGCCCATCCACAAATGCTAATCAGTGCCCATCAGTAATGCCTGTCAGTGCCCCTCACAGATGCCAATTAGTGCCCATCATTAATGCCTATCAGTGACTCCTCATCAGTGCTACCTAACAGTGACATCTATCAGTGCCCAATGGTGCCACCCATCAGTGCCCCCTATCAATGCCCATAAATGCCTCCTATCAGTGATGCCTATCAGTGCACATCAGTGCCACCTATCAGTGGCCACCAGTGTCGCCTATCAATGGCCATTAGTGCTGCAAATCAGTGCCGCCTATCAGTGCTGCATATTAGTGACTCCTCATCAGTGCCCATCAGTCTCTGTGTGTATATATATATATATATATATATATATATATATATATATATATATATATATATATATATATATATATATATATATATATATATATATATATATATATATATATATATATATATATAAACTCGTGCTTGACACAGTACACATGAGGGGTGTGTAGCACACCTTCAAGTCTGGAGCACAACTGCACTTTAAAAATTGGAGCACTTTGTACAATGTATATGGACATTTTTATTTTGTTTCACATATTAACTTAAATATTTTGTGAGCGCTGTACTTTTATGTATAATGTCATGCTTACCTGCTCTGTGCAGAGTGGTTTTGTACAGAGCAGCCCAGATCCTCCACTTCTCAGGACCCTCACAGGGGCTCCTGGCCCCCTCCCTCCTGCCCAGTGCCCCCACAGCAAGCAGCTTGCTTTGGTG
The DNA here is from genome assembly GCF_037356315.1 of Lithobates pipiens. Taxonomy (NCBI): domain Eukaryota; kingdom Metazoa; phylum Chordata; class Amphibia; order Anura; family Ranidae; genus Lithobates; species Lithobates pipiens. The sequence goes on along the minus strand of NW_027507758.1, from coordinate 353,399,114 downwards.
GCACCTGAGCCAAGCTGCTGCTCTGTGTATCCATTCAGACATGGAGCCGTGGCCTGGCCCACTCCCTCTATATTAATTGGCTCACTAACTTTGATTGACAGCAGTGAGAGCCAGTGTCACCCGCTGTGTGTCTCTGCCAATCAGAAGGGAGAGTCCCGTTGCTGGATTGGAGAAGGCTCAGGTAAGCATTAGGGGGGTTGAGGGGGGCTGCTGCACACAGAAGGTTTTCCATTTTAATGAATAGAATGCATTAAGCTACAAAACCTTCTGCCTTTACAACTAAAATAAAAAACACATAACAAACTGCCGTCTTTTATCCTACATCGCCTACATATCCCTGACATCCCTGACACTTCTGGTTTAAAAGAATGAAGAACTTTAGGAGTTTGATACCAGAATATTAAGATTTTATATATACTGTATATTCTTGCACACCACACATTGGAAAGACTTAGCTGCTGTTTTCAAGATTTAATCCGATTGTGGTAAAGCTATAGAGTGTTGGAGGATTTTCTCCCATTTCTCATTTTTAGGCTAACATTTAACACACATATTCTTAACTGCAGATATACGTCGGCACAATTACAGCGGTGGGCAAATGGGCGTACCTGTACGTCCTCTTTAATTGGCGGGGATAGCTGGTAGCGTGACCGTGCCTGCGGGCCACGTGGACTCGATGACCACTGGCGTCCCGCAATCATGTCATAGAGCCACAGAAAGGGGAGATGCCTATGTAAACAAGGCATTTCCCCATTCTGCCTAGTGACATGACAGGGATCCACTGCTCCCTCTCATCGGGAGCAGTGATCGCTGTCATATCAGTGGTAGCCCACCCCCCACAGTTAAAGTCACTCCCTAGGACACACTTAACCCCTTGATCACCCCCTAGTGTTTAACCCCTTCCCTGCCAGGGTCATTTACACAGTAATCAGTGCATTTTTATAGCACTGATCGCTGTATAAATGACAACGGTCCCAAAATAGTGTCAAAAGTGTCTGATGTGTCCGCTATAATGTCACAGTCACCCAAAAAAATTGCAGATCACCGTCATTACTACAAAATAAAATAATAATAATAAAAATGCCATAAAACTATCCCCTATTTTGTAGACACTCTAACTTTTGTGCAAACCAATCAATATACGCTAATTGTGATTTTTTTTACCTAAAATATGTAGAAGAATACATATCAACCTTAACTGAGGAAAAAAGCTAGGGATATTTATTATTTATTTATTTATTCTAGCAAAAAGTAAAAAATATTGCTTTTTTTTTAAATTGTCGCTTTTTTCTTGTTTATAGCACAAAAAAAAAAAAACAGCAGAGGTGATGAAATACCACCAAAAGAAAGCTCTATTTGTGGGAAAAAAAGGATGCCAATTTTGTTTGGGTGTAACGTCGCATGGCCGCGCAATTGTCAGTTAAAGAGACGCAGTGCCGAAGCGCAAAAAGTGCTCTGATCAGGAAGGGGGTAAAACCTTCTGGGGCTGAAGCGGTTAATGTAACATATCTATACAAAATCCACAAAATCAAACATATTTGAATGGTCATTGCATACTGCAAACATGGATTGCATTGAACAAGAGTTTACAATTTAGCTGGAATCTTAACTGATTTAGTTAACTTCTGATTTCAAGTACACGAAGACTAACTGGAAATGCAAGCTTGCAGTTCACAGGAATCTCTTCCTGCTCTTGTGCATTTCCTTTTAGCTTTTCCTTTTAAATCAGGCCTACTGACTGTAATGTAATACAACTTGTTTAATGGAGCTGCTTTTAAATACTATAGTTACCTACCGGTTAACATTGCTTCATTCACAGTACATCCACCACTTAATAATATGGCATCACATGGCAGAAAGAGTTTGTTTCTACCTAGTACAATAACATCTCCAGGGACCAAAGACTGGGACTGCACTTCTTCAACCTCTGAAAAAAATCACGTCAATTCAGTGGAAGGTCCTCTTTCATAACAAAAAAGAAAAAGCAAAACATTTTAAATCTGAACTCCAGGCAAATATTAAAACACTAATGAATGCAGTTGTGCATTTATTTAAAATATGCTTTTTTTCATGCAGATAGAGGAGGTTTCTGAATTTGACTTAATTTCAGCCACTTGTCATTCACTGAACATTAGACATGTGCAGAACGGAAACATTTGTTTTGTTTAGTTCTGGATAGATTTGTTATGTTACTAATTTTGTTTAGTTTGGTTTCAGGATTTGTTTTGTTTTGTTTAGTTTTCATTAAAATGTGTTTCCTTTATTAATTTTCGAATGAATTACAACTTTTCAAAAGGATTAGAATTCAGATCTAAAGAAATAGCTGGTTGTTAAGTAGTGGGTCGGAAAGCCAGCTGTCCACGTCCTTAAAGCGGGGTTCCACCCTAAAGTGGAACTTCCGCTGATCGGTGTCACAATTGGCACCTTTCAGGGGGAGGGGGGTGGAGATACCTGTCAAAGACATGTATTTACACCCACTTCCGGGCATAGACTCCCGTGGGAGTCTATGCCTCTTCCTGTCCTGCTGCGCTGTCTGCTGGGACACACACAGGTCCCAGAGACAGCGCGGACAATTCCTATTGCGCTGCGCGACTCGCGCATGCACAGTAGGGAACCGGGAAGTAACGCCGATTCGCTTCACTTCCTGATTCCCTCACCTAGAATGGTGGCGGTAGCAGCCGAGAGCTGAGCGATCGATCAGCCTTGGCTGCCAGCATCGCTGGCCCCCGGGACAGGTGAGTGTCCATTTATTAAAAGTCAGCAGCTGTAGTATTTATAGCTGCTGGCTTTTAATATTTTTTTTGTAGGTGGAATCCCTCTTTAACAACCACAAGTCATCATTTGTCAGTGGGTTTCCCCACTGACAGATAAATGTAAAAAAAAACAATGCCTGCAATTGCCTGGCAATAGAAAAAAGTTTAAAAAAATGGCATGGGGTCCCACCCAAAATCCATACCACGCATGCAGCTTGGCAGGTCAGGATGAGTGAGCCGCCCCCCCCCCCCTGAACCATACCAGGCCACATGCCCTCAACATAGGAGGGTGGGTGGTTTGGGGCAGGGGGTGCTCTGCCCCATCACCACAAAGCACCTTTTCCCCATGTTGATGGGGACAAGTGCCTCTTCCCGACAACCCTGGGCTGTGGTTGTTGTGGTCTGTGGGTAGGAGGCTTATCAGAATCTGGAAGCCCCTTTGACAATGACCCAGCATGCACCAGCCCGTTACATGAGAAGGGGCGATGCCACTGGGTAATGTAGCCAGGTGGCCCCTCCCCTTACCTATATAAGAAATGACGGCGTGATTGAAGATGGATTTACAGCAGGGGACCCTCGCCCACAGACCCCCACAACCACCAGCATGTTTGTGGGGGTGAAGCCCTTGTCCCCATCAAAGCACCCACCCCCCATATTGAAGGCACACACCTGGTATGGTTCAGGAGGTGGGGGGCACTCGCTCGTTCCACCTTTCCTGACCTGCCAGGCTTCATACCCAGATAAGGGTCTGGTATTGGCTTTGGGGGGACTCCCTGCCATTTTATTTTTCATTTTGGTGTAGTTCCCCCTTAAAATCTATATCAGACTTAAAGGACCTTGTATGAATTAGGAGGGACACCATGCCATTTTTTTTAAACATTTTTTTTTATTGTTGGCAATGGTATTGCATTGCCGGAAATTTGAATGCCATTTCATGCATTTTTAACTGTGAGTCAATTTAAATGTAATTTGAATATTTTTTTTTTCTGTAGCAATGTCATTTTTGCTGCAGCATGTTCTGTACACGCTACAGATGCACCTCTTTACAGGCAGACTAAGAGGACCCCACCATGAACTATATTTAAAGGAATTATTTATTTTTATTGTTTCACCTACAGAGGGAACCTCTTTTCTATTGCTTGGCAATTGCCCGCATTGTTTTCTTTACATTCATCTGTCAGTGGAGTAGCCCACTGATATATGATGACTGATGTTGTTAAGGATGAGGATGGCCAGCTTCCAGGCTCACTGCTTAACAACTAGCTATTTCTTCACACAGAATTCTGATTGGTTGTTCATTTTTGACTGATCCAAATTCAATTATACTAAAAAGTTGGAATTTGAAAACGAATAAACAAAACAAATTTTAATAGATTTCAAATACATTTGTTACTATTTGTTACTATTTTATTTGGAAAATAACCAAATATAACCAATAACCAAAAAATTATCCAAATTTGTTTTTGGACTGAAACATATTTCACGTCTTCTGAACATTAACATTGAGACTTGGAGAGGAAAGGACAGTAATGGCCAATCAGGTACCTACATGTACATGTATACTAACAAGATGAGGTTCCTTCACTGTCCAGTCACAGACCAGGGGTAAGAAGGTGACCTAGGTTTGTTGCTTAGCTTTAGCAAAGAAATATCAGGTCACCAGGCCTTCAGTGCTTTCTATCATGTATGTGTAAATATTAGGGCTGGTTATACAGAAATAATTTCATTGGTATGTTTAGATGTTTGCCTGGAGTTAAGTTTTAATGTAACACCTGGATAGATATTTATTAGTTTACAAACATGTGTTTATTTGTTTATTTGTATTAGTAATTGTATTAGTAATTGAGTCCTTACATATGTCTATCACTCTATCACTGTTACCTCCATTTTTGTGAAGCACTGTAACCATAATGCTGTTATAGGATGCAGACATTTTGTGTAGTTTGACAGATTGCTAAAGGAAAAACATAGTTTTAAATCTATAGTTATTTTTAGTGTATAATCAAAGAAAACATTGAAAAAATAATTGAAAACATACATGCCTTTCTTAGATTATATACAGTTGCAGAAATGGACAAGAACGTCATCAATAAAATAGCTACGCTGTATTCAATGTATGTTGTAGCAATCCATATGCTTAAAGAGTAAACTTGAAAAACATAAAATGGGTTGAAAACCTGTAAAAGACAAGACTTAATAAATTAGCACATTGTTTCGCAACTATCAGAACTGTGAAATTATTGTTAAATATATTATTTTTATTACTGTCAACTATAATTCCTATCCAAACAACCATTTACTGTTTTTTTTTTTTTTTACAGCTGAGTAAAGCGATTATACTGACCGTACAGATATCCTACTACCACCATCAATGACACGGTTCCCTCACAGAACTAAGCCACACCCCTATTACTGAACAGATTAAGGTGTACCTAAAGGCAAAACTACTTTTTTTTGTCTATTGCCCTCTATTCATGCGCACTGCCAAAAAAAGTGTTTGTTTTTTGGGTCATTCGTTATGATTCCAATTTGTAAATTGGTAAATTCGAAAAATTTGTAAATTCAAAAATAAGAAAATCTGAAAATTTGAAAGGATAACTAACTAACTAATAATAACCAACTATTAAATTTGGCTGTTAGTAAACGTAACGAATACGAATTTATCCGAAGTTACGAATTATGCGAAATAGCTAATGACGCATCTAAACAAATGGAATGGAACAAATTAATAATCAATAATAATAATAAAACGTTTTTATTATTACTATTATTGTTATGTATTATTATTAATTTGTTACGTTCCATTAGTTTAGATACGGCATTTGTTATTTTGGATAATTTGAAACTTCGGATAAATTCGTATCCATTACATTTACTAACATCCGAATTTAAAAGGAAATTAGTTATTATTTCAGATTTTAAAATTAATGGGTTTTCAATTTTCAAATTTACGAATTTTTGAATATTTGAAATTTACGAATATTTGAAAAAGTTTGTTAAATGGGTTTTTGTTAATTTGGATATTTCCCAATTATCAAATTTGTCAGAATTTGTTAAACAAACTAGGAACAAAACTAATTGCACATGTCTATTTCATTCCTTCACTTCCTGTCCCATAGCCAAAAGGGTAAGTGAGAGGAAATCCCTCCAAAGTGCGGGAATCCTGGTGTGTCACCAGGGTCATCAGAACTAATGTCCTCATTGGAAGATTTTCTCTCTTTTTATTTCACTTTTGATGATAACGATAAACAGGACAAATAGAGAGGATGAATCTCCTTAATAGGGGCAAAGACTGACAGGTGTTCCAATCTGTCTCCACTGTACCCATACTAAAAAAAATACCCTCAGTTACACTTTAATTTGAAATTGTATACTGGCTTTTAAAGCTTCCACACAGGAAGAGTGCAAAAAGTAGCATCTATATAATACACAGATTTTTAATTCTTTAATTTCGGGATCATTATAGATACAATTCAAAAATATTATTCCATTTGGCAGTCTTAGTTATATATGATGTTCTCCTCACTAATACAATTCATCCTGTTACCTATCTTTGCTTTACTTTTTTTAATAGATATAATACTGGAAAATCATATTTAATACTTCCACAGTTTATATAGCAGAAAATTAAAGTGAAAAGTAATAATGCAGAAATTGAAATTTTTAACAATAGCTTGTACTGCATACAGTTATTAAAACTGGCTCATGGCTGATAGCATTCATGCTTTTCTTTTTCAGAAAATGTTATAACAATATGTTCTTTTGTAGAATTCATTACAGTACAACCTTGAATTGAGAGTAACTTGGTCTGAGAGTGTTTTGTAAGATAAGCAACATTTTTATAAATGGTGTCCTGCTAAACGAGCGATATCTTGCTATACAAGTAGTGTCACGTCATAACTGAGTATAAAAGAAAAGAGAGGTGCCTCTAAGTGTAGCATAATGGGTACATTTAATGAAGGTACAACATTTAGTAACTCATATGGTTGATGATTAAAACAGGCACATCTATTGAAGTATGCAGGTGTCCGGGGTAAAGCTGTCCACATAGACCATCCTCCGCACTGCCATCGATGTTATCCCTTCCATGCTGTGTTCCACAAGTGCTTCAAGCTTCACTTTCAGATCGCTCTACTGCAGGGTAGTCTTCCCAGTCATGATTGCAGACTAAGGCCGCGTACACACGCGCGGACTGTTCCCCCAACCTTGTTCGTCAAACAGTTTCGGCAAACAGTCCGCTCAAAATTTGCATGAGCGGACTTGCCCACACACGAGCGGACTGTTTCAGCGAACTGTTTGCCAAACAGTTCGCTCAACTTTTGAAATGAACGGACTCGCCCACGTAAGGCGGAGGCAAGTCCGCCCATTTCGAGCGCATGTACAGGTAGGCGGGGCCCGCGAAGGAGACGTCGCGGGCACCGCCGCCTGGAATGGACTTAAAGGGACACCCAACGCCGAAAAAAATCGGCGTGGGGGTTCCCCCAAAGTCCACAACAGACCCTTGTCCGAGCACGCTACCCGGCCGGCCAGGAAAGGGGGGGCGAGCGAGCGCGCCCCCCCCTCCTGAGCCGTACCAGGCCGCGTGCCCTCAACATGGGGGGTGCCTTGGGGAAGGGGGGGCTGCGCGGCCCCCCCACCCCAAAGCACCTTGTCCCCATGTTGATGAGGACAAGGGCCTCTTCCCGACAACCCTGGCCGTTGGTTGTCGGGGTCTGCGGGCGGGGGGCTTATCGGAATCCGGGAGCCCCCTTTAAGAAGGGGGCCCCCGGATACCGGCCCCCCACCCTATGTGAATGAGTATGGGGTACAATGTACCCCTACCCATTCACCTGTAAAATAAAAGTACCCAAAAAAAAAAACACAACACACGAGAAAAAATATTTTATTGCACAGCTCCGGGGGTCTTCCGTCTTCGGGGGTCTTCTCGCCAGACTCCTCTGCTATCTTCGTGTAGCTCTTTTGCTAGCGGAGGAGTCCGGCTTTCTTCCTCCCCGCCGCCGGCCTCTTCTCCCGACTTCGGGGGTCTTGTCCCCCTCTTCGGTTCTTCTGCCGGGCCACCGCGCCTTCTTGTAGCTCTTTTACAGGCGGTGGCCCGGTCTTCTGTCGCCGCCGCCTTCCGTTCTTCTGCCGGGCCACCGCGCCTTCTTATAGCTCTTTTGCAGGCGGTGGCCCGGTCTTCCGTCGCCGCTGTCGCCGTCGCCGCCTTCCGTTCTTCTTCTTCTTCTTGTTCTTCTTCTTCTCCAGGAGATGTTGACACGACGCTCTCTCCGGCTGGAATGCCAGAGCCGCCCTGCGCTGCCACTTATATAGTGACAATGGGGCGGTGTCACATGGTATATGTCACATGGGTTTGTCACATGGGTTGATGTCACATGTTGACTATGACATCGTAAGGGGGCGGGGGTCACCATGTGACATCAACCCATGTGACCAACCCATGTGACATATACCATGTGACACCGCCCCATTGTCACTATATAAGTGGCAGCGCAGGGCGGCTCTGGCATTCCGGCCGGAGAGAGCGTCGTGTCAACATCTCCTGGAGAAGAAGAAGAACAAGAAAAAGAAGAAGAACGGAAGGCGGCGACGGCGACATCGGCGACAGAAGACCGGGCCACCGCCTGTAAAAGAGCTACAAGAAGGCGCGGTGGCCCGGCAGAAGAACCGAAGAGGGGGACAAGACCCCCGAAGTCGGGAGAAGAGGCCGGCGGCGGGGAGGAAGAAAGCCGGACTCCTCCGCTAGCAAAAGAGCTACACGAAGATAGCGGAGGAGTCCGGCGAGAAGACCCCCGAAGACGGAAGACCCCCGGAGCTGTGCAATAAAATATTTTTTCTCGTGTGTTGTGTTTTTTTTTTGGGTACTTTTATTTTACAGGTGAATGGGTAGGGGTACATTGTACCCCATACTCATTCACATAGGGTGGGGGGCCGGTATCCGGGGGCCCCCTTCTTAAAGGGGGCTCCCGGATTCCGATAAGCCCCCCGCCCGCAGACCCCGACAACCAACGGCCAGGGTTGTCGGGAAGAGGCCCTTGTCCTCATCAACATAGGGACAAGGTGCTTTGGGGTGGGGGGGCCGCGCGGCCCCCCCTTCCCCAAGGCACCCCCCATGTTGAGGGCACACGGCCTGGTACGGCTCAGGAGGGGGGGCGCGCTCGCTCGCCCCCCTTTCCTGGCCGGCCGGGTAGCGTGCTCGGACAAGGGTCTGTTGTGGACTTTGGGGGGACCCCCACGCCGATTTTTTTCGGCGTTGGGGTTCCCCTTTAAGTCCATTCCAGGCGGCGGAGCCCGCGACGTCTCCGTCGCGGGCCCCGCCTACCTGCACACGCGCTCGAAATGAGCAGACTTCCCTCCGAGCGGGAACAGTTTGCTCATTTCGAAAGTAGCCTACACACGGGCGGACTGTTCGCTCAAACAAAGTTTCAGCGGACAGTTTTTCGGAATTTCCGAAAGACTTTGTCCGTCAAACTGTCCGCTGAAACTGTCCGCTGAAAGCCCACACACGAGCGGACTGTCCGCCCAAACACTGTTCAGCGGACAAAGTTGGGCGAACAGTCCGCCCGTGTGTACGCGGCCTCACAGCGGTGAGAGCCGGCTGTGCAGAGGATGGTCTATGTGGACAGCTTCACCTCAGATGTCTGCATATTTAGATGTGTCTCTTTTAATCATCAACCATGTGAGTTGCTAAATGTTGTGCCTTCATTAAATATAACCATATTGCTACACTTGGAAGCACCCCCCTTCTATTTTATACTGGTAACATTGCTATAATCTTTTTATATGGACTATAAATGGAAGGACTTTTGAATAAATGGTTGTATACAAGTGCTTTGCATTACAAGCATGTTTCTGGACAGAATTATGTTGGCATTACAAGGTTGTACTGTACTTCTTTTCTTGCAGAATAAAATTCAGTGGCTATGCAAACCGCAAGGCCTCTGAAAGCACAATTTGTCCTCTGGTAAATGTACAGTTTTAATGTTAAAGTAACAACCTTACTCACATATGTTGTAGTCACAAGATTGTCACACTAAACAACAAGTGGTTTCATTTTTTCTACTATTCCGATGATGGTAATAAAAAATGTTATTCAGTTTCTGACAAGCTTATATTTCACCAATGAGTTATGGAAAAGTAATTTGGCATTTTGGGCCTCTCTTTTGTCAGTCATACTATATATAACCCAATCTTTGCATATAAATCCTGAACAGAGCATTGCTTTGTTCTTTTGCTGGCTTCAAGTGATAACAAGCATCTAAAGCATTTAATACCACACATAGATTGTATTACCACATCACAATTTCTCATGTTTCGAATAATCCTGTGATTGTTCAGTTATGATTCTCCTTTCTCTATAGAAACTATGCTTTAACTGCATATATTTGCAAATCAGATGAGTAAGCGATGATTGTTGTATGTAATATTGGCCATGCACCATTTCAAACAAGTGCAAGCAAATTTTGCAATGTTTGTTATTCTCACTTAGAAATATGTTCATTATCCTTCCCAACCAAACCTACAGCTCCTGGAGCTGGAAGTCTGCCATTTAGTAGTGGTAGCTTTACCAACTCTAAATTCAATGCTTGGTCAAGAGGTTTTAGAGGTTTGTGAAAAGGTACTGTCACCCAGGTTCCCCAGTACTGCTGTTTAACCACTTTCTGTCCATGCTATAGCCGAAAGACAGCTACAGCGCAAGCTTATGCCGTCATAAGATGTCCTCCCATGATCACACTGCCCACGTGCCCCCTACAGCATGTGGGTGACATGCTCTGTGATCGCTGAGTCCTTCAGACTCAGCTGATCACAGATCGGGGTAAAGGGTCAATTACAGCGGCCCTTTACCAGGTGATCATCATTTCATATGCTACATTAATAGACACTACCTACCTGCTCACCCCAAAAAAACATTTGTGGAAAAGTCCCTCAGAGTCATTGGATCATAGATATGAACTTGAAAAGGGAAACATTTCTGAAAATGGGATGTGAATTCAACAAGTCATTGGCCATGTTCTCATATTATGTACACAAATATCTCTTTAACAGATGTACTGGACCTATATAGGTTGATATGTATGGGAATCCACAACTTTATTGAATCTGCTTTGGCTTGAGCACCCAAAGGGTTTCACACACAGGAGTGATTTCCATACACTACCATGATTGGCAAATTATTTTAAAAGGCAAATTGCCTTGGTATAGCTCTGTGTGTCTGAAAAACTTGGCATCTGGGCAATTTTTGTTATATTTGTTCTATGTCTTGTTTTTCCTACTTGTTTGGATGGATTGCACAACTGTATGCACTTCATTTGTGGGTAAGTGTGTTCTTTAAGGCTGTGGATTTTTTAATACTTTTATACGTTTTTATCCAGAGGAATCTTTTCTGATATTATATAAATATAATTAGCCACTTTCCTACTGCGCATAGTGATATGATGGCGGCAAGAACCCTTTGGCCCTCTGGGCCACCGTCATATGACGTCTTTTACTTTCTGATCCTTTAGGGGGCACACGCGCGCCACTGCATCACTAGACACCCGATGCGCGTGCCTAGTAAACACACAGATCCACGTCCTCTCAGAGGAGAGGAGACCGATGGTGTGTTCCCAGTAGAGAGGAACACCGATCTGTCTTTTCCCCTTGTTAGTCCCCTCCCCCTACACTTAGAATCACTCCCTAGGATACACATTTAACCCATTCCTCGCCCCCTAGTGTTAACCCCTTCCCTGCCAGTCACATTTACACAGTAATCAGTGCATTTTTTATAGCTCCGATCACTGTATAAATGTGAATGGTCCCAAAATAGTGTCAAAAGTGTCCGCCGCAATATCGCAGTCAAGATAAAAATTGCAGATCACCGCCATTACTAGTAAAAAAAAAAAAATAACAATAAAAATGCCAACAATTCTATCACCTATTTTGTAGACACTATAACTTTTGTGCAAACCAATCAATATATGCTTATTGTGATATTTTTTTACCAAAAATATGAAGAAGAATACATATTGGCCTAAAGTGAGGAAAAACTTTTTTTTTTTTAATGGGATATTTATTATAGCAAAAAGTAAAAAATATTGTTTTTTTTTTTTAAAAAGGACACTCTTTTTTTGTTTATAGCGCAAAAAATAAAAACTGCAGAGGTGGTTAAATACCACCAAAAGAAAGCTCTATTTGTGGGGAAAAAAATGATCAAAATTGCATATGGGTACAGTGTTGCATGACCACGCAATTGTCATTCAAAGTGTAAGAGCGCTGAAAGCTGAAAATTGGTCTGGGCAGGAAGGGGGTGAAAATGCCCGGTATCACTGGACTTTTTGTCATTAAAATAGCACTGTATTACCCTTGTCTCTTGATACAAGGGTTTTTTTTTATGCCTGGATTAGGGCCTGGTATGGATTTTAAGATGACCCCAAAATGAACACTTTAAGGAAAACATGTCTTGGATTCCCCCTCAAAACTATATCCAGGCATTCAGCCTGGCTGGCCAGGAAAAGGGGGACAGTGAGCATCCAGCCACCCCCCATGAACCATACCAGGCCATGTGCCCTCAACATTGGGAGGGTACTTTGCAAGGGGGACAGTATAGCAAGATGTGGGTTTTTTTTGGGGAGGACATATCAGAATCTGGAAGCCCCCTTTAGAGTAAGATATCAGGCCACTTACACACACTACCGCGTGTTACTCATTCACAAAAAAATGGAGACAGTAAACAAACCCCCCCCCCCCAAAAAAAATCCACTATTTAGAAAAATCCCCTAATAAAATAAAAAAATAATGTCCCATGTTGTAAATCCCAAATCAATTACATTGTCAGTTATGTAGATGCAACATAAATCACGATAAGTGTGGTCTGATGTCTCTTCTACCATTACTCCTATTGCAAATGACAGGTCCCCACTGGCTGCTGTGTGTATTGAAACAGGCAGGGAAAGCTCGGTGATGTTATTATTTAAAGACAGATCTGACTACCATTTAGCAATAGTTTTTTTTCTTCCAGTGTCTCATTTATAGGATGACATTTCACTGGTATGCATCTTCCTGTGCAGATTAGAAGAATCCCCTATGCATGTTATTTAACCACTTCAGCCCCGGAAGGATTTGCCCCCTTCCTAACCGGGCCATTTGTTGTGAAAAGGTACTGCGTAGTTTTAACTGACAATTGCGTGGTTGTGCGACGTTGTACCCAAACAAAATTTATGTATTTTTTTCCCCACAAATAGAGCTTTCTTTTGGTGGTATTTGATCACCTCTGCGTTTTTAATTTTTTACGTTATACACAAAAAAATAGGGACAACTTTGCTAAATTTTACTTATTTACTAAAGGCAAATCCACTTTACACTACAAGTGCACTGCAAGTACACTTGAAAGTGCAGTCACTGTGAATCCGAGGGGGACATGCAAGGAAAATAAAATAACAGCATTTTAGCTTGCACATGATTGGATGATAAAATTAGCAGAGCTTCCCCTCATTTCAGATTTTTCCATTAGATTTACAGTGACTGTACTTCCAAGTGCACTTGTAGTGCAAAGTGAATTTGCCTTTCGAAATAACCCCCAATATTTTTAACTTTTTGCTATAATAAATATCCCAAATTTAAAAAAACAAATCTCTTCCCCCGCTGCGTCAATCGGGACCCCATGCTCGTGGCAGGTGCCCGCAATTTCCCTCGGCACCTGCGATTGCCCGTTCACCGAGCAGGACCGTGGATCTGTGTGTTTAAACACACAGATCTGTGTCTTGTTAGAGGAGAGGAGACCGATGATGTGATCCTAGTACAAAGCAACACCGATCAATCTCCTCCCCTTGTGAGTCCCCTCCCCCCACAGTTATAATAACTCCCTAGGACACACAGTTAACCCTTTATTCACCCCTAATGTTAACCCCTTCCCTGCCAGTGATATTTATACAGTAATCAATGCATTTTTATAGCATGAATTACTGTATAAATGCCAATGGTCCCAAAATGGTGTCAAAAGTGTCTGATGTGTCCGCTGCAATATCGCAGTCATGATAAAAATTGCAGATCGCTGCCATTACTAGTAAATAAATAAATAAATAAATAATAAAAATGCCATAAAACTATCCCCTATTTTGTAGACACCTTACCTTTTGTGCAAACCAATAAATATACGCTAAGTGTGTAGAAGAATACATATTAGTCTAAACTGAGGGAAAAAAAATATAAAAAAAAAAAAAAATTGTGATATTTATTATAGCAAAAAGTAAAAAATATTGTGTTTTTTTTTCAAACGTATCGCTCTTCTTTTGTTTATAGCGCAAAAAATAAACACAGCAGAGATGATCAAATACCTCCAAAATAAAGCTCTATTTGTGGGGAAAAAATGATAACCATTTAATTTGGGTACACTGTTGCATGACCGCACAACTGTCATTCAAACTGTGACAGCGCTGAAAACTGTCTTGGGCAGGAAGGGGGTGAAAATGCCCTGTATTGAAGTGGTTAACTTCCACTTTTTTTCTATTACCAATATGATCAAAGATCAAAAATAATAAAATATATATTTTTTTATTTACACATGTGTATGTGCTTCTCGCATATATTTTTTTTATTTGTGAAGAACCTGTATTTTACACTTAGGTATGCAGTTAATACTGTGCAATATGGTTTAGCCGACAATAAAACTAGAGTGCATTTAATTTATAGTAAAGCATTTTGAGCTTACCTCTCTGAAAAGTAGTTTCCAGATTGGAGTAACCTTCACTGTAATTGAGTTGAAACCACATATCTGTCGTCTGGGAAAATAAAATCAAACAAAGACATTTTATCTGGGTCATATTGTTCTGCCATAAGTCTTGTAGAATTATATTGCTTGACCTGACAATGATTGAGCAGAAGAATTGAGCCTGGAAGCTTTGACCTAGGCCGGTTCACATAACTAGGCTTGAGCTACAGACTGGAGAGAAGGGATGTGCAGTCAGGGGAGGCACCTGCCATGAACATAAAAAAAATACCAGCCCCCCCTCCAAAAAAAACCCAATCACCTTCGAAGGTCATAGCTCGGTGACCTGGGGTCACAGAGACCCCCAAATTTTGGGGTAGGTAGCTGAAGTCCCACACCACCAGCTATAGTTCCACAGATAAAGGGCTTCTTGTGCAGCCTGTCAGAGGCTACATATAAAGCGCCAGTTTAAATACAAGCTGACAAGCTCTGCAGCAGACTGAGAAGGTGAGCTCAGAGTGCCTCTAACTTCTTGTCAGGAACACTGAGCTTAATGGACAGCTTGGATTATTGGACCAATGGTAAAGCACCATTGGAACAAGCTGTCCAATAAAAATGCTGCAGTGGAGGCTCGCCTCCAACTTCAGTGTCATAGAAGGGGGTGTGTGTCTAAAAAACAAATGCTCCCTTTCAGCACAGCCCTCTTAACTACAAGGATATAACATTTACCCATAATCCCATGTTTTTCTCACACAGTTAAGAGGGAGAATAAGAATCTGCTGCTTGCTGAAAAGGTACTGTTATAGCATAGCATAATAATATGTGATTTCGCTTGATTAAAACATAATAATTATTTATTTTATCTATTTACTGTGAAATTACTGGTTTAAAGTTATAACTTCAAACTTCAGTAATTTGCCCATTAACCACTTGCCGACCAGAAAGGGGTAATTATACAGCGGCAGGTCGTCACGATCCCGCGAACCGTCGTAGCTATACATCGGTCCCTTTAAGCGGGATAGCAGGGGTGGCGATGCTCGTGATCAGTGGAACTTCGACATGAGAGGCAGAATGGGGACGTGTGTACTGAGTCACTGAGGAGACTGTGTACATGCCCAGTGCGTCACTGAGGAGCCTGTGAGTGTGCCTGGTGGCCGTAAATGTAAACAGTGTGTGTAAACAGTCATTCCCATCCCCCTACAGTTAGAACACACACAGGGAACACATTTAATACCTTAATCGCCCCCTAGTGTTAACCCCTTCCCTGCCAATGACATTTATACATTAACCAGTGGCTATTTAAAGCACGAATTACTGTATAATGGTCCCAATGGTCCCAAAATAGTGTCAAAAGTGTCTGATCTGTCTGCCGCAATGTCACAGTCCTGATAAAAATCTCAGATCGCCGCCTTTACTAGTAAATAAATATATATATAATAAAAATGCCACAAATCTATCCCCTATTTTGTAGACGCTATAACTTTTGCTCAAGCCAATCAATATACATATATACATACACATATATATATATATATATATATATATATATATATATATATATACGCTTTTTGCTATTTTTATTACCAAAAATACGTAGAAGAATACATATCGGTCTAAACTGAGGAAAAAAATAGCTTTTTTTAAAAGAAAAACTAATTGGGGCTATTTATTACAGCCAAAAGAACAAAATATTGTGTTTTTTTTCAAAACTGTCACTCTTTTTTGTTTATAGCGCAAACAATAAACACAGCAGAGATGATCAAATACCACCAAAATAAAGATCATCAATTATGTCTGGGTACAGCGTTGCATGATCACGCAATTGTCAGTTAAAGCGACGCAGTGCCATATTGCAAATAAATGGCCTGGTCATTGAGCAGCCAATTCTTCCATGGGCTGATGTGGTTAAGCTACCTGCTTGAGTACAGTTTTAGAAAATATAGTAAATTACCTTTAAAACAATATATAATAATTATTTGTATATTACTTCCTTATGGTAATTAACCACTTGCCATCCAGGCCAATTCTGACACTTCTCTGCTACATGTAAAAATCATCATTTTGTTGCTAAACTATTACTCAGAACCCCCAAAAATATATATATATATATATATATACATTTTTTTTTTATTATTTATTTATTTATATTTATCAGGCACCATAGAGAACAAAATGGTGGTCGTTGCAACTTTTTATGTTACACGGTATTTACTCAGCAATTTTTCAATTTGAAATTGGGAAAAAAAAACTGTTCCATGAATATAAAAAAGAAAAAACTGAAGTTAGCCTGATTGAAAAAGTGCCACAATATAGTTAAATATTATGTTATGGTACCTTTGTCCTGACAATAGGAGGAAAAGTGTAGAGGAAGGAGTCTAGAATGGATTTTGATGGTACCGTATGAAAATGAAAGATAACAGTCTCAAGTAGAATTTATAGTATTATTACAAAAATATATAATTAATAAAATACTAAATGTTTTTAAAAAAACAGCAAGGATAATCAACCAAAATTAACTCTATAGTCATGCAAGTGTGACACTTAGGACAATAATACCAGCTGTGTATTGATTGCTCTACATGTTTCGCAGATGAAGTTTACAGCTTCTTTAGGAGCTTTATTGTACAAATACACAAGGTTTTATAGAGTGATTATCAATTTATGACTATGAATCAAAAGAAAGAAAAACATACATTAATTAAAAATACATATCAAATCAGACATTAAATATAAGATGCAGGTATATTTTATCTGCTCGCATGATTGCATCTTTGGTAAAATGATCTATTTTAAGGGGTCTCACAGTAGATAAAATATACCTGCATCTTATATTTATTATCTGATATTTAATGCCTGATTTGATATGAATTTATGTTTTTCTTTCTTTTGATTTATAGTCATAAATTGATAATCGATTGTTATCGATAATCGATAATCACTCTATAAAACCTTGTGTATATGTACAATAAAGCTCCTGAAGAAGCGGTAAACTTCATCCACAAAACATGTAGCGCAATCAATACACAGATACTGTATATTGTCCTAATTGTCACACTTGCGTGACTATACAGTTAATGTTGGTTGATTATCCTTGCTGTTTTTCAGAAACATTTTACATGTTACGCCAAGTACATGTAAATAGCTACCTAACATGTTACACTTTACAAATGCGCACACTTGTGGAATGGCGGCAAACTTCGGTACTTAAAAATCTCCATAGGCGACGCTTTAAATTTTTTTACAGTTTACATGTTTAGAATTACGGAGGAGGTCTAGTGCTAGAATAATTGCTCTCGCGGTGTATGTAACCTGTGTTTATCTGGCTCTGATACTTGCCAGTGCCTCACCAGCCATTGACCTCACCACACGTCCCTGCTGGAGAGTTGCATACTTTAAAGGTCAGCCAAGCATTAGTTGACTTATTAAATCAAACAACAGGCTAGAAGACTATTGTGCAGATCAAAAGTCACCGCTGACCACTAGTTTTCACAAAGGAGGGAGGCTCCTTTAACAAAGACCTAATAGCTGGAGAATTCTTGCCAACCTTGCAAGTTTATAGAATTTTTTGTAACACTTAATGTCTATGTTTATTAAATGCATATACCTTATATCTTGTTCTTCTTTCCTTAAACCAAAGCCATACTTTGTGTGAACATCTGCACAGGAAAGAGACTCATCTAGTATGCTGGAATTAAAACATCATATGGCATGAATTCACTTAGGTATATGATTGATAATATAAAATGTCATTGTCCTCTTTAATTCCATTCAACTTACCCAATCTTTTTAAACATGCTTATAGAAGGAATCCAAACATAGCGTATTTTTTGAACGTCTAAATATCGTACCTGTAGCATAATAAAGTATCAGTATGATAATCAATGCATTATTTCATCTTTCATATTGCATTTAATTACCATATTTTGAATCATTACATCCAAACTGACATATTTTAATTGTCTGTAGATGCCTTTGCTTTGACTAAACCACTCTCTTACAAAATCTGGTGAGTGAGGTCTCTGACTTTTTACAGATAAGACAGCAGGGGTAAAGATACATTAGAAAGAGTACAGACATTTTAAGAAGAGATTAGGAACCTGGCAGGGCTCTAAATGAATTTCTGAGCCAGCAATCATTTACCTATCCAAACAGAAGTTTTTGGGCAGATTTGTCTTTCAAAACTGTACACTTACCTTTCCTTCTGGCTTCAATATTGATCTATTGAAACTTGAATTTTCATCTTGAATAGGCTGATGACATGGTTTTTCTCCCATAATAGAAGGTTGGACGACAATCACCCGCTTTTTTATGTACTGTTTAAGATCATCCTGTAGAGAAAAGAAGACACTTATATAGTTACAAGCACAAACATTTCTCAAGAACTTATTTGTGTCTGCAACTCTGTCAAAGTTGTGCATGCTCCTGAACCCACAGCTTTAGGTGAGATAATGACTATAGGTAGTGCTAAGGTAGTTCCAAGGCACAGAAGAAACGTATAAAGCTTGTTGCAGCTTCAGTTCTATATGCCATATTCCTTTGCCTCCGGAATATGCATTGAGGCTGCATTTAAATGTTTGTCCTAAGCAATTTTGAGTGTTGTGTGTCAACTGCGCCTATATGCTCTTATACATTATTTGTATTGTTACATGTAACTTAATTAATAAAAGTGAATAGCAGGCTTTAACACAAGTCTCCATCCCAGTTGTGGTCGGGGAAACTGGGTATGCAGGACCTGCTGGTTACTAAGGGCAATGGCACTTGGTTATAGCAAACAGTCACACATAGGCAGGGCACAGACGTTTGTGTCCCTATTTTTAACCCCTACAATGGTTCTGGATTAAACTGAAGTTTTCTGGCTTGATAAAACTCTGGTTGCTAGGAGCAATGGCTGTGCAGGTTACCGTGGGCAATATCTCAGATGAAGCCCCCATATATGGCGCACCCCCCTGTAGGAGCCACTGATGAATGGAGATTCCCCCACCAAGCCAAACATACACCAAATTTCCACAGCCTCACTTTAGACAAGAAACAGTCCAACAACATTTTTTTTTTGTATTTTATTAGGGGTTAATAAACTTGGATGGGGATGGGATGATTATGGGATGCCCGCTTGACTGGAACAAACCACT
The DNA here is from genome assembly GCF_037356315.1 of Lithobates pipiens. Taxonomy (NCBI): domain Eukaryota; kingdom Metazoa; phylum Chordata; class Amphibia; order Anura; family Ranidae; genus Lithobates; species Lithobates pipiens. The sequence goes on along the minus strand of NW_027507758.1, from coordinate 353,379,552 downwards.
TCAAGGACACTTCAGCTATATACACTATCTGTATTCATCCAGCACATCACTTGCTTGCAGAAGATCCAGCTGGAACACTGATGAATCTGGCAAGGCACTCAGCCAGATCAAGCAAAAGCAATTTACAGGCAGGGCCCACGGGCCCCTTTGGTGTGTAGAGAAAAAGTTCAGTGTCCAGCTCCATTCCTGTGGCTACTGATCCCAGCACCACCTCTTCAGGTACTGGTCAGTAGCCCTCCTGGCAACTTCCCACAGTCCTCCCAGACTGTCACACTCACCAGCCACCTGTTTGTCTTCTCCCTTGGGATCTCTTCTTGGACGTGCTAGCTGGCTCCTGCTCTTGCTCCTATGCCACTGGTCAGGACTCCTCCTGGGGTGCTCCTCAATACTCCAGGCAGCTCCTCCCATTCTTCTGTAAGCTTCTCTGAGGTTCCAGCAAGTAGGTGGAGGCACCAGAGGTGCTGCATGATGAGTCATCCAGCCTCCCTGAGTTAGCCACTCTGACCCAAATGTAACGCAACCTGGCTCTTAGCCAGGCCAAATTTACTTACACTAACAAAAAAACTATTTACACTTTATAGCACACTAGAGGGTGCTACACTAGGATAAGGTTTGGTGTGGGTTCAACTGTGACATTTTAGATGACAACCTTGCAGGTTTACTACCAGAAATAAAGAACACCTACTGTATAATATAGTGTATAGCCTTTGCCCCTGGTCAAATGATTCACAGAAGCCAGTAATTTGGATGAATGTATAAACCAGCAGCAGTTTTGCCCATGTGTGGTAAAGCTGTTAGGTACAGCTGACAGTTCTGTGTAACAAGACATGCTGTGTACTTTTTTAATGTACATTTTCTTAATTTTGTCCACTATGGCAATTCCCAGATTTCCATGGCCTTTGTTTGGGAATAGTTTTCTTATTATATTTGCAAATAGCCCAAATTGAATAACAAGATGACCCTGCCTAAGATTTGCTAAACTGTTCGCAAACCAAACCCAGGCAGACCAGCTGCTGTCTACTTCTGTTTCCCTGTGCACTTAAAGAGGAGCTTCAGCCAGGTATGTGAAAATCTACAAAAACTGTTAAAAACAGAAAGTTACCTGCCCAGGGATCCAGCGCTGTGCTTACTCAAACCAGTTTCTTCATCTGTCTTTGGTCCCTGATGCCGGCATATTAAAGGGGTTGTAAACCTTTGTGTTTTTTCACCTTAATGCATCCTATGCATTAAGGTGCAGCTGAGAAATGGTCATTAGGGGGTGTTTATACTCCCTCACCTGCTAGACTTCGTAAGGAGGAAGAGCCCAGAATAGATGCTCCAGTAGTAGAAATTCTGTCTGTCATCCAGGTAAACGTTAAAGTACCCGGAGACACTTTTAAAGACAGGACTGATGGTACTGGGAGTTGTCACATTGAAATGTGTAATCTGTTAATGATTGTTACTAACAATGGTTTGGTTGCTGTGGGTTACCCACAAAAGGGTTGATGAACCCAGAGGAACACCGAGAGTGATTGAAGGTGGTTCAAAAGAGGGGAAAAGTGACTCTGCATCAAGCACAGTGAGTTTCTGACATCTTCAGTACAGGGACATGGGGAGAGACACATCTGGAATGACAGAGCATCCCTAAAATGTAAGAATAAGCCCCAGGCCCCCTTGAGAAGAGGAAAAAGGCTGAGAATAGAGAACAGTAGAACCCCTTAAGATTCAGGGTAGGGTGAGCCTGGAAACATACCCAGAAAAAGGGTTGGGCCTACGTGGTTGCCAGCTAGCACAGAGGTGGCCCAACCAAAGTGATAAATTCATATGTTATGCCCACCTGATTAAAACAAAGGGGCAGAGTATGGGAGAGTGCAAGATCCTACCACAGTGAAAATTGTTGGAAAATGGCACAGGGTTCATACATGTGCAAAGTGTGGGATTCTGGATTCTCAGGATTTTGGTATTCCTGGAATGGGCTCTTTAGTTTAGAAATCTCTAAGTGTTTTGAGAGGGAAGAAATCTACAATCCTGTGTCCAGGTTTTGTTGAAAACCAGCAGGGTGTCTATCTAGGTTCCTCTCAGCCTTATAATGAAAGCTTTAGGGTAGCTCAAGGCTTTTATTTAGAGACACAGCCTTGGAGTGAAGATATTGGTGTGCTCTAGCCAGGAGGGGTGATCTACTCAGCAGATGAAACCCTTCTTGCCCATAGGACTGCAAGAGTCAGGACAGCTATGTGGGTCCGGAGAGGCTGAGAAAGCTGAGGTAACTTACAAATCCACAGAAGAGGCTGGAGGGAGTCTAATTTCCCGAGAAGTGTGAGAGAACCTTATCTAGGGGCCAGGAATAGGCCTGTGCTGTAATGTGCTGTTACAAAAAAAAAAAGGTAAGTGAGCCTGAAAACCCCATGGTCTGGGAGACCTATACTAAGAGCCTGTGAACCTTACCACTGTGTGAGCTTTTTTGTTGCTTGTAAACTTTGCTTTGTCTTTTTAAAATAAGTGGGCTGCCAAAATACAGTGTGAACTGACGTGATCTTACTTACAACCACATTTACCAAAAGAGCTTAATTACACCATATCACAGTACCTTAACCACTTGCCGCCCGCCCTATTACAAATTGACGGCGGCAAAGTGGTTTCATTATCCTAACCGGACGTCATATGACGTGATTAGGATAATGAGCCGCTGCGCGCCCCCGGGGGCGCGCATCGCGGCAATCGTTGTTGCGGGGTGTCAGTCTGACACCCGGCAACTACGATCTCGGTAAAGAGTCTCCGACGGAGACTCTTTACCATGTGATCAGCCGTGTCCAATCACGGCTGATCACAGTGTAAATGGGAAAAGCCGGTGATTGGCTTTCCCTCACTCGCGTCTGTCAGACGCGAGTAGAGGAGAGCCGATCGGCTGCTCCTCTGACAGGGGGGGTCTGTGCTGATCGATTATCAGCACAGCCCCCCCGAGGATGCCCACACTGGACCACCAGGGACACCACTAGACCACCAGGGAAAAGGTAATAAAAATCCATAATCCTCCCTAGACCACCAGGGTGCCAGTCAGCACAATGGGTGCCAATCAGGGCCCATAATGGATGCCAATCAGTGGCCACAATGGGCATCACTGATTGGCATGCATTATTGTTTGGCACTAATTGGCATCCATTACTATAACACCGATGCCGCCTATGAGTGCCCACCTGTGCCGCCTATGAGTGCCCACCTGTGCTGCCTATGAGTGACCACCTGTGCCGCCTATCCGTGCCCACCTGTGCCGCCTATCTATGCCCACCTGTGCCACCTATCTATGCCCACCTGTGCCGCCTATCCATGCCCACCTGTGCCGCCTATCCATGCCCACCTGTGCCACCTATCCATGCCCATCCGTGCCGCCCATCCGTGCCAGCTATCAGTGTCCGTCCGTGTCGCCCATCCGTGTCGCCCATCCGTGTCGCCCATCCGTGTCGCTCATCAGTGCCGCCTATCAGTGCCACTTCATTGGTGCCACATTGGTGCCCATCAGTGCCACCTTATCAGTGCCCATCAGTGTAGCCCCATCAGTGCCCATCAGTGAAGGAGAAAACATACTTATTTACAAAGTTTTGAAACTGAAACAAAAAAAAACATTTTTTTTTTCAAAATTTTCGGTATTTTTTTATTTGTAGCGTAAAAAATAAAAACCGTAGAGGTGATCAAATACCACCAAAAGAAAGCTCTATTTGTGGGAAAAAAATGATAAAAATTTCATTTGGGTACAGTGTAGCATGACCGCGCAATTGTCATTCAAAGTGCGACAGCGCTGAAAGCTCAAAATTGGTCTGGGCAGGAAGGTGTTTAAGTGCCCTGTATTGAAGTGGTTAAATACCTTGTTATGCTGTAATATATTCTATTCTAAATGCTTCTATTGTTTATAGCTATCAGGTGTAGCAGAAATAACATTTTGGTACCAGGCTCTGACAAAAAATGGCAAACACACTTGGGGAAATTTACTAAAACTGGAACATCTGGTGTAGCTCTGCATAAAAAACAATCAGTTTCCAGGTTTTATTGTCAAAGCTTAATTGAAAAAGGTACATGAACAATTATATAGCAACTGTAATGCCCTATACACATGATCGGAAATTCCGCCAGCAAAAGTCTGATGAGAGCTTTTGGTCAGAAAATGTGATCGTGTGTATGCTCCATCGGACTTTTGCTGCCGGAATTTCGGCCAGCAAAAGATTGAGAGCAGGTTCTCAATTTTTCGGTTGGTAAAAGTTCCTATTCAAAAATCTGTTCGTGTGTATGCAATTCGGACGCACATAACTCACGCATGCTCAGATTCAACTATGAGACGGAAGCGCTCGGTCTGGTAAAGCGACCGTTCGTAATGGAGATGGCACATTCATCATGCTGCAATTTTTTAAATCGTTTAATGCAGCGCATTCTCTTCTTCTTTAGAATGCTAGAAGAATGAAGTTGTTTTACTGCTCATATTGACACAGACTTCTCTCAAACTTCTTTTTGTATTATGTCTCCTGATTTCATGAATAATCTTTTTTGTTTTTAAAGCCAGATCTCCATAATAATGTTACACATAAGCAAGTATTTTCAGAAAAAAGATTCTCCATTTATTCTGGCTGATAACAAAATAAAGAAAGCAACGCTGGAGAAACTGCTGGAATTTGTGAAGCCTTTTGCAAAACTTTCTACCCCAGGGCACACATCAACTATTCTGAAAATAAAATTGGTAGCTTGAGAAGTTCACATAATGGGGAAAACAATCTGGTCTAGAACTCCCAGAGATCATGAGCAGCAGCAGATGACATATAAGTCCCCAGGCTGTGGTACTACAACAGCCTGCATCTTCTGTCAGACCAGACTGAACTCAGGCCATCACTTTCTTGTCTTCCTTGCAGCCTTCCCTGCAGCTTCCCTTGCAGCCTTCCTTGGAGGCTGTGGCTCTGGAGGTGTACTTGTGGCAGGAGGAGAAGGAGGAGGATGGGGGGGAGGGGTGCTTTCCAGGGCCGAATTAGCATCATTAATGCAGCCAAGTGCTGCCTCCTCCACATTACTCCCCTTCCTGGCCTTTTTTGTTGGAAGGCAGAGGGGAGGCACCTGGGATTGGATGAGGCTACAGGGCCCTGCCACCTCCTGGCTGCCATTTACCCCCGCCTCCTCCTGTCTGCCACATTCCAGAGCCTCATCCTGGCTGAGGTCTTCCTGTGTATGAAAAAGGGACATACTTTTTGTTTTTGGTTCATCACACCCAAATTTCAGCTGATGACTGTTGATAATTGAATGTAATAAATAGAAAAGACTATCATTCTGACCCTAGCATTTTTCATTATTGTCACACTCATTTTTGGCCCCTACTGTCAATTGATATGTCAAACACTTTTTGTTAAATCATTAATTTGTTAGCAAGAATAACATCTAGTTAACAACAATAATTTTCAGACAATAAATATGTTAAAAAATACTATACCTGGCTCCAGCTGGGCTCCTCAACTTCTTTCAGGATGGAAGGCCCAGGTTGGTCCTCGGAAGCCTCAGCTGGGGTTGAGGGAAGGGTGGATGGAAGTGTAGAAAGTGATTCCCTGACCTCCATCTGGTCTTCCAGAAGCCACATCCTGTTGTAGTACCACAGACTGAGTACATACACATCCTTAGCTGCAGCTCCTGATCTCATGGAAGCCTGGACCTTATTAAGCTCCTTACTATATGTGCTTCTCAAGCTACCAATTGTCCTATCCACAAACTCGATGTATGCGTCGGGGACCTGCATCTTCACATATTCAAGCAGTTTCTCCAGCGATGCCTTCCTAGCTGGTTTATTTAGATATAAGCAGTTTCAAACCTCCCACAAATTTTGCATATCCCTGTATTTGTCTATAAAGTGGCAAGTGAATTCAGGGTCTTTGAATTGTTTCATATTTGCTGCAAGACAAAACACAAGACAAAAATACTAAATATCAGGCTAAACTCTCCTAATCTTATCTCAATATATAGGCCTCAATCTAGAATCAATATAGGCCAGTAATGTACCAAAGTTAAGATGTTACTGTTAGAATATTCGTTGTCCTTCCTCAGCACGCCGTATGTACGTACGACACACGCGTCTTAACTTCATATACACTGCGCATGTGTGAAACTCCACCCGCGTCACCCTCCCCTGGCGTTCTTTCTTGAAGATTCCCCACCCCGTCTCTTTTTTCGTAGTGGGAGAGGAACATGGCGGGGACAGAGGCGGAGACAGAGTGGGTGATCACTACTACTAGTAGTAACGAGGAGGAAAGCCCAGAGGCTGAAACGTCCAGATCCAGGAGGAGGTTTAAGGCCTCCAATATATCCTTTGAAGAGATGGTGGAGTATGGTGGAGTAGATGGTGGAGTCTTTTTCACGTACTTCACAGGCGCTTTGGGGGGCAAGACAGGACGGACAGCTTCCAGAGCCGTCAGTGTTGGTTCACAAAGTTAGGCCCCAGGCCCAACTGAGGCTATATAATTTGCAGCATTTCTTTTTAAAAAGTTGTACAGGATGCAGCAGCATAAAACAATGTGGTCCAGTTTGTACTCTGCCAGGTTGATATAGGCAGAAACGGCTGGCCATTATCCCAAAGGTATTCTCCACAACTCTTCAGGCTCTGGCCAGCTGGTAATTAAAAACCCTCTTCTCCGGGGTGAGGGTGCGCTGGGGGGAATGGCCTCATCACGTGATTGGCCAGACCAAATGTTTCATCAGCAATAAAAACAAACGGAGGTCCTTTGACGTTCTCTTCCGCAGGTGGCAATCAAAGTCATTGGAAACTGCTTGCGGCTTTAATGTAATGTTGGGTCAATATGGATGAAAATTATTGAGAAAAGCGGCATGGGTAACCCCCCCAGCCCATTACCAGGCCCTTTGGTTCTTGTATGGATATTAAGGAGAACCCTCGCACCCAAATTAAAAAAAGAAAAGGCGTGGGGCCCCCATGTCCTGTATACTCTAAACAGCAGTATACAGGCGGTCCCCGGGTTACAAACAAGATAGGGACTGTAGGTTTGTTCTTAAGTTGAATATGTTTGTAATTAGAAACAGGTAAATTTTTTAAGTGTAGCTCCAGTCAAAAAATTAATTTTTAAGCTTTTTGGATAACATAGGGAAGGGTTATCATCACCCCTGTAACATTTGTTTTGCTATCTGTGCCCCTGTTCAGAAGATTTCACCTCACTTTCTGTCCCATTGACAATTGGATTTTAAAAATTTGTTTTTTTTAGGGAAACAAGGATTGATGATAAAGCATCAGTGGAGACTCCTTTTTCCCCATATTAACTCTTACAGGAGAGAATTTCCCTTTCTAGGGGTAGATTTCCTCTCACTTCCTGTTGTTTCCCTCTGTTTGTAAGTAGGAGTCGTTTGTAAGTTGGATGTTTGAAAGTAGGGGACCGCCTGCATATACTATATGGCCTGCCCTATATACTCTGCAGACATTTGGGCCTTAGGTGTTGGTGGTACCAGAACACTGTAAGCCCTCACAGTTACTCTTTGTGGGTGCTGGAATGGGTCCTGCTGTGAAATATTATATCAAGAATTGTAATTACATGCCCCTGTTGAACAGGGTCACAGAAATTGGGCCTTTGGTGGTGTTGGCACAACACTGTAAGCCCTCACAGTTACTCTTGGTAGGCGCAGGAATGGGCCCTGCTGTGAAATATTAGATCAAAAATTGTAATTACACGCCCCTGTTAAACAGGGGCATATCAATTGGGCCTTAGGCAGCATTGGTAGTGGTGGCACAACACTGTAAAACCTCACAGATACTCTAGTTGAGAGCAGGAATGGACCCTGCTGCAAATGTTCTTAGAAGCTATCAACATGAACATTGAGGAGGAATTGGATAGTCACTCAGCTTTAAAGGGTAGTCACTGAGCATCATCATAGACAGTCTTCAAGGGATCTCACATTCATAAAAAAAAATGAATCAGTTACATCAGCATCAGGTGCTTGGTAGCTGGTGATCTAAGACTGATTCATTTTTATGAAGGTGAGCCGATCAACCAAGTCTGTGGACAGGCGCACTCTGTGTTTGGTTACAAAGCCTCCAGCAGCACTGAATGTGCATTCAGATAGAACACTGAATGCAGGACAGGCCAGTAGCACAATTGCATACTATGCAAGCTCTGACCAGTGATCCATCCTCAAGACCTAGTAACCCAGTAGATTTTCGGTTGGAAAGGTCTCCAAGTCTGATCTTGCTCCAAGGTATTTCTGCACCATGTAAATCATATGCTGGCAATGGTTGCTGGAACCAATCAGACCTTGGGGCTGCGGGCTAAAAAATTGTCTGAATACATTGATCAGATGGCCACCTTCTCCAACGCTCCTTCTGTGACTGACCAAAGCCTCAGCAACACGTTGTCCAGGAGGACCAGGAAATTGTAACCTCCCAGGCTCTAGAAACATATTGCATAAACCTTTCTGCAAGGCCTCTTGAAGATGTTTCATCCTCTGCTCCCTCTGCGAAGGCTGGATCAGTTCCACAACCTTACTCTTGTAACGTGGATCAAGAAGGGTTGCCAGCCAGTACTGCTCCCTCTCCTTGATACCACAAATCCGAGGGTTCTTGCGCAGGCTTTTCAGGATCAGAATATGGTGCCGCATATTAATTTTTCCCTCACTGCAGAGGTTATACATGAGGCTCATTTAAATGACATCCGTTAAAAGCATGCTTCCTTATGTGCTGTCTAAAAAAACAACAACCTGCACAGTCAGCAAACAATATTGATTGTGGATTAAGCCAACTCATCGTTCCAGAGGGATCTCAACAAGCCTGCGTACAGCTGGATCTTATCCAAAAATTAGGTCACTTTGTAACTCTGGCACAAACTGAAGAAAAGCAGAGCATGGAACATCATACAGATTCGTATCATTATGTTGGGAAGTTATCTTATGTTTTAAAGGGATACTTTTAATATTAATATAAGATATTCATTATTTTGACTATTATTTTATTGCATGTCTATGTTTTTACCATGTGTATAACATTTTTATTATTACAAATGAACATTTAATACATGATAAAGGATTTCCAGTGAAACATGAGTTATCTGAAGAGACAATGCAGCAGACATTTTCAATATTAACTCTTCCGTAAGTTCCTTGTTGTGGTCTTGCTTGCAATGTTGCTTTCCAACTGAAGGTGTCACTGGTATTTTATTACTCTACCACTTGGTATATGCAGGAGAACCTAATGCCCTGTACACCCGACCGGACTTTCCAGCAGACTAGGTGTGATGGACTTCCCGCCGGAATGCCGGCTGAGTTTCAACGGACTTTCCGAACGAACGTACTTGCCCACACATGACCGGACTTTCCGGCAGACTAGGTCCGCGGGTCTTCCGGGGGACTTCCAAATGAACGGACTTGTCCACACACGGACTAAAGTCCATCCATTTTGAATGTGATGAATTACGACAGGACTAGAAAAGGAAGTCAATCTCGTATCAGCGAGATTGACACCTTGCGAGCCCCGTTGCCGAAAAAACGGTGTGGGGGTCCCCCCGAAATCCATACCAGACCCTTATCTGAGCACGCAGCCCAGCCAGTCAGGAAAGGGTGTGGGAACGAGCGCCCCCCCATCCCCCCCTGAGCCATACCAGGCCGGATGCCCTCAACATGGGGGTGGGTGCTTTGGGGAAGGGGGGCCACCTGCTCCCATGTTGCTCCCTGCTCCCATGTTGATGAAGAAAGGGGCCTCTTCCCGACAACCCTGGCCATTGGTTGTCGGGGTCTGCTGGCGGGGGGTTATCATAATCCTGGAGCCCCCTTTATTAAGGGGGCCCTCAGATCACAGCTCCCACCCTATGTGAATAAGTATGTGGTACCCATTCACCTGGGGGAAAAGTGTCAATAAAAAAACACACTACACAGGTTTTTAAAGTAGTTTATTAGGCAACTCTGGGGTCTGCTTCCGACTTCGGGGGACTCTTCCGACTTCGGGGGTCTCTTCCGACTTCTCCTCACTTTCTGGTTCTTCTCCTGCTCTCCGGCCTCCACTCCCGGTCTCTGGTTCTTCTGCCGGGCTGCCACACTTTTGCTTGAGGTGGCTTTCTCCCTCCTCATCATCGTCATCGTCTTCTTCTTATTCTTGTTCCTTCTTCTGTTCTTCCGATGTTGACACAACGCTCTCTCCCGCTGTAATGCTGTGGACACAGTGTGCAACAACTTATATAGGCATAAGGGATGGGGTCACTGGGTGATGTCACCCGGTGACCCTGCCCCTTATGATGTCCCAGGGCTGTGACGTCATAAGGGGCGGGGTCACCCAGTGACATCACTGGGTGACCCAGCCCCTTATGCCTATATAAGTCGTTGCACACCGTGTCCACATCATTACAGTGGGAGAGAGCGTCGTGTCAACATCAGAAGAACAGAAGAAGGAAGAAGAAGATGACGATGAAGGAGAATGCTGGGCCACAGCTAGCAAAAGAGCAACAAAAGAGCATAAGATAGCGGAGGAGATAGCGGAGGAGCCTGGCAGAAGAACCAGAGAGTGGGAGAAGAGGCCGGAGAGTAGGAGAAGAACCTGAAAGTGTGGAGAAGTCGGAAGATACCCCCAAAGTCAGAAGAAAACCCCCAGAGCTGCCTAATAAACTACTTTAAAAACCTATGTAGTGTGTTTTTTTATTGATACTTTTTCCCCCAGGTGAATAGGTAGGGGTACAATGTACCCCATACTTATTCACATAGGGTGGGGGGCCAGGATCTGGGGGCCCCTTATTAAAGGGAGCTCCTGGATTCCGATAAGCCCCCCACCCGCAGACCCTGACAACCAATGGTCAGGGTTGTCAGGAAGAGGCCATTGTCCTCATCAACATGGGGACAAGGTGCTTTGGGGTATGGGAGGGACAGTTTTTTCAGAGTAGGGGCTTCCCCTTAAAATCCATACCAGACCTAAGGGCCTGGTATGCCCTTGGAGGGGCATTCCCTCTCGTGCTTGCTGCGGTAGGAAAATGTGTTTTTCTTATTGTACCCAGCGCTTGATGTACAGTACCCTGTCACCGAGAAACATTCTCATGGGCAGGTGCTGTAGCTGCCCGCGCACCATATTTGGTCCATTGAACCAGCATACAGATGAACGGTTTCCGGCTAGGAAGTGGGTCCGGTGGAGTTCCATTGGGAAAATTTAAAACATGTTTTATTTGTAGTCCATCGGATTTTTGGCAAGAAAAGTTCCGGTGGAGCCCACACACGATCGGATTGTCGATTCCGTCGGACTTTTGCTCTTAAAAAGTCCGGTCATGTGTATGTGACATAAGGGTGTCTGGCTTTGCTTAATATTACACTTTACACTAAGGATACCAGATTTAAAAAAAATATATATTCTGGGGCCACCCTGTAAACAATTGGTCCCAGATATTTGTAACAGAGGGATGCCCGTAGCAAGGCGACTTGTTCCTAATGTTGACAACAAGGCCTCTTTCAGGCAACCTTGGCCTAGTAGTTGTGGAGGTCTGCAAGAGGGGGGCTTATTGAAATCTGGAAGTCCCATTAGATATAAGGAGGCCCCGGATAACGGACTCTGGTTTGCCAAACAAGCAAAATTCATTCTGAACCCGGGTTCAGACCAAACCATCAGCTCAGCCCTAATTTTTAGTAGAGGTGATATGAAATGAGGAATAGTACAACCCCAGCAGTGGAATGCAAGCCTCTCACCCTTGCTGTGCTGCTGATGAGCACCTACCTGTGCTTTATATAGGTATTGTAGGGAAAGAGAGGCACACAATTCACAACCCAACAGATTCAGAGAGGGGTAGACACAATGGACTGGGGGAGAGTCCACCAATGGAAATGCAGCTGAGAAAATCCATTGCCCAGTGCTTTGCAGAGATCAGACTGGGAGGCTTGATTTCAGACTGCTTGCGAGGTACATGCAGCTCTCAGGGACTTCATTGTGTCCCACAGACACAATAGGGGGCATTTTATCAGGAAACAGCCTGCAGATGATCATCTCTTCACCATACTTTACACAATTGCACGCCTACATTATTAGCAAATGATGTCTGCTTGCCAGTAATCTCCTAGATCCACAGAATGACAAAGACCAATGGACAAATAAATATACTTACAGTTCCTTTGAGCAAAACAACATCAGCTTCTGCTAAACTACATGGGACGCAATGACACCATACATCCAGCTCAGGCTTCCAATAGAAGAGAAGCTTCAGGAACCCCAGTGAAAAAATGTAACCAATTAGACACAGGAAACTTCGCCATCTTTCAGTTTTGTAACCAAATAGTTCCTGCAAATTGAGAACAAAAATGAGTTAAAGTAAATTTAAACCCCAATGTTTTTTTCATGTTTAAAATTAGGGAATGGTAAAATATCTGTCAGGTTTTTGTCTAGTTAAGAATACATTTCCCTATGGACACAACAGAATTTGAGAGAGAATTTTTACATGAGGGCAAATTCCCTCATAGAAAGTCGTTATCAGAACAGGGGCCCTTATTGAAAGAGTTGACCTCTCCTCCTGCCCTAGTGATGACTATACAAAATTGCATTTTCCGTCATTTATTACACAGATGACAATATTCATTAACACATAGACAAACCAATAAAAAAACTGACAGAAGTCTCAAGACATTCAATCTTTGTTCAAAACTTAAAATAATCACTTCATAACACCCACCTGTGTATTATGACATCAGGTGTTACAATATATTATACCAAGCCTTTACTTTTGATGATAAGTGAAATAGTTTAAAGTGCTTAAAGAGGAACTGCAGTCTGCTCACATAATTTGTAATAAAAACATCTTTGCCATTCTGAAGCTTCCCTCCAACCACTTTGCATATTATTTTAAATACACTGTGATTCTGTACTTGCCAAATATGCTGCAGAAATCTCCCTCCTCTGAGTCTGACGACAATCCTTTAAACTGTGGGCAGCTGAAGCTGCTTCCTGGCCACTTCCTGGATTTACACAGACACACAGAGGCACACCTCCAGTTTTGCATCTCTCATTGGCCCTCTTATAACTCACCCCCCCTCCCTTCCTGGCAAACTCTCACGAGAGTGAGAGAGAGAGCTGTGCATGATGTCATAAGCCTTGGCTTTTACCAGACAAGAAACAGAAAGTGGTCTGTATAAGGTATTTACTGTCAGAAAAAAAAGTTTTATTATCAACAGTTAAAACAACAAGAACAGAAGATGTAATAGATGAAAAGATGAAAACATGACTGAAAGTCTGCTTTAAAGTGGTTGTAAATAATACATGAATAAGGCATATCCTTCTATAGGTTTACTTGCTTTGATCCAAAGCACCTACTATGATTTGGTATGCTATCCCATCCGTCTGCTATGTGCATTTCTGACAGTCTATGCCAACATCAGACAATCCCAGAAGATGATCCTGCCCCCCCCCCCCCCCAAGCACACAACAGGAGCCTCAGCTGTGCATGTTTCACTATGAGACTGTGTAAAGGGGAGTGTGTCCATTTCTTCTACTCAATTTTTTAATAAAGGACTTTTGCAACGGTGTGTGCGTCTTTTTAACAATTTTTTACACTTTCTTTGTGAAATGGTAGGGGTACTTTTGTATCCCCCTTACCATTTCAAAAGGGAGGGGGCTGGGATCTGGGGGTCCCCTTGTTAAAGGGGGCTTCCAGATTCTGATAAGCCCCCCGCCCGCAGACCCCCGCAACCACCAGCCAGGGTTGTGGGAATGAGTCCCTTGTCCTCAAAAAAAGGGGCCCAGATTTGAAGATTTGCATGTGTAAAATCTAATGAGACCAAAAAATATAGTTGGTCCTGTGTGGAGAGTATGACAGTGGGCGGTATGTGCAGGAGAGGAATGTGGAGAGTATGACAGTGGGCGATATGTACAGGAGAGAATTGTGCAGGGTATGACAGTGGGCAGTATGTACAGGAGAGGAGTGTGGAGGGCAAGACAGTGGGCGGTATGTACAGTAGAGAAGTGTGGAGGGTATGACAGTGAGCAGTATGTCCAGGAGAGGAGTTTGGAGGGTATGACAGCGGGCAGTATGTAGAGGAGAGAAGTGTATGACAACACTCACTATGTATAGGAGAGAAGTGTGGAGGGTATGACAGTGGGCAGTATGTACAGGAGAGGAGTGTGGAGGGCAAGACAGTGGGCGGTATGTACAGGAGAGAAGTGTGGAGGGTATGACAGTGAGCAGTATGTACAAGAGAGAAGTGTGGAGGGTATGACAGCAGGCAGTTTGTACAGGAGAGAAGTGTATGACAGCAGGCACTATGAATAGGAGAGTATGACAGTGAGCAGTATGTACAGGAGAGGAGTGTGGAGGGTATGACAGCGGGCACTGTGTATGACAGTGGGTAGTATGTACAGGAGAGGAGTGAGGAGGGTATGACAGTGGGCACTATGTATAGGAGAGAAGTGTGGAGGGTATGACAGTGAGCAGTATGTACAGGAGAGGAGTATGGAGGGTATGACAGCGGGCAGTATGTACAGGAGAGAAGTGTATGACAGCAGGCACTATGTATAGGAGAGGAGTGTGGAGGGTATGACAGTGGGCAATGTGTATGACAGTGGGTAGTATGTACAGGAGAGGAGTGAGGAGGGTATGACAGTGGGCACTATGTAGTGGAGAGAAGTGTGGAGGGTATGACAGTGAGCAGTATGTACAGGAGAGGAGTGTAGAGGGTATGACAGCGGGCACTATGTACAGGTGAGGAGAGTGAAGGAATCTGGGAAGGAAAAATGTAAAGGTCTGTGGAAGGATGTTTAGGGACTGTGTAGTGGTTAAGCAGGCCATACATGAATTGAAATTAAGCCAATTAAGCAGAGACCAGCCATAGTCAATCTATGTATGGGCCAGCTGGTTGTACACAAGTCAATCTATTAATCGACTTGAGTACAACCAGCCTGTCGGGTTTTTCCCAACACAATCAGTGCTGCCAGCTTTGGTTAGCAACACTGATCATTGTATTCTGTGGGTAGGGAAGGCTCCCACGGTGGGGGGAGGCAGTCTTTTTCTTTGGAGGATTTAGGTGTGTGGGGGTGGTGCAGGTGAGAGAGTGTATGGGGACAGGCTGGGGAGAGATGTCTGTCAGCAAGGGGGTGTGAGGTGGTCATGGAGGGATATCAATCAGCGGGTGGGGGGAGTAACTAGGAGTGATATCTTTTGGAGTATCTTTTGGTCTGTCATCAGGAGGTTGGGAAATGGTCACCTGGGATATAAGTTGAAGGGAGGTGGCCAACATGGGAAGTGGCTGGGGAGTAACCTGGTTGGTGGTGAGTGTGAAATGGATGATGCATTTCAAGTTTCTTTCACATTTGCGATAATGCTTACTGCCCTCTGAAAAGTGATCTGTGGTGGGTTGCTTTTCAACAAGTGGTATAGCAGCAGCTGACAGGAGTTCATGAGGTGCTACTGCCGCCTCCTGTTTTTTTCTTTTTACATTGCTGAATGGTAGTTTTACATTGTTGGACTATGCTGCTACTGCGAGCAAGTTTGGCTTGCAGCTGCAGAGTGGCCCCATTGAAATCAATAGATGAGTTTGACAGGCGGTGCTGCCTGTCAAACTCTACAGGCTGAGTTAAAGATGCTGCAGCTAAAGAAATTACAAAAAAAAAAAAAAAAAAAAAAAAAAATTGCAGCTGTGAAATAAAGCAAAGATTTGGGTCAGGAACATGCAGTGAGGTCAGTAGCTGGTGAGGCACTAGCTAGTATCAGAGCCCGATACACACAGGTTACATACGGCGCGATAGTTAAAGCGAGAGCAATAATTCTAGAACCAGACCTCCTCTGCAACGTAACCTGTAAAAAATATTTTAAAGCACCGTCTATGGAGATTTTTAAGTACTGAAGTTTGACGCCATTCTACAAGTGTGCGCAATTTTAACCACTTTCAGACTGAACCATTTTGCTGGTAAATGACCAGAGGTCTTTTTACAATTTGGCACTGCGCTGCTTTAACTGGTAATTGCGCGGTCATGCAATGTTGTACCCAAACAAAATTTGCGTCCTTTTCTTCCCACAAATAGAGCTTTCTTTTGATGGTATTTGATTGCCTCTGCGATTTTTATTTTTTGCGATATAAATGGAAAAAGACCGCAAATTTTGAAAAAAAATTATATTTTCTACTTTTTGTTATTAGAAAAATCCAATAAACTCAATTTTAGTCATACATTTAGGCCAAAATGTATTCAGCCACATGTCTTTGGTAAAAAAAAAAGTCAATAACTGTATATTTATTGGTTTGTGCAAAAGTTGTCACATCTACAAACTAAGGTACGTTTTCTGGAATTTACGCAGCTTTTAGTTTACGACTGCCTATCTCATTTCTTGAGGTGCTAAAATGGCAGGGCAGTACAAAACCCCCCCAAATGACCCCATTTTGGAAAGTAGACCCCCTAAGGAAATTGATAAGTGGCATGTTGAGCCCATTGAATATTTTATTTTTTTGCCTCAAGTTGTCACTAAATGATATATTGCTCACACATGCTATGGGCATATGTGAAATGACACCCCAAAATAAATTCTGCTGCTTCTCCTGAGTACGGGGATACCACATGCGTGGGATTTTTTGGGAGCCTAGCCGCGTACGGGGCCCCGAAAGCCAAGAACCGCCTTCAGGTTTTCTAAGGGCGTAAATATTTGACTTCACTCCTCACTACCTATTACAGTTTTGAAGGCCATAAAATGCCAAGATGGCACAAAACCCCCACAAATGACCCCATTTTAGAAAGTAGACACCCCAAGCTATTTGCTGAGAGGCATGTTGAGTCCATGGAATATTTTATATTTTGCCACAAGTTGCGGGAAAATTACAAACTTTTTTTTTTATTTATTTTTTTCACAAAGTTGTCACTAAATGATATATTGCTCACGCATGCCATGGGCATATGTGAAATGACACCCCAAAATAAATTCTGCTGCTTCTCCTGAGTACGGGGATACCACATATGTGGGACTTTTTGGGAGCCTAGCCGCGTACGGGGCCCCGAAATCCAAGCACCGCCTTCAGGCTTTCTAAGGGCGTTACAGTTTTGAAGGCCATAAAATGCCAAGATGGCACAAACGCCCCCCAAATGACCCCATTTTGGAAAGTAGACACCCCTAAATTTAGGGGTACACTAGTGAGACTAGGTAATAAATGGCGGGTGCCCTGAAACTATAAAAAAATAACTAACCAACCAGCGTCACCTGTAACCGTTATATGGTGATCACTGGTGAAAGGGTTAACTAGGGGGCAATCAGGGGGCTTTATGCGGTAGTATATGGGGGTCCCTGGCGCTATAAAAAGCTGCGGCGAACCTAAATACCTACCTGCCTAACTAGCGTCACCTGTGACACTAATAAAGCGATCAGAAAAACGATCGCTTATTAGGCTGGGTTCACACTGGAGCGATGCAGGAACGCCACAAATCCGCGGCGGGTTCCCGCATCGCATGCCTCCCGGCGGCAGTTCACGCTGCCCTATGCGAACTGCTGGGAGTGTCAGTGAAATGTTAATGACACCCCCAGATCAGTTTGCATATCGCAGTGCGATCTGCAAACTCGGATCGCATGGTGTGAACACCCATGCGATCCGATTCTGCTGCGGACCAAAAAAAGGGTCCCGTGCGAGTTTGCGGCGGGTGCGGCGGGTGCAACACGAATTCAGCCATACTATCTGTATGGCTGAACTCGAATCGCACAGAGATCGGATGTGATTTGCACTGCAGTGCGGTGCGAATCACATCCGTTCTCAAACCGCTGCAATGTGAACCCAGCCTTAGTGACACTGGCGACGGGGGGTGATCACGGGGTTAAACCTTTATTGGGGGGGTTAGGGGGGTACCTTAGAACTAAAGGGGGCTAACCCTAACTGCCCTTACAGTTATTACAGTCACAAATGACACCCGCCGGGTGATCAGGGGGTTAAACCTTTATTAGGTAATAAATGGCGGGTGCCCTGAAACTATAAAAAAATAACTAACCAACCAGCGTCACCTGTAACAGTTATATGGTGATCACTGGTGAAAGGGTTAACTAGGGGGCAATCAGTGGGCTTTATGCGGTAGTATATGGGGGTCCCTGGCGCTATAAAAAGTTGCGGCGAACCTAAATACCTACCTGCCTAACTAGCGTCACCTGTCACACTAATACAGCGATCAGAAAAATTATCGCTTATTAGGCTGGGTTCACACTGGAGCGATGCGGGAATGCCACGAATCCGCGGCGGGTTCCCGCATCGCATGCCTCCCGGCGGCAGTTCACACTGCCCTATGCGAACTGCTGGGAGTGTCAGTGAAATGTTAGTGACACCCCCAGATCAGTTCGCATATCGCAGTGCGATCTGCAAACTCGGATCGCATGGTGTGAACACCCATGCGATCCGATTCTGCTGCGGACCAAAAAAAGGGTCCCGTGTGAATTTGTGGCGGCTGCGGCGGGTGCGGCGCGAATTCAGCCATACTATCTGTATGGCTGAACTCGAATCGCACAGAGATCGGATGTGATTTGCACTGCAGTGCGGTGCGAATCACATTCGTTCTCATAAACCGCTGCAATGTGAACCCAGCCTTAGTGACACTGGCGACGGGGGGTGATCACGGGGTTAAACCTTTATTGGGGGGGTTAGGGGGGCTAACCCTAACTGCCCTAACAGTTATTACAGTCACAAATGACACCAATGCAAAAAAAAAATGCAATTGGTGTCACTGTGACTGGGGGGGGGGGCAGGGGTAATTGGGGGGTGATCGGGGGGTAAAGGGGGGGTGTGAGTGTGCCTGGCATGTTCTACTGTACGTGTGGTGTGTTGGTGCAACTCACCGATCCTCTCTCCTCGGTGCCGGAACGAAAAATACAGACACGGAGGAGAGATTACATCACTTCCTCTCCTGTGAGGAGAGGAAGTGATGTCACGGAGCATTTCTATTCATCGGGAGCGATCGCGAGGGGGTGGCCATGAATGAATGGCCGCCCCCTCATCCCGGATCGCTCCCGAACGAATGCAGACCGCCGCAGGCACCGGGGGGGGGGCCCGATCGGGCCCCCCACCCGCGGGAAGGCAGGGACTTATATATACGCCCATATGCCTGCCCGTGCCATTCTGCCGACGTATATCGTTGTGCGGCGGTCGGCAAGTGGTTAAAGCAAGACATTTTACGTATCTATTTGCTCAATGTAACATCATCTTTCAAAGTATACAAAAAAATCAGGCTAACATTTGTGTTTTATTTTTTATTTTTTTTTATTCATGAAACAGTAAAAAAAAAAAAAAAAAAAAATTGAAAAATTCCTGCGCAAATACATAAAAAATTGCAACAACCACCATTTTATTCCCTAGGGTGTCTGCTAAAACAATATATATAATGTTTGGGGGTTCTGAGTAATTTTCTAGCAAAAAAAATAAAAATTATGCTTTTTCATGTAGAAGTGACAGAATTGGCCTGGGTGGTAAGGGTTAATTATCATAAGTAAGTAATATACAAATAATTATTATATATTTTTTTTAAAGTAATTCACTATATTTTCAAAAACGACTCAAGCAGATGGCTTAACGGTCAAACTACTGAAGTTTGAAGTTATAACTTCAAACTAGTAATTTCACAGTAAATACTGTAGATAAATAATGATTATGGTGTAACGTATACCATAATACTATATAATTTATCTTGATTAAAACAGTACATTTTCAGCAGCAGAAGATTATCATTCTCCCTCTTACTGTAACTGTGTGAGAAAAATTGGATTATGAGTGAACCTTATATCCATAAACCCATGTTCTTTCTTTCTAATTAAGAAGGCTAGGCTGGAAGACACTGCAGTGAGAAGACAGCCTCTCACTGAAGAATTTTTATTAGACAGCTGGGGCCAAGGGTACTTTCCCATTGGTCCAAGGCTCCAAGCGTTCCCTTGAGCTCAGTGCCTCAGACAAGAAGTGAGGAGAGGCACTGTGAGCTCATCATCTCAGTTTGCTGCAAACAGAGTGTGGCAGCTTGTATTTAAACTGGCCACACTGTATGTAGCTTCTGACAGACTGTACGAGGAGCCCCGTATCTCTGGAAATATAGGTCCTAGGAGCCCCAAATTTTGACCAGTGGTGGGGTAGGTCCCAATTTGGGGTATATATGACTTTCAAAGCTTGATCGTTTTTTCATTTTTATTTTTTGTGATTTGTTTTTTTTGTTTTTTTATCTTAAGGTAAGATGCCTGGAGCTGCAGCTCCAATAGCCCCTATGTTAATCCAGCCCTGGGTCCTGGGAGGCCAACCAATATATTACAAACAAGTTGTGCTTCTTAATTTAATACAAGGTGTGTAACCAAATCTATATGCATAACAAAAAAAGTGAAAAGTCCCGACCTCCCCCCTGCCAGACCCAGCCTTCCCATACAACTGCCACCAAGTACCCCTTCACCACCCCCACACACCAACATCCCCCAAAGAAAAAGACTGCCCCCCCATGGGAGCTGGAATATCCCCCCTCCTCCCACACCAAAAGCCCTGACAAGCTTCCTCCCACACTCTCTACACCCTTTCCTGGTCCCACCTGTGCTACAATATCTGCAGAGGTAGGTACTTGGGCATCCAATAATCAGAGTACAACCACAATTAGGGATGAGCTTCGAGTTCGAGTCGAACACATGTTCTACTCGAACATTGCCTGTTCGCCTGTTCAGAGAACAGTGAACAATTTGGGCTGTTCGCAGCAAATTCGAAAAGCCGGAACACCCTATACAAGTCTATGGGAGAAATCTAAAGTGCTCATTTTAAAGGGTAATATGCAAGTTACTGTCCTAAAAAGTGTTTGGGGACCTGGGTCCTGCCCCAGGGGACATGGATCAATGCAAAAAAAAGTTTTAAAAACGGCCGTTTTTTCAGGAGCAGTGATTTTAATAATGATTAAAGTGAAACAATAAAAGTGTAATATTCCTTTAAATTTCGTAGCTGGGGGGGTATCTATAGTATGCCTGTGAAGGAGCGCATGTTTCTGGTGCTTAGAACTGTCCCGGCAAAAAGTGTCATTTGTGCAGGAAAAAAAGTCTTTTAAAATCACTTGCGGCTAAATTGTTGGCTCCCCATAATACAGAGAACACTCAATGAGTGTTCTCTGTATTAGCCGACAATTCATTCATTCATTGATAAACAAAATAAAAATAAATAAAAAGCGTGGGGGTTCCCCTAAATTCAATTACCAGGCCCTTCAGGTCTGACATGGATATTAAGGGGAACCCCGTGTTAAATTAAAAAAAAATTGACGTGGGGGTCCCCCTAAATATCCATACCAGACCCTTCAGGTCTGATATGGATATTAAGGGGAACCCCGTGTCAAATTAAAAAAATCCATACCAGACCCTTTATCCGAGCACGCAGCCTGGCAGGCCGCAGGAAAAGAGGGGGGACGAGAGAGCGGCCCCCCCTCCCTCCTGAACCGTACCAGGCCACATACCCTCAACATTGGGAGGATGCTTTGGGGGTCTGTGACCCCTCAAAGCACCTTGTCCCCATGTTGATGAGGACAAGGGCCTCATCCTCACAACCCTGGCCGGTGGTTGTGAGGGTCTGCGGGCGGGGGGCTTATCAGAATCTGGAAGCCCCCTTTAACAAGGGGACCCCCAGATCCCGGCCGTAGTGACGTATGGGTGACCCTGCCCCCTCTGATGTAACGAAAACCTGCGTTACATCAGAGGGGGCGGGGTCACCCGTACGTCACTGGGGAACCCCTGGCTTCCCTCTCCAGCTTCAGAGGGGTGGGGTCAGGTGACGGGTGGCCCCGCCCTCCTTATATAAGAAACGTCAGCGCTGGGATCTCCGCAGTGTCTCCGCACTGGAGACAAGACGGATGTATGGACAGCGCTGGACTGAGAGATCCCCCGTCGCTGGATATGATCATCCATCGCTGGACCCCGGAGAGCCGTCGCTGGATAGCAAGAGTGGATTAGCACCGCTGGAATCTTTTTTTAATTTTTTTTATTTTTAATAAAGGAATTTTTCAAAAGTGTGTTTGTCTTATTTAACCATTTTTACACTTTCTTTGTGAAATGGTAGGGGTACCCCCTTACCATTTCAAACAGGGGGGGGCGGGATCTGGGGGTCCCCTTGTTAAAGGGGGCTTCCAGATTCTGATAAGCCCCCCGCCCGCAGACCCTCACAACCACCGGCCAGGGTTGTGAGGATGAGGCCCTTGTCCTCATCAACATGGGGACAAGGTGCTTTGAGGGGTCACAGACCCCCAAAGCATCCTCCCAATGTTGAGGGTATGTGGCCTGGTACGGTTCAGGAGGGAGGGGGGGCCGCTCTCTCGTCCCCCCCCTCCTTTCCTGCGGCCTGCCAGGTTGCGTGCTCGGATAAAGGGTCTGGTGTGGATTTTTAGGGGGACCCCCACGTCAATTTTTTTTTTTAATTTTATGCGGGGTTCCCTTTAATATCCATATCAGACCTGAAGGGCCTGGTAATTGAATTTAGGGGAACCCCCACACTTTTTTTTTTTTTTATCAATGAATAAATGAATTGTCGGCTAATACAGAGAACACTCATTGAGTGTTCTCTGTATTACGGGGAGCCGACAATTTAGCCGCAAGTGATTTTAAAAGACTTTTTTTCCTGCACAAATGACACTTTGTGCAGGGACAGTTCTAAGCACCAGAAACATTCGCCCCTTCACAGGCATACTATAGATACCCCCCCAGCTACGAAATTTAAAGGAATATTACACTTTTATTGTTTCACTTTAATCATTATTAAAATCACTGCTCCTGAAAAAACGGCCGTTTTTTAAAACTTTTTTTTGCATTGATCCATGTCCCCTGGGGCAGGACCCAGGTCCCCAAACACTTTTTAGGACAGTAACTTGCATATTACCCTTTAAAATGAGCACTTTAGATTGTGAACGTTTGAGTCCCATAGACTTTAATAGGGTTCTAAAGTTCACACAAAGTTTAGGTCTGTTCGCAGGTTCTGGTGCGAACCGAACAGGGGGGTGTTCGGCTCATCCCTAACCACAATGGACAATAGAAAATAATGGATGCTCAAAAACTAAAAGTCTCTCAGACAGACCATTATTTTATTTTGGATCAGTGGAACTTATATGATACTAAAGTCTTTTTAATTTTATATAAACATAACAAACATGTTATACTTACCTGCTCTGCGCAACGGTTTTGCACAGACCAGCCCAGATTCTCCTCTACTAGGGTCTCTCTCCAGCGCTCCTGGCCCCTCCCTCCTGCTGAGTGCCCCCACAGCAAGCAGCTTGCTATGAGGGCACCCGGGCTGAGCTGCAGCTCTGTGTGTCTATTCAGACATGGAGCTGTGGTTCAGCCCCACCCCCTCTCTCGCCTGATTGGCTAACTGACTGCTGTATCTCAGCCAATCATGAGGGAGAGTCCATTCATACACATCGCTGGAGGAAGATGAAGGGCTGAAGGGGGCTGCTGTTCACAGAAGGTTTTTTTTAATCTCAATGCATAGAATGACTGACTTTACAACCACTTAAAATTCTTGTTTTCACTTTCCACTATCTGCCAAAACTAAAATACACCAGGTCATACAAAAAGTAAATATTTCCACGCAGGTTTTATTTCTTAGGCACTCTTCGCACTGGGGCGGGATCGGCGTCAGCGGTAAAATGGTGCTATCTTTAGCACCGCTTTACAGTTGTTTATCGGTGGTATTCGGCCGCTAGCGGGGCTGTTTTACCCCCATGCTAGCAGCCGAGAAAGGGTCAAAACCACCGCAAAGTGCTGCTGCAGCAGCGCTTTGCCAGGGGGCATAGTCGCGCTGCCCCATTGATTTCAATGGGCAGGAGCGGTGAAGGAGCAATGTATACACTGCTCCTTCACCGCTCCAAAGATGCTCATAGCAGGACTTTTTTTACCGTCCTGCTAGCGCACCGCTCCAGTGTGAAAGCCCTCTGGGCTTCCACACTGGAGACAGAGCAGCGGCTGTTTCAGGGCTCTTTGCAGGCACTATTTTTAGCTTTGTAAAGCCTGCAAAGCACCCCAGTGTGAAAGGGGTCTTAGACAACTAATCGTTGTTTTCTGATTATAGCAAAATCATTTTTTACAAATATTTTTTTATAATTATCAATAACAATTTATACATACATTTGTAGAAATTATTACAATTATTATTTTTAAACTAGCCATATGGTGAAGATGACAATTGGTCCAATAACAATACCACTAAGTAGACACCTTAGGTAAGCTGCAATTGTCTTAAGACCACATATATTTGGTTTAAATAGAACAGGTAATTCTGTCATAGTCTGCTTTTTAATGGGATCAAGCACTGTTGGATTTCTTTTATTATTCAGAAATGTGGTCAGTAGAATGTGAATGTACTCTCTTCTCTCCATTGCAGTCTCAGTACTATTGCTGCATTTTCCATAAGAAAATAGGATACATTAAATATTCAATTAGGGTAACAGGCAGGTATCATGCAAATACTGCATTTTGTAACAGAGAAAAAAAAATATCAAGATATAATATTAGCATTTTTGGGGTTCTTTGTTTGTTTTAGTTTTTTTAGTTTTTGAACTGGTTATATTGTAGTCGATTGGGTCACGTGGTCAGTCTACAGATAGGTTGTATGTTTGTCATAAAACAAATGCATATTGCATGTGAAAGGGTTAAAAATTCAATACAATACGTGAAGAACATAATAAACAAGCTTAATAACATACAATGTGAAGAAGGTAATCACAGCTAGTATTTCAGATAATTTCTCAATATATTACATAATAGGTATAATATTGTGATATTAGGTAGCTTTTGTATGCTTTGTAAAGCTGATTATCAATGTTTATCAGCTATGGATCTCAGCATATGCTGACCGTGGCAGTAAAGAAAACTTTCTTCTAATGTCAGTTATGTAAAATGTTCCATGAAAAGCTTCTATGTTCAGTACATTTTTATATATACAAAGAATGAACTGTTTGCTCACCATTTCATTCTCTTCCCCTTGGTTAAGTATGGCATGTTTTTCTCCCATTTCTTCATCGACTGCTTACTAAAGATTAGCAGGGGAATGTAGCAATACTGAATAATCCCTCCTGACCTGCACACTCTCTCACTCTGGTGCTTTTATAGTCACAAGTACAACCTCTTTACTTGCCTAAGGACCCAGATTAGCATTCAGGCTTCATGACACTTCCATTCCATATGAGATGTGTTTTTTTTTTTTAATTCATTGAACAATCCAACCAAATATTAATGACCTTTAAATCTTAAGGCCATTTGTGTTAAGCGTGCCAAAATCAAACCACAAAACTCCCGAAGAATCAGGGCATTCACGTGAAACTAGTTGAGGCTTTGAGACCCTTTAACATCCCATTTTATTATTTACTACTTGAATTCAACCTTAACGTGATTCAATGTTTTGGTACATGCATCAAACAATTTGTAGCTTGGGTTATCAAGGGGTGATATTACAAATTGGGGGAGCTGTACGTTCCTGCTGATATGAATCTGCACAGGACATGTTTTTATATTATAGCATTATGTGTATTAACACATACATTTTACATTTTTTGTACTAATAAACTTGAATTGTTTTATAGAAAATTATAGACTGTTTGACACCTTTAAAGTCCATTCTAAAAATGTATTTTATTAAGTTTCTACCTCTCATAAACTCACATAAAGATTGTAGCCCCAAAATAATCCCGACAAAGTGTGTATGCTGGTAGTGAACATAGATAAAAAACAAAATGTAATTTATAATCTTAAAAAAAGTAAAGTAATTTGTTTAAGCTAGGCTGTAAATTTGGATTTAGGCTGATAACATTTATTAGCTAAAAAATAGATTGTAGTGAACACTTTAAAAACACCCTCTTCCTCTTCCCAAGGCAACATGAACTAATTGTAATAGATTTTCATTTTATACATGGCTCTAATACACTCATACACACTTCACTTACTTTGACAATGCTTTTTCCAGCTGCTTTAAGGTGTCTAAACAAGCATTTTACAGTTAAATAACATTCATAAAATATGTTGAAAGCATATATAATCTTTTGGAAACCATTTTGGTTAAAAGTAGTGGTCTGAATACCACATGCTTGAAGACAATCCTTTCTGATTTAATCTAGTGTCTCTTTAGTTTCAAAACAATAGCACATAGTAGATCAAAGCTATTGCTTCCATAACATTATTTTATAAGTCGTGGACAAGGATACCCGATGAAAAAAAATCTCTCATTTATATGTAGTCCTTCCCCTCTGAAGGCTAGTGTACATGGGCTTTTGAGTTCAGTTGAGCCGGGTTAGAAATTAACTTTATATTTTGTGTCAATATATTCACACAGTCTCCATACATTACATTTGGAGGCCAGCTATTATCAAAGGTTAGAAAATTCTGGACTGTAATCTGCATCTTCATATTTTCCATTACCAACCTAACTCCCACTTGGAAGCTCTGCTTTGTAAACCCTTTCAGTTATCTGCTCTCCACTCCAGAATCCATTTGAATTAGTATGGGAGCCAAGAATAAATGTAAATGTTATGTACTGGGTCGGGACCTGCAAACTTTTTCTCCTCCCATTAACTTTCTGATTCTGAAAGACTATGCCTTTGCATTTCCTGTTTGCCAGATTAGTGTGCTCTCTCCAGCTGATATCTTTTTCCTTGTATACCTGTTGTTGCCCATATCCTTGTTACTACTTGTTACTGAGCCTTGGCTTGTTCATTGACTATACTTCTTGTCTGATCTGATCCAGCTACTACTTGTTACTGACAAGCAGTGTTGTTACTGACAATCTGATCCAGCTACTACTTTGTTTACTGACTACATCTCTGCTTGATCCCTACTTGCTATATCCTTTCCTGGACCCTGGCTATCTCACCTCCTGATGGGGTGATCCTGAGGACCATGACATGATCTCCACCATCAGGAGCTCTGGTGATTACTGGATAATGCTTAAACCCCATGCTTTAGGTGTGCCTGCGTCATCTGCTAGGGAGATCTCCTTGTACATTTACATCTGACCACCAATAACCCTCTCTAATGCTACAGTTTCTGGCCTCTGACCACAGACCATGACAGTAGAACTTCATTTTAGCAGTGGCTTTGTCCTGTCCCGTTATTGCCTTATTTTTTCTTGTTCTATGCTTTTTTTCTAATTATTCTTTTCTTTTGTTTGCCTAGTCCATGTATTGCTTACCAAAAAACAACTCACACATTATATTTAATTACTAATATTTAGGTAAAATTAAATGCATTGTTGTTTCCCATACAAAAATCCCCAAAGCAACATCTGTGTCTTAGTCCATAGGGTGCAGCTATACCAAACTTCAACTCCTCTGGAAGGCTGTCCACAAGGTTTAGGAGTGTGTCTATGGGAATGTTTGATCATTCTTCCAGAAGTGCATTTGTGAGGTCAAGCACTGATGTGAACGAGAAGGCCTGGGTCAAGGTCTCTGCTCTAATTCCTCTCAAAGGTGTTCTATCAGGTTGGGGTCAGAAATTTGTACAGGCCAGTCAAGTTCCTTCACTACAAACTCACTTATCCATGGCATTATGGACCTTGCTTTGTGCACTGGAGCACAGTCCTGTTGGAACAGGAAGGGGCTGTACCCAAACTGTTCCCACAAAGTTGGGAGCATGAAATTGTCAAAAATGTCTTGGTATGCTGACATCTTAAGAGTTACCTTCACTGGAACTAAGCAGCCAAGCTCAACCTCTGAAAAACAACCCAATACCATAATACCCACTTCACCAACTGATTTGGACCAATGCACAAAGCAAGGTCCATGAAGACATGAATGATCAAGTTTGGGGTGAAGGTACTTGACTGACCCTACACCTGACAGAAAACCTTTGGGGTGAATTGGGGCGGAGACTGCAAGCCAGGCCTTCTCATCCAACATTAGTGCCTGACTTCACAAATGCGCTTCTGGAAGAATGGTCAAACATCCCCATAGACACACTCCTAAACCTTGTGGACAGCCTTTCCTGAAGAGTTGAAGCTGTTATAGCTGCAAAGGGTGGGCCAACTCAATATTAAACCCTATGTACTAAGACTCGGATGCCATTAAAGTTCTTGTGCGTGCAAAGACAGGTGTCCCAATACTTTTGGTAATATAATGTATTTCCATATCATGTTTTCAGGTCTTGAAACATTTGTTATATAGATTGCTGTTGTAGGCTTCCATTTTGTACATTTGGATTTTTTTTTTTACTGTGTTTCAAGTAGATTTGATCCCTGCTCCTTACATGGCCAGCCAGGCGACATGCTTGGATGAAAGTTTGGAATGCATTTTGGGAGTAATCCCACATTACTTTTCTGTTGTTGGTACCCAACAACAGAATACCAAACCAGAAAGGTCTCCTATAAATTTTGGGGGGAACCCTTGTGGTTTGTTTTTTATAATGGGTTCCCCTTTAAAGTACGCGACAGATGGTAGAATGTGAGAATTATAGATTTATCTATTGAGTAGATACCCTTTTTAATGCATGTAAACAAGCAGCAAGATACAACGCTTAGGGCCTTAGGTGCAAATGTTTATATTAGGAAGAACCTCACAGGATTACGTGGATGTGATGCTGGTCATAATAAAGTCCAGTAAATGGAATTATTTTTTTCAAGTACTGCCAAATGATTAAAATTGGTGATAAAAGCAAACAATACCAATGGTTCCGGGCTTTGATGGGATTTCAGTTCAAAATTCTGATGTAGGGACTGTACAGAAGGTAAATCACGGGCTGTTCTGGTGGCCAGTACAATTTTACTTTTGCATTTACTTGACAGACTTTATTGTGACGAGCATCACATACTCTCCTGTGAGGATCTCCCTAATATAAACATTTCCACCTAGGGCCCTGAGCACTGTCTCTTCCTGCTTGTTTACTTGCTCTTAACACTACTCCAGGTTTACACGTGGTAGCAGCCTGGGACAGTCCTTTGGTGTTCTTATTTATATACATAAACACTGATGATCATTTGGCTACAGTGCTCAAAATACATGTGTGTCTTTGTAATTTTTAATGCATCCTATTATTATGCTTGTTATTGCTGAGATTGTGATCTACTATGATACCCAGATATTTTTCCATTCTGAAATCCCCTAACAGATCTCCTTCTAGTGAATACCTGTCATTTATAACAGCATTAAACCTATTTTATTATGTAGCTGCCCACCCCTTTATTTTGTAAAGTTTCTATGGCTTGCTGTGAAGTTATTGCCCTGATGTCATGTGCCTAGGTTTGAACCTGGGCTCTTCTGGCTCTGTGCTGTGATCCAGCTTGCTCAGCCACTGTGGAATCTGACTCTCTGCAGCTTACAATATGCTTAGTACATCTGCTCCTGGGACTCTCTAGCTCCACCTGCCTTCCAGCTGCCGTAAATCCACAACTGACCCAGCTTAAATTGCAGGACTTCCTGTGTACTGGGCCCATTTGTTGGATCTGTTTCCCTGGTTGTGTTTTAAACTGCTGAGTTACTTAACTTCTGGACTTTGACCTCTGCCTGTTTCCTGGATTACTCTCTTTGCCTGCCAATTTTACATTACACTGCCAGTCTGTGTATGACCCTGCCTGCCTTCAGCCACGCTTCTGGACTCTGACTTTGTTGTCAAGATTTTTCGCTGACCTGACCTGCCTGACTACGCTAACTCCTCAATCCCCAGTCAAACCTCCGCGCTGGACTAAACCTTTTACAGGTAACTCACATAACAAAGGGGCCACAATGAAAGTGGACCCATCTAAACTGGTTAAGGCAATTTTACATCAGGGACACATGCTTGATACTAATGAATTGCATCTTACTTCTCTGGATACTAAACTGGATGCACTGACTGCTATGATAAAATCCTTGCTACCAGTGTCCTCTGAACAAGTTCAGACTCCTGCTCCAGCCCAAGCTGCCTCTTATGCACCCAAACTCCCTCTGCCTGAAAAGTTTGGAGGAGATATTAAAGACTGTGGAAGCTTTCTGAACATTTCCCGTGTACACTTCCACAATGAACCTAAGACATTCAGCACAGCTTCTGCCAAAGTGACTTTTTAATATCCTTGTTAAAGGGGAAGGCACTGTCATCAGTCTCTCCTTACCGGGAACGCTGAATGCTCACTCTTAGCAAGGCACCAGAACTGTCCCACAATAAGTTTTTGAGTTTCATACACTGATTTCTACGACAAAAATCGCAACTTTTCGCAAAGATCTCTCAGATCACATTAATGATGAACTGGTGTATAAAGATCTTCCAGATGGCCTAGGTAAATTCATAGACCTGCGTGACTGTCTGGATGTTGGCTACCATGAAAGGTGTCAAGAGAAATCACAGATTTGCAAGTTACCTTTCAAACATCGTCTGAGGTTAAACCCTAAACATTTAAGTCCATGACACCTGCAGAGCCCATGGACATTGGCTGTCTCCACATGACTGAAGCAGAGAAACAAAAAAGATGCTCTTTGGGCCCCTATATATATTGTGGATTAAAAGGACATATGTTATCCACTTGCCTTACGCATCCAGTAAAAAGTGAGGATCTAACCCATGTCGGAAGGGATGGGTTAGACCTTACAAATCCTTCTTCCAGAATTTAGCTCACAGTACCTGCAATCTTCCATTTGGCCTCAAACTGAATATCCTTTTGAGGCTTTTGTGGATTATGGGGTAGTGGGTATATTCTTGGATCATACTTTTGCCTTGGAAAACATTCTTTCATCTCTATGCTGACACACCTTATCCTCTGCAGTGAGTGATCAGTTGCAGGATGGGAATAGCTTCTAGACATTGATACTCTTAGCTTGTGTGTGCTCCTCTAAATTTCCTTACATCCAGCAGCGGTGATTTTCAGTGGGTCCTTTGGACCTTCTGCATATTTTCTGGATAGATCACCACCTGGAAATCACCCTGTCCCTATGTTTTTAGTTGGCTCTGGTTTCACACGATATTTCAATTTGAAGATGTCTTCATCCCCCCCTGAGAAAGATCAGAAGAGAATACGATCGAAACACGTTGGAGTTTTCTGAGCAGTAGCATCCAGTGTTGAGAAATACACTTTGCATTTCTTGCTATCTGCATATGTAACATTGACATCTAATTTTTTGAATATCATCCATACCAGAGCTCATGTAGTTTTTAATTCCATATGTTCCATATATATTTGTACGCAATGAAGACAATTTTTTAATATATATTTATTGTTTTTTTTCCAGCTGCCTATATACCCTTGAGAGCATTTTTTAAATTTCAACAATTTCTTTTTGTCCCCAAGCCAAGACTCCTGAGCATCAACACACTGAATGGACAACCATTAAGAAAAGGCACAGTGGAATTCAAGACCTCCATAGTCACCCTACAGGTTGGGTTCCTCCATAAGGAAAAAATCATCCTACCTCTTATCGGCTATCCATTCCTGTAATCCTTGGATATCCATGGTTGCAACTACACAGCCCTTTGTTTAACCACTTATGGACCGCCTCATGTAATTATACGTCATTTTTTTGAAGAGGGATATCTCGGTAACAGCAGAAGCTGCTGCCACAACCGAGATATCCCTCTTTACAGGAGGCGGGCCTGTGTACGATAAGAGTGGTCTCCGCAGTGGGTTCGCCGCAAGATCACCGTTATCGGCGGTGGGAGAGGGGCCACCCCCCCGCCACTCTCCCAAGCCCTCCGCCGCTTACTGGAGCCGCCAGTAGCGGCAGAGACGATCAGGTCCTTCTTGCTGCTGGGTATAGAGACGAGTGAGGCTAAGATGGCCCCCACTCGTCTCTATACCATAGGAGGGCGGAAGCAACGTCAAAACGTTACTTCCGCCCATATCTCTTAAAGGTATATTTTTTTCAATGTCATTTTTTTTAAATTAATTTTTTTTTTTATTGCATTTAAGTCCAAATATGAGATCTGAGGACTTTCTGACCCCAGATCTCATATTTAAGAGGACCTGTCATACTTTTTTCTATTACAAGGGATGTTTACATTCCTTGTAATAGGAATAAAAGTGATCCATTCATTTATTTAAATTTTTTTAAAGTGTAAAAATAAATAAAATCAAGTAAAATAAATAAGAAAAAAAAATTTAAACCCCCCTGTCCCGACGAGCTCGCACGCAGAAGCGAACGCATACGTGAGTAGCGCCCGCATATGAAAACAGCGGTCAAACCACACGTGTGAGGTATCGCCGCAATTGGTAGAGTGAGAGCAATAATTCTAGCCCTAGACCTCCTATGTAACGCAAAACAAGCAAACTTTAGAATTTTTTAAATGTCGCTTATGGAGATTTTTGAGGGTAAAAGTTTGACGCCATTCCACGAGTGGGCGCAATTTTGAAGCATGACATGTTGGGTATCAATTTACTCGGCGTAACTTTATCTTTCACAATATAAAAAAATTGGGCTAATTTTACTGCTGTCTTATTTTTTTATTGAAAAAAGTGAATTTTTTCCCAAAAAAGTGTGCTTGTAAGACCGCTGCGCAAATACTGTGTGAAAAAAAGTATTGCAATGACCGCCATTTTATTCTCTAGGGTGTTAGAAAAAAAAATATATATTTAATTTTCTAGCAAAAAAACTGTTTTAAACATGTAAACGCCAAATCTGAAAAAGAGGCCTGGTCCTTAAGTGGTTAATTGGCTTAATGGGGAATTAACCTCCTGGGGCACATTCTGCCACCAAACTGTGAACTTCGTCCCAGTTTACTGACTTCTATGTCCATATCTCCCACCTTGCCACAGGAATAGCATGACTTTATGGATAACTTTTGCAAAAAGTCATCCATAAAAGGTACTTCCCCCATATCATACTTTTGACTGTGCATTTAACTTGATTCTGGGGACACCTCTTCGGACACATTTCAGAACAACTTAGAGAGAGACTTTTTTTTTCCATAAAATTTTTATTGAAAATAAAGTATTGGTCCACAGTTTTACATAAACAGAAGGTGAGTGGACATTGTAACCAAGTAGAGAAATGGTATACAATATTATTATTAAGAACAGAGTAACACATATAAAATAACCAAAGTCTTTAAAGGATCCAAAGATAACAAGTGTCAAAAATTCCCACAAATTTCCCAAATTTTCCCCCTCCTACAATCACTCATGTTCTGCAGGCAGATGTATATACAGCAGTTGCCCTCGCCCCAACCTCCAGGGTGTAGGGCTTATTTGAGGGGAAACTCCTAGTTTACCTGGTTATGACCATCTGCGGTATATCTGCGTAGGTGTGGAGGGTATGCGTCCTTAGGATCGGGAAAGGTTTTGTGGGGATTTGTCTCGATCATTAAGTTTGGTGCAAGAAATGGGGGTCAGGGTCAGTCACCATGTCCAAAACATATATGAAGATGTGTATGTGAGCGTGTATTGTCCTGTCATTTAGGACAGGGGCAGAAAGGGGGAGGACGTCGGGGAAGGGGAGAGAGCGGGGGTCGAGGTAGTGGGGGGAGGGAGGGGAGGGGAGAGAGAATCTAGGAGGGGGAGGGTAAGGGAAGAAAGAAAAGAAAAGACTAGATGGGGGAAGAGGAGCTCCGAGGGCATCACCTCCCTGGTCTCCTTGGGTTGCTCCACGTATGTAAGGGCTCACGAGAGAATCCCTGTTAAAAGAGGTCCTCTCCTAGGATTGCTCTTTGAGTGAGGGTGATGGGTTTTTGTGCGCCATATTGAAAGAGTATTCTCTTAGCAGATGCCGAGTCAGTTGTCTCTATTAGCCAGTAGAGGGGTCAGGGCTTTTTACGCCCATCAAGGAGGCATATCTCTCAGTCAAACAGAAGTGGGTCCAGCAGGCCCATCTCCAGGAGAATTTTGAAGGGGAGTCTCGTTCTATCTGCATCTCAGCTATTTTCCCCACACGGGTGAGCCATTCAGAAATAGCTGGGGTACAGGGTGAACTCCAGTGGACTGGGATACATAGTTTATCTGCGTTAATCATGTGTACCACCAAGGATTTCCTGTGCGAGTAAGCTGGTGTGGAGGAGTGGTGGAGAATGAGCTGGGCTGGAGTGTAGTCTAAGGACTGTGTGGTCACTTGTGAGGTGATGTCCTGTACTTGTGTCCAGAATGTATGAAGTAATAGGCAGGACCACCAGATGTGCATGAGTGTTCCTTTTTCATTCAAACATCTCCAACATCTGTCAGATGAATCTGGATTGAATTTGTTGAGGAACTCAGGCGTTCGGTACCACCGGATAAGGGTTTTATAGTTGTTCTCTTGTGTTGTAACATTAAGTGAGCCCTTGTGTGTTATTGTGAAGATGCATTCCCAGTTCTCATTGGATAGGTTTAGGAGACTTTATCCATCCCTATTCCTCTCCAATGGGGGCTGGATTCTTATTTGTTGAAAAAAAAAGATGGTGGACTCTGTCCATGTATGGACTATCAATGTTTAAATCAAATCATTCTTAAGCACTTTTGCCCCTCATCCTGGAATAGTTTGACCTCCTGAAATGAGTCATTATCTTCACTAAGCCAGACTTGCAAGGGGCCTATAACCTGACAGCAGTTAACATTCATAATGGACATTTTGAACATCTAGAACGGAGGCATCTTCTGGAGGGGACTTTAAAGCCTTTTTCTATATTGATTGATCACAAAAACCTATTGTATATCCAGAAAGCTAAATGTTTGAATTCATGTCAAGGTTGGTGGGCTCTTTTCTTCTCCCATTTCAACTGTATCCTTTGTTATATTCCAAGACACAAGAACAAAAAAAGCTTATGCCCTGTCCAGGCAGTTTGAGCCTTCCAAAATAGCTCCAGCCACCAAGCAGTACATAATTCCACCTCAAAAAACCCTTGCACAAAACTCTACAGCTCTTTCACAGCAGTTGCAGGAAGCCCAGAATCGTGTCCCCTCGAGGTCTGAAGGTACCATCTGGTCATATGTTTGCACTCTCTAGCTTCAGGGAAGCTGTACTTCTTTGGAGATGGGGTACTCTCTGACCACTCTGGTATCACAATCACTTAAATGACTTTAAAGCATTATGTTTGGTTGCCAGGGATGAAAAAGGATACTTCGGACTATGTAGCTGCCTTTCCAACTTGTGCCACTAATAAGACTCCTAGCTAGTGATGGGCCAAATAACCCCCTGTCGGGTTGCAGCAGAACTTTTGAAAAGGGGAAAATTTCTAACTTGAACAGTGATTCCCATTGAAGTCTATGGGAGCTGAACAGGAAAAAACAAAAGTACCCATTTTGAAGTCTTATATGCAAATACTTGGCCATAAAAGGGGTATGGTGGCCCGTGTTATTCCCTACGGGGCAATGTATCAATGCAAATGTTTGTTTTTTTAAAACGATAATTTTTTCAAGAGCAGGTTTTAACCACTTGATGTCCATGCTATAGCTGAAAGAAGGCTACAGCGCAGACCTCAAATGCTGGGAGGGCATCCATGTACGTCCTCCGGTTCCCATACTACCCATGTGCCCCCGAGTTCTTGGGACTCGGCTGATCACAGAGCAGGGTAAAAGGCCAAACACAGTCGGCCCTTTACCACATGATCATCTGTCAGCCAATGACAGCTGATTACGGAACTGGTTTTTGTTTTTCTTCGCGGTTTCTGTTAGGGGACCAATGTCCAATGTCCCTCTAAGTGCCCACCAGTGCAGTGAAAAATGAAAAGTACCCATTTTTAAGGCTTATATGCAAGTAATTGGGCATACAATGGTTTTAGGGGTCCAGGTACTGCCCTGGGGGACATGTATCAATGAAAAAAAAGTTGAGCAGTAATTTACTGATGCCCAAAGTGAAACCATACAAACAAGCAATAACAATAAAAATGTAAATTTCCTTTAAATATAGTGACTGGGGGTCCCCTTAGTCTGCTGAAAAGTGGCACATCTGTACCATGTATAGAACCTGCTGCAGCAATAATAAATAAATAATAAGAAATTATAAAGCCAAAAAAATAACAGTACCCCTGCAAGTTTTCTTTAATGGGGAGCTAGTCTGTATGATGAGGCCACAATTTAGTGCACTCGGAACAAATTCAAGATTTTTTGGATAAATTCTGTTATCTCTTTCGCAGACTTTGGATAGAGATAACAGGTGCAGACAAATTGGGCTTTGGATGTTGGTGGTGCTTTCACACCATAACCCCATGGAGGTACTCTTGATGTAACCAAGAACTGGCCTTGCTATCAAATTTAAATGATATTCACGGTAAAGAAAATTTGGTCTTTGGGTGTCAGTGGTGACTTTGCATCGTAACCTTACAGATGTACTCTTGATGAAAGAAAGAATTGGCCTTGCTGTCAAAAATTATAATTCTATGCACCTGTCAGATAGGTGTGGCAAAATTGGTCTTTGGGTGTCGGTGGTGCCTTCACACCATAACCTTATAAAGGTACTCTTGATGAAAGCAATAATTGGCCTTGTTGTCAAAAATTTAAATGATATGCACCTGTCAAACAGGTGCAGAAAAATTGGTCCTTGGGTGTTAATTGTGCCCATGAAACCTACACCAAAAAAAAATTCCTCCATATGAAATCAACACCCACAAAGCTAAGCAGCCTAGATAGTCTTTCAGAGATTCCAGATACAGAAAACACTGAATCAGTGGCATCAGGGGCTAGATAGTTGCTGCTAATCCATGACTAATACATTTTGATAAATGTCAGTGGAGTCTGTGAGCAGACGCACTCTTATCTGTCACAAAACCTCCAGAACCACTGAATGCCTGTTTGAAAAGCGCGCTGGATGCAGGGCAACCCAGTAGCTCAATTGCATACTGGACAAGTTCTGGCCAGTGGTCTATTCTCAAGACCCAGTGACCCAGGGGATTGTCAACTGGAAAGCTCACCATGTCTGTTTTAACCCCTAGCTAATCTCCCACCATATGATGCAGACACTGCCGATAGAATGTGGATGCTGGGCGCAGATGAATAAATTTTTTTTGAAAAGCATCACTGAGGCGGCCCCACTCTCCAGCGCTCCTCTCTTGACCAGCAGAAGCCTCTAAACTACATTTTCCATGAGACTGTAACCTACCACAGTCTGTTAAAGGTATTACATAAACTCCTCTTCAAGGTGTCCTGAAGAGATTTAATCTTCTGCTCCCTCTGTGGGGATTGGATGAGTTCAGAGACTTTCCCCTTGTAACGGTGGTCAAGGAGGGTTGTCAACCAATATCGATCCTTCTCCTTGATGCCACATATTCTAGGGTCCTTTCACAGGCTTTGAGGAATAAGGGAGTCCATGCACCGCAAGTTTGCAGAGGCATGAGAAGAAGACTTCTCAGGGTCACTAATGATTACAGTATTTGGAACTGCCTCCTCCTAGCCACATACTACTCCCAAGGCTTCTGGGGATGGAAAACCATCTGCTAAGGGTTGACATATGTCTTCCCCTGCTTTAATGCTTCCAAAACTACCATAATCATCCTCCTCCCTCTCCTCTTGTGTGTTGTATGGCATTGCAAGAATGGTGTCTGCATAAAGTGGGCCTTGAGAGGAAATAAAGTCTTCCTCTTCCTCGCACTGCTCTGCCTCGGGTGCCCTGTCCATAATGCCACACAGAGTCTGCTCCAGCAAGAACACAACAGGGATTGTGCCACTGATGCATGCATTGTCATGGCTCATCATCCTTGTGGCTTCCGTAAATGGTGACAGTATAGTGCAAGCATCCTTTATCAGCAGCCATTGGCATGGGGAAAAAAGCAGAAGAGCCTGTTGTACCATGCTCACACAGGTAATCGTTACTGTCCCTCTGCTGCATGTGCAGCCACTGCAGCATTGCCAAATTCGAGTTCCACCTTGTGGGCATGTCACAAATCAGGTGTTTTCTGGGCAGATGGAAATTTATGCTGAATTTCAGCCAACTGAGCACTGGCTGTGTATGACTGCCTGAAATGGCTACATACTCTTCTGCCCTGCTTCAGCAGATCTTCCAACCCTGGCTACCTGCTTAGCAAATGCTGCACCACCAAATTGAGGACATGTCCCAGGCATAAGGTTTGTGCCATTATCACACACCACCATTCCTGGATCCAGCTGGTATGGCATAAACCACCTCTGGGCCTGCCCCTTCAGAGCTGCAAGAATGTATGCTCCGGTGTGGCTCCTGTCCCCTACAGAGACCAGATGAAGCACTGCATTGCATCTTTTAGCCTGACTCATGGAATAGCCCCTTGAATGTTTAGTGGGTACTGATTCAGCAGAGGAGAGCATAGAGGACAAGTAAGAGGAGGAGGGGGTGTGGCTAACAAATCTTGCATCATGAGTATAAAAATGAAGAAAACCGCGCTAAAACACCGGTGGGGGTTGGAAATCAAAAAGGATAGTGGTAACAATGGCTACAGACAAATACTAATTGTATCACTAGGTTGCTGCCACCCACAAGGAGAGAAACTCCAGTTGGGGTTTCCTCCAAAAAATAGAACAATATGGTAACCGGGGTGGTTGGCGCTACCTACAAATAAAACTCCCTACAAATAGAGTGAAGAAAAATCCTTCTGCCAGGATTCCTCAAATCCTATAAGATCCTAATTGTTTCCAACAGGATCAGGAAAAACGGCAACAGAAAACAGTTCCTACTAGAATCTATTACAATCATAAAGATAGTTTAATGTGTATCGGCCACACCCTGCAGAGTAAGGTCGGTATATATAAAAAATATATATATAATCCCGAATAGATCATGTATTCATCCTAAAAAATATATATATAATAAAAAAATGGTATATACCAAAAAGTGCTGCTATTATGCGATTTTCCAAGTTACAAGCTACTCAAATGTCCCAAAAAACAGCAATATTCCTACTGGAAATTAGTTCCTGAGATTAACAGATAGATCCAATAAACGAAGGAGAAAGGAGAGAACTAAAAACCAAACAACAACAGACAAAAAGACAAACAATTGTATATGTGTATCTGTTGCTAAGTGCAATATTGCCTAAAATCGCATTAACGCCAAGATATATTTAAATAAGCAAATTCCCAGTAAGAGGCGTATATAAATGTGCTTATGAAATTGTAGTCAAAACTTAAATATACAAGCTATAAGTGCAAAATGCTAGTATAAACATATATATAAAAAATATATTATATATATATAAAAAGTGCATCAAAAAGTGCGGGTGAAGAAACAAAAAATCAATTAGCCAACAAATTAAATAAACAATCCATAATGAAAAAATATATAAATATAAAAATATATATATATATATATATAAAAAGCAAACAAAAATAAAAATAAAAAGATAAAAATGCAAATAAAAATAAAAATACAAAAATAGTGTCCAATTGTCCAAAAAAATCTTCAATAGTGCAAAAAAAGGTGCAAAAAAAGTGACTTTAGTGCTTCTTGTGCAATCTTGAACGTGACTTCTGTGTTCCCCCACAAGGTACCCCACTCACCAGAAGAATGTACCCCTGCAGGGGTAATTCGCCTTGAGATCAAAGTCTGCCGATATCCAGCTCCTCAATCGCATCCGGAGAGAGATTTCTCAATCCCTGCCGATATCCAGCTCCTCAATCGCAACCAAGGGGAGATTTCATATGTCCTCATAAGAAAAAAATTGTAGCCTCCATAGTGTGATTTGTATAAAAAATCAATTTATTGCCACAAAAATATAAAACAATAAAAACATAAAAATAAAAAATGGAAGAAACAAATCTCATATGTTGAGACAAGATATGGAAATACAGTCCACTAAAAAATCACTCAGCCCCATATATAAATAAATGGTAACGTTCCAGGAAAACTAGAACCAAGCTGGGAGAAAAAAATATATATATAATCAACCATACGCTAATGGCACTATATCCCAAAAAACAAAGGACTAAGAGTGCAAAAACCACTTAGAAACAATGTACCAGGTTATACCCTGTTGCATATGGTCACTCCAGTTTATGTAAGTCCCCCAGGGATAGAGCCCTCCTAGCGTAAAAATCAATCCGAACGTGGATGCCGCTCGGTAGATACGCAGCTGCGGTTTGCACTCCAACTGCGTTCCAACGAACGGAACTAACGTAATAAGCGTAACTCCGTCGGTGGAGTTACGGAGTTACGCTTATTACGTTAGTTCCGTTCGTTGGAACGCAGTTGGAGTGCAAACCGCAGCTGCGTATCTACCGAGCGGCATCCACGTTCGGATTGATTTTTACGCTAGGAGGGCTCTATCCCTGGGGGACTTACATAAACTGGAGTGACCATATGCAACAGGGTATAACCTGGTACATTGTTTCTAAGTGGTTTTTGCACTCTTAGTCCTTTGTTTTTTGGGATATAGTGCCATTAGCGTATGGTTGATTATATATATATTTTTTTTCTCCCAGCTTGGTTCTAGTTTTCCTGGAACGTTACCATTTATTTATATATGGGGGCTGAGTGATTTTTTAGTGGACTGTGTTTCCATATCTTGTCTCAACATATGAGATTTGTTTCTTCCATTTTTTATTTTTATTTTTATGTTTTTATTGTTTTATATTTTTGTGGCAATAAATTGATTTTTTATACAAATCACACTATGGAGGCTACAATTTTTTTCTTATGAGGACATATGAAATCTCCCCTTGGTTGCGATTGAGGAGCTGGATATCGGCAGGGATTGAGAAATCTCTCTCCGGATGCGATTGAGGAGCTGGATATCGGCAGACTTTGATCTCAAGGCGAATTACCCCTGCAGGGGTACATTCTTCTGGTGAGTGGGGTACCTTGTGGGGGAACACAGAAGTCACGTTCAAGATTGCACAAGAAGCACTAAAGTCACTTTTTTTGCACCTTTTTTTGCACTATTGAAGATTTTTTTGGACAATTGGACACTATTTTTGTATTTTTATTTGCATTTTTATCTTTTTATTTTTATTTTTGTTTGCTTTTTATATATATATATATTTTTTATATTTATATATTTTTTCATTATGGATTGTTTATTTAATTTGTTGGCTAATTGATTTTTTGTTTCTTCACCCGCACTTTTTGATGCACTTTTTATATATATATAATATATTTTTTATATATATGTTTATACTAGCATTTTGCACTTATAGCTTGTATATTTAAGTTTTGACTACAATTTCATAAGCACATTTATATACGCCTCTTACTGGGAATTTGCTTATTTAAATATATCTTGGCGTTAATGCGATTTTAGGCAATATTGCACTTAGCAACAGATACACATATACAATTGTTTGTCTTTTTGTCTGTTGTTGTTTGGTTTTTAGTTCTCTCCTTTCTCCTTCGTTTATTGGATCTATCTGTTAATCTCAGGAACTAATTTCCAGTAGGAATATTGCTGTTTTTTGGGACATTTGAGTAGCTTGTAACTTGGAAAATCGCATAATAGCAGCACTTTTTGGTATATACCATTTTTTTATTATATATATATTTTTTAGGATGAATACATGATCTATTCGGGATTATATATATATTTTTTATATATACCGACCTTACTCTGCAGGGTGTGGCCGATACACATTAAACTATCTTTATGATTGTAATAGATTCTAGTAGGAACTGTTTTCTGTTGCCGTTTTTCCTGATCCTGTTGGAAACAATTAGGATCTTATAGGATTTGAGGAATCCTGGCAGAAGGATTTTTCTTCACTCTATTTGTAGGGAGTTTTATTTGTAGGTAGCGCCAACCACCCCGGTTACCATATTGTTCTAAATCTTGCATCATCACTAGTAGCTGTATAGAGATGTGGTGGCACAACAAGTTGCAGCACTGAGCCATGTCCTGCATCCTTCCGAGTTGCAAGCAGAGTTACCCAGTGTGCTGTGAATGAAATATAGCATTCCCTGACCATGCTTGCTGGACCACGTGTCAGCAGTGACGTGGACCTTGCAACTGACTGCCTTGCCCAACAATGCCACAATATTACCTTCCACGTGATGTTTCAGAGGTGGAATGGCCTCACATGTAAAGAAATAGCAACTAGGAACCTGCCATTGTGGTACAGCACATTCTGCTGAATCAGCCAGATGGAAAGGCAAGAGTTGCAAAGCTAGCAGCTTTGACAAGTTTGAATTTAAACGCTGGACATGTGGGTGGCAGTCGTAATTTTTGTTTTTCACTGCAACAGATGGGAAAGAGAAACTTGTCTGCTATAGTATACAGCTGGTGGTGTGCTACTGGCAGATGTGCTGCGAGGACCTGCGACACCCTCCACTATACCATCATCCTTGGTATGGGAAGTGATGAGGTATACCGAAAAGTTGAGAAGTGAGGGGGAGCAGAATTGCATCCCTTTTGTGTGGCTTTCAGATGCTCTTGCCAATGAGCTGAGGGGTGGGAGTTTAAATGCCTTCTCAACCATGTGGTAATCAAATGGCTGGTGTTTTTGCCATGCTTGATCTGCTTGAGGAAAAGTTTTCAAACTGCAAGTGTGCAATCAGCTGCACATGTGCTAAAAAAGGCCCAGACAGCTGAGCTGTGGGAAGTGGGGGAGGAGATAACAGCTCCACAATCTGGTGGAATAGGATGGTTCCTCTTTACTCTTCCATGTTGGCTACCTCATTGGGTTTGTGCTTCATCCTCACTTTCTTCCTCTGCTCTATCTGGCACCTAAGTCACATCATCACCCCCCCATTGTCATCATTACTGGAGCCAACTTGGCAATATGCTGTCACTGGGGGAACATGACTGCCAATTTGTTGTTTACCAGTGTTCTCCCCTTTCTGTAGGCTCATGTTCCTACCTTCTTCAACCTCAGAACCAGGATCTGGATCAAATAATGGCTGTGCATGGTGGCTGATGCCATGTTCAAATAACTCAGTTGACTCCTCCATGCCTGATGCTGGGGCTATGGCAGGAGTAGCTGTGGACAAGGAGGCAGAATAAGGTACTCTGGCAGCTGCGTTGGACTGTGCACTAGTCTCTGCTGGTGTGTTGGAGGATGAGGATGGTTTACTAAGCCAGTCCACCACCTCCTCTGCATGCGGTGGTTGGATAACATGGGCAACATCACTAAACAGAGGAAACAATGCCCTGCCTGAGGATTGGCCACGTCCACCTTTATCTGTTGACATAGATGCTGCTGGCCCCCTTACAGTGCTATGGGAATGTCTGCCTCTCCTTGTTGGCCTTCCAGACATGATGCGGGGAGGGACTTATTAACAAAATGTAATAAAGATGGGGAAATGTGTACATGGAGGCACTCTAATCAATGGAAGTAAGTGGTGTGTGGTGCACTTTAACTTGAGTACTCACTACACAGACACACTCCCCTGACACACTACAATATACTGCAGTAAAACTGCACTGACGCACTGCAATATAACCTTCAATGCCGCACTGAAATATACTGCGTTAAACGTGCAGTAACACACTGAATATACACCGCATTAAATGCTCACTAACGTACTGCAATATACTGTGGTAAACCTTAAATAATGCACTGCAATATACTGCGTTAACTGCACACCAACGCACTGCAATATAGTGTGGAAAAAGTACAATAATGCACTAAAATATGCTATATTAAACGTGAACTAATGCACTGTAATATTCTGTGATAAACCTGCAATAACACACTGAAATATACTGCATTAACGGTGCACTAATGCACTCCAATATACTGTGGTAAACCTGCAATAATGCACTGAAATATACCGCGTTAACCATGCCCTAATGTACTACAATATACTGCGTAAAATGTGCACTAACGCACTGCAATATACTGCAGTAAATGTGCACCAACGCACTGAAAAATAAAGTACTACGTTAAAAGGACACTAACACACTGCAATATACTGCAGTAAACCTGCAATAATACACTGAAATATATAGCTTTACTTGCAATAATGCACTGAAATATACTACGTTAAGCAGGAACTTACGCACTGCAATATACTGTGGTAAACGTGCACCAACCCACTGACATATACTGTGGTAAACATTCAGTAACACGCTGCAATATACTGCAGTAAATGTGCAATAACACACTGAAATATACTGCGTTAATTGTGCACTAACACACTGCAAAAACTGTGGTAAACCTGCAATAATGCACTGAAATATATTGTGTTAACCGTGCACGAATGCACTGCAATATATTGTAGTAAACCTGCAATAAGGCCCTGTATATACACTGCGTTAAACATTCACTAAGCCTGCAATAACGCACTGAAATATACTGCATTAACCGCGCACTAACGCAGTGCAAATATTCTGCAATAAACCTGCAATAACACACTGCAATATACTGTGGTAAACCTGCAATAATGCACTGAAATATACTGTGTTAACGGTGCCCTGATGCACTACCATATACTGCGTAAAATGTGCAATAACACAATGAAATATACTGTATTGAATGTGCACCGCTGTCAGCAGTGTTCCCTGCTGACAGCTAAATGTAAAAAACAATTACTGGGAATTAATAAATTGTGAAAAAAACTGCGTGGGGTTCCCCCCCCCCTGCCCCCATTTATAACAGGTCCTTTGGGTCTGGTATGGATTTTAAGGGGACCCTCAAGCCAAATTTAAAAAAAATAATAGTGTGGGGGTAGCATAAATAGCAGTTTATGCATCATTTGGTGAGCCTACAGTGTGGGGGGTAGTTCAGTGTCCTTTTTGTTAGGAAGACAGTAGGAGCAGTATTAGGGATAGATACCCGATGAGGAGGAAAATAGTAGATTTCCCCTTACAGGGTGTCTCTTCTGCCAGCCTCTTTGAACTCCCACCATCAGCTGGAAAAACTGCAAGGACCTTGAGACTCTCAGGGCAGCCCACTAACCTGGATATCCCCTCCAGAAGAATTGCTCCTCAGACAAATTATGATCTGTAAGCCCATATTATAGTAATAATGAAAAGGTGCCTTGTTAAGCTAAAGGAAATTACTTAGCTCTAAATTACCAAACATGTGTAATTCAATCATACATACCTGATACAGTACATACAGTATATATTCTTTCTTTGTTCGTATACAAAGGAAATATTTATGTCCATTACAGTATAATTATCTTGAACAGCAATATATTGTGTCCCACCAACTTTTACTATTTTATGTCTTCCAGTATTTCCCTTTGATGGCTGCTAACTTGGTCTGGTTTGTGATCTTCCCTTTTATGGAGTATTTTTAAAGGTTTAAAGAAGCTTAGTAGAAGGGTGGGTAGCGATAAGGATTGTATGCATTGTACATGATTGTACAATGCATACAACAAAAAAT
Organism: Lithobates pipiens; assembly: GCF_037356315.1. Taxonomy (NCBI): domain Eukaryota; kingdom Metazoa; phylum Chordata; class Amphibia; order Anura; family Ranidae; genus Lithobates; species Lithobates pipiens. Next base: position 353,334,588 of record NW_027507758.1, on the reverse strand, counting down.
ATTTAGCCCACAGGACTTTTAATGAGTCTCAAACGTGATATATAAAAAATATGAAAAATGTATTAACAGACATTTAAAAACAAAACATAATACAAAAATATAATGAGCATAAATATATATATAAATAGTATTCAACTGAGATCAAAAAGGAAACCTTTCCATAGAACCTATGTAGTCCATAAAGATGACCCCCATCAATCTGAAATAGCTGTGCTACTATTCTCGATGAAAAAAATCTTGCTTCTTCAGGAGATGCACAGGAAAGTATAATTGGTTGCACAAAAAGTACGCCCACTCTCACCCGAGTGGTGGTGAGTAGGGATGAGCCGAACACCCCCCAGTTCGGTTTGCACCAGAACTTTCGATCGGACCCCAAATTCGAACAAACTTTAGAACCCCATTGAAGTCTATGGGACTCGAACGTTCGAAATGAAAAGTGCTAATTTTAACGGCTAATATGCAAGATACTGTCCTAAAAAGGGTTTGGGGACCTGGCTCCTGCCCCAGGGGACATGGGTCAATGCCTAAAATGTTTTTAAAAATGGCCGTTTTGGCGGGAGCACTGATTTTAATGACGATTAAAGTGAAAAAAAAAAAGTGAAATATTCCTTTAAATATGGTGCCTGGGGGGTGTCTGTAGTATGCCTGTGAAGTGCCACGTGTTTCCCGTGTTTAGAACAGTCCCTGCACAAAATGACATTAAACGGAAATAACACCATTTAAAACTGCTTGCGGTTTTAATGTTATATCTGGTTCCTGCAATATGGTTGAAAATCATTGAGAAAAATGGCATGGGTAGCCCTCCCTGCCCATTACCAGCCTATTTGGGTCTTGTACATTATATTAATATATTAAGGGGAACCCTGTACCCATATTAAAAAAAGGAAATGCGTGTGGCCCCCAGGCCCTATATACTCAGAACAGCAGTATACAGGCGGTGCAAACAAGACAGGGACTGTGTAGGTTTGTTGTGTTAAGTTGAATCTGTTTGTAATTTTCAACTGGTACATTTTTAAAGTGTAGCTCCAGTCAAAAAAACTATTTTTAAGCTTTTTGGAAAACATAAGGAAGGGTTATCACCCCTGTATAATTTGTTTTGTCGTCCATCTTTTTTCATCTCACTTGCTGTTGTCTCCTTCCGTTTGCAAGTAGGAGATGTTTGTAAATTGGATGTTTGAAAGTAGGGGCCTGCCCTATATGCTCTGCAGAAATGGCGGAACAAGGTGTTGGTTTTGCCACAACATTGTAAGCCCTCAAAGTGACTCTTGGTGGGCGCTGGAGCGCCCTGCTGTGAACGATTATATCAAGAATTGTAATTACATGCCATTGTTGAACAGTGGTAGAAAAATTGACCTTTGGTGGTTGTGGTGCTGGTGCCACAACACTATAAGTCCTCACCGTTACTCTGGGTGGGCACAGGAAGGGGCCCTCCTGTAAAATAGTATATCAAGAATTGTAATTACATGTCCCTGTTAAACAGGGGCAGAAAAATTTGGCCTTAGGCACTGCTGCTGGTGCCACCACACTGCAACCTCTGCCATATACTCTAGTTTTATTGCAGGAATTAGCCCTGCTGCAAAGCATTGCATCAAAAATTGTAATTAAACGCCCCTGTTAAACAGGGGCAGAAAAATTGGGCCTTAGGCACTGGTGCTAGTGCCACCACACTGCAACCTCTGCCATATACTCTAGTTTTATTGCAGGAATTAGCCCTGCTGCAAAGCATTGCATCAAAAATTGTACTTAAACGCCCCTGTTAAACAGGGGCAGAAACATTGGGCTGATGGCATCAACCAGAACCAGAAATGTTCTTCCAACATATCAGCGGAGGAGGAAGAGGATAGACAATCAACATAACAGGACAGTCACTCAGCATCAGCATAGGCAGTCTTGAAGGGATGTGATATTTCAAAAAAAATTATTCGGTTACATCAGCTTCAGGTGCTTGGTAGCTCTGGGTGATCCAAGACTGATTCATCTTGATGAAGGTCAGTCGATCAACTGATTTGGTGGACAGGCGCACCCTGTGATCGGTAACAAAGCCACCAGCAGCACTGAAGGTGTGTTCCGAAAGAACGCTGGATGCATGACAGGCCAGTAGCTCAATTGCATACTGTGCAAGCTCTGGCCAGTGATCCATCCTCAAGACCCAGTAAGCCAGAGGATTTTCGGTGGGAAAGGTGTCCAAGTCTGACCTTGCCCCTAGGTATTCCTGCACCATGTAAATCAGACGCTGGCGATGGGTGCTGGAACCGATCATACCTTGGGGCTGCGGACTAAAAAATTGTCTGAAAGCATCAGACGGCCACTTTCTCCACCGCTCCTTCTGACCGATGCCTCAGCAACACGTTGTCCAGGACCAGGAGTTTGTAACCTCCCAGTCTCTGGGAACGCGTTGCACAGACCTTTCTGCAAGGCCTCCCGGAGATGTCTCATCCTCTGCTCCCTCTGCGATAGCAAGATAAGGTCGGCAAACTTACCCTTGTACCGTGGATCAAGGAGAGTGGCCAGCCAGTAATGGTCCCTCTCCTTGATCCGAAGAATATGAGGATCCTTCCGCAGGCTTTGCAGGATCAGGGAGGCCATGCAGCGTAGGTTAGCTGAGGCATTCAGTCCGGAGTCCTCTGGGTCACTAAGGGCAACATGATCCGCAGCTACCGCCTCCCAGCCACGTACAAGTCCACGTGTTTCTTGGGACTGTAAATCATCCCTACAAGACTGCTGCTGCTGATGCTGAGTGCCAGCCTCCACCTCCATGCTGACACAATCATCCTCCTCCTCCTCCTCCTCCTCTTCCTCCTCCTCATCCTCTTCCTGTGTGATGGGTGGCACAGCAGGAACACTGTCTGGATAAAGGGGGCCTTGAGAGGCAAGGAAGTCCTCCTCTTCCTGCCTCTGTTCTGCCTCAAGTGCCCTGTCCATTATTCCACGCAGCGTATGCTCCAAGAGGTGGACAAGAGGTACAGTGTCACTGATGCATGCACTGTCACTGCTCACCATCCTTGTGGCCTCCTCAAACAATGACAGGACAGTGCATGCATCCCTGATCATGCCCCACTGGCGTGGTGAGAAAAAACCAAGCTCCCCTGACCCTGTCCTGGTGCCGTAGTCGCACAGGTACTCATTGATGGCCCTCTGCTGCGTGTGCAGCCGCTGCAGCATGGCCAACGTTGAGTTCCACCTGGTGGGCATGTCACATATAAGGCGGTTCTTGGGCAGGTTCAACTCCTTTTGGAGCTCAGCCAGCCGAGCACAGGCATTAAATGATCGGCGGAAATGCACACAGACTTTCCTGGCCTGCTTCAGGACATCCTGTAAGCTGGGGTACCTACCCAAGAACCGCTGCACAACCAGGTTAAGGACGTGAGCTACACAGGGCACATGGGTCAGTTGTCCCTGTCGGAGGGCGGAGAGGAGGTTGGTGCCATTGTCGCAAACCACCATTCCTGGCTTAAGCTGGCGTGGTGTCAACCACCTCTCGGCCTGCCCCTGCAGAGCTGACAAAACATCCGCCCCAGTGTGGCTCCTGTCCCCCAAACAAACCAGCGCAAGCACGGCATGGCATCGTTTTGCCTGCGTACTTGCGTAGCCCCTGGAACGCCTACGGAGCACCGCTGGTTCTGAGGACAGAGCACTGGAAGAGGCCATGGAGGAAGAAGAAGAGGAGGGGGTGGGGGAGAGAGGTGTGTCACAACCAATAGTAGCATTTTGGAGGCGTGGTGGCGGAACAACCTCCAACATTACTGCACCTTGTCCTGCATCCTTCCCAGCTGCCAGAAGAGTGACCCAATGGGTCGTGAAAGACAGGTAACGTCCCTGTCCATGCCTGCTGGACCATGAGTCAGCGGTAATATGCACCTTACCGCTGACCGCCCTGTCCAGCGAGGCAAGGACATTGCCTTCCACATGCCGGTAGAGAGCCGGAATCGCCTTCCGTGAGAAAAAGTTGCGTTTGGGGACCTGCCACTGAGGAACCGCACATTGTACAAACTCACGGAAGGGGGCCGAGTCTACCAACTGAAAAGGCAGCAGTTGAAGTGCTAGCAATTTAGCCAAGCTAGCATTCAACCGCTGGGCATGTGGATGGCTGGTAGTGAACTTCTTTCGCCGGTCCAGCAGCTGGGGCAGGGACATTTGCCTGCTATAATCGGACGTGGGTGTACCGCTAGCAGAGTTCCCGGAAGCACTTGGCTGTGACACACCTAATTCTATACCTTCATTCCTCTCAGAGCAGGTTTCAGAGAGGACTGAAGGTCTAGTGGGGTTGGAGATGCGAGCTGATGAGGAGCAAGGAGAGGTCCGCTTTGTTTTTTGGTGTGGGTCTTTCAGGTACGCTTGCCAACGAGCTGCATGGCAGGTCAACATATGTCTGGTCAAGCATGTGGTGCCCAAGCGGCTGATGTTTTGGCCACGTGAGATACGCTTGAGACATATGTTGCAAATAGCAGCGGTGCGATCTGATGCACTTGTCTCAAAAAAGGCCCACACCAAAGAACTTTTAGAATAACGCGCAGAGGCAGCGCTCTGCACAGGCGGAGCTCTGCGGTGTGATTCAGTCAGTGTGCTGCCCCCGAAGAGCATCCTGCCTCATTGGACATGTGCCTCCTCCTCCTCCTCCTCCTCTCTCCTTCCAGGCACCCACGTGGAGTCAGTGCCCTCATCATCCCCTCCCTCTTCATCACTGTAGCAAACCTGGCAGTATGCTGCAGTTTGTGGAACATGACTGCCAGATTGCTGTCCTTCTTGAGCATCCCCTCTCTCTGCGCTCACGCTACTGCCTTCCTCTAGCTGAGTGTCATCATCAGAGCCCACAAAACACTGGGCATCCTCCTGGAGCATGTACCCAACACTGTGCTCAAAGAGTTCAGGAGACTCCTCAGGAGGACGTGGTGGGTCTAGGGAAGGAGTCACTGATGATGACATTGAGAGGAGGGAAGACGATGCGTTGGCAGCTGCTTTGCTAGTACCCTGAGCCTGGGTGAGAGAGGATGAGGAGGATGAAGAGGGCTTGGTCATCCACTCTACCAAGTCGTTGGCATGTTGCGGCTCAACATGTCCAGCTGCCGAAAAGAAGGACAAGCGTGTCCCATGGCCACGTGCTTATGACAATGCACCGCATCCACGACCAGCACTGTTGTCTCTAGACACAGAGCCTGCTTGCCCTCTTTTATCGGCTCGCGCCTGTCTGCCTCTCCTTGCTGGCCTTCCAGACATGGTAATGGCCTGAATGGAGTTGGGTAAAAAAGCAGTTGGGTAGTGTATATTGTGCTAGAGGCACACAACACCCACTAACTCCTGCAGATGCCTTTATTATAGAACACCAGAGATAAAGGGGTATATACAGATGTATACTGTGCTGTGCTGGAGGCACACACAACTTCCAATAACTCCTGCAGATGGCAAGTGGGCTCAAATAGAGAACAGCTATGTAGGTGGATATAGCGGTATGTACTGGGTACAGAGCACGCAGACAGCACGCACTATCTCCTAACACTACTGACTGCAAGCTCTATTATAAAAGATAGATCACTAGCTATATAGGTGAGGTGAATATAGCGGTGTATACTGCGGTCAGGGCATGCAGACAACAACCACCTACACAACAGCAAGATCAAAAATCGGTCGAAAACGATCGGTGTGTACTGTGTTGAAGGTACACAGAACACCCACTGCTTCAGACGCCAACACACTACACAAGGCCGTCGCGCTGGCGGCCTTATATAGTGTGGGGCGTGCACTACACAGCCTGAGCTATGATTGGCCACAGGCATCCTGCCTGTGGCCAATCATGGCTCTCCCCGCTGCTGGCGCTGCGATTGGCCAAGCATGCGGGGTCACAGTGCATGCTTGGCCAATCATGAGCCAGCAATGCACTGCGCCATCGCAGTGCATTGTGGGCCGTGAGCGTCACACGAATTTGGCGCGAACGGACCAAAATGTTCGGACTTCGACGAACAGCCGATGTTCGAGTCGAACGTATGTTCGACTCGAACACGAAGCTCATCCCTAGTGGTGAGGCTAAAGGATGGATTAGAGTTGAATGTGTAGCAATATATATAATTGATAACAACAACTAAAAATGATTGCCAAAAGGTCCGCTATTCTTCCACCGGGAGCTGTGAAGGGGCGGGGGAATGAGAGAAAAGCTGTACTCTCAGAAAGGAGACCCACATGGTAGATATCAAATCCAGCAAGGAAGAGAAAATCACCCCACACCTTAGGAGAAACATCCAGCGATAGGATGCCAAAGCAGTGATGAGACATAACTACAGTACAAGTCAATTTTTTACATTGCATGTTATATTTCAAAAAAACAATGACGGACATTGACTATGGATTTAAATGGATAAATCTTACCTTAGACATCTGAAGATTGGGAGACGGTATATACATGAGACAGCAACAAGCACTGCTACTTGAGGCTTGTTAGGGAGTTGCAGTTGTAAACAGGCAACTACCCAAGTATCCAATAATCCCCCTTTTTTAGAGAATTATTACTTGCAAATCTGCTTTTATATAGTAATTGTTTTTGGAACGCTGATTTCATTGCTTATCACATTGTTTCCCAGAACAACCTGTCCTTTATTGCATAATCAGTAGGCTAGAATAGATCTCTTTGGATATGGATATTCAATGTCACCAAAAGTATGCGACTCAAATTAAAAACCTTGTGTTTGGATAGGATTCCATAGCAACTTTACTTATCTGGGATTACTTCACTTTTATTGGCATGAATTGCACATTTAGCATTACCTTTTCATTATAGTCTCCTTATTTGTTTCATTGCTTAGTCAGGCTAAGGGAACAGCAAAAGTTTGTCTTAGTATTATTATAATGATACAGGATTAATATAGTTCCAAAAGTCTGTGCACAGCTCCCATGTAGAAATATCTCTCTATCTTAACCATATGCATCCTATGTTTTATTTATAACCTATTGTTTCCTTGAGCATTGAAAAAGTATTGTTCCTTTTATTTTTGTTTTTGCTTTCACAATCGTACATATGGAGACTGAGAAAGTGGCCTGAAAATATCTTTGCCTTTTGCTGAGAGTTCCTTGAAAACACATGAAATGGTTAGAGGTGTGTTTATATAAAAAAAAAATGTATACTTATTAGCCCAGTGAATGTACCACTACATGTATTCTGTGTGAACGCAGAAAAAAAAAAAATGTTATTAGGCTATTTCCTGTTCCTGTCAATTGTTTTCATTTACAAATGCCACATTTGGTCAATGGATGTACCTCAGAAAATACCGATGATACTTAGTATAATCTAGTGAACAAATTTAGTATATTCTGAATTAAATCAATGAGAATCATTTGACCAACACAGGAAGTAGCCTAATAACATAATTTTTTTCCCCATTTGCACAGATGAATGTACTTGCACATTCACTTGGTGAATTGCTATGATTAAAAAAAAAAAAACAATAAACATCCATTAATGTTGTCCTATGTGCCATTACCTTCTAAACAGCACCATATAACTTCAGTGAATAATTAAGAAGCAGTTTATTAGAGTATTTTCATGTTCCACAATATCACTTATTTAAGAAAACCGGCTGGTACATTTGTGGCTTCTTTACGTTTTTTTAACTGTTTTTGAGATGTAAAAAGAAAAGTAATTTTTTTTTGTGATATACTGAATTTATGCATGTTAACCTCTTGGCGCCGGCGCCTCCCGGCCCTTTAAGAGATGTATGACGCTGGGTGATGGGACGTGGCCTAAGATCACGTGACTGCCATGATTAGCTGTCATGGCTTTTAAGTGGTCCGTAAAAACTCCCCATAGCAATTAGCGATCAGGAACTTTCAGTAAAGTGACAGTAACTGTGCCAGGAGAGTGCTGCGCACGCACTCTTGCCACAGGTGTAGTGGGGCAATTTATGTAAATATGCAGCTCTTCAGCACTAAGGACCAGGTGCCCAGAGGATATTTGTGGCTGTCAGCACCAAAGAGGTTAAAGAAACTTGCATTTAAAATGAAAAGACCTTACTGAAAAGACCAGCTAAAAAACTATTATGTAGAACATGTAAACAGGCCTTTTGGTTTGCAACTTACAGCAACTTACACAGGTTTTTCAGAAGTTCAGGCTACTGTGGGAAGTCCCTTCATGATTGTTTTTAGAGTGCTTTAGTTCCAGTGAGATGGTCCTTTGTCGTTGGGCCTTGGATCCCTTCAGCTTTTTACTTGTATTACCGGATGTACTCTGAACTTCACTGCGAGGTACGATATTTTTGAGGATTAGGGATGAGCTAAAGGCTCGACCTGAACCCTGGTTCAGACCTAATTTCAGCTGTTCAAATAGTTCCACAGAATAGGCTGATTTAAATGGGTGTGGGGCCAGATCAAACTTCTGCTTATAGCAGTATATGATGAATTTAGCATCATTACTACCACTGCTATATGTGACAGCGTTCTGCTCAAGGCTTCTACTTGCTAGGATGCTGGTGGATGTCAGAATCCTAACAACCAGTGGGTCATCTCCACCAGGCCCATTCAGCTGTCAGCTGGGGATTCCCAGTTGACATTTGAATGCAAACAAAAGGGCAGGAGGACCTTAATCCTTATTTTTTGGGAGTATTTGGGATTGCTACTTTGTAATCAGAAACAACCACTATCACATTGTGTGAGGCATACCATGGAGTATGCATATTTTGTCATGTATAGGAAGTTATGTGAAGTTCTTGACCATCCATACAGCTGTCATGTATCTTGTGCGTGTGGAAGGATTCAATAATAATAATAAAAAAAATAGTGTGGTGTCCCTTTCCAAAATTTATACCAGACCCTTCAGGAAATCTCCCCAAATCCTCCCAAAATTTTAAGGGGGAAAACCATGAAAATCCTTATCAATTATTATATACAACGTCCAATGACTTGCTGAAAGAAAAAAAAAACATTGGATTGGCCAGCTATATATGATCATGTCCATATTTGGTCAATGATATCACTCAGGAGACCTCTCACCTTGTAGGGGTACTTATTTAAGTGGAGGTGATGATATTGGGTTATTGTAGCTATTTTTAAGGAGGGCTTCCAGAACCCCACAACCACGAAGAAAGGGTGGCTTGCATACAAGGATATGTATCCTCCCCATGTTGAGGGCATTTGACCTGGTGCAGTTCAGAAGGGTTGGTTGTGCCCACATACCCCATTTTCTGAATACTCAGGTAAGGGTTACAACTTTTTATGTTTTTTTTTTATTGGGATACCCCCATAAAATCCATATCGGCTTGGAATGGACTTTAATGGAATTTCAAGGGGACCCAGTGCTTTGTTTTTGTGGTCTGGGGTCTACCATGAAATCCCTGGCCACTTTGTTTTCAAATGAAACAGCCGGAAGCTGTCATTTACTGGAAATTTGTTTGCTCCCTACCAAACGCAATGTATTTTTATTTTTTTTGCTTTGGTACTCCATTTCCCAGGGTAGTACCTAGTTTTCCTTGTCAATTGTTTGACCATCCCTTGCCTATTTGGTCAGTAATATTGTCCTCAAACCTGCCTTGAACTTAACCCTGGTATGTTCAACTCATTGCAAATGAGGATAATTGTAAGTATCTGCATTCTGAAGTGTTTTACTGAAGTTGTGTTTTTTAGCTTGACTCTGTTATTATGGAGTCTAAAGCCTTGTACACATTGTTCAATTGTTGGAAGGGGATTGTCTGTTGACAGACTGTTGTCCTAAATTCCTACCATTAGTACGCTCCTTTAGACAATTGTTTTCCAATTTTCGGCCAACAAATGCTGGATGGCAAGCTAGTAAATTTTCAGCAGACAACGGCTCTACATCTGATTTTTGTATGGTCAGTACACAAATCTGTCACAAAAGTTGAAAGCAAAAACATGCATGCTCAGAATCAATGCTCATCAAACACTAAATTAGCAGAAGGGGCCCAAAGGGTTGCATTCAAGAGCTGAAATTCCTCGTAGTAAGTCACTACGTTTGTGTTTGTGGCATGACAATTGTGTAACATTTGTTTGCAAGACAAGATCCTGGTATGCTCCCTTTTGACAAAAATCAGATGCTTGGTTGACCAACAATCGTACCATGTGTACGAGGCTTAACAGAGACTACAAGCAGCCACATGTTACCCTGATTGAGTCACACAGACGTTGCATTACAAAGTACAATTTTGTGACGCTTTCTAATCAGTATTTAGAGTACATGTCCTTTGCTGTCATCTGAAAACTGCTAACCCCACATTTCCCTTTTTTTTATCAGAAAATAACTTTTATTTTGCTTGTTGCACAGTACAAAATATACACCAGACAGTGCAGAAAGAGACATAAGGAAACAAAAGCAAAATATTGATTACAACAACGTAAGATGCAGTGAGAGAAGAATCAAGTCCCAAAAAGAATGATTTCACAACCCATTCCCTTGCATTTGTGCATTTAATCCCTTTCGGTACATACCCTCGTTATTCCCAGGTTCTTGTTACAACATACCATTATTCTGTCTACTGACTCTCCCCTTCATTTCTTATACACCAGGCTATCCACTGTGCAACAATTCCAACATCATGTATCTTAGATAGAAAAAAACCATAGCCATACATGGCAGCTTAGCAGGGTCCTGTATTCGTGCAAGGAGTATACTGTAGCAGCTCGAGATCATCCCCTTCCTGTCCTCCTTCATAAGGATGGATTGAAGAATAGCGTGATCTGCAGGCCGCAGCACAGTGGACCTTGCCTGTATTTGCAGCGCATAGCGCAGCTGTAGGTATTTAAAGAAATTGTTGTGCGGAACCCCAAATTCTATTTGAATATCAGAGAACTTAAATATATGACCTGCATACAGCTGGGAGACATACTTAATACCCGCCCTTTCCCAGTTGCTAAAGCCTGTCAGTTTCTGAAGTTCTTTGAATTGTTTGTTGCGCCATATAGGCGTGTCGGGCAAGTACCCCCGTAATCCGAGTGTCTTTTTGACATACGGCCACAGAGTATTCAACAGTTGCACAGTGGGGGCCTTTGAATCTAGGTACGGGTAACCCGCCTCCAACCTCGTAAGTGCAGTTTCGCTGTCCCCCTTAGTGTCTAACAGTTTACGGATAGGGTCGGTCAGGTCTGTCAAACCCCACCCCCCTAGCTGTTGCAGTTGGGATGCTAAAAAGTAAGTCCTGGGATGCGGGACCGCCATCCCACCTTCTTCCTTATTGTACTGGACGGTAGATAACTTAATCCTAGCTGTTTTTTTCCGCCAAATCAACTCCCGAAATTGCGACTCAATTTTTTCAAACCATCTCCTAGGGATCCACACCGGGGAATTATGGAATATATATAGTAATTGCGGAGCCCAAATCATTTTAATTAAGTTAATTCTCCCGGCAATCGACAGAGGCAGTTTACACCAGGCCGTGCATTTTTTCCTAAAGTTGCTAAGAAGGGGGGCCAAGTTGCGCGCAATATAGTGGGATGGGTCCGGGGTTACCTGAACCCCCAAATACTTAAATTCAGTCACTATCTGGACCATCGCTGCACAACTAGGGATAGGGACGAGTAAGGGGTCCAAGGGCATCAGCACTGACTTATCACAATTGATGGCAAAACCTGACAATTCCCCAAAGGCCTTAATAAGGCCCATAACTGCCTGCAAAGATCCCTACGTGTCACCTAAGTACAGCAGGGTGTCATCAGCATACAGGGACACCACATCCGTACCCATAGATCTTTGGAACCCAATTATATCTTTGTCCCCGCGTATCCTAGCTGCCAGTGGCTCCAGAGCTAGAGCAAACAACAGGGGTGATAGAGGGCACCCCTGCCGAGTGCCCCTGTACAATGAAAACGGCTCAGACAAGTCCCCATTTACCCTAAGTCTCGCTGTGGGCCTAGCATACAGCAACTGAACCCATTTAATAAAAGTGTCTCCCAGTCCCACACACCGCAGCACTTGCCACAGATAAGGCCACTCAACACTGTCGAAGGCCTTAGCTGCGTCAAGGGAGAAAATTGCTCTGTTGCCAGTGTTATCTGTTGGGATTTGCAGGTTCAAAAAGAGCCTCCTAATATTTTGCGCTGTGGATCTATAAGGGATAAATCCGGATTGGTCTTTATGCACTAATTTATGTATCACCCTGGCCAGTCTGTTCGCCAATACCCATGCCAGCAGCTTAACATCCGCCGTCTGCAAGGATATAGGCCTATACGAGCCCGGGGATCTAGCCTCCTTGCCTGGTTTCAACAAGACCACAATAATTGCCTCATTCATGGAACTCGGCAGAGACCCTCGCTCAAGAGCCTCAGTATAAACTTTCAAAAGGGTGGGGAGTAAAGTACAGGGGTACCGTTTATAAAATTCAGACGGAAGGCCATCCATCCCTGGTGACTTGTTATTTTGGGAATGTGACAGAGCCACACCCAGTTCTTCCTCTGTCAGTGGCGCATTAAGCATGTCAGTGTCTTCTAATGACAGGACCGGGAGTTCGCTTCTATTTAGAAAGTCCCCAATCTCCTCCTCCGTGGGTCTCACTTTAGATGTATACAGGTCCTCATAGAAATCTTTAAAAACACGAACAATGTCTGAGGTGGAAGAATATTCAATCCCCTGGTCGTCGCAGATAGCCGAAATGGTGGAGGACGACTGTTGCGCTCGCGCCATAACTGCCAGCATATGTCCAGTCGCCTCACCCTCCTCAAAATGTGTCTGTCGCTCCTAACACCGGAAAGGAGGGAAGCAGTCCTCAGGGACCTGACCCCCTTTGAGTCACTGTGTCTGCGTGGGGCACCGGTGGAAAAAAACCACCTCACTTATGTATGCGTCTCTCCAACAATTAGATCAAACTGGATCGGATAAATTTAGGAAACGCTGGGAGTCTGCTTTTCATACTAACTTTACTGATATACAATGGCGTGATGCCTGCATTCTGGCTCACAAAGGCACTATTAGCACCAGATTTCAGGAAAATTCCTACAAACTGCTATCGCAGTGGTACGCCACCCCGACTAAGGTGAGATGCTGGTACCCAATGTCCTCGGATCTCTGTTGGAGATGTAGGGAATCAGCGGGTGATATGCTGCATATCTGGTGGAGCTGCCCTAAATTAAAAAGCTTCTGGGGAAAAATTTGTACACTAATCTTACAGATTACAAGCACCACAGTAAAACTTACACCGGAATGCTGTCTCCTGCATATATCGAATTTACCACTGAGCAAGTACAATCGATCCTTAACTAAATACTTGCTAATAGCGGCTAAATCTCTAATTCCAAGATATTGGAAGCTCCCTACGGTGCCTTCAATAGCAGAATGGGCAAACACGGTTAATCACATTTTCGCATTGGAAGAACTACTTGCCACTGCGAAAGACACGGCTGAGAAATTTCATAGAACCTGGTCTCCCTGGGTTCAGTTTAAGTACTCGGTGGCTTTCCGGGACCTACTTACTGGGTGAGGCATTAACCCTGATACGCAATAACGGGCTTAAGTATTGAATATATGTTCTGAGGCAGAAGCCTACCGTTTGACAGGTCCTCCTTGGGGCGATAAGCTCTGCTCTCTCTTTTTCCTCTTCTTTACATCTCGTCCCCTCTCTCTCTACATTTCACTTCCCACACCTCTTTTATCTCTTTCTTCTTCCCATTCCCCACCCTATTTCCCACACCATTGTATCTATACCAATTATCTAAATAACGGTATTGCTGAGAAGTAGTAGCCACGGCTTCCTTGAATTTTGCACAGAAAGCAGCTTTGCTCATACAGAATGAGATGGCTACTCATAGAAGGCAGTTGTGAGCTCATTTGTTTGAGCACTATGATAATTTTACACCTGATTCTGGCGATATGATATCTCTGTACAACAAGTTTGTATATTGTTTCTATGTATGTACATTTGCTTAATAAAATTCTATTGATATAAAAAAAAACGTGTCTGTCGCAGAAAAAAGCGTTTATTTTCAGCCAGCTGCAACGCCAGTTGCCTAGACATGGATTGTGCTCCTAACCACGCCCTTTTTGTGTCGTCTGTGGGATTGGCAATATACCTGTCTTCTGTTTCGGAGACCACTCCGCGCACCGTCACCTCCCAAGCTTTAGTGTCTGTTTTGATTCGATTGATAATTTGTATGCATTGATTGCCCCCTTGTGTAAGCCTTCAATGCATCCCACACCACCCCCAGATTCGTAGTGCCAACATTATCCAGTAGAAAGGATTTAATCGCGTCCCGGAGTGGGTCTGGTTCTGGGAACAGCGTAAGCCAGAAGGGGTTAAGCTTCCAAACCGTGCACCCAACCATATCAGGAAAAGATACCCGGATGCGGAGCGAGGAGTGGTCAGAAAGGTGTCTGTCAGCGTAGTCCGAGTCTTTAATGAGGCAACATCCTGTCATTACCCAGGCCCAGGTCTATTCTAGAGAGGCCTCCATAGGAGGCCGAGTGGCAAGAATACTTTTTAAGGTTCGGGTTCCTGCTACGCCATACGTCGGTCAGCCCCAATTCCTGCAATACCCTGGCAAAAGGAGTACAGCCCGCTGCTCCTGGCTCTACATTACTGGGTATGGGGAACTTGTCTTTGGTATGACTCAAATAGTTGTTGAAGTCTCCCACTGCCAGTAGTGGAACCGCCTGATATTGTGCCATAAATTTTGCCAGGCTCCCGAGAACCCCCGCCGAGTACGGCGGAGGCACATAAATATTAGCCAGGATGCAGGTTAGCCTATGGACCTTGCACAGTAAAAAAATATATCTGCCACCTGGGTCAATCTGTACCTGAGAACATTGAAACCGGACACCTTTACGTACAAGCACGCTTACCCCCCTGGAGTATGAGGAGTACGTGGAGTGGTACTGAACATCATACATGCGTGGGCTCAGGCTAGGGGGGGGATCAGCCGCAAAATGCGTTTCCTGCAGACACACAACACTTGCATTCATTGATTTTAAATGGCGCAATACAGCTAGTTTTTTCACCGGGTTACCTAGACCCCGCACATTCCAAGTGAGGACATTTAGCTCAACCACCATTGGGGCCTACCACAAATAATGTCAGGATAACATACAATACTCGGTACCACCCCACCTCCAAAAAGGACATGGCATTGCACCAAGGAAGAATTACAGTTAATAGAGCATCAAAATTACCCAGTTTGCAAATAAGTATCCGTATATAGGCAAACATCATAACTACTATGAGCAGAAGAGTGGAAGAGTCAAAAAAGGAACAGTAGAAACCTTGGAACACTTTGCGATTGTAGATGACAGACTGCAAGCTCAGTTCTATGTGTGGGACCAACAGGGCCCCCAGCCGCTTGGGCTGCGTAACAAACAAACCCCCTGCTTCTGCTGAGGGGGGGGAAGGCAGAGGAAGCTCCCATGAAACCCACAGGTTAGTTCAACTAGGAGCTTCACATCAACGGCACCTGAGGAGTGTGCCGTGTCGCGTAGGGTGTATCGTGACAGTTGGTCTCCCATTGCCGCCTTACTCCTATTGTAGGACAGAGATCAGACATGTAATAAAAAAGGATAAAAAATAACTCAAACAGAACGAGCCCGTACATGGCCATTGCAGAATTAGAGGTAGTTACTTCAAGGCAGTCAGCGGCGTCCAGGTCCCCGGGGCCTTCTCCTCAGGCCGGGGCATTGTGTTGCACACGGTTAGCTTTGAGGGCCCTATCTTCTCTGTCCAACCATTGAGCTGCGTTGGTAGGCCGATCAAAGACATGGGTTTCTCCCAGAGCAACAACTCTGAGGCGCGCTGGGTAAAGCATGGCATAAGGAAGGTTAAGCTCCCGCAATCTTTTCTTTACATCAATGAACTTTGCACGTTGCTTCTGCAGCTCAGCTGAAAAATCTGGGTACAAGGAAACTTTAGCATTGTCAATAGCCAGTGTGCCTCCCATAGTTCTGGCCTTGGATAGTATAGCGTCCCTGTCCTTGTAATTCAACAGTTTAAAGAGGAAAGCCCTAGGATGATTGCCAGGTGGCAGGGGCCTGGACGGGACTCTGTGTGCGCGTTCAACCGCAAAGAGTGGAGAAAAGGCCTCCTTGCCAAATACTGTAAGCAGCCAATTCTCAATAAATGCAACCGGGTCTTTGCCCTCAGCCCACTCCGGGATGCCTATTGCACGGATGTTGTTTCGTCTCATGCGATTTTCGAGGTCGTCTAGGCGAGACGCATGCTGTGCAGTAAGGTGACAGTTGTATTGCAAGTCTCTTTGCATAGGGGGGATATCATCCTCTATAGCACTCACTCTGCCTTCATTGGCTGCCGTGCGTTCCCGCAGCTTTTGCATGTCCTGCCGCACATAAGAAATCTCAGCTTTCACCCCTTTCACTTCATTAGCAAGTGCTGAGATAGACATATTGCAAGCGGTTACAGCGGAGAAAATGTCCCTGAGAGTGGGTTCTGTGCCATCAGATGGAGAGGGAAGGGAAGTAGGCCCCACCAAGCCGCCCCGTGGTGTACTCACAGCGTTCCAGGCCGGGGACAATCCCTCTGCATCCTCCAGCGGGACCGTGTCATCCGCAGCCGAGTGATCGCTCATGGCATCCCCAGTGCCTGAGGGGGGAGAGGGCATCCCTTTCGAGGCTTTACCTCCATAAAGAAGCTTCCGGGCAGCCTCCCTGTATTGATCCCTGGAGGAGCGCTGTGGCAAGGCGCCATCTTGGGGGAGTTCGGCCTGCATGCTCCGGGAGTCCTTACCGCTCCTGGACATGGATTTAAGCTCCCCGGATCCCCTCGGGACGTGTCGCCGCCTCCGCGGTATCGTGGCGGTCGCAGCGGGGCTCGCTCCGGAGCGTGTCCTCAACAATACCGGATAAGTGTCAGGATTTTCGGCGGAGCAGGAGAGAAGTGCAACCGTCTACATGCGCCGCTCAGCCACGCCCCCCCCACATTTCCCTTTTTAAGGATGGGCAACATTAATCTCTACCTTTGACACTCCATCATGCTTTCACTCCTGCCTTTACATCTAGAGTGGGCATATGATGGAATAACCTAGATTAGAAGTGCACCTACAGAGGTGACAACTTAGACGTATTATGGGCAATGGACAACTGGTGAAGTGAACAAGCACAGATGGAGATACAGATGTACAGCTGAATGTGTACATGTGCACATGCAATGCACAGTGCAGGGATAAGTGGCATGCCATGGAAATACAGTTGACAATAGAATCACACACCTGAGGCTTTCTAACTGATTTGGCATGTTCCATCCTCCTATTTGAGCTCTTAATTTACCCATGCTTTTTAAGACCCCTTTCACACTTCCACGCCCATAGTGTCAGCGTTTTACAGTCGGATTTGCAGCACATTTTGGCCGCTGGTGGGGCGCTTTTACCCCCTGCTAGCGGCTGAGAAAGGGTTAAAACCTCCCGCAATATGCCTCATTAATGGCGTTTTGCTGGCGTTAATGCAGTGCTGCCCCATTGATTTCAATGGGGAGCAGCGTGGGAGGAGCGGTAAACACACCGCTCCTTCACCGCTCCAAAGAAGCTGCTGGCGGGACTTTTCCTGACGTCCTGCCAGCACACTGCTCCAGTGTGAAAGCCCTTGGGTTTTCACACTGGAATGAATGGAGCAGCAGTTTGAGAGCGGATTGCAGGCACTATTTCTAACGCCTGCAAAACGCCCTCGGTGTGAAAGGGGTGTAAGGGGAAACTATAAAAATTGTTCATATTGTATTTTTTTTTATATCAGAGCTACAGATCATACAATGGACTCTGCTGCATATCACATGAGAGGCATGGGACTAGTCTTTAGTGTGACGTGATGATCAATAAATCAGTTCAATTACATAATATCACATATATTCCATTTTTTATCACATGATTAAAGAATTATTCTGAACAACCCCCTAAAGCAAGTTCTAGTTTCTCCAATAGATGAGAGTAAAGATCTTGTACATTACAGTTTAGAAGATTGTACACAATCCGTGATTGTTTAAAAGGCCTGAATGAAGCATGTGCTTATGAGTTTTGTACATTGGGTTATGACCCCATTTACCATTTAATTTCTGAGAAAAATGGGGCAAAAAAAGCTTCATATCCAGCATTTTCTGTCGGATTTCAGTGTATCTGTGTATCAGAGACTACGTACTAATATTGTGTCATCACCAGTTTTACTTAAAAAGCATGTAATCTTGAGTGACAGTTATTTTGCTAAAGCACTGTGTATAAACAAATGCATCTCTTTTTTTTTTTTTTTTTTAAATCAGATATGTTTTTATTTCATCAGTGCTGCTGCATTTAACTCAAAAAGTGCTGCACAACCACACAGAATAATTATGCACCCAAAAGAATTAGAAAAAGTTGAAAAATAAAAAAATGTACCTTCCTGCTGGAAATGATATGTGCATATGTATATGTGACTCATACCAATGTATTAGTGATAAATCCATTGAAACCTATTTCTCACACACATGCTGTATATACAAACAAGGCAGTAAGAAAAAAAGATAAGCTGAATTGTATAAAAGTTCAATGTGTTTATTAAACAAAAGTATGAGTGTATAAAATCCAGTGTTGTGAATCCCACATGCCCCATCACCTGTTAAATCATGCTATTGCGTTTGAGCTATAGTGTGAACTGTGCTAAAACCTGCTACAGCAAATAACTGCATATACCTTATGGTTTGAAATGTGTTAAAACCTGCTATAGCAAATAACTGCATATATCAGCATATACCCTATGGTTTTAACTGTGAAAAAAACCTGCTACAGCAAATATCTGCAGATATCAGCATATACCTATATATAATTGCATATACTAGCATATACCTGTGCATAATCTGAAAAGTGCTGGATGTCACTACAGTATTTGCTTGCATATGACAGCATATATCTGTAATAGCTGTTTATTTCTGCATATATCAGCACAAACCTCTTCATCTCAGCACTGATCCGCATATACCTGCATATTCCTGCATATACCTGCATATACCTGCTTATACCAATATACACCTGCAGAGGCAAACATATACCTGCATATACCTGGACACACCCGGATATATCTGCACAAACCAACACATTCCTGCTCCTCTGTGTTTTCTGGCCTGTACATATGGGTTCTGGACCACTATATGGACACTGATTTTATTACAAATTAAACTGCTTATACACCAGCTTGCCCATATAATTGTTAGGCCAGCATGTTAGTGTAAATTAGTGACCTTTAACTACAAGCTATAGGCCACACACATGGATTTGACCTCCGTATGCATGCTCGCTTGACGGTATTTCAAATTTGCGGGTACCCTGGTTTGAAAACTCACATTTTTACAAATGCTCATATTTGTCTGCATGTACCAGCATACATCTGTATACACCAATAGACATTTGCATATACGTGCAAACACCAGAGTATGCCTGCCTAGCACAGCACATACCTGCATGTATCAGAATACATCTTGAACAGTGTCAGAATCTGCTATAGTCTATACATACATATCCCTGCATATATCTGCAAAATACCTGAATATATTTTCATATGCCATCATATACCTGCATATACCTGCATATACTGTACCATTTATTTTAAATAGCACTGGACGCGTCACAGCTTATACTTGCATATACCAGTAAATATTTGTAATGCCTGTATATACCCGTCTGTTTACACATATACCAGCATAAAACTGTATATAGCAGCATTGGCATATACTTGCAATTTCAGTATATTCCTACAAAAGACGGTATATATCTGTATACTGTATATCTGGATATATCTGTAGATTCTAGCATATACCTGCCCCGCAGCACTCTCCTGCTTAGTACTTACGTGTCCTTTTATATCAAACTGGGGAAACATAAAACTATGAACAAAAAAATTTGTATGAAAGGCAGAACCATGAAGGGAAGTAATCCCAAAACCCCGAAGGAAAAAGTAAACGCTAGTATGATCAAGCAATATATGACAGAAGAGACAAGCCCTAAGAGTCCAGGACTTTGAAAACAACAGCAGGTAAAACAAGATAAGAAAAAAAAACTGTTAAAAAGAAAGGAGAGATCTCTGACCTCTCCAGAGAAAATATAAGCACAGAGAGTGAACTTGAGACATGCAAGAGCAGGTGCCCAAATTGCAAAAAAACTAGAGATGTTACTGAGATTAGAAAATTCACTTGGAAGACCAGGAAAATCAAAGTAGAAGACAAAACTTGAGAATTTGTGCTCTTCCAAAGAAAAAAACGGTGAAGATTTAAGGAAAACTATGAAATTGCTGGACAAAGGGGTTGATGAGTGCCTCAAGATTGAGAGAATTCATCAGGTTATTAAACCTAAACAAATAGCAGTGGATCGCCCCAGAGAAAAAGCAGAAATTTGGGGTAAAATGAGGGAAAGATCTCCTATAAAGTATGAAGGGGCCAAGCATTAAATCTTTACAGACCTAGCTCCCGAAACACTGGCCAGGCGAAGACTCCATAAACCACTTCTGGAGCAAATACAAACTTTGAACATCAAGTATAACTGGGGATTCGGGGGGGATTGGGGAGGGAGAGATTGGGAGGAGGGTGGTGAGGGTTGGGGGGTGAGGGGGCAAGAGATACCTCTCAAATAAGTACAGTATTCATTAATAAAAGATAAGCATTACGTTTTTAACAAACAATGTTTGCAGATTGAACATACCCACGAAGCGTCATAAAGTTTTGAAATAATTAAAATGTTATGGCACAGATGTAGTGTTCCTGCAGGAGACCCAACAAAGTACCTGAACTTACTCCTAACCCTCTACTCTAAACTGAGAAACTCTGTTTCTACTTCAAATAAATAACCCAAAAGAAGATTCAGTGTCAGTTTCCATATTTCTTTGGGCCATCTACCATGGGAAACCCTAGACAGAGAAGCAGAAAAGAAGGTAACAGTAAGCTCAATAAAACCAGAATCTCCTTCGGGGGTCAGTGCTACAGGAGGTTTTAGGATTGGGGATGAGGAGCACAAACTGGTGACTTTTGCCGACGATCTGTTGTTCTACATATCCAATCCTAGGATAACAATGCCAAATCTACTTAAAACACTAAATCAATATGGAGAAATATCAAACTTTAAAACTAACCTCAATAAATCTGAGAACTTAAGCATAAATGTAGCTAAACAAGATGAGCAGAGTTTGTAAAAGGAATTTCAATTCCTATGGAGAAGTGAAAAACGATGGGTTAAAATAGAAAATGATATATGTGGTGCACGGTTAAACAATACAATATGAAACCCTTCACAATACAGGGTATTAGGAGATAAAACACATGAAATGACACAGAAAGCACTTAAAATATGGGACTTGGTCCATAAACAAAGTAAATGGAATCATAATTCACCCTTAATTTTTTTGAAAGATAATGATTATTTTATACCTGCGAAAAGGACTATTGGAAGGAATTGGATAAAAAGAGATAATAAAGAATTAAGACATATAATCAAAAAAGGGAAAATTAACACACTATTTGAGCTACAACAAGACACAGATTTAATGGTGATAAATGAATGGCGCTACCTCCAGTTGAAGCATTTTGTCAAGAATTCTCCTCAACCAATAAGAACAGGAGATGAATTAATGCCACTAGAGCAGTTATGCACAGTTGGAACTGCAAAAAAGGATATTTCTAGGCTATATAAAATATTACTGGCAAATGAAGAACCGGAAGTACTGCCATTTTTGAGTATAAACACAAGATTGGGAAGATTTTGAATTTAACACATAGCTCTGCTATTGATATCAAGACGGCTGAAATGAACTATAAGTGCTTGACAAGGTGGTATGCAACATCAGATAATTTAAGTAAGAAATCTCAGGAGTGTTGGAGAAGCTGCAAGAGTATTAGAACAATGGCCCACTTGTGGTGGATCTGCCCTAAAAATAAAAAATATTGTAAAGAAATGTTACAACTAATAAAGGAAATTATAACAAAAGTTGTATCGGAAGACCTGTGGATATGCCTATTCCATGGAGTAGAGGGACCAGTGAAACAATATAGGGAATCGTTATTACCCTATCTGTTGAATGCGGCAAAACGTCTTATACCAAAGAGATGGCAGGAGGAAGGTAGCCCTAAAATCCGGGATTGGGTTATTGCTGTTGATGGAACATACAACATGGAGAGTGTGAGATTCGGTGGGGAGGAAGAAAGAGAGGGGATGATGGATAAGTGGGTGTGTTGGCAGGAGTTTAAGAAGACGTGGAGGTATGTTGAGGTTATGACCATCTGAGATCAGAGGGAATAAGCTGTCAAAAAGGAATATATTAGAATTTACGGAGCTGAAAGGTGGGAGGGGAGGGGATGGGGAGGAGGGGAGGGGATGGGATATAATGTATTGATTAGAGGAACTGTGTTTTGCAGTTTGTTTTATATTCTTTGTATTTTGTAATATGCTTGGAAAAAATAAATAAATAAAAAAACAAACAAAAAAACATGCTTTTTACCTGGAGATATCGACCTATATAGAAAAACAGGTCTCTCTGGGCCTTGTCACCATTCCTTGGCCTCATAAGGTTCCTAGAACCAACTAGAGCAATTAAACTAGGTACAGTAGGTGCCGCTGATATTGTATTGTGTCGCGCTGGTTCCCGGCGACAGGCTTCTCTAACCAGCGCGATCCCGTCGCTCTGGTTTTCGCGCTGGCTGCAATAGGAAAATGTAATTTTCCTATAAAAGCAAGCAAGCGAGAGAGCGGCGATAATGTCGCCACACTAATGAAGCCTGCATGCCTTCTCGGGGGCATACCAGGCCCTTAGGTCCGGTAGGGATTTTAAGGGTAATTCCCTACGCGGAAAAAAACGGCGTGCCCCCCCCCCCCCCAAATCCATACCAGACCCCTATCCGAACACGCAGCCCGGCCGGTCAGGAAAGGAGGTGGGGACGAGCCAGCGCCCCCCTCCTGAGTCGTACCAGACCGCGTGCCCTCAACATGGGGGGGTGGGTGCTTTGGGGGAAGGGGGGCGCCCTGCAGCCCCCCCACCCCAAAGCACCTTGTCCCCATGTTGTTGAGGACAAGGGCCTCTTCCCGACAACCCTGGCCGTTGGTTGTCGGGGTCTGCGGGCGGGCGGCTTATAGGAATCCGGGAGCCCCATTTAATAAGGGGGCCCCCGGATACCGGCCCCCCACCCTATGTGAATGAGTATGGGGTACAATGTACCCCTACCCATTCACCTGTGAAAAAAAATGTCAAAAAAAACACAACACACAAGGTTTGAAAATAATTAATTGCACTGCTCCGGTGGTCTTCCGTCTGGTCTTCCGTCTTGGGGGGTCTTCTCGCCGGACTCCTCCACTATCTTCTGCTCTTTTGCTAGCTCTTTTACTAGCGGAGGAGCCTGGCTTTCTTCTTCGCCGCCGCCCGGGGGTCTTCTTTTGACTTCAGGGGTCTTGTCCCCCTCTTCGGTTCTTCTTGCCGGGCCTCCGCTTTGTTCCTTTAGCTCTTTTACTAGCGGAGGCCCGGTCTTCCGTCACCACTGCCCCTTCTTTTCCGACTTCGGGGGTCTTGTCCCCCTCTTCAGTTCTTCTTGCGGGGTGACATCAACCGGTGACCCCACCCCTTGTCCCTATATAAGTCGCCGCACACCGAGTCCCTGGCCAAAGAGAGCGTCGAGTCAACATCTCCAGAAGATGAAGAAGAACGGAAGGCGGTGGCGACAGAAGACCGGGCCACCGCTAGTAAAAGAGCTGGAAGAAGAAACAGTGGCCTGGCAAGAAGAACCCGAAGAGGAGGACAAGACTCCCGAAGTCAGAAGACGGGGCGGCAGCGACGGAAGACCGGGCCTCCTCTAGTAAAAGAGCTAAAGGAAGAAAGCGGAGGCCCGGCAAGAAGAACCGAAGAGGGGGACAAGACCCCCGAAGTCGGAAGAAGACCCCCGGGCGGCGGCGAAGAAGAAAGCTGGGCTCCTCCGCTAGTAAAAGAGCTAGCAAAAGAGCAGAAGATAGCAGAGGAGTCCGGCGAGAAGACTCCCCAAGACGGAAGATCAGACCCCCGGAGCAGAGCAATAAATTATTTTGAAACCTTGTGTGCTGTGTTTTTTTTTTACATTTTTTTCACAGGTGAATGGGTAGGGGTACATTGTACCCCATACTCATTCACATAGGGTGGGGGCCGGTATCCGGCATATCCGGTATATGGGGACAAGGTGCTTTGGGGTGGGGGGCTGCGTAGGGGATTCCCCTTAAAATCCCTTAGTGCTTTTTGCATTTTGCAGAT
The DNA here is from genome assembly GCF_037356315.1 of Lithobates pipiens. Taxonomy (NCBI): domain Eukaryota; kingdom Metazoa; phylum Chordata; class Amphibia; order Anura; family Ranidae; genus Lithobates; species Lithobates pipiens. The sequence goes on along the minus strand of NW_027507758.1, from coordinate 353,310,461 downwards.
TTTCACTACAGTCCAATTAACATGGTTTCCTATGAAACACGTTCTGTAGTGCAAATCTGAAAAATGCAAAAAGCACTAAAAATGCATAGGTGTGAATCCAGCCTAATACATACTCTGCATTAAAAGGTAACTCCACTTTTGTGTGGGGAAAAAAATAGCAAATAAAGAAAAAAATAATATAGCGTATACAATTGCGACACAAGTCATATTGTAATGGAATGTTATTAAAAATTACCTTTCCTTTTCAATCTGCAGCTGCTGTCATTTTCTGAAAATGCAATACAATATAGCTACATGGAGTTGCTCTGTACACATAATGTGTAATAAATACCCCCAGAAACATAATTTTCTGCTTGTGTAAATGGCTCAGATTTTCACCAGAAGTCTGCCCTAAGATACAAATCAGATTTCTGGCATCTCCTGCAACAAAAATGTCATTTTTATGACGATACTTCCAATAGGAACATGTCTAAAGGGATACAGGTCCAGCAGTTTTCTTTGTTAGTGCCCTGCAAGTCCTGATAATTATGAAACCACTCCCATTAGATTCACTTTCCCACAGGGACACAGAGAAACACACAGGGATTTCTTCAGAATAACAAAAGGTAGGAATCTGCAACAAAGGTTGATATAATCCTTGTAATGCGCATAGATCACTCAGAGGGGATCGTGTTTTTTTCTCAACAAAGGTGGAGTTACGCTTTAAGGTAAAGATTATACTAGCAGCTGCCTCCAACCCCCCCCCCCCCCCCCCCCAAATATCTACCTGAGCCTGATCTCATTCCAGCGATGTACATGAGAACAGAGGCTTTCTCTGCTCTTTCCCTTCTCATTGGTTCAGACATAACAATGGGAGCCATTGTCAATCAAAGACAGTGCGGAGGGAGCGAGGGGCGGGGCCAAGCCACACTCTGTGTGTCTTATGGATATACAGATTTGGCTTAGGAGCAAGCATGCACAAGTGCCCCCATAGCAAGTAACTTGCTATGGAGGGCACTTAGCATTGGGGAGGAACCACAAGCTCCAATAAGGACCCAAGAAGAAGCTGAACGGGGCTGCTCTGTGTAAAACCATTGTGCAGGGCATGTATTTAAAACATGTGTAGGGGGTGCCCCGCATCTCCCGCAGCCATGCCAATTTGACCGAGGCTCTCACTGGAGGGTGAGAGTACCTTTCAGCCCCTGTGGTGAAATTTCCCCCCTCCCTCTCCTCTTCTCACTGTGGAGAGACACACACAGACATACAGAGCTGCTCACTCTACATCCTCCCCTGCTTTCCCATTGGCAGGAAGGAGGGAGCCAATAGACAGCCACCTAGATTGCAGCAAGGAATTCTGGGACATGTAGTGACCCAAAAATGGCCCCACAGCCTTGTAATGGGGCATAACTACACAGTCCAGCATGCTGTGGGAGAGAAAAGAAACAAGGACTCCATGTTCTTACCATGAGTTGTTACCACAAAGCAGGAGAAGAGACTGGACCCAGGGGAGAAGAGTTGCCTCCCAGGTCAGTCCACCACGTTGTTCCAGGTATTCATGGCCGGTCGGGGGCATCCTGTCTGAGTGAGGGGGATCCCAGGTGCATATCCAGGTGTGCCTGTACTGACAATGTTAAGCTTTCCAGTGTGAGGTGACCAGTGGGGGTAAACCAGAAGAGCCTGCCTGTTCCAGGACCTTCGCTTGGGCCTTGACCGCAGGATTTGTGAGAGGGCACTTGTCCATCCGCAGGAAACAAGTTCACTGCACACAGACAGAATTACCTCACTTTTGCCCATACTCACTATAATCTGGGTCTTATTAACGGCTTGTTAAGTAGTCACATTGTCCACCTTGCTATCTGAATGCTGTCAGCATACCACAGTTATACTTTGTCAAGCAGGAATTTAAAGAGGAAGTAAACCCTTCCAAACAACTTGGACCTACAGGTAAGCCTAGATTAAGGCTTACCTGTAGGTCCAAGCAATATCTCCTAAACCTATATGGTTTAGGAGATATTTGCCCAAAAATGGGCACCGCTGTCTACGGCGCATGCGCCGTAGACAGCGGCGCGCAGGCACACTAAATGCGGCAAGTCCAAGAATGGATTTGCCTAATTTGTCGACTCCCGTGCGCATGCGCGGGAGTGACGTCATCGCGGCTTCGCCGAATGGCAGCGGCGGAGCTGCGAGACGCGACTCCCGTGCGCATGCGCGGGAGTGACGTCATCGCGGCTGCGCCGCTGTGATTCGTCGGAGCTGCGAGACGCCACCAGCAACATGGATGCGGCAGACTACAGGGGACAGCGGCGACTTCGCTGGCTCCTGTGTCAGGTAAGTGACACATAATGAGCTACTATGCGATGCATAGTAGTCCATTATGCTTTACCTTTGCAGGGAAAAAAAGAGTAAGTAAACCCATCAGGGTTTACTTCCTCTTTAAGTACACAAACTAAAGTGGCTAGCCAAAGATACAATGCCTCATCCTTTTTCCAAGGGACTGAAGTTACTGGTGCCATACAGGCATGCAGTGGCGTATCTAAGGTATGGCAGCCATGGCAAGTGCTGTTGCACAAATCACTTTATTACACTTTTTTTTTCTGATATATATGGCTATGCATATTTATTGAATCCATATTGAGCACTATATTTGATTGGTTGCTTCTGCTTGACACACACGCACAATCAAATAGTGCTCAATATGGATTAAATAAATAGATATCATAAAGATTAATAAAGTGATTTGTGCAACAAGCACCTTAAACAGTCCACATTCAGTGAAAGTTCATGTAGTGCAAACTTTCCACTATATGAACTTTCACTGAATGTAGATTGTTTAATGACCAGGGGCGAACTGACCCATCGGGCAGTTTATGTAGTGCCAATCCATAATTTGATAATTGAGAGATTAAAGAGCTTGACTTGTAGTTTTGTTAGCTGTTTTTTTTTGTTTTGACAGGAGAGCAGTTTCAATGCTTGTCATAGGCACCATTTTCACTAGATACGCCACTGCAGGCATGCACACATATACATACCTCCCAACTTTTTGAGATGGGAATCAGGGACACCTATCAGCAAAAGTATGCAGGCATAGGACACACCCCTTGCCACACCCCTTAAAGGAGAATTGTACAAAAAAAAAACAAGATTGGTTAAACCCACAAGTGCTTTTTTTACCACTACTATTCCTTTATATTGGTTTTTGGAATTTACAAATGCAGCAATTTAGAAATCAGATGAAAGGTTTAGTGCTGGAAAACACTTTTTGATAGATAAAAAGTGCATTTTATATACATCTATATACAGTAGATCAGACCAAAATGAGGGACAAATGAGGAGGAAAGAGGGACAGAGGGGCGTTGCTCCAAATCAGGGACAGTCACTCGAAATCAGGGACAGCTGGGAGCTATGCATATACTCAGGGCTCTGTATATGTAGTGTGTGTGCTGGGTAGTCTGACTTGGGAGTTATGCCACTGAACACTGAATTAGGTACAGTGTTTGTAGTTGGGCCTGTGGGGTCAGGGGGCAAAAGAGAGAGGTCTGACATAAGAGAAGGTCATTCTTCTGCTCTCCTCTTGCTTGGACTCATGGAGCCAATTTGAGTAGAGGTAACCAATCTGGTATAGATTGCCATATTGTGATTTATTGCTATTGAAGTGTTTGCCTCTGATCTTGGGGTTATTCGCAATTGTGGAATCCCCTAAAAGCAGCCTGGTATAATATATTGAGTTATACTGCTCTTGATCTCAGTTATTGCTCGTCAGTTAATTCATTTTGCAAATACACGGTCTGTTAATTTGCCACAGGAACCTTATGGTAAAGACAATTCTGTGTTTTATCATAACGTGGGGTTGAGAGGCAGAGTACAAAACCAATTATATTTAAGTGACCAAGGGTTGCACTACATATGTTTGTTATTTAATAAAAAAGATTTATGGGGAGGGCGGAGCCGGCAGCCGGAGCACATGGTGGTGTAAGAGCTCTGACACATCGGAGACACTACAGCAGTACACAACGAGCCCACAGGCCTACAAATAGCACATTCCGAACGGAGAACCTGCCAAGCACCTACCGGTCAGCATGAACAAGAGGAAGGAATGAGAGGGATCGCGAAAATTGAGGGATTTCTTCCGCCCAGCAGCCAGCAGAGAGATCCAAGATGGCGCCCGCGAGGAGAACAGCGCTGTGGCCTCCCCGGTACATGCTGCCTACAACGCTCAGCCATCCATGGGTGAGTCCTGTCCCCCACTATCCCCACTGCCCCCTTCCCCCTTTGAGAGCCCAGTCAAACAAAAGTGAAGGATTGGGGAGGGAGAGGCAGACACAGGAGCAGAGGGGGGTGGAATGTAGGAATCCTCCACATATGCACAGCAGCTGGACACTTTTCCTACTTCAGGTCAGCCCATATTAGACACCACCATGAAGGAGATGCTGCAAACTCTAAGTGGGGCCCTCCAGCAGGACATGGTTTCACTTGTGCACTCCACTAAAGCAGAGCTGTCTGTAGTCAGTGTCAGGGTGACCTATGTGGAACGCAAAATGGAGGAATTCACTCTTGCACATAATGAGCTTGTTGATGCTCACTTTGATGTTGAGGATAAAATCAAAGCTATGCGCCTCAAAATGGCGGACATTGAAGACAGGGCACACAGAAATAACGTGAAATTTAGAGGGGTCCCAGAACATATTAAACCAGTGGAACTAACTGCATTTCTCCAAAAGCTCATGACTACTGCTCTCCCAACCCTGGGACCTGCGGATGTTATTGATAGAGCACACAGACTGCCTAAACCCTCATTCTTGTCTGAGCAAGTCCTCAGGGACATTAAGCAAGAATTCATTTTTACCACATGAAAGATCAACTAATGCGATATGCTAGACAGCACCGTCTCTCCCGAACCCCTTTGCAGGGATCACACTATATGTTGACCTGTCACAAGCTACGCTTACGGCTAGAAACAACCTGGTCCCCATCACCAAAATACTGCGTAATCACAAGATAATGTACAAGTGGGGCTTCCCAGCTAAACTACTACTAGAAATGAATAACAAATCCCATGTGATTGCATCTATAGAAAAAGGTATGGAACTCCTCAGGAAGTGGCGCTTCCTCCCAACTAATGGAGAAACTGTGGACCCTGACCTTCTCCAGGACCGACATAACTACCACCGGCAACAAAGACGCAACAGATAAGTAATTGATTTGCACAAAAGTGCTTTATTGCTGATATCTTCCTCTGTCTACTACTCTTAACCTTTCAGCACATCATCACTCAAGTGCCTATACCAAATTGGCCTATCTAGGCGTTGGCTCATCTAAGCACCAGCTGTTCGGCTATTTCTGAACATTTATTTTCCCCCCTTGCCTCATTTACAGGATGGGACCTGTATCATGTTCTTTGGACCACAGAGTAAGTGATCCTAACCAGTACTTCATTGACCGATCGCGGTCTTGTTCCCATTTTGTTTCTTCATTACTAACTTTACCAGAAATGCTGACACTTACTATACACATGATCAACTATACTGCCCTAATTGGCTCACTTCTAGCTTTCCCCACTGGATGGCAACAACTTGCTTACTTACCTTGGAATGAACATTAAATTAATGTCTCACAATGTGAGAGGCCTTAATAGCCCCCACAAACGCAGAGCGCTCTGGAAATTTGCTACAGACATGCACTGTGATGTTCTGTGTGTGCAAGAGACTAATTTTGCCAGCGACAAATCACCAAAATGCACACACAAGAAATTCCCACAAATTTTCAATGAAAACGATCACACTAAAAGAAATAAAGTAATGATCACCATAAGGGACACCATAACTTTCTCCTTATTACAGGAACATGCAGACCCTCATGGTCGATATATCATTCTGATCGCAGAAATTAACAATTCAGTGTATACACTGGTAAACCTTTACGCACCAAATGTGAAACCTATGAAATGTATCCGTAAAGTGGTGAATAAGGCTAAATCTATGCAAAAAGGTTATTTGATAATTTGTGGAGATTTTAATAAGTGTTAAATACTGATCTAGACTCCTCCTCCGTGGCCCTTAGGCAGAGGCCTTGTTTAGGCAACTTCTGCCAAGAGGAAAGACTTTTTGACCCCTGGCACTTCTCCCGAGCCACGGAGAAGGACTACTTGTATTACTCTACAGCCCCAATGGGCTGGTTCTGAGAGAATAGTGGAATTCAATGCACCCAGCTAGACTGCGTTTCTACTCTTGCCAGCGGTGACAGAAACACTTGCGGTCAAGGAGAACCCAGTGCAACCCAGCTGGGCTGATACTGAAACCAGAAATTTTGAGAATTAGTCCTGAAGCCCAACTGTGGCTTCAGGCAACTTAAAAAACCATAGCGTCTGCTCGTCGGGAGCCAGCACTACATACCGCTAGAGGGAGAGGGCTTTGAGGGCCAGATAGCTCGAGTCACTGTGCACTCTGAGCTTTTGTGCCAGATATGACATCAATCAGAACTTCTGGCGGGACAGAATGACGTCTGTCGCAACCAGAAGTGGTGGGCAGAACGCAATTCCACTCGCACTTCCTAGTTGTGGTATGGTGTGCATGCCACACGATCTGGATAGTGGTAGCGTCAACTCTCGTGCCACAGAGCACACAGTGTGGAGTACAGAACCCACCCTTCACTAATATTACAACTTTAAGTTTTAATTAAATGATGGAGGCGCCCCATCTCTCCCATTCATCTTCTAGTCTTTCCCCTCCACTCTTTCCTCCAGCACCTCCTCCACCCCATCCTTGCCCTACAAGTAAATCTACTAGCAGGAATGGTGTACAGCATAAGCTAGAAATATACAACACATAAAAAGGTAAGGTGCATTTCAGAGTGATTAATCAATGTTATGCTATAATGTGATATGGTAAGGATTTGACCTGGTCACTACATAAGATGACGGCTTGGTGGATGCAGGATATGCACTCTGCATGTATATAGCCTCCTCTTTATGGGAGTAAAGATATGCATAGATGGTTGATAGCATGCTTTAGTATGTGGTATGCTTTGATGGATTGACATGGTAGGCGGAGCCCATCATGTGGATGTGGCTCTATATAGAGGGAATTTAGAGAAAGTCAGTCTGCTATCGCTGTGGCTCTGATGAAGAGGGTACACCCTCATAAAGCATAAGCAGTTTGCGATGCCATCTGGTTCCTCTTAACATCCGGTCCAGGTTGCAGGTGTCTAGAAGACACGGGTCTGAATTTTTGGAGCAATGTTAATCCTTTTTTAAACATTTGTGAGTATTACTTTTGTTTTTACACTTTAAATACATTTTATCTTTGGTAATGCACGAGGTCAGTGCGCCCTCCCTGTTTTTCAATATATTTCAGCTCTAAGGATACCCATTGTTCTGAGGAGGGCAGCAAGACCGTTGACATTCCATATTCTATCCAAAGGGCTGGCTACACCACTTACACATTGACTACGCTACTGAGCGCAGGAGATTGTGTTGTTTTGGTTTATAGGAGGTTGTAGGACTGCATAGTGAGGAAAGGATAACCACAACTGAGGAATGATCAGACCAGGAAGTTTCTAATATCTTAGAGGAGCTGAAAAATGGGAGCTAGCAGACGTGAAGACATGGTCTATCCACGAATATGTCAAGTGGACATGAGAGCAGAAAGTGTAGTTGATTTTATAACTGTTGAATTCTCACCAGATGTCCACCAGGTCCTTATCGTGCAGTAATTTCACAAATTTAGTATCAAGTTTTGAGGGCTTTAAAAATTTGAGTACCTCATGGATGTGCCTTATCAAGTTACGAGTCTAGGGAGATGTTGGAGTCCCTTCCCATTAGAAGTATGCCTTCAAAAAGGCGGGACAGTTGCTGGAGTAAGTTTTGAAAGATGGGCAATTGTTCGTTATTCGGGGCGTAATAGGAAAGAAATGTTACCAGGGTGCCTTTCAAGTCCCCCTTAACCAGTATATAGGGGCCAGTAATTATCTATGAGGGGGAGAAGGCTAAGCTTTTGGCTATACATATAGCCACTCCCCATGCCTAATCTAGGGCATTGGCGATAAAGAATGTTGGGCAATACTTATGTATTTAGTTAGGTTTATAGGAAGATGGAAAATTTGTTTCCTGAAGAAACACTATTTCAACTCCTACCGAGTGACAGTAATTGAAGTCTTTCCACCTTTTTACAGGCAAATTGAGGACCCTGCACATTATGTGTTAAACATTTTATGGGTTTCTGTGGTTGTAGGTTAGCACATAGCATGTGGTGGCATTGGGAGCACAATAGGTAGGTAGAAAAGGCAAAGAGAAATAAGAAGGTTAAATACCTTTAAGAGGGTGAAGGCCTGAAAAGAGGACCAAAGGGAGTAGTCATTAGTATAAGATATAGTCATTGAATATAAACACATTTCAAGAAAAAAGAAAAAAATTAGGGCCTTAGACTTCCAAGGCCCCTACCCCCCGATTCACCAAGCAGGAGCAAGGGGAATTGGAATTGGGGCTAGGCGCATGGCACATCAACCCGACCCGAGTCGGACTGCAATAAAAACTCAGGTAAATGAACAAGTGCTTAAGGTATGGCGATGTTCCAAGGGAGACCCTAGCAATTGTTATACATCATTGCCCTCTCGTGGAAAATATACAAACTGAAATTTGATGAATTCATATAACAAAAGGTTCATGAGTCTCAGAACATAACCTAAACAAGAAACAGAAGTCAGGATAACTGGAAAATAGAACATGTTCACCAGGGATATTTAAGAGACCCAGGGTGAGACTGTCAGAAGAATTCCTCCAGTAAATGAATCAATCCCCTTGAGTTGGCTGTCAAGGTTGTCTAGACTGACGACAGGTACAGCTTCTGGTGGTTTTGGGTGAGTGCCACAAGGGTGATACTGGACACCCTCTGTTACCTCTGCCACAGCCAGATGATGAAGAAGTGTGGAGATCTGGAGATGATGGAGGTGAAATAGAAACAAAGCGCTAAACAAATAAACAATGAAAATGTGATATTCAGCTATATGAAATGCAGAGCAGGCTTTCAGATGACACCATCGCCTCAAAGCATATAGCCATATATACCAAGGCTTGTTTTTATTATAAGAAATGTGAGTGTATATATGTGGTGTGATGTTTGAATAAATCTATGTAAACAATAAGCACTATTGCATGCTTCTATTGCTTTACATGTGGGTGATGAGAGTGGAGATCATTGGCAACTATCAGGAAGGAGCACTCCATATATTGATCAGGCATCTGGGCTAGAGAATAAACTGTAGGAAGGAGGAACATCAGAAGAAATACCCCAGAGGATTAATCTTTGTCACAAGTGCTTTTATTAAGCCTATAAAGGTGAAGGCACAACCGGTAGAGGACAGCACTAGGATCTTTTGTGCACAAAGGTAACACATTGCGCACTGGATAAAAAAAGGACACTGGGTGCAGTAGAAAGCACATTTTACTTTATATTTGGACATATAGATGTATTTTTGCACTGTATTAGATACATGTTTGCACTTTATAAGATATTTTGCACTTTATCAGATATTGCATGTCATATATCTGAATGTGGATATCTAATTGTTGTTGTTTATTTATTTATTTAGCGCTGCACTAATTGTTTTTGTATTTATATTGTCACATTATCAGGAAGTGTGGGGAGTGTTGGCAGTTTCATTTGTTATATAAAGCAGCTCACAAGGTTTTACACATATTCACAAAATAGAAATGAAGCCCAGGCATTTCAGCAATGTTTCTTCTTCTGGAAAGGTAGAAAATGAATAAGATTTGAGGGCTACTATTTTCTAAGACATCAAGCTTGTCTGTACAGTCAAATATATACCGTATTTTTCGGACTATAAGGCGCACCGGATTATAAGGCGCACTAGCAATGATCGGCTGCTAATGGGATATTTCCATATATAAGGCGCACCGGACTATAAGGCGCACTGGATTATAAGGCGCATTTAATGAAACAAAACTCTGATGCGGTACTGTAAGTCAAATTTTATTCAACTCTTTAGCAATAACCATAAAATGGTCTATAACAATAACTCTTAACACTGTTGAGTTAAATACAAAACCAGACACTCACTTTTTCACTTTATTCTTCAATAACTCTTAACACTGTTCAGTTACCGGTGAATACCGTACAAAACCAGACACTCACTTTTTCACTTTATTCTTCTCCCGCAAATCCATCAAATTCTTCATCTTCAGTAGTGATGGACGAACTTCCGACGGGACGTTTCGCGAACGCGAAATGCGAACGGACCCAAACGTTCGCGAAACAGAACGTTCGCCGCGGGCCCCATTGACTTCAATGGGAGGCGAACTTTGCAAACCTTCATGTCGAATTTGCGGCCACGTGGTAATTATTAGGGGGTAAAACGTAGTCCCACCATCTGGACAATGACATAATACATGTATGAGGTGAATTTGGGATCGATAACTACAAGCATTTTTATTTTATTTGGGAAATTGTTCTAACAATTCAGGACTATGGAGCTAATGAAGGCAATGGAGGAGAGGGAAGGTCAGGGACCAGGGTAGGCAAAGAAGAGGGTGCAGGAGATGATCACCAGCAGCGTGACATACCGGAATGACACATGCACCGTGATAGAGGCATCTGACAGCAGCACCGTAATACAGAGCACTGACAGCAGCACCGTGACATACAGCGCTGACAGCAGCACCGTGACATACAGCGCTGACAGCAGCACCGTGACATACAGCGCTGACAGCAGCACCGTGACATACAGCGCTGACAGCAGCACCGTGACATACAGCGCTGACAGCAGCACCGTGACATACAGCGCTGACAGCAGCACCGTGACATACAGCGCTGACAGCAGCACCGTGACATACAGCGCTGACAGCAGCACCGTGACATACAGCGCTGACAGCAGCACCGTGACATACAGCGCTGACAGCAGCACCGTGACATACAGCGCTGACAGCAGCACCGTGACATACAGCACTGACAGCAGCACCGTAAGCAGCCCCAGGAGGAAGTCAGCACAGCACAGGGATGGTGTGATCCCCTCATAATAAGAACCCCCAGGAGGAAGTCAGCACAGCACAGGGATAGTGTGATCCCTTCATAATAAGAACCCCCAGGAGGAAGTCAGCACAGCACAGGGATATCATAAGCAGCCCCAGTAGAAATATGACACCGCTCAACCTCTTCAAAGAGGAGGGTAGGGGCATATAGTACGGTGTGCTTTTTTGGGTCAAGGAAGTGAGCCAAATGAATTAAGAAGGTCTGTGTGCTTGATTAAAAAAATAGTTTATAGACATATACATGGTCTACTGGTCACATGTGTTGAATTCCTCCGAGATCCATGCCTCATTCATTTTTAGAAATGTGAGGTAGTTAACACTGTGGTGAGCTAGGCGAGTACGCTTATCGGTCACAATCCCCCCTGCTGCGCTGAACGTCCTTTCGGACAGGACACTGGATGAGGGGCAAGCCAACAGTTCGATTGCAAATTGGGCAAGCTCTGGCCAGAGGTCAAGCCTGCCCACCCAGTAGTCTAGGGGTTCATCACTCCTCAGAGCGTCCACATCGGCCGTTAACCCAATGTAGTCGGACACCTGACGGTCTAGGCGTTCCCTGATGCTGGATCCGGATGACACCTGTCGATGGGTCGGCTGAAAGAATGACCTCATATCCGAAGTCACCAACACATCTTCAAACCGGCCTCTTCTTGCAGGCGCTGTTGGATTGGTACCCGCAAATCCTTCTCTGGGAGTGGGAATTGCTCCTCTGCCAGCGCACGCAAAAGCAGAATGCAGCATTTCTCGAAGCAAGGCTTGGAAGTGCTGCATTCTGACAGCCCTCTGCGACGGCGGTAACATTTCCGCCATTTTGTGTTTGTACCGGGGGTCTAAGTACGTTGCCACCCAGTACTGGTCCTTGACCCTCATGCTTTTTATACGGGGGTCCCTATTAAAACACTGGAGCATGAAGGCCCCCATTTGCACTAAAGTGGAAGCGGTGTGGTGGCCTGGCTCCTGCTCATCATCCAGGATAATGTCGTCCTCTTCATTCTCCTCTCCCCATCCACGCACAACAGGGATCCCAGAAAGGTTTAAAGCATGCTCTTCTTGCTCCTGCTCATCCGCCCCGGCACCATCCTCCTCTGACTCCTCATCAGACTCCTGTTGTTGACTTGTCTCAGATAGAGTAGCCCCCCCTGGGAATTCATCCAGCATTGCGACTTCCTCATCTTCCCGCTCCTGCTCCTCCACAGCCTGATCAATGACACGACGCAATGCACGCTCCAGAAAGAAGGCATAAGGTACCATGTCACTGATGGCGCCATGGCTGCGACTGACCAGTTTGGTGATCTCCTCAAATGGCCGCAGAAGTCTGCATGTGTCGCGCATGAGCAGCCACTGGCGCGGTGAAAAAAAACCCAGCTCCCCAGAACCGTTTCTTTCGCAGAGTTCATACAGGTAGACGTTAACTGCACGTTTCTGCTGGAGCAGCCTATCAAGCATATAGAAGGTTGAGTTCCATCGCGTCGGGCAATCGCAAATAAGACGTCTGACCGGCAGATGGTGTCGCCGCTGAATGTCAGCAAGGCGAGCCATGGCCGTGTAAGATCTTCTGAAATGGGCCGAGATTTTCCTTGCCTGCCGCAAGATGTCCTGGACCCCAGGGTATTTGACAAGGAATCGCTGCACGACCAAGTTTAAGACGTGTGCCATGCACGGCACGTGCGTGATTTTGCCCTGTTTCAATGCGCTAAGCAGATTGGCACCGTTGTCACACACCACTTTACCAACTGTCAAATTGAGCGGTGTTAGCCACTCATCTGCCTGTGAACGCAAAGCTGAAAGGAGTGCCGGGCCAGTGTGGCTCTTTGCTTCCAGGCACAACAGACGCAGCACGGCATGGCAACGTCTCACCTGGCATGTGGAATAGGTTCTGGGGAGCTTGGGCGGTGCAGTGGAAGAGACGCTAGCAGCGGAAAAGGAGGAGGCAGCTGAGGAGGAGAGGGAGGAGGATGGAGTAGGAGGAGGAGAAGAAGAGTCAGGCCTGCATGCAATCCGTGGCGGTAAAACCAAATCTACACGGGTGCCACGGGTTACATGCTTGACGGCCGTCAGAAGGTTCACCCAGTGGGCAGTAAAACTGATATACCTTCCCTGCCCGTGTTTGCTAGACCACGTGTCTGTGGTCAGATGTATCTTGGCACCGACACTGTGTGCCAGAGATACATTCACTTGCCGCTGAACATGGCCATATAGCTCTGGGATGCCCTTCTCTGAGAAATACTTCCTTCCTGGGACCTTCCATTGTGGTGTTCCAATGGCCACAAATTTGCGAAAGGCCTCCGAGTCCACCAGTTTATATGGCAGTAGTTGGCGGGCTATGAGTTCTGACAAGCCAGCCGCCAACCGTTGGGCAAGAGGGTTATCCGGCATCATCATTTTTTTACGCTCAAACATTAGGCCCACGGAAGCCTGCCTTTTTGCAGAAAAATGTGAGCTTGGCGTGATGGAAGGTGGAGTGGAGGACAATTGTGAGGAGAGAGGAGAAGGAGAAGTAGAAGACGAGGCTGGACGGTGAGAGCCTGCAGTGTGGCTTTGTGTGTTCCGTTGCTCCCACTGGGCTCGGTGATGGCTGCTCATGTGCCTTCTTAAGGCGGTCGTCCCTAGGTGAGTATTGGGCTTACCGCGACTAACGCGTTGACTGCAAAGATTGCAGATGGCAACGCTATTGTCAGCAGCGGACACGTTAAAAAAAGCCCACACTGCGGAGCCATGTGCCGGTGTCCTGGGAGCGCCAGATGTGACCGTACATGGTCGATGACTCGCTCCTGATACATTTGCAGTCTGCTTTGTCCCTGCTGTGCAATGTAAGTCATTGCTGCTTCTCCTCCCTATCTGCTGGTCCATATCTCCCTCTGAACTCCCCTCCTCTTCCTCTCTTGTGGGCACCCACGTGACATCACTAGACACGTCATCATCAACGTCACCTTCCCCACCGCTATAAGTAGAGATCTCGGAGTAGGCAGCAACACCGGGGACCAACCTCCTCCTTGGGCTGATCTGGGTACTGGCGTCAGACTGCTGAGTAGCGCTTGTTGCTACCTCCTCTTCCTGATCCAATACCAAGAGTGGCTGCGCATCAGAAATGTCCTCTTGATATGGATCGGAAAATAATTCCAGTGACTCAAGCGGAAGGTATGTGGTGGTGGTGGTGGTGGTCGTGTTGTTGGTGGTAGTGTCTTTGGGGGTGCACATAGCAGAGAGTGAAGAAGAGGGTGCAGATCGAGAGGATGAGGAGGGTGCAGAAGAGTAAGGCTGAGCGAGCCACTCAACCAAGTCTGGTGCATCCTTTAAAGTAATTGAACGCACCTTCTGCAACTTCCCACTTTGGCTCAAGCCTGTTGCTCCTGCCCTACCCCTACCACCCCTGCGGAAGGGCCTGCCTCTTCCTCTGCATGTCATTTTTTAAATGACCCTGTGACAAAACTCTTAGTCCCTATACCGCTGAAGGACTGCTGCAGTATAGGTGAGCGGTCAGCAGTGGTGCACGTCAACCCTATCTATTGTGGACCTATAGCGGTCCTTACAGAACAGCAGACTGTACCGCACTCAAGCCTATGTACCGTAGCACCCTATACCAAGTTACCAGTCCTTATAAGAACTTTTGTGGACCAAGCAGGTTGTGTATTAGTGTTTAGCAGACTGTACGTCAGTCCCTATACCGCTGAAGGACTGCTGCAGTATAGGGCAGCGGTCAGCAGTGGTGCACGTCAACCCTATCTATTGTGGACCGATAGCGGTCCTTACAGAACAGCAGACTGTACCGCACTCAAGCCTATGTACCGTAGCACCCTATACCAAGTTACCAGTCCTTATAAGAACTTTTGTGGACCAAGCAGGTTGTGTATTAGTGTTTAGCAGACTGTACGTCAGTCCCTATACCGCTGAAGGACTGCTGCAGTATAGGGCAGCGGTCAGCAGTGGTGCACGTCAACCCTATCTATTGTGGACCGATAGCGGTCCTTACAGAACAGCAGACTGTACCGCACTCAAGCCTATGTACCGTAGCACCCTATACCAAGTTACCAGTCCTTATAAGAACTTTTGTGGAACAAGCAGGTTGTGTGTTAGTGATTAGCAGACTGTACGTCAGTCCCTATACCGCTGAAGGACTGCTGCAGTATAGGGCAGCGGTCAGCAGTGGTGCACGTCAACCCTATCTATTGTGGACCGATAGCGGTCCTTACAGAACAGCAGACTGTACCGCACTCAAGCCTATGTACCGTAGCACCCTATACCAAGTTACCAGTCCTTATAAGAACTTTTGTGGAACAAGCAGGTTGTGTGTTAGTGATTAGCAGACTGTACGTCAGTCCCTATACCGCTGAAGGACTGCTGCAGTATAGGTGAGCGGTCAGCAGTGGTGCACGTCAACCCTATCTATTGTGGACCTATAGCGGTCCTTACAGAACAGCAGACTGTACCGCACTCAAGCCTATGTACCGTAGCACCCTATACCAAGTTACCAGTCCTTATAAGAACTTTTGTGGACCAAGCAGGTTGTGTATTAGTGTTTAGCAGACTGTACGTCAGTCCCTATACCGCTGAAGGACTGCTGCAGTATAGGGCAGCGGTCAGCAGTGGTGCACGTCAACCCTATCTATTGTGGACCGATAGCGGTCCTTACAGAACAGCAGACTGTACCGCACTCAAGCCTATGTACCGTAGCACCCTATACCAAGTTACCAGTCCTTATAAGAACTTTTGTGGACCAAGCAGGTTGTGTATTAGTGTTTAGCAGACTGTACGTCAGTCCCTATACCGCTGAAGGACTGCTGCAGTATAGGGCAGCGGTCAGCAGTGGTGCACGTCAACCCTATCTATTGTGGACCGATAGCGGTCCTTACAGAACAGCAGACTGTACCGCACTCAAGCCTATGTACCGTAGCACCCTATACCAAGTTACCAGTCCTTATAAGAACTTTTGTGGAACAAGCAGGTTGTGTGTTAGTGATTAGCAGACTGTACGTCAGTCCCTATACCGCTGAAGGACTGCTGCAGTATAGGGCAGCGGTCAGCAGTGGTGCACGTCAACCCTATCTATTGTGGACCGATAGCGGTCCTTACAGAACAGCAGACTGTACCGCACTCAAGCCTATGTACCGTAGCACCCTATACCAAGTTACCAGTCCTTATAAGAACTTTTGTGGAACAAGTGAGTTGTGAATGTTTAGCAGACTGCAGCAGAAGGGCAGCAGTCAAGTATAATATCCTTTCTATATTTGGAAGAAAGAATATTATACATGTACAAGCCTATTACTGTACCACTGATACCAGTCCTGAAAAGAACCTTTGTGGAACTAATAATAACAGCAAGTCTTTAAAATTACCCTCACTGCCTGACAACACTGCTTCCTTCCTGTCCCTATACAAATTGGCAAAAAAAGAGAACGATTAGTGGTTACTGGAACAGCTCTTTTGTGGACCTTGATAGTAACAGCTAATGATGATGATGATGATGATGATGATGAAAGACTAATCTGGCTGTCCCTGTAGCATACACCGTCCTTTCCCTTTCTCTAAACTAACAAAAGACACTCAGGCTGCTGCAAGAATCAGCAGCACAGCAAACCTATCAACACCTAACACCTATACCAGTCCTGAAAAGAACTTTTGTGTACCAAATAGCTAGTGGTTTATCTCTCCCTACTCCACACAGGAACCTGTCCCTATCGTAACAGAAGAAAGAATGTAAAATGGCCACCGGATCGGGTGTATTTATAGGTTAGGGGGAATGTACAAGTGTCCATGTGCTGTCATGTCTCAATTGGCTGTCCTGTATCACATGATAAACGTGTCACCAAAGGTTAAAGTTCTTGTATACATTAAACACGTAAGTCCGCCGCGGCGAACGACGGAAAAAGGCGTTCGAACGTGCGGACCGCGAATGTCGGAAATTCGCCGCGAAACGACCGCCGGGCGAACCGTTCGGCCATCACTAATCTTCAGTGTCTGAGTTTAACAATTGGGCGATTTCGGCATCAAGCACGCCCGTATCCCTCTCATCATTCTCATCAGTATCCGAGTCAGTCTCGTTGCTGTCATCGGTACCGGTACTTAGCTGTTCAGTGATAATTCCGGACTTCTTGAAAGCTCGGATTACACTGGTGACTGATACCTTCGCCCAGGCATCCACGATCCACTGGCAGATAGTGGCGTAACTCGCCCGGCGTTGCCTCCCTGTGTTGGTGAATGTGTGTTCGCCTTCTGTCATCCAATGCTCCCACGCAGCTCGCAATTTAACTTTAAATGACCTGTTGACACCTATATCTAGTGGCTGCAGTTCTTTGGTTAATCCACCCGGAATGATGGCAAGCACCGAATTAGTTTTCTTCACTTGGGCTTTGACAGTATCTGTCAGATGGGCGCGCATGGAGTCACAGACCAATAGGGATGGAGATTCGTGGAAAAAGCCACCCGGTCTCTTGACGTAAACCTCTCTCAGCCACTCACTCATCTTCTCCTCGTCCATCCAGCCCTTCGGGTTAGCCTTGATGATGATGCCAACCGGAAACTTTTCTTTTGGCAGAGTCTTCCTCTTGAAAATTACCATGGGTGGTAGTTTCTGGCCATTAGCCTGGCAACCGAGAACTACAGTGAAGGATGACTTCTCGTTTCCTGTAGTGCGTATAGATACCGTACTGGTCCCTGTTCTCTCGACAGTACGGTTTACAGGGATATCAAAGGTAAGGGGGACCTCGTCCATGTTGGTGATGTGCTCTGGCCGGATCTTCTGTTCATTGATCTTGTTCTTGCAGTAGGTACGGAAAATGGCCAGCTTTTCTTCGTAATCCTTTGGCAGTTGCTGTGACATAGTGGTTCTTGTGCGGATAGAGAGATTCCGCCTTTTCATGAAACGGAAGCACCAAGAGGGACCTCCTCGAAAGTCGTTGATCTCCATGTCGCGTGCGATCGCTGTTGCTTTGAGTCGAATAGAGACAGTAGAGACACTTCTAATTGCGGTTCTCTGTTCAATAACCCACTGTTCAATTTTGTCCTCCAACTGTGGCCATCTTGCTTTGTTTCCTCGGAAACTCAGTTTGGTCTTCTTTACCTGGCGCAGGGCATCTTCTTGCTTCCTCCACTTCCGTACCATTGATTCATTAATGTTGAATTCTCTCGCAGCTACTCTATTTTCATGCTCTACTGCATGACTGATGGCTGGAGTTCTTTGGTTAATGCACCCGGAATGATGGCAAGCACCGAATTAGTTTTCTTCACTTGGGCTTTGACAGTATCTGTCAGATGGGCGCGCATGGAGTCACAGATCAATAGGGATGGAGATTTGTGGAAAAAGCCACCCGGTCTCTTACCGTAAACCGACGTACCGTAAACCTCTCTCAGGTTGTTCTACTGCGTGACTGATAGCGATGAGTTTGAAATCCGCATCATAAGCATGTCTCTTAACAGGAGCCATTTTTGGGGCAGCGGGTATACCGTAGAAAATGAACGAATTAATGCACACACCTCCTGACTAAGATGGCCGTAATGCCCAATCCAAGCAGTGCAGCTTCCTAGCTTTGGTAATCCCACGAAGCTGCACTGCTTGGATTGGGCATTACGGCCATCTTAGTCAGGAGGTGTGCGCATTCATTCGTTCATTTTCTACGGTATACCCGCTGCCCCAAAAATGGCTCCTGTTAAGAGACATGCTCACTAAGCGGATTTCAAACTCATCGCTATCAGTCACGCAGTAGAACAACCTGAGAGAGGTTTACGGTACGTCGGTTTACGGTAAGAGACCGGGTGGCTTTTTCCACAAATCTCCATCCCTATTGATCTGTGACTCCATGCGCGCCCATCTGACAGATACTGTCAAAGCCCAAGTGAAGAAAACTAATTCGGTGCTTGCCATCATTCCGGGTGCATTAACCAAAGAACTCCAGCGATGTCAACAGGTCATATATAAGGCGCACCGCATTATAAGGCGCACGGTCGATTTTGTGAGAAAATTTAGGCTTTTAAGTGCGCCTTATAGTCCGAAAAATACGGTAATAGAAAATGTTAGCTGAAATGTGGTGTTTCCAAACCTGCAATTGTGAAAGCTGCCACTGAATTCTATGTAATGATCTTCATGTGGGAGATATAAACACAAAACAAGTGAACGCTTTGATGGAATCCAGACACCCTGTTGGGTATCTCCACCAAGAAGCTGCTTCCCAAGTTCAGGAACATAGTCTGGCTATAGTTACCCCAATAACAAGGCAGTACCAGTTTTGGAGTAAACCAGAATAACTGTTTATTTGAACAAGAATACAGGCTTTTATACACTTGAGAAGGGCATTCCTCCCTCCTGATCAGACTACCCCAACAATAGAAACTGCACACAGGAATATAATTACCACAACTTACATATACTATACACATTACACTAATTAGCTACCTGGGTGACACAAAGGTCTGACCTTCCATGTCAGACTTGTTGTCTCCTAGCTCACAAACTACAATACACATTATCATAAGTATTCTGGATTTTTAAAGCAATTGTTTACATGATTAAGTAAACAGTACCAATGCATTTCTTAACTCTATTTCTAAATAATGTTAACTGGCTTTTATCCACTTGCCAACCGGCGACATACCCGTACATCGCTAGATTTCAAGTGATAAGCATCATCCTGGTATCGTTTCTTAGAACTGTCAGTTCTCTTGTAAAAGCAATCTTAGTGGCTAACTAGCCACTGGATTATGTTATAAGCAGCGGGAGGGGTTGCCCCCCCCCCCACCGCTTTTCGCAACTTCATCTGGGTCATTGTTTTTTTTTTTTTATAAACAAAAAAATACTGAACTTTTTAAAAATATATATATTTTTTATACTTTTTTATAAAACATATCCAATAAAATCTAATTTCTTCATAAATTTGGGACAAAATGTATTCTGCTACATGTCTTTGTTAAAAATTAAACTGTGTTTTTGGGGACACTAGTATAGTCTGATCATGATCAAATTACTGATCCGTGCAGGCACAATACTAGTAAAGGTGGAAATTACTGCATAGTGTGACTGAAATAGTGTGGTGAGCAATCTGGCACTAACAGACACAGGCTGGGAGGAACACTAACTGACTGACACTGATGTTGCTAGTGATACTAATAAAGTGATCAGTGATAATACTGTACACTATACTAACAGGGCCGGGACAAGGGGTGGGCAGGAGGGACGGCTGCCCCTGGCCTAATGGTTTATTGCAGGGGTAGGGGGCACCCTGACCCTAACCCTAAGGGAAAGGGGGGCGCAGTTTAGCATCATTGCCCTGGATGACCTTGTCCTAGTACTGGCGGCAAGCGGTTAAACACACGTATTTGCCATAACTGAATATTGTCGGCTTGAACTGAACATCTCCTTTTGCAAAGAGCAGTCTGTGTTTTTTTCCAATGTGCTCTGCAGTTGTTTGTATTGACTTTTCGACTTGTAACCTGAAATCCTCTTTATATGTTGCCAGAGTGTTCTATTGTAAACAAAGGTCTAAAAGAAAAAAAAAAAAAAGAAGAAAAAAAGAAGGATTATTAACTTCACACAACACACAGGCAGCTTACTACATGTTCACTCATGTGATATCTCTCTGACACCACTTAAAGTGGTTGTATACTCGATTTTTAAACTTTTACCTACAGGAAAGCCTATAATAAGGCTTACCTGTAGGTAAAAAAAAATCTCCTAAACCTGTACGGTTTAGGAGATATCCCCCTCGGTATGCGCCGCTGACTGCAGCGGCACATGCGCACAAGGGGATTCTCGGCCTGAAAATCCGGCAGTGGCCGGCGGCCGGAATGAAATCTCCCGCGCGCGTGACGATATCACAGCGATATCACAGCGCCGGAGCCGCGATACCCGGAAGAAACGCTGAGGGAGCATATCAGCTCCCTCGGTGTGGATCGGGCCAGATGTCGGGGCCTCGTTCTAAGGTAAGTATTTCATAATGAGCTAGTATGCGGTGCATACTAGCTCATTATGCCTTTTGCTTTGCAGGTTTAAAAAAAAAATAAAAATAAATGTGCGGGTTTACTACCACTTTAATTGTCTGTTTGAAAACCACAAAATAATCATGGTATAATTTTATCATTTAAACATTTTGACTCACACATTACTTATAATATGCTATATATATATATATATATATATATATATATATATATATATATATATATATATATATATATATATATATATATATATAGTGCACAGTCATGTTGGAACAGGAAGGGGCCATTCCCAAACTGTTCCCACACAAAGTTGGGAGCATGAAATTGTCTATTGGTCTTGGTATGCTGATGCCTTAAAGGGGTTGTAAATCAGATTTTTTTTATCCTAATTCATTCTATGCATTCATATAAATAGCCTGCTGTGTGCAGCAGCCCCCCCCCCCCCCCAAATACTTACCTGAGGTCCCTCTATGTCCAGCGATGCCCATTAGTTTCTCAGCTGTCCGAGATTCTTCCTCCTGATTGGCTAAGACACAGCAGCAGTGCCACTGGCTGCCGCTGCTGTGAATCAAAGTCAGCTAGCCAATCAGGCAAAAGAGGGGGTGGGGATGGGTCGGGCTCTGTGTCTGAATGGACAGGATCTGTGACTCAGATCGGGTGCCCCCATAGAAAGCTGCTTGTTGTGGGGGGCACTGAACAGGAGCGAGGGGCCAGGATCACAGAAGAGGGACCAGAGAAGAGGAGGATCCACTGAAAACGAATCCACTGCAACAGAGCAGGTAAGCATAACATGTTTGTTATTTTTTTTAAGAAAAAAAACATGACTACAATCACTTTAAGTGTTCCCTTTACTGGAACTAAGAGGCCGAGCCCAACCCCTGAAAAACAAACCCACACCATAAACCCCCATCCACCAAATATTTTGGATCAGTACACAAAGCAAGGTCCATAAAGACATGGATGAGTGAGTTTGGGGTCTAGGAACTTGACTGTCCACCACAGAGTCCTGACCTCAACCTGATAGAATGCCTTTTAGAGTGGAGATTGTGAGCCAGGCCTTCTCATCCACATCTGTACCTAACCTCACAAATGTGCTTCTGGAAGAATGGTTAAACATTTCCATAGACACACTCCTAAACCTTGTGGATGGCTTTTCCAGAAGAGTTGAAGCTGTTATAGCTGCAAAGGTGGGCCAACGCAATATTGAACCCTATGGACTAAGACTGGGATGCCATTAAAGTTCATGTGGGTGAAAAGACAGGTGTCCCAATATTTTTGGTAATATAGTGTATATATACAGTATCTCACAAAAGTGAGTACACTCCTCACATTTTTGGAAATATTTTATATCTTTTCATGTGACAACACTGAAGAAATGACACTTTGCTGCAATGCAAAGTAATAAGTGTACAGCTTGTATAACAGTGTACATTTGCTTTTCCTCAAAATAACTCAACACACAGCCCTTAATGTCTAAACCGCTGGCAACAAAAGGGAGTACACCCCTAAAGTGAAAATGTCCAAATTGGACCTAATTAGCCATTTTTCATCCCTGGTGTCATGTGACTCGTTAGTGTTACAAAGTCTCAGGTGTGAATGGGGAGCAGGTATGTTAAATGTGGTGTTATCGCTCACACTCTCTTATACTGGTCACTAGAAGTTCAACATGGCACTTAATGGAAAAAAAACTCTCTGAGGATCTGAAAAAAAAGAATTGTTGCTCTACATAAAGATAACCTAGGCTATAAGAAGATTGACAAGACCCTGAACCTGAGCTGCAGCATGGTGGCCAAGACCATACAGTGGTTTAACAGGACAGATTCCACTCTGAATAGGTCTCGCCATGGTCGACCAAAGAAGTTGAGTGCACGTGCTCAGCATCATATCCAGAGGTTATCTTTGTGAAATAGATGTATGAGTGCTGCCAGCATTGCTGCAGAGATTGAAGGGGCGGGGGGTCAGCTTGTCAGTCCTCAGACCATACACCGCACACTGCATCAAATTGGTCTGCATGGCTGTCATCCCAGAAGGAAGCCTCTTATAAAGATGATACAAGGAAGCCTGCAAACAGTTTGCCGAAGACAAACAGACTAAGGACATGGATTACCAGAACCATTTCCTGTGGTCTGATGAGACCAGGGCAAACGTATTTGGTTCAGATGGTGTCAAGCGTGTGTGGCGGCAACCAGGTGAAGAGTACAAAGACAAGTGTGTGTTGCCTACAGTCAAGCATGGTGGTGAGAGTGTCATGGTCTGGGGCTGCATGAGTGTATAACATACTGAAGCAGAGCAAGATCCCCTCCTTTTGGAGACTGGGCTGTAGGCAGGGCCGCTGATAGAAACCATGGGGCCACGTATGGCCTACCTGACAGGGCCCCCCTCAGCCCCACCCTCAAACCCACCCATGGCCCCGCCCCCTGTCTATAGATCCAGTGAAATGGCTGAGATGGCTGGGAAGGGGTTAATGATGCCAAGAGGTGCCCTGGTCTTAGTTTGTAAACTTACAATCTGTTTATGTGCATTATATTTAATTATGCAACAAAGTCAATATAACTGGCAGGAGATGCAGGGGGGAGGGGGTCAGTCAGTAGAACAATGGACAGAGTCCCCCATTTCACATCAGAGCCCCATCCATCACATCAGAGCCCCCTCCATCACATCAGAGCCACTTCCATCACAGCAGAGCCACCCCCATCACATCAGAGCCACCTCCATCACAGCAGAGCCACCTCCATCACAGCAGAGCCACCTCCATCACAGCAGAGCCACCTCCATCACAGCAGAGCCACCTCCATCACATCAGAGCCACCTCCATCACATCAGAGCCACCTCCATCACATCAGAGCCACCTCCATCACAACAGAGCCACCTCCATCACAACAGAGCCACCTCCATCACATCAGAGCCAATTCCATCACATCAGAGCCAATTCCATCACATCAGAGCCACCTCCATCACAGCAGAGCCACCCCCATCACATCAGAGCCACCTCCATCACATCAGAGCCACCTCCATCACAGCAGAGCCACCTCCATCACAGCAGAGCCACCTCCATCACAGCAGAGCCACCTCCATCACAGCAGAGCCACCTCCATCACAGCAGAGCCACCTCCATCACATCAGAGCCACCTCCATCACAGCAGAGCCACCTCCATCACATCAGAGCCACCTCCATCACAGCAGAGCCACCTCCATCACATCAGAGCCACCTCCATCACACCAGAGCCACCTCCATCACAGCAGAGCCCATGCCATCATATCAGAGCCCCCTCCATCACATCAGAGCCAGCTCCATCACAACAGAGCCCATGCCATCATATCAGAGCCTCCTCCATCACAGCAGAGCCCCCCCCCCCCCATCACAGCAGAGCCCCCTCCTTTACAGCAGAGCACCTGTCAAAATCAGTCCACATTTCAGGTTGGTGGGGGGAGGGGCCCCTCAGGAGGTGTTAGTATCGTTTACATTACAAAACTTTTCTGACTGTTTGTGTTGTGTCTGTGCTTAGAGGCCAGATGCAGTGTCAGTGTGCCTGTTCTAATCTGTGCTCATATAAGAAAACATCCTGCACAGCAGCATGTCTCTTACCACAGATGCTCCTGTCGGAGGCTGCTAATCCTCAGACTTCTCTCCTCCAGCCAATTAGAGCAGGTGTGGTCTGGGGTCTGGAGAGAAGGCAAACTGGAAGCTCTGGACTGGATTATAGAGCTCATCTGGGGTCCTGGGAGACACAAGGTGAATTGGGCCTAGATTCTGTTTCCAGGATTTTGTAATTGAAATATCCAGTGTGTACAATGAGAGCAGGGAGCCACGGCCCCCTGGAGCTAAATACAGGGTTGCTATGGCAACTCCTGCACCCCTTTATGCTATGCCCATGGTATTAACACAACACCCCCCTAAGCTAGTAGGAGCGGCTTAGCGGGGGTGTAAATTATCAAGCTTTTTTTTTCTCCACTGAACTGTCTTTGAAGCTGCATGGGCCCCACGTTGGCCGGGCCCGGTATGACAGGGCTGGTTGTACTGGCTCATTAGCGGCACTGGCTGCAGGGCAGTATTCCAATATGATAATGACCCCATACACACCTCAAGGATGACCACTGCCTTGCTAAAGAAGCTGAGGGTAAAGGTGATGGACTGGCCAAGCATGTCTCCAGACCTAAACCCTATTGAGCATCTGTGGGACATCCTCAAACAGAAGGTGGAGGGGCGCAAGGTCTCTAATAGGGATGAGCTGAGTGTTCGAGTCGTACCCATGTTTCACAGGCAGGGGTCAATTAGGGCTCAGGGGGTTTAGTACATGCCCCACACTATATAAGCCTGCCTGCGCGGCGGTCTGGCGTAGTGTGTTTCGGCTAATAGAGATAGACGGAGAGACAGTGTGTTTATTTCCTCTGAAGCTATTGCGATTACAGTCAGTGTATTGTACAGTGTACACTTGAAGCTACCCCAATTGCTGGTGTTGTTCTGGTCCTATACCACAGGCAGCTGCAGCAGTTACAGTCAGTGTATTGTGCCACCTGCACAGTGTACACCTGAAGCTACACCAATTGCTGGTGTTGTTCTGGTCCTATACCACAGGCAGATGCAGCAGTTACAGTCGGTGTATTGTGCCACTTGCACAGTGTACACCTGAAGCTACCTCAATTGCTGGTGTTGTTCTGGTCCTATACCACAGGCAGCTGCAGCAGGTACAGTCGGTGTATTGTGCCACCTGCACAGTGTACACCTGAAGCTACCCCAATTGCTGGTGTCGTTCTGGTCCTATACCATAGGCAGCTGCAGCAGTTACAGTCGGTGTATTGTGCCACCTGCACAGTGTACACCTGAAGCTACCTCAATTGCTGGTGGTGTTCTGGACCTATACCACAGGCAGCTGCAACAGTTACAGTCGTTGTATTGTGTCCCTGCACAGTGTACACCTAATGCTACCCCAATTGCTGGTGTTGTTCTGGTCCTATACCATAGGCAGCTGCAGCAGGTACAGTCGGTGTATTGTGCCACCTGCACAGTGTACACCTGAAGCTACCCCAATTGCTGGTGTTGTTCTGGTACTATACCACAGGCAGCTGCAGCAGTTACAGTCAGTGTATTGTGCCACCTGCACAGTGTACACCTGAAGCTACCCCAATTGCTGGTGGTGTTCTGGTACTATACCACAGGCAGCTGCAGCAATTACAGTCGGTGTATTGTGCCATCTGCACAGTGTGCATCTAAAGCTACCTCAATTGCCGGTGTTGTTCTGGTCCTATTCCACAGGCAGCTGCAGCAGTTACAGTTGGTGTATTGGGCCACCTGCACAGTGTACACCTGAAGCTACCCCAATTGCTGGTGTTCTTCAGATTCTATACCACAGGCAGGCAGCTGCAGTAATTACAGTCTGTGTAGTGTGTCATCTGCACAATGTGCACCTAAAGCTACCCCAATTGCTGGTGTTCTGCTGATCCTATACCACAGGCACCTCCAGTAATTACAGTTGGTGTATTGTGTCATCTGCACAGTGTGCACCTAAAGCTACCCCAATTGCTGGTGTTCTTAAGATCCTATATCATAGGCAGGCAGCTGCAGTAATTACAGTCGCTGTACTGTGTCATCTGCTCAGTGTGCACCTAAAGCTACTCCGATTGCTGGTGTTCTCATCTCCCTGTAGGCCATTAGTATGTCTGGAAGGCCAACAAGGAGAGGCAGACAGTCACGTCACAAGCCAATAAAAGAGGGCAAGCAGGCTCTGTGTCTAGAGGCCACAGTGCTGGTCGCGGTGCATCCTCATCAGCACGTGGCCATGGGACACGCTTGTCCTTTTTTTCGGCAGCTGGATGTGTTGAGCCGCAACATGATGAAGACTTGGTAGAGTGGATGACCAAACCCTCCTCATCCTCTCTCACCCAGGCTCAGGGTACTGGCAAAGAAACTGCCAACGCAGTCTCTTCCCTCGTCTCAATGGCATCGGTCACTCCTTCCCTAGACCCACCATGTCCTCCTGAGGAATCCCCCGAAATGTGTGAGCACAGCATTGGGTACATGCTCCAGGAGGAAGCCCAGCGTATTGAAGGCTCTGATGATGATACCCAGCTAGAGGAAGGCAGCAGCGTGAGAACGCAGAGAGAGGGGATGCCCAAGAAGGACAGCAATCTGGCAGTCATGTTCCACCAGCTGCAGCATACTGCCAGGTTTGCTCCAGTGATGAGGAGGGAGGGGATGATGAGGTCACTGACTCCACATGGGTGCCTGATAGGAGGGAGGAGGAGGAGGCACATCTCCGAGGCAGGATGCCCACCAGGGGCCAGCTTAAGGGCAGCACACCGACTGAATCACACCGCAGAGCTCCGCCTGTGCAGGGCGCTGCCTCTGCGCATTATTCCAAAAGTTCTTTGGTGTGGGCCTTTTTTGAGACAAGTGAATCAGATGGCACCACTGCTATTTGCAACATATGTCTCAAGCATATCTCGCGTGGACAAAATATCAGCCACTTGGGCACCACATGCTTGACCAGACATATGTTGACCTGCCATGCAGTTTGTTGGCAAGCGTACCTTAAAGACCCACACCTAAGAACAAAGTGGACCTCTCCTTGTTCCTCATCAGCTGGGATCTCCAACCGCCCGATACCTTAAGTCCTCTCTGAAACCTGCACTGAGAGGAATGAAGGTGTAGAATAAGGTGTGTCACAGGCAAGTACTTGCGGGCACTCTGCTAGCAGTACACCGACGTCCGATTGTTCCAGGCAAATTTCCCTGCCCCAGCTGCTGGACCATTGAAAGAAGCTCACTCCCAGCCATCCACATGCCCAGCGGTTGAATACTAGCTGGCTAAATTGCTAGCACTTCAACTGCTGCCTTTTCAGTTGGTATACTCGGCCCCCTTCCGTGAGTTTGTGCAATGTGTGGTTCCTCAGTGGCAGGTTCCCAAACGCCACTTTTTCTCACAGGAAGGCGATTCTGGCTCTCTACCGGCATGTGGAAGGCAATCTCCATGCCTTGTTGGACAAGACGATCAGCGAAAAGGTGCATATTACCACTGACTCATGGTCCAGCAGGCATGGACAGGGATGTTACCTATCTTTCACAGCGCATTGGGTGACTCTTCTAGCAGCTGGGAAGGATGCAGTAGTGTTGGAGGTAGTTCTACCACCACACCTCCAAAATGCTACTACTGGTTGTGACACACCTCTCTCCTCCTTCCCCTCCTCTTCTTCCTCTATGGCCTCTTCCTGTGCTTTGTCTTCGGATGTCCTGAGGCAGGCCACAAAAGTCTGTGTGCATTTCCGCCAGTGCTCAGCTGGCTGAGCTCCAAAAGGAATTGAACCTGCCCAAGAACCGCCTAATCTGTGACATGCCCACCAGGTGGAACTCAACGTTGGCCATGCTGCAGTGGCAGCAAATGCAGCAGAGGGCCATCAATGAGTACCTGTGCGACTACGGCACCAGTGGGCCATCATCAGGGATGCATGTTCTGTCCTGTCACCATTTGAGGAGGCCACAAGGATGGTGAGTGACAGTGCATGCATCGGTGACACTGTACCTCTTGTCCACCTGTTGGAGCACACGCTGCGTGGAATAATGGACAGGGCACTTGAGGCAGAACAGAGGCAGGAAGAGGAGGACTTCCTTGCCTCTCAAGGCCCTCTTTATCCAGACAGTGTTCCTGCTGGCCCGCCGATCACACAGGAAGAGGACGAGGGGGAGGAGGATTGTGTCAGCATGGAGGTGGAGCTGACACTCAGCATCAGCAGTCTTTTAGGGATGATTTACAGTCCCAAGAAACCCATGGACTTGTACGTGGCTGAGAGGAGGTGGCTGCGGATCATGTCATCCTTAGTGACCCAGAGGACTCCGGACTGAATGTTTCAGCTAACCTACGCTGCATGGCCTCCCTGATCCTGCAAAGCCTGCGGAAGGATACTCGTATTCAGCGGATCAAGGAGAGGGATCATTACTGGCTGGCAACTCTCCTTGATCCATGGTACAAGGGTAAGGTTGCTGTCACAGAGGGAGCAGAGGATAAGACATCTCCGGGAGGCCTTGCAGAACGGTCTGTGCAACGCGTTCACAGAGACTGGGAGGTTTCAAATTCCTGGTCCTGGACAATGTGTTGCTGAGGCTTTGATCAATCACAGAAGGAGCGGTGAAGAAGGTGGGCATCTGACCAATGCGTTCAGACAATTTTTTAGTCCACAGCCCCAAGGTATGATTGGTTCCAGCAATCTGCGGTTTTTGTTTTTTTGCGCTATAAGCAAACAAAGAGCATCAATTTTGAAAAAAAATAATATTTTTTAAACATTTTGCTATAATACATATCCAAAAAATAAAAATAAATAAAACTAATTTATTCATGAGTTTAGGCCGATATGTATTCTTCAACATATTTTTGTTAAAAAAAAAATTGCAATAGGCGTATATTGATTGGTTTGTGCAAAAGTTATCGCGTCTACAAACTATGGGATAGATTTAGGGACTTATACTTTTTTATTGCTTTTACTGGTAATGTCAGTGATCTGCGATTTTTAGCAAGACTGCGACATTGCGACAGACAAATCTGATCCCAAATTACACTTTTTGGAGACCAATGAGATTATTAAATTGATCAGTGCATTTTTATAGCACTGATCAATGTATAAACGACATTGGCATGGAAGGGGTTAACACTAGGGGGTGATCAAGGGGTTAACTGTGTTTCCTAGATGTGTTCTAACTGTAGGTGGAGTGGGCTGCCTGAGACATAACAGAAATTAATGTTTCTGATCACTGGGAACAGTAGATCTCTGTCATGTCATCTCTCAGAATGAGGATCTGCCTTATTTACAAAGGCATATCCCCACTCTACCTCTGTACTAGGTGATCGAGGGTCACTGGTGGACATCGAGTCCGCCAGACCCGTGGGCACGCTCCCCCAGCGTGCAGCCAGCTTGAGAGCTCGCCCGGGCTGGCGAAGCCGGCGCCCGCCGGGGGTAAAGGATGAGGGGGGCACAAATTGGCAGGGTCCTACACCCTCCACCACGCTTTCACCCACTTCCAGCATGTGTAGTCCCTCCTCCTCCCCCCCGGCCCACCCCACCTCCCTGTGCCGTTTTAAGGCAGCCATGTCTAGTTGTTTAGCAGCGCTGGCTGGGCGGGGCCTCATCTCGCTTGTCTCGTGCTGCAACCCGATTGGCCCCAGCTCTTCTCTTTCTCCCGGGCACGGGCTGGCTCAGCCCCTGGCCCTTGAACTGTGCAGCGTGCCCTCTGGTGAGAGAAGAAGAGCCAGGGGGAGGTGGCGGAGCAGAGGGTGTCTCGGTGGCACGGTGTGGGGGTACTAGTAGTACTAGTACTTCCTGCGGGGCAGCCTGCTGCACACTAGACATGTGCATTAGTTTTCGTCCGAATGCATTTTCGTCCGAATTTCAGCTATTTTCGTTTTCGTTTTGACAAACTATAACAAAAGCACAAAATCCGAAAAACGAAAGATCCGACATAAATAAATGCTTTATTTTCGTTTTCATTGTTACAACAGTTCGATATAGAATAGGAGATTCGACATGACTCTGACAATAACAATCTGTGTCTATAGAACCTGTGGTCGAATGTGCTTAACCTTACCTCTATTAGTCCAAGATTATATAGAGAAAATATTCGACAGAGAAAAAAGATTTGACAGAGAGAAAAGATTCTGCAAGTTACTGTCCTAAAAAGTGTTTGGGGACCCGGGTCCTGCCCCAGGGGACATGTATCAATGCAAAAGAAAGTTTTAAAAACGGCCGTTTTTTCGGGAGCAGTGATTTTAATAATGATTAAAGTGAAACAATAAAAGTGTAATATTCCTTTAAATTTCGTAGGGGGGGGGTTGTCTATAGTATGCCTGTGAAGGGGCGCATGTTTCCCGTGCTTAGAATTGTCCCTGCACAAAGTGTCATTTATGCAGGAAAAAAAGGCCTTTAAAATCACTCGCAGCTATTATGAATTGTCGGCTCCGTAATACAGAGAACACTCATTGAAAGTCATTGATAAAAAAAAAAATAAAATAAAAAAAAAAAAGCGTGGGGGTCCCCCAAATTCAATTACCAGGCCCTTCAGGTCTGGTATGGATATTAAGGGGAACCCTGCCTCAAATTTAAGAAAAAATTTGACGTGGGTTTCCCCCTAAATATCCATAACCAGACCGCACCCCTCTGATGTAACACAGGCAGGTTTCCGTTACATCAGAGGGGGGCGGGGTCACCCATACGTCACAGGGAACCCCGGGTTTCCCCTTGCGTCGGAGGGGGCGGGGTCAGGTGACGGGTGGCCCCGCCCTCCGTATATAAGAAACGTCAGCCGCCGGAATGCCTGCAGTGTCTCCGTGGAGGAGACAGAAGGATGGAGGATCGCTGCGCTGGATGAGATGAGACATCGCTGGAGAGATATTTTTTTTATTTTTTTATTTTTAATAAAGGAATTTTTCAAAAGTGTGTTTGTTTTATTTAACAATTTTTTACACTTTCTTTGTGAAATGGTAGGGGTACTTTTGTACCCCCTTACCATTTCAAACAGGGGGGGCCGGGATCTGGGGGTCCCCTTGTTAAAGGGGGCTTCCAGATTCTGATAAGCCCCCCGCCCGCAGACCTCCACAACCACCGGCCAGGGTTGTGGGGATGAGGCCCTTGTCCTCATCAACATGGGGACAAGGTGCTTTGAGGGGTCACGGACCCCCAAAGCATCCTCCCAATGTTGAGGGCATGTGGCCTGGTACGGTTCAGGAGGGAGGGGGGGGGCGCTCTCTCGTCCCCCCCTCTTTTCCTGCGGCCTGCCAGGTTGCGTGCTCGGATAAAGGGTCTGGTATGGATTTTTAGGGGGAACCCCACGTCAATTTTTTTTAAATTTGACGTGGGGTTCCCCTTAATATCCATACCAGACCTGAAGGGTCTGGTTATGGATATTTAGGGGGAACCCCACGTCAAATTTTTTCTTAAATTTGAGGCAGGGTTCCCCTTAATATCCATACCAGGCCTGAAGGGCCTGGTAATTGAATTTGGGGGACCCCCACACTTTTTTTATTTATTTATTTATTTATTTTTTTATCAATGACTTTCAATGAGGGTTCTCTGTATTACGGAGCCGACAATTCATAATAGCTGCGAGTGATTTTAAAGGACTTTTTTTCCTGCATAAATGACACTTTGTGCAGGGACAATTCTAAGCACGGGAAACATGCGCCCCTTCACAGGCATACTATAGACAACCCCCCCTACGAAATTTAAAGGAATATTACACTTTTATTGTTTCACTTTAATCATTATTAAAATCACTGCTCCCGAAAAAACGTCCGTTTTTAAAACTTTTTTTTGCATTGATACATGTCCCCTGGGGCAGGACCCGGGTCCCCAAACACTTTTTAGGACAGTAACTTGCAAATTAGCCTTTAAAATTAGCACTTTAGATTTTGAACGTTGGAGTCCCATAGACTTTAATAGGGTTCTAAAGTATGCTATATAGTTAGCTCCGTCGAATCTTCTTTATACATTCGACAGACACCATAAGCCTTCCAAGACAGATTCGACCGTAATTCATGTGGATTTTCGGACGAATGCAATTTTTGAACGAAAAACGAAATAAATAAAAACGAATTTCGGGAGTAACTAAATAAATTAAGTTTTCGGACGAAAACGAAATTCCGAAATGAAATATTTTACTCTGCACATGTCTACTGCACACACCCGCTGGACCTGCTGGCTGCTGAAAGTGAGAAGGAGAGCCGGGCTGGGTGTGTGGGTATGGAGGGAGGAGGAGGAGATGTCCTACAACACGTGTGTGTCTGTGTGTGACTGCAGACACATGACGTCATCGGACATGTCATACACGTCATTGTTCAGTGTAGTGGTCAGCGTGTAGTGGTCAGTGCATAGTGGTAAGTGCGTAGTGGTCAGTGTGTAGGGGTCAGTGTGTAGGGGTCAGTGTGTAGGGGTCAGTGTATAGTGT
The DNA here is from genome assembly GCF_037356315.1 of Lithobates pipiens. NCBI lineage: Eukaryota > Metazoa > Chordata > Amphibia > Anura > Ranidae > Lithobates > Lithobates pipiens. The sequence continues at coordinate 353,277,595 of NW_027507758.1, read as the reverse complement.
AGTGGGCAGTGGGGTGTGTAGTGGTCAGTGGAATGTGTAGTGGCCAGTGGTGTGTGTAGTGGTCAGTGTATAGTCCAGTGTAGTGGTCAGTGGGCAGTGTAGTTTTCAGTGGGATGTGTAATGGTCAGTGGGATGTGTAGTGGTCAGTGGGATGTGTATTGATCAGTGGGGTGTTTAGTGGTCAGTGGGGTGTGCAGTGTATAGTGTAGTGGTCATGTGTAGTAGTCAGTGTGTAGTGTAGTGGACAGTGTAGTGGTCAGTGTAGTGGTCAGTGAGGTGAGGATTGTGTAGTGGTCAGTGGGCAGTGTAGTGGTCAGTGTGTAGTGGTCAGTGAGGTGTGTAGTGGTCAGTGTGTAGTGGTCAGTGGGCAGTGTAGTGGGGTGTGTAGTGGTCAGTGGGGTGTGTAGTGTTCAGTGGGTGGTGTAGTAGTCAGTGTAGTAGTCAGTGGGCAGTGTAGTGGTCAGTGGGCAGTATAGTGTTCAGTGGGATGTGGGGTGTGTAGTGGTCAGTGGGGTGTGTAGTGGTCAGTGGAGTGTGTAGTGGTCAGTGGGGTGTGTAGTGGTCAGTATAGTGGTCAGTGGGCAGTGCAGTGTTCAGTGGGGTGTGTAGTGGTCAGTGGGCAGTGTAGTGTTCAGTGTGAAGTGTAGTCTTGAGTGTGCACACTGACCACTACACTACCCACTGACCACTGCACACCCCACTGCCCACTGCCCACTACACACTGCCCACTACACACTACACACTGCCCAAAACACTGTAGTGTAGTGACCAATGTAGGAATCAGGTAGGTCAGTTTAGGAATTGGGTAGGCCAGTACTGTTGTAGAAAGGGAAAGGACCACTACACTATACACTGCCGTGAAGTTGGGTAGGTAGGTCATAACTGAACTGACAATTGTATTTGAATTTACAACTTTGTGACAGTGAGACTCTGGTAGAAACATCAAATGTAAAAAACACATGTAGTGATGCATAAACTAATGTACATTTAGGGCTGGTTCACATATATGCAATGTCCGAAATTGTATATGATTTGCACCACACTGCAGTGCAAATCACATGCGATGTCTGTGCGATGCAAATTCACCCATTCAGGGGGAGGCGCTGATACAGATTCTGGCCACGTGCGCTGGAGACCCTAGGTATGCCTCTGCCCTCTGCGCCTGCGTGAGCCAACGTGCATTGACAGCGATTCATGCAAGGGAGCCAACCTGCTGCAGTACAACTGCGGTGGCTAGTCCTTAGTAGAATTCCAGGTTTACTTCTAATTTGTCATGGTGGAGATTGTGACATCTTCCAACCACCTCTCCATCTCAGCCAGTCTATATACAATAGGAATCTTTGTATATTGAGAAAAATACAAGGTTCCAACTCAATCTACAAGATCAACCAATACAAAGCCAACTCATTCTACACCCAACAACAAAAAGGAAGTATCTCATACTACTGCTGGAACACAGCGACACTTATGTATGTAGCTAATGAAGCCAGGGCATGGAAATAAAATAGTTTGGGCCAGCTTAGCCCAAACAAACTATTTAAAGTGATAGAAAACATAAGATTTTTGCAGTCACTGGGCAGGTTGGCTTTAACACTGAGAGGCCACATTTACTTGTCCACAGGGAACAGTTTTCTGTGCTGAGAGTACTGAGATGTCAAGAGAAGCTCCCAATGCATACTTGCAATCTGGAGCTTCCAACCATGCGACTGCTGTGACAACCAATAACATTGGTCACAAAATTAGAATGCCCACCTTCATCTCCCGGCATTTAGATTCTACCTAAGGAGCTGGGAGGATGTGGCAGCAAGAGGTTAAGTATGGCATTTTGTTCACTAATTCATCTTCAAATAGGTCACAATATGTTAAGTTTGATGTTTAATTGTTAGCATCTATTGTTCTTAAAACAGGAGTTCCTGAGGACTGCGTACTTGGTCCACTTCTCTATTCACTCTATACTGATGATTGTATTGTTACCTATAGCACTAATGCTTTAATTAATTTTGCAGATAATTCAGCAATAGTGGGATTGATATCATCTAGTGACAATGAAGCAGCATATAGACAAGAAGGTCATAGGATGAGTAATACGTTTTAGGTGTTCCTAAATCAGAGGATATGACCTGCAGTAGAAAAATATTTCATATCTGGTCAAGAAAGCTTAGCAGCATCTTTTATTTTTCAAAGGATTTTACGGTGAAACAGACTTTCTCAAGAATTGATGTTAAATTTCTACCACTGTACGATAAAAGAGATTTTATTATGTTGCTGTACAGTTTGGTATTCTAGTTGTACATGGGTTTGTAGAGGGTGGTTAAAATGGTCCAATGGATTATTAGGTCTCCCCTTCCAAGTCTGGAAGATCTCTATTTGAGCCATATTCGCATATCAGCTGCAAATATTATGAGAGATGTTACACATCCTGGTCATTATTTTTTCTCCACACTCCCCTCAGGCAGACTTGATTCAGGCTTGGACTAAAAGGCTACACAATAGTTTTTCCCCCTAAAGATGTAGATGAATTGTCAAAGAAAGGTTTGTTTTAAGTGGGGTTTTTCATGTAGGGATAATTCATGAGGTATACTAGTTGCTGGTTTTAGAATTTATTGTTTTAGTTTTAATTATTTATTATGACTGTATATGGCTGCCATATGATGGACAGTGATGTCAAATTATAGTTTCACTGGACAAAGCTGACCATGAAAAAAAAAATGCAGAGTGGATGAGGATACCAATTTAGTTTTAAGGGAAGATTTCACGTTGAAAAAGTTGAAGAAACTTAAGAAAAGATTCAAAAAAGATAAAAAGCATGAAAATTTGGTTAAAAAAAAGGTAAAATTTTATTCCCAGTACTCGAAAGCCATGTACAGGCGGTTGGACTTTCCGTCAGGAAATGTTCAATGTGAGCTTGTTGTCGGAAAGTCCGACCCTGTGAATGCTCCATCAAACAATTTGCTGTCAGAATTTCCGCAAATATTTGAGAGCAGGTTCTCAAATTTTTCACCAACTTCACTTGTTGTCGCAAGTCCGTCGCACAAAATCTTAGGCATGCTCGAAATCAAGCAGAAGGAGCTGCACTGGCTATCGAACTTCCTTTTTCTTGGCTCATCATACATCTTGTACGTCACCGCGTTCTCATGTTCGGAATTTCCAGCAACATGTGTGTAACAGTGTGTGACCGTGTGTATGCAAGACAAGTTTGAGCCAACATCATTCGGAAAAAAATCCAAGTTTTTGTTGTCAGAAATTGTGTGTGTACGTGAAATTTGGCTTCCAACAAAGTCCTGAAAATACACAGGGATACAAATAACTGATTGTCAGTGGAACTTACTCATCGTTCTCGAGAATGGGAAAGAATGTAGATCACCCCAGCAAAGGGTGGTCATGACAACCTCCTCCTTTTGCAGGATAGTAAGGATTTTATCACATTGTTAAGGCTGGGTTCACACTGCAGCATTCTCCAGCTCAAAGCAGGAGCCCGCTGCATCTCCATTCACTTTCAGGTCCCATTTCAGCCCAAATTTATGGCTGAATTCGGACCTAAAACTGACCAAAAGACGCACAGGAGTCGCTACGGTGATGTGTGAACCGGCTCCATACAGAGTCGGTCATAATCTCCTGCTATGTGAATTGGATGCTGGGAAACAAGCATCCCATTCTCAACAGTGTGAACCCAGCCTAAAGGTCATCCCTTATGAAGACAATAATGTATTCACAACAGTGCAAGTAAACTCCTTGTACACACATATAAAACAAAGAGATGTTGTAAAATCAGTAACATGGAGCCTGGAGGACACATCAAAACGAAAAACAAATGGACTTTATAGTAGAAAGTTTGAAATGTGCCATGGGGAAAATTATTTGTGGCATAGAAGGTAAATTCTATTTTTAGACTAAGGCCTCTTGCACACAGTACTGATGTTTGAACGTCAGCATTTCTGGACGTATTTACTGGCGTTTTTGGCCGTTTTTGAATCCACCTATTTGCATGTATTCACACATATTTGTGTGTATGGGTGCAACATGCTGACTGGGAGGCCTCTGGGTATCACAATGGGCGTAAAATATGTGCAAAGTGTGGCAAACACCTCCATGGCCTAATAGGAGGAAGAGGACATACATAATAAAGAATGGTTTATAGTTGGGGACGTGGCTAGCTGCGGAGCGGAATGGAACCCTGAATCACAAGCTCCATAGCAAGGATATATAGAGTGACACTCAGCAACAGGCTTCTCCCCTCTCCCCGAAAAGTGAAGGGAGAGCAGGGGAACATGAAACGGCATGTTAGGAAGGTGTAATCTGCTGCCACAGACGCACTGCCTGCCTGAATGAATATTTCGGCCCCATGTAGCAGAGTTCCAGGCAAGGTGGCCATAATAAGCTCACAGCCGAACAGCATGACGAACAAATAACGCTCAACCACACCAATAGGAAAATGCAGTGCTGACAGGAATGAGGAACACAGAGGACATGGACAGCCTTCCTCCTCCAGCAACAGATCCAGCAGAGGCACAGCAGGACAGAGGTAAGAGACTCGCCTCATCTCCCTGCAATTCACCTAACAAAATCCCTCAGGCTAAAAAGCACCATGGGAATGCCTCAGGATCCACTTCTCACAGCCCCATGCACCTATCTACTATCTATGCAAATATTCCTGTAACTGACAACGCAGTGTCTGAAAGCATGCTAAAATCAATGCTGCTCACCTTGCAGAAAGATTTACACAGGGAGCTGAAGATATCTCTATCCCAGGTATATGACAGGCTGGACTGCCTAGAAGATAGAGCAGACATGACAGAAGAGCATATATCGGAAATGAGCAAAGCCCACAATGACCTTCTTAATGCACATGGTCATCACTCGGATAAGATTCAAAAAATGTAATTGAAATTGGCAGACCTCGAGGACAGGTCCAGAAGAAACAATATAGAATTCAGAAGAATCCCAGAATCAGTGCCACCCAATGAGCTCAAAAAATATCTACAACAGCTCTTTGTCACCCTGCTCCCTAATCTCCCTCCCACGACCTGCTCATTGATCGCGCACACAGAATCGCAAAACCAGATCACTTGCCAGGGGAGACACCTAGAGATGTCCAGGCCAGAATCCACTTCTTCCGCATAAAGGAACAATTCCTTTACATGGCTAGGAATCTCAGACCCCTACCAGCACCCTACTCTGAAATATCTCTCTTTGTGAATCTGTCACCAGCTTCAAAGGAATTACGTAGAGCATATACCCCATCACCTCATTTCTACAGGTAATGAAAATCGCATATCATTAGGGATACCCCACTAAGCTTCTGCTTACCTACCAGCAAAAAATTGTCCCAATTTTATCTCCTAAAGATGGATATAAAAAACTGACTAACTGGGGCCTATTATCCATTCCTGCGACCTCTCACAGATCACGCAATCAGGATACCTCTACATTTTCATCCTCTCCTCCTCATCAACCAAAATAGGCAGATAAAGGCAGTTACCCTAAGGTTACTGATCCTCAGCTTAGAAATATCCTGCTTGGGCAAGCTATCTGTTTCCACCTTCTCACAAATTTATAGTGTGCCAAGCACACTAAATTAATCATTCGCTTATAATTCCTCACACAGTATATTCTCTGTGAACTTTCTCTATTGTTTCTCTTTTGAGGATATATATGCTAGTGTGAAGTGTCTTTACTGAACGTTCATAATTCGTTCTTGTTACACTCTGAGTTGAAACGATTGTTTCTCTTTTTTTCAGATAGCAAGAGTTATTAAATCAATTGTCATTTGTCAACTTTTAAAGAATACTATTGACTAATAATTAATCACGTCTGCAATCAGCTGTATACAATACTACAGTCATGCTCAGCACCTGCAAGCGAAACCCCAACCACCTGAAATGATGTCACTCAATGTAACATCTATTAATGCCAAAGGGCTTAACTCCCCTTTTAAGAGAAATCTTATATGGAAAGAAGCATATAAAACACATAAAAAATACACTCACTACTTCTTCTCCAAAAACAACAAAAAGAAATGTGGGGTAATGATAGCTATTCGTACCAAAGTCTCCTTTGTCCCACATCACGTAGACACAGACAATGAAGGCAGATTTATAATCCTATCCGCCACCATTGATAGTCACCCCATGACTCTGGTGAATGTCTATTTGCCCAATAATTCTCAAAGAAAATTCTACAAAAAACTGGAACCCTACAAAAACAGCACATTAATCATCTCAAAACTATTAGCCCTCCGACTCTCCACGGTTATGAATCAGTTGATACATATAGATAAAGTCGGCTTCATTCCGGGTAGACAAACATCAGATGGGACCTGGCGGTTTATAGACATTATTCAATGGGTAGAACACAATTGAATGCCTTCTCTGCTCCATTCTTTGGATGCAGAGAAGGCATTCCACAGGGTACAATGGACCTACCTAGAGGCAGTCCTACATAAGTTTGGCATTGTGGGAACACTCCTAGATGCCATATACCTGCCATATATTGACCTATACACATCCCCAAGTGCAAAAGTGTGGACCTCGGGTGTACCATCCAACTCTTAATATTACAAACAGTACAAGACAGGGCGGCCCACTGTCACCATTAACCTTCACCATAATCATGGAACCATCCCAGCGGATTCGCTCTGAGTCTCAAGTTAAAAGGTATAAAAATCGGTGCCACTGAACATAAAATCAGTCTTTATGCAGACGACATGATAATAGCTATCACTGATCCAAAACACTCCCTAACCGAGATCCAACATATTCTTGACCAGTTCAGTGCATTATCTTTGTATATAGTAAAGCATAGCAAGTCTTTTATGTTGGCGATAGGCTTAGATAAACTAACCATACAGTACATTTCAAAACACTCTTCATTTTCATGGTCAAAAGACTCATCTCTATCCTATTTAGAAAACCACCTGATCTCACCTAGAGAAAACCTTTTGTACACAAATTTGGCAGAGAAATTTGTAGAAAAGCTAAAAAGAATATCTAATGACATACACCACCCCTTTGTATCATGGGCTGGTAGAATTGCTTTAACTAAAATGTTCATGCTCTCACATATTTGATTTGTTTTCCGCGTGTTACCAGTACCATTCCTTTCAATGCAACTACGGACTCTCCAATCAACTCCTTTATTTGGTAGCACAAATGGGCCAGGATAAAAAACACAATCTAACAACCCCAACACGAATGGGGGGATTGGGAGCTCCCAACGTAAACCTATATTATAAGGCAGTATTTTGAATCAACTCAAACTCAAATCTACTTCCTCCAACTGGACACAAATAGAGTCAATGGTGCTGGCAAAGGACCCAAAACTATACTGTGCCTCGCTTTTTGCCCCCATCCCCAAACACTTCCCATTGGACACAATCCCTGAGAGTCTGAACATCTATACTAGACATGTGCGCACTGAAATATTTTGTTTTGGAATTTAGTTTTCGTCCAAAAAATACATTTCTTTAGTTACACCCGAAATTCTTTTTTATTTATTTTGTTTCGTTAAAAAATGCATTTTTTTGAAAATCCAAAATAATTAAGGTCAAATGTGTCATTGAAGGCTTATGGTGTCTGTCGAATGTTCTAAGACGATTCGACGGAGCAGCTAAACTGTATGATGCCGCAATCATACATTTCCGGTCGATTGTTCCACCTACAAGCTATAGTAGATTTCTAATGTTGTATGACACTAGTAATAATCATATTTATTAATTATTAATACTAGTCAACCAACGTTAGAATTCTTCTATAGACTCTGGGTGGAGCATTTGACCATAAATGTCCGCTCGCGGCTACTGCTTCCTTGGACTAATAAATAGAGTTAAGTTAGGCACATTCAACCTTTTTTGCTATTGTCTTTATAATGTTGAATCTTTTCTCTTTATGTAGAATAATCTTGAACCAATAGAGCTAAGGTTAGGCACATTTGACCACAGGTTCGATGGACACCGATCGCTATTGTCAGCGTCATATCGAATCTCCTATCTATATCGAACTGTTGTTACAACAAAACGAAAATAAAGCATTTGTTTATGTCCAATCGTTCGGTTTTCGGATTCTGCATGTTCGTTATCATTTGTTAAAATAACGAAAATACCAAATGCACATGTCTAATCTATACCTCAAATGTTGAAGGGAGTACCCCATACTGTACTAAAACACATCTCAACCCTAACCCTCTCACTCATTCTCCCAGACCTCCTACTACGCCCTTGGATTGATGCAGGTCTTCATACCATTGGACACCTCTTCACTGTGTCCTGTTTAATGTCATTTGAAAGCCTTCAAGCTATATTCAGTATCTCACAAAGAACTTTCTATATATACTTTAGGATCAGGTCTTTACTCAATAAAATACAGTGGATAAAACAAGACATGATTCTAACCCCCACGCTAAAATATCTTGCTTCAAGTAATCACACACTTAAGTGTATCTCATACATCTATGGTCTATTTTCACAATCTGCAAAGGACTCAATCCAGACCCAAATCTTGCAGTGGTCCAAGCACATTCCCTCACCCCCACCGCCTATTGAATGGTGCAAGGCTGTATCTTTACCATCAAAACTTTGTCACTGCACCACACACTGGGAATCCTTACAAAAGCTTTTCCAACATTGGTACTACACCCCCAACCAAATTGCTAAGATCTTCCCCCACACATCTCACTTATGCTGGAGAAATTGTGGTCTCCCAGGAACTCTCTTCCATATCTGGTGGGAATGTCCAGGCCTCAAATACTTTTGGAGCCAAATACTACAAATGCTCCAATCAATTGCACCCACAACAAACAACCTACCCTTCATTGACCTCCTGCTAGGCCTGATGATTCCCACTTGGCCCAGGAAACATCAAACTGTGGCCACCCATATTCTTATTGCTGCAAGGTTGGCTGTTGCAAGGAAACTTCAAATTGGAACACTGCTTCTCCAAAGCCCAACTCACCACTGAAAATTTCTATAGACCTATAGACATTGGGACCCATGGATCAATGACCCCAGAAGTTTACAGCTGAACTGACCTTTCATTCACAAAAGATTCACAATACTCCCCAAGCTCCCATTTTACTCCTCAACAATAAACAGGCAGCACACGCATCTCAGCATTGTGCACTCAGTATCAATCTGTAGCAAATTAAAACAACATGATGTGTGACTGTCTACTGTCTCCTATAGGTAGCAAGACTAAGGTTCTAGTTAAATTTTAAAACTCATAATGTTGTTGTTGTTTTTTTTTTTCTTCCTTTCTTTTCTTCTGGTTACTACCTACACAGGAATACCTACATACGTGCTATAGCTCTTCTGTTAGCACACTTGTGAAATATATTTATGAATATTATAGATACATATCAATGTGTATACACACCATAACCTGAGAATGTATCTTTGTATGACTCTTTTTGTTACTTTTTGTACCTTTTGAAAAACGAATAAATCTTGAAGTTAAAAAAAGAAAAAATATAATAAAGAATGGTCTGGTCTAATACTATATAAATGTTTTATAGGCAATATTTTTTATAATATGGTAAGACACAGTTAATCCCTTCCAGCTGCTGACTTCTGGCTTCCCTATAAGTGGATCTAAATGCCAGGAGGTGGAGGTGGGCCTTCTGATCATGTGACTGCTGTGATTGGCAGTCACAGCGGTCACACGATTGGAAAGCTCCCGATTGCAAGTATGCATCGGGAGCTTTCAGGTACTGTGCTGTTACTGTGCTGGGCGAATGCAAGGAGAGCACAGTAGTGTTTATCTGGGGCTGCATATATGCAGCTCTGCTCGGCATTAAAGCGAGGAGAGGCTGCATATATGTGCAAGATCATAGGAAAGCAGTTAAACAAATTTCTGGTTCTGGAAGTCGTCTCTCAAGATTCAATAGGTGGCAACTGGGACAGGGCCATCTTACAACATGAGACCCTGTGGATTGAGAGGCTCAATTCCACCACTCCCCCGGGCCCCAACAAAATTTTATCCTACAAACCATATCTGTAGACTATGGTCATTTTGTCTGAGCCTGTATTGAGTGCTCTATTTGATTTATTAACTCTCTTTGGCATATATATGGCCCAATTCAAATTTATAACATGCATCAATTACAGGTTATCTATTTTCCAGTATTATATGTTGTATGATAATGCTATTCTGGTCATACTTTATTACCCTATTGTATTTAACACATGATATCTTTGATGTTTTAGTAATTGAGGCATTGCTGCTTTAATTGACTTTGCCTTTTACCTCTCTTCCAGCTGATATGTGACCTCCTGGGTAGGGGTGCGGTACTCGAGCCCACTGGAAACCACCCCCCCTACTTGTGTCAGCCGTGTCTTGGACTTCCTTGGCCTTTTGGCTGCAATCTGCACGTGTATACATGACTTTTCACACATACACACTGTGGGGGGAGGGTTATATTAACAGGCTCTGGCCTGTCTGTTATTGCAGTGGCTGCCGATCCAGTGGGGGACTTCAAACATCGGAACTTTAGGTGAGCTATGGCTAAAATACAGCCTTCTTGCTACTTACTATGGGTCGATCAGCCAATAGTTAACTTTTTTTTTTTTGGTGATCCAGAATCTGTCTGATCTACCCTATCCTAGCCTGTTTGACACCCTCTTGTACCCTTAGAGTTCCAGGGTGATGTGCAGAGACCTCAGCTGCAGCATAATGAGCCATCTTTTCCTCCTCTGGATTCTGGGGCTCTGGTACGTTTCTTATGCGCCCTTATGAGTCTTTCCTCTTTCCCCTGGCTTTGAATGATTCTGTTTGATCAATTCAGGTTTGTATTTTAGATATACCCATTGGATTCTTTGACCTGTTCTCTACCCTGTCCCTCCCCCCCACCCCCTACTCCTTTACCCTCCTCTTTCCCCTTCTCCTCTCCTTTGCTTCTGGTACCCCTCCTTCATTCTCTCCCATTAGTTGCTCCCCTCCTCCTTCCTTCTTTTTTGTTATACATATGTTAAGCATATATACAAATATATCTTTTTGTATATCATCACATGAGCTCAATCCATCCACTCCTATTTATCCCCCATATCTGCCGTGGGGAAGTGTTGGCGGTGGCTCTGTCTTGGCCCTGTGTGTTGGTCTATGGGTAAGCAGTAGTGTTGTCCTTTTCCCATTTGTGAATTGTGTTCACTACAACTTATTATTGTTTGCTGTTTGTTCTTCTGGTTTTTGTATAGAATTCGATACTTTGTTCCAGTTATAAACTTCCTGAAGAAGCTGTAGAACCCAGTAAAACATATAGAGGAGCACAAGTCCTTTGAGGACCCACTATACCTCTTGTAAGGGATTTTCCGTCGGAAAAATTTTGGATGGTTTTTCCAACAGAATTCCTCTCAAGCTTGGCTTGCATACACACGGTCACACAAAACACTATGGCAAGCCGAGAAAATGAAGTTCAATGCTTCCGATCGTTGGAATTGCTACAGACGATCAGAATTTCCAATCTGAACTTTTTCTGACAGAAAAATTGAGAACTTGCTCTCAATCTTTTGCTGGCGGGAATTCGGCCAACAAACGTCCAATGGAGCATACACACGGTCGCATTTTCCGACCAAAAGCTCTCATCGGTATTTTGCTGGCTGAATTTCCAATCGTGTGTACGTGGCATAAGTATTAGTAACACACATGTATAGACAGATTTCATTTTAATATATATATATATATATATATATAAAATTTATTTCATATAACCATTGGAAATTATGTTCCTATCTGCATTTGGATATCCTCTTTTTATCTCTTTTTATAAATATTTTTCAATATAACTTGAATGACGGTAACCCCACTTTGAATCAAATTTTGCTATGCCAGAGGCCGTTTCTTCTTCTTCGTATCGTTTTTTTTTTTTTTAGAATTTTTATAGAAAACATACAAAAGTATACAAAATACAGTCAGTATATACTTTGACAGTCAGTTACACTTGTAAATACAGAACCGCAACCAACATGTAGCATTACTTCAACAAAATAGCGACCCCCCCCCCGGTGCGTCGACCAGACACACGTGGGGCTTGAGCGTTATGCGGGTTCACCCCCGCTGTACTTCATTCAGATAAGTATAAGGTAAAGCGGAAGAGCTTGTGGAAGCAAGTGCACTTGAAAAAAATACCGATAACACATTATCCGACTGCAATTGTCATAAATCAAATGGTTTGTAAAACGAGTAACAGTTTTTATAACAACTCAAAACATAAAACTTGAAACCTTAAAGTCAGTCTCGATATTAGTAGCGTTGCCTATTCCCTTATTTACTCCCAGCGAAGGCGGGCTGGCCCTTGCTGCTATACTTTAAGTACCACTTATGCCATGGAGCCCATAAGGCCGCGTACACACGGGCGGACTGTCTGCCCAACTTAGTCCGCTGAACAGTGTTTCAGCGGACAATCCGCTCGTGTGTGGGCTTCAGCGGACTTTTTCAGCGGACAGTCTGACGAACAAAGTCTTACGGAATTTCCGTAAGACAGTCCGTTCAAACTTGGTTTTGTCCGTCCAAACTTGGTTTCAGCGGACAGTCCGCTCGTGTGTAGGCAAGTTGGACGGACTAAGTATGGCGCATGCTCAGAAAGGGTTTACACGGCCGAAGGTTGCATTGCAGTGTATAGGACGTCTTTCTTCTAGTCCCGTCGTACGTGCTGTACACGTCATCACGCACGCTTTCAGCGGACTGTCTGCTCATCGTGTGTGGTCAAGTCCGTTCATGCTAATTTTGAACGGACTGTCTGTCGGATTGTCTGCCGAACTTAGTTGGGCAGACAATCCGCCCGTGTGTACGCGGCCTAACTCTGTTTCCTCATAATTCCCCAAAGTGGAAGAGTGCAGAGTTTCGTATTGGCTATGGGTGTGCACCGTGGTCATAACTTCCAAGAGGGACGGGGATGCAGTATCTCTCCAGTGCCTGAGGATAATTAATCTGGTAGCCAACAGCACGTGCAAAACCACTGTTTGATATGTGCTTGGATATTTGTCCAGGTCAAGCGAGAGAATCGCCGTCTCTGGGACTAAGTTTCCCTGCGTACCTGTTATATTAGAGATAGCTCGCTCAACATGTTTCCAAAGTGGGCCTAGCTTAGGACACTGCCAGAGGATATGACTCAAAGATCCATATCCCCCGCAACTCCTCCAACATGCAGACGATGTCGTGCGATAAATTTTTGAGAGGTGGCTTGGGGTTAAGTACCATCTAAGTGTGACTTTCTGTTGCATTTCTCTCAGATTAGTGCTTTTTGTGGATCTGTGTGTCAGTTTAAAAGCTCTCTCCCATTGTTCTATCAGGAAAACCTTTCCCAGCTCCATCTCCCATGCCTCCATATTGTGCGATTTCTCGCACAGGTTTTTCCCCTGAAGACCCATGTATATTATGGAAATCCCCCTCGAGTTGTTGAGTGGACCTGTAAAGAAGCTATGCAAGGTAGATGGAAGTAAAAACTGAACGCTAGCGTCCTTCTTGAGAAGTTGTGAAAGCTGTAAATATCTGTAAAACTCCCGTTCCGGCAAGATAAATTCCTGGGAAATAGAGGAAAATGGCCTAATATTTGAATCTAGCATGATGTCTCCTAAGTATCGGATGCCTTGATCCTCCCATAACTTCAAGTTAATGTCTGGAATCAGATATCTGATCGCCGACATGGGTAATTTCAGGGGAGAGAGAGCACCCGCTCCTCTACAGTGTTTCCTAAGATACAGCCAGGCTCTCAGGGCGGCCAGTATTGTAGGCGGCAATTGTGTATTTAGAAAAGAATGTGAATGAGCCGTAAGTAAGAAATCTTTCAACGTGCCCGATGACAGGTGAGTACCCTCAATTTCCAACCACAGTTTCCTCTGGTCGGAATTGGGGATGATCCAGTGTCTGAGTTGGGTCAGGATTGCTGCAAAATAGTAGTCTTGGATATGGACGTGTCCCACTCCTCCTGCTCTCTTATGTTTGATCATCCTACCAAAGGCACATCTAGCCTTTTTCCCCTGCCATATAAACCTATTCAGTACAGACTGCATAGCTTGGAATTATGAGTTAGGTAGTGGTATAGGAAGCGTGCGAAAGACGTACAATATTTGAGGTAGAATCTGCATTTTGAAAGCCGCCAATTTTCCTAGCCAGGACAATTCTGTCACGGAAATAGCTTTCAACTTCCCCTCAAGCTTGTTTAGCATTGGAGTATAGTTAGCTGCTACCAACCCATCCGTCTTGGAAGTAAGAGTTATACCTAAGTACTTGATCCCTTCTTGACTCCATATATACGGGAACCTCTGCTCCAATTTGTTCTTAGAGTGGACCGGGACTCCTAGGTTAAGTATGTAAGATTTACTAGCATTTATTTTGTAGTATGATATATCGTTAAAATCCTGTAGGGCTTGATGTACCGCTGTTAGAGATTCCTCAACATTTGTGAGCATCAGAATAATATCGTCTGCAAACAAGCTAATAACGTGTTCCTTCCCCCCTATGCTTACTCCATGTACAAATGGATGCGATCGCAAATGGATAGCGAGAGGTTCCATCAGTAGGTTAAAGATCAGGGGTGACAATTGGCACCCCTGTCTAGTCCCATTCGTGATCTGAAACGGTTTGGATAGGGCCCCTGCCACAAGTACCTGAGCTGACAGCCTGGAGTATAAGGCCATAATGGCACTATAAATTGCACCAGCAAATCCAAACCCCCGCAACATCCGAGAAAGAAACTGCCAATGTATTCTATCGAACGCCTTCTCTGCATCCAACGCAAGGAGCAGAGAAGGCGTTCCCCTCTTATTAACCGTATGAATCACATTAATCAGGCGCCTAGTGGCGTCAGAGGACTGTCTCCCCTTAGTAAATCCCGATTGATCCGGATCGATCAATTCAGGCAGGATATGCATTAACCTTGTGGCCATAAGCTTAGCATAGATTTTAACATCATTATTCAACAATGATATCGGACGAAAATTCTGCGGTGAATCCGGACTTTTACCCGGCTTCGGCAATGCAACAATAGTGGCTTTCAGCATTTCCTGAGGGAACGAGGAGGAGGCAGCAGCAGACTTCGTATCGGTTTTTGTTTAGTTTTGTTTAATTTATTTCCGCATTGTTTATTATTTTTTGAACAAATTCCACATTTTCAGAATGAATTTGGATTGGTTGAAAAATGATTAACCAATTTTAATTCTGTGTGAAGAATAGCTGGTTATTAAGGAGTAGGATAGGAAGTTGACCGCCACGTCCTTAACAACGGATGACTCATAAAAAGTCAGAAATTCAGCCCTTCCATCTGTTATGGATTTTAAGGGGAACCCCATACCAAAATGTACAAACAATGGTGTGGGGGTCCCCCCAAAATTCACACCAGACCCTTATCCATGCATGCAGCCTGGAACGGCAGGAAATGGGGGGAGGGGGCAACTGAGCGAACCATACTAGGCCACATGCCCTCAACATAGGAGGGGTGCTTGGGGGCAAGGAAGACCTGAGGACAAGGATCTCTTCCCCACAACCATTTCCCAGTGGTTATGAGGGTCTGCGAGTGGGGGGCTTATCAGTATCGGGAAGCTCCCTTTAACAAGGGGGCCCCAGATCCCACCAGAATTCTTTTTTTTTTATAAAGGACTTGTCAAAAGCTGGTGTTGTGTTTTTATTAACTTTAACTCTTTTTTTTGGTGAATGAGTAGGGGTATTATGTACCCCATACTCATTTACATGGGGGGGGGGCGGGATCTGGGATTCTTAAAGGGGGCATCAAAATTCTGATACGTTATCCCCTGCACACCCACAACCACTGGGCCAGAGTTGTGGGGAAGAGGCCCGTGTCCCCATAAACATGGGGAAAAGGTGCCTCCCTTTCTCCCTTTCCTGGCCTGCCAGGCTGCATGCTCGGGGTCTGGTATGGATTTTGAGGGTAATCCCACACCATTTTTTTTATATTGCTGTGGGGTTCCTTTAAATTCATACCAGACCCAAAGGGCCTAGTATGTATTGGGGGGGACCCCTCACTGCTATTTTTTCAGAACTTTTAGTCCCAGCAACTCTGTTTACATTTAGTTTTCAGCGGGTCACATGGCTGTGAGTGGGTGGATGGTAAAGTCGAGGTGATATAATCCTTTTTTTAGAAGTGAGGAAACGGGAGCCACTTGCCAAAGAAAAAAAGAAAACTGTGATTTCTTAATAAGCTTGGTGGGAGGAAGGTTATGTGCAGAACTTTCATGTTTGGGTGAAGGTCAGCTTTAACCCCTTGCCAACCGCTAGCCGTCAATTGAAGGGGGCAGAATGGCACGCCTGCATGAATTGCCGTAGCTGTATGGCGGGCGCTTTAAGGAGTATAGGGGGCGTGTGCATGCTGCGTGATGTAGGAGCCCATGCGCATGGCTGCCTCCCGTGATGACCACCGACTACCCCTGATTGCTCCTGAGAAGGACGGAATGGAGATCTGTCAATGTAAACAGATAGATCTCCATTCTGTTAGGGGTGAGGAGACTGACACACATTTGACCCCTAGATCACCCCCTAGTGGTAACCCCTTCCCAGCCAGTGACATCTATACAGTAATCAGTGGCTAAAAGTGTCAAAAGTGTTCAATCTGTCCGCCACAATGTCACAGTCCCGATAAAAATCGCTGATCGCCACCATTACTAGTATAAAATTAAATAAAAAATGCATGCCATAAATCTACCCCATATTTTTATCCCCTATTTTGTGGATGCTATAACTTTTGCGCAAACCAATCAATATGACAATTTTTTTTACCCAAAAATATGTAGAAGAATACACATTGGCGTAAACTGAGGAAGAATTTTTTTTTATATATATATATTTTTGGGAAAATTTATTATAGCAAAAAGTAAAATATATAGCCTTTTTCAAAATTGTCTGTCTTTTTTTGTTTATAGCACAAAGAATAAAAACTGCAGAGGTGATCAAATACCACTAAAAGAAAGCTCTATTTGTGGGAAAAAAGGACATGAATTTTGTTTGGGTACAGCATCACACGACTGCACAATTGTTAGTTAAAGGGATGCATAGCTGTATCGCAAAAAATGGCCTGGTCAGGAAGTGGGTAAATCCTTCCGGAAGTGGTTAATATTGTACTTTTACCTACATTTTGTTACATGTCCATTCAGAAATATTTTACTATTAATCTTTAAAGCTCTGAAAATGCATGCACATGCTATAAGCATTATAATTACAACATTAACATGTATCTGGAAATGTTTTCCCAAAATATTTTTTACTTGAATTCAATTTTATTTTGATGAATGTTAATCAAGAATCATAAAAGTCATATAAAATAACTTACCTCCACACCATAGGATGCAACAAAAAGCATGATAACCATGCTTAATATTTCAGTTCTCCAATAATATGGTGTACAGACAAGCTGAAAGAGTATATAAAAAGTATGTTACCAAGGTAATTGAACATGTACTGTGTATATGGAACAATTATTTTAAAGTGGTTGTAAACCCTTACATATTACCAGTTAAGTGATTGGCCTCAGGTGATAAACAGAGATGAAACAAATCCTCCTACATGAGTTGTATCTGTTTATCGGCAGTCATCTTTTCTCTACAGCTTGTCTGAGCATAAAATAGGGGTCAGAGAGATGACTTTACACACTACAGAGCTCAGTGAGGGGAGCTCTGAGAGCTGATTGGAGGGAAGGGATGTACACCCCTTCACACAGCACACAGGAACAGAGCTGAGGCTGTCAATACAAAGGAACAGAGCTGAGGCTGTCAATCACAGGCTTTGTGTTGGAGCTCCCACCTTTGTAACCTTTTTTTGCTTGGTGTCAGGAAAACTTGTCAGAAGTGACTCATGCATGTATATCGGAGGAATGGGGCAGCAGACATAAATGACACCTAGAGACAAGTACACACTATAAAGGTATATGCTTTATTCATATTTCATTTCTGAGATTTACAACCACTTTAAATACAGCACAATACACATAACATTTTTTATATGTAGATTCTAATATTTCATTTTTACAAAAGACATTTATGGAGTTAACCAAACATATACAGTAAGAACTTGTAGGTCAATTCAAAAAGCTTTACTGTGTGCGATATGGGTATCATATTATTCATTTACATACATTATCGTATGTAGTAAAGTAAGTCCAATTCACAAAAAAACTAAAAACTTTTATGTGGTAAAAAAAATGATGGTAAATACCACATAAAAAGCTCCTACGTCAGTTCACAAACAGACCAGAGCGATTAACACCAGGGTTTAGCTGGCGGTATTACATGTGGTATTTGTCAAAAAACAGCCTTTGGGTCTGATATGAATTTTAAGGGGAACCCCACACCAAATGAAAAAAAAAAAGTCATGGAGCACCCTCCCCCTTCTGAACCATACCAGGCCACATGACCTAAACATGAGAGGTGGGGTCTCCGTGTGATGTCACCGAATGGCCATGCTCCATTGCTATAGCGGGAGCCAATACAATAGAGGCAGCCAGCATCGGGTGAAGGCCTTTTTTTTATTTTTAGCGGGCAGCAGCAGATAAAGAAGACATCACCAGAGAGCGAAGAAGTACCGAAGGGAGAAGACAGTAGAGGGAGAAGAAACCACTGAAGAGAGAAGAGGGAAAAGAAGCACCGGATGGAGAAAAATCCCTGAATGAAGAAGAATAGAGAAGAAACCACTGGATAGAGAAGAGGGAGAAGAAACATCGGAGGGAGAAGACACGGTTTTTAATAAAGGATTTGTCAAAAACCCTCTTTTGTGTTTTACCAACGCACCTCCCATACCAGTGTGAAAGGAGCCTAAATGTTAATTTTTTTCTACAGTGATAGAAGCAAGGCGAAATATTTTAACTTCTCACTCTCACAGACTTGTTCTTCTTCTTAAGATTGAAGCTCTGAAACTGCTCGTCTTTGCTACCCAATCAGTCACAGCAGAGCCTTAACTGGAACCTTCAGGACCCCTGTGCAAGAAATTATGAAAGACCCCGAAATTGCCTTTCCCACTGATCCTGGGGCCTTTTCTCCCATCGTGGGATGCTTTATTACAGTCCCTCAGCTGGTCCCCTTACTGCCATCTAGGGGTCAAACCCACGGTGAGGAAACACCAGGGCCCAGTCGCAAATGCGACTTTTGCAAACCCTGGTAGTTCCGCCACTGGTGTCAGTAGACATGTGCAGTTTGTTTTGTTACGAATTTAAATTCGGACAAATTTTAGTTTTTTAAGAAATTCAGATGTATGAATTTCAAAATTACAATAGTACCAAATTTAATCAAATCCGAAATAACAAAAAAATTCGGACACATTTGAGTCATTTTTTAATAATTTTAGCTTATTTTTCGAATTTGAATCATTTTCAAATTTGAATCGCTTTCCAATTTGAATCATTTTCGAATTTGAATAGCTTTTGAATTTTCAAAGAGAATAAATTAGAATAGAAAATAAAGGAGAATAGAAAAAAAAATAATAGAATAGAAAATAATATAACAGAAAATAAAATAAGAACAGAACAAAATAGAATAGAAAATAAAATAACAGAATAGACTAGAATATAATAGCAACAAATAGAAAAGAATAGGATAACATAGAAAGAATATAACCATCTTCTGAAATTCGAATTTCAAATAGAATAAATTAGAATTTGAATACATAAGAGAATAATAGCAGAGAAAATAATAGAATAGAAAAAATAGAATAGACTATAATAGAATAGAAAATAATTGAAAAAAACAATCTAGAATAGAATAGAAAAAATATATCTATTTCCCAAAATTCAAATAGAATAAATTTGAATAGAATAAAAAAAAATAGATTAGAATAGAATAGAAAAATAACAGAATAGTATAGAAAAAAAACAGAATAAAATAGAATAGAAAGAATATAGCCATCTTCCAAAATTCAAACAGAATACATTTGAATAGAAAAGAATAGAATAGAATCTAATACAAAATAAAATAATAGAAGAGAATATAATAGAAAAGAATAAACACATAGAAAAAGAATACAATTAAAAAAAATAGAATAGAAAGAATATAACCATTTCCCAAAATTCAAATAAAGTCAATTCAAATTTGTATAGAATAGAAAAGCATCGATTAGAATAGAAAAATGGTTAGGAATGGTTATTATCATGTACTATTGTGTTATTTTTTATTTTATTCTACTCTATTCTTTTCTATCCTATTCAAATTGATTCTATTTGAATTGTTATTTTGTTTTTATATTATTTCTATTCTATTCTATTGTTTTTTTTAATTCTATTCTTTTCTATTCTATTTGAATTTCAGATGATGGTTACAATATATTTAATTAAATATTTTTTTTATTCTATTCCTTTCTATTATATTCCATTCTATTCTCTTTTTATTTTCTATCCTATTTTGTTCTGTTTTATTTTATTCTATTCTTTTATTTTCTGTTATATTCTTTTCTATCTATTATATATTTTTCTATTCTATTCCTTTATTTTCTATTCTATTATATTCAAATTTGAAAATTGGAAAACGATTTGAATTTGAAAAAATATTCGAATTTGAAAACTTTTCAAATTTGAAAACTATTCTAAATTTATTTGAAAACTTTTTGAAGCGATCCGAATTTGAAAACGAAACACATTCCGAAAACAAATTAAACGGATTCAATTAATTTAACTAAACTAATTTACGTAAATAACGAATTGAGACAAAACAAAACTTAACAAACGTTTTCATTCTGCACATGTCTAGGTGTCAGTTGTTTTCATTTTTGTTGTTTATTTTTTACCATTTTATTTATTTTTACAATTTTATGTTGTATTATTTTTTACATATTTTTTAGGACCCCGTTGGGGGGCTTTGGTGAAATATCAGGGGTCTAAACAGACCCCAGATGTCTCACTTTTGAGATCCTCCTTTACTTCCACTGTCTTCAAAAAATAACCTGATATTTACAGTGCCACGGGACAGCCTGCACATGGCTCAGTTTGGTGTGTATTGCTAGAAAGTTTTTTTTTTCTTGGGAGGGTGCATGTGATCAGGACAGGGCCAATCGGCACTGTACAGACATGTACAGACAGGATCAGGGTATAATGAAAACTCCTCCTACAAGCTTTACTAGGAACTTGTCAGGGCTGGGCCCAGCCCTTCCTTCTCTAAACTGACCACTCAATTGCCAGCTCCTATCTCTCCACAGTGACTCACCTGTTGATAATCCTGCTCATCGGTACTACCTTCGCCTTGGTCACATCTCTAGAGATGCTCTCCTGTTAAAGACTTGGTTGGCTGACATTCCTTCTGGCTCCAGATCCTGCTTGCTGTTTTACTACGTTCATCTCTGGCTCCCTGACGTTTTGGCTTGTCTGACTATCCGTTCCAGTTCCTGGCTATGTTTTAATTACGTTTACTCTGTTTACCTTTTTATTATTAAACAAGTGTGATGATAGAAGTCACAAGGCTGCTATATACTGCCAATGAGAAAAGGTATTTATCAGTTTACATTTACTAAAATAATTGCATTTCCATGTTCTGTGTAATGTGGTAGACCAGATATAGTTAATGCAGGTTCCGGGTTTAGTAACACTTTAATATATGTGCCAGGGTATATATAGTAATGTGATTTATAATCGTAATTGTTAGGCCCGGTTCACACTGGTCCACAATCGCCGGGAATATGCCGCAATATCGCCGTTTTGCCAGCGGTAATGCATTGCTGCCCCATTGATTTCAATGGGGAGCAGCGGTGGAGGAGCGGTAAACACACCGCTCCTTCACCGCTCCAAAGAAGCTGCTGGCAGGACTTTTTTCTGACGTCCTGCCAGCGCACCGCTGTAGTGTGAAAGCCCTCGGGGCTTTCACACTACACACAATGGTGCAGCTTCTTTAGGGCGGATTGCAGGCGCTATTTCTAACGCTATAGTGCCTGCAAAACGCCCTGGTGTGAAAGGGGTGTAACTGATCTGACTTGTGCTCAGAGGCAATGTTAGCAATGCAAAATGTATTGAAAATATGGTATGGATTTTAAAGGGAAATCCCACGCCAAAGTTTAAAAAAATCCATACTAGACCCTTTTATGAGCATGCAGCCTCGCAGGACAAGAAAGGGGGCGTTAAGGGGGGATTCTAGATCCCACTCCCCATGTGAATGAGTATAGGGTACATAGTACCCCTACCATTCACCCAAAAAAAAAGTAGTGTAACCAAACATGAGGCAGTTTTTGGCAAGTCCTTTATTAAAAATGAATAACGTCCCCCCGATGTAGATCCAACATCAATCACAATGTCCTCCTCTACCACCGCTGACACTGCCACCACCGACCCAATAAAAAAAAAGAAAAGCTCCTCCTCTGACAAATGCTCTCGCCATTCTGGCAGCTCCCGTGTCTGACAGCTCTTATATATCTATGGGGCGTGGCCATGCAGTAACATAACCCGGAGACCTGCCCCCTTGCAACAACACAGGCCCAGGCATGATAGGTCTGTGATGTCCCCATTGGGCAGGGTCTCTGGGTTACATCACCATGTGGCCATATCACTGGCACGTTGCAAGGACTATTGATCCTGTACCCAAGAGGAACAAGAACCAAGGAGATGATCCTCTAACGCAGAAATCCTTTGAGGAGCAAATGAGCCAATCAACATGGATGGTTGGAAACCATAATTCGACAAAAACAAGACAACCAGGAAGCAGTATTGACGGCACTATTGTGAGCAAACTCTGTCCAAGGTAAGAGGTCTGACCAGTTATGGTGGTCTGAAATATAGAAACTGCTCCAAGGCTTGGTTGGCTCATTCTGTGGTCCCATTGTACTGTGGGTCATACGCAGAGGAGAAGGAAACCTGTATTCCCAACTGTGCAGAAAAGGCTCGCCAAAATCTGGAGACAAACTGGCTATCCCTATTCAAGATGATAACCTTGGGTAGCCCATGTAATTAAAAGATCTCCAGAGCAAAAATGGATGCCATAATTTTTGGATGTGGGCAACGTCCTAAGTGGAATACAATGTGGCATTTTCGAGAAACGGTCAACCACCATAAGAATAACTGTGTTGCCCTGGGAGTTGGGTAACTCCACAATAAAATCCATAGACCATCCAAGATCCATTAAGAGAAGGGCAACTAAACTGATAAGAGGCATGGAGGATCTCAGCTATGCGGAAAGATTAGAGGAACTGAATTTAAGAGATTAAGGGGGGATATGATCAACATGTACAAATACATAAGCGGTCCATATAGTGAACTTGGTGTTGAGTTATTCACTTTAAGGTCATTGTGGAGGACAAGGGGACAAGGGGCACTCTTTACGTCTAGAGGAAACAAGATTTAATCTCCAAATATGTAAAGGATAATTCACAGTAGGAGCTGTGAAAATGTGGAATAGTCTCCCTCCAGAGGTGGTATTGGCAAGCTCAGTAGATTGCTTTAAAAAAGGCCTGGATTCTTTCCTAAATGTACATAACATAACTGGGTACTGACATTTATAGGTAAAGTTGATTCAGGGAAAATCCGATTGCCTCTCGGGGGATCAGGAAGGATTTTTTTCCCCTGCTATAGCAAATTGGATCATGATTTGCTGGGGTTTTTCATAGGGGTGCGCATCTTCACTGGTCTCATGATTCGATTACGATTATCTGGTCAAGGATTCGATTCGATTTGATTCCGCGATGCATCACGATGCATCACGATTACCGACATGCTCCCACTTCCACTTGGGCCACCTAGGCGGCCATTCCTCTCTGCAATCTTCTGGGACACATCACAGGTCCCAGAAGATTGCCCGGCTGTGCAGGACAGCGCAGTGAGACATGCACACCTGGATGCCCACAGTAGTATTGCCAACGTCGTGGACAGGCAGGGGAGAGAATGGAGGGTTCGGGTGGCCACATCGATGGATTGTGGGACAGGTGAGTGTCTTTTTTAAAAGTCAGAAGATACACTTTTTTTGTAGCTGCTGACTTTTAATAAACAACAAAAATAGTAGGCGGCCCCTCTCTGCCAGCGATCTTCTGGGACCCCTGTTTGGCCAATGGCAGAGCGCAGTGCGCGCCCGGCCGTAAGCTGTCACGAGTGCTCGTCACTGCCCACAGTAGATGATGGCGCTGAGGAGAGGAGGGGGAGAGGAGCGATGCTCTGTGCGGCCACATCGATGGACCGTGGGAGAGGTGAATGCGATTATTAAAAGTCAGCAGCTACACTTTGTAGCTGCTGACTTTTAATAAACTAAAAAACGGGTGGAACTCCGATTTACTGAGTGCACTAATCTAGTGCACTACAGGGTACAGGAATTCACACACACCCGGCTGCTGGGAGGTCAGGAGGGATTAGAATCCAAATCCACAACTGAGAAACAGCCCTCTGAAGTTCCCTGTACTGTCTCTGTGATGACATTTACTCCCCCCCTCCCCTATCGTTTGTACCTTCCAGCACACTAGGAGTTAACACAGTGGAATGTGCAAACAAGGGGGGGGGGGGGGAATGGCCGGGTAAATGTCATCACAGAGCACATGTAGGAGACAGTGTATGTAGAGTACAAACCTAGTTGTACTCTACATACTTCTGCTAAAAAATACCTGTGTGGTGATATAAATGCAATTATAATCTATTAAGTGCCCACCACCGCTGTATGTGCATTCTAAAATATATGCAGCTTTTCATACCTCATTTCTTAGTGTGTGTAACTGCTCTGCTCTCCTCGTTCTGGCCCGCCTCGCTCGTCTTTTAGGCACACATCTCTCCTCAGGTCAGTAGGAGTTCTCAGCCCCGCCCACCGACTGTCGCTATCAGATTAGAAGAGAGGCAGGCGGGGCTGACGTCAGGAGAGACGTGAGAGGAGAGGGGCTGGCCGGACAGAGCAGTCCCATGAGCGGTGTATACAGTTATATACACAGGCTATAAATCAAGGTATAAAGCTGCATATATAAAAAAAAAAACACACGCAGAGGTGACCACTTAACGGATGGTCATTGTATGTATAAAAAAAAGGATTTTGATAAAAACGCTCGGATCACTCTTCCGGGAGGGGCGGGGCATGTTGGGATGATGTCACCCAACATCGATTTTTCGGGTCGCATGCATCGATTTCGCATCAGGGACCCCCCGAATCGCGATGCATCGATGCAGCGATTAAATTCCACACCCATCGTTTTTCAACTTCCTCTGGATCAACTGTGGGTATAGGTTTGTGTATATGGGATTGTATTTTATTTTATTTTTTTTGGTTGAACTAGAAGGACTTTCAACCTGACTAACTATGTAACTATATACTAAAGCTGGAAAGTGCAAAATCAGGCTCACTTCTGCATAGAAACCAATGAGTTTCTAACCCCAACTTGTTCAATTAAGCTTTGGTAATAAAACCTGGAAGCTCATTGGTTTCTATGCAGAAGTGAGCATGATTTTGCACTTTCCAGCTTTAGTAAATAAACCCCATTGTGTACTTAAAAGTGGGGTATGCCTGTAGACAGGTGGGTCTAAGGTTGTAGGAAACCCACTGGAAGGTGTAGTGGTGTCGTGGTGTCTTACACTGAGAACACACGGAACAAGCGGCTATGAAGGCAGCTACTTCCACACGGAGCCTAGGCCACCAGAATTGTTGGGAAATGCCCCAAATAAGTTGACACTTATGTGTGGCCAGCTGTTTTGGGAGAATGGTAAGTCTGGAGCAAAGCAGTGCAGAGACTCTCAGGGACAAAGCAGCGGTCCAAATGTTTTTAGGGCGGAGAGTGGATCGGAATTCTGTCACTCAAGGGTAAAGTGAGACTGGTACGAACAGTGGCCAGAATACGATCGAGTGGTATCACAGGAACAGGAACAGACTCCATCTTGGAAGTGGAGGAAAAATCTTGTGACAATGCATCAGCCCTTACATTCTTTGTACCAGGTAAGATGAGACTATGTAATTGAAGCTTGACAGAAAAAGAGCTCATCGCTCCCTTCTGGGAGACAAACGGTTTGCCTCAGACAAGAATGTGAGATTCTTGTGGTCAGTTAAAATGAGAACTGGCACAGTGGTACCTTTAAGACGATGCCTCCATCTTTAAGAGCTAAAATGATTGCTAACAGCTCTCTGTCCCCAATCTCGTAATTGCATTCCGCAGGAGACAATTTCTTGGAAAAGTAGCCACAAGAATGCATAGCGCTCTCAGATGTAGGATGTTGAGACAGAAGGGCACCAACTCCAGTCTCAGAAGCATCAACCTCAAGAATGATGGGTAGCATGGGATCAGGATGTGCCAACACAGGAGCTGAAACAAAGGCAGCCTTGAGAGACTCAAAGGCTTTAATGGAATGCGGAGACCAATTCTGTGAGCTACTGTCCTCTCTAGTCATATTAGTCAAGGGTTTGACCAGAGAAGAAAAATTACGAATAAACTTCTGATAATAAATTATAATTGGCAAAGCCAAGAAAACTTTGGAGTGGATGTAGCCCTACGGGTCATGGTCATTGTGGAACTGGAGATAGTTTCTCTGGGTCCATCGAAAAACCAGCAGTAGAAATTACATAATCCAGAAATGTAACCTGTTCACTATGGAACTCACACTTTTCCAATCAGAATATAAAAACCACCACACATTTCTGCAACATATCTTGGCAGATATTGTTAATGAATTCCTGAAAAAGTATTCGTTATGTCCTGTCCTAGTATTAAACGCAGTTTTCCAACCACCTGTCCCAACAAGCAGAAAACAATTACCAGCAGAAACCTTTGCCACTTTATTCCTTCTCTTTTCTATTCTGCAACTGACCACCTTCATGACAAAATCTCACCCTGATCTGGCCACCTCTTGCCCTGTCTTGCACAGTCTTGCCCTGATCTGGCCACCTCTATCTACAACAGTTCACTTTTATCCTCGCTGGACAATCACCACACAAAATGTCAGGCCCTGACTATTAGAACCTTGGCAGACCGACAACACCAGAAACGTTAAGAGACATAGCCAAGCACTGGAGCGAGCGTGGCATAAAACCAACTCCCAGCATGCATTCACCCAATATAAATCTGCCTTCTTAAAATATATTTCCTCCCTCCATGCTGCCAAACAAACCTACTTTGTCACCCTCATTAACCACTTCAGGACCGCCGTATTGGCAATGTACGTCAACACAATGGCACAGGCAGGCACAATCACGTAGATGTACGTGCCTGCCTTCTAGCGGGTGGGGGGTCCGATCGGACCCCCTCCCGCTAGATACGGCGGTCCCTTTCGGTGCCGGAGCGATCCGCGATGAGGGGATGGCCGTTGGTTTCTGGCCATCCCCTCTCGATCGCTCCTGGCCAGTGACGAACTTCCTCCCCTGTGAAAATGTAAACACAGGAGGAGGAAGTGATGTCACACTCCTCGTGGCGGTCTTTTTGAACCGGACAGCGAGGAGTGAAGACGCCCAAGTAAGTGCACCAACAGTCCACTGACACATAGGTACACACAGGCACACATTTCACCCCAGTCACCCCCCGATCACCCCCCCCGCCCCCCCCCCCCCCCAGTCACAGTGTCACTAATGCAGTGTTCATTTATTTATTGATCACTACATTTAGTGTCAGTTGTGACTGTAAAAAGTGTCAGGGCAGCTAGTGTTAGGCCCCTTTAGGTCCAGGGTAGCCCCCTACCCCCCCTAATAAAGGTTTAACCCCTTGATTGCCCTCCCAGTTAACCCTTTCACCCTCTTTTACCAGTGTCACTAAGCGATCGTTTTTCTGATCGCTGCAATAGTGTCACTGGTCCCGCTAGGAAGCTAGTTTTTTTTTAGGTTCAACGCCAGGTTTTTATAGCGTTAGGTACCCCGATATATAACCTAATAAAGGTTGATTGCCCCTAGAGTTAACCCTTTCACCAGCGATCGCTGCATAAGTGTCACTGGTGACACTGGTTAGCCAGTTAGTTATTTAGTTATTTAGGTTCCCCGTCAGGTTTTTATAAAGCTTCAGGTACCCCCATATAAATACCCAATAAAGGTTTTAACCCCTGATTGCCCTTAGTTAACCCTTTCACCAGTGATCACCGTATAAGTGTTACGGGTGACGCTGGTTAGGTAGTTCGCTTTTTATAGCATCAGGGCACCCGCCATTTATTACCTAATAAAGGTTTAACCCCCTGATCACCCGGCGGGTGATATAAATTTGGTTTTAGGGTCAGAAAGGGTCTGCGTCGCCCCAGGCAGTGCTAGGTTAGTGCCAGTACCGCTAACACCCACGCGCAAAGCATACACCTCCCTTAGTGGTATAGTATCCGAACAGATCAATATCTGATCTGATCAGATCTATACTAGCGTGCCCAGCAATTTAGGGTTCTAAAAAACGCATTGTTAGCAGGATCAATCCAGATACCTGCTAGCACCTGCGTTTTGCCCCTCTGCCCAGCCCAGCCCAGCCCAGCCCAGCCCACCCAAGTGCAGTATAGATCGATCACTGTCACTTACAAAACACAACACACATAACTGCAGCGTTCGCAGAGTCAGGCCTGATCCCTGCGATCGCTAACAGTTTTTTTTGTAGCGTTTTATACAGTCGCTGACAGGCTAGGTGCTTTTTTACCTGTGAGTCTCACTACTGTACCCCTAAATTTAGAGCCCAAAATGGCAAAGCGAAGGTACACTAGTGAAGAGGCCTACACGTTTCTGAGCATGACAGATAGTGAAGAGGAAGACACCGATCTGTCAGATTCAGGCTCAGAATACGAACCTGTAGAGGACAGCGCCTCCATGTCAGATAGCTCTGACGACGAAGAAGAGGTCCCTGCTAACGTCAGGCGTACCCGACCCCGATTTTCTGATGTTGTTGAGGTGCAGGAACCGCAAGTCCCTCGTATGGAGTATAGAGCCAGTACTAGCGCCGCTCATCCTTTTGGTGAACTGGCAAGCACCAGCGGCCTAGTACACCCTGGACGTACATCCAGCACTGCAGTATCACGTGGTGACGTGGTGAGTCCCATAAGTGCAGTTCAAGCTGGCGAGGTGGCAAGCACAAGTAGTGTCCCGCTGCCACCAAGAAGAAGACAAAGACAGGCCCGTCGTACCCATAGTGCCCTTCCTGCAGAATTCGCCTATCCTAATTGGGTGCCCACCACTTCTGCAGAACCCGTACTTCCCCCATTCACTGCCCAACCCGGTATTCAGGTGGATACAGATGATTTTACGCCACTCGATTTTTATTCTCTGTATCTCACGGAAGATCTCTATAGATCTATTGTGGACCAAACCAATTTATATGCTGGTCAACGCATCGCCGCTAATCCCCAGTTGCCGTCTCTTGCCAGAGATTGGAAACCAGTTACGGTTTCCGAATTTAAGACGTTTCTGGGCCTTTCCCTCAACATGGGCACACATAAATTCATGCGGATGCGGGCTTATTGGTCCACGCATCCGGCTGACCACATGCCCGTGTTCTCTAACTCCATGTCCAGGAAACGATACGAGCAGATCTTGCGGTTCTTGCACTTCAGTGACAATGAACTTTGTCGTCCACGTGGAGACCCTGAATACGATCGGCTCTACAAAATTCGGCCCCTCATAAACCACTTCAACCAACGTTTTGCAGACTTGTTTACTCCCCAAAAAGTTGTCTGCGTTGATGAGTCCCTGGTTAAGTTTACTGGTCGCTTGTCATTCAAACAGTACATTCCCAACAAGCGTACCAGATACGGGGTCAAGCTCTATAAGTGCTGTGACAGGGCCACAGGCTATGCATGGAGCTTTATGGTTTATGAGGGTAAAGATAGTTACGTAGAGCCGGAGAACTGCCCTGATTACATAGGAAGCGCTGGCAAGATAGTGTGGAAATTGGTGTCACCCTTATTCGGAAAGGGGTACCACTTGTACGTGGACAACTATTACACCAGCGTGCCACTGTTTAGTCATTTATTTGATCATCAGATTGGAGCATGTGGCACCGTGCGACCTAATCGCCGGGGCTTTCCCCAGCGGCTTGTAGATTCCCGTCTTAGGCTGGGGGAGAGAGCCTGCTATCGGTGTAATAATTTGCTCGCTATGAAGTGGAGGCATAATAAGAATGTTTTCATTCTTACCTCCCTTCATGCAGACACGACGGTCCAAATTTCTACGGCGACTGGTATTGTGGAGAAACCCCTCTGTGTCTACGAATATAACAAAAATATGGGAGGGGTGGACCTCAATGACCAGATGTTGGCGCCGTATCTAACTTCCCGTAAGACCAGACGCTGGTACAAAAAAGTGTCTGCTTACTTATTTCAATTGGCTTTGCTGAATGCTTTTGTGCTATACAAAACTTCAGGCGGGACATTAACCTTTCTTTTCTTCCAAAGAGAGGTTGTCACAGAGCTTCTGTATCCAGAGGGTCCTGTACCTCACCATTCCCAACCAAATGCAGTAAGCCGGCTGCATGAGAGGCATTGTTCTTATGTCCTCCCGAGTACCCCTACCCAACGAGCCCCCCAAAAAAGATGTCGTGTCTGTAGCAAGCGCGGATATAGGCGTGACACCCGTTCTTATTGTCCACGCTGTCCTGGCAATCCTGGTCTTTGTCAGGGTGAGTGTTTTGAACGCTACCATGAACTAGTGAAGTATTAGCGTAGGGTACAGCATTTCACAGGCTAGGCACACTTACACAGGGTCTCCCAAGATTCCATCGCATTTTGAGAGACCCGAACCGTTACAGTTACAGTTTACAGTTCAAAAAAAAGTGTATAAAAAAAAAAGTAAAATAAAAAAACCAAAAAAAATATAAAATATAAAAACCAAAAATAGTTGTCGTTTTATTGTTCTCTCTCTCTCTCTCTCTCTCTCTTCTCTCTAATTTTTTATACTTTACTGTTTACTGTGTTATTGTTAACCATTTTTCATGTTTTCAGGTACGCCATTCAGCTGCAGCGTGGATTTATTTATCTTGACAGCAACAGCGTTTGCTCCCACGATACATAAAGCCGCGACTCCAGTGCTGTAGGAGGTGATTTCACCACCACAGTTAAAAAAGAGCATATATGCCGAAGCATGGGGGCATAAGGGGTGGAGGAGCGATTTTGCTCCTAATGCCGCGTACATGCGGTCAAAATTCCGACGGAGGGCTTGCCCGTGGAAAAGTTTGAACGTATGTACGCAGCATAACTTTTTTTCGGGAGGATGCCCCCATGCTTCGGCATATATATATTTTAGGCACAGGTTGTGTTAAAAAATGTTTTATTTTTTACTGTTTTTTTTGGCAATTGCTTTGCAGGTATGGTATGGTCAGGTTTTCCTGTGATGTTACTTTGTTTTAACGTTAACCATAATTTGCTTAGCAGGTACGCCATTCAGCTGCAGCGTGGATTTATTTATCTTGACAGCAACAGCGTTTGCTCCCACGATACATAAAGCCGTGACTCCAGTGCTGTAGGAGGTGATTTCACCACCACAGTTAAAAAAGAGCATATATGCCGAAGCATGGGGGCATAAGGGGTGGAGGAGCGATTTTGCTCCTAATGCCGCGTACATACGGTCAAAATTCCGACAGGGGGCTTGCCCATGGAAAAGTTTGAACGTATGTACGCGGCATAACTTTTTTGCGGGAGGATGCCCCCATGCTTCGGCATATATAAATGGTGCATGTATGTCCATCATTAGAAGTGGGTGGATGAAGGGAGGTATCTAATGGTGGGCATACCCACCGATCAATCTCTTTTTTTTGTTCAGACAACATGACTCTCAGTAAATAGCTTGGGGTGTCTACTTTCCAAAATGGGGTAATTTGGGGGGGTTTTGTGCTATTTTGGCATTTTATGGCCTTCGAAACTGTGATAGGTAGTGAGGGGTGAAATCAAAAATTTGCACCCTTAGAAATCCTGAAGGTGGTGATTGGTTTTCGGGGTGCCGTACGCGACTAGACTCCCAAAAAGTCCCACACATGTGGTATCCCCGTACTCGGGAGAAGTAGCGGAATATATTTTGGGGTGCAATTCCACATATAACCATGGCATGTGTAAAAAAATTTTTATTTTTTTTTGTCATTATTCAATCCCTTGGGACAAAAAAAAAAAATATTCAATAGTCTCAAGATGGCCCTCGGCCAATAGTTTGGGGTGTCTACTTTCCAAAACGGGGTCATTTGGGGGGGTTTTGTGCCATCTTGGCATTTTATGGCCGTCAAAACTGTGATAGGTAGTGATAGGTAGTGAGGAGTAAAATAAAAAAATTATGCCCTTAGAAATCCTGAAGGCGGTGCTTGGATTTCGGGGTCCCATACGCGGCTAGGCTCCCAAAAAGTCCCACACATGTGGTATCCCTGTACTCAGGAGAAGCAGCAGAATGTATTTTGGGGTGTCATTTCACATATGCCCATAGCATGTGTGAGCAATATATCATTTAGTGACAACTTTGTGCAAAAAAAAAAAAAAAGTTTGTAATATTCCCGCAACTTGTGGCAAAATATAAAATATTCCATGGACTCAACATGCCTCTCAGTAAATAGCTTGGGGTGTCTACTTTCCAAAATGGGGTCATTTTGGGGGGTTTTGTGCTATTTTGGCTTTTTATGGCCTTCGAAACTGTGATAGGTAGTGAGGGGTGAAATCAAAAATTTGCACCCTTAGAAATCCTGAAGGTGGTGATTGGTTTTCGGGATGCCGTGCACGACTAGACTCCCAAAAAGTCCCACACATGTGGTATCCCCGTACTCGGGAGAAGTAGCGGAATATATTTTGGGGTGCAATTCCACATATAACCATGGCATGTGTGAGCAATATATCATTTAGTGACAACTTTTTGTACATTTTTTTTTTTTTTAGTCATTATTCAATCCCTTAGGACAAAAAAAATAAATATTCAATGGGCTCAACATACCCATCAGCAGTTTCCTTGGGGTGTCTACTTTCCAAAATGGGGTCATTTGGGGGGGGTTTGTACTGCCCTGCCATTTTAGCACCTCAAGAAATGAGATAGGCAGTCATAAATTAAAAGCTGTGTAAATTCCAGAAAATGCACTCTAGTTTGTAGACGCTATAACTTTTGCGCAAACCAAAAAATATACGCTTATTGACATTTTTTTTACTAAAGACATGTGGCTGAATAAATTTTGCCCTCAATGTATGACTAAAATTTAGTTTATTCGATTTTTCTTATAACAAAAAGAAGAAAATATCATTTTTTTTAAAAATTTTCGCTCTTTTTCCATTTATATCGCAAAAAATAAAAATCGCAGAGGCAATCAAATACCATCAAAAGAAAGCTCTATTTGTGGGAAGAAAAGGACGCAAATTTCGTTTGGGTACAATATTGCATGACTGCGCAATTACCAGTTAAAGCAGCGCAGTGCGAAATTGTAAAAAGACCCCTGGTCCTTAAGGTGTTTATTGGTCCGAGGCTGAAGTGGTTAATACTCTGTCCTCCAGTCCTCGTTGTCTCTTCTCTAATTTTAACTCTCTACTTTCTCCACCGCCATCTCCACCTAGTAATTTGCTCACTGCTCACGAGATTGCCAATCACCTCAAAAACAAGATTGATGCAATTTGTGGGGACATCTCCACTGCATGCTCTCAACACTCTCCTCTTTTGACCTTGCTACTACGGAAGAGGTCTCTAAAGTTTTATCAGAAGCCCACCTTACCACCTGTCCCCTGAATCCTGTTCCCTCACATCTACTACAGTCACCCTCTTCTTCTATCTTATGCTCACTCACATCTTCAATCTCCCCCTGTCTACTGGTACCTTCCCCTCCCCTATAAAACATGCCCTAATCCCACCAGCCTGAACAACTTAAGACATATTTCCTTGCTCCCGTTTGCATCAAAACTTTTAAAACACTTAGTCTAAAACCATCTTAGCTCCTACCTCACTGACAACAACCTTCTTGACCCCTTACAGTCTGGCTTCTGCTTGCTACACTCCACTGGAACTGCCCTACTGAAACTCACTAAAGACCTACTAACTGCTAACTGCTAAAGCCAAAGGCCATTACTCCATACTAATACTACTCGACCACTCGACCTCTCTGCAGCCTTTGATACTGTTGATCATCCCCTCCTCCTCCTCAAAAAACTCCACTCTCTTGACTTTAAAGACTCTGCTCTCTCCTCCTACCTATCACAGCGCTCCTTCTGTGTGACCTCCTCTCCACTTCCCATTTCTGTGGGGGTACCTCAAGGTCTGTTAATAAACTCCCATGGCTTCCAGTGCCATCTCTATGTCGATGACACACAAATCTATTTCTTTACTCCTCACCTCACTCCCTCAGTCTCCTTTCTCATTACTTACTTACTAACTGACCTATCAACATGGATGTCACACCACTTCCTCAAACTCAATCTCAGCCCATGCCCCTCCCCCTTACTTCTCCATCAAGATCAATAATACAGCCATCTGTCCCTCCCCTCATGCCAAGGTACTAGGTGTAATCCTAGACTCTGACCTGTCCTTTCAGCCCCAAATCCAATCACTGTCCAAATCATCCAGAGTTCACCTCCGAAACATCTCCAAAATATGCCCCTTTCTAACCGTCAAGACCACTAAGCAACTTATTTGCTCCTTCTATTCTCTCGCCTTCACTATTGTATCTCCCTCCTCATTGGCCTACCTCTCCGCAAGCTATCCCCTCTTAAGTCTATCATGAATGCCGCTGCCAGACTCATTCACCTTACCAACCATTCAGTGTCCACCACTCCTCTCTGCCAATCCCTCCACTGACTTCCCATTTCCCAACGAATAAAATTCAAAACACTAAAAATAACATACAAATCCATTCAAAATTCTGCTCCGAGCTACATCACCAATCTTATCTCCAAATATCACCCACAACGTCCTCTCCGCTCCTCCTTCTGCTCTCTAGCTCCCTTGTTTCCTCCTCCCATGCTCATCTCCAAGACGTCTCCAGAGCCTCTCCCATCCTCTGGAACTCACTACTCCAATCTGTCTGGCTATCTCCTACTCTCTCCACTTTTAGGCGATCCTTGAAAACTCATCTCTTCAGGGTAGCCTATTCTTCCTCCAGCTAACCAAATCTTCTACTCCCCTCATCAGTTCATCAGTTTGTCCCTCACAGTCCCTACCTTTTGTTTCACCAGCCCCTCCCTCTTAGATTGTAAGCAGGGCTTCTCTATCCCTCTTGTTTTGAATTGTACTGTTGGTGTAGTGTCTCCTTACATTGTAAAGCACTGCACAAACTGTTGGCCTTATATAAATTCAGTATAATAATACTGCATTGTGGCAACCAGGAAAGAACCTCAGCCCAAAGCCAATAAAAACGGGTGTTGTGCCTCTGTAACCAAGAATAACCAATAACCACTGGGTAATGGGGTGAAGAAATAACTTTAAATTGGATTATCTCATGGTGAAGAGCCCCTACGGCTATGATCAATGAAGCAGTCTCATGAGTCACATGAGCAGGATGTAGAGGTCTCCCATCAATAGTCTCAATGACAAGTGGAGTGGCATTGAGTGCTTAGACACAAAGGCACTATCTATGAACAGGCCTGCAGCCCCAGAGTCCCAAAGTTGGATCAAAATAGGATCATGTTCACTTTTAAGTCACATGGAAGTCGGATCGATGTAGGACCGAAGTCTCAGGGCAAAGTCAGATCGGAAGTCGCACGACTTTCGTGTCGGAGCAGCGTGAACATGGCCTCAAGCATATTAAGACACATTTTATTACACAACATTTTAAGGCCACACCAAATTTATTTAAAAACTTACATAGTGCTTAATTTACTAAACTATAACATATGATATTTTCTATAAATATCATTACTTTTAAAATGGACCTATTACCAAAGATTTTTTGGCCATGCTTATCTTCTGGGTCAAATGAGTGCACTTACTTGTGCTCTATTGTGAATCAGAATCATCTGACAGTGGACTAAAGTACGCAGTCGTCTGACATCACAGAGCCACTCCAGGTTCTGGAAAGATCCCAATGATAATGTCAGGATCTACCCAGATGCCTGGCAAACTGGCTCAGCCTCTCAGCATACTGCTGAGAACCTGAACCAGCTGCTACTGCCCCCTCCCCAGCCCAACACTTCAGTGAACCATGGAGGGACAGATAGGGACTGACAGCCACCTCTCCTTGCTCCAGGCAGACTGAGAACTAAACGATCAGTAGTCATGTGATCGCTAATTTCTCAACTTTTGAGCCAGCAGGGGATAGCTGCAATATTCCATCACTTTTGCATTCCCCCACTTCTCCTTTGAAAAAACTCGCCACCGCCCTCATCTATAGCTGGCTATAGCAGTAAGTGGCATTGGAAGGCTAAATCAGGTAACAACAAGGCCACTTCTCCTTTAGCCCCATACATACTATCAGATTTTCTGCTGATTTTTGTCTTCAGATTTGCCAAAATTATGTAGTGCAAGGGCCTGCCTGATTGCATAAAAATTGAAACTCCTAAGGTTTGACCTCATATTATATGGTTTTGGTAAAGACAAAAATCAGCATAAAATCTGATAGTGTGTATGGGGCTTTTAACTATGTGATTGTTATGTCTAGTTTATCATGGGATAAAGAAATGAAAATAATAACCTTTATGGCAAATATGTAGTATTATATAGGCTTACCCCACTTTTAAGTACACAATAGGGTTTATTTACTAAAGCTGGAAAGTGCAAAATCATGCTCACTTCTGCATAGAAACCAATGAGCTTCCAGGTTTTATTACCAAAGCTTAATTGAACAAGTTGGGGTTAGAAGCTCATTGGTTTCTATGCAGACGTGAGCTTGATTTTACACTTTCCAGCTTTAGTAAATAAACCCCATTGTGTACTTAAAAGTAGGGTATGCTCAGGGGTCAAGTCTTGGGGGAAAAAAAGTGTGGGAACTCCCACCCAAGATCCACTCGCCCACCCAAAAAAAAAAAAAAAAAAAATTATACACTCATATGCACTAATGCTTCAAAAGTGGTATTTTTAATCCAATTTTCATATTGTGTTTATGAAGCTTAACTGTTAGTACATAAAAAAAACAATCCTCAATAAACATAAATACGGTAATTCTCTGAATAATCAGCATTCATTCAATTGATACATTTGCTAGCAGTTTTTAAAAGACCTTTTTTTCTGACACTTTTTAAACAGCATTTTTTTTTCTCCCCTCTTTCTTCCTGCCAAATTAGGGGAGGGGTTAATTATTCACAGGTGTATAAAGGTAGTTCTACAAACTCCCCCTTGAGCTTGCTCCCTGATTGTGGCTTGCATGTGGATTTTCTGAACACAAGTGGATTTTTTGAACTAAAGTGGAGAGTTAACAACCAGGAGTTGAAAACAGGAGTTAAGACAGGAGTCTCTAACCTCTATCCTACTTCCATCCTCCCCTCCATTTTAAAGATCCCACTGCAAGGGGCAACCAGACAGCTTTCCAGAAACGTCAGGCTGACAGCAAGCCAGATTCACCGGAACCAGAGTGTTTAAAGGGGACAACCGCAGCCAGGTAAGCTCGCACCTCCACCCCCCCCAGTGATTGTTCCAGGGACTCCGTCCGACCACCTACGGGGGTCAGGAAGGAATTTTTGCCCCACTGGTGCATTTGGCTGCTACTGTCAGGGGTTTTTTCGCCTTCCTCTGGAACAACCATAGGTTAGCATACCCCTACCTCCGGCCTCCTTTCCATTTTTTACGCTATCCTAGGACGACTATTCCAGATCACAGCCAGACTTCTTTTCTAAGCGGAGACCTCCACCTTAAGTAAAGGTAGCTGGCACAGCCAGCAACCGAATACAATAACTCCTTCCGCATCCATATAGGCATCCCCTGATCAACTTGCGCGCTAATAGCCTCGAGCACGGCGGCAAGTCTGATACCTAGCCCCACCTCAGGATCAATACCCTGATCAGGATCATCATCTTAGGCCCATAGTACCATCAACAGCATCCACAAACCATGTGCTACTTCAAATACTCAGCTGAAGTTCTGCACAGACTAAGGAACATCAACACCACATTGCCATCTTCCATACAAAAAATACTTCAAAGAGAACAACTATTAAAAACCGGACGACAACCAGCTCCCAACCACAGGAAGACATCTACTCGACCACTACAATTAGATTGCGCCTTGATTAACGCCAGGTCTGCAGTCATACATAGACTGGAAGTACACGACTTCATCATCGAGAACAATGTAGACTGCCTCTTCATCACCGAAAGCTGGTTAACCTCTGACTGCAACACCATCCTCACCAAATTGGTGCCGGAAAACTACAGGATCCTAACCGAACACCGGATAGGGAAAAAAGGAGGAGGCCTAGCAGTGATCTTTAAAGGTCACCTGGATCTCACTAAACCATCATCTCAGAACCCAGTGTCTTTTATGGAAACCCTGACGCTACATTTTCAACCAACACCCCATGACACCACTCATATTCTACTGTGCTACAGACCACCGGGACCAAAGTCCAATCTTCTTTCACCCCTCACGGAATCCTTTGCAATGCACACCCTAAAATTCAAAAATTTCCTGGCACTCGGAGATTTCAACCTTTGGGCAAACGAGCCTAAAGACCCCATCGCGACTGCCTGCATCAATCAACTAGAAGAACTGGGTCTACAGCAACTGATAAAGACTCCCACGCATGGGTCAGGACACACCCTGGACCTCATTTTCAAACAGAACATCGACGTCAACATACTCGACAACATAACTCTGCCATGGACGGATCACCACGCCATCAAATTCAAAATCACTACCAACATCACCAACGCAAAACGGAAACCTGTAACAACGCACTGGACCAGATCGCATAAAAAACTGTACTCCGAAGCCTTCAAAACCACTCTGTCCAAAAAAATATCTACAATAACTTTAAACCACTCTACGGAGGAAACACTCAACTCCCTGAACAAAGCATTACTGCAATCAGCAGACTCGGTAGCACCAAAACGCAGGGCTTTCATCAGGAAGAAAAATGCTGGATGGTTTAATAGCTCCCTCTCCGTACTAAAGCAAGAACGCAGAAGAGCGGAAAGAACATGGAGAAGAAATCCCACCGAGGAAAACCTATTTAACTACAAAGGTCTCACAGAGAATTATCGGAAAGCAATCTTCAAAGCCAAAAAAGACCACTTCTCATATACAATCTCAACGGCCGCAAACCAACCACGGGAACTGTTTAAACTGGTTAATCAATCAATGAATCCGGTGTGCCTAGAACCCCCAGAAAGCGAATCCCAGGATTACTGTGACAAACTGTCGGATTTTTTCATCGATAAAGTCAAAACCATCAGGGAAACAATTTGTCAGAAGAAAACATCCAACCTCAGCCAGCAAATACATAAAGAGGATGTCCGCACCAACATACCGCAACCGCCAAAATTTTCACTATCCCCAATTACCGTAGACACCGCAAAAAACATCATTAATAAACTGCGTGACAGTACCTCACCTATTGACATCATCCCCACAAAACTACTGAAAGAATGCTCCGACATCGTGGCTCCAACCATAACCCACCTCATAAACCGATCATTCCACGAAGGGATTGTTCCCAGCATCCTCAAACAAGGCATCGTCAAACCTCTACTCAAGAAACCAAACCTGGACCCTCAGGATCCAAACAACCGTAGGCCGATTACAAGCCTCAACACCATTTCTAAGATCATGGAGAAAGCTGTAGTACATCAGCTACAACTTCACCTGGATACTCACAAACTCCTGGACCCGCTGCAATCAGGCTTCCGCCCGGGTCATGGAACAGAAACAGCTCTCCTCAAGATTTGGGATGACGCCCTCGAAGCAGCAGATGACGGAGAGCCGTGTCTCCTCGTACTGCTAGACCTAAGTGCAGCGTTTGATACAGTAGATCACAATACTCTACTCGTCCGCCTCACAGAAGTAGCCGGAGTCCAAGACATAGATCTCCAATGGTTCGCGTCCTTCCTAGGAAATCGGTCACAGACAGTGAAACTAGGAAAATTCCTCTCCGAAACTCGGGCAGTCACCTGCGGAGTCCCTCAAGGCTCTCCGTTGTCACCCGTTCTCTTCAACATTTACATTCGCCCACTCCTTCAAATCATCAGATGCTCAGATCTCTGCTTCCACTCTTACGCTGACGACACGCAACTTTATTTCCGGATCAATGGAAAAAAAGATCACCAACAACAACTTGAAAACTGCCTCAAATCAATAGAGGACTGGATGACCACCAACTCCCTCCAGCTGAACCAATCAAAGACAGAGCTTCTTATCTTACACCCAAATCATAATCCCGCAACCAAAACCTCCTGGTCTCCACCAACCGTCTTTGGGCAGACTATCTCCCCAAAGACCAAAGCGAAGAGTCTCGGGGTTATTTTAGATGCACAAATGTCAATGGATGCGCAAATAGGATCTGTAGTCAGTCGATCTCACCATCTGCTACGCATGCTTCGCAGACTCATCCCTTTTATCCCAAAGAATGACAAAGCAGTGGTAGTTGGAACAATCATTAATTCACGACTGGACTACGCAAACTCGCTTTACATAGGATTACCACAATATCAACTTGCGCGATTACAACTGATCCAAAACATGGCGGCAAGGCTGATAACAGGAAAAAAACCCTGGGAATCCATTTCTCCTTCACTGAGGAGCTTACATTGGCTAACCGTAAAAAATCGGATCACGTTCAAGACCCTTTGCCTCACCCACAAATGCGTGCATAGAGAAGCTCCGCAATACCTAATGGAGAAAATAAATCATTACACACCAAACCGCAGTCTTCGATCAGCCAACAAAAACCTCCTCCTCGTGCCCAAAGCCCGGTATAAATCCAAGGGTGATCGGAGATTCGCTGTCCAAGGGCCTCGGCTATGGAATGCTCTACCAATCAACATCCGCCTGGAAGAAAATCACCTGGCTTTTAGGAAAAAACTCAAGACCTTCCTCTTTTAGCAGATGATCAAAGCTCGCCACAGCGCCTAGAGGCGATTCAGTTCGCATTGTGCGCTATATAAGTATTTCATTCATTCATTCATTCAATTGTGCTTCCATGCAAATGTGAACATCATGTTCTGATCTTTATTGGGGAATGTTATTTTGTATATAGATTGTTTATGTGGGGAGTTCACACTTTTCATTGAACAGAGTTTGGATAACACAGGGTTAAATGGAAAGGTCATAAATTAACTGCACATTATCTGGACAGAATGCTTGGGGAGATAGTGATGTGTTCCTGCTTAGGAGATGTATGTTTGCTTGGGGGGCTGCAAACTCTGCAGGGCTCCAACACACACTCACTGCTATTACAACCTTTAATTTTTTATATTTCCACATAAACTTCCCTCCTGGCATTAAACTTTGTCAGGTATTGTGCTCAGCTTACCACCCCAAACTGATGTTCCTCCCTCAGCTCACCTCTATCCCTGCATGTCCTGTGAGCAGAATAGCTGTTCTCCTCCTCTCGGTTCTCTCATCATATGGCACTGAAGATAGAGGAGGGGGGGATTCAGCGGGACACACAGAGCAAGTATGCAGGAGACTGGGGGGGGGGGGGGGAGATGAGGAGACAGAAAACCAGGAGGGGCCGGAAGGGAGAAGCACATCACGAGAGGTCTGACTAAATACAATCTCTTAGCAGCAGGGGCCTGATCTACCCGTCAGCTAGCTGTGATTGACAGGTAGATCGAAGTGGAAGCTGTCAAGGGGCCCCCTACTGGCAATGCCTGAATGGTCAGGTGTGCGGCACTTACTATTGCGAGCTGTGTCGGCAGCTGCTGGTGTAGCACCTGCCACGCAGCTCGTATGCAAAGTCTTGCAGGACACAGCTACTAACGGGAACTGAGTTCCTGTTGTGGAAAAGTACAGGAACTCTGTTCCCATGCATACCCGCAGGACTTGAGCCCTGGGTATACCTGTAAATCGGTAAACTGAACAAATGGTCTGTTCTAGAAATGGTGATGTTATCTATACTACTTGTACTACTTGTACATCTGTATTCCATCTTGTCTTTGCCTGTTCATAAGTTCTTATTTAATTTTAACACAATCTTAACTCTTAGCATTTTAATATAGATATTTAATTGATTTTCTATTTATACATACCTCCATGCGGTAGTACAGTGTTTCAATATCAGCAAACAACATAAAAAGAAAGGCTCCCAGTTGAGCTAAGATTGATATACATAATAAATCTGCAAGATAAGAAAAATAATTGCAGTTGTAGTCTTATTACCATAGTTAACCACATATACTCTAAATTTTGCAGTCCCTTATGCATGGTGTACAACGTTTAGGATATATTGTAAACCTCCTAAAGCAGGGATATGCTATTAGTGGACCTCTAGCTGTTGCAGAACTACAAGTCCCATGAGGCATAGCAAGACCCTGACAGCCACAAGCATAACACCCAGAGGCAGATGCATGATGGAACTTGTAGTTTTGCAACAGCTGGAGGTCCGCTAATTGCATATCCCTGTCCTAAAGCATTTACAATGCATTGTTATTTGTTCAATGCTGCCATCTAGGGTCTCCTTAGTATATTATTTAGGAATCAAATCTAAAATTACATTTTGGATGCAGCTCATTGCTATAAAAGAAAAATATGCAATACATTTTTTTTTCCTGCTACTATTATTCTATAAAAAAAAATATTAAATTAGTTGTGTTTTTAGCATATGAAAAAAAAACTCTGCAGTTTGCTAAGGGATAATATAGAGGACAGTTAAATAATTGCTATAATCACTTTATATAAAGTTGAACCTGGCAACTTGTTGCAGTCCTGTTGTTGGCAATAACACAAATGTAAAAACATTATCGAAGAGGAAAAAAACTGTTAATAGATAAGAGGATCATGTTCTGCAGTTAAATTTCTTGAATAGGCAAGTCAAGCCGAAGTAACAATGGTAATATTTGTCATGACATTTGTCAGCATTGATTACACTTAAGCATTATGTATGCTGTTTTCAATCGGAAGATCTAAATCCACTAAGTATTAGTTGCCAAGATTATTTATCAGAGTTAAATAGGCTACTTGGATGAGTAAATAAAAAAGCGTTAAACATTACAGAACAAGACCTTATTATATATATATATATATATATATATATATATATATATATATATATATATATATATATGCATATGTATGTATGTATATGCATTGTTGTATAAAGTGACAATAAGGATATCATAGGCACTTACAGTTAGTGTATATTGGTTTTCTAAAAGGCTTTCCTTTGGAGAATACAAACTCAACGATAATAAGGTTTATCCCAGACACAGGCCACAGTGTGGTAGTCATGAAATTCTGAGACTGACTATGATGCACTATCATTGTATGGTTGACATAACTTTGATTGTGATGATCACATGCACTGAATACAGAAAGAATAAAAAAAGATGATTTATTATGCATTATCTCAGTTTTCACTACGATTGAGGAAAAATTCAAACAATGCGGTATGCAGTGCTACCACCTAAAAAACAAGGAACTCTCTACAAAGCACTAAATTGCATAAAAGTGAAAAGTAATATAACATAACCATACTATCATTTTAGACAAATTACAATAATTTATGTAATTTTCCCACATTTCTAACAGATATTCACACATTAAAAGATGTGAAGCTTAAAGTGTGCCTAATATATATATATATATATATATATATATATATTTATTTATTTCGTTGTGAGTGAACTATTAAATGATTGGAAGCCTTGTCAGGTTTTTATTAATGTCAGTGTGCCTGCTGG
Organism: Lithobates pipiens; assembly: GCF_037356315.1. NCBI lineage: Eukaryota > Metazoa > Chordata > Amphibia > Anura > Ranidae > Lithobates > Lithobates pipiens. The sequence goes on along the minus strand of NW_027507758.1, from coordinate 353,234,086 downwards.
GGAAATTCATTCTCCTTCTCTGGCTGTTAATGTTATTGGAATTCAGGGAAATCTTTTGAATGGGATACAGACAGAAAAAAAAAACCTAGGAGAGATTTTAACCATTCTACCCTCTATCAATTATGTAAATAAAAGTTTTAGCTTTACAAATACTTAAAGTGGTTCTAAAGATTCCCTTTTTTCTTTAAAATAATAGCCATATCATACTTAAACATATCATACTTACCTGCTCTGTGCAATGGTTTTGCACAGAGCAGCCCTGGTACTCCTCTTCTCGGGTCCCTCATCAGCGTTTCTGGCCTCTCCACCCTTGCCAAGTGCCCCCATAAAGGGACACACAGAGGAAGGCTCAGTCCCACCCTCTGAGGAGGTAGAGACCCAACAGACCCTCAATTCTCACTGGATAAAGATTGGATAAGTATTAGGGTGGCTGTGGGGGGAGCTTCACTCTGAAGGTTTTTTACCTTCATCCACAGAATGCATGTCAGTAAAGAATGTTCACACTTTACAACTACTTTAAATTTAACAAATTAACTTTTTCCATCTAAGATATACTGTATATTTGCTTCTTATTTTATGACATATATTTTGTTTACACAATTTTAAACTATATGGTATTGTATTTTATGCAAAAAGGTTCTGGAGCCTTTTCAGAACCTATAGAGTACTGACATGTTTACATTAAGGATATGTAAGGCAATATAATTTACTGTACTTAAATAAATGAAAGTAATCACACCTGAAAACATCAGTCTCGTTGTACCACGGTTGCTGCTGTACAAGGAAGAATGCACTTGTCTGTATAACGATGGTAAATATGGTATTCAAGGTCACTGACAGCAGCAAGGAAGGAGACATCACACTCATTGCAGGTCTGTATGGAGCTAGCTTTGGAGCAGGACCAGTTAAACTCACTGTAAAACAAGCCAAAACATTTTAGATAAATATATATCTGTGATTACATTTAGAAATTTTTATGATTGTGACTTATGTGATTGTTAAGCCTTTGATGTTTTTTTTTATTTTTTATTGTGTACCCATTGTATTACATTTCACATGAAAAAGTATAGCTAAAGCCTTTGCAAACCAACGGTTATGATTTCTTACAGTAGTGATTTCATATATAATCTACTACCGTTCAGGCATTTAGTAGACTGAAGTGCAAACAAATAGTGTAAATGAAATCTTAAGTAGATACAGCAATTGAAAATGAAGAACTAGGGGACCTAATGATGATTGTAATGATGAAGCAATTTTGCTGTAGGGTTAAATGCGAGTTCATTGTCCTGAGAACACATTTATTAAAAATGTAAAAATACTTTGAATTTTAAATTGGAGGCCACTTGCAGCTATGCAATTGCAAGTCGATAGACAAATCTACAGAATGTAAAACATAATGCATAAGGAACCATACAAGGAGTATTTAATCACAATGAAACACAGAAGTACTATGGCTTTTTCTGTAGGCTAACAAATGATGATCAAGGTAGACTTGGATTTGTCACCTGTTATGTCTATGCAAGCCTGTTCTGAGTCATTCAGCATTTTTGTGGAAACAGGAACTAACTATGGAAACAGGACTAATTTGCATGTGCTCAAATTCAAATTTTTTACGCTAACAAATTATTCAGAAACATTCTCCTCACCTTTGCATCTTAATCTAACATTAATGAGAATAAAAAGGTCTCCAAAATTGAAAGATGAGCTATGAAGTTTATCATCACTACAATTATATTTTTATGTATGTAAAAGATGCAGGAGAGAACAGTACAGGGGTGCCAGGAGGGAACAATACATGGGGGCCAGGAGGAAACAGTATAGTGGGGAGGAAACAGTACAGGGGGGGGGGGGGGGGTGTTCCATTAGAGAACAGTATAAGGGGGCCAGGGGAACACAGAACAGTATAGGGGGCAGGAGAGCACAGAACAGTATAGGGGGGCCAGGAGAGCACAGTACAGGGTGTTCAGAGGGAACAACAGAGTATGGGGGGTGCAGGAGGGAACAGTATAGGGGGGCCAGGAGAGAATAGCACAGTTTAGGGGGTCAGGAGAGCATAGAACAATTCAGGGTGGCCAGGAGGGAACAGTATGAGGGGCAGGAGGGAACAGTATAGGGGTGCCATTAGAGAACAATCGGAAAGTCCCATCATGTTTACACAAGTCCGCACACAAAATTTCACGCATGCTCGGAATCAAGTATGAGCCAGAAGCGCTCAGTCTTGTAAAACTAGCGTTCGTAAATGGAGATATCACATTCGTCATTTTTATGAAATCTCTCAATGCAGCGTATTTTCATCTTCTTTATAATGCTATAATAATGAAGTTGCTTTGCTGCTGATATTCACAGCATTCTGACTAGGGATGAGCCGAACACCCCCCCGGTTCGGTTCGCACCAGAACTTTTGATTGGACCGAAAATTCGTGCGAACTTTAGAACCCCATTGAAGTCCATGGGACTCGAACGTTCAAAATAAAAAGTGCTAATTTTAATGGATAATATGCAAGATATTGTCCTAAAAAGGGTTTGGGGACCTGGCTCCTGCCCCAGGGGACATAGGTCATTGCCTAAAATGTTTTTAAAAACAGCCGTTTTTTCGGGAGCACTGATTTTAATGATGAATAGTGAAAAATGTATCAAATAAGTTACGTTTGCACTATTGAAGAAAATGATCAAAAATAAAAGGCCATTGGAGAACCTAGGAGACAGATAAGAAACACCAGCAGTAAATACAGGCATACCCCACTTTTAAGTACACAATGGGGTTTATTTACTAAAGCTGGAAAGTGCAAAATCATGCTCACGTCTGCATAGAAGCCAATCCCCTATTTTGTAAACACTATAACTTTTGCGCAAACCAATCCGTAAACGCTTAATGCGATTTTTTTTACCAAAAATATGTAGAAGAATACGTATCGGCTTAAACTGAGGAAATTTTTATACATATATATATATATATATATAAAACAAATTTCCTCAGTATATATATATATATATATATATATATATATATATATATATATATATATATACACACACATTTTGGGGGGGTATTTATTATAGCAAAATTTAAAAAATAATGTGTTTTTTTTCAAAATGGGTGCTCTTTTTTTGTTTATAGAGCAAAAAATAAAAACCGCAGGGGTTATCAAATACCAACAAAAGAAAGCTCTATTTGTGGGAAAAAACAGGACGTCAATTTTGTTTGGGAACAACATCACATGACCGCGCAATTTCAGTTAAAGCGACACAGTGTCAAATCGCAAAAAGTGCTCTGGTCTTTGGCCAGCAAATGGTCTGGGGATTAAGTGGTTAAGATCTGGTGAATTTGGAGGCCACGTCAACACCTTGAATTCATTGTTGTATTCTGCAAACAATTCTTGAACCATATTTGCAGTGTGGCAGGATGCATTATCCTGCTGAAAGAGGCTACTGCCATCAGGGAATACTGTTTTTATGAAGAGGTGTACTTGGTCATCAACAATGCTTAAGCAGAACATTATCCAAAACATCACACTGCTTTTGTCAGCTTGCCTTCTTCTCATACAGCATCCCAGTGCCATCTCTTTCTCAGGAAAGCAATGTGCTTGCACCTGCCCATCTACATAATGTAAAAGAAAATGTGATGCAGTCCCATACACAACAAACTACGGTGCAATTTTATTCTGCTTTCAACAAATCAACTTCATGGACAACATATTTACTTAAATATAATATCTAAAATATCTCACTGCCTTTCATAAGCCATTGTGACAAGATGATCAATGTTATTTACTTTATTAGTAATCTTAATTTTATAGCTGATCGATTTATAGTCTTGTGAAAAAGGTTCTTTAAACATTACAGAACAGTTGTAAAATAAATGTTTACTCAATAATACCTGGTATAGGCCTGTTAAGAGAAAAAACTTACTTGTTAACATAACTGTGACAGAAATTGCTATGTCCTGTATCAAATATTGGTGACTTCCTAGTAAAGTTTTTTTCTGAGAAAAGAAAATTAAAAAAGTATTTCGTTAGTTCTCACACAAAGCAATTTAATAAGTGTTATCTCCTATGAAACCGTGTTCACATCCACTGTGAGATTTTTTTTATCAGATGACCTGTTTAACCATGGTGTTGTTTGTATGAATATGCATGGGGTGACTTCTGATTTGTATGCATTTACAGAATATTCATCTGTGTATTAAATTTAATTTATAATATATTTTCTTATTTATATGTATATCTGTACATATATCATGACCATATAAGATTGTAATTTCTGGTTTTACACACACTTGATTTTCATCTTTGAAATATGTATAATAAAATGTATTCGATTTTGCTATATTGTTGTACTCTGTCTTCACCATCTTAAAAATTTATTTTACATCTTTACAAAAATGAATGTCATGAAGATAGTTTTAGAGTAGAACCATTTTATATAGCCAAGATGGGGATATTTAACACAAGACTAAAGTTTATTTTTTAATGCACACATTCAGTTTTTTTGAAGGCAACATTTTGTAAAACTAGACTTCCCAGCTGCTCTATAGGCTCAGTGCAAGACCTCTTGGTTTCATCTCTGTGGCTGTACAGCTCAGAGGTCATACCCTTTTCATCAGTCCCTCTAAACTGTCCGTAGGTGGTTAATTTTTTTCCATTCAACCAGTGGACTGAACAGAAAATGCAAATAAGTTCCTCCATTCACACAAGCGAGGTGGATGGAGGAATCATTTTATTATTATTATTATTATTATACAGGATTTATATAGCGCCAACAGTTTACACAGCTCTTTACAACATGGGGGGGTGACAGTACAGTTACTAGGGATGAGCTTTGAGTTGGAGTCGAACATGAGTTGGACTCGAACATTGCCTGTTTCGTGAGCAGTGATTTTAATAATGCTTAAAGTGTAACAATAAAAGTGTAATATTCCTTTAAGTTTCATACCGGGGGGTGTCTATAGTATGCCTGTAAAGGGGCGCATGTTTCCCGTGCTTAGAACTGTCCCTGCACAAAATGTCATTTCTGCAGGAAAAAAGTCATCTAAAATCACTCGCAGCTATAATGAATTGTCAGCTCCCCGTAATACAGAGAACAGTCATTGAAAGTCATTGATAAAAGAAAAATGCATGGCAGGTTTCTGTTACATCAGAGGGGGGCGGGGTCATCCGCACATCACTGGGGAAGCCTGGGGTTTCCCCTTGCTTCAGAGGGGGGTGGGGTCAGGTGAGGGGTGGCCCCGTCCTCCTAAGCTAAGACCTGTCAGGCTGCCGGGATTCCCGCAGTGTCTCCGGTGAAGACAGGATATGCTGTGCTGGACCATCGGGAGAGATCACCCATCGCTGGACCCCGGAGAAGAGATCACCCATCGCTGGACCCCGGAGAAGAGATCAGCCATCACTGAATATCAAGAGTGGATTACCACCGCTGGAAACTTTTTTTTGTTTTGTTTTAATAAAGGAATTTTTCCAACGGTGTCTGTGTGTTTTTAACAATTTTTTACCCTTGGCCCTTGTCCCTATCAACATGGGGGCATGGTGCTTTGAGGGGTCACAGACCCCCCAAAGCATCCTCCCAATGTTGAGGGCATGTGGCCTGGTACAGTTCAGGAGGGGGGTCGCTCTCTAGTCCCCCCTCTTTTCCTGCGGCCTGCCAGGTTGCGTGCTCGGATAAAGGGTCTGATATGGGTTTTTGGGGGGAACTCCATGCCATTTTTTTTTTAATTTGGCGTGGAGTTCCCCTTAAAACCCATACCAGACCCTTCAGGTCTAGTATGGATATTTGGGGGGAACCCCACGTCATTTGTTAAAAAAATTTGATGCAGGGTTCCCCTTAATATCCATACCAGACCTGAAGGGCCTGGTAATTGAATCTGGGGGAACCCCACACATTTTTTTTCTATCAATGACTTTCAATGACTGTTCTCTGTATTACGAGGAGCCGACAATCCATTATAACGCGAGTGCTTTTAAATGACTTTTTTTCCTGCAGAAATTACACTTTGTGCAGGTACAATTGTAAGCACGAGAAACATGCGTCCCTTTACAGGCATACTATAGCCACTTAAGGACCGCCGTATTGCCATTGTACGTCATCGCAATGGCACAGGCAGGCACAAGCACGTACATGTACATGTACGTGCCTGCCATCCAGCGGGTGGGGGGTCCTGCTGGATACGGTGGTCCGGTTCGCTTCAGGAGCGATCCGTGATGAGGGGATGGCCGTTGGTTTCTGGCCACCCCCTCTGGATCGCTCCTGGCCAATGAGAAGCTTCCTCCCACTGTGTATTGTTTACACAGGAAGGAGGAAGTGATGTCATTCTCCTCGGGGCGGTCTTTTTGACCGGACTACGAGGAGAAGACTAAAAGTAAGTGTGCACCAACACTACACTGACATGTAGGTACACACAGGCACACAAACCCCCCCTCCCCCGATTGACCCCCGATCCCCCCGCCCCCCCCCCCCCTCCAGTCACAGTGTCACTGATTGCATTGATCATTTCTTTACTGATCACTGCATTCAGTGTCAGTTGTAACAGTAAAAACTGTCAGGGTAGTTAGTGTTAGGTCCAGGGTAGCCCCCTATCACCCCCCAATAAAGATTTAACTCCCTGATTGCCCCTAGAGTTAACCCTTTCACCCCCTTTTGCCAGTGTCACTAAGCGATCATTTTTCTGATCGCTGCATTAGTGTCGCTACTGTCGCTAGGTAGCTAGTTATTTTTTTAGGTTCACCGCCAGGTTTTTATATCGCTAGGTACCCCGATATACTACCCAATAATGGTTTTAACCCCCTGTTTGCCCCTAGTTAACCCTTTCATCCCCTTTTGCCAGTGTCACTAAGCGATCATTTTTCTGATCGCTGCATTAGTGTCGCTACTGCCGCTAGGTAGCTAGTTATTTTTTTAGGTTCACCGCCAGGTTTTTATAGCGCTAGGTACCCCGATATACTACCCAATAATGGTTTTAACCCCCTGATTGCCCCTAGTTAACCCTTTCACCAGCGATCACAGTATAAGTGTCACTGGGGACGCTGGTTAGCCAGTTAGTTATTTAGGTTCCCCGTCAGGTTTTTATATAGCGCCAAGGACCCCCATATACTACTTAATAAAAATTTGAACCCCCTGATTGCCCCTAGTTAACCCTTTCAACACTGATCACCGTATAAGTGTTACGGGTGACTCTGGTTAGTTTGCTTTTTATAGCATCAGGGCACCCACCATTTATTACCCAATAAAGGTTTAACCCCCTGATCACCCGGCGGGTGATATCAATTAGGTTTTAGGGTCAGGGTCTGAGTCGCCCCAGGCAGCGCTAGGTTAGTGCCAGTACCGCTAACACCCACACACAAAGCATAAACCTCCCGTAGTGGCATAGAATCTGAACAGATCAATATCTGATCTGATCAGATCTATACTAGCGTCCCCAGCAGTTTAGGGTTCCAAAAAAACGCATTGTTAGCGGGATCAGCCCAGATACCTGCTAGCACCTGCGTTTTGCCCCTCTGCCCAGCCCACCAAAGTGCAGTATCGATCGATCACTGTCACTTACAAAACACTAAACACATAACTGCAGCGATCGCAGAGTCAGGCTCGATCCCTGCGATCGCTAACAGTTTTTTTGGTAGCATTTTAGATTTAAATCCGGAAGGCAGTGCTTGGTTCTCGGGGTCCCGTACGTGGCTAGGCTCCCAAAAAGTCCCACACATGTGGTATCCCCGTACTCGGGAGAAGCAGCAGAATTTATTTTGGGGTGTAATTTGACTTATGCCCATGGCATGTGTGAGCAATATATCATTTAGTGACAACTTTGTGCAAAAAAAAAGTTTGTAATATTCCCGCAACTTGTGGCAAAATATAAAATATTCCATGGACTCAACATGCCTCTCAGTAAATAGCTTGGGGTGTCTACTTTCCAAAATGGTGTTATTTTGGGGGGTTTTGTGCTATTTTGGCATTTTATGGCCTTCGAAACTGTGATAGGTAGTGAGGAGTGAAATCAAAAATTTGCACCCTTAGAAATCCTGAAGGTGGTGATTGGTTTTCGGGGTGCCGTGTGCGACTAGACTCCCAAAAAGTCCCACACATGTGGTATCCCCATACTCGGGAGAAGTAGCGGAATATATTTTAGGGTGCAATTCCACGTATAACCATGGCATGTGTAAACAATATATCATTTAGTGACAACTTTTTGTAAAAAAAAAAATTATTTTTAATTTTTTGTCATTATTCAATCCCTTGGGACAAAAAAAAAAATACTCAATGGTCTCAACATGGCCCTCAGAAAATAGCTTGGGGTGTCTACTTTCCAAAATAGGTTCATTTGGGGGGGGGGGGGGGGTTTGTGCCATCTTGGCATTTTATGGCCTTCAAAACTGTGATAGGTAGTGATAGGTAGTGAGGAGTAAAATAAAAAATGTATGCCCTTAGAAATCCTGAAGGCGGTGCTTGGATTTCAGGGTCCCGTACACGGCTAGGCTCCCAAAAACTCCCACACATGTGGTATCCCTGTACTCAGGAGAAGCAGCAGAATGTATTTTGGGGTGTCATTTTACATATGCCCATAGCATGTGTAAGCAATATATCATTTAGTGACAACTTTGTGCAAAAAAAAAAAGTTTGTAATATTCCCGCAACTTGTGGCAAAATATAAAATATTCCATGTACATGCCTCTCAGTAAATAGCTTGGGGTGTCTACTTTCCAAAATGGGGTCATTTTGGGGGGTTTTGTGCTATTTTGGCATTTTATGGCCTTCGAAACCGTGATAGGTAGTGAGGAGTGAAATCAAAAATGTGCACCCTTAGAAATCCTGAAGGTGGTGATTGGTTTTCGGGGTGCCGTGCGCGACTAGACTCCCAAAAAGTCCCACACATGTGGTATCCCCATACTCGGGAGAAGTAGCGGAATATATTTTGGGGTGCAATTCCACATATAACCATGGCATGTGTGAGCAATATATCATTTAGTGACAACTTTTTGTAAATTATTTTTTTTTTGTCATTATTCAATCCCTTAGGACAAAAAAAATAAATATTCAATGGGCTCAACATACCCATCAGAAATTTCCTTGGGGTGTCTACTTTCCAAAATGGGGTCATTTGGGGGGGGGGTTTGTACTGCCCTGCCATTTTAGCACCTCAAGAAATGAGATAGGCAGTCATAAATTAAAAGCTGTGTAAATTCCAGAAAATGTACTCTAGTTTGTAGACGCTATAACTTTTGCGCAAACCAAAAAATATACGCTTATTGACATTTTTTTTACTAAAGACATGTGGCTGAATAAATTTTGCCCTCAATGTATGACTAAAATTTAGTTTATTCGATTTTTCTTATAACAAAAAGAAGAAAATATCATTTTTTTTCAAAATTTTCGCTCTTTTTCCATTTATATCGCAAAAAATAAAAATTGCAGAGGCAATCAAATACCATCAAAAGAAAGCTCTATTTGTGGGAAGAAAAGGACACAAATTTCGTTTGGGTGCAATATTGCATGACTGCGCAATTACCAGTTAAAGCAGTGCAGTGCGAAATTGGAAAAAGACCTCTGGTCCTTAAGGTGTTTATTGGTCCGGGGCTGAAGTGGATAGACACCCCCCCAGGTACGAAATTTAAAGGAATATTATACTTTTATTGTTTCACTTTAAGCATTATTAAAATCACTGCTCCTGAAAAAAAGGCAGTTTTTAAAACTTTTTTTGCATTGATACATGTCCCCTGGGGCAGAATCCAGGTCCCCAAACACTTTTTAGGACAATAACTTGCATATTAGCCTTTAAAATTAGCACTTTTGATTTTGAATGTTCGAGTCCCATAGACTTTAATAGGGCTCTAAAGTTCACGCAAATTTTAGGTCTGTTCGCAGGTTCTGGTGTGAACTGAACTGGGGGGTGTTCGGCTCATCCTTAACAGTTACAATGCAATTCAATACAGGAGGAATAAGAGGGCCCTACTATCTAGAATCCTCACTGTATTCTGGTGTCGGGAAAACCCTGATCAGTGACTAGAGTTGCGGATCAACAAAATTTTTCCAGCTTGTCTGTCAGTTTAACAATCGACTTCTGTTAAACAGGGACAGCCATGCACAGATCGAAATGCAGCTGGTCCCTGTTGAACTGGCTACATTTTCAATCCATCTATGGCCTGCTTTATTGTGTCCTTATGCTTCTATATTTACATAAAGGGCAGTGACTATAACTGCACAGAATAATGTGATTTCTCCCATTTCTGCCCTGCACTCTTCTGTCTCATTTAATAGACAGCTTCATTTAGTAAAGCAAAAAAAAGTAAATAAAATAAAAACAGTAGAATACTAGGAGGATAGCAGTGGGAGTGCCCTGATACATGGCCGGTTCCTGACAAATCATCTCACCTTCTACTAATACTGAGAAAGTAGATAAAATAAACTCTGAAATAGGACATATGGATAATATAAAATATTATACTATTTTTACTTTCATTTTCATACTACTTGCTTAAAAAAGATACTTTAGTTCTGCTTTACTGACTATTTAGTACTATGAATGCTTACTTTTTCAGCTGCTCATTTTATTGCATTGGATGCACTGCCTCAAAACTTATTCCATGAAAGCAAGTAAGTTGTAGGCAACTGTTTGTATACGCATTTGTTTTTATTTTTGTAAAAGTCAAACTTTAGGCATTTTAAATGATGGGCAGTAGTTCGAGTCAAACTCATGTTCAACTCGAACATTGCCTGTTCGGCGAACAGTGAACAATTTGGGGTGTTTGCGGCAAATTCGAAAAGCCGCAGAACACCCTGTACAAGTCTATGGGAGAAATCTAAAGTGCTAATTTTAAAGGCTGATATGCAAGTTACTGTCCTAAAAAGTGTTTGGGGACCTAGGTCCTGCCCCAGGGGACATGTATCAATGCAAAAAAAAGTTTTAAAAACTAACATTATTTCGGGAGCAGTGATTTTAATAATGCTTAAAGTGAAACAATAAAAGTGTAATATTCCTTTAAATTTCGTACCTGAGGGGTGTCTATAGTATGCCTGTAAAGGGGCACATGTTTCCCATGCTTAGAACTGTCCCTGCACAAAGTGTAATTTCTGCAGGAAAAAAAGTCTTCTAAAATCACTCGCGGCTATAATGAATTGTCGGCTCCCCATAATACAGAGAACAGTCATTGAAAGTCATTGATTAAAAAAAAAGCGTAAAATTAAATGTCACAAATTGGTAAATAATGTGAGAATCCAAAATTTTAGTTAATATTCCATAGAAACATATGCTCACATTTCCACATGCTACATTTTCATGTCTTACCCAAAACAGAAACATCAAGCAGGTGAGCTCAACCAAAGTGTATAAAATAAGGTATTTAGACACGCATATTGCACTGACAAGTGTACTTCTTCCTTCCCTATGTATTAGAGGTAAAAGACAAATGTTAGCAAACTTAAAAAAACTGTGATATATCTTTATAGTGACTATTTGTTTCCTTCTGTGAGGCAAAAGTATAGCTTGAAACAATATACAATTTGTTTTATGTCTTTAAAATTTACGCTGCTTATGCAAAATGTTTTTGCACAAAAAATCTAAAGTTTCAATAATTTTTTTTTATTTATTTTTTTCACAGTCAAAAAGGTTTTATTGAGAGTATGTTCAGGTTTACAATTAGCATAGAATTATAAAGGTTATCAACAATGGTATGTATACAAACATTGATACAATTAGGTAGCATTAGTGTTGTAACTTAGTATCTCAATTAGAACAAAAAAATGAAAGCAAAGATAGATAGAGAAGGGTAGAAACTAGTGATATCACAAGGTAGGTTATGTATTTGAGGAAGGGTGAAGGAGGGTACAGGATAAAGGGGGTTGGTAGTCACGGGGGTGGGATACCATCGCACTAGAGTTTATTTCCTTAGGTTAAGTGTGTGTCCAATAGAGACATGTATAACTCAGTCCTTCTATTTCCTCCTTACTATTTCCTTGCTTCTCTTTAGAGGAATGGATAAGGGAAGTTCAGCTCATAAGTAATTGGTAATCTGGCGAGAGTGTAAAGGCCAGCCAAGGTTGCAAAGTTCTATTAAAGGATGTGCTGCTCTCTTTTTTCATTGCCACTATTTCCTCCATTTTAAAAATGTATTGCACTCTATTTAAAGCGGTAGTAAACCCGCGCGCGGGAGATTTCAGTCTGGCCGGACGAGCGCTGCCGGATTTTCACGGCGAGAACCCCCTTGTGCGCATGCACCGCTGCAGTCAGCGGCGCATACCGAGGGGAATATCTCCTAAACCGTACAGGTTTAGGAGATATTTTTTTTACCTACAGGTAAGCCTCATTATAGGCTTTCCTGTAGGTAAAAGTTAAAAAATTGACCATACAACCACTTTAACCAGTCCTTAACTCCTGGGACTATGGGGGTTCCAGTGGATGGGTATGAGCGTTTTAGTTTTAGCCGCAACTAGTAGGTGTCGAGAGAGTGATTTTTTGTAACGACTTAAGGTAGTTGGGACTAAATCGATCAGGCAGGCGGCTGCGTTTAGTTCTAGATTAGTTTCCGTTATATGTTTTATTCAGGTCTTAATTTCATCCCAGTAGGCGCTAATGAGAGGACATTCCCACCAAATGTGTAAAAATTAGCCTATTCAAGTTTTACATCTCCAGCATTTATCTGAGGTGGGGAGAGACCATCTCCCGGCCTTTTGCGTTGTCAGATACCATCGAGTGAGGACCTTATAGGAAATCTCTTGGTATTTGGAGCTTAATGAGCATTTGTGTGTCAAAATACACTCCTTTTCCCATTGCTTTTCAGAAATATTCATTTTAAGATCATGTTCCCACTTCCTTTTGTGTTTATTGTTATCTGTGTGGGGCATACAAATTAGCCATGAGTATGCAAGGGATGTGGTGTGGGCTACCGGTGATCTTTTTAAGCATATGGATTCCAACTGCGTTAACGGGAGGCAGAATTTGGATTTGTGTTTACCGTTTACCACAAAGTCCCTTAATTGCATGTAAAACCACAGGCCAGGAAAGGCCTTGCCCACCTCAGAGCTAAGTGCGTCAAATGTTTTAATTTTCGAGTTTGTCATGCAGTGGTGAATAAGGAGGTCATGTGGTAGTTTATGGTGTATGCCCAGTGGGAAATTCTGTTTAACTTATCACCTCTGAAACATAACATTTTGGGAGTCTTTATGTCTTAGTGGACGGTGGTGCTTATAACAAAGCAACAGATTTTAGTACAGTGAAGGGGGGGAGCTGCCAGTGGAAAGTAGAATTGGGCCGAACACCCCCCCAGTTTGGTTTGTGCCAGAACTCTCCAACATTGCTAAAGTTTGGACCGGAACCCTATTAAAGTATATGGTATCTGAACTCCCTATTTCCCTATTTTGAAGGCTTATATGCAAGGTATTGGCCATAAAAAGGGAATGGGGGCCTGATTACAGCCCTAGAGAACATGTATAAATGCTATTTTTTTCTTAAAGTTTGTTTTTACAGGATCAGTGATTTTAATAATGCTTGAAGTGAAACAATAAAAATGAAAAAAGCCTTTAAATATAGTGCCTGGGGTGCCCTTAGTCTGACTATAAAGTGGTGCATCTGTATTGGGTATAGAACTTGCTGCAGCAAAACTGAAATTTATAAAGAAAAAATAAATGACATTTACAGTAAATTGCCAGGAATACAATGCCATTGCTGGCAATACAAAAATGTTAAAAAAAACAAAAAAAAACCTTTGGGTCTGGTAAGGGAAACCTCACGCAAAAAAAAAGGTGTGGGGCCCCCCAAAATCCATACCAGACCCTTATCCGAGCAAGCAGCCTGGCAGGTCAAGAAAGGGGGGGGGGGGGAATGAGCACACTCCACAAACCATAACAGACCACATGCCATGGGGGGGTGCTTTGGGGTGGAGGGGTTTTAAAAAGTCCCCCAATGTAGATCAATCATGACGCACACTGCCACCACTGGACCTGAAAAAAATAGGTAAGGGGCGAGGTCACCTGGTGACTTCACCTGTTGGCACCGTCCCCTTGTGTGACGTCACAGACCAGTGCATGCTGGGTTGGTGAGAGCACAAGAGGGTGGTGCCACCAGGTGACCCCTTCCCTTACCTATTTAATGGCAGAGCAGGCATTCAGTGGTTAGCCGTCGTCTCGGGTGGAATGTTTTTTTTTCTTTTTTCAAGTCTGGCAGTGCGACAGGTGTCATGATTGAAGATGGATCTATTGTACATTGTTTTTTTTTTATTGTTTTAATAAAGGAATTGTCAAAAACTACCTCCTGTCTTTATTTATTTTTGACACTTATTTGGTATAATCTTCTGCATACTCATTTACATAGGAGGGCAGGATCTGGAGGCTTCCAGATTCCGATAAGCCCCCTGTCCGGTGACCCCCTTAACCACCGCCCAGGGTTGTCAGCAAAAGGACCTTGTCCCCATTTACATGGGTACATGGTGCTTTGGGGTGGGAGGCAGAGCCCTAAAGACAGGAGTTTTAATGGAAAGAGTAGGAGATTACTCTACTGATGGGATAAGAAGTTCTTGAAGAAGGGAAAGGAGAGGCTAAAAAGGGCATTCATCCCTCCCAAATGACTTTATTTTTACATCAATCCAACTTAACCTGGTGTACTTTTTGTGAAAATTAGGAAGAGGCATTTGGTATAAAACTGTACCATAATAGAAACAATATGAACTCTGCATTTCTCTTTGTACATTTTACCAATGGTAATAATAATATACACTTATTAACTGTTAAACTTTATGACCATGGGTCTTTTTACCATAGTAATGATGACATTATACTTGCTTTAATTATAGTAATTCATTATTCTAGTATTCTAGTATAAATTTGTAAATGGTTAAATGAAAAATTAGGTTCTAAGTCATATGAGAATCTCATGACTATTCGAAGTAGTTAGTTCAACAAGCAGTGAGATTGAGTACACATGAAATCATTGCAACCTTAGAATTATCATGAGGCCAACTTTTTCTCATGGGAATAAACATTTCTTTTTTGTCATCCCTGAAGCAAGTTTTCACATTAAAAATTTTCTAAAATCATATATGTTGAATACGGATGCCTAGATTAGATATGTAAAGCTATGAATGCCTGACACTTGCTACCATATAGCTAAATTAACCACAATACATTATTTCTTTTATAGGTAATGCCTGCTGTTTTCACTTTTGTTTAAAATGTCTCTTTATTTTTATTTTAAAACATACAAATATCTTCAGTCATACAAACATTTATCCCCCCCCCCCCCAAAAAAAGGAAAAATGCGCCCCAACCACTCCTAATCCATTCTCTTACATATATTCTTTCCATTTCCCTGAGGTACAGAACTCCTCCCATTTTTTCCAATTCTTTGAGATCTGATTTTCCACATATCCTTCTTCTCTTATTTGTTTTTCCATATAATATACTTCACTCATCTCACATATCCATTCTGTTATTGTTGGACCAATTCCTTTTTTCCATTTCCGTACTATTACTGCCTTTGCTACTGTGGTCATATAATGCAGAAACTCTATCTCCTTCTGTTTTAACGTTTTCGGTGTGAGGGAGAATAATACTGTATTTATATCTAGTTTTAACCCTATACCTGTCACCTTCTGATATATTTCTATTATCTTATCCCAGAATACTCTTATCTTACAGCAACTGTACCATATATGTTCTAAAGTACCCTTTTCTACCTTACATCTCCAACAGATTTCAGCATTCCCTTTATTTATTCTATTCATTACCACTGGGCTCCTATACCATCTTATTACAATTTTATAATTCTTTTCTTGATATTTAGTTGGTATGGATAATTTATGTATTCTACCAATTATCTCTTCCCATTCTTTCTCAGTCAACTCATTCCCTGTTTCTCCCTCCCATTTTTTCACTCCTACTATTTTTTTTAATGTCTCCAGAAGGAAGTAATGAGTTATATATTTTTTTATTTAATTAATTAAATTTTTATTCGCTTTATCCTTATTTACTGCTATTTGTTTGAATAGGGTTAATTGTCTATTAATCATTATCGCAATTGGGTCAATAAATGCTCTCAACTGACAAAATTGTAACCATTTTTTTTTTATATTCATGTCCCAATTCCTGGAACACTGCCAATTTTCCAACAATCAAGATTTGTATTAACCACTCATGCTCATCCATATTCCATTTTAAATATTTTATAACTTTTAAAGCTGGCTCAAATTCAGGATTAGCAAATAGTGGAGTCATAGGGCCAATTAAAGAAGACAATTTCCTTTTTTTTATTATACCATCCCACATTTTTTATGTTGTTCTTACAAAAATAGGTAACTCCTTCTCTTCTGGTCTTAAATTAGGTTTTATCCATGGTCGATATTTTATTTTCACCCCAAATATATCTACTTCAAATTTTACCCATTGTTTATTTTTTGCATTATGTTGCCAATCTGTTATTCTCATTAAAGAGGTTGCTTGAAGATATTCAAAAAAATCAGGCAGTGCTAATCCTCCATTTTTTTGTTCTAATTAGTACTTCTCTACCTACTCTAGGGGTCTTATGTGACCATACAAAACTTTCTACCATTTTTCTTAGATCCTTCATAATCTTGTTTGATGGTATAACAGGTACTGTTTGAAAAATATACACCATAATTGGTAATATCTCCATCTTTACAATACTTATTTTTTCAAGCCATGAATAAGTTATTTTATCATATTTTCCTAAAAGTTTTTTTACCTTATGAACCGCCACATTATAATTCATATCTTGTAAGAGCTTTAAATCTCTTGGAATATATATTCACAAGTAGGGATGAGCCGAACACCCCCCTGTTCGGTTCGCACCAGAACCTGCGAACAGACCTAAACTTCGTGTGAACTTTAGAACCCTATTAAAGTCTATGGGACTCGAATGTTCACAATCTAAAGTGCTAATTTTAAAGGGTAATATGCAAGTTACTGTCCTAAAAAGTGTTTGTGGACCTGGGTCCTGCCCCAGGGGACATGGATCAATGCAAAAAAAAAGTTTTAAAAACGTCAGTTTTTTCAGGAGCACTGATTTTAATAATGATTGAAGTGAAACAATAAAAGTGTAATATTCCTTTAAATGTGGTACCTGGGGGGTATCTATAGTATGCCTGTGAAGGGGCGCATGTTTCTGGTGCTTAGAACTGTCCCTGCACAAAGTGTCATTTGTGCAGGAAAAAAAGTCTTTTAAAATCACTTGTGGCTATATTGTCAGCTCCCAGTAATACAGAGAACACTCAATGAGTGTTCTCTGTATTAGCCGACAATTCATTCATTCATTGATAAAAAAAAAAAAAAAAGCGTGGGGGTTCCCCTAAATTCAATTACCAGGCCCTTCAGGTCTGACATGGATATTAAGGGGAACCCTGTGTCAAATTAAAAAAAATTGACGTGGGGGTCCCCCTAAATATCCATACCAGACCCTTCAGGTCTGATATGGATATTAAGGGGAACCCCACATCAAATTTTTTAGAAAAATTGACCTGGGGGTCCCCCTAAAAATCCATACCAGACCCTTTATCCGAGCACGCAACCTGGCAGGCCGCAGGAAAAGAGGGGGGATGAGAGATCGGCCCCCCTCCCTCCTGAACCATACCAGGCCACATACCCTCAACATTGGGAGGATGCTTTGGGGGTCTGTGACCCCTCAATGCACCTTGCCCCATGTTGATGAGGACAAGGGCCTCATCCTCACAACCCTGGCCGGTGGTTGTGAGGGTCTGCTGGCGGGGGGCTTATCAGAATCTGGAAGCCCCCTTTAACAAGGGGACCCCCAGATCCTGCCCCCCCCCTGTTTGAAATGGTAAGGGGGTACAAAAGTACACCTACCATTTCACAAAGAAAGTGTAAGAATGGTTAAATAAAACAAACACACTTTTGAAAAATTCCTTTATTACGAAAAAAAAAAAAAAAGAAGGATTCCAGCGGTGCTAATCCACTCTTGCTATCCAGCGACGAATCTCCGGGGTCCAGCGATGGATGATCATATCCAGCGACGGGGGATCTCTCAGTCCAGCGCTGTCCATACATCCATCTTCTGTCTCCACTGCGGAGACACTGCGGAGATCCCAGCGTTGACGTTTCTTATATTAGGAGGACGGGGCCACCCGTCACCTGACCCCGCCCCTCTGATGCTGGTGAGGGAAGCCAGGGGTTCCCCAGTGACATATGGGTGACCCCGCCCCCTCTGATGTAACGCAGGTTTCCATTACATCAGAGGGGACGAGGTCACCCATACGTCACTGGGGAACCCCTGGCTCTCCTCCCCAGCGTCAGAGGGGGCGGTTCCCCTTAATATCCATATCAGACCTGAAGGGTCTGGTATGGATATTTAGGGGGACCCTACGTCAATTTTTTTTAAAATTTGACACAGGGTTCCCCTTAATATCCATGTCAGACCTGAAGGGCCTGGTAATTAAATTTGGGGGAACCCCCACGCTTTTTTTTTTTTTTTATCAATGAATGAATGAATTGTTGGCTAATACAGAGAACACTCATTGAGTGTTCTCTGTATTACGGGGAGCCGACAATATAGCCGCAAGTGATTTTAAAAGACTTTTTTTCCTGCACAAATGACACTTTGTGCAGCGACAGTTCTAAGCACGGGAAATATGCGCCTCTTCACAGGCATACTATAGATACCCCCCAGCTACGAAATTTAAAGGAATATTACACTTTTATTGTTTCACTTTAATCATTATTAAAATCACTGCTCCCGAAAAAACTGCCGTTTTGAAAACTTTTTTTTGCATTGATCCATGTCCCCTGGGGCAGGACCCAGGTCCCCAAACACTTTTTAGGACAGTAACCTGCATATTACCCTTTAAAATTAGCACTTTAGATTTCTCCCATAGACTTGTATAGGGTGTTTCGGCTTTTCGAATTTGCCGCGAACAGCCCAAATTGTTCACTGTTCGCTGAACAGGCGAACAGGCAATGTTCGAGTCGAACATGAGTTCGACTCGAACTCGAAGCTCATC
Source organism: Lithobates pipiens (assembly GCF_037356315.1). Classification (NCBI taxonomy): domain Eukaryota; kingdom Metazoa; phylum Chordata; class Amphibia; order Anura; family Ranidae; genus Lithobates; species Lithobates pipiens. Next base: position 353,215,145 of record NW_027507758.1, on the reverse strand, counting down.
CCTATTCACAAGTATTTTATCGCATCTTGTTTCCATTTAAATGGGAAATCTTTTTGTAAAACTGTTTGGATATTTTCCTCCAGTGTGATATTCATCAGTTCAGATTTATCATAATTTACTTTAAAATTACTCAGTTCCCCAAATCTATCCAACTCTTTTATTAAGTTCGGTATTGTTATTATAGGGTTGGTTATATACAATAAAAGATCATCTGCATAAGCAGCCATCTTATATTCTTTACCCTTAACATTTATCCCTTTAATATCTTTATTTCCCCGTATCGCTTCCATAAGATGTTCCATTATCATAACATATAAAAGTGGTGATAAAGGGCACCCTTGTCGAGTTCCATTTGATATTTTTATATATTCTGATAATATCCCATTTGTTCTCACTTTAGCTCTTGAGTTTTTATATAATGCAACAATCCTTCCTAACATTTTGGGCCCAATTCCTATTTGCTTCAATACTTCCTCTAAGAACTGCCATCCCACCCTATCAAATGCCTTCTCGGCATCTATAGTCAATAGGCATGCTGGGATGGCAGTTCTCTGAGCGTATTCCATCAACGTACACATTTTAATAATATTGTCCCTTGTTTCTCTCCCTTTCATAAATCCCGTTTGTTCCAGATTTATGTGATCTGATATAATCGCTGTTATTCGTTTAGATATGATCTTTGAGTATATTCTTATATCTATATTTGTCAGAGATATAGGTCTATAATTCTTATATAATGATTGATCTTTTTCAGGTTTTGGTATTAATACAATATGAGCCTCTGTACTTTGTACCGCAAATGGTTGTATTTGAGATATAGAATTATATGTTTTCTTAAGTATAGGTATAATTAAGTTCTAAAATATCTTATAAAATCTAGCGGTATACCCATCTGGGCCTGGACTTTTTCCCAAGGCTAACTCTGCAATTGCCTGTCTCTTCTGTTGAGATTTCTTGCTCCAACTCCTCAGACTTTTCTTTTGAAAATTTAGGTATAGCCGTTTCCTTTACGTATTTCCATATCTCCTCTCCCTTATCCCCTTTCTCCTTATATTCCTGCAGCTCTTTTATATTATATAATTTATAATAATAAGTACAGTAGGTGCTGCCGACATTGTGTTTCCAGTGCGACAGTATCGCGCTGGTTCCCGGCGACGGGCTTCTCTAACCAGCGCGATCCCGTTGCACTGGCTGCAATAGGAAAATGTCATTTTTCCTATAGCAGCCAGAGCAAGGCGACAATGTCGCCTCACTCATGAAGCCTGCATGCCTTCACGGGGGCATACCAGGCCCTTAGGTCTGGCAGGGATTTTAAGGGGAATCCCCTTCGCCAAAAAAAACGGTGTGGGGTCCCCCCACAAAATCCATACCAGACCCCTATCCGAGCACGCAGCCCGGCCGGTCAGGAAAGGGGGTGGGGACGAGCGAGCGCCCCCCCCTCCTGAGCCGTACCAGGCCGCATGCCCTCAACATGGGGGTGCCTTGGGGAAGGGGAGGGCCGCGCGGCCCCCCCACCCCAAAGCACCTTGTCCCCATGTCGATGAGGACAAGGGCCTCTTCCCGACAACCCTGGCCGTTGGTTGTCTGGGTCTGCGTGCTTGGATAGGGGTCTGGTATGGATTTTGGGGGGGACCCCACGCCGTTTTTTTCGGCAAAGGGGATTCCCCTTAAAATCCCTGCCAGACCTAAGGGACCTAAGGTTCCTCCCAAGGGGGAACCCATGCCGTTTTTTTTTTTTACATTTGGCGTGGAGTTCTCCCTTAGGATTCATACCAAACAGTGCCTGGTATTGGCGGGAATCCAATTCGGATCCCCGCACCAGTGTCAACCCGGCCCGCGATGCTTGTCGCTTATCGGGAAAGGAAAATAAACATTTTTCCTTTCCCGATGCGAGCCAGCTCGGCGCTGGCTCCCGTGACGGAGCTCGTAGGGTGTCAATCTCGCTGCTAGAAGCAGCAAGATTGACACAATATCGGTGGCACCTACTGTATGAAAGGATTCAGATATTTCTACTGGGTCATACGTCATTTCCCCATTTGGTTTTAAAAAAAATTCTATATGGCTCAGGGGTTGCTGTTTTTTTTAATACTCGGGCCAATATTTTCCCAGATTTATTTCCAAATTTATACCACTGTGCTCTATTTTTGTCTCTTATTCGAAGGGACTCTTCATCAAGCACTGATTGCAATTGCATTTGTTTTTCCTTTAATCTTATTCTATCATCCGAGTTCATACTCATCTTATGTATCCCTTCAAGTTTTCTAATCTCTAATCCCAATTGGGATTTTTTTTTGTGTTTTTTCTTTTTTTATTCTTGCTCCGTGCTTGATGAATATTCCCCTCAGTACACATTTTAATGTTACCCACTGAATTGGAGGTGAAGTTTCATCTCCTTCATGATTTAAGAATTCTTTTATAACTTGTTGAATCTCCATTTCACATTTTTATCTTTGATTAAATTGTCATTCAACCTCCATATCCCATTCATTTTCTTTGTTTCAATTATTTTAAGTTCTACATATATTGGGGCATGATCTGACCATAAAAATCCCCCCTATTTCTGTTATTGGTTTCATCATCAAACCAGCTTTATTTACAAAGAAATAGTCTAATCTGTAATATGAGTTATGAATATTTGAATAATATGTATAGTTTTTTCCCTTTGATGCTGAACCCTCCATATATCGGTTGTTGGTATTTTCTCAATATATTTTTAAATTCCTTTATTTTAATATTATTTTTCCTTTGCACTTGGGTATTTGTAGTATCCTTTTTTATATCCATTAAAATCTCCACCTACTACTATTATTCCCTCCGCTTTCTCCATTGCATCCGATAGGGCTTTCACTCCAGCCTCTATTTGCCCATAATTAGGAAGGTACAGATTAATTATTGTGAATTTTTTTCCATATGACATCACTTTTATTATTAAAGACCTTCCATCCTTACCTTTATGTTTTTGTACTATTTGGCATGGCAGGTCCCTATGGAACGCAATCGATACTCGTTTTGATTTAGAATATAAAAATGTATCATGTATCCATGTATTGTAGTTTCTATTATTTATTTTGGGTATGTGATCTGAGCGAAAGTGTGTTTCCTGAAATAGAACAATGTCTATTTTTTGTTTATGCAAAAAATTTAGTACTTGATTTCTTTTAGAGGGGGAGTTAAGACCTCTTACATTAAAAGAGCAGGTTTTTACACTTCACCCAAAAAAAAAAGAAAAAATTTGCAATACACAAATATCAATAAATACCTTCCCAATCTACTTCCCTAACCCACCCTATCCCGCCCACACATTCTCTCTCTTCCACACTATTATATACCCAGCCCACCCCCTATGACACCTCTTATCCCCCATTTATTGACTATATTAGTCTATCTTACCAAAGGTAAGGTCCCTATTATGGGGGTAACTGAAGCTACTGATCTAGATCTACTACCATTCGGCTTTCTCATGATGTTTTCCTTCTTTTTCAAAATTTTCTTCACTCTCTCTACTTACATTTTATTACCCTTCCATTTGTTTATAGTCATTCCGGATTGTCTCTGATTTTTAATCGATCTAGCTCTTCCAAAAATAGAAAAAGGGACAGGGAGGGAGATGGAGGCAAAAATAAAAGTAGTTTCTAAAGTACTCACTGCTGTTGTAGCAGGTAGTAATGTTTTGTATCATGTTTTTTTACTCTACCAGCCGTCGTCAGCACAGTGTATGCGTTTCATTTACTGCCCATTCCACATGTTTATCCATTAATCCATTAACATTCAAACATTTAAACATTTGGACTGGCAATCTCATAAATATCGGGTTCACTACAAAAAAAACTGTGTCTGAGAGCACTTCTGAGCTTCTGCACTTTGTTCTCCTTTAGGCAGTATTCACTACAGAGACAATACCAATTGATTTCTTGGTACTATTTTGCATTGGCAGGCACCTTAAAATGCTTTTAAACTTCAATGATTATTTGTACCTATAGGTAAGCCTATAATAAGGCTAACCTATAGGTACTGTAAATATCTCCTAAACATGCATCGGCCACAAGTGCCTTTTCTTCAGAGCCCTGTGCCGTGGCTGACAGTTCTCACGCACATGCACAGGAGTGACTTCATGCAGCTTCGGCCAGTCACACAGCCAGAGTCCGCGGATCCGGAAGGAAGACAGGTGAGGATAGATGCGGCCTCCAGCGCTGACAACGCATCAGAGGAGTGCTTCGTTTGCAGGTTTCACATAATGTAACATATACATTATGCCTTTAATTTGCACGTCAGGGGAAAAAAAAAAAAAAGGGCAGCGCTTTACTTCCTCTTTAACTCTGGGTAGTGCATTTTATGTGTCAGGACTCAATTTAATTCCTGTATTGCATTTCAATATTAAAATGCAAGAAGATGTGAAGAATTATGTGTGTACATAAAATAATCAAATGTATTCTGCTACTCTTGTAATCTCCTATACAAAAGCACTCAAACGGGGGGTGGAGGGTTCTGGCAGTACTTGAAGCGAGTCAGGTGTTTTGCTTTTGCCAATGAGGAAAAGGTTGATAGGAGAGAAGAGAGCAGAGTGATGACCTCAACAAGCTGTGACTGCTGTTTCATTGGCTGTGGAAAGGAGGTGACCTACCTACAGAAAAAAAAAACAGGACCCTCGGCACCCCAACCAGTCTAACAGGGCAGTGATTAAAAAATAAAAAACAGTTCCCAAATACCTTTTCAACTCTGTATTTAGCTGTTAGCACAGACCTCAATTGTACATTTTTTAGATTACTTAAAGAAGAGCAATGATATAACCATAGTTTATAAATTAAGCAAATGCCAGAATTAGTTTCATGTAGAAAAATGAAAAATATGTTAGTGGTAAGCAGCTTACTTTAGCAGTTTTGGTACACATTCAATATTTGAGATTTTTGATGTAAAAGGAGAGGCCACTGATGCTTCCAGACTTGACAAAGAGATTCCAGCATGAGCTATCTTTAAAGCCTGGAAAAAAAGAAGAAAATAAAAGTTTTTAAGTAACCTGCATTCATTTTTAATATTAGATTGCCACATTTAACCACTTGCTTACTGGGCACTTAAACCCCTCTCCTGCCCAGACCAATTTTCAGCTTTCAGCGCTGATGCACTTTGAATGACAATTGCGCGGTCATACAATACTGTAGCCAAATGAAATTTTTATAATTTTTTTCCCACAAATAGAGATTTCTTTTGGTGGTATTTAATTACAGCTGGGAGTTTTATTTTTTGCTAATCAAACAAAAAAAGATGCAAAAAAAAAAAAATGGGCGGCACTGATGGGCACTGGTAGATGACACTGATGGGCACGGATATGGGGCATATGAGGTGCAGCACTGTTGTTGACGCAGATTGTGGGCACTGATAGGTGGCACTGTGGGCACTGATGGGTGGCACTATGGGCACTAATGGGTAGCATTGATGGGTGGCACTTTTCCTATAATTAGGTGGCACTGGCAGGGGGCAGGTGGGCACTGATGAGTTGACCCCAGCTCTCTGTGATCGGGACTGAAGTCCCTCTCACAGCCGCCAGTGATCGGAGGAAAAATAGCCAATTACCGGCTCTGTTGTGATCACATGATCAGCTGTCATTGGCTGACAGCTGATCACGTGGTAAGGGGTCGGGATCGACCCCTTGCTCCGATCTGTGATTAGGCGAGTCTCATAGACTCGCCTGATCACAGAGCGTGTGCCCCTCAGGGGGCGTGCAGGCCGCTCGTGCACGGGACAACGTCAATAGACGTAGTCCCATCAAAGCAGGTCTGCACTGTAGCCATCATTCGGCTATAGCGTGTATCTCAAGCGGTTAATGTAGACAATTTTAAAATAATATACCATATGTTTATGGGTTTATTATTTGTCTGCATATATTAACCACTTTCAGACCGGACCATTTTGCTGGTAAATGACCAGAGGTCTTTTTACACTTTGGCACTGCGCTGCTTTAACTGGTAATTGCGCGGTCATGCAATGTTGTACCCAAACAAAATTTGCGTCCTTTTCTTCCCACAAATAGAGCTTTCTTTTGATGGTATTTGATTGCCTCTGCGATTTTTATTTTTTGCGATATAAACGTAAAAAGACCGCAAATTTTGAAAAAAAATGATATTTTCTACTTTTTGTTATTAGAAAAATCCAATAAACTCAATTTTAGTCATACATTTAGGCCAAAATGTATTCAGCCACATGTCTTTGGTAAAAAAAAAGTCAATAATTGTATATTTATTGGTTTGCGCAAAAGTTGTCACATCTACAAACTAAGGTACGTTTTCTGGAATTTACGCAGCTTTTAGTTTACGACTGCCTATCTCATTTCTTGAGGTGCTAAAATGGCAGGGCAGTACAAAACCCCCCCAAATGACCCCATTTTGGAAAGTAGACCCCCTAAGGAAATTGATAAGAGGCATGTTGAGCCCATTGAATATTTTATTTTTTTGCCTCAAGCGATTGAATAATGACAAAAAAAAAATTTTTTTTTTTTTTTTACACAAAGTTGTCACTAAATGATATATTGCTCACACATGCTATGGGCGTATGTGAAATGACACCCCAAAATAAATTCTGCTGCTTCTCCTGAGTATGGGGATACCACATATGTGGGACTTTTTGGGAGCCTAGCCGCGTACGGGGCCCCGAAAACCAAGCACCGCCTTCAGGCTTTCTAAGGGCGTAAATTTTTGAGTTCACTTCTCACTACCTATTACAGTTTTGAAGGCCATAAAATGCCAAGATGGCACAAAACCCCCACAAATGACCCCATTTTAGAAAGTAGACACCCCAAGCTATTTGCTGAGAGGCATGTTGAGTTCATGGAATATTTTATATTTTGCCACAAGTTGCGGGAAAATTACAAACTTTTTTTTTTTTTTTTTTTTTTTAACAAAGTTGTCACTAAATGATATATTGCTCATGCATGCCATGGGCATATGTGAAATGACACCCCAAAATAAATTCTGCTGCTTCTCCTGAGTACGGGGATACCACATATGTGGGACTTTTTGGGAGCCTAGCCGCGTACGGGGCCCCGAAAACCAAGCACCGCCTTCAGGCTTTCTAAGGGCGTAATTTTTTGATTTCACTCCTCACTACCTATTACAGTTTTGAAGGCCATAAAATGCCAAGATGGCACAAAACCCCCACAAATGACCCCATTTTAGAAAGTAGACACCCCAAGCTATTTGCTGAGAGGCATGTTGAGTCCATGGAATATTTTATATTTTGCCACAAGTTGCCGGAAAATTACAAACTTTTTTTTTTTTTTTTTCACAAAGTTGTCACTAAATGATATATTGCTCACGCATGCCATGGGCATATGTGAAATGACACCCCAAAATAAATTCTGCTGCTTCTCCTGAGTATGGGGATACCACATATGTGGGACTTTTTGGGAGCCTAGCCGCGTACGGGGCCCCGAAAACCAAGCACCGCCTTCAGGCTTTCTAAGGGCGTTACAGTTTTGAAGGCCATAAAATGCCAAGATGGCACAAACCCCCCCCAAATGACCCCATTTTGGAAAGTAGACACCCCTAAATTTAGGGGTACACTAGTGAGACTAGGTAATAAATGGCGGGTGCCCTGAAACTATAAAAAAATAACTAACCAACCAGCGTCACCTGTAACAGTTATATGGTGATCACTGGTGAAAGGGTTAACTAGGGGGCAATCAGGGGGCTTTATGCGGTAGTATATGGGGGTCCCTGGCGCTATAAAAAGCTGCAGCGAACCTAAATACCTACCTGCCTAACTAGCGTCACCTGTGACACTAATACAGCGATCAGAAAAACGATCGCTTATTAGGCTGGGTTCACACTGGAGCGATGCGGGAACGCCACGAATGCGCGGCGGGTTCCCGCATCGCATGCCTCCCGGCGGCAGTTCACACTGCCCTATGCGAACTGCTGGGAGTGTCAGTGAAATGTTACTGACACCCCCAGATCAGTTCGCATATCGCAGTGCGATCTGCAAACTCGGATCGCATGGTGTGAACACCCATGCGATCCGATTCTGCTGCGGGCCAAAAAAAGGGTCCCGTGCGAATTTGCGGCGGGTGCGGCGGGTGCGGCGAATGGCTGAACTCGAATCGCACAGAGATCGGATGTGATTTGCACTGCAGTGCGGTGCGAATCACATCCGTTCTCATAAACCGCTGCAATGTGAACCCAGCCTTAGTGACACTGGCGACGGGGGGTGATCACGGGGTTAAACCTTTATTGGGGGGGTTAGGGGGGTACCTTATAACTAAAGGGGGCTAACCCTAACTGCCCTAACAGTTATTAGTCACAAATGACACCCGCCGGGTGATCAGGGGGTTAAACCTTTATTAGGTAATAAATGGCGGGTGCCCTGAAACTATAAAAAAATAACTAACCAACCAGCGTCACCTGTAACAGTTATATGGTGATCACTGGTGAAAGGGTTAACTAGGGGGCAATCAGGGGGCTTTATGCGGTAGTATATGGGGGTCCCTGGCGCTATAAAAAGCTGCGGCGAACCTAAATACCTACCTGCCTAACTAGCGTCACCTGTGACACTAATACGGCGATCAGAAAAATGATCGCTTATTAGGCTGGGTTCACACTGGAGCGATGCGGAAACGCCGCGAATCCGCGGCGGGTTCCCGCATCGCATGCCTCCCGGCGGCAGTTCACACTGCCCTATGCGAACTGCTGGGAGTGTCAGTGAAATGTTACTGACACCCCCAGATCAGTTCGCATATCGCAGTGCGATCTGCAAACTCGGATCGCATGGTGTGAACACCCATGCGATCCGATTCTGCTGCGGGCCAAAAAAAGGGTCCCGTGCGAATTTGCGGCGGGTGCGGCGGGTGTGGCGGGTGCGGCGGGTGCGGCGAATGGCTGAACTCGAATCGCACAGAGATCGGATGTGATTTGCACTGCAGTGCGGTGCGAATCACATTCGTTCTCATAAACCGCTGCAATGTGAACCCAGCCTTAGTGACACTGGCGACGGGGGGTGATCACGGGGTTAAACCTTTATTGGGGGGGTTAGGGGGGTACATTAGAACTAAAGGGGGCTAACTCTAACTGCCCTAACAGTTATTACAGTCACAAATGACAGTCTTGGTCTGTAGGGTTCAATATTGAGTTGGCCCACCCTTTGCAGCTATAACAGCTTCAACTCTTCTGGGAAGGCTGTCCACAAGGTTTAGGAGTGTGTCTATGGGGCCATTCTTCCAGAAGCACATTTGTGAGGTCTGGCACTGATGTTGGCCGAGAAGGCCTGGCTCGCAGTCTCCGCTTCAATTCATCAAAAAGGTCTTCTATCAGGTTGAAGTCAGGTATAAAGAGATATTTACCCTTTGTATACCATTCCGATTGGGTTTGTTTCTCAGTGGATACAGGGCTATTTATTGACTACCTGGATTCAAAATCTTTCTACACCAGATGCGATACTGTATAAATATACACATTGGAACCTAGAAATGGTAAGAATGTTTCATGTTTGGTGGTTGAATTTATGTGAAAAATACTGATGCTATTTGCACAGGAGCTGCCATTACAGGAACAATACGTGAAAGACTGTAGTCCTGTGTGCATAATTAGCTTGCCATCTCACAGACTCGTATGAGTTGTATGAAAATATCCAGGACTCTGTGCAGGCCAGTCAAGTTCCTCCACCCCATACTTGCTCATCCATGTCTTTATGGACCTTGCTTTGTGTACTGGTGCGCAGTCATGTTGGAAAAATAGTCCATGTTCACACATCTGAATATAGCATCAATGGAGCTTTGGAGCTTTGTTAATGGGCTACATCTGGGCTATACAGTGCCTTACAAAAGCATTTACCCCCTTTTTTCGTGTTTTGGTGTCTCACAACCTGGAATTAACATGGATTGTTTGAGGATTTGCATCATTTAAATTACAGAACATGCCCTCATCTTTGAAGATTTTTTTTCAAACCCAATCTGAATGGTATACAAAGGGTAAATATCTCTTTATACTTATTTTTTTTTTTTATCTTTTTGGAATACCTATATTAAATTCCTTAATGATTATTTCCAATTGTATTTGTAAGGAATCAGAATTTGGTTGAAAAATGAAGTACTACTGAAGACTGGTGTTCAGATCGTGAATGGAAACAACGTTTTGTTCTATAATTATTGAGGAGGCACTGGGGGCAATAAAGGACTTAAAGCTGATGAATCTCTTTGTTGAAAGAAAACAGGTCAAATGTTTAATTGTTGGTAAAATTATAAAAATCATTTTGAAAACTGAATTATTGAAACTTGACAGTATTATAAACAACTGAAGTTTAAGATTTACAAAGTGATTCCAACTATTCAAAATGCAACATAAAAATGACTTACCCCACAATCATTTGCTCCATCTCCACACATACAAACGTAATAACTGCAATAAAATAAATGAGTATCTAAATATATAGTAAGAAACAGCTATTCACGTGGTATGTTTCTACTGAAATTTTTATGAACACATCAGATCATACATATTAATTAATGCAACAAAGTATGAGTCTGAAACCAGCAACATTATTAAGTTTCATTATTTTATGCCCTTCTGTTGATGACAAAACATGTAAGAGCACACATATGTCTATAACATTTGAAAAGGATAAGGTTCAGTTTCAGATCCTAATGTATTAGACTTTTATTAACCTTTATCCTATGCGTTATCAGGGCTTTTTTTCAGCGGGAACGCAGGGGAGCGCAGTTCCTGCACCTCCAGCACTGAATGTATATAATGACAAGGGGTGCTGGGGTATGCTGGAGGATCTATTGTCACTGGGGGATATATTGCTGCCAGTGGGGGATCTATATTTACTGGGGGTCAATTGTTAATGGGAGAGATCTACTGTTGAGGGAGGGGTCTAGTGCTGCTGGCTATTGGGAGATCTAGTGTTGCTGGAGTGGATCTATTGTAGCTTGGTGGCAGGGGCTATTGTTCCTTGGTGAAGTTATAGTTGCTAGGTTGGATCTATTATTGCTAGGGAAATCTGTTGTTACTGAGGGGGTCTATTGTTGCCGGGAGGGATCTATTTTTACTGGAGGGTCTGTTGTTGCTGGTTGCAAGGGTTCTATTTTATTGCCTTTCACTTGCAAATTCCATTAAAACTACCTAGCCCCAAAAAAAGGGGTGGAACCAAGGGCCGGTGCTTGGAGGTGGATGGGGGAGACAAGAGCTGATTTGAAAGGGGGGGTGTACCTGCATCTACTCTCTGGGATAAAAGCCCTGTGCATTGTAATGTACTCTCTTGTATGACAGGGCCTCAGACTAGACACAATTAAACACTGTATGGACATATTAAACATCTGCAGTCAAATTAATCCTCTATTTACAGTAATCACCTCTGCCTAGATGCAGAGGCAAAAGCCAGATGTAAGTTATGGCTTATGGCCTCTTTCACATGGCCAGCAGACTTTACCACCCTTCCAAAAGCGATCCACCATTGATAAGTGCCAGTTTGCAGGTGTCAAAAGGCGATATAGCTGCCTAGGTGCCTTCTGCTTTACTGTGTTGCAACCACATGGCATATCGCGCCTCAACCACATGGCATGCATTTGCCACATCGTTGTGTCAGAGTCCTATTCATTTTATTGGGTGTGGTTTACAGATGTAACGCGACTTGTAGCATTTCAATTGACACACCATGATGGCAGTGAGGATTGGCCTGGACAGCTGTCATGTAAATTTGTAGATAGGCAGTTGGGGGTAGTAAGTACACAGATCAACTGCTTGTTTTTACCATGTTGCATATATATTGCATATACCAGACTGTGTATATATATATATATATATATATATATATATATATATATATATATATATACACTCTGCATTTAGTGTAGACTATATATATATATACAGTGCATTTGGTGGTGTACAGTATATAATACAGTGCAGCTGGTGTACAGTACATAATAAAGTGCAGGCAGTGTACACGATATATAATACATTGGTGTGGCCTTTTTTTAGATTCAATAAATTTTTATTGGGTTATACATAACAAAGCATACAAAGTAGCAAGAATACAGCTCATAAAGCTCGTTCAACAGCATAATATATCATAAGCAATCTCTAGTCCTAGTGGGACTGCAACTTATAAATCCGAATGTTTCCATAAGCAAGTACAGAAGGAGTGGTAGGATAAGTTAAAAACAAGGAACAGGAAAATGAGGAAGAAAAGAAAAAAAAAAAAAAAAAAACGGGGATGGAGGGTCTCGTCTGCAGGCACCCCTAATGGGAGCACACTGTGCCCATAGACGAGGGATCCGCCTCCCCCACTCCAGTGCTTACAGGTATCATTATAGAATTCTATAATAGACTGGAAACAATTACTGTAACATGTTATCATTAGCTGCATAAAGTTGCGATTGATAATGAGCTAGTCCATAAACTGTGAACAAAAAAACAGTAAGGAAACAATAAACAGTGAACTAACAATGAACAAACAATGAACAAGTACCCCATCTGAGGATACCAATGCGTAGGATAAAACCAGTTGAAGGTGGGTCAGTGTGATGCACCACAGCGGCGCACAGAGATAGGGGGAGCTTACGAGGACAGCAGAGAGAGAAGAAAACAAAAAAATAAAAAATAAAAATAAAAAGAGGGGGGGGGGGAGAAAAGGGTAGGTAGAACATGCGTTATACTGCAGGTGTAGGAACAGGTGGAGCGGTTAGAAGTAATCAGATAAAGTACAATTATGGTCGAGCATACCAGGAGTCCCAATCCTCCCAGAAATTCGCAATGTTAGCTAAACGTCCTTCAGATGTAGCGAACATACGTTCATATGTTCCATGTAGGTGCACCAAACGCACAATTTCTGCACAAGAAATCTGTTCTGAGGACTTCCAGTGACGGGCTATCGTCAGTCTGGTCGCTAAGAGGACGTGTGTAATTATATAGCGAAGCCTATAAGGGTAATTGTCTATGCCAACGTTCAAGATTGCCAGTGCAGGCGATGGGCTTATAGAGATATGTGTGAGCTCAGATAACAGGTGGAATACATCTGTCCACAGCGGCACAATGTTGGGGCATTCCCACAATATGTGATAGAGGGTCCCTGGGGAGTGGCATTGTCTCCAGCAGGAGGCATCTATCGCGGTGTCATATGTGTGTAATTGATGCGGCGATAAGTACCATCTAAGAGTAATCTTGTAGGTAAGTTCCCACAGGTTAGCAGATTTTGTAACTATATGATTAAAACGTAACGCACATTGCCATTGGTGGGGAGATATGAGAATTCCAAGATCTTTTTCCCATTTCTGCATGGGAGGAAGGATCTCGAAGGTGTTCTTACCTTTGATCACAGCGTAAAAAATAGAAATGCCTTTTGATGGGGAAGTGTGATTAGTAAAATATTGCCAGATTTTCAAGGGAAGGTGTAGTTGGAGATGTGGGTTGCGGATTAGACAGTGTGAGATTTGGATGTACTTGTAGTATTCTGTCGAGGGGAGTGAAAAAGTGTGCTGTAGCGAAGGGAATGAGTGCACAAAGTCTACATTATATAGATCTGCAATATGCTGTATGCCTCTATCCGTCCAAGAAGATACCTGCATGTTAGGAATTTTTAGATTGAAAACCTCTATTGGGATAGGGGCTTGGTAAGTACAAGCGGATGCAGGTACATTTTTAAGAAGGTACTCAAATGCCTCAACTGATGCATGTATAGTCGGAGATATATTGCGGTCCGCTTTCCTCAGTTTGGGAAAACTGAGTATCCAATTTTTGAGGTTCTTGCCAGGGATTTGGGAAGCTTCCATAGAGCTCCAGTGGACAGTGGGTTCGGGCATAAACCATGCTCTCAACTGTGCTAAGATAGTTGCATTATGATAGTCTTGTATATTGATGTACCCTATGCCACCCACCGATTTGTGTTTCACCAGTATTTTTTGAGAAACTCTGTTTCTTTTTCCTTGCCAAACCATTTTACTAAGAAGGGATTGAAGTTTCGTGAAGTAAGATGTGGGTAGCGAGATGGGAAGTGTTCTAAAAAGGTATAGTAGCTGAGGGAGAATGATCATTTTGAATGCCGCTAGCCTGCCTGAAGCAGAAAGTGTTATTTTAGAAATCTTGTCTAGTTCCTTGGGGAGATTATTCAAGAAGGGGAGAAAGTTGACATTGTAAAGATCGCTCGTGTCGCTAGTTAGCTTAATACCTAGGTATTGGAGAGAATGCGTAGACCATGCATATTGATGGCTGCTTTGCAAGTGTGCCTGTTGTTGCGTTGGCATCGCTAAGGGAAGAACATAAGATTTAGAGGTATTTACCTTATAGTATGAAACATTGCTAAATTCGTCAAGAGTTAGTTGCACCGAAGCCAGGGAAGTAGCAGGGTTAGTCAGGGAAAGGATAATGTCATCAGCAAAGAGGCTGATCTTATGCTCAGAATTACCTATGTGGAAACCGGAAATGTTGTGTTGGGATCTAATTTTTGCCGCTAAGGGTTCAATCATAAGGTCAAATATCAGAGGCGATAGGGGACATCCTTGCCTGGTGCCATTTGTTATAGCAAAGGTTGTTGATAGCATGGATAGACAATAGACTTGGGCTGAAGGAGAAGAGTACAAGGCTAAAATTGCAGTGAGTATAAAACCATGGAAACCAAATTTCTCTAGGGTCAATCTAAGGTATGGCCAGTGAACCCTATCGAATGCCTTCTCCGCATCCAACGAGAGAAGCAGAGAAGGCATCCGATGGGTCACTGCATGATGGATAATGTTGATCATACGCCTTGTAGCGTCTGACGTCTGACGTCCTTTGACGAAACCTGACTGATCAGTATGTATTAGCAGAGGCAGGATATCATTAAGTCTATAAGCAATGACTTTTGCATAAAGCTTCACATCGTGGTTAAGAAGGGAAATGGGGCGAAAGTTCTGTGGTAGGGTGGGTTCCTTCCCTGGCTTCGGTATGGTAACAATTAAGGCTTTAAGCATTTCTGGAGGAAAGGAGGCGGAGGAGGCAGCAGAATTAAATACCGGGAGCAAATGTTCGGTCAATTCGGAAGAAAATTGTTTATAGTACTCCCCAACAAATCCATCTGGGCCTGGAGCTTTGTTATTCGGTAGTGATTGGATGGCAGTCATGATTTCGTTCTGCGTAAATGGGGAGTTTAGCAGTTCTAGTTGTTGTGGGGTTAGTTGGGGCAGGTTTATTGACTGTAAAAAAGCATGAATCTGGGAGAGTTGGGGCTTGGGTAAAGTCGTGTCATTATTCAGATTGTAAAGGCTACTGTAATAAACACTAAAGGCGTTCGCAATATCTTGCGGGTTGGATAACCTAGCATTGGTAGTGGGATGATGCAAAAAGGGAATGGGCGATTTCGGTATATAACCTTTAATCTGGTGGGAAAGCAGTTTACCGGGCTTATTGCCTTCAGAATAAAACTTCATTCTAAAGCGTTTTTGAGCTTTGTCATGGTATTCTAGCAGTAGGGTTCTAAGTTCTAGCCTAAGAGATATTAATTTAGATTTAAGTGCCGGGTTGGGGTGCTGCTTATTAAGGAGATCAGTATTTTGAATGTTAGTGAGAATGCTGTCTATCCGCTGCCTCCTTTGCCTCCTGTCTCTCGCTCCATATTGAATAAAGAGCCCCCTCATATACGCTTTGTGCGATGCCCACAAGATGTGTGGGTCCGCAACAGAGTCTTTGTTCTGTAAGAAAAAAGCTTTCAGGTTGTCATGGAGCAGTTTAGAATATGGTTCTGATTGTAAAATCTTGGTGTTGAGTTTCCATAGATAAGCAGGAGGATTGTTAGTTGAATCTTCCACAGTGATGCTTATTGGTGAGTGATCAGACCAAGTGGTGGGATGTATCTCCGAAGATGAGATTTTTTGTAAGGTCCAGGGGTCTGTCAAAAAAAAATCGATGCGCGAATACGAGTTGTGACAGGGAGAAAAAAAGGTGAAGTCTTTTTCATCTGCATGCTGGCATCTCCAAACATCGTACAGTCGAAATGTTGACAAAAGAGGGTTTAGGGCTAATCTATGTCGCTTAGTGTGGGCAGAAGAGTCCAATTCAGAGTCAGGGGTGCAGTTAAAGTCTCCGCACCAGATTACCGCTCCTTGCTGAATCTCTGCAACTTTCTTATGGAGTTTTCGTAGAAAGCGAGTTTGGTGAACATTAGGGGCGTACAGAGAGACTATGGTATAGGGAGCACCCTTGATCATGCAAGTCAGAATGATGTAGCGGCCTTCTGGATCTTGGATACACAAGGTGGATTGGAACGCTAAAGAATTGCGAATGGCAATTAGAACTCCTTTTTTTTTTGACTTTGCATTAGCAAGATAGATAGTGTTAAACCATTTGTTGGTGCAGGTAGGGGGGTGGCTAGCTAAAAAATGTGTCTCTTGAGCGCAGATGATGTCACATTTGGTTTGCTTGGCCAGTGACCAGAGGGAAGCCCTTTTAGCAGGGTGATTGAGGCCTTTGACGTTTACAGATACAATTTTGATAGTCATGGTGTCGTAGGAATATGAAAAGAGCAGCAGCAAGGATGAGTGTTACCTTGAAATTGACTAGGAGGAGTAGGAGTCCAACGTGGTGTTCGAAGAAGTCTTCAATAAAGCTGTACCAGAGTTGTGCAGACTTGACGCTGAGAAGAGTGTTGCGTGGGAGGTGCGACCTGTAAGAAGAAAGAGAGGAAAGGAAAAAAAAAAAAAAAAAAGGAAAGGAAAAAAAAAAAAAAAAAAAAAAAGGGGGGGTGGGGAACAGATCAGGTAGATCAGGAGCAGCTCCTTTCAGCAGGAATCAAGTGGCAGAGGATCGGAATTATTCAGATGAATGAAGGGGTACTTGTGTCGCAGTCAGAAACTTGGGATGGGTTCCCTAGGAGGAACAAAAGGTAGGGGTTAATTGGAGAGTGTTTCCACAAATAAAGTCCTGGGCACAACCGTGCCAGAAACACTAGGTGAGGGTAAGTAGTCTCTGTAGACCGAGCGTGACAGGAGATACACTCATACGGCGTGAGCAATCATGTTCCCCGGATTACTGTGGAGGAGAGTAAGGTTTCTGGGGTCTCGGTGGAAGAGGACGTGCGTGTACATCTCCCATATTGTTGTGGTCCATGGGGGTCACATCAGTAGGAATGATATTCCAGTCTTGTAGGAGTTTCAGTCCTTGTTGGAGTGAAGTGATCAGGTGTTTCGAACCGCCATGGTGGATGGATATTTTGGAGGGTGCAATCCACTGGTATTGGATCTGGTTATTACGCAGCGCCTTGGTAATCGTGTTAAGTTGCCTGCGCCTGCTCAAGGTGTGTTGGGACAAGTCAGCGTAGATTTGTAATTGATTGTACGGTTCAGGGAGAGTGTCCAGTGCTCTCACCTTATGCATAAATTGCTCTTTAATATGGTAAAAGTGCACTCTGAGGATGACGTCTCGGGGCACGGCGTCTGGGAGGAAAGCGGGCTTAGGTAACCTGTGAATGCGGTCAACAATGAGCTCAATATTTTTTGCATCAGGAAGCACAGCTTTGAGTAGATTTTTTGCGAACGAGGGCAGTTCAGTATTTTGGACGGATTCAGGGACTCCACGGATTTTAAAATTGTTTCGTCTTGCTCTGTCCTCTAAATCCGCCATTTTGTCCTTAATCCAGTTGATGTTGTGGGCCTGAGTTTCCTGAGCATCAATAATATCATTCACTGTAATGGTAATGTCTCCCACATTAGCCTCTATATGTGAGGCCCTGTTCTCCAGTGCATGGATGCTGTTCCCAAAGCTGTGCATAAGGGAGAACATGTCTGCTTGTAAGGAGCTTCTGAGGGACATTAACATGTCCTTAAGGGTGGTGTCCATAACTGCTTGTCCCGCTGTAGGAAACGCTGCTATGGCGTCAGGCTGAGGGTTCTGCTGGGGGAGGATGTAGGGCATGGTGGCAGGCTGTATATCATCCTGGGATCCCCCTGTAGTATCTAGGCGCATTTTAGATTTGGCTGGGCTATGGGAGATTGGCGTTCCCGGAGGTGATGTGCAGGGGCTTCCTCCTCCGTTTGCACTTACCAGTGCGTTGTCTCGAGCAGGGATGTTTTTGTCTCGGCGAGGAGAAGCTGCGGCCTCCGTCAGTGTATGTAAGCCTGAAGCCGCGGCGCCATCTTGGCCGCGCCGCGCGGACGGCTGATACATATAAGCCGTTAGCTTGCGAGGGATGCGATCCTCTTTCCGCTTGAGGGACATCTCCTCTGTGATGGACGGGTATCTGCGGTGCTCCACCGGAGCGAAAAAAAACACCGGGGAAGGCTGGAAGTCGCTCGGAAAGGCCGTAGAGTGAGGAGCTCTGTTCTCAAGCGGCCATATTGGTCACGCGCCGGACACGCCCCCGGTGTGGCCTTTTTTTGACACATGTACAGCAGATCACACTGTTGCTGTTTGCAATCTATGTCTGAAGCAGATCAAGCGTGGCCAGAACAGCACCCACTTGTGCACCATATGCCTGACAAGACGTATGACGGCCTGCCATGCACTCCTTTGACAACAGCACCTGAAAGACCCACATATTAAAAAAAGGCGGACTTCTCCTTGCTCCTCATCTGTGTTCTCAAACCCTACTATACCTCCAGATCTCTCAAAAACCTGCACTTAGAGGAATGTAGGTATAGCAATAGGTGCCACAAGTACTTGGAGCCAATCTGCTAGCAGTACACCACCAGTTGATATCAGCGGGCAATTTTCACTACCCCAGTTGCTGAACCGTAAAAAAAAAAAAAATACTGTCCCAGCCATCTACATGCTCAGCATCTAAATGCTAGCTTGGCCAAATTACTAGCACTGTGTCAGGGCTGGGCTCAGCCCTTCCTTTTCTGAGCTAGCTGGTTAATTGCCAGCTTCTATCTCTCTGCAGTGATTCACCTGTTGATGATATCCTGTTCATCAGTCCTGCTTACTTAAGCCGTCCAGCCCAGATCTTCTCTGCCTTTGCCTGGTCAACATCACAGAGACTCTTTCCTGTGTGCCTGATAAAGACTTGCTTGGCTGACATCCCTTCTGGTTCCAGATCCTGCTTGCGGTTCCACTATGCTGAATCTCTGGTTTACTGATATCCTGGCCTGTTCTGAAGTAAGCTTATCCCTGGTTTCCTGACATCCTGGCTTGTCTGATTATCTGTTCCTGGTTACCAAACTTTAGCTATGTTTTGACTAGGTTTGTTCTATTTACTTTTATTATTATTAAACAGGTGTGATTTAACTGTACTTCTGTCTCGGTCTTATTCATGGTTTCTGACACACTGCAACTGCTGCCTTTTCAGCTGATAGACTCTTCCCCCTTTTTTAAATATGTAGAATGTACTGTACCACAGTGGCAGGCTCCAAAACAAATTTGTTTTTCATGTAAGGCCATTCCAGCTCTCTACCGTCATGTGGAAGGCAAAGTTTTGGCCCTTTTTGGACAGTGCGGTCAGCAGCAAGGTTCATATTACTGCTGACTCATGGTCAGCAGGCATGGTTTCCTTCACAGTCTACTGGGTAACTTTGCTGGCAGCTGGGACAGGGTTCAGTGTTGGAGCTTGTTACGCCACCACACCTCCAAAAAGCTGGTGGTGATTCTGACACATCTCTCTACTCCACCACCTCCTCTTCTTCTTCCTCTATGGACTCTTCTGCAGAATTATCCTCTGAACCAGCAGTGCTCCCTAAGCATTCAAGGGGCTACACAAGCAGTCAGGCTAAAAGATATGCAGTGCTTCAGTTGGTCTGCATAGGGGACAGGAGCCACACTGGGGCAGAGATTCTTTCATCTCTGCAGGGGAAGGCTCAGAGGCAGTTGGCGCCATGTCAGCTGGAGTCAAGAATGGCTGTATGCAACATTGGCACCAACCTTCTCTCCGCCCTTCATCACGGGAGCTTTGCTTCATTTTGCCCTGCCGCTGGCTAGTAATTTAGGATGCATGTACTGTCCTGTCACTATTTGAGGAGGCCACAAGGATGGTGAGCAGCGACAATGCATGCATCACTGACACTGTCCCTCTAGTCTTCCTGCTGGAGCACATGCTTCATGAAATAATGGACAGGGCACCTGAGGCAGAACAGTGGGGGGGAAGAGGAGGACTTTCTTCCCTCTGAAGGCCCCTTTATGCAGATAGTATTCCTGCAGGGCTGCCAAACACACAGGAAGAAGAAGAGGAGAAGGAGGAGGAATGTGTCAGTATGGATGTGGAGGATAACACGCAGCAGTCTTCAAGGGATGGTCCCCAGAAACCCAAGGGGTTGTATGTGGCTGGGAGGAGGTAGTGCCTGACAATGTCATCCTTGGTGACTCAGAGGACTTAGAATCTCTTGCCTCTGCAAACATACGGTGCATGGCCTCCCTGATTCTGCAGAGCCTGTGAAAAAACCCTAGGATTTGTGGTATCAAGGAGAGGGATCATTACTGGCTGGCAACCCTTCTTTTTTTTTTCAAATAATTTTTATTCAGAATTTTAACAGAAATATGATTACAGCGAACACATGAATACAGAGCATACAATGATCGCAAAGTAGAAGGAGTCATAGGAAGCTATTCAACACATTGTACACAAAAATAAAGTACTGGCCTTACATTGCAGAAGGAAATAAAGTCAGCTAATAGTATGCATTTCCATATGATCAGTACTGGTATAGGGGAAGGAATATAGAAAGGGTGAGCAAGGAAAGAGGAAAAAAGGAGAGAGAGGAAGGAGAGAAGAGAGGGGGTTGGAGGATGGTGGAGAACAGCGAAGTCGAGTTAGTAAGGTAGAATATCAGTAGGCAGGCAAATATCTCTGTATATAAACATACCTAGGTTCGATACAGAAAAAAAAAAAAAAAAAAACTGGTAAGTCAACAACATTTGTAATCAAACTATCATAAAAGGAGAAAAGGAACAACAGAGTAAGGGGAAAGATCTATTTAATGATCAATTCTGTACAGACCAGTCCACCCAAGTTTTCCACTGGTGATCAAACCTCGTTCTAGACCCGTTGCTTATCAGCAAATAAAGATTCCAATTTGTAATTTTGTCTAATGATGTCTAGAGCTTCTGAAATGTTAGGGGAACGGTTAGATTTCCAATTTCTGGTGATCACTAATCTGGCCGCTATCAGTAGATGCGTGATCACTGTACGACATTGGGGGGGAAAGTTTCCGATACCCAGATTTAAAACCGCTAGTTCAGGGCACATTGGTGTTAAAATTCCCGAGATACGCGAGGCACACCGAAATATGCTCCCCCAAAAACTGGAAAGATGTTTACAGAACCAGAACATGTGGGAAAGGTTGGCAATCTCGCCACACCCCCGCCAACAAAGGGGAGAGTTAGATGGCGAGATTTTTGCCATAAGATACGGTGTCAAATACCAACGCAAAGCTATTTTCTGTGAGAGCTCCCAGTGGTTCACGCATCTCGAAGAACTGTAAATAGCCTGGAATGCTTTTTGCCATTCAGAAGGAGTGAAAGTTTTATTAAAATCAGACGCCCATTTTGCGTAGGGATGGGAATTGGTGAATGTAGATTTATTCTGAAATACAGAGAAGAAAAGGGAAATTCCTTTAGTATTGGGAGGGGATGTAGCATAATATTTCCATAGTGTGTCTGGGACACGAATAGTAATTTGAGAGGGTTCTAGTGATTTGAGAAAATGAGTTGCTTGTAAATGACCATATAGATCTCTAGGTAGTAATGCATATTCATCTCTCAATACTGCGAAGGGTTTAAGATGGTCATCCTGGTACAGGTCAGAGATGTGGGAGATACCCCTAGCCTTCCATCTCGAAAAGTTTGTATTGGGAATCATTTGAGATAAGATTTCTATAGGTGCTGGAACCGTTGTGGTGGTGAGGGATGTGTCCGATAGCTTATGTAAATCTCTCCATGCTAATAATGAGGCCTGCAGGGTGAGTGGGAGAGTTTGCAGAGGGAAAGGTTTCCATAAGTCCGATAGAAGTAGTAAGCGGAGGTCTTTTGTCGGGCTAAGGGCTTGCTCTATGCCACACCAGAGGAGATCCGGTGAAGGAGAGAACCAATGTTTAAGTGAGGTAAGTATGGTCGCTCTATGGTAATCTTTGAGGTCAATCAAACCCATCCCTCCAACCGACCGATGTTTAATCAGCAGACGTCTGGCGCATCTGGGTCGCTTGGCCCCCCAAATGTATCGCCTAAGTAAGGTATAAAGTTCTTTTAAGTGAGTATTTTTGAGCGGGATAGGTAGTGTACGGAATACATATAATATTTGAGGGAGTAACAACATTTTGAAAGACGCTAGCCTTCCTGACCAGGTAAGCTCCGTTTTGGCAAGTCTGTTAGTTTCTCTCTCTATTTTAGCAATTAAAGGCATATAATTAGCATCAGCTAGTTTAAGTGGGTCATCTGTAATTTGTAACCCCAGATAGGGAAGGCTGGACTTCGCCCATGAGTAGGGAAATTTGTCTCGCAGGGTGAGCTTGAGTTGGGAAGTGAGATTTAAACCTAAAATAAGTGATTTAGTAAAGTTCACCTTATAGTAGGATATGCAGCTAAAAGCATTCAGTATGGAGTGGGCCTGCGGGAGGGAGGAATGCGGGGAAGATAGGAAAAGGATGATGTCATCCGCAAAAAGGCTTATGTTGTGGGATTTCCCCGCAAACTCGAAGCCCGGTATGTCAGGGTGGGATTTGATTTTTTCCGCGAGGGGTTCTATAAGGAGGTTGAAGATAGAGGGAGAGAGGGGGCATCCCTGTCTAGTCCCATTTGAAATATGAAAAGAGGAAGAGAGCGTGTTCGATGTGTAAACCTGAGCACAAGGGGAAGAATATAGGGCCAGGACCGCGGACAGGATGGGTCCTGAGAACCCAAATCTGCTCAGCGTATAAGACATATATCCCCAGTGTATCCTGTCGAATGCCCTCTCCGCATCCAAAGATAGCAGCAGAGAAGGCATCCGACAGGATTTGGCGTACTGTAGCACATCAACAACCCTTTTAGTGGCGTCCGACGCCTGTCGTCCCCTCGTAAAGCCTGTCTGCTCCGGCCCTATCAGGGATGGAAGAATAGGAAGAAGCCTGGAGGACAAAATTTTTGCATACAATTTCACATCGGTATTTAATAAGGAGATAGGCCGAAAATTGGCCGGCGTAGAAGGTTCTTTCCCAGGTTTAGGGATAGTAACTATATATGCCTTGAGCATCTCCAAAGGGAACGAGGCAGAGGACACCGCCGCAGAGTAAACCTCTTTTAGGGCTGGGGATAGAATTTGAGAGAAAATTTTATAGTAACAATTTGGCAGACCATCCGGGCCTGGCGATTTCCCAGTCGGAAGGGTCCTAGTAATCCGTTGGATCTCAGGCTCGGTGATAGGTGAGTTGAGGATATCCAATTGATCTTTCGTTAGAGTAGGAAGGGAAAGACCCGTAAAAAATTTTTGAATGTCGGATTCGGTGGGCTGTGGGGTGGTCGGGTCATTTTTAAGGTTGTAAAGGGAGGAATAATAATCCGCAAAAGAATTTGCAATGTCTAAGGGGTTATATAATTTACTATTGTCGCTTTTGCGGATTAAAAAGGGGATATTAGATTTAGTTTTATGTTCTTTTAATCTCCGGGCAAGTAATTTGCCAGCCCTGTTGCCAGATGAGTAGTGTGACAATTTCAAATATTGGACATGTTTGTCGTATTGTTCTAGTAATAGGAGCCTGAGATCCGAACGAAGTTTATTTAATGCGTTCATCATTACAGTAGTTTTGTTCGTTTTATTGTGGGATTCTAGTCGTCGGATATCCGATAGAAGGGAATCCATTTTATGTGTCCTCTGCCTTTTAACCCGTGAGTTCAATTGAATTAAAATACCTCTCATATAGGCCTTATGAGCACACCACATAGTAAAGGGATCAGAGACTGAGTTGCTGTTAAAAGAAAAGTATTCATGTAAATGCTTCGACAAATAGGTTACATGCTGTGGTTGTTGAAAAAGGTAGGCATTGGCGCGCCAAGTGTTCGTACGCGTCCGAGGGCTCTGACCGTCCAACGTAACGGATACCGGGGCGTGATCGGACCAAGTAATGTCGTGCTTGATCGAAGAAGAAAGTCTCTGCAGGAGTAGTTTGTCCGTCAAAATTAAGTCGATTCGTGAGTATGAGTTGTGTCTGGAGGAGTGGTAGGAGTAGTCCCTCTCCGTTGAGTGTTGGCAGCGCCAGACATCATACAATTCCTCCGTATGGAGTAAAGGTTGTAGAGTAGGTAGGGATCTTCGTGAGGTCGAGGTAGTGTCCATCGTAAAATCAGGTGTGACATTAAAATCTCCACAGACGATCAAATCGCCTTTTTTAAGCTGAGCCACTTTACGAAGGGTTTTTCTCAGGAAGCGTAGCTGGTGAGTGTTCGGAGCGTAAACATTAACTAGGGTATATAATGTATGGTTGAAGGTGCCCACTATAATCAAGTAACGACCGTCAGGGGCAGCGTGTACATCCTGGAGGGAGAAAGTTACCGAATCTTTTATAGCAACTAATACACCTCTTTTCTTTGCGGAAAAAGAGGCTCGGAAAATATGAGGAAAGCTGTGATGTTGAAAAGTGGGTTCACAGGGAGAAGCCCAGTGTGTCTCCTGCACACACAATATGTCAGAGCCTAATTTCAAAGCTTCTTTCCACAACGAAGCACGTTTGGCTGGGTGGTTTAGGCCGCGGACATTGAAGGATGTTATTGTGAACGACATGAGTCATTATAAAATAGGATTGCTAAACATAGATCTGTACGGGATCCATACCTATCCCAGGAAGTCCAAGAGGCGACGCTTGGAAGTGTCGATGACTGGGTGGTCTTGGTCTCGAATACACTATCCTCATCCATCTCCAAAGGGTAGGGGAAAGAAACAGGGGTATAGAACCCAATAGAAACAAAAAGTAAAGAAAAGCCAACGATCAAATGGCAAAAAGATAAAAAAGTGGACTCCGTCCGGAATCCGGTGGCAGATAATCTGTACATGGTAGTAACAGGGAGGTCCGTAGGCTAAGAGCTCCACAGCAAAGGGATCTAGTTGAGTCATTCGTCGGGTGTAAGCAAGTGTCATATTCAAAGCAATTATTTGTCGTTTTTCTTGCTATGTCTCTTGCGAGACACTACTTGCCAATCCTCTCTAGTATTCAACTCCGAGGCAGCAGGAGTGTTATCTGGGACCGGAAGAATGTCCCACATGCGGAGCAGCTCCAGACCTTCAGCTAAGGTGGAAATCACAGAAGCTTTGCCCTCTCTTGTAACAATGAGCTTGGTTGGGTATCCCCATCTGTACAAGATGTTGTGATTTCTAAGCGCTTTAGTAATCGATAAGAGGGACTTACGTTTTTGCATGGTGAACTGCGATAAGTCCGCGTATAGCTGAATGGTGGCATATTGTGTTGGAGGATTGGGGTTCTTACGGTAAGCCGCCATGAGACTCTCCTTCACATGGTAAAAGTGTACCCTCATCAGGACATCCCTTGGGGTATTGTCTGGAAGATGGGATGGCTTTGGCAGGCGGTGGATCCGATCTATGATCAGTTCAGTGTCTGGAGTTGAGGGTAAAAACGCCATCATAAGGTCTTTTGCATATTGGTGTAAGTGGGTAGGTAAGACACTTTCAGATATGCCCCGTAGCTTGACATTGTTCCTTCGAGATCTGTCCTCGAGGTCAGCAATTTTCGTTTTAAGCCAGGCCACCTCATCCGCTTGTTCATTATGGGAGTCCACTAGTGTATTGTAGGAAGACGCATATTCCCCCATCTTCTTTTCCACGTGGTCCATCCTACCTCCTAGTTCGTTCATATCGGATTTAAAGTTTCTCATACACTCCATTAAGTCTGTGTGTAGTGAGCCTCGAAGAGAAATTAACATGTCTTTCAGGGTAGTGTCTGAGATAGGCTGATTCGAGGTGGGGAAAGTGTTGATAGTGTCAGCTAGTTCCCTCGTGTCATCGAGGGAGCTCTGATGAGCACTAACCTTGTCCTCCAGCGGGTCATTCTCTAAGCGAGGTCTCGATTTCACCAGGCTCCCGGAGAGAGGAGTCGAGGCAGTCGGAGAGTGCCGTACCGAGCCGCCATCAGAGCTCGGACTTTGCGCCTGTGAAGGAGATCCGCCCGTGGAAGATAGAGGCTTGCCGCCGGCGCCATCTTGGACATCGCGGCCTATAGCGGTGAAAAAATCTCGAAGTTTCCGCGGCTGGGTAGCGTTGTTTTTTTTGCGGGGCATCCCCAAAGATTGAGCGGTGGTTCAGCTATACGATTTCGGTAGTTAAAGTGAGGTATGCCGCCTCAGAGTGTAGGTTCCCTCTATGCTGGAGCGGAGCTCTCGAGTCAGGCGTCCATTCCGCTACGCGCTGGCCACGCCCCCCGCTGGCAACCCTTCTTGATCCACATTATAAGGGTAAAGTTGCAGAACTCACCCTGGCTTCACAGAGGGAGCAGAGGATGAAAGATCTTCAGGAGGCCTTGAAGAAAAGTTTGTGTAAAGCCTTTCCAGACCCTGGGAAGTTACTATTTCCTAGTTCTAGACAACATGTTTCTGAGGCTTCATTCGGTCAGAGGAAGAGAGGTGGAGAAGGTGGCTGACCAAAGCCTTTAAACAATTTTTCAGTCCTCAGCATCAAGCAACCATCGCCAGCATCTGCATTATATGGTGCAAGAACATCTAGGGACCTTTCCAACAGAGCATCCACTGGGTTACTGGGCCTTGAGGATGGACCACTGGCCAGAACTTACACATTATGCAATCGAGCTATTGGTCTGTCTTGCAACCAGCGTGCTTTCTGAACGGACATTCAGTGCTGCTGGAGGGTTTGTAACGGATCAAAGAGTACACCTGTCCACAGACTCCATTGATAGGCTCACATTTCTAAAGATGAATTAGTCCTGGATCAGCAGCTATCAAGCCCCTGATTCTTATGTAACTGATTGAATTTGCTAAGGATCTGGGATCCCTTGAAGACTGCCTATCCTATTCCTCCTGAATCTTTATGGTGCTAGTTTCCAACAATATTTTTTGTTTAGGGCACCGCTAACATCCAAGGCCCAATCTTTCTGCCCCTGTTAAAAAGGGGCATGTAATTTATTTATTTTTAAAAATTGTTTACATAGGGCCTGCTCCTGCACCCAACAAGAGTAACTGTGAGGAGTTACAGTGTCCTGGCATCACCAGCACCCAAGGCCCAATTTTTCCCCACCTGTTTGACTGGGGCATGTAATGTAATTACATTTTTTTAAATACTTGTTTACAGCAGGGCCCATTCCTGCACCCATGAGTAAGTGTGAGGGGTTACAGTGGAACCACCAGCACACAAGGTTCAATTTTTCTGCACCTACAGTATTTGTCTGGTACATGTAATTCAAATTTTTGAAAATACATTTAGCAGCAGGGCCCGTTCCTGTGCCCAACAAGAGTAACTGTAAGCCCTTGTACACATGGTTGGACATTCCGACAACCAAATCCGTCGGATAAATTCCGACGGATTTGGCCCGGAAGTGGTGTTGCATACACACGGCTAAATTGTCATAATTTCCGGTTGCCAAGAACACGGTGACGTAAGCCACGTACGACGGGACTAGAAAAGGGAAGTTCAGCACCATGTCCGGCACCGTTTGGGCTCCTTCTGTTGATCTTGTGTTTATCACAGGTTAGTAGAAGTTTGGTTAGAGACTATTCGCACTTTTCAGATTTGTACTACAGATCATTACTGCTCCTCAGTTTGTGCTTGTCGGTGCGTATCTGCTTATATCAGTGCATGTAGTCAGTTAGCATTTGTTGGTCATTGTGGACTATATCTTGGTATATAGTATGCATTGATTTTCAGTGCTTATTGTCTGCTCGTTTCTGGTTTTCAGTTCGTTCTTTCAGGCCTTGCTGTTTATCGGTGCCTTCTGTTGTCCTTTCTGACCAGCCGACCATTTTCAAGCCATGTTTCGTGTACGTACTCATAGTAGAGTTCGCGCTGTGCAGGGGCTTGGTGTTGGGCTTTTAGCCTTGACACAAGCCCAGTCCATGAACAGGGCGAGGAGGAGTTTGTGGACCAAGAATTGGTTGCTCCAGCATGACCAGTTCTCGCACATGCCTTTGCTTCGTCAGATCCGGGAGAATAATCCTGATGATTTCAGGAATTATCTCCGGATGACGGACCCCATTTTTCACCATCTGCTGGCTTTGCTGTCCCCTTATATCAGCAGGCAGGATACCTGCATGCAGCAAGCCATCACTCCGGAGCAGAGGCTCATCGCCACGTTGTGCTACTTTGCGACAGGGAGAAGCCTTCAGGACCTAAAGTTCTCAACAGGCATCTCCCCCCAGGCCCTGGGAATCATTATTCCAGAGACCTGTTTTGCCATCATTCAGGTCCTGCAGAAGGACTATATGAAGGCACGTTTTCTCCTTTAACATCACATTCTATGTATTTAATGTTTGCTAATGTGTTGTATTTCTTTCCTCATTCCCTAATTACCATGATTGCAATATGCTCTAATTGATATGCTGTGCCCCTTTATCCTCATGCATGCTGGAAGCTTTTCAAGTTCCTTTTTTTTCCTTCATTTTTTCCTTCATGCATATTTTCCTTCACCAACTTCCTCAGAAGAGCTCTTCTGGGGTCATAAACCTATAGCCTAGTCACTTAGCAATGTATTTTCTCAGCTCCATAGTATTGCTTTCCCCTAAACACCCCCTAAAATGTGTACACATGTTATGTGTGTGCTTAAATTCATGCAGAGTGCCAGAGGTTTTTTTTGGTGGGCCAAACTCATTAGGAAACTCATTACAAACCCAATACACACTATACCTACCTCTTTTCTGGTCAGATTTATGGATGAATTGACCAAAGCATATAGTGCAAGGGCCT
This sequence comes from Lithobates pipiens, assembly GCF_037356315.1. Lineage (NCBI taxonomy): Eukaryota > Metazoa > Chordata > Amphibia > Anura > Ranidae > Lithobates > Lithobates pipiens. Next base: position 353,186,375 of record NW_027507758.1, on the reverse strand, counting down.
GCCTCAATAATTTCAAATGCTACAGTTTAAAGTTTGTTTTCTCCTATTATTATCTTGATAGGTAATAGAAGAATATCAAAATGTGCTTCCATTTGTTCCTTTTTTTTGTATTATGACACTTTTTACCTGTCTGGTGAACTGCCAATAGTGTAAGTAAGGAAGGGGTTGGCCAAAGTATCACACATTATTTATGCATTCAGCTCTCAATGAAGTGGAGAGGGTTACCTGTCCAAAACATCCCCCCCCCTCATTTTTTGCAATGGACCATCAGATGGGGGGGGGGGGGGTGAGAAATGTGATAAGGGGACCTTATACTTTAGGCTTTAAATACTAATTTCCAAAAATGTTATACTGATCTTGGCCAAAAATGTTTGTGTCCAATCTGCTTGCAATGTTGATGTGCAAAATGACTAATTTTTTTTCTTGTTTCACTCCACAGTTTCCTTCAACGCCACAGGAATGGCAGACTGTGACCTCCCACTTTGCCAGCCATTGGGACTTTCCCAATTGTGGAGGTGCAATTGATGGGAAACACGTCCGCATCATCCCACACCCCAACTCGGGGTCCTACTATTATAATTACAAGGGGTATAATAGTATCATGATGTTGGTGGTGGTGTCAGTGACATATGACTTCCTGTATGTGGACGTGGGGAAAAATGGCTGTATGTCGGATGGTGGAGTGTTCGGACGGAATTCTACTGGCATCTCCAGAGTGGCAGTCTGGGCTTGCCACCTCCAGAGGAGAATGTAGAAGGAATCCCGTTTGTTTTCGTTGTGGATGAGGCGTTTTCTCTGGCAAACCATCTGATGCGGCCTTTCCCGATGAGGACCCTCACCCCGGATCAGAGGATCTTTAATGAGTGGCTGGCCAGAGCCAGAAGTGTAGTGGAGAACACTTTCTGGATAATGGCCAGCCAGTTACACCTATTTTTGACGCCATTACACATGGCGGAATATAAACGAAATCATATTGTTCTTGCCTGCTGTGTTCTGCACAATTTTTTTTAAAACATTCTGTAAACTATGTGGCCTCAGTTGGCCCTGATGCAGACTTGATGGAAAATGTGAACCTCACGGCCATTGAAGCTGCTCGTCCTGGCTTGCCCCCCCCAAAGCGCCCACGAGGTCAGAAACCAATACATGGAGTACTTTGTGGGTAGGTGGGCCATTGATATGCCAGACAATGTCTGAGAGGCATTTTTTTTATAAATATTTCTTTAAAACTCCAATAATCTTTGTTTTCATTTACTGCTTGGCTTTGTTTCAGGTGTCTCCTAGGTTTTGTTTTTGGGCCTTTTTCTACAACAGTTCAAACCCAAGTTCAGAGCAAGTTGAGAAGACAGTCTCTTCTTCAGATAATTGTATTATGTTGTGGGTCTGCTACACACACACATCTTGTTTTTGTTGATAATGTATATAGTGCATTACTGACAAAAATATTGCTAATTTTTAGCACCATGGCAAAAATATGTGGGGTCATGAAAATGGCGTGATTGGGGAAATTTTAACATCACTGTGGGTGTTATTTACTAAAGGCAAATCCACTATGCACTACAAGTGCACTGCAAAAGTGCACCTGAAACTGCACTTGGAGTGCAAAGTGGAGTTGCCTTTAGTAAATAACACTCATTGTCACAGAAAACAGCTACTTTACTACAAATACTGCTTTTGCACATTGAAAAAGGAAGCCACACATTGTTGATAATTTAACTTTTTACTCAAAGCACATTCGCATGTGCGTTTAGAAAAGGGTTTTACAACAAACCAACATATTTGGTGTATAGAAAACATTATTTTGGGTAACATTTTACAACCTTGGCGTTTTTGTGTAAACAGGCATGTAGCAAAGCATAACATACAGAACACAGGAACTTTCAAAGTTCAACTTTGAAAATTGAAGACTATATCAGACATGAGTATGTACAAACTGTGCTGATATTGCCTTCATCGGATGGGGTGTCACCCCTGGAAAAGCCAAATTTGGAAGATGCACACAAATTGAGAATCATAAAGTGGCCAGTTTCCTCCTGATCCCATGTTTAATGTCAACATGTGCCATCTCCCATCATGGGGTATCGATGTACGTGTTTTGGGGGTGCAACCCCTTAATCTCAGCCACTTTAGTAGCAAGGAAGGGGTTGCACCCACAAAACACGTACATTGCTCCCCCATGATGGGAGATAGTACATGTTGTCACACTGTGTGTATCTTCCAAATTTGGCTTTTCTAAAAATATAAAAGTGTTTTTGTAAATTTAAAAATGATGCTAGCTAGTTTGGGGTGTTTCAGACTCTCCCCAAAACATTGATGATGTTCTTCATTTTTTGTTGAACATCATTGATGTTTTTCTGTATATTCTCTAAATCGCAATTGCACCCCATTATCTCCCCAATGAGGATCTGGACACTTTCACTGGTAAAATACGATTCTTCTTCCACAACATCCACATCACCTAAAAAAAAAACACACCATGTATTATAAATATGCAGACATACATTGATTAGCTTACCTGAAGCTGTGGTCTCCGACACTCGCCTGTTGTGGTACCAATTTCACCAATTTCGACAATCTCTCCTTCCTCCTCCTCCTCTGCTTCTGGTGTTGGTATTTCCCCTTCTTTGGGAGGTGTGGGGTCCCTGGTGTCCTCAGACGTCCCGAGTCTTCTCTCCCCTATGAGAATGTAAAAAGGAAATACTTAGCATACAGAGGGCAGAAATAAGAATATGAATCATTGCTTGGAAGTGTCGTACAATTGTGTTTTTTGGCGTTCGAGTTCAAAGGTGAAAACATTATTTTTGACACTTTCCAAAGCAAAAATACTTACTTGTTGTGTGAACAAATGCAGTCAAGTGCAATTTGACAAAACATCATTTTGGAGTGGGCTAACGAACGATGTTTATTACGAACGATTGAACCCATGAACATGATAGTGGCCAGTTTAAACTGTACAATATTAAATCAAAGTACATGGAGCAGTAAGCAAGCACTAATAATAATATAAACACACGACAACTACTTACTTTTTTGAAGAACTCACTTGAGTACTGATCGTGCTCCCTCAGTTTCAGGTCTGACTAGTGTTTTCCCAGTTGATCCTTGGATCATCGTACCCCAAAATTCTTCTGAAGACTCTTCACAACTTTAGTCATGATCTTGACCTTTCTGATATTTAGGTTTGGGTAAGGTCCATACTTCCCATCATAATCGTTCCTCTTCAATATGTCCACCATCTCCAATATCTCTCCAAAAGACATATTTGAGGCCTTAAATCTTCTCCCCCAGGATTGGGACATTTCTGGCTCCGGGCTTTCCTCGTCCTCCTCCTCGTTAGTGGAATTATCATGCCCCTGCTGCGTCTCCACAGTGTGCTCTCCCCACTGCGCCGAAAGAGAAGGGGCGGGGAATAGGCTAGAAAGAACCTCAGGGGCGGGAGGAGTTTCACGCATGTGCACTGTATATAAAACGTAACGCGCGTGTGTTGTACGTACGATCTGTGAACAGAGGGAGAAGCTGACGCGCCGATCGTGCAAACGAAGGTACAATTTTTAACTTTGTACATAACTAGCCTATACTGCTTCTAGATTGAGGCATGTATTGGGACAAGATTTAGTCGAGTTTAGCCTGACATTAGGGTTTGTCTTGCAGAGAATGTGGATGGGTTTAATGACCACAGTTTCCTCCCTCTGTTCATCGATAAGTACAGGGGGCTGCCCTGTCTGTGGCAAGCTACACATCCACACTACAGTAACAAATTAAAGAGGCAGGCAGCGATGGAGAAACTGCTGGAGTTTGTGAAGCCGGTGGTCCCCAGGGCAGACACCACCTATTTAAAAACTAAAATTGATGACCTCAGTAGTACATATCTGAGGGAGTGCAGGGAGGTGCTGAAGTCCATGCAAAATGGAGCTGCAGCAGATGACCTTTATTTCCCCAGGCTGTGGTATTATGAGAGGATGCATTTTCTGTCAGACTAGGCTGATGTCAGGGAATCCCTCTCTACCCTTCCTTCCACGCATCCTTCTACGCTACATTCCACCCCTGATGAGTCTTCCAATGCCCAACCTGGGCCTTCCACTCAGGAAGAACTGGAGGAGCCCAGCCAGGAATAGTATTGTTCTACATATTTTGGGAGTAAAAATTAATGATGCCAACTTGATTTTTGCTCACCAATTGCTGATTTTAGAAAGTGTTTCACATATCAATAGACAGTAGTGGCCAAAACCTTTGGGCCAAGAATGAAAAATGCTGAGCTTAGAATGATAGTCTTTTCTATTTGTTAACAATTTGCAACAGTCTTGAGCTGAAAATTGTGTGTGTTTGATGAACCAAAAACTAAAACTATGTCCCTTTTTCATACACAGGAAGACCTGTGCCAGGAGAAGGGTGTGGAATGCAGCAGCCAGGAGGTGGCTGTGGAAAGTGGCAGCCAGGAGGAGGCAGGGGTAAGCGGCAGCCAAGCAGTTGGCGGGCATAGGAGCCCGACTGAATCCCAAGTCCCTCCCCTCTGCCTTCCACACAAAAGGGCCAGAAAGGGGGGAAATGTAGAGGAGTCAGCTCTGAAGCTCATTGGGGATTCTTCAGTGGCCCTCAAAGCCACCCCCACATTTCAAGAGGCCTTTGCCACCTTGGCTGCCTGCAAACTCCAGCAAATGGATGAGGGGCAACACTTCTTGTGTGAGGAGCTCATCATACACACCCTCAATAAGGGGTTGTTGGGCCAAATCACACAAGCAACACACTTGTGTGATTTGAACCATGGTCCTCCTCCTCCTCCTTCTGCCACACCTCCAGCACCACAGCCACAGCCTGGAAGGAAGCATGGAAGGAAGACCAGAGAGTGATAACCTGGGTTCAGTCTGGTCTGACAGCAGATGCAGCCTCTTGTAGGACCACAGCCTGGGAACATAGATACCATCTGCTGCTGTTCCGGGTTTCTTGGACTTCAGGACCAGACTGCTCTCCCTCAGATATGTATTCCTCTGCCCCCAATTTTTGCGTTTAAATAGTTGATGTGTGCCCTGGGGGCCAAAGGCTTTGCTAATCTCCTCAGTTTCTCCAGTGCTGCCTCCCTCTTTATTTGTTACTGACACCTAAATAAAGTTTTTTTTTGGTTGAAGAAATACTTGCCTATGTGTTTTACTTCAAAAGGACAGTTTATTTGTGAGTAGGCAGGTACATTTCAAAAATACAAAGTCAAATGAATAACAAGGGGCACCAACACCAAACAACCTCCTCTAGAATAAAAAAAAAACAATAAAAGAAAAAGATAATAATGGTGCTGTGGTAAGTTGAAACCCAAAACACACCAAAAAAAATTGCGAAGATGAGCAAACTGTCAAAAAAGGAGATGTTGATTAAAAAAACCAACCACCAAACTTAAAACCAAAAAAAAAAAATGATTGGGGAGATGTGACGAATTAAAATTTTGTATTCATGAAATGAGGAAAAATAATAAAGAAACATGTTTGGGAGAAGTGTATGTGAATATGAGCAGCAAAACAACTTAATTCTTGTAGCATTGTGAAGAAAAAGAGAATGCGCTGCAATAAAGAATTTTTAACATTGCAGCGTGGCGAATGTGCTATATCGATTACGAGCGGTAGTTTTACCGGACCGAGTGCTTCCATCTCAGAATTTATTCTGAGCAAGCGTGGCACCTTGTCCGTCTGAATAGGCTATACACGATCGGAACTGACGTGCATCGGATCATGTTGTCAGAAAATTTTATAGCCAAGCTCTCAAACTTGGTCCTTCGGATATTTCGACGGAAACAGTCCGATGGAGCCCACACACTGTCGGATTATCCGACAACACGATCTGATCGGACATTTTCCATCGGAATATCTGACCATGTGTATAAGGGCTAAGGGGTTACAGTCTTCTGGCTCCACCAACACCTAAAGCCCCATACACACTATCAGTTTTTCTGCTGATTTTTTCCTTCAGGTTTACCAAAACCATGTAGTACAAGGGCCTGCCTGATTGCATACAAATTGAAACTCCCTAGGTTTGACCTCATATTATATGGTTTTGGTAAATCTGAAGGAAGAACTCAGCAGAAAAACTGATAGTGTGTATGGGGCATAAGGCTCAATTTTTCTGCAGAGCATATAGTGTAGTCCGTATAGTATATATAGTGCAGTTCAGAGTATATAGTGCAGTCCGTATAGTATATATGCTGCAGTTCAGAGTATGTAGTGCAGTCAGTGTAATATATATAATGCAGTGCAGAGTATATAGTGCAGTGTACAGTACATAATATAATGTATTGACGTGGTTAAGGGGAACCCTATGACAACATTTAAAAAAAAAAGACATGGGTTCCCCCTAGTCCATACCAGGCCCTTTGGGTCTGGTATGGAGGGGAACTCCACCTCCAATTAGAAAAAAAATTATGTAGGGCCCCCCAAAATCCATACCGAACCCTTATCCAAGCAAGCAGCCTGGCAGGCCAGGATGGGGTGGGGGGATGAGCGATCATCCCCCCTCCAGAACCCTACCAGGCCGCTTGCCCTCAACATGGGGAGGGTGCTTTTGGGTCCCCCCCCCAAAGCACCTTTTCCCCATGCTGATGGGGACAGGGGCCTCATCCCCACAACCCTAGCCTGGTGGTTGTGGGGGTCTCCGGGCAGGAGCTTATCGGAATCTGGAAGCCCCCTTTGACAAGGGGCCCCAAGATCTCACCCCCATGCGAATGGGTAGGGGTTACATTTTACCCCTACCCATTCACCAAAAAAGTGTAAAAAATTTAAAACCACAATACACAAAAAGTCAAAACCACAATACACCCAAAGGGGCTGGTATGGTCTTTTTTTTAAATGTTGTCATATGGTTCCCCTTAAACTTGTTAAAAGTGGCTTCCAGATTCTGATAAGCCCCCAGGCCCACAGACCCTCACAACCAATGGACAGGGTCCTTGGTCCCCATCAATATGGGGGACAAGTGGCCTGGTATGGTTCAGGAGGGGGGCACTCACCCATCCTGCCCTCCAGACTGCATGCTCGGATAAGGGTCTGGTATGGATTTTGGGGGGGACCCAAACATTTTTTTACATTTTGCATGGAATTTCCCTTAAAATCCATACCAGACCCGAAGGGCCTGGTAAGGATTTTGTAGGGAACCCACGCTGTTTTTAAAAAAACATAAAAAATCTTTTTCTTGATATAGCTATCTATAATGAGTTGGCAATACATTGCAGCCACCATGTTTTCCTTTAGAAATTTATTTTTGCTGCGGCACTGTAAACACATCAGACAGATGTGCCAGTTTACAGGCAGACTAAAGGCACACAATTTACAGTGTTTTTTCATTTTTATTGTTTCACGTTAAGCTTTATTAAAATCACTTCTCCTGAAAAAACGGTTGTTTTAAAAACTTATTTTTATTTGCATTGATACATGTCCCCTGGGGTAGTACTCGGGCCCCCATACACCTTTTATGGCAATAACTTGCATATAAGCCTTTAAAATTAGCACTTTTGATTTTTCATGTTTCGTGTCCCTTATGCCGCGTACACACGAGCGGACTGTATGGCGTACTTAGTCCGTCATACAATCCGACGGACAGTCCGTCATACTTTCGACTGAATGGACTTGACCACACACGGATGCACAAACAGTCCGTCGAAAGCTTGCGCGATGACGTGTACAGCATGTACGACGGGACTAGAAATAGGAAGTCCAATACACAGCAAAGCACCCTTCCGCTGTGTAAATCCTTTCTGAGCCTGCGCCATTCTTAGTCCGTCGAACTAGCCTACTGACGAGCGGATTGTCCGCTGAAACTAAAGTACGACGGACAGAATTTCGAACAATCCGAAATACTTAGTACGCCAGACTGCACGCTGAAAAAGTCAGCTGAAGCCAACACACGAGCGGACTGTCCGCTGAAATGTGTTTCGATGGACTAAGTACGCCATACAGTCCGCCCGTGTGTACGCGGCATTAGGCTTTAATAGGGTACTAACCTTAATTCCCAGTGACATCAGTAATCAGAATAGTTAGGGAGAGTAGGTCTCCCCAACTGGGACACAGACAGCAATAAAACCCTGACAGAGGATCTAATCACCATTCTATCCAAATATAAATTTAAAAAAAATTGCCTTTAGTTATGCTGTAAAGAAATGAAACAAATGGATCGCAAGATACTGTAACTATACCCCACTCTCATCATGTTATTGTTATCTATGTTGGTTCTAGTTAATTCTGTCTCATAGTACACCAAAAGAGCTCCATCTGCTCTCAAGTCAATTCAGAAGCGTAAAAAGCAAGAGACGCATAATATCAGAGTGTAACATCACCACTGACGCTATTTTTTAAAATTTTTTTGTGAATACATATAGCATAACAATAGATTGTTCTGCAACTGTTATACTGGGATGTTTTGGGACATTTCAAAAACTTCTGTAAGAATACAAATCTTCTACATGTTACAATAGAGGTGTAGGTTATGTTATTAGGAAATATTAACTTACTTAATCTCTTGTAAATCTTCAATAATGGTTGTTTTTTGCTTAGGTGTCATTCTACCAAAAATGGTAGCGTTAAGCAGAATCTAAAAAAAAAACCCCAGTATTAATACATTTTACTTACATTTCATTAACAACAAACAATTAAGCTTTAAAGTGGTTGTAACCCCCCTCCCCACCCATTAAAAACATGCTTCAGTCCCTTTAAGGCACGAAATATAGCCCAGTGCCCTTTCCATGTCAATTGTCCTTTTCTATGTTGTACAATACCTGGCTGATCCTGCCTGTTCCTGTCTTCCCCTCTGTTGTAAACTGACCACGGATTATCATGGCTTCTGATCTCTGATAGTGTGGTCAGTTTGCGTGCCTCAGTCATCCAACTATCTCCTTATCTCCCTCTCTCCCTGTCTCTTCCATAGTCTGTGTGAGAACCCGATCTCCTCCCTGCACCCCCCCCCCCCCCACTGCTGAGATAGAGCAATGTTTTTCCCTGGAGCTACTCCTCCCCTCTTCTTTGTTAATCAGTTCCCACCCAGGCCAATTCTGACATGTCTCTCCTACATTTTTTTGCCATAAAATTACTTAGAACCCCCAAATATTTTATCCCTTTTTTTTTTTTAGCAGAGGCCCTAGAGAATAAAATGGGGGATGTTGCAATTTTTTATGTCACATTGTATTTGTGCAGCAGTTTTTCAAACGCAATTGTTTTGGAAAAAAATATACTTTATAATATATAATATAATATAATATATAATGTTATTGCACACAAACACTATATAGTAAGCTATTTTTGTTAAAATATAAAAGATGATGTTACGTTGGGTAAATAAATACCAAGTGAAAATGTGGAAAACAAAAAGGAAAATTGCTGCGCTGAACCATTCAAATAAAAGCTGCTAACACTAAAACCAACAAAGTCCAAACAAGATAAAAGATACAAAAGTGTACCGCTAAAAAAAAAACACTGCTAGATGCTTTTAGTTTTTATCTTGTTGGTGATCACTTTTTATGCAGTCATCTGCAACAGATGTTTGTATATTTTTTATTGAGATTAAAGTTTATGACCTGCCCCATATGGAGCCTTTTTCCTTTTTTATACTATGGTTCCAACGTGTTTATTTATTATTTGATCACTGGTTTCTAGTGCCTATACTGGTGATCCAAAGAACGTCGGCTCAGAGGATCCATTTGAGCTCTGGATATTTGGTCGCGCCACTCGGGGATACACTCTTATCGATCGATTGAACGCCTGCACGCAGAGCTATTCCTCTACAGGTTCTAGCTACATCAGAGCTGGTTCATTTGGCCAATACAAGCCTGATTGAATAACTGTTGTATGACAGGTGGGTTCACCTTGTCCGGTAAGGAGTATAGGAGTATTTATGTACATTTTTCCCATCAGACAAATGTTTATCCCATTTTTCAACTACAACTCTTGGATTGAACCATTCTTTACCTGCCACTGAGGAATTAATTACAGTCCTTCCATTGAACACATGCCCTATAAAGTTTTTGCACACTTCTTTACAGCACCTCAATTATCATTCATTTTCACACACCTAGTGGTGATTTTTTTTAGCGCTACACCTGTATTTTATATTTTTTAAATAGATACCAAACATGGCACACTTTACAATTGTGTACACACGTGGGACGGCGTCAACTATGGTACCTCTATTAATGATGCTTTAAAAGTCTTTACACATTACCCATTTACAGTTACACAGGAGATCTGGAGCTAGCATTGTAAATGTATTACTCCTGCACTGTGAGATAAAGATTAAGGGTACACTGCAGCAAGCACCTGGTAAGCTGATCAGATAAAGTGAAAAAAAAAAGTAAAAGTTGCGCTGTGAAACTACTAAGATTAATAAAATTACTAGTGCTGGGGCAAAGTTAGAACACACAAGGGATAGTGGTGTAATATGTAAACGGCAGACTTAAATAATGAAGCAGGATAATATTTGTAGAAAATGCAGAAATGCTTGGAGAATATTTAAAAATTCTTTAGAAATATTTAAAAAATAATAAAAAATCATTAATATAACAATTGAAATCAAAATCCATATTGAGTCCGTTGGGTGAAAAGGTATCTATTAAAAATATCCATTTCGATTTGAGTGGGCTAAGACTTATCACCTTGTGCCCCCCCCCCCCCCGCCAGTGTACCTTTTAATATATTCTGCACATGTTCTTTAAGGCGAATCCTCAGAAGTCTTTTGGTGCGGCCAATATACTGAAGCCCACAGCTACACTCTAGGGCATACACTGCCCCTTCAGTGTTACACCCTATGAATTCCTGTATGTCATAGGTAGTGACATTACTGGTAGATTTTAGACATGTGCAGGATTAAAAAAAATTTTTTTGCTTTGTTTCGTTATTCAACTAAATTTGTTTAGTTAAATTTGTTGCATTTGTTACATTCGTTTTTGGGATTAGTTTAGTTTTGTATTCGAAAAAATGTGCCTGCATTCGAAAAAAAATATCAAATTCTAAAGAATTCTACCGCATTCTAAAAAATTTGACCAAATTTGAAAAAGTAAATTATATATAACCATTTTGCAAAATTTGAAATTTGTATAGAATGAAATTGAATTTGAATAGAAAAGATTAGAATAGAATCGAAAATCCTAGAAAAGAATAGCATAGAAAAACAATAGAACAGAATAGAAAAAAATATAATATATTCTATTCTAATCTTTTCTATTGGAATTCAAATTCATTCTGTACCAAATTTCAATTTCGGAAGATGTTAATATATATATATATATATATATATATATATATATATATATATATATATATTATTATTTTTTCTATTCTGAATATAATAGAAAATAATAGAAAAGAAAAGCATATACTATATATATATATATATATATATATATATATATATATATATATATATATATTCTATAGCTTCATTATTTGATATTCTATTTTATTGTATTTTTTAGAAAATCGTTTTCTAATTTTTTTCAAATTCAATTTGAATTTCTTTTTGATTTCGATTCAAATTTGTTTTCGAATGAGCTTTTTTCAGTTTCATTTAAAGTTATTTAAAATTACTTTTGTAATTCGGATGTATCTGAATTTCCAAGTAATGCAAAATTTGTCCGAACTTTGATTCAGAACGAAATTTTTTTGCTTTGTTTCGTTATTCAACTAAATTTGTTTAGTTAAATTTGTTGCATTTGTTACATTCGTTTTTGGGATTAGTTTAGTTTTGTATTCGAAAAAATGTGCCTGCATTCGAAAAAAAATATCAAATTCTAAAGAATTCTACCGCATTCTAAAAAATTTGACCAAATTTGAAAAAGTAAATTATATATAACCATTTTGCAAAATTTGAAATTTGTATAGAATGAAATTGAATTTGAATAGAAAAGATTAGAATAGAATCGAAAATCCTAGAAAAGAATAGCATAGAAAAACAATAGAACAGAATAGAAAAAAATATAATATATTCTATTCTAATCTTTTCTATTGGAATTCAAATTCATTCTGTACCAAATTTCAATTTCGGAAGATGTTAATATATATATATATATATATATATATATATATATATATATATATTATTATTTTTTCTATTCTGAATATAATAGAAAATAATAGAAAAGAAAAGCATATACTATATATATATATATATATATATATATATATATATATATATATTCTATAGCTTCATTATTTGATATTCTATTTTATTGTATTTTTTAGAAAATCGTTTTCTAATTTTTTTCAAATTCAATTTGAATTTCTTTTTGATTTCGATTCAAATTTGTTTTCGAATGAGCTTTTTTCAGTTTCATTTAAAGTTATTTAAAATTACTTTTGTAATTCGGATGTATCTGAATTTCCAAGTAATGCAAAATTTGTCCGAACTTTGATTCAGAACGAAACGAAATGCACATGTCTAGTAAATTTAAACTGTAGCTTCCTCCTCATTGGGGGCGTTTCGTCTGGGTTCATGCAAAACATTTTTTACATGGATAAATACCTTTACCAGGAAAATGTAAAACTCTTCTTTGGGGGATCTACAATGCTTTTTACTAGCTGGTCAGGTTTATAGATAAACCTGGGTCTATTATGTAATATATCTTGGAGATGTCTATCAGATTTTAAAATGTGCCAGTGGCGTTGTATTATTTTTTCAAATTTTTTTGTGTTGAATATTATAATGAACATTATAATCAAACAGTAAGGGTATAAGATCTTGTTGACAGTTTGATATCTTATCTTTAATCAAATCTCCCCTGTTCATATGTGTCACTTACACAATTTTCTCTTCTATGAATCCCTTGTGTTATCCTTTCTGTATGAATCTGTTTCCAATCATGTTAGCTTGTGTAAGAAAGTATTCTACATTGGTACAGTTATGTATCAATCGCATAATCTGGCCTTTTGGAATATTGAACAGTCAGTTCTTATGATGACAGCTTTTGATTGGTAAATGACTTTCTATCAATATTTTTTGAAATGGGTTTTGGTGATGTATTTATCATTAGTTTCCAGGTCGAGGAAAGATATATTATCTTCTTCAATTTGCCATGACAGGTTCATATTCCTGTCATTATTGTTAAGCTGATTGAAGAAATTTTGTAACTGATTTCGGTCCCCTTTCCAAATAACAAACACATCATCAATATATCTTCTATAAAGGATGAGTTCCTCAGGTGGATACTTTCTTCCTCCCATTGGGCCAGGAAATTCCTGCCACGCTAGGGAAACCTGGCTCACATGGCCACCCCATTTTTTTGTCGATAATATTGATGACGATACCAAAAGTACTGTAACTGTGTTTACAGCAAAAATCAAGACTTTTGACAAGGAAATTTATTTGCATACAGGGGAGTTTTGTGAATTTCCTGAGCCCGCATTTGGATGCTTCACATGCCTGGCAAAGAAGGATAATGGTATAGAGTGACGAAACATCTACTGTCGCCATCAGAAATGGTCCTGTATCTGTTCTCTCTTCTAATAACTGTAACATTTGTTTAGTGTCTTTCAAATATGCTTTTGTTTTCTGAACTGCTGGTTGGAGATATTTATCAATATATTGGCCGATTCTTGCTGTTATTGATTCCATACCATCCCCAATGGGTCTGAATGGGGGGGTTCATCTTGTCTTTATGGATCTTTGGCAGTGCGTATATAATTGGGGTCCGACATGCCTCTGGTATCAAGTATCTTACTTCCTTTTGTTAAGTATATTTTTCTTAAGTCTTAAATGTACTACTACCACTTGTACTAATTCTTTTTTCCATTTAAAAATGGGATTGCTTGGTAAAAGGCAATATGTTTCTTTGTCTTGTAGTAATTTGAGCATGCTATTATGGTATTGTTCCATTGACTGAACAATGATACCCCCTCCTTTATTTGAGGGTCTAATCACAAGGTTTTTTTTCTCTTAGTCAATTTCTGTATCCCAATCTTTATGGATCTTGATTCTTCTTTCTTCTTAACCACTTGCTGGCTGCCTCATGCAGATATACTGTGGCAGAATGACACGGGCAGGCAGAATAACGTATGGGTACGTCACTCATCTCTCACGGGCGGGGGGGCGCATGATGCCCCCCCAGTGTCCAAGGTGGTCGGCATCCCTCCAGGAGCAATCCGTGCTGAGGGGGAGGTCACTGATTCATGCCCACCCCCTCGCGATTGTTACTGGAAAATGACAAGCTGCCTCTGCTTCTGAAATGTAAACAGAAGCAGAGGAAGTGATGTCATCGCTCCTCTTGAAGCCTTTTTGTTCCGGCTTCCGAGGAGAGAAGACATCCAAGTGAGTTTTCACCAACACTACACATACAGTAGAACATGCAGGCACACTATTCACCCCCAAATCACCCCCGATCATTCCTCTGCACCCCCTGTCACAGTGACACCAATAGCATTTTCTTTTTACTGATTACTGCATTGGTGTCATTTGTGACCGTTATAAGTGGAAGGGCAGTTAGTGCTAGGCCCCTTTAGGTCTAGGGTACCCTCTAAGCCCCCTAATAAAGGTTTAACCCCTTGATCACCCCCCATCGCCAGTGTCACTAAGCAGTCTTTTTTCTGATCGCCGTATTGGTGTCACAGCTGACTCTAGTTAGGCAGGTAAGCATTTAGGTTCGCCGTCAGCTTTTTATAGCGCCAGGTACCCCCATATACTACCTAGCAAAGGTTTTAACCCCCTGATTGCCCCCTAGTTAACCCTTTCACCAGTGATAACCGTAATACTTTTACAGGTGACGCTGGTTAGTTCATTTGTTTTTTATAGTGTCAGGGCACCCGCCGTTTATTACCAAATAAAGGTTTAACCCCCTGATCGCCCAGCAGGTTATATAAGTTAGGTTTTAGAGTCAGATAGGGTCTGCGTCACCCCAGGCAGTGTCAGGTTAGTGCCAGTACCACTAACACTCGTCGCACACAGCATACACCTCCCTTAGTGGTATAGTATCTGAATTGATATATATCTGATCTGATCAGATCTATACTAGCGTCCCCAGCAGTTTAGGGTTCCCAAAAATGCAGTATTAGTGGGATCAGCCCAGATACCTGCTCGCACCTGCATTTTGCCACTACGCCCAGCCCAGCCCTGCCTACCCAAGTGCAGTATCGATTGATCACTGCCACTTACAAAACACTAAACACACATAACTGCAGCATTCGCAGAGTCAGGCCTTATCCCTGCGATTGCTAACAGTTTTTTTGGTAGCTTTTGAATCAGTCGCTAACAGTCAGGAGCTTTTTTACCTGTGAATCTCACTAGTGTACCAGTAAATTTAGAGCCCAAAATGGCAAATCAAAGGTACACTAGTGAAGAGGCCCACACGTTTCTGAGCATGACAGATAGTGAAGAGGAAGTCCCTCATCTGTCAGATTCAGGCTCAAAATACGATCCTGTAGACGACAGCGACTCCATGACAGATAGCTCTGACAAAGGAGTTATGATCCCTGCCAAGGTCAGGCGTACCAGACTCTGATCTTCTTCTGCTGTTGTTGAGGCGCAAGAACCACAGGTCCCTCATATGGAGCAGAGAAGTACTAGCGCCTTCTGGTGAACTGGCAAGCACCAGTGGCATAGTACACCCTGGTCGTACATCCAGCATTGCAGTAACACTTTGTGACATGGCGAGTCCCATAAGTGCAGTTCAAGCTGGTGAGGTGGCAGGCACAAGTAGTGTCCCGCTGCCACCAAGAAGACAAAGACAGGCCCGTCAAGCCCATAGTGCCCTTCCTGCTGCATTCACCAATCCTAATTGGGAACCCACCACTTCTGCACCCGTACTTCCCCCATTCACTGGCCAACCCGGCATTCAGGTGGAAACAGTTGATTTTATGTCACTTGATTTTTATTCTCTGTTTTTCACCAAAGATCTCTATAGATCTATTTTGGACTAAAGCAATTTGTATGCTGGTCAATACATCGCCACTATTCCCCAGTCCTCCCTTGCCAGAGATTGGAGACCAATTACGGTTTCCAAATTGAAGATCTTTCTGGGCCTTTCCCTCGACATTGGGCATAGTTAAAATTTACCATATGCCCGTGTTCTCTGCCTCCATGATCAGGGCACGATACGAGCAGGTTCCTGCGGGTCATGCATTTCAACAACAATGAACTCTTTCGTCCTCGTGGAGACCCTGGATACGATCGGCTCTACAAAATTTGGCCCCTTGTAAACCACTTCAACCAAAGTTTTGGCAGACTTTTTTGCTCCCCATCAAGTTGTCTGCGTTGATGAGTCCCTGATTAAGTTTTCTGCTTGTCATTCAAACAATACGATTGAGATTGTGTGGGACTTGGTGTCATCCTTATTCAGAAAGGGGTACCATTTGTACGTGGACAATTATTACACGAGCGTGACAATTTTTAGTCACTTGTTTGATCAGCAGATGAGCATGTGGCACTGTGTGACCTAATCCCTGGGGCTTTCCCCAGGGGCTTGTAGATTCCTGTCATAGGCTGGGGGAGAGAGCATGCCTTAAGTGTAATAACTTATGACTACAAATAATGAGCGCTCCTGAATAAAAAATTAATTAATAATAGCAAATATAGTGCATATTGTAATATATATCCAATTATAGGAAAAAAGGGTGTGGCTATACGACTAACCTTGAATCATACTCATTGAGAAGCAAAGCCACTGTTTGAATATTGCACTGCTTAGCTGATGTGAAACACCACAATTACCTTAGAGGATATAACAGTGTGTATAACGCTCTATATGCTGTTTTAAATTGTAAGTATACTTGCTACAGGGGGTGAGATGTATTTAATACATTTTATCAATGGGATTACACTATGGAGCTCTTTATTTCTCCCCTTTCCACATGAATGGGCCTACCTAGACACTGACCAGATCCACCTGCTAGCAACTAATCATCAGTGTGTGTCCCTGAGGAGAAGTCGGTTAACACGAGTCCACCATTGTTATATGCCAAATAGCTACGGTCTGGTAAGGAGTTAATCTATAGGGGGATCCTTACCTTAATCCTACATATATTTGAGACAGTAAGGGTTGGATTGTGCTTAGACAGTGCTTCTTCATTTTGAATAAATAACAGAGATAACACACATTGCATATTGAGAAAGAACTTTGTCACAGTGTCATCAGGCTTTTTGGATAAGACATTTGTTTGGAAGAGTCTTTCTGATCAGTATAATTAAACGGACCTTGTGTATTTATCGGGGGACATTATTGCTGGGGTTTGCAGTGCTGCCCTCACACAATCTAAGTTATGTGTATGATTTAAAGTGTAATAACTTGCTCGCTATGAAGTGGAGAGATAATAAGAATGTTTTCGTTCTTACCTCCCTTCATGCAGACATGTCTGTTCTAATTCTTATGGCGACTGGTGTTGTGGAGAAACCCCCCTGTGTCCATGAATATAACCAAAATATGGGAGGGATGGACCTCAATGACTAGTTCTTGGTGCCGTACCTAGTTGCCCTGTAAGGCCAGACACTGGTACAAAAAGTGCCTCTATACTTATTTCAATTGGCTTTGCTGAATGCTCATGTGCTTTACAGAGCTTCAGGATGCACTGGATCCTTCCTAAAATAGAGATTGTCAGAGCCCTTCTGTTTTCAGACGGTGCTCCTCCTCTCCTTCCTAATCCAAATGCAGTAAGCCGGCTGCATGAGAGGAATTTTCCTTATGTCCTGCCGAGTACCCCTACCCAATGAGCCCCCCAAAGAAGATGTTGTGTCTGCAGCAAGCGCAGATATAGGCGTGACACCCATTATTATTGTCCCTCCTGTCCTGATAAACCTGGCCTTTGCATTGGTGAATGTTTTTAATGCTACCATACACTAGTTGAGTATTAGCGTAGGGTACAGCACTGCACAGACTAGGCACACTTTCACAGGGTCTCCCAAGATGCCATCGCATTTTGAGAGACCCTAACCTGGAACCGGTTACAGTTACAAAAAAAAGTGTAAAAAAAAAGTGAAAAACATCAAAAAATATACAAAAAAAAAAATAGTTGTCATTTTATTATTCTCTCTCTCTCTACTCTCCCTCTCTATTGTTCTGCTCTTTTTTACTGTATTCTATTCTGCAATGTTTTATTGTTATTATGTTTTAGCATGTTTGCTTTTCAGGTATGTTTTTTTTTATACTTTACTGTTTACGGTGATTTATCGTTAACCATTTTTTTGTTTTCAGGTACGCCATTCAGCTGCAGCCCAGATTTATTTATCTTGACAGCAACACCACCCACGATACATAAAGCTGCATCTCCAGCGATGTAGGAGGGGATTTCACCACCACAGTTAAAAAAAGAGCATATATGTTGAAGTATGGGGGCAGCAGGGGTGAAGGAGCGATTTGCTCTTAACTTTTGCGGGCAGAAGCCTCCATGCTTCGGTGTATATATATTTTAGGCACAAATTGCATTACATTTTTTTTTATTTTTTACAATTTTTTTTGCATTTACTTTGCAGGTATGGTATGTCTTATGCCACGTACACACAATTAGACTATCCAGCGAACTTGGACTTTGCAAAAGTCTGGCGGACTTAGAAAGAAGTCTCAACTTAAAATTGTTTGCTGGACTCAGCAGTCCAGCGCACAATACGCCCATCTGTGTGCTAGTCCGCTGGAGTTTTGAAAATGAGCAGACTTGCCCACACATGGTGTAAAGTTCGTTAATTTTTAACGTGACTCCAGGTAGACGGGACTAGCAAAGGCAGTCAATGTCGCCACTTCCATCGGTGAGATTGACACCTCGTGAGCCCCGTCATCTGGTATGGATTTAAAGGGGAACCCCTACGCCGAAAAAATTACGTGGGGGTCCCCCAAAGTCCATACCAGACCCTTAACTGAGCACGCAGCCCAGCCAGTCAGGAAAGGGGGTGGGGACGAGTGAGCGCCCCCCCTAAACTGTACCAGGCCACGTGCCCTGAACATGGGGGGTGTTTTGGGGAAGGGGGGCCTGCGCCCCCCCAAAGCACCTTGTCCCCATGTTTATGAGGACAAGGGCCTCTTACCGACAACCCTGGCTGTTGGTTGTTGGGGTCTGCAGGTGGGGGGCTTATCGTAATCCGGGAGCCCCCAGATCCTGGCCCCCCACCCTATGTGAATGAGTATGGGGAAGGGGAGGGGGAAAAGTGTTAATAAAAAAACACAACAAATTACTTTATTAGACAGCTCCAGGGGTCTTCTTCCAACTTTGGGGGTCTTCTCGCCGGGCTCCTCCGCTATCTTCTGCTCTTTTAACACTCTTTTACTGGCGGAGGAGCTCGGCTTTCTCCTTCATCGCCGCCGCCATCCGGGGTCTTCTTCCGACTTCACGGGTCTTGTCCCGCTGTTCTGTTCTTCTATCGGGCCTCCGCTATGTTTTTCCAGCTCTTTAACTAGTGTTGGCCCGGTCTTGTCACTGTCACTCATGCCACCTTCTTCTTCGTCTTCTTCCTTCTTCTCTTCTTCCAATGTTGACACGATGCTCTCTCCGGCCAGCATCCCCTGGGACTGTGACATCATAAGGGGCAGGGTCACCATGTGACATCCCCTGTGACCCCACCCCTTATGCCTAAATAAGTCGTCACACAACGGGTCCCTGGCATTACGGCCAGAGAGAGTATTGTGTCTACATCGGAAGAAGAGAAGAAGAAGGAAGAACAAGGAGGTGGCAACAGCGACAAGACCGGGCCACCGCTAGTTAAAGAGCTGGAAGAAGATAGAGAAGGCCCGGCAGAAGAACAAAAGAGTAGGACAAGACCCCCAAAGTTGGTAGAAGACCCCCAAAGTCAGAAGAAGACCCCCAGACGGTGGAGCTGGGCTCCTCCGCTAGTAAAAGAGCAGTAAACGAGCAGAAGATAGCGGAGGAGCCCGGTGAGAAGACCCTTGAAGTCAGAAGAAGACCCCTGGAGCTGTCTAATACTAAGTACTTTAAAAACCTGTGTTGTGTTTTTTTATTAACACTTTTTCCCTTCAGGTGAATGGGTAGGGGTACCACGTACCCCATACTCATTCACATAGGGTGGGGGGCCGGGATCTGGGGGCCCCCTTATTAAAGGGGGCTCCCGGATTCCGATAAGCCCCTCGCCCATAGACCCTGACAACCAATGGCCAGGGTTGTCAGGAAGAGGCCCTTGTCCTCATCCACATGGAGAAAAGGTGCTTTGGGGGGGATGCAGGCCCCTTCCAGAAGTACCCCCCATGTTGAGGGCACACGGCCTGGTACAGTTCAGGAGGGGCGGTGCTCGCTCATCCCCACCACCATTTCTGACTGGCCGGGCTGCATGCTCGCATAAGGGTCTGGTACGGACCATTGTAACAGGGAATTTCACTGACAGCCAATATAAAGGGGCTTAACACTGACCTAGGGATAAGAGACAAATTGTCACTTTCAATTGACTTCATAACATTTTGCTTTGACCCCTTTCACACTGGGGCGTTTTTCAGATGCTTTTGGGCTAAAAATAGCGCCTGTAAAGCGCCTGAAAAACACTTCCCCTGCAGTCCCAGTGTGAAAGCCTGAGTGCCTGACAAAACACTCCTACCGTGGTTGGATTATTTCTGAACATCATATTGTTTGTGTTTGTCTATAGCTACTTCTGTCCCCATAAGATGCTTTTAAAACTGGACCAATAACATCCACTCAACATCCCCATTGGCTTGAATACCACCCATTGATTGACTCAAAGTTTGGTAATCTCTAAATACTTACGTATGCAAGGAAGTTTGGGACTTTAAAATGAAGCACTTGGATAGTGGAGGTAGGTTTTAACCATGTTTAACCTTGCCTGATATCGCATCCATTTCTATGCCGCCTCAGTTCCCGGGGAGGGATCTTGCCCATGGCCCGCCTGACGCCCACTTCCGTGCGGATTGGTGAGTCTGCCTTGGCTAACCATTTATACGCATTAAATCCCCATCGATTTATTTTTATCTATATGGTTAGTATATTATATATTTTCTATTCTATTCCATAGGAACTTTTTGGTCGCATCAGCTCCTGATGAGTGGGGATACACCCACGAAACGCGTAGAGCTTTTGAATTGATGTCCCAGTTATACTCTATACGGAACTATATTTATTTTACTATGAATCGACCTTTTTAATTATATACTAAAAAATGTATTTTTATTTTACATCTAGTGGATGCATATCTATTATGTGGGTGTACTTGCTGATGTCGGGTTTGCTGTCATAGGCACTATCATGCCACATTACCTAATTAATTAATTTATTATTATTATGTGCTGCTATATGTGAATACTATATATCATGTTTCTACTGCATTGATGCCTATATACTCTATGAATTTGATTTTTACCTTCTATGATTTGTTACTGAACAATCAAAACTATTTTTTAAACATGGTTAAAACCTACCTCCACTATCCAAGTGCTTCATTTTAAAGTCCTAAACTTCCTTGCATACGTACCGATTACCGGGATGGAGGCACTTATTTGTGCTTCATTTAAAGTCCCAAAAATTCCCTCCTTTTTTTCTCTAAATACTTACATCTGGCACCAAACTAGGGAAATGTTGCTTCATAACATCATATGTTTTTCCACTCATAGCATAATGATATTTCCCGGCACTAGAATGAAATCCGCAAATGCTCTCAGTGGTAGTGGTTACAAGATGCTTTACAGAATTCTAAAACAAGAAAATATTCTCATTATGTTTGTAAATAGGTTTCTGCAGTCTCTCAACTCCAACACACCATGTTTCCAACATTTACTGATAGAGAACAATTAGTAAAAACTGTAAAAATTTGATTATTTTGTTCACACAGCAAACATGCTCCTATGCATGTATTTCCCTAATGCAAACAGACCTTAATATAAATAAAAAGTGTCAATGAAACATTTTTATCATTTATCATTTATTTCAGTAAACTATAGCAACCAATCAATTGCCACCTTGTCTTGGTGTAACTTTAGCAGACTGAATTCTGATATGGTGTTATGACTTATGTCACCTAGCAATTAGTACCTAAAGTGGCATTAGACACACAACCAAAAATGTAATATATTGCAGCTTACTATTACCTTGAGGTGGTGGTTTTGTTAGTTTTCTTTTTCAGGATTTTTCCCCTCTGTTTTCACTTGGTGATCCTGCTAGTAATACACTTCATGAAGAAGCAACAAGATATCTTTAGACAGCAGCATTGCCAGTCTAGGGGGACTAGCAGATTTAGATAAACTCACAAATTGAAGCCAAACTTCATCTAACACTTTTAAAACAGATACAGCAACACTTTTCTTTTTCCTTTTCTGTTTTTATTTAAAGAAATAAAATCTGACCATTGTAGGCACCCTTGTCAGTGCTACATGGTTTGTCTCAACCCTATAGCTGCTACATCTGCAGGACATCTTGTTCTGTCCAAAAGCAATATGCTTACTGGCTGGATCACCAGGGTAAAATAAAGGAAATAAAGCCTAGAAAGAAAACTATTGCAGCCATCACATCTAAGGATTGGTAAGCTGCAATATAAGAAAGGTTTGCTTTTGGGTTAGAAAGGAAGCTGGTTCTAGAACTATTCCCAATTGAGAATCGCTAAAAACAGTCGGTATAGATTATTTTTTTATATCTTTAACCTTGTTTCTTAGTTTTTTCTCTCTATTCTTATCTTTACATGATATCTATTTTGGTTACCTAAGGTCTCTGTTGGATCCAATATAATATTTCTTTATAATAACTATATGATAAATTCATCCTCTTTGTTTGCAAAGAGATACTTAGAGCTATTCTAAATTAATATATGTAACATATATAACTTAATTGATCCAATATACACATACCTATTAGTTCAATGCTGTATTATCTGTTCTTATACATATAAAGGTTACTTTTTAATTGCGGATCCGACATGCATCTATGCTTTTCTGCATTATTAATATATTTGTAATAGTAACTATATGTACTATCCTTACTATACTTTTTTTTTAACGAAATTCATTATTTGTACATCCTTTCTTTGAAAACTCTGAAATAAAAACTATTCAAAAAGAAAGTTAACTGGGCAGCGCAGCGACTAAGTGTCTAACACTAGCAGTGCTAGAGTTGCTGGTTTGAATTCCAACCATGACACTTGCTTTCTGGAGTTTGCATGTTCTCCCTGTGCCTATGTGGGTTTCCTCCCATACTCCAAAGACATGATAGTAGGGTTATTGCCTTCTGTCTAAATTGGCATAGTGTATGAATGTTAGGGACCTAGAGTTAGGGACCTTAGATTGTAAGGCCCTTGAGGGCAGGGACTGATGTGAATGTACAATAAATATGTAACGCTCTGTGTAAATTGACTGTGCATAATACCTATACCTAATATCTATGATAAATAAAACAAAAATTTTTCTTGAATAAGGTGAAAAGTGTCTTATAACTCTGTGATGCATAGAGATAACTTTTAGCAGGGCTTACATTTTTTTTTTATGTTAGTATGCAAAGATATTTAAAGCCCACGTTTAATAATCTGCTGTCCTAGTTTAAATGTTCTCTGCAACCTCTGCCTCCCCCCTTCACCCCAGCAGCATTTCCCATGCTGTGTAGGGTAATACAGCTGCTGGATCTGTCATAGGCACTCCCCAAGAGTACCAACTATGCCCTCCCTTTCTGCCCCACCTCCTTCATTCATAGAATCTATACTATATATTCAATCAATAAAAAGTGCTCTGTTAATATATGACGTATACCTTTAATTAATTTGCTGATTCTCCACTCAAAGAGCACTTTTCATTGATGGAGACTATAGTATAGCTTCCATAAATGGAGGAGAAAAGGAAAGGGTGCCATTGTCCGCACTCTTAACAAGTGCCTATGATAGGTCCAGCAGCTGTAATAACCTCCACAGCATGTGAAGATTCCTAGGACAGTTTCCATCTCACTAAACTAGGATTTAAATGTCTATTCCACCAACTATAAAGATAATAGTTTTGGCAGCCTGCATCAATTACCATCCTCTTATGCCTATTGTAATATTTTACTGAAGTAGTTTGTCTTAACTTCCTCACCAAGCAAGGTCATAGATAAGATGCCGCTCTTGTATCTTAGATCTCAAATTATTTAATGATCCTACAATATCTAGAACCAAAATTGGGGGGAGTGTGACCCCATCACTTGACTTTCTAATTGCCAAGTCAGGGGGTAAGATGTGAGAATAGTGCTGATATCTTTTCACCGCAGTTCCAAAGACAAATAGATAAGTATTATACTATTTAAACTACTAACAGTCACATAAAACTAAATTATTGGGTAGATGCATACCTTTATACCAGATTCTCCATTAGTTTAAAAGATCTTTAAAACTGGTGATGAAAAAAATGTTTCCAGTTCTATGCAAACAAACTTAGGTGCAAGAATTAAAATGAATGTGCTTGTTTTGTACAGTAGCTAGCATAGTTGGAGTACATACTGGAGAAAACTTTTTTTTTTAATCTACAGTATTTAATACTAGGGGTCTAGCTAATTTTTATGAGGAAGTGAAGGGTTTTCCCTTTCTAATGTCATAAGTGAAGGTTGCACATGCTCAAATTGTCTAGCAATGTCTTTAGTGCATGTGGAATTGCCTGTGCTTTTAGGCTTGCTTGTTTTAACCAGAATTAAAATAATTATTTTTGCTTAATGTTTGTATACGTCACTTACATTCTGTATATGCGATTCGTCTGTGCTCTTTTCTACTGGCTGACACGTGAATGATGCTGAAGAACCATCTTTAGGCTCCCAAGCTTCTAACAGGAGTAAACTGGAAGCATCAGGTACCATGCCAGAGTTTAGTGCAACTGTGCATGCTGTCTGAAGATTATCACCTTGTAACATACAAAGATGCTGTGATTATGATAATGATAATACTATTAATAATAACAATTACTGAAATTAAGTGTTGCAAAAAAACAAAAACAAAGTTATATTTCTCTTTAATTGCATTGTTCAACATTATAATGTTCTCTAAACAGAAAACATAGTTGGTATATGATGTTGAAAGAAAGAAAACAGAAGATAATAGAGATATATAGATTTACTGTGATGAAAACAGATACAAAAAATATAGTTAGTGAACAGGTTCACTTAGTCCCCCGTTCACACCGGTGCAACTTGTCATCTGATTTTAAGGTCCAAATCACATGAGAAATCGCACTCCATTGTCGGCATATGAACTGTTCAAATCAGTGCGACTCTGAATTTGCGGTGTAGCACTGATTTGAAAAAGAGGTTCCTACAATATTTTTTGTGATTTCAGGTGCAGCTTGCATGGACATCTGTGCACGAATTTGCACAGATGTCAGCCAAGTCGCACTTGACGCCACACTGTCCCCCGTGGTTTTGAAATCATGTGACTTTAAGTGAAGTCACGCGATTTCAAAGTTGGATTCAGTGTGAACGGGGCCTTATTGTCATTTCCAAAAGCTGCATATGTTTTTCACATGCTTTGTACCCTTAAGCCTCATACACACGATCGGATTGTTGGCCAACAAAACCGTGGACTTTTGTCCTAAGGGCATTGGCCCAAACTTGCATACAAACGGCAAGGAATTGTCTGCCAACAAAAATGAAAGTAGTGACATACTAAATGTTTTTTCAGCTCTTTAGCGTCACCCTTTATGTCCTTCTGCTAATTCTGTGACAGTTGAAGTTTGGTGAGTGTTGATTAGCGCTTTTAATTTTGTGCTTTTAATTTTGTGCTTTTAATTTGGCGCTTTTCAGTTTGCGCTTTTCAGTTTGTTTCTGATTGGCCGTTCGTCAACCGGGATTGCGGGATTGGAGGAGATAACCTGCTATTTATTATTGGCCTTGGAGTTATTGCTTTGACCCAAGTCAAATCCATGAACAGAAGGAGGAACATTTATTGTATCAAAAATTGGTTTCTTTATTAATCGTGACCAATTATGTCATATGCCTTTGCTGCAGGAGCTCCAGGACAATTTTAAAGCCTGCTATCCTACATTTGTCCGCGGAAAATCTGACAACAGTTGTCCGATGGAGCATACACATGGTCAGATTTTTCGACAACAGTCTGTCATCACACATTTCCCGTCGGAAAATCCAATTTTGTGTACGAGGCTTTACTGCTCTGTTTGGCCACTGAAACCAGAGAGGAAGACTTGTATTGGTTTCATGTTGTGATTTGGCCCTGCCCTGTCTCAATGTGACAGCCCTGGGTGCATTAGCAGGCAATCATCATGCACCAGCACTGTCATGTGCAAAAAAGGGGAATCAACTTGATTATAAAGTCTGAATTAAATCCTTATAGCTTACCTTGTCTGGCAGACAAATTTTAGCCATTCTGACAAACGAATAATAAACCATGATGTTATACAGACATAGCTACACAAAAGAACAATAAAACACATATTATTTCATTACTCAGATGTAGTCCTACCTGTCACCATGATTGTTCTTATGTTAGCAGTTTTTAGCTCATGGAGAACTGGTTTTGTTTCTGGCTTAAGGCTGTTCTCCATTATCAAGAATCCGAGGAAAAAAAGATCATGTTCCACCTCTTCCCTGTAAATTTATTTATGTACATAGGTCAGAACAGATTGAAGTTATTTTAAAAAAAATCTGTGTTCCCACATAGATTAATAGAGGCCATAATTTAATATTACTAAATACCCAATATCATAGTACTGTATATGTATTACTGTGGAAAAAAGCTACATTTACTGTACATTAGCCAAACATCAATTACTTATTGCAATGTTTCTCAACTCCACTCCTCAAGTACCCCCAACAGGTCATGTTTTCAGGATTTCACAGCTGTGGTAATTACTAAGGCAGTGAAATTGATCAAATCACCTGTGGCAAGGCAAGGAAAAGCGGTGACGTTGTGATGTCCGTGGAGGGTGTAGGACGGTTGTTTTCCAAATGCCTGTGAATATTTTTCTGCTGTAAGTACCGTATATACTCGAGTATAGGTCGATCCGAATATAAGCCGAGGCCCCTAATTTACCACAAAAAAACTGGGAAAACGTATTGACTCGTGTATAAGCCGAGGGTGAGATATGCAGCAGCTACTGTTACAGCTTAAAAGAGTGGAAAAGAGGGTCAACAATGCCCATCTGCAGATGTATACCTCCCTGTGTCCATCACTGTGTCCATCCCTGTGACCATCCCTGTGACCATCCGTGTGACCATCCGTGACCATCCCTGTGACCATCCCTGTGACTATTGCAGCCTACCTGTGTCCTGTGCATGCCTCCGTGTGCCAATCTGCAGCCTCTGTGTCCTTCTGCAGCCTCTGTGTGCCATTTTGCACCGATCTGCATGAATAAAAAACATACGGCGGCCATGCCATTCAAAAGCCGCACCTCTCCTCCTCGTCTGTGACAGACGGCGGCCATTCCACTGTTCAAAAGCCGCGCCTCTGTCTGTGATAGGCGGAACACTCAATTTCCCAGCAGTCAGTGGTCCACCTATCACGAACATCCTCTCATCCTCGTCCGTAGTATGAGGATGAGCGGATGTCTGTGATAGGCGGACCACTGACTGCTGGGAAATTGAGTGTTCCGCCTATCACAGACAGGGAGGAGAGGCTTTTGAATAGTGGAATGGCCGCCGTCTGTCTGCACGACACGCTGATCGGGTAGGCAGACGGCGGTGACTCGAGTATAAGCCAAAGGGGGGCACTTTCAGCCTAAAAAAAGGGGCTGAAAATCTCGGCTTATACTCGAGTATATACGGTAGACATTTTACTAAACTCATGTGAAGCTAAACAAGACTTATACCTGAAGCGAGGGGTGATTACTCACTGAAGCGCTTACAGACCTTGACAGGTCTAATCATCTGGTAAGAGGATATATTTGCCCTGTCTATCCGTTGGGGAGCACTGGGTATTGCACCTGTTGAGAATTGAAGGAGACTTTTTTCTTCACTTTATGAACTTTTTTGCACACTTTATTTTATTTAAAAATTTGAATCATACATTTTTATTTCTTTTTGTGGATTCCATATATTTTACACTTATCAATAATGAAGGTTGATACATCACATATGTGACAGAGCAACACGTTTGCTTATATACAAAATAATGTAAAGCCTGAAAACATGACCTGTTGGGGGTACTTGAGGACTGGAGTTGAGAAACATTGACTTAGTAGATGGTCTGTTCAGAAGCAAATCTGGAAATCTTGTCATTCTTGTAGATATGGAAATGTGATTCTGTGAACTGTCATTTTCAAAATCACCTGAATATGATCATTCCTGTCATGTATTTTTATTAAATATGAGATGGCCTGTGCCCTGGATGCTACACCATTTTTAATTGATTGATAAACAATTTGGCAGCCTGAGCTTCTGTAATTGTAATTATACCCCCATAACATGAGGGTATAATGCAGGTCAATTTGCAAGTGTAGCAAGGACAATTTATTGGGACTTTGGTTGCCTCCAACAAATAAGCGGTCTATTGAAAATATGCTATGTAGGCAATTTACTTGATCTGTTTTTTTATTCCAAACCACCATTATTATTATTAAAAATAATTATATTACAAAACCCAGTATGTCCCCTCCCTTTCTATCAGACATAGCAGCTTGGCAGACAATGTATGTAGGGTAATATTCCTAGTCAGCACAAATGTTTTCCCTGCTTTTTTATTACCACTCTGTACTTCCATGAGAATTAGATTGCTTTTGCAAGAGGAAATGTTTGTATCCCCCCCACCGTCTCAAAATCAAAATAAAGTACATGTCTTAGATTTAAAAAAGAAAGCATAAAAGTAAATCATAGTTTTTGCCCTGTCTTTTCCATCTCTTGTCCAGTCAATTTAATATGCGAAAACTGACATTTCTGCTTCTATTGAGATTCATGGTTTAGAAGATTCCCACGCCCCAATAATGTAGCTAACTACAGGAGGAAGATACGCTGTTCTTCCTTACCAGGCTGGTCAAATGCTAATGGCAATATCAGATAACATCAATATGGATGCATGTTTGCTCACTCTCTTGCTTTAGTGGTAGCAGCTGGTATGCCCTATGTTCCAGGTTCATGAATATAATGAGGCCAGCTATGATGCACTATTTTTTTTTTTTTTAGGGAACAAAATGGTTCTGTTAGCCAATTTTCATGAATTTTAAAGATGATGTACCAGTGTTATTTCAATCCATGCAAATAGGTTTTCTTACCACTATCTCTAACATCATGCAAGGGGCACATTGGTCTAGTAATAGTTTATTGCTATGAAATTCTTCCATCTATGAAATACAACTATGGTCAAAATGTGGCAATCAACATTTCTAGCAATACGACAACGTACTTAATATGTATTAACATAAACAGTACTTACCTTTTTAACATCTCTACTTTAGAATCTTCATTTATATCTAAGTTTTTATATGCCATCCCAATGACACGGAAACCTTGCTTTGTATACTGGTTGAGTACATATGAGAAATTGATTGGCACTGTTTGAAAATATAAAAGCATCCACAGTTGAAAGTAGATTTTTTATTTAAAGAAATTTTAGCTAAAAAACATTCTGTCTAAACATTTCCCTGTGTTTTCTATCAGAAAAGAAAGACAACATTTTGGCACATATGAGTATGCTGTGCTATAAGTTTTTATTGTCCTAGTAAACCATCAAATTCTGTTATTTTATTTTATTTTTTCCAGTAAAAAAAATGATAGTTTTACTCACTGTAAAATCCTTTTGTGAAGTCCATTAAGGGACACACAAAGTATTTTATGTTTGAGACATCCAAAAGTAGTACACCACAGTGAACGCATACCAACAGGCCCAAGAAAATCAATAGAGAAGTGTGGATTGTCTGCAACTCAAAGAACTGCCTGAAGGACCCTACACCTTGTATCATCTGAGGCCTAAACATCCAGTTGGTAGAACTTAGAGAATGGGTAAACAGAAAAAGAGAGGGTACCCCTGCATGTCTAAAAAAAATAATAATTTCTTCATGCTGAAAACATTCACAGATCTAGTAGACAGCAGACAGTGAAAGGTGGAATAATGATCTGCCTGATCCAAGTAAAAATGGTAGAATGGGAAGCTGAAGCACCCTTCCATGTTCATCCAGGATGACAAAAGAGAAATGGTCTTATTGAAAGCATAGGATCATTGCTGAATGATCTTTATATCTGAGTCCCTGCCATTGCTTATCCTAAACCTTATGCTTGACATTGTTATTGATACAACTTCTTCTGACCTACTCCTGGTTTATCCTCGTTTGCCTATGTTTGCCGTTCATCTCTGTTATTGACCTCAGTCTGCATTTTTTGAATCTGTACTTTGTTGCCTGCACATTGCTAACCCTAATTTGTTCCTGACCTTGATTTTGCCTGCAATTTGATGTTTTCCTACTCAGCCCTTACAGAATCCAGCTTGTGACTTGATTCCACTCACAAATTAACTTGTATTCTACGTGCCCTACTCAATATACCTTTGCTTATATGATACCACCACTCCCAAGTTCTAGTCTTCAGTTTTAGATACCTGGCACTGGTGCCGTTGCAGACCCTGTCTCAACTTCCAAGATTGCTTGAATATGAACTGTGCAAGAGACCACCCTCTTTATCTTGGGTTCAGGTATGGGACAGAATGTCTCTGATGGGTTCAAACAGTAAATTCTGAAGTGCAGAAAGACCAACAGAGGAGCAAACAGAGGAGCTACATAAGAGACTCTCTGTAAAAAGGTCTTAATCATAGAATCTCTGACACAAAACAGAAAAGGCTGAAAACGAACCACAGAGTATCGAGAGCCAGAGGCTGGTCCACACCCAGCTGCACAACTGCAGGAAAAAGAGGATTTGTTCCATGAACTCCTAAAGTGAAAACGCTGTGACTCACACCAAGTGAAATATGTCTTCTACATCTGATGATAGACCCTGCATGAGGTAGACTTCCTAACTTTAACATTACAAGTATGACAGATTTAGAAATATCTTTGTCTCCAAAAGCCAGCAACCATAAAGCAGGATGATATATAACTCCTTGAGAAAGAATATCTTGACTGTCTTGCAGAGTCCACAAAGTCTCCACCAGCATTCTTACCAGGAGGACATGCCACATCTGCCAGGGTCAACCCAGAGCAATGAGGATTACTGTAATGTTCTCCATATTGATCATGAAAAGCAGGAAAGGAATAGAGGAAAGGAAATAGGTAAGGAAAGGCATATTTTAGGGTGTACGGATCCCATAGAGCCAGCATAGCATCCAATTCTTCTACTACATGATCCGCGTATCTGGCTATAAACCTTTCCTGTGTGTTGTTGAACCTATAGGCCAGGAGGTCCACATCTGGTGTTCCCTGCTTGTGTAGGGACTACTCTCTATCCTAAGAGCTACCAGCTAGGGAAGTCTTCTTGCCAGTTGTCCATACCTGGAATAAACATGGTGGAGGCTGGAGCATGAAGTTCTGCCCAGGAAAGGATTTGTTGTATAGCTTTTGTCATAGCAAGACTTCTGACTCCTCTATGATAGCTAATGTAAGCCACTACTGTGGTGTTGTGGTACTGAATCCAAAGCAGATGACCTACCAGAAGGATGGTCCGATGCTACAGAGACAGCTGAAAACCTAAAGGTCCATGTTGATCAGGAGTTACACTTTTGTGATAACCAAGTCCCCTGCACTGAAACCAATAGTTCCCTGCACGTTAGCATTCATTGTAAAGATCCTCAGTAAATAGGAAGGAAGGAGTTCCCCAGCATCAGAACCAGATTCCTGAGCTACCAAGCTAAGGAAATCCTGACCTTTAGTTTTAATCAAATTAGTCTGTTCAGAGACTGGACTGAATTGTCCCATGATAACAGAATATTGTGTTGTACAGGTCTGGAGAGAAACTGGGCAAAAAGACTACCTCGAAGGAGGCTACCATCAGACCCAAGACTGGCATGCAAAAGACCAGATTCAGATGATCTTGAACTAGAGAATTTGAATTTGAGATTGGGCAGCCTGAAACTTCTCTTGTGGAAAACGCACTCTGGCCAGTGCTGTATTCAGAATTAGACAAGAATACTCCACTGATGAGTTGGTGATGAGTTGGTCAATCTTGAAGCAGGAGCAGAGAAACAAAAAACCAAGTTAGACTTACCGGTAACTTGTTTTCCAGAAGTCTTTCAGGACAGCACCTGAGAGATAGCGACTCCTCCCTCCTCGTTAGGAAACACCTTCTTCCTCCAGACTTTAAAGGGAGGCGCCTCCCTACCACACTTCAGTTGTAGAAGAGAACCTCCGACCCCGGCTGGAACACATAAACATATATGTTAGTCACAGCGTAGCATAATATAATACCATAGGGCGGGATGTTGCTGTCCTGAAAGACTTCTGGAAAACAAGTTACCGGTAAGTCTAACTTGGTTTTTCCCAAGGCGTCT
Organism: Lithobates pipiens; assembly: GCF_037356315.1. Classification (NCBI taxonomy): domain Eukaryota; kingdom Metazoa; phylum Chordata; class Amphibia; order Anura; family Ranidae; genus Lithobates; species Lithobates pipiens. Next base: position 353,154,137 of record NW_027507758.1, on the reverse strand, counting down.
TTCAGGACAGCACCTGAGAGGATAACTTACCCCTTAGGGCGGGACAATAGCTTGCAGGACCTTTCTGCCAAACGCCTGATCGCTGGCAGAAGTGAGGTCCAGTCTATAATGTTTCACAAATGTGTGAAAACTCGACCATGTCGCCGCCTTGCAGATCTGCTCCGGGGTGGCACCAGCTCTCTCTGCCCACATAGACGCCAGAGCCCTGGTTGAGTGTGCACAAATTCCTGCTGGAGGGGATAATCCTGCCTGGGAATATGCCTCCGAGATAGCTAATTTCAGCCATCTAGCTAAAGTAACTTTAGAAGCTTGGAAACCCTTTTTTCTTCCTGAGAAAAGTACAAACAGTGAATCTGAACGTCTGAAGGGCTCCGTCCTTTCTAGATAACTCAGCAGAGTCCTCCTGACGTCCAAAGTATGGAAAAGAGTCTCCTTATTTCTTTTGGGGTTAACACAAAAGGTCGGCAGTACTATGTCCTGTATACGGTTCCGAACTGAAGCTACCTTCGGTAAGAATTTTGCATCTGTTCTAAGAATAACTCTGTCAGGAAAAATGGAAAGATCTGGTTCTTTAACTGACAGAGCATTTAGCTCACTGATCCTGCGTGCAGAGACAATGGCAATCAGAAAAACGGTCTTTAATGTGAGAAACCTAAGGGAAGCCTCTACCAGAGGCTCAAAAGGACCCTTTGTTAGAGACTATAGGACTACCGACAAATCCCATCTAGGAAAAACCTTAATAGGAGCTGGCCTAGATCTTTTAAGGGCTCTAAAGAATCTGATCACCAGCGGATCTGAGGCCACAGATCTTTCTAAGAACACTGTCAGAGCTGCTACCTGCACCTTCAGGGTACTAACTGCTAGTCCCTTGTCTGCTCCATCTTGTAAAAACTCCAAGATGGAGACAAGGCTCCCTGGCACCTGGGCGGCTGAAAAACACCAAGTTTTATAACGCTTCCAAACCTTAGAATAAATGGCCCCTGTAACCCTTTTCCTACTTGCCAAAAGGGTAGAGATCAAACGGCTGGAAAACCCCTTGCTCCTAAGGAGCTGCCTTTCAGAAACCAGGCCGTGAGGGCCAGGCTGGCCACTCCTGGATGGTTTACTGGGCCCTGCAACAACAGATCATGCCTGAGGGGCAGATGCCAACAAGGCTTGATTGCCAGACCTAGAACTGTCGAAAACCAGGCCCTTTTTGGCCAAAAGGGCGTGATTAGAATAACTGGCACCTTCTCCTTCTGAATTTTTCTTAAAATTAACGGGATTAACTGAAATGGGGGGAAAGCGTAGCAAAGACGAAATTCCCATGGATAAGCTAGCGCATCTGTGCCCAGCGAGCCATCGCGACTGTCCAGGGAAAAGAACTGGGGAACCTGGGCATTCACCCTTGAGGCGAACAGGTCCACCTCTGGTAAACCCCATTTCCCGGCAATCATTGCGAAAACCTCCGGGTTTAGAGACCATTCCGCTTCCTGAATAGCGTTTCTGCTTAGGAAGTCCGCTAACCTGTTTAGATCCCCTTTTAGGTGGACTGCTGATAGGGATAACAAACGTTTTTCCGCCCACCGAAGAATCTCCATGGCCAGTACCTGAAGCGACCTGCTTCTTGTACCCCCCTGTCTGTTTAAATAAGCCACCGCCGTGGCATTGTCTGTTAGGACCTGGACGTGATGGAACTGAAGCTCCTGAACAAACAACTCCAGAGCCAAGGCAATCGCCTTGAGCTCCCTCCAGTTCGAGGACCTTATTGCCTCCTCTTTGGCCCAGGACCCCTGAGTGAAACGTGTTCCTAGATGGGCTCCCCACCCCCAGGAACTGGCGTCGGTTGTTAGTCTTTTCTCGACTGGGAAAGCCCAGACTAACCCTTCCGATAAGACATCCTGTCTTTTCCACCACCATAGGGACCTTTTTACCTGGGTTGACACTCTTACCTCTGCCTCTAGGGATGCCACTGTGTGATCCCAAGATTTTAGAAGGAAAGCCTGCTGACACCTGAAATGCATTCTTGCCCACTGGACTGCTGGCATTGTTGAAGTTAGAACCCCCAAAGCTGACATAACCTGTCTTACTGTCAGATTTTGACTGGACTGTAGTAAAGACACTGCACCGGAAATCCTGTCCTTTTTGTCTAAGGGAAGGAAGATTTTTTGATCCACCGAATTTTTTAGATACCCTAAAAACCGAATCTCCTGAGATGGGTTTAGGGACGACTTTTGGAGGTTCAAAATCCACCCCAGCGCCTCCAGATGGCTGCGAGCCTTGCCTAGATTGATCTGCAATTCCTCGCTGGATGGGGCGAAAAACAGCAGATCGTCTAAATAAGGAATAACTGCGATTCCCTGAAGTCGCAGCGGCGCTAAAGCTTCTGCCATTACTTTGGTAAAAATTTGGGGAGATGATGACAGGCCGAAGGGTAAGGCCCTGAACTGGAGATGATGAACCACACCCCCCAACCTCACCGCCAGCCTGAGGAACTTCTGAGACTGGGGAGAGATCGGAACATGTAGGTATGCATCTTTTAAATCCACTGACGCCATAAAACATCCTGGCGTCAACAGATTTCTGACTGAAAAAATTGAGTCCATTTTGAACTTCCTGTACCTTATGGACTTGTTTAACGGTTTCAGGTTGAGAATCAACCGAAATTTTCCTGTCGGTTTCTTTACTAGGAAAACATGGGAGTAAAACCCCTCCTGCTGTTCTTGCAGGGGTACCTGTACTACTACACCCTGTTGCATCAGTTCCTCTAGAGAGGACTTCATGGCCAGGGCCCTTACCGGGTCCCGCGGGGTGTTGGTAATCAGGAACCTTTTTGGGGGGTTGTTGGCAAACTCGAGTGAGTAACCCTGTGCGAGAGTGGTCAGGATAAACTGATTTGAAGTTATCCCTGACCACTGCGGAAGAAATTCTTGTAGTCTTCCGCCCACCCGCAGAGACGAGTCATTGCGATTTTTCGGCCTGTGTAGGAGGACGGAAGAGAATTCCGCCTCTACCCTTCGGCTTCGGGGCGGATCAATTTTTCCTTCTCCCCTGCAACTTGCTGTCCTGATCCTGAGTTTTTTGAAGTCGAAAAAGACGTTTTGGTACCTGCTTTTTCTTTTTGACCGGGAAGGATCTCTTTTTATCGGCTGTCCTGTCAAGAATATTATCGAGGTCAGGGCCGAAGAGCAGGTCCCCTGAAAAGGGTAACCCACACAGCTTATTCTTTGAAGCCGAGTCACCGGGCCAGGTTTTAAGCCATAAGGCTCTTCTTGCAGCATTAGTTAGAGCTGCTGACCTGGCTGATATCTTAATTGCCTCAGCTGAGGCATCTGCAACATAAGCCACTGCCGTAATCAGGGTAGGAAAAGAATCTAAGATTTCCTGTTTGGGGGAATCTGCAGCTATATGTGACTTTAACTGGTTAATCCAGTATTCTAAATTTCTGGCTACACACGTTGTGGCCATTGCTGGTTTTAAATTGCTCATAACTGATTGCCATGATCTCTTGAGCAAAAGATCCATGCGTTTGTCCATCGGATCTTTCAAAACTCCCATGTCCTCAAAGGACAGATCCGTGGACATTGAAACCTGGGAGAAGGCGGCATCCAGTCTGGGCACCTTGTTCCACACTGCTGCAGGGTCCTCCTCAAAAAGAAAACGCCTTTTGTGGGCTTTGGAGAAAAAGGTTTTTTTTTCTGGATCCTGCCATTCTTTCCTAATGGCCTCAGAGATGACCGGATGAACTGGGAACGTTCGGCCCTTAGGCTCATCCAACCCAGAATACATGCGGTCATGGAATGATAATTCCTTTCTCTCCTCACTTAAACCAAGCGTAGCATGAATGGCTTTAAGGAGCCCATCAACCTCTTCAAGGGACAGTTTGAATTTAGAGGGGGCTACCTCAGAATCCTCCAACTCCTCTTCCGAATCTTTAACGGAAAGAGCAGTGGACTGCTTTTCCCTATCTGAAGGGTCTTCAGGCAGAGATTCCAACACCGGAATTGAGAGAGACCCCTGGGAAGACTCTGAAGTGGAAGGCTGACTAGCAGCCGGGTTTGCTAGTGAGTCACGAAAATTCTGAATCGTGGCGTATAGCTCCTTCTTTACAGAGGCCACCAGATCCTCACATACAGAGGCTGATTCCTCCTTAACTAAAGAAGTAATGCAGGGACTGCATAGGGTTTTCTTCCAATTTTCTCCCAGCTTGGCCCTGCAAGAAGGACATCTTTTCTTTGGGTCAGAGCTCTTAGTCTATGAAGAAAAAGACAAAAAAGGGAAAAAAAACAGGGAACCCTTAGTGAGACCCAGTCTCAGCCTTGACAGGGATCACCACACAGGTGCACTGAGAAGAAACCAGTCAGCTAGTGCCCAGACAGGCCCCTTGCCACCAGGGGGGAAAGAAAAAAAGAGAGAGAGAGAGAGAGACCAAACGCCAGGAAAATAGGAGAAAGAAGGCAGACTTTAACCGCTGCCTCTTACCTGGGCTTTGCTGGTGCCTGTGCCTGTCCCCACCGCTGCAGACGCTGAATCTTCCATAACAGGTGTGCAGAAATCCACTTGTGGCTACACGCCGCCTCCGGACTCCCATAATGCAGCTGCACCGGACCGGAAGCGGAAATAGGCACCAGCTCCTGTCCTCCCTCCTCCCCCCTGTGTCCACGCCGGAAACGACGCTGACCCGATGACCCGCTCTGTCACTTCCGGCGCGACCGCCGAAAAAAACATGGCGGCGGCACACGCGCGCCGCCGCGCCTACGAACGTGCGGGCCACCGAATCTTCGTCTCTCTCCGAGCACAAGAGGGGAAGAGGAGCCCGCTTGCTACCGCTGCCGAGGCGTGGGTAGGTCGGGAGGACAGCGGGTCTCTAAAGGAGGAAAAAAAGGGAAAGAAGCCTAGTCCCTCAGGAACACCTAAGAGAAACTGACTCCCTCCCAAAAGGTGTTCCCTCCGGGCCGGAGGAAACACAATAACTGAAGTGTGGTAAGGAGGCGCCTCCCTTTAAAGTCTGGAGGAAGAAGATGTTTCCTAACGAGGAGGGAGGAGTCGCTATCTCTCAGGTGCTGTCCTGAAAGACGCCTTGGGAAAAGGTTGTTTCTTTACCAAAAGAGGGAGAAGACTTTCAGTCTTTGCCTTAGGCTTTTTCTAATGAGGAAGATGGACACTCTTGCCACCATTAGCATCCTTAATGGCATTAAGTGTAGGCCCAAGGACACGCTGTTCCTAAAAGGCCATGTGGAGTAGACACTGCTTAGATACAGGTTCAGCAGTGCAGCGCGTCAACCAAAGTGTCCCCTGTATGTGTACAGACAGAAGATCCATGTGCGAGATGGGATGGGAAGCTTCCACAAGCCCATAAACACAGGTTCAGAACACTCCATACAGCAACAGACCATGAAAAATGAGTGACAGGGGGCACTGTGCAATTATAATATATACCTTATCTTAAAGACCATATAACATGGCATAAAGTGAAATGTGCAATAGAAATGCTTTGTGAGGTATCTAATACCTGCCAGAAAAAAATGCTCTAGGATATAAATTGAAATATAAAGTGCAACAATATATATACCAATGTCAGACCAAAAGTTTGGTTTTGGACTATACCGGTACTTTATATATAGAAACAAAAAGGAAGTTTGTAAACGATAATACAATTTAACACATGTTTTATAATTACAAAAATGACAAAATACAAAATATCATAAATAAAATCATAATACACCCCAGATTAACATATACAGATACTCATAATAGAGTTCAATTCTGGTGGTGAAAATGGAGAGTTCCTCTACTAGTTTCACGGGTCATCCGCTTCTTCAGAAGGAGGTCTATATAAACAAATAATATACAGTTCATCAATAATCAATAAATTCATATAGATAGAAAACTAGAACATAATTCAGCCAATAATAATATAGAATAACAAATAAAAATAAAAGTAAGGGGAATGTGGGAACATTCACTCACCCAGAGAATCAGAGAGAAGGAAGGTAAAAACAAACTTTGGATAGGTGGGCCCCTTCTATATTCCCCATCCGGCAGACATGGGGGATAGGATGCGTATGGCACTAGTAAAAATAAGATATATAATATAAAATATGAAAAAATGTAAAAATCTATTAGAGGAAAAAAAAAAAAAAGGAGAGGAGAGATTATATATATATATATATATTGTAGACATGTCACTGGAGAAGTGATCGAGGGGGTGTACATCTCACCTAGGTTGCTACACAGTGTGAGATGGTAAATCCAGGATGGATCAGTTTCTCAGCAGCGATATGCTGCTGAGTTGTTATTTAATTTTGCCGGGCCTGGGTTTATATGGAATGGCAGGTAGGTTTGGTAGAGGGACCTGTCATTCCACATCCCCCGATCCAGTTCTGGGTTTGGGATCAGGTGAGCTTGGATCCTAATTAGCCTGGGAAGCTAAAGGCTCTGTAGGGTCTGCAGGTGATTGCTTCTCAGCCAGGGAATGAACAATCTGTGTGTTGAAGGAAGCTGCAAGCACAGCCACTGCTGGAGCTAAAACTCACCCTGCGATATCCAGGCGAAAGACGCTGTGTTTGTAAGTGTCAGATAGGTGAGCAGAACCTGTTAGTAAGCGCCCAGCCGGGCTAGGACTTTTATTTTTGTTGTACTTAGAAAGCACGGTGTTGCTGTATATTTTGTTTGCTGGACTGTTTGTACCACGAATAAACGCCAAGATCTGCTTTATCAAATTCCAAGTCTGCTGTGAACTGTGTCCAAACACACCCTACCCCGGGAAGATCCCTTACAATTGGTGGAGGTAGCGGGCAACGCGGTTGCTAGGGGCAACGGTGTGGACAGACTTGGCTACAGCTGCTGATGTCCTGGGTGAAAGCTGCAACTACACTCCAAAAACAGTCCAGCAACATGGAGGAGATGCTGAAGCAGTTTATGCAAGTGAGTTTGCAACAACAGCAGGCTCAGACAGAGGCCAATAGACGACATGAACAGTCCATGGCTGAACAACAGCAGATGATGGCTGCACAACAGCAGGCGCAGACAGAGGCCAATAGACGACATGAACAGTCCATGGCTGCACAACAGCAGATGATGGCTGCACAACAGCGGATGCATAAGGAAGAGTTGCAAGCTTTGCGCCAAAGCCAACAACAACTTATCGAGCACCTGATAGTAAAGCGAGAGGCGCCTGTGGTTGCTAATCCACCCACAATGGAGGGAGCCGCTCCAGAGATTTTTTCTGGGAGAAGGACTGTGCAGAAAGCGCTGCAAAAGATGACTGCTGAGGACGATGTTGAGGCCTATCTAACAGTATTTGAGCGCGTGGCTGAGCGAGAGAAGTTACCAGCCGCTGAGTGGGCAGAGGTAATTGCGCCCTATTTAACAGGTGAACCTCAAAAGGCCTACTATGACCTCAGTGAGCAAGAGGTTAAGGACTATACTCGGCTAAAAGAGGAGATGCTTGCCCGACTAGGAGTTACTACTGCAGTCCGTGCCCGGAGGGTACGCAACTGGAGCTACAGTCTGGACAAATCAGCGAGGTCCCAGATGTATGACCTAATCCATTTGGCAAGAAAGTGGTTGGAGCCAGACACTTCTACTCCTGCACAAATCCTAGAGAAGGTCGTGATGGATCGCTACCTCCGAGCCCTTCCTACTGACTTGCAACGCTGGGTGGGACAAGGTGATCCTAAGAATGCAAACGAACTTGTCAACCTTGTGGAGAGGTTCCAGGCGACTGAGGACTACCTCCGTGATGTTCCTGCAGCATCTTCACCTCCCCGGAGCGCCAGATCTGTGCCGTCAGCTGGTAAGAGACTTCCATCTATTGGGGGAGTGTGGAGGGGTGCTGATGGGGGGAAAAGGGCTCAAGTGGTGTCTCAGGGACAAAAGACTGGTGATGGTCCCGGGTGGCTAAGGGGCTCTGAAAAGGACTCCTTGCCAAAGAGACCAGGCCCTATCCAGTGTTGGAGATGCCATGAGGCGGGACACGTGTCGGCCCATTGCCCTCTTACCTCTGAACCCATGGAATGTGACGCTAGCAGGCGTCAGTCGCTATTTGCGGAACCATCTTGTGCTGCAGTTCCTGGACTAGAGACTGAACCGCAAATCTGCAACATCACAATCAATGACTTTCCTGTTAAAGCGTTAATGGACTCAGGAAGCCTTGTAACCTTGGTGCATGCTAGCCTGGTGACTGGGGACTTAGAGTCTAAAAAGCATATGAGTGTTGTGTGCATACATGGTGATACAAAAGTGTACCCTATAGTGCTGGCTAAAGTCGGGACTGAACAAGGCACCGTACAATATGAAGTGGGTGTGGTTAAAAACCTCATGCATAATGTAATATTGGGGCGCGATTTTCCATTATTCTGGGCTCTTTGGGAAAAAAGAAAAACCCCCAAAAGGAGTGAGGATACCTCTAAGGGGGTTGCCTTGTCCACTGTGAATGATAAAAATGTGCAGGATGAAAATGATTGTTTTCCTTTGCCGGTCCTGGCTGGGGAGGAGGAGGCTCCTCCCACTGAGCAAAATATACTAGACTTAGAGGTGTCTAGCGATAATTTTGGGACTGCACAATTACAGGACCCCACTCTCAAAAATGCGAGAGAGCAGGTTGCTGTTATGAACGGGGTACCTCAGGAACCAGATGCTGAAAAAAGATTTCCACATTTTTCGGTGACTAATGATCTTTTCTATAGAGTCAATAAGGTTAAAGATGAGATTGTGGAACAGCTTCTGGTACCTAAGCCGTACCGGCGTCAGGTGCTTGACATGGCACATAACCATGTTCTTGGGGGACACTTGGGGACTGACAAAACGCGAGAGAGGGTTCTCCAGAGGTTTTTTTGGCCGGCCATATATGATGACATTAAAAAATACTGTGAGTCGTGCCCCACATGTCAGGTTAGTGCCCCAGTGTCACATTTTCGCAGTCCTTTGGTTTCGCTCCCTATTATAGAGGTGCCTTTTGAGCGTATTGCCATGGATTTAGTGGGTCCCATTGTAAAGTCAGCTAGAGGACACCAGTATATTTTGGTAGTCCTGGATTATGCGACCCGCTATCCTGAGGCTGTACCCTTAAGAAACACTGCATCTAAAACAATTGCACGTGAGTTGTTTTATATGTTCTCTAGGACTGGGATCCCCAAAGAAATCCTAACTGACCAAGGTACGCCATTTATGTCGAAAGTAATGAAGGAATTATGCAGACTATTTAAAACTTTGAAACATATGTTGAAGAAAGTGGTGGCAAAAGATGGTCGTGACTGGGATCATTTATTACCCTACCTCATGTTTGCTATTAGGGAGGTGCCCCAAGCGTCCACAGGGTTCTCACCATTCGAGTTGGTCTATGGTCATCACCCTAGGGGTCTACTAGACATTGCAAAAGAGACATGGGAGAATGAGTCCACCCCATACAAGAGTGTTATTGAGCATGTAGCACAAATGCAGGACCGTATAGCCACTGTAATGCCCCTGGTAAGGGAACACCTCCAGAGAGCTCAAGAGGCCCAAAGTAGAATTTACAACCGGTCCGCAAGAATCAGGACATTCAACCCAGGCGATAGGGTCCTTATACTAGTCCCCACTGTTGAGAGTAAATTCTTGGCGAAGTGGCAAGGTCCTTATGAAATTGTTGAAAAGATCAGTGAGGTGAACTACAAGGTGCACCAACCAGGTAGAAGGAAGCCTTTCCAAGTTTATCACATAAACTTGATCAAGCCCTGGAAAGACAGGGAATCCTTGGGGGCGACAAATACTGTTAATAATTTGTCACAACCAATCCCTCCAGTCAAGGTAGGTGATACTCTATCAGTGTCACAGAAACAGGAGGCTCAGGAATTTTTACAGAAAAACAAAAACAAGTTCTCTGACCTCCCAGGGCGTACACACCTCATCCATCATCACATTGAAACTGAGCCTAGAAGCAGAGTAAACCTTAAGCCCTATAGGATACCCGAGGCACGTAGGGAAGCCGTATCTGCCGAGGTAAAACGTATGCTTGCTCTGGGGGTAATTGAGGTGTCACAGAGTGAATGGTCCAGCCCAATTGTGCTAATCCCAAAGCCCAATGGAACTTGGAGGTTCTGTAACGATTTCAGAAAGTTGAATGAGATCTCCAAGTTCGATGCGTATCCTATGCCCAGGGTAGATGAGTTGATTGAGAAGTTGGGTAACGCCAGGTACATAACCACCCTCGATCTCACAAAGGGCTATTGGCAGATTCCACTTTCTGACGAGGCTAAAGAGAAAACTGCTTTCTCCACCCCTGATGGGCTATTCCAGTATGTAGTGATGCCGTTCGGGTTACATGGAGCGCCTGCAACTTTCCAGAGGTTTATGGACTTGATTCTGCGACCACATCGTGATTACTCAGCCGCCTACCTCGATGATGTGGTCATTTTTAGCCCTGATTGGGAAAGTCACCTCTGTAAGGTACAGGCCGTGTTGGATGCCATAAGTGATGCAGGGTTGACCATAAATGCCGAGAAGTGTGCTCTAGCCCTAGAAGAGGCCAAATATCTGGGCTACATTGTTGGAAGAGGATTGGTTAGGCCACAGCTAAATAAAATTGAGGCAATACAGAATTGGCCTAGACCCCTGACAAGGAAACAGGTTAGAGCTTTCCTGGGTATTACGGGTTATTACCGTAGATTTGTGCCGAACTTTGCCTCAGTTGCTGCTCCGCTAACTGACTTGACAAAGGGCGGAAAGACAGCAATGGTCACGTGGACCCCAGAGGCCGAGGAGGCTTTCCAAAGCCTTAAGTCTGCCTTGTGCCAACCACCTGTGTTAGTCACCCCCGATTTCAGGCGAGAATTTCTGGTCCAGACAGATGCCTCTAGCACAGGCTTAGGTGCAGTACTCTCACAAGTAGTGAATGGTGAGGAGCATCCGGTGACGTACTTGAGTAGAAAACTAACCCCGGCCGAGAAAAATTATGCCATTGTGGAGCGAGAATGTTTGGCAGTGAAGTGGGCCCTAGAATCTTTAAAGTATTACTTGCTAGGCAGGAAATTCAAGTTGGTGACAGACCATGCCCCCCTAACATGGATGAAGTTAAACAAGGAGAGAAATGCAAGAGTGACTAGATGGTTTCTCTCCCTACAAAACTTTAATTTCACTGTGGAACACAGGCCAGGGAAATTACAGGCAAATGCTGACGCATTGTCAAGGGTAAGTTGTCTGTGGGGACAAAAGGCTCAGCCCTCCGGTCTGAAAAAGAGGGGGGGGATATGTAGACATGTCACTGGAGAAGTGATCGAGGGGGTGTACATCTCACCTAGGTTGCTACACAGTGTGAGATGGTAAATCCAGGATGGATCAGTTTCTCAGCAGCGATATGCTGCTGAGTTGTTATTTAATTTTGCCGGGCCTGGGTTTATATGGAATGGCAGGTAGGTTTGGTAGAGGGACCTGTCATTCCACATCCCCCGATCCAGTTCTGGGTTTGGGATCAGGTGAGCTTGGATCCTAATTAGCCTGGGAAGCTAAAGGCTCTGTAGGGTCTGCAGGTGATTGCTTCTCAGCCAGGGAATGAACAATCTGTGTGTTGAAGGAAGCTGCAAGCACAGCCACTGCTGGAGCTAAAACTCACCCTGCGATATCCAGGCGAAAGACGCTGTGTTTGTAAGTGTCAGATAGGTGAGCAGAACCTGTTAGTAAGCGCCCAGCCGGGCTAGGACTTTTATTTTTGTTGTACTTAGAAAGCACGGTGTTGCTGTATATTTTGTTTGCTGGACTGTTTGTACCACGAATAAACGCCAAGATCTGCTTTATCAAATTCCAAGTCTGCTGTGAACTGTGTCCAAACACACCCTACCCCGGGAAGATCCCTTACAATATATATATATATATATATATATATATATATATATATATATATATAGTAAGGATATATGCACACAATGCGTGCATTCCCTTTCTATAATAGTAATAACACATATTTAAATGGTCTGAATAAGGTAAATGTTTTACCTAACAAAAGTATAAAAACAGGGTAAAGACAATCGTCCAGTACCGTTGTTTATTCAATAACTTGAGCCTATAACGAGTTCACTATCTCGATTAGGAATAGAGTGCCGTTGTATCTACATTAAAGGTAAAAAGAAATCAGAGGTAGCTATATGATAGTAAACTATCACATGTAGTGGTCATCAATATTTATAAAAGTCTAAAGAATACCTGGGAGCATATTACCTGGCAAATATAAGTAACTAGCACAGTGGCGCCGATAATGCGCCAACGCCCGCCCAAACACAGCGTGACGGCTGTATATAGAAAAAACGCCCGTCCTGCACTGTTGTCTATTCAATAAATTAGAACTATAGCGGATTCAGTATCTCAGTTAGGAGTAAAATACTACTGCATCTGCGTTAGAAATAAAGAAAAACCAGGGGTAAGTGTACGCGGTGAACAACCGTCTCATGCAGTAATCCCAGGTATTTATAAAAGTCCAGAAGGTGTTTAGAAGGACATTACCTGATAGAAGCAGATAAATAGAGCGGGGTCACCGGTCCTGTGCCAATGCCAGCCCAAACACAGCGGTCTGAACAGACCGCTGTTTTATGGGATCCCCAACAAATGTTCCGTCAGGCGTGCCCGCCGGCGGGAACGTCGGCGGCGTCTGACGTCACATCGTCAGCACCTCCACACTGCGCAGGGGCGGCGCAGGGTAGCGTTGCACCGGAAGTGCGCAGGAAAGGACAATTAGACAGCGGAAATTCCGGTGTCACTGTCCTAAAGCCTGCAAACCATAGGGAAGGAAAAAGACTGCCCCAGGTCAGGGGGAGCACAAGTCCGCCCGAGGGGGGAGACAAAAAGCTGGGATTCCACAATTAAAGTAAAACAACAAAATTATATAAAAAAAAGGGGGGGAGGGGGAGAGGGACAAAAAATTTTCTCGGATAAATCTGAGCAAGGGAGGGTCCCACATATACAACAAGGAATATTTTAATAACAATTAATCTATTCATAATTAGTCTAATAATACAGACATGGTAATGTAATAAAATATCTAAGTAATCTAAGACAATATATATGCCGTAGATAAGAGGAGAAGGGAGAAATTCCCAAGGAAGAATATTGGAAGAAAAAAAAAAAAAAAAGGAAAGAAAAATTAAATGTATTATTCCAACCATACTGTCTAAAGAAAATATTTATAGGAGATTGTCTCATTCAATCCAGGGGGATGGGTGGCATTGAGGCGTTCGATCCAGAGGGTTTCCCTCTGTAGGATAGTTTGGTCCCAATCCCCACCTCTTGGGTTTGGGGGGATAACCTCTAATACAAAGAATCGGACAACAGAAATGTCAAATCGGTGGTGGAGACCAACATGTCTTCCAATTGTTGTAAGTTTACCATTTCCTGAGTAGTAGAGGTGGTCTCCAATGTGTTGTCTGAATTCCCAAATTGTTTTGCCGATATAAAAGGCTTTGCATTGGCAAACCATCATATATATAATACCCCTAGTACTGCAATCAGAAAAAGTACGTGAGCGGAATAATTCACCATTGGGTAACGTGAATTTGTTTCCTTCCATAATCCATGTGCAACTGGGGCAGTCATTGCATTTATATGTACCTCGAGTAGCATAAAGTGTCGAGTGTTGTGGAGTGTAATGACTTTTTGTTAGGTGGTCTCGTAGGGACCGAGCTCTACGAAATACCACCTCTGGTGTAGATGGAACAAGTTTAGTTAGTATATGATGGTCCGTAAGAAAATGCCAGTTTTTACTTAAAATATCCCGAAGGGTTGAATGATGGGCAGAATAAGTTGTAATAAATCTAACAGAGTCCTTTTCCGTAGTTTTAGGTCGTTGGTGCAATAACATGTTGCGGGAACGTGAAGTTACTTTATTAAATGCTTTCCTCAAACATGTCGAGGAGTATCCCCTCAATAGAAGGCGGTTCCGTAACGCATCAGCTTGTAATTTAAAGTCTGTATCCAAAGTACAATTTCTACGTAAGCGCAAGTATTGCGCAAAGGGAATATTGCGTATCAAAGGTTCCGGATGAGCGCTAGTAGCATACAAAAGAGTGTTCCCTGCCGTGGGTTTACGGAAAAGGTCTGTATAAAGAGTACCATCAGAACGCTTTATAATTAGTAGGTCTAAAAAATAAATTTGTTCATAATCAAAATTAAATGTAAATTTTAAATTAAGGTGGTTATTGCCCAAAGTCTGTATAAAAATTGTAGTAATCTTTCCTTTGTTCCTGTCCAAACCAAAAATAGATCATCCAAATATCGATACCAAAGCAAAGTATCTTCGGGATGACTTGCGAAACTAGTAGAGGAACTCTCCATTTTCACCACCAGAATTGAACTCTATTATGAGTATCTGTATATGTTAATCTGGGGTGTATTATGATTTTATTTATGATATTTTGTATTTTGTCGTTTTTGTAATTATTAAACATGTGTTAAATTTTATTATTTTTTACAAACTTCCTTTTTGTTTCTATATATAAAGTACCGGTAAAGTCCAAAACCAAACTTTTGGTCTGGGTTAGGTATAAACAGTTAGCGTGAACGGCTATCTTATTACCTCCATACCAAAAAAACGCCATTCTCTAAAAACTCTATGGATGATGGTACATCACATTTGATTTATATTTACCTGAGGCTATACTCTTAAAACCTTTCGAATTTTGATACGGTGGATAACACACCCCTGTAGGTTTTACTGATAGGTTGATGGGGAATCCTATCAGTGAACACTAGAGTGCCTCTTACCTTTTATATGTTATTACTGAGTGGTATAGATATATTTCAATAACTCTGTACATTTAAAGGAGTGAATATAAGTAATAATATTGGTTTTCCTTCCTCTTCTTTCTCCTTCCTCTCCCCTCCCCTTTTTTTTTTTTTTTTTGCTTTATCATGGATTCCTTGAATATGGAGTGGGTGAGTTTCATGTCAAACCTAAAAACTACCTGCTTGAGTGAATACAAAATTGATGATGACTTAAAAACATACTTTTACAAACAATATGGCCTACTGAAACGTAAGTCCCATTTACATTGGCATATTGAATATTTTAAAATGTATGTTACGAACTGTATTTGTCCTATGGGTTTGCGTAACCAAATTTTTCCTACCATTAAAAACCCTTCATGTGAATTTAAAAAAACCTGGGAGGCTATCCTAACCAACTGCAGCTTAGAGCTAATGAGGGCCTTAATTGAACAATACAATTCTGATATGACCCTATTGGATAAAGAAATTGAATGCCCGAATCGGGATTACCTACATTTAAAAGATAACCCACTATTTGAACATAAGTGGATAGAATTGAGAACCCGTTTGGAAGCTCTAAACAAAACTATTATTGTTAAGAAACAGATAAAGTTTGGCAAAGATAAAGCTGCATTTGGTGAAGGTTATGCTTACCAGTGGTCAGGAAAAAATACAGGTAGAAAACCCCCATCTTTTCGAGGCAATATGCCCATAAATCCAACTATGAAAACCGAATCAGACTCTTCTCTGTCATCAGCATACTCAATGCAGAGTAATTTAAGAACTGAGGTCAACTCTACGGCCAATTCGTCCCGTAAAAGATTACGCTATACTGGAGGTACTCCATCAGCGAATATAAAAAAAGATAAAAAATCCTCTAAGACATTAAAAAATACACGTTCACCGGCTACACAAGCACCTACTGAAACCTCACTAACTGTAGAGAGCTGTTGGCCAATCCACATTACATGGTACTATCCCCAAAGTTCTAAACTCCTCACTCATAACTAATAAATACACAAAGATAAATGAAGATCAAATTTTGTTAGATCTCAAGAAACAACAAGCAAACCTGGATTCTTATATCCTCAAACCCACACCAATCCCTTCACATATTCTCAACCCGACCACAACATTGTGAACCTCACTTCGTACTCCTTTTCGGATGATGAATTAACAGTACTTCACCTAGGTTTGGGCTTTTGCCCATTAGATAGATTAAAAATCACTGAAACGATTAAGGACCTATATCTTTTTGCATGGAATCTCACCTTTAAATTTATGTTTAATAAGGATCACACTAATTACAACCTTGAACGTCAACTCACTGAGAGCACTAAACACTTCACTATGGCCAAATTTAGGGCACTTCGGGACTTGATGCTTCTTTACGATGAGGGTGAGACCGGGGACTCCCTCCCCCCTTCTTCTCAAATCCTTCATCTATCCCAACCTACTACTGCCAATCCATTAGAACCTACTTCAAAGAAATTCTGATCGCGTTCCCGCAGGTTTCCTGATCTCAGGACATGCCCTGCCATTTGGACCTTTCTCCAAGCCACTATTAAAGATCTCAAAAAACAACAATGGCATACAGTGAATCCTAACTTAGACCATCGACAGTCTCAGGCACTTAGATCCTTACAAAGACACACAGAGCTAGTAGTGAAACCATCTGATAAAGGTGGAAATATTGTCCTTATGACTCATAACCAATATCAAACTATGTGTATGGCTATCTTAAATAACAATATCTGGTATCAACCAATTGACTAGTCTGTTACTACGTTATTTCACCAGGAGCTCTGTGTCCTTTGCACTGAGGCCCACAATTTGGGCCTCATTGACAAGGACACCTTAGAGTTCCTGGTTCCCAAATTTCCAATTGTCCCTACCTTCTATGCCCTCCCCAAAACACACAAAAATTTACAATCTCCCCCAGGTAGACCAATTGTTTCAGGAATGGGCTCCTTAACTGATAATGCCAGTAAATTGGTGGATGCTTATTTAATGCCCCACGTACGAAGTCTACCGTCTTATATCAAGGATACTACAGACCTGTTGCAACATCTGGACGGGATCCAGGTCCCTCCGGACGCCGTCCTCGTGGCGATAGACATCGAGGCTCTGTACTCTAGTATCCCCCACGAGTTGGGCGACCGGACGGCTGGATCCTTCCTGGATGAACAAGATTTGAATACATGGCCCTTTAATAAATTTATTTTGTCCCTATTGGAATTTATCCTTAAGAAAAATGTCTTTCTATTTAATAACCAATATTATTTACAGGCCCAAGGTGTCGCTATGGGCACTTCGTGTGCACCTGCATATGCGAACTTATATCTGGGGGGTTGAGAGAGATATGTCCACTCTTGTGACCAATTGGCTCCTTTTTTAGAAGATACTTTGCTTTGGTATTGATATTTGGATGATCTATTTTTGGTTTGGACAGGAACAAAGGAAAGATTACTACAATTTATACAGACTTTGGGCAATAACCACCTTAAATTTAAAATTTACATTTAATTTTGATTATGAACAAAGTTCTTTTTTAGACCTACCAATTATAAAGCGTTCTGATGGTACTCTTTATACAGACCTTTTCCGTAAACCCACGGCAGGGAACACTTTTGTATGCTACTAGCGCTCATCCGGAACCTTTGATACGCAGTATTCCCTTTGCGCAATACTTGCGCTTACGTAGAAATTGTACTTTGGATGCAGACTTTAAATTACAAGCTGATGCGTTACGGAACCGCCTTCTATTGAGGGGATACTCCTCGACATGTTTGAGGAAAGCATTTAATAAAGTAACTTCACGTTCCCGCAACATGTTATTGCACCAACGTCCTAAAACTACGGAAAAGGACTCCGTTAGATGTATTACAACTTATTCTGTCCATCATTCAACCCTTCGGGATATTTTAAGTAAAAACTGGCATTTTCTTACGGACCATCATATCCACTTTCAGACCGGACCATTTTGCTGGTAAATGACCAGAGGTCTTTTTACAATTTGGCACTGCGCTGCTTTAACTGGTAATTGCGCGGTCATGCAATGTTGTACCCAAACAAAATTTGCGTACTTTTCTTCCCACAAATAGAGCTTTCTTTTGATGGTATTTGATTGCCTCTGCGATTTTTATTTTTTGCGATATAAACGTAAAAAGACCGCAAATTTTGAAAAAAAATGATATTTTCTACTTTTTGTTATTAGAAAAATCCAATAAACTCAATTTTAGTCATACATTTAGGCCAAAATGTATTCAGCCACATGTCTTTGGTAAAAAAAAAGTCAATAATTGTATATTTATTGGTTTGCGCAAAAGTTGTCACATCTACAAACTAAGGTACGTTTTCTGGAATTTACGCAGCTTTTAGTTTACGACTGCCTATCTAATTTCTTGAGGTGCTAAAATGGCAGGGCAGTACAAACCCCCCCCAAATGACCCCATTTTGGAAAGTAGACCCCCTAAGGAAATTGATAAGTGGCATGTTGAGCCCATTGAATATTTTATTTTTTTGCCTCAAGCGATTGAATAATGACAAAAAAATTTTTTTTTTTTTTACACAAAGTTGTCACTAAATGATATATTGCTCACACATGCTATGGGCATATGTGAAATGACACCCAAAAATAAATTTTGCTGCTTCTCCTGAGTACGGGGATACCACATATGTGGGACTTTTTGGGAGCCTAGCCACGTACGGGGCCCCGAAAACCAAGAACCGCCTTCAGGTTTTCTAAGAGCGTAAATATTTGACTTCACTCCTCACTACCTATTACAGTTTTGAAGGCCATAAAATGCCAAGATGGCACAAAACCCCCACAAATGACCCCATTTTAGAAAGTAGACACCCCAAGCTATTTGCTGAGAGGCATGTTGAGTCCATGGAATATTTTATATTTTGCCACAAGTTGCGGGAAAATTACAAACTTTTTTTTTTTTTCACAAAGTTGTCACTAAATGATATATTGCTCACGCATGCCATGGGCATATGTGAAATGCCACAACAAAATAAATTCTGCTGCTTCTCCTGAGTATGGGGATACCACATATGTGGGACTTTTTGGGAGCCTAGCCGCGTACGGGGCCCCGAAAACCAAGCACTGCCTTCAGGCTTTCTAAGGGCGTTACAGTTTTGAAGGCCATAAAATGCCAAGATGGCACAAACCCCCCCCAAATGACCCCATTTTGGAAAGTAGACACCCCTAAATTTAGGGGTACACTAGTGAGACTAGGTAATAAATGGCGGGTGCCCTGAAACTATAAAAAAATAACTAACCAACCAGCGTCACCTGTAACAGTTATATGGTGATCACTGGTGAAAGGGTTAACTAGGGGGCAATCAGGGGGCTTTATGCGGTAGTATATGGGGGTCCCTGGCGCTATAAAAAGCTGCGGCGAACCTAAATACCTACCTGCCTAACTAGCGTCACCTGTCACACTAATACAGCGATCAGAAAAACGATCGCTTATTAGGCTGGGTTCACACTGGAGCGATGCGGGAACGCCACGAATCCGCGGCGGGTTCCCGCATCACATGCCTCCCGGCGGCAGTTCACACTGCCCTATGCGAACTGCTGGGAGTGTCAGTGAAATGTTAATGACACCCCCAAATCAGTTCGCATATCGCAGTGCGATCTGCAAACTCGGATCGCATGGTGTGAACACCCATGCGATCCGATTCTGCTGTGGACCAAAAAAAGGGTCCCGTGCGAGTTTGCGGCGGCTGCGACACGAATTCAGCCATACTATATGTATGGCTGAACTCGAATCGCACAGAGATCGGATGTGATTTGCACTGCAGTGCGGTGCGAATCACATCCGTTCTCATAAACCGCTGCAATGTGAACCCAGCCTTAGTGACACTGGCGATGGGGGGTGATCACGGGGTTAAACCTTTATTGGGGGGGTTAGGGGGGTACCTTAGAACTAAAGGGGGCTAACCCTAACTGCCCTAACAGTTATTACAGTCACAAATGACACCCGCCGGGTGATCAGGGGGTTAAACCTTTATTAGGTAATAAATGGCGGGTGCCCTGAAACTATAAAAAAATAACTAACCAACCAGCGTCACCTGTAACAGTTATATGGTGATCACTGGTGAAAGGGTTAACTAGGGGGCAATCAGGGGGCTTTATGCGGTAGTATATGGGGGTCCCTGGCGCTATAAAAAGCTGCGGCGAACCTAAATACCTACCTGCCTAACTAGCGTCACCTGTGACACTAATACAGCGATCAGAAAAACGATCGCTTATTAGGCTGGGTTCACACTGGAGCGATGCGGGAACGCCACGAATCCGCGGCGGGTTCCCGCATCGCATGCCTCCCGGCGGCAGTTCACACTGCCCTATGCGAACTGCTGGGAGTGTCAGTGAAATGTTAATGACACCCCCAGATCAGTTCGCATATCGCAGTGCGATCTGCAAACTCGGATCGCATGGTGTGAACACCCATGCGATCCGATTCTGCTGCGGGCCAAAAAAAGGGTCCCATGCGAATTTGCGGCGGGTGCGGCGGGTGCGATGCGAATTCAGCCATACTATCTGTATGGCTGAACTCGAATCGCACAGAGATCGGATGTGATTTGCACTGTAGTGCGGTGCGAATCACATTCGTTCTCATAAACCGCTGCAATGTGAACCCCGCCTTAGTGACACTGGTGACGGGGGGTGATCACGGGGTTAAACCTTTATTGGGGGGGTTAGGGGGGTACATTAGAACTAAAGGGGGCTAACCCTAACTGCCCTAACAGTTATTACAGTCACAAATGACAACAATGCAAAAAAAAAAAAAAATGACATTGGTGTCACTGTGACTGGGGGGCAGGGGTAATTGGGGGGGTGATCGGGGGGGGTGTGAGTGTGCCTGGCATGTTCTACTGTGTAGTGTCGTGTTGGTGCAACTCACCGATCCTCTCTCCTCGGTGTCGGAACGAAAAATACCGACACGGAGGAGAGATTACATCACTTCCTCTCCTGTGTTTACATTACAGGAGAGGAAGTGATGTGACGAAGGATTTCTATTCGTCGGGAGCGATCGCGAGGGGGTGGCCATGAATGAATGGCCGCCCCCTCATCCCGGATCGCTCCCGAACGAATACCGACCGCCGCAGGCACCGGGCGGGGGCCCGATCGGGCCCCCGACCCGCGGGAAGGCAAGGACGTACATGTAAGCCCTTATGCCTGCCCGTGCCATTCTGTCGACGTACATCGTCGTGCGGCGGTCGGGAAGTGGATATACTAACTAAACTTGTTCGATCTACACCAGAGGTGGTATTTCATAGAGCTCGGTCCCTACGAGACCACCTAACAAAAAGTCATTACACTCCACAACACTCGACACTTTATGCTACTCGAGGTACATATAAATGCAATGACTGCCCCCGTTGCCCATGGATTATGGAAGGAAACAAATTCACGTTACCCAATGGCGAATTATTCCGCTCACGTACTTTTTCTGATTGCAGTACTAGGGGTATTATATATATGATGGTTTGCCAATGCAAAGCCTTTTATATCGGCAAAACAATTCGGGAATTCAGACAATGCATTGGAGACAACCTCTACTACTCAGGAAATGGTAAACTTACAACAATTGGAAGACATGTTGGTCTCCACCACCGATTTGACATTTCTGTTGTCCGATTCTTTGTATTAGAGGTGATCCCCCCAAACCCAAGAGGTGGGGATTGGGACCGAGCGATCCTACAGAGGGAAACCCTCTGAATCGAACGCCTCAATGCCACCCACCCCCCTGGATTGAATGAGAGAATCTCCTATAAATATTTTCTTTAGACAGTATGGTTGGAATAATAAATTTAATTTTTCTTTCCTTTTTTTTTCCCCAATATTCTTCCTTGGGAATTTCTCCCTTCTCCTCTTATCTACGGCATATATATTGTCTTAGATTACTTAGATATTTTATTACATTACCATGTCTGTATTATTAGACTAATTATGAATAGATTAATTGTTATTAAAATATTCCTTGTTGTTCCTCGCTCAGATTTATCCGAGAAAATTTTTTGTCCCTCTCAGCGGGGCACGCCTGACGGAACATTCGTTGGGGATCCCATAAAACAGCGGTCTGTTCAGACCGCTGTGTTTGGGCTGGCGTTGGCACGGGACCGGTGACCCCGCTCTATTTATCCGCTTCTATCAGGTAATGTCCTTCTAAACACCTTCTGGACTTTTATAAATATCTGGGATTAATGCATGAGACAGTTGTTCACCGCATACACTTACCCCTGGTTTTTCTTTATTTCTAACGCAGATGCAGTGGTATTTTACTCCTAACTGAGATACTGAATCCGTTATAGTTCTAATTTATTGAATAGACAACAGTGCAGGACGGGCGTTTTTTCTATATACAGCCGTCACGCTGTGTTTGGGCGGGCGTTGGCGCATTATCGGCGTCACTGTGCTAGTTACTTATATTTGCCAGGTAATATGCTCCCAGGTATTCTTTAGACTTTTATAAATATTGATGACCACTACATGTGATAGTTTACCATCATATAGCTATCTCTGATTTCTTTTTACCTTTAATGTAAATACAGCGGCACTCTATTCCTAATCGAGATAGTGAACTCGTTATAGGCTCAAGTTATTGAATAAACAACGGTACTGGACGATTGTCTTTACCCTGTTCTTATACTTTTGTTAGGTAAAACATTTACCTTATTCAGACCATTTAAATATGTGTTATCACTATTATAGAAAGAGAATGCACGCATTGTGTGCATATATCCTTACTATATATATATATATATATATATATATATATATATATATATATATATATATATATATATATATATATATATATATATATATATATAAAATCTCTCCTCTCTTTTTTTTTTTCCTCTAATAGATTTTTATATTTTTTCATATTTTATATTATATATCTTATTTTTACTAGTGCCATACGCATCCTATCCCCCATGTCCTCCGGAGAGGGAATATAGAAGGGACCCACCTATCCAAAGTTTATTTTTACCTTCCTTCTCTCTGATTCTCTGGGTGAGTGAATGTTCCCACATTCCCCTTACTTTTATTTTTATTTGTTATTCTATATTATTATTGGCTGAATTATGTTCTAGTTTTCCATCTATATGAATTTATTGATGAACTGTATATTATTTGTTTATATAGACCTCCTTCTGAAGAAGCGGATGACCCGCGAAACTAGTAGAGGAACTCTCCATTTCCACCACCAGAATTGAACTCTATGAGTATCTGTATATGTTAATCTGGGGTGTATTATGATTTTATTTATGATATTTTGTATTTTGTCGTTTTTGTAATTATTAAACATGTGTTAAATTTTATTATCGTTTACAAACTTCCTTTTTGTTTCTATATATATATATATATATATATATATATATATATATATATATATATATATATATATATATAAAGTACCCGTATAGTCCAAAACCAAACTTTTGGTCTGGGTTAGGTATAAAAAGTTAGCGTGAATGGCTATCTTATTACCCCCATACCAAAAAAACTCCATTCTCTAAAAACTCTATGGATGATGGTACATCACATTTGATTTATATTTACCTGAGGCTATACTCTTAAAACCTTGTGACAAAACTTTCTAAAAAATATTAAGAATAAAACAGTGGTAAAGTCCATAATATGAATTGATGGTGACTTAAAAAATAATGGCAGAAAAGAAATCCTTCACATAAACAGGAAACACCCTCAGAAGTGCTCAGATATGAAAACTGCTCACCGGCTGGGATCTGGAAGTGGCGTGACCAGAAGCGCCTCGACATATGTTTTGTAAGGATTATGTCATCAGGAAGAGTCCTGATGACATAATCCTTACGAAACATACATTGAGGCGCTTCCGGTCACACCACTTTTGGATCCCATCTTCTGGTTTCTCCCTCTGCACCAGTGGAACGCACGCCAGCTTGGACGTGAGCCCAGCAGTGAGCAGCTCCCATATGGCAATTCATACAGGCTATCCTCAATGCCAGGCCAAAGCCCCTACAAATGTAAGCAGGCACCCTGTTTGTATAAGTTTTATAAAATAAACAGTATTGAGCTATGGATTATGCTTTTGTTTTCCTTATAAGATAATTTGGAGGAAAGGAGGACACAGTACAGAGATCTCATCCATTAACCAAGGGTTCCTAATAGGATTTCCCTACAGTGTATTAGACCGTCTTTTTAATTAAAGAGGTTATATTCATTTAGTGAGCAGTTTTCATATCTGAGCACTTCTGAGGGTGTTTTATGTTTACGGTGAAGGATTTCTTTTCTGCCATCAAGATTTAAGTCACCATCAATCCATATTATGGACCGTTTTATTCTTAATATTTTTTTAGAAAGTTTTGTCACATTGGTATATATATTGTTGCACTTTATATTTCAATCAATTTATATCCTAGAGCATTTTTTTCTGGCAGGTATTAGATACCTCATGCAGCACTTCTATTGCACATGTCACTTTATTCCATGTCATATAGTCTTTAAGATAAGGTATATATTATAATCACACAGCGCCCCGTCACTAATTTTTCAAATTGCAGTGTTTTTCCATAGTTTTTTGGGGAGCAGTTATACAAGTTTTATTTTATAACGTGTTATTTGCCGCCAGGTTTCCTTCCTAAACAGACCATGAAAGCAACAGTTGCTAAACTGGCCTGATGGATAGTTCCATCATGGCAGCTACCTAATAAAATGCAATATCACCAGCACATCATATTTAACCAATAAGCTACAGGGCACTTTCGCCCACTACCTGCCCAGGCCATTTTTCAACTTTCAGCACCGTTGCACTTTGAATGACAATTGCGCGGTCATGCTACACTGTAACCATGTGACATTTTTATAATTTTCTTTACACAAATAGAGTTTTCTTTTGGTGCTATTTAATCACTGATGGGATTTTAATTATTTACAAAAACAAAATCTGAAAATTAAAAAAAAAATAAGTTTTTCTTAGTTTTTGTCAGTAAATTTTGTAATTTTTCCCCTTCACTGATGTGCGCTGATGAGGTGGCACTGATGGGCACCGATAGTCTGCACTGATGGGCACTGATTAGGTGGCACTGATGAGGAGGCACTAATATTCTGCAAATATGGACACTGATATGTGTCACTGATGAGCACTGATAGGTGGCACTGGTGGGCAATAATAAGTAGAACTGACGGGCACTGATAATCGGCATGGATAGGCGACGCTGATGGGGGCACTAATGTGGGTGGAGCTGATGGGCTTTACTGATGGGCACTGATGGGCAGCACTGATGGGCATTGATGGGCAGCACTGATAGTCGGCACTGATGGGCACTGAAACCAGCACTGACTGGCATCACTAATTGGCACTGATTGCTGGCTCTGGTGGGCACTGATTGTTGGCACTGGTGACCTCAACATTGGGAGGGTGCTTTGGGGTAGCTCCAAAGCACCTTGTCCAAATGTTGATGGGGAAAAGGGCCTCATCCCTCCAACCCTTGCCCAGTGGTTGTGGAGGTCTGCAGGCTGGGGGCTTATCAAAATCTGGAAGCCCCATTTAACAAGAGGACCCCCAGATGCGTGAATTGGTAATGTGGTACAAATATACCCCTACCATTTCACAAAAAAGTGTCAAAGAGATTAAAAAACACAAGAGACGGTTTTTCACAAGTCCTTTATTAATTTCTTCTTCTTTCCGCTTCTTCTTCCATCTTCTTTCTTCTGGTCTTCCTTTGGTGTTCTTCTTCCTCTAACTTCTTCTTCTCCATCTTCTTCTTAATTTTCTTCTTCCTGCGCTCTTCTTGTCTCGCATCTTGCTCTGACTTCTTCTCCACTCTGTCCGCACGATCCGCCTCAGTGGGAGTGTTCCACTTCGTTTTTTCTGACACTTCTTATATAACGGAGGGTGGGGCCACCCGGTGACCCTGCCCCCCTCTGACACATGGGGACTTCCCTATGGCTTTCCCTGTGATGTCATAGGGGGCGGCATCACCCTGTTTACGTAAACAGGAGGAGAATAGACTCAGTACAAAATGTTGCAGTTGATGGGGTGGCACAGACTCAGGGATGCCCCTGATTTTGATGTTATTTCTCCTGGATCTATCTTCTAGGTCAGACATCTTGTATTTTAACCATGTAATTTCTTCATTTTGTGCATTGTGGGAGTCTACTAGAGTATTAAAGGATGCAGAGTATTCCCCCATGGTGTGCTCCACATGATCTACCCTTCATCCTAAACCTTGCACTTCCACTTGGCACTGTTTCACACTGGACACTAAGTCAGCCTGCAGGAATGTCCTGAGTGACAGCATCATATCCTTCAGCATGGTGTCTGACACAGGCTGTCCTGTAGTGGGAAAAGTTGATATGGGGTCTGGCACTGAGGTTATTCCTTTGGATGTCTGGGATCCACCCACCTGCATGTCTAGTGCTGCTGGATCTCTGGGTGGAGAGTGTTTGGGAGCTTTTGGTTTCACTGGGCTCTGAGTGGTCAAGCTGCTGTAACCTCCTGTTTGTGCCCTGTTAGTATTGTGCTGGCACCGCCCCACCACAATGTTCTCAGCACGCTCGTAGTACTGTGAGAAGCGGGCGCTGGCATCATTTAGCTGTGGCCTGGGAATCGTGGGGAAGAATTTGGGCAGTTTATTAGTCCGCAATGCCTCTTTTTTGCGATGGTGGGCTCGGATGAGTGCGGATCCCCCTGGTGGCAGAGCGGAGCTCGTGGATTAAGCGTCCATCTTAGAGCTTGGTAGCCACACCCCCGTCCTTCGGTCAAGTGGTTAAAAAGGAAAAAGGACTGTTTTCACCCATAAACAATGGCATTTTGAATCCACTGAGAGCCTCTTCCTTTTGCAGTAGTGACTGTCCCTGGTGATCAATGGCCTTAAACATGATAAGTGATAAGTGTCCTGTTTTTGAATATGTCGTACTGGTGGTTTAGCATTTTTTGGCCTCCAGCCAGTCACAACTGTAACTTAAAGAATGTAACCTTCCCCTGTCCTCCTCCCCTCTTAGACGCCATATACACTATACAACTTGTGTTGTCTGTTTTCCTTTAGATTTACCAAAACCATGAAGTGCAAGGGCCTGCCTGATTGCATACAAACTTAAACTCTTAAGGTTTGAGCTCATATTATGTGGTTTTGGTAAATGTGAAGGAAAAAATCTACAAAAAAAATGTATAGTGTGTATCCAGCTTAACCTGTACAGTTTGGTTATGCAAAAAAAAATATGCATGCTTGGTTAGCCAGTGGTGTTCTTTAGAGATTCGTAACTTTGATGCAGGACATCTATCCCTTTGCCACCATCTTCTTTTGACATCCCCAGGGGGTGTTGGCTGTCTCTTCCAGGTTATGCAGCTGCCCCACAATGAAGCCGAGGCATGTCCCCTGGTGATGTGGCACGGTGCATGCACCATAGAGTACCAGCAGCTTCTTGGCATCCATGATCTAGGTATTCCAGCAAGCACTGTACACATGATTTTGGTCTAGGCCAGTGTTCTCCCTTAATTAAAAAAAAAATTACATATATATTGTAAAGTTTGGGCATACTACCTCCACGGGACCAAGTGCATAAACCGGTCAAAGGTGAAATCAAAAAGACTTTATTTATAATTAAATCAAAATAAGGCTTTTCTTCAGCATACAAATCAAAACGTAAATTAAAGTCCGCTTATCTTCAGCACAAAAAGAACAAGAAAAGAAAGCAGCTACAGTTCTGTAGTCGGGTCTTCGCCCCAAAGTTTTCAGAGTCCTTACAGCTATCTTTTGAAGCCTCAAAGATAGCAACACAGCAACACAGCTCCTCAGACAGGTGTTAATCTCCTACTCCTCCTCACCACCTCTCTACTACTTCCTGTCTTATGAGCTGTCTCCTTGGAGGCCTTTAACCCCCTGTGTGCAGAATCCCTCTGGTCAGGGAGGGAGGCTCTTTCCCACCCAAATGTCACTTCAGAGCCCCCCAAATTCCGGGTCCCAACCATCTCTCTTTTAATATAGAGAGGACCACAAGTTAGTCCTCTCCTAAAGACTATCCCCGGAATTTCTCACCCATTTTTGGATGACCCCCTGAAGCCTACCTGGATTCCCTTAAAGGGACCACAACCCGAATATAGGTGCTACATAGCACCTGTCCAGGACCCAACCTTGGCATCCTGTACAAAATATATATATATATATATACATATACACACAGTATCTCACAAAACTGAGTACCCTCACATTTTTGTAAATATTTTATTATAGCTTTTCATGTGACAACACTTAAGAAATTACACTTTTCTATGATATAAAGTAGTACCACTGCCTTGCTAAAGAAGCTGAGGGTAAAGGTGATGGACTGGCCAATCTCCAGATCTAAACCCTATTGAGCATCTGTGGGGCATCCTCAAATGGAAGGTGGGGGAGCGCAAGGTCTCTAACACCCACCAGCTCTGTGATGTCATTGTTAGGATTTTTCCCGCACGAAACGGGTGAATGCGCGTGCGCGCATGCACGTGTGCACCGCTGGGCAAGCTAGGCACGTGTGTGTGCATCAGAGTGCAACCGGGGCACACACACGTGTGTGACGGGGCGCATGCGCGCGCATCACGTGGGCACACATGTGCGCGTTAGTGCTGTTTGACGCCAGTGGCCCTTTTTAAGGAAGGCTGCTGCACTTGCTCAGTGCTGTTGGTCTGCAGCTCTGTATCTGAACCTCCTGCAATCTGTCTGCTGTTTGTATCTCTGATCCGGCTTTCGACTGACCTTGCTGACCTCTCCTGCCCTGACCCCGGCCTGCTTAACCTTGCTTTGGATTGTACCTCTGTTGCCGAACCCCTGCCTGCCTGTACCTCGCTTCTGCCTGCTGGACATATCTGACTGCATTACACGTTGAGACCCGGCCTGCCTGACCATTCTTCTGTCCTTCAAGTGTGCTGCACTTTGTTCCTGCTGCCATTGCTCCTGTGTCTGCCAATCGCTGCCTGCTTATCCACCATCTGCCCTGCAGTTCCAGTATCCAGGAGGACCCAGCTGCTGCTTCCAGTCAGACACTCCTACCCCGCTGTGCTCACAGGACCACTGTCTCCATTCCAGTGGCCCCCTGAACCAGAGCTGTAAGAGAGGTCTTCTTCCATCAAGTCAGGCTCACCACCAGGTACCTAACAGTCATCATGGAGGAGTGGCAACCTGTGAAGCTCTGGTGAACTCCATGCCAAAAAGGGTTAAGGCAGTTCTGGAAAATAATGGTGACCACACAAAATATTGACACGTTGGGCCCAATTTGGACATTTTTACTTAGGGGTGTACTCTCTTTTGTTTCCACTGGTTTAGACAATAATGGTTGTGTGTTGTTATTTTGAGGGGACAGCAAATTTACACTGTTATACAAGCTATATACTCACTACTATGTTTGGGGTGTACTCACTTTTGTGAGATTGTGTGTGTGTGTGTGTGTGTGTGTGTGTGTGTGTGTATATATACACAATTCTGATAAAAGAGGGGTTAGGATAATATTAATATAAAACTTGATGGGCAGGGTAAAGTTCTGCTTTAAATCTACCATCATTTGCTACAAACATTCAACCTCAACAGTACTAAGATCTCCTTTAAGGGACTTTGATCACAAAGCTATGGTTTGGAAAAGTAAAGTCATAACCACGATGGGGTGAAAAGCTGGGTCTGACAGTGAGAACAGAGCTCTATAGATGGCTTCTAAACATTTAATAAGGCTAATATGTGCCTGGGAGAAACAAGCATCTTGTCAGGGTGTTTCCAATCTCCACAGAGGAAGATTTGGAACAGCAGATGCAGGTCTTTGTGGCCAGAAAGTCTCTAAAGGAGATTTCAAACGAGTAATAGATTTTAGGCACAGAGGGCAACAGGATTCAAGATTGCAGATATCAGACACATCAGTAGGCATATTGCAAGAAGCCCTGGAACCATTAGTAAATTTGAGATGGGCATCCGATATAGGGAGACTGCCCTCCCCGTGTCTCCTCAGATACTCATGAAAACCTAAAGTACTGGTAGCAGGTGCGGGTCAGGTCAGGGAGGAGGTAACCAAAGCCATTGTAGCCACAGCCAAAGCTACAGAACTAACAATTCTGTAATTTACAATGTAAATGATCTCAGCAACAGTTTGAATTTTTTTTTGTATCATTAGGTGTTTATATATGTAGAATTATTTTAGTACCTGTATCTTGCTTGCAGAATTTCACCATCACCTCTGGTGCACCTTTCAGGAAGACTGAGAATTTATGTTCTCCGGCATTTTTTGTAACAACAGACATTCTTTGGAGATTGGAAGAGAATGGAAACTGCTGCAAGATGAGGAGTCCTTTCACTAAAATCTTTTCAAAAGACAGCAGAGAGCATTACAAAAGTATGTTTTTTTAAGATTTGTGAGAATTAAATGCAAAACAGCTGTGCAACATGGCACCCAAGATACAACAACTATTTATTCACTATATAATAACGCAGAGCAGAAATGTTTAACGCCATTAAAAAAACATAATTTACACTCATAAGAGAAAAACTTAAAAGTGCTGTAAGAATTTTCAATATTCAGTCTTTATATGTTTGTATGTATCTATGAAACTAGAATTTGATGATAAAAATAATCTAGCGTAAAAAAAAAAAAAAAAAAACTGGAAGAACCATCAAAATGATCTTAATTACAGCAGAAAATCTGCACAACCCTGACAGTTATGCAGGTCATGGATTATGCAATCTCCCTGAAAGCTGCTCAATTCCCCCATCAACACCCGTCCCCCTAGCAGCTCTATTGAGTTTCCCCTGGTGGCAGATAAAGGGGAGGGTTGGGAGGTCTGAACCCCTCCCAGAGCAGAGTTGACAATCATCCATTATCCGTTAATTCGGGCACTTGTGCAGTGTGTAAGGTGGAGTTCTGATATCAGCTGAGATCGGAGCACTGGCAGACTGTGTCTTGCCATTGCTTTCACCTCCCTCTTCTGTACATGCTGCTGCAATTACATCTCTCCTCCATGCTCTGTGACACTTGCCTGCTACTGTGCGGGGCTCTATCTTTGTAACAAAGAGATAGGATAACAAAGGTGAGCCTTACAGCAACAGGCTCTTTTTCAAATGTGGCAAAAGCAAGGCAGCAGTTACCAAACTAAAAGTTTATCACAGGGAAGGGAGATAACTTGGTCTATGCCTGGCTGGAGGTAGGGTTGCCACACAGCAATTTTTTAGTAGTACATGCTATAGGATTGTAAAATACCTTGGATTACCCAAACCGAGTAGTAATGAGGTGTGCTACGGTGAACAGTGACTGTTGCCACATTGCATTAACAGTGGGGGGGGGGGGGGACTTGAAGGGGTATGGTTAAATAAAACAAATGCATTATTGTACCCATAAAATATGATTCGATTAATAAAAGTGTAGCACCAGTACTCCTAATGAGTACGTTCGCAAATGTAGTTTTTGTCCAAAACTATAGTTATATTTTGGGGTTAATTGTGCTAAATTGTACTTTGGCATCAGTTTGGTTGGGCTGTATCAAGATTTTGCCTGATCATAGGTGGGGTTGGCACCTGTGAGAGGCCTTAGAACGCAGTCTGGTTGGACGCATTAGGTACCAATCTCTCTCTCTGTGCCAAACAGTGGGAGTTTGTCTCGGTGTGTATTCCGGGAGAGGGTACTTAAGGTGCTGAAGTCACTTGGTTCTGGGTTCCGGTCCAGAAGTTGTTGCTGACTCCATGGTCCTGGTCCTCCTGACCAGCCCCCGAGGGCCCTCATGGCCTGGGGTGCGGATCCATATATTTTCCGAGCTTCGGAACTGGCTAGTCCGAGGTGCAGTAACTGGAAGGACAGAACCAGGTGTTCTGGTGCCGCCTTGGGTTTGGAGAGGCCCAGCAACTCTACACGCGACCAGGGGAGGACTCTTCAGTAAGAGAGCCACGCACAAGGCTGGCTTCTCAGTAAGAGCCTGGAAGCTGAGCTGCCATTGACATTGATGGAATTCAAATTCTTACGGTATCGCCGGACCGGCTGAAAGATTCTGGTACAGTAAGAAAAGTTCCTACTTCTATCCTTCTATTTATAACTAAGTTTTCCAACCAAGTCTGTGTGAGAGACTTTGCAAAGCTAGAATTACCTGTTGGCTGCTAAACCCAAACTTAAGGATTTATTCAACAGTTCAAGAATCTAGTTGCGAGCGGCTGTTCCTTGGATTATGTACAGAGAGAAACTTTTATTGAAGTCAGCAGTTCCAAGCACCTGAGCTAAACTTTACCCTGATGCCCTCTATTCCCAAATTAGAGACTGAGTTTGTTCAACTGTTTCATGCAAAATAAAAATCCTAACAAGGAATTCAAGTGTCGGTCTCTGCCATTACTGGGTTATCAACCCTGGGAACCCCTAGACAAGGACAACGAGTATGAGCTGGTGGAGGTTAGGGATGAGCCGACCCCTGGTTTGGTTCGCACCAGAACTTTCGAATGGACCGAAAGTTTGTGCGAACTTTAGAACCCCAATGAAGTCTAAGGGACTCGAACGTTCGAAATAAAAAGTGCTAATTTTATTGGCTAATATGCAAGATATTGTCCTAAAAAGGGTTTGGGGACCCGGCTCCTGCCCCAGGGGACATGGGTCAATGGCAACATTTATTTAAAACGGCAGTTTTTTCAGAAGCACTGATTTTAATGACGATTAAAGTGAAAAAAAAAGTGAAATATTCCTTTAAATATCATGCCTGGGGGGTGTCTATAGTATGCCTGTGAAGGGGCATGTGTTTCCCGTGTTTAGAACAGTCCCTGCACAAAATGACATTTAACGGAAAAAAAAAGTCTGCTTGCGTTTTTAATTTCATGTCTGGTTCCGGCATTATGGATGAAAATTATTGAGAAAAAATGGCATGGGTAGCCCCCCCCGCCCATTACCAGCCCCTTTGGGTCTTGTACGGATATTAAGGGGAACCCATTACCCAAATTAGGCGTGGGTCTCCCAGGCCCTATATACTCAGAACAGCATTATACAGACGAGCAAACAAGACAGGGACTGTGGAGGTTTGTTGTGTTAAGTAGAATCTGTTTGTAATTTTGAACTGGTACATTTTTAAAGTGTAGTTCCAGTCAAAAAATCTATTTTTAATCTATTTTTAAGCTTTTTGGAAAACATAGGGAAGGGTTATGACCCCTGTATAATTTTTTTGGCTGTCCGTCTTTTTTCATTTCACTTCCTGTTGTCTCCTTCCGTTTGCAAGTAGGAGATGTTTGTAGGTTGGATGTTTGAAAGTAGGGGCCTGCCCTATATGCTCTGCAGAAATGGGGGCCTAAGGTGTTGCCACAACACTGTAATCCCTCAGAGTGACTCTTAGTGGGCGCTGGAGCATCCCTGCTGTGAATGATTATATAGGCCTTAGGCACTGCTTGCTGGTGCCATGACACTGAAACCGCTCCGAGATACTCTAGTTGGAGTGCAGGAATGAGCCCTGCTTCAAAGCATTGCATCAAAAATTGTAATTGCATGCCCCTGTTAAACAGGGGCTGAAAAATTGGGCCTTAGATACTGGTGCCACGACACTGCAACCTCTCCCAGATACTCTAGTTGGAGTGCAGGAATGAGCCCTGCTGCAAAGCATTGCATCATAAATTGTATTACATGCCCCTGTTAAACAGGGGCTGAAAAATTGGGCCCTAGGCACTGGTGCTGGTGCCATGACACTGCAACCTCTCCCATATACTCTAGTTGGAGTGCAGGAATGAGCCCTGCTGAAAAACATTGCATCCAAAATTGTAATTACACGCCCCTGTTAAACAGGGGCTGCAAAATTGGGCTGGTTGGGTCACCCAGAACCAAAAATGTTCTTCCAAGCTATCAGCAGGATCATTGAGGAGGAAGAGAATAGTCAGTCAACATAACAGCATAGTCACTTAGCTTACCCGGGGGGACTCTTCATCAAGCATAGATTGCAACTCTATTTGTTTGTCTTTTAGAGTTATTCTGTCATCTAACCTCAATTGAGTTTTCTTTTGTTTTTTTCCCCTTTATATTCTTGATCCATGCTTGACGAATAGTCGCAACACACATTTTAATGCTTCCCATTGCATAGGGGGTAAGGTCTTAATTTTTTTCATGAAATAACAAAAATTCCCTTATTGCTTGTTAAATTGTCATTCAAACTCCATATCCCCCCCCCCCCCCTGTTTTTTTATGTTCCATTATATGAAGTTCCAGATATATCGGAGCATGGTCTTATCAGTTTGGTTGCTCTTCTCTGCATTTTCTGCAGTTCCCTGATATCCTTTTTGAGAACTGGTGACCAAAACTGAACTGCATATTCCAGAGGAGGTCTTACTAATGATTTGTAGAGAGGCAAAATGATCTTATTACAAGAAAGGACTCACTTTAGAAACCACAGATTATCATTGCATGCT
Source organism: Lithobates pipiens (assembly GCF_037356315.1). Lineage (NCBI taxonomy): Eukaryota > Metazoa > Chordata > Amphibia > Anura > Ranidae > Lithobates > Lithobates pipiens. The sequence goes on along the minus strand of NW_027507758.1, from coordinate 353,120,057 downwards.
ATTAATAAAAGATAAGTATTAATTTTTTTTCAGACTCACACTTACCTAGGTAGGTGGTGCATCTGTACCCCGCCGGCTCTAACACTGAGAACCGAGTGATCAAACACCGCTCTGTGAGCTCCACGAGCCGAGAGCAGGTGATTTTCAGGCAGTGGCTCTCTGCTCTGCCCCCCCCCCCCCCCCCCTTTGCTCACTGAAGTGCTGGGCTGCTGTCAACTGAAAACAGATCATAGGAGTACACAACAAACTACACACCTGTAATCCACAGGAGAAGTACAGCCATATGAGTTTTGGCTGTACTTCTCCTCTAAACTTATGATCTACCAGAACACCCCAGATCCTTCTCCACCACTGATAAGACCAGTTGTACTCCCCTAGTATGTAAGATGCATGCATATTCTAAGGCCCCCAAGTGCATAACTTTACATTTATTAACATTAAACCTCAAGAGTCATGGAGAATGCCTTTGGGATAATAGCCAGCCAGTTCTGCCTATTTCTTACAGCAATAAACATGGAGGAGTACAAACTGAACCTCATAGTTCTAGTATGCTGCATACTTACTCATACTCATCTGCCACATAGTTGTCCAATTAAACAGAGGATTGAGGTTGGCTTGTAAGTTGGACACATCCTGTAAGGACGTTATTTCACTGCATAGCATAGTGTCATTTGCAAACACTGAAATGGTACTTTTGTTCCCAGACCCTATATAATTTATAAATGTATTAAAAAGTAAGGGTTCCAACACTGAACCGTGGGGTACATCACTGATACCACTGAACCTTGGGGTACACCACTAATAACCTTAGACTATTCAGAGTATGAATCATTTCATGCGCAAAGTCGCAAATCAAATTGCACAAGTGCGAATGGACTCTATGGAGGCATTGATGTTGCCTCTTCACTGCCTGTTTTAACCCCCTAGGTTGGCCATCGGGACACGGGCAGCTAATTCCTATGGGCTGTAATCTCTATGCGTTTTGTGGAAACAGCACTCTCTTCTTCAGGAGACAGCCACAAATGAATTTTGCTTATATCTGTGGAAAGACCATGTCATAACAACAATAATTGTAATTTAGGAAACTTGAAATTAATGTGTTTGTAATAATAAAAGTGCATGTGCTTGCATTAGACAGGTCAAAATGTGAAAAAGTGTACACTCTCACAAAGGTTAGAGTAATAGGTAAGCGAAAAAAATGCAGACCAAAGGACAGATTTAATAATACTAGGATCCCAGTGCTGTGGAAAAGAGACCACAGGAGGGGTTTCCAACCTGGAGCTGATGGTGGTGGATGGAACCAGAGCCAGGCATACCAGAGGGGCCAAAACTATGAAACCCTTGAAAAAATTGAGACAGTTGGGGCACAATGGAATACAAAGAAGAAAAATTAACTGTTGAAAGACTGGGTAGTGAAAGGGTGTGTATACCTAAAGCAAATGCTGGGAAAATTGCAGAAAGATGCAAAGTGAATGAAAAGTGGACCAATGAAAGGCCCAGATGGAGATAGATACACAAAAAAATGTAACAAACGTGCTTGGATAAGGGTCTGGTATGGATTTTGGGGGGGCCCTTACACAATTTTTTAAGAAAATTTGGCACAGGGATCCCTTTAATTTCCATATCAGACCCGAGAGCCTGGTATGGATTTTAGGGGGACCCCATGCTATTTTTAAAAAAAATCTGGGTTTGGGGTTCCCCTTAATATTCATACCAGACCCAAAGGGCCTGGTAATGGACTGGGGGGATCCCATGATATTTTTTCCAATTGGTTTTATCTATATTGCCAAGACCCAACAATTCATTACAGCCACAATCGGTTTTAAATTACAATTTTTCCTTTAGAAATGTCATTTTGCTGTTCCACTGTTCTATTTAAAAGAATATTTCATTTTTATTGCTTAAAGCATTAAAAAAATCACTGACAATAACTTGCACATACGCCTTTAAAATGAACACTTTTGATTATTCATGTTCGTGTCCCATTGACTTTAAATGTGTTCGTGTATTCTGCTGAATTTTTTGCCTTTTCCGTATGTTCTGGTGCGAACCGAACTGGGGGGTGTTCGGCCCATCCCTAATACTCATACAAACGTTGTTGGAGTAAAAGGTAAGCAAAAACAATGCAGACCAAAGGTAAGATTTAATAACACTAGGATATCAATGCTGTGGAAAAGAGACCACAAGAGAGGTTTCCATCCAGAAGCTTATACCCTTGTAAAAAGCGAGAAAGGTGAGGCTCACACAATGGAATACAAAGAAGAAAAATGAACCGTTGAAAGAGTGGCTAGTGAAAGGGCGTGCATGAGCATGCCTAAAGACAAGTGCTGGGAAAAGATGCATACAAAATACAGAATTTCCAATTTGCACCGAACACCGCATGTTGTTCGGTGTTCGCAGAACATCCAAACAACCAAAGTTTGGCCTGAAGTTATGCTCGGGCCAAACCGTTCGCCCTTCCCTAGTGAGAATAACCTTTTTTCACATTGTGGCCTTTCTAATGCAAACACATGCACTTTTTATTACAAAAACATTAATTTCAAGTTTCTTAAATTATTGTTATTGTTGATATAACATGGTCTTTCCACAGATATATGCAAAATTCAATCTTGGCCTTCTCCTGAGGAAGGGGCACTGTCTTTACGAAACACATAGAGATTATAGCCCATAGGAATTAGGAGTTACATGTTCCAGCAACTATGTGTGGTACTTTGTACATACATGTCTGATTTGTTGATATTGATCATGCAACCAAAATTGAATTCGAAAATTAAATCGAAAATACCCTGTTGTACCATTTTATCCAGCACCACTCACAAAAGTCCCAGAGCTGAGGCTGTCAATCAGCTAGTGCTACCTCCCCTGCCACCTTTTTTCTCTTGGTGTCAAGAAAAATTGTCATAAGTGATTCATGGTGCTAGCAGAGGAACAAATCTGAAATGACATGTAGTGTTTCTAATTAAGACAAGTACACAATATAGAGGGACATGCTTTGTTCATGTTTCATGTGTCAGGTTTACAAGCACATTAATATTATTGAACAACTGTATAGAACTTACACACTGTGCTCCATGCCCTGGAGTAACCATTGCATATTTTGATTTATTGTCTTCTTTGGATTTATTAAGTTCCTAAGGGAAGGAGCAAGATACCAGACTTTAATAAGGGGTCAGTTAGTTTTTATTTCCCATAAGTATATGCCAGTTTACCTACAATATCCTATAAAGCAAATTACAGGACAATGCTTAGATTTAAAAATGTAATTCTTCAAGAAATAAGCAGTTAATGACAACCAATGCATTTAGTTAAAACATAAGTAACTATAATGTAGGGATAATATCTAGAGACAACATTGATGATCTATGAGAAGGGATAGATACAGTATATTAGAATAGGGTGAAGCATGACACAGTGGTCACTGGAAGCACCTTACATAATATTAGAATAAACATCTTTGTCATCAGTCATGCCCTAGTCTCACCTCACCCAAGTCCTTTTATGAATGTATCTGCAGTGTCTCTCCTAGAGGTAAGGGTTTGATCTCTGATATTTATGAAGCCCTAGCTTATTGCTTTATTCACAATTTCTTCCAGTATATGCATAAATGTGAAGCAGATTGTGACCTACAATGTACCTTACATGACTGGGAAGATATAATAAGCAATTTTCACTCTTGCACTACATCTCTCTGTTAGAATCCATGTTATTTTCCCTATTGTTTAATATCTATGGTTTAGGGGTTGTCATACCCGTGGTACTTTATATCATACATTTTGGTCTTGTAACATGTTGCTCCCTGTAAAATTTCCTCCAAAATCTCTGGACATGCGCTGGAATTGACCCTTCCCATGTGTCTTCTTCTTGAGCCTCCATGCCAGGGGTCGCTCATCAGGAGGAGAGATTTATTCATACCATATGTGTTGTAACTCATCAGGCCATAGCCCTTCAATGGCACTCTACTGTCATTCCATGCTCTCTTATTATCAAAAGGATCAACTCCATTATGTTGATGGAAAGGATTCTTTACACATTGAATGACACTATGCACCAATTTGAAGCTAAGTAGGATGCTTGGAAATGTTCCTGTCGCCTATTTTTATAGTGCAATAATGTTAACTTTTTTATGTAATATCGTCAATGTTGTAGTACAGTCTTTCCTTTTGTGGTACAATATACAGTGTGAACCTTATTGGTGGTATGCAATTTCACTCTCCACCTGCTCTGAGACATACAATAAATAGAAGCTGGACTTAAAATCAGTTTACTGTATCAGATCAGGCAGCAATTGTGATTGGTTTCCAGAGGTTACAGCATATCATTACTGCTTACTTACTGGTTGCTAGAAGTTACAGCACACATTACGGCTCACTGATTAGTTGCTAGAGGTTACAGCAAATGATTTCTGCTTGTTAATTAGTTGCTAGAGATTACTGTACAGTAATACTGCTCACTGATTGCTAGAGGTTACAGCACAACATCTTCTCACTGTGAATGCCACCTTTATTTACATATCAATGCAGATGGCCACAGCTCTTTGCTTAGTAATGCCACTGCTATTTACATATGAATGACAGTTATTTACATGTAAACACAGGGTCTGCAGGTGAGTCATCTGTACACAACAACAGGGCTAAAACTTCAAGGGACAAGGAAATGTAAACTGGGATAGTTGGCAAGTATGAGGCAGCTGCTTTGGGCCCCACAACAATGACAGCGCCCAGGGCAGCTGCCCCTTTTGCCCTGCCTTAAAGACGGCCCTGGCTTCATCTTTTTGATTTATGTACTCTAACAACTTAAAGTGGTTGTTACCACCAAAAAGGAAATTCACTGGCAGCCCCTCTATTATATATAGGCATACCACACTGTATAAGTGTTTTATTAAAACAAAGCTTTTAAATACCTTTTACAGCTATCTTCAGGCTAGTCATGTGACTCCCAGCCAGTCTCCTACTATGATCCAAGACTACAGTGGGAGGGGCTAAGATCTCCCTCTGACATCAGCCGGGGAGGTCACGTGGCTGCATAGCCTCTCCCGCTGTGGCCCTGTATCGGAGTAGGAGGCCGGCCCGCAATCACATGACTGGCCTTAAAATTGCTGTAAAGTGGTGTTTACAAGCGTTGCTTTAATAAAACACTTATACAGTGTGGTATGCCTAGTTATAATAGAGGGGTTGGCAGTGGCAATTTGTAATATTTTATTTTCTACTAATAGCGGCAGGAGTGGGGGGGGGGGCGTAGACAGAGACACAGACATGGAGCTGACAGGCAGGGAAGGAGGGGGGTTGGGGGGGCAGAGAAGAGCTGCAAATGATGAAGGGATGTAAACTAACCAAGTGATAAGGGCTCAGCAGCCATGATTATCATGGTCAGGACACAGAGGGGTCCCAGGAACTGGTAATATCAGCCAGGTTTTTTACAGCTTAGAGAGGGGCAGATTAAGCAGCACAAGCACTGTGCTGTTTAATCTGATATAAGGCTTGGTTCACATTGGTGCACTGTGCAGCATCGCATGGGATTCGCACCACACTGCTGTGCAAATCACTTGCAATGTCTGCAATGCAAATTTAGCCATACAGATTGTATGGCTGAATTCGCATTGCATTCGGACCAAGGTCAGGCAGGACCCTTTTTTTGGACCACATCAGAATCGGATCGCATTGGTGTTCACACCTATGTGTTCGGATTCATGTCCGAATTGACAATTTGCACTGCGATATGTGAACCAATCTGGGGGTGTCATTAACTTTGTATTGAAACTCCCAGCAATTTGCATATGGCAGTGTGAACTGCCTGCGAGTTGGGTGCGATGCTGGAACCCGCAGTGGATTCGCGGGGTTCCTGCATCGCACCAGTGTGAACAGAGGAAACAGTATATCTTTATTATTAGTGTTACAGACACTTTAGTCTCATGTGTTGTATTGTATTTCTTATTTACAAATAAAAATAGTTTGCAAACAAGAAAAAAAGAGTAAGCATCTTATATCAAATAATGCTGATATAAACAGAAATCACTCTGTAAATAATTTTCTCTAAATTAAAAACAGCTAGATATTACCCAGCCTGTTCCTTCAAACATCTTGATGTCAAGTGGATCACCATGCACTTCCCCATCCATTAGGATCAATGAATGGCAACTGGCCATTGCTGCAGTCATAGTATTCCAGGGTAATGGGCAACCAGATGTAACAGGAAAGACCTCCTGAAAACTAAAAGACAACTATGTATTTATTAGCCACACAAGCAACACATACATATTCAAAACTACATTTACTGGTTTCCACAGTTAAAGAGTAGGGATGAGCTTCGAGTTCGAGTCGAACTCATGTTCTACTCGAACATTGCCTGTTCGCCTGTTCAGCGAACAGTGAACAATTTGGGCTGTTCGCAGCAAATTCGAAAAGCCGGAAACACCCTATACAAGTCTATGGGAGAAATCTAAAGTGCTCATTTTAAAGGGTAATATGCAGGTTACTGTCCTAAAAAGTGTTTGGGGACCCGGGTCCTGCCCCAGGGGACATGGATCAATGCAAAAAAAAGTTTTAAAAACTGACGTTTTTTCAGGAGCAGTGATTTTAATAATGATTAAAGTGAAACAATAAAAGTGTAATATTCCTTTAAATTTCGTAGCTGGGGGGTATCTATAGTATGCCTGTGAAGGGGCGCATGTTTCCCGTGCTTAGAACTGTCCCTGCACAAAGTGTCATTTGTGCAGGAAAAAAAGTCTTTTAAAATCACTTGCGGCTAAATTGTCGGGTCTCCGTAATACAGAGAACACTCAATGAGTGTACTCTGTATTAGCCGACAATTCATTCATTCATTGATTTAAAAAAAATAAAAATAAAGCGTGGGGGTTCCCCTAAATTCAATTACCAGGCCCTTCAGGTCTGACATGCATATTAAGGGGAACCCCGTGTCAAATTTTAAAAAAAAATTGACGTGGGGGTCCCCCCAAATATCCATACCAGACCCTTCAGGTCTGATATGGATATTAAGGGGAACCCCGCATCAAATTTAAAAAAAAAATTGACGTGGGGGTCCCCCTAAAAATCCATATCAGACCCTTTATCCGAGCACGCAACCTGGCAGGCCGCAGGAAAAGAGGGGGGGGACGAGAGAGCGGCCCCCCCTCCCTCCTGAACCGTACCAGGCCACATACCCTCAACATTGGGAGGATGCTTTGGGGGTCTGTGACCCCTCAAAGCACCTTGTCCCCATGTTGATAAGGACAAGGGCCTTATCCTCACAACCCTGGCCGTTGGTTGTGAGGGTCTGCGGGCGGGGGGCTTATCAGAATCTGGAAGCCCCCTTGAACAAGGGGACCCCCAGATCCCGGCCCCCCCCTGTTTGAAATGGTAAGGGGGTACAAAAGTACCCCTACCATTTCACAAAGAAAGTGTCAAAATGGTTAAATAAGACAAACACACTTTTGAAAAATTCCTTTATTAAAAATGAAAAAAATAAAAAAAAGATTCCAGCGGTGCTAATCCACTCTTGCTATCCAGCGACGGATCTCCGGGGTCCAGCTATGGATGATCATATCCAGCGACGGGGGATCTCTCAGTCCAGCGCTGTCCATACATCTTTCTTCTGTCTCCACTCCGGAGACACTGCAGAGAGCCCAGCGCTGACGTTTCTTATATTAGGAGGGCGGGGCCACCCGTCACCTGACCCCGCCCCCTCTGACGCTGGTGAAGGGAGCCAGGGGTTCCCCAGTGACGTATGGGTGACCCCGCCCCCTCTGATGTAAAGGAAACCTGCGTTACATCAGAGGGGGCGGGGTCACCCACACGTCACTGGGGAACCACTGGCTTCCCTCTCCAGCGTCAGAGGGGCGGGGTCAGGTGGCGGGTGGCCCCGCCCTCCTAATATAAGAAACGTCAGCGCTGGGCTCTCTGCATTGTCTCCGGAGTGGATACAGAAGAAGGATGTATGGACAGCGCTGGACTGAGAGATCCCCCGTCGCTGGATATGATCATCCATCGCTGGACCCCGGAGATCCGTCACTGGATAGCAAGAGTGGATTAGCACCGCTGGAATCTTTTTTTTATTTTTTTCATTTTTAATAAAGGAATTTTTCAAAAGTGTGTTTGTCTTATTTAACCATTTTGACACTTTCTTTGTGAAATGGTAGGGGTACTTTTGTACCCCCTTACCATTTCAAACAGGGGGGGGGCCGGGATCTGGGGGTCCCCTTGTTAAAGGGGGCTTCCAGATTCTGATAAGCCCCCCGCCCGCAGACCCTCACAACCAACGGCCAGGGTTGTGAGGATGAGGCCCTTGTCCTTATCAACATGGGGACAAGGTGCTTTGAGGGGTCACAGACCCCCAAAACATCCTCCCAATGTTGAGGGTATGTGGCCTGGTACGGTTCTGGAGGGAGGGGGGGCCGCTCTCTCGCCCCCCCCCTCTTTTCCTGCGGCCTGCCAGGTTGCGTGCTCGGATAAAGGGTCTGATATGGATTTTTAGGGGGACCCCACGTCAATTTTTTTTTTTTAATTTGATGCGGGGTTCCCCTTAATATCCATATCAGACCTGAAGGGTCTGGTATGGATATTTGGGGGGACCCCCATGTAAATTTTTTTTTTAAATTTGACACGGGGTTCCCCTTAATATCCATGTCAGACCTGAAGGGCCTGGTAATTGAATTTAGGGGAACCCCCACGCTTTTTTTTTTTTTTTTTTTTAAATCAATGAATGAATGAATTGTCGGCTAATACAGAGAACACTCATTGAGTGTTCTCTGTATTACGGAGACCCGACAATTTAGCCGCAAGTGATTTTAAAAGACTTTTTTTCCTGCACAAATGACACTTTGTGCAGGAACAGTTCTAAGCACCAGAAACATGCGCCCCTTCACAGGCATACTATAGATGCCCCCCAGCTACGAAATTTAAAGGAATATTACACTTTTATTGTTTCACTTTAATCATTATTAAAATCACTGCTCCTGAAAAAACGGCAGTTTTTAAAACTTTTTTTTGCATTGATCCATGTCCCCTGGGGCAGGACCCAGGTCCCCAAACACTTTTTAGGACAGTAACCTGCATATTACCCTTTAAAATGAGCACTTTAGATTGTGAACGTTCGAGTCCCATAGACTTTAATAGGGTTCTAAAGTTCACACGAAGTTTAGGTCTGTTCGCAGGTTCTGGTGCGAACCGAACAGGGGGGTGTTCGGCTCATCCCTATTAAAGAGTATGTAAAACCAACATTCCATATTCCTGATATGTGCTGCTGTACCATGTATTTCTATGAAAAAAAGTGTCCTCTTCTCTTTGGATTGCTTCCTTTGTGTGAAATCCCCAGTGTTCTTATCAGTCCCTCTGCTTTCCTATAATAAAAAAACTGACCACATTAGACAGGAGAACACAGCACTCAGTTCTACAGCTATGCTGGGAACTTAGCCTGCTCTCCCCCAATGATCAGACTTGACCTGACACCTTTTCCCCCTTGCATAGCCTTTTATTGGGAAGTTCAGTATACTGTTGCTTCTCCTCCCCACAGCTTTTGTGCCACTGGGAACGGAGGGAATGTGATCACTTATAAAACAGGGGAAAAAAAGGTCTTTATAATGTGTTTATTTTTAATGGGTGCACAAATGTTTTTCCTTTTATTTCTATTTTAAACTTAATGGGTAATCGTTTACAATCACCTTAAATGAAAAATATCTCCATGTGTTTCCTGACTGTGACTGGCAGCGGAATTACACTGACCTCAATAAATCAACAATTTTTTATGTTTCAACATGGCTTCCTGAGAGTACAGAGTTAGTACTTATTGAACATCTTATTATTACTAACATTGCTACTACTACTCATTGTCATCATCATAATCTTTATCAAAATCAATTAATTGTTAGGGGTCAGCGTGATGTTTGGGTCAAACATAAGTTCGACTCGAACATCAGGGGTTCACCCGTTCAACATTATGGGGTGTTCACGGGAAATTCAAGCCCCCGCTGAAGGCCCCATAATGCACTGCGGGATCGCAGTGCATTGCTGTATGATGATTGGCCAAAACATGTACCTGACCTGCATGCTTTGGCCAATCCCAAAGGCAGGGTACATTTGGCCAATCATGGCTCAGGGGGACTAAGTCCATGTCCAATCATACTATATAAGGCTGCCTACACGGTGGCCCTGTGTAGTGTTGTTGGCGTGGATGGAGAGATAGTGTGATTAATGCCACGTACACACGTAGCGGACTATCCGGCGGACTTCCCGCCAGACTTTCTGAACGGGCTACTTGCCCACACACGGCACTTTTTCCGTGGACTAATACGGCATACTAAGTCCGACGGACTATCCGCCGTACTTTTGAAATGAACAGACTCGCCCACACACGCAGAGGAAAGTCCGCTTATTTTGAGCGCGTCTCCAGGTAGGCGGGGCCCGCGAAGGATGCTTCGCTGGCCCCGCCACCTGGTATGGACTTAAAGGGGAATCCCAACGCCGAAAAAAAACGGTGTGGGGGTCCCCCCCAGGTCCACATCAGACCATTGTCCGAGCACGCTACCCGGCCGGCCAGGAAAGGGACGGACGAGCGAGCGCCCCCCCCCCTGTGCCGCACCAGGCCGCGTGCCCTCAACATGGGGGGGTGCCTTGTGCCCCCCCATCCCAAAGCACCTTGTCCCCATGTTGATGAGGACAAGAGCCTCTTTCCGACAACCCTGGCCGTTGGGTGTCGGGGTCTGTGGGCGGGGGGCTTATCGGAATCCGGGAGCCCCCTTTAATAAGGGGGCCCCCGGATACTGGCCCCCCACCCTATGTGAATGAGTATGGGGTACAATGTACCCCTACCCATTCACCTGTAAAATAAAGTAAAAAAAAACACAACACACAAGATAAAATAGTTTATTGCACAGCTTCCGGGGGTCTTCCATCTTTGGGGGGTCTTCTCGCCGGACTCCTCGCTATCTTCTGCTAGCTCTTTTACTGCCGCCCTCTTCTTCCGACTTCGGGGGTCTTATCCCCCTCTTCAGTTCTTCTGCCGGGCCACCGCGCCTTCTTCTAGCTCTTTTACAGGCGGTGGCCCGGTCTTCTGTCGCCACTGTTGCCACCTTCTGTTCTTCTCTTCTCTTCAGATTTTGCCTCGTCACATCCTCCGCTCACAATGGCACCGATGCGACACGCGGCGACTTATATAGGGACATCACCGGATGATGTCCCCGTCTATTATGATGTCACAGTCCCAGCATCCTCTGGGACTGTGACATCATAACGCGCGGCCCCCCTTCCCCAAGGCACCCCCCCCCCCATGTTGAGGGCACGTGGCCTGGTGCGGCTCGGGGGGGACCGCTCGCTCGTCCCCCCTTTCCTGGCCGGCCGGGTAGCATGCTCGGACAAGGGTCTGATGTGGACCTGGGGGGACCTGTTCCCCTTTAAGTCCATACCAGGTGGCGGGGGCCAGCGACGCATCCTTTGCGGGCCCCGCCTACCTGGAGACGTGCTCAAAATGAGCATACTTTTCTTCGGGTGGGAAAAGTCTGTTCATTTCAAAAGTACGGCGGACTGGCATATGCACGGCCGGATTGTCCGCCAAAATCCAAGTCCGGTGGGAAGATTGGAGTGCAAAACTACTTTCTAAGTCCGCCGTACTTTTCGGGTAAAAAAAAGTCCGCCAGAGGCTACACACGGGCGGACTTGAGTTTGCCGGACTTTTCCACCCGTTTGTTTGATCGTGTGTACGCAGCATTAGATTAAACAGGCAGGTTATTCAGTTAGTGGCAGTGTATTTGATATATATATATATATACAGTATATATATATTTCTTGATCATACATCACGGGACACAGGAGCTTCATTACATAGTGGGTTATATAGGCACCTTTGGTGATTGGACACTGGTTAACTCCCATTTAAGGAGAATTCCTCCCCTATATAACCCCTCAACCCCCTCCCATATGGGAGGCACCTCAGTTTTTTTTGTCAGTGTCTATGGTGGTTGGTCACATAAAACATGTGCTCTGAAGAAAGCTCTGTGCAGGTCCCTGCGTGGGCCTAAGGGCTACAACAAACCGGATCCATATCTCAGGCTGATATTTTGACTCCAAAGATGGTATGGTACCTGGGCCTCATCATCCGAAGAAACTAGGTTTTGCCTGCAAGTCCTCTCCTATTGGAAGACTGGGCTCTGGGAAAACCAGACTTGGTGTACTATTTACATAGTGGCATGAAAGTTTCTGGCAGAGTCTTTTACAAGGTCCAGGTAGGAGGTTCTTCTGAGAAGGAACCCCAAAAAAACCTGAAGGTTGGCACAACTCTGCCCGCCGTGATGGGTGAAGGCTGGAATCTGTCTATTTTCAGCAATTCCTGCAGTGAGGACAGGTAAGGGAAGTTAATCCTATATAAATGTATCTTATGGATTTCTTCATTTAATAGTTTTATGTCTTACCTGGTTTCCACCACTAGAGGGAGTAAGAGGAGCCCGATGCATACTTACATGCCTTTCAGATACACACGCTCAGTGAAGCCTGGTTCTCCCAGATGACTCACGTCTCCATTGCAATCCCTGCCACAATAAAGGTAATACAGGGGTCCCACGTAGTCCGGGGGTCCCGCGCAGCTCCGATGGTGGTCCCCTTACCCCCTGGACGTCGGGTGGTCCTCGTGCATATGCGCTAAGTGCGCTCCCGTGCTAATGGAGGGAGGGAGTGTGGTTGCGAACCGTGCACGTTGGTGTGCATGGCGCTGTAGTGCGCAGGCGCCAAGCGGCAATTAAAAAAAAAAAAAGCCCAGAGCGCCAGGGGGCTGTAAGTGGAGATACAGGAGCTGTGGGCAGTAAGCATCCCAAGGGATTGGATCCAGGCAAACCTAAGACACCTACTCAGCATCAGGTTGTGCAGTTTAAGCATATATATTTATTGTGAGACTTTGAGCACAACAGTGATTGCACTTTGTACTAGTACCTCTGCTTTGTAGCTTAGGACTATGTCTCCTCGTAAGAGGGTCTCAGGGGGAGGTAACAAAGGCACTGGTAAATCACCGCCTAGGTCTAGGGGTTTTAAAAATGCCTGTAGGTTACCATCCCCCCTGCAAGACTGGAGCCAGCCTCACAGGATGAGTCGGTGCCCCTGTCAGGTTTTGCAGCCTCTCCTAATGTCTCAACCCCGGTATATGTCACTGAGGACTCCCTTAGGGCTACATTGGAGGGTTTTGCAGGGAGAATCATAAATTTTATTTCAGCTTCCCTGAAAGATAGCAGGAAAAGGGGTAGATCCCCTCCCTCTGCTGAGATTCCTGGCTCAGATGACACTTCTGACAATGAGGAGAGATCCCTATCTTGAGACAGGGATCATGAGCAGTCGGATGAATCAGAGGAAGAAGAGAGAGTCCCCTCCTCCCAGGCGCTCAGAAAACAGGTGCAGTATTATACTGAATTGGTGCGTTCCAATTCATCCCTTAATGGATAAATTGTTGTATGAGGATTGGGGACATTCCGATAAACTGTTTGCTCCTCCCAAAAGGTTTTCTATGCTTTATCCTCTGGAGGAAAGTTTCGCCAAGAAATGGGGGGGTCCCATCTGTCGATGCTGCTGTTTCTTGTGTGAATAGAAACCTGACCTGTCCTTTGGATAATGCTCAGGTATTTAAGGATCCAACTGATAAGAAGCTGGAAACCTTATTGAAAGCCTCCTTTTCCATGACTGGCGCAGTAGTGCAACCTACAGTCGCAGCCGTGGGGTTGTGTCAGTTCCTCAAGGGACAAGTTAAGCAGATGCTTGGCCTCCTTCCCAGTGAGGAAGTGGAGAACTATGCAGAAATACCTCAAATTCTGTGTTTTATGATTGATGCGATTTTGGATTCTGTCCAACAAGCATCTCGTTTGTGTCTCCTTTTGGTACACATGCGAAGGGCCCTATGGCTAAAAAATTGGGCAGCTGAGCTATCATGCAAGAAGCATTTGATTGGGTTCCCGTTTAAGGGGGAGCGTTTATTTGGAGAAGAATTAGACAAGTTCGTCCAAAGAATTTCAGGGGGTAAATCTACTCTCCTTCCAATCAAAAGGAGCAAACGTCCATCAGTTAGGCGTTCTCTCTCTCCCGGAGCATCAAGCTCTAAGCAGTGGCGACGACCTTCCCAACCTCCCCCTACAGGAAAGGCTCAAGGCCGGGCCCAGGGGCAGGAAAAGACTTGGGGGTGAAAGCCTGCCAAGGAGAGCCCAAAAGCTTCCTTGTGAAGGGGCGCCCCCACTCGGCTGAGTGGGGGGAAGGCTCCTGCAGTTTGCAGAAGCCTGGCGGGAAGAGATCCGGGACAAGTGGGTAGTCTCCTCGGTATCTCTGGGCTACAAGCTAGAGTTTCAGGAGATTCCACCTTCTCGCTTTCTAAGGTCAAGGATCCCCAGGGAAAGACCGCTATTCCAGGCCTTAGATCACTTACTATCCCAGGGGGTGATAGTGGAAGTGGACCCAAAAGAACAGGGTTCAGGCTTTTACTCGAATCTCTTCACCGTTCCAAAGCCAAATGGAGGTGTCAGACCTATCCTGGATCTGAAGGATCTGAACCGGTTTTTACGCATTCGGTCCTTCCGAATGCAGTCAATACGCGCTGTGGTCTCCTCCCTGCAAGGGGGAGAGTTTATGGCATCAATAGATATCAAGGATGCATATCTTCATGTGCCAATATTTTCCGCACACCAAAAGTATCTAAGGTTGGCAGTAGAGCGGCGCAATTTTCAATTTGTGGCTTTGCCGTTCGGGCTCGCTACGGCTCCTCGAGTCTTTACAAAGATTCTAGACCCTCTCTTGGCAAACCTAAGAGCTCAGGGTATAGCCGTCATGGCGTATCTAGACGATTTGCTTCTCATAGAGAAAACAGTAGCGTTCCTGAACCAGTTTTACCAGAACACTAGACCTCCTGGAATGCCTAGGTTGGATTATAAACCTAGAAAAATCATCCCTACAGCCTACTACCAGGTTCGAGTACCTGGGTATGGTCATCGACACCGCTCAAGGCGGGGTGTTTCTACCAAGGCCAAAGGCCTTGGCCATTGGGGGTCTGGTGCGCCTAATTCTGGGCAGAAGATCTTCCCCATTCGGTTGTGCATGAGACTGTTAGGGAAAATGGTCACCTCCTTCGAGGACGTTCCATTCGCCCAGTTCCACTCAAGGCCTCTGCAAAGATGCATCCTTGCGGCGTGGAACAGGAAGCCCCAGGCCTTGGATCTTCCTATGTGTCTGTCCCCAGGGACACACAAGAGTCTCGTTTGGTGGTTACAAACCGAGAATTTGCTGAAAGGCAAAACTTTTCTTCCGCTTCCATGGAAGATTATTACGACAGATGCCAGCCTGACGGGCTGGGGAGCAGTGTTGGAGGAGACGTGCTCGCAGGGGAAATGGTCTGCGATCGAGAAGCTATTGCCCATAAATGTCTTGGAAATCCGGGCAGTTTATATGGCTCTCATAAAGTGGTCTTACAGACTACGGGGTCTCCCTGCTCGGGTTCAGTCTGACAATGCCACAGCAGTGGCCTATATCAATCACTAGGGTGGTACCAGGAGGCTGGTTGCACAAAAAGAGGTCAATCGCATACTTGCCTGGGCAGAAAGGCATGTTCCATCTCTTTCTGCAGTCCTCATTCCAGGAGTGGAAAATTGGCAGGTGGATTTTCTGAGCCGCCAGCAGTTGTGCCCAGGAGAATGGGCTCTGCACCCCGACTTGTTTTCAGAACATATGTCGCAGGTGGGGTACTCCAGACGTAGATCTGTTTGCGTCCAGATTCAACAGAAAGCTGGACAAATTCGTGTCAAGGACAAGAGATGTTCTTGCTCAGGGGTCGGATGCTCTGACAGTTCCCTGGGATCAGTACAATCTAATTTATGCCTTCCTCCCCGTGCCCGCTTCTGTCACAGTTCCTGGGAAGAATCAAGAGGGAAACAAAGTCGGTGCTTTTGGTAGCACCGGCTTGGCCCAGGCGACCTTGATACACAGAGATCATTAAGTTGGCAGTAGGCAGGCCATGGATCCTTCCTTTCCGGCCAGATCTGCTCTCACAGGGTCCAATTTACCATCCTGCTTTACGCAGTCTGAATTTGACAGTTTGGCTGCTGAGACCCACATTCTGCGGGATCGTGGGCTTTCGGGGCCAGTCCTTTCTACTCTGGTCAATGCCAGAAAGCCGGCATCCAGGCTTATTTATTGCAAGATCTGGAAGGCATATGTTTCCTGGTGTGAACTCAGGGAATGGCATCCTAGAAAGTATGTCATTAGCAGGATCTTGGCCTTTCTCCAGTCAGGCCTAGAAATGAATTTGGCCGTAAGCACTATCAAGGTGCAGATTTCGGCCTTGTCAGTGTTTTTTCAGAAGCCACTTACATCACATTCCCTGGTGCGTGGCTTTCATCCAGGGGGACATGCGGATAGGACCGCCAGTCAAACCTCCGGTATGCCCATGGAATCTGAATTTGGTTCTCTCAGCTTTGCAGGGGCAACCATTTGAACCTTTGCATCTGGCTTCATTAGTCCTTTTTGTCTAAAAAAAATTGGTTTTCTTGGTTGCCATTTCCTCGGCTAGGAGAGTGTCAGAGCTAGCAGCTCTCTCCAGCAAGGAACCGTATCTACTTATTCATAAGGATCGGGTGGTAATGTGTTCCAACAGGTCCTTTCTGCCTAAGGTGGTTTTGGGATTCCATTTGAATCAAGATGTAATCCTACCATCCTTTTTTCCGGACCCACAGTCCGCAGAAGAAGAGTCTTTGCACACTTTGGATGTAGTAAGGGCAATCAGTATCTATCTTCAGACAACTGCTCAGATAAGGAAAACTGATTGCTTATTTATTTTGCTGGAAGGCCCTAGGAAGGGCCAGGCGGCATCAAAATCCACTCTCTCAAGGTGGATTAGACAGATTATTTCTCAGGCCTATAGTGTTAAAGGGAAAGATCCCTCCTTTTCAAGTGAAAGCGCACTCAACTAGGGCTGTAAGTCCTTCTTGGGCAGTGCATCACCAGGCCTCCCTGGCTCAGATCTGTAAGGCTGCAACTTGGTCATCAGTCCACACATTCACCAGATTCTATCAGGTGGATGTCAGAGGGCAAGAGGATATCGGCTTTGGGCGCAGTGTACTGCAGGCTGCAGTTTAGGTCCTCCGGTCCATGGCGGTCTATTATTATGATCTGTGTCTCCCTCCCCTCAATCTGAGCATTGCTATGGGACATCCCACTATGTAATGAAGCTCCTGTGTCCCGTGATGTATGATCAAGAAAATAGGATTTTTATATACAGCTTACCTGTAAAATCCTTTTCTTGAGAGTACATCACGGGACACAGGGCTCCCGCCCCTCTGGGGTTTTACGCGGTTTCCTATTGCTTGCTACAAAACTGAGGTGCCTCCCATATGGGAGGGGTTATATAGGGAAGGAATTCTCCTTAATTGGGGGTTAACCAGTGTCCAATCACCAGAGGTGCCTATATAACCCACTATGTAATGAAGCTCCTGTGTCCCGTGATGTACTCTCAAGAAAAGGATTTTACAGGTAAGCTATATATAAAAATCCTATTATACTCTGCAGCATCCTGTCAGTGTAGGCTAGATCTACATTCTACAGTGCATTCCGTGGTGTACTATTTCTAATCTACTTCAGGCATTGTATTTGATATATATATATATATATATATATATATATATATATATATATATATATATATATATATTGTGGCAGCACGCAGGTAAAATCACCTGGTTGTATTCAGGATGGGAAATATGTGTGTCCTAGATTCAGGCTTTATGCAGACTTTTACAATTAGAGGGGAAGAGTTAATGAGCCCAGCTGTAGTAAGTGGGCTCATTAAGACCTCTACAAAAAACCCCAGCATGCATAGGGAGATGCTCCATCCTGGAACCAGTTTTGTGTGTATAGACTGGGGAGTCTGAGATCTGTTCTGTGCGGTGAGTTAACGCCTGTGTGGCAAACCCCTACAATAGAGACAGGGACTGGGGCAGCACAAGGCTGCACCCAGTTGTTAGACAGGGAGTCTACGTGTGTAGTTAGAGGTCAAGCTGACCAGGATTTATTTTCTTGTTTTATTTTGTATGGCTGTTATATGTATCACTGCATGTAGCCTAAATAAACCGGATCTTTTGTTTTTTGCACCTACACCGCTGTCTGCTGTGCCTGACTTTGTGTTGTGAACCCATCCAGGGGGTCACACACACCCGCTACCGAGCGAACCCCCTCACAATATATATAGTCCACAGGCGATTTTGAAAATTTCCTTGGTGTGGGCCTTTTATGACACATGTGCAGCAGATCACACCATTGCTATTTGCAACCTATATCTGAAGTGGATCAAGCATGGCCAGAACAGCAGCCACTTGGGCACCACATGCTTGACCAGGCATATGATGACCTCCCATGCAGTCCATTGGCAACAGCACTTGCTCCTCATCTGGGATCTCTAACCCCACTATACCTCCAGTCCTCTCAAAAACCTGCACTGAGAGCAATGAAGCTAAAGCATTAGGTGTCCCAAGTACTTTCAGCCAATCAGTACACCTCCATCTGATGTCAGAAGGCAAATTTCCCTACCCCCAGTTGCTAAACCGTAAAAAGAAAATCGGTCCCAGCCATCCACATGCTCAGAGTCTGAATACTATCTTGGCCAAATTGCTATCATGCAACTGCTGCCTTTTCAGCTGGTAGACTCTGCCCCCTTTTGTGAATTTGTGGAAGGTGCTGTACCTCAGTGGCAGCTTCCAAACCACCATTTCTTTTTACAGAAGGCCATGCCGTCTCTCTACTGACATGTGGAAGGCAATGTTTTGGCCTCGTTGGACAGGGCGGTCAGCAGTAAGGTGCATATTACCACTGACTCATGGTCTAGCAGGCATGGGCAGGGACGTTACCTTTCCTTCACTGTGCACTGGGTAACTCTGCTGGCAGCTGGGAAGGATGCAGGACAGGGTTCAGTGTTTCTGCCACAGCTCTCTCCTCCACCCCTCCTCTTCTTCTTCCTCTATGACCTCTTTGTCCTCTGAACCAACGGTGCTCTGTAAGCATTCAAGGGCCTACGCAAGCACTCAGGCAAAAAGATGCCATGAGGTGCTTGAGTTGGTCTGCTTAGGGGACTGGAGACACACTGGGACAGAGATTCTGTCAGCTCTTCAGGGGCAGGCTCAGAGGTGGTTGATGCCATGCCAGCTTCCACTAGGAATGGTTGTGTGCAACAATGGCACCAACCTTCTCTCCGCCCTCCGACAGGGACATTTGACCCACGTCCCATGTTTGGCACATGTCCTAAATTTTGCGGTGCAGCGGTTCTTGAGCAGGTACCCAGGCTTACAGGAACTCCTGAGGCAGGCCAGAAAAGTCTGTGGTCATTTCCGCCAGTCATATGATGCCAGTGCTCGGCTGGCTGACATTCAAAGGGAATGCAAACTGCCCACCAACTGCCTCATTTGTGACATGCCCACCAGGTGGAACTCAACATCTGCAATGCTGCAGCAGCTGCACATGCAGCAAAGGGCCATCAATGAGCACCTGTGTGAGTATGGCACCCGGACAGGGTCAGGGGAACATGGCTCCTTTTCGCCACGCCAGGGGCTACTGATCAAAGATGCACGCACCGTCCTGTCACCATTTGAGGAGGCCATTAGGATTGTGAGCAGCGACAATGCATGCATCAGTGATACTGTCCCTCTTGTCTTCCTGTTGGAGCACACAATTCATGGAATAATGGACAGGGCACTTGAGGCAGAAAAGCAGCAGGAAGTGGACTTCCTTACCTCTTAAGGCCCCCTTTATCCAGATAGTATTCCTGTGGGCCCGCCAAACACACAGGAAGAGGAGGAGGAGGAGGAGGATTGTGTCAGCATGGACGTGGAGGATAACACTCAGCAGCAGTCTTCAAGGGATGGTTTTCAGTCCCCAGAAGCCCAAGGAGTTGTACGTGGCTGGGAAGAGGTTGTTACGAATCTTGTGATCCTTAGTAACCCAGGGGACTCAGAATCGAATGCCTCTGTAAAATTACACTGCATGGCCTCCCTGATTTTGCAAAGCCTGTGAAAGGACTCTAGGATTCGTGGTATCAAGGAGAGGGATTATTACTGGCTGGTAACCCTTCTTGATCTATGTTACAAGGGTAAGGTTGCAGAACTCATCTTGCCTTCGCAGAGGGAGCAGAGGATGAAACATCTTCAGAAGGCCATGAAGAAAGGTTTGTGCAATGTTTCCAGACCCTGGGAGGGTACAATTTCCTGGTGCGTGACAATGTGTTGCTGAGGCTTTGTTAAGTAGAGGAAGAGCGGTGGAGAAGGTGGCCGGCTGACCAATCCTTTTAGACAAGTTTTCAGTCCTCAGAGCCAAGGTCTGATCTGTTCAAGCAACCATCATCAGCGTCTGCATTACATGGTGCAGGAATATCTAGGGGCAAGAACAGGCCTGGAGACCTTTCCAACAGAGCATCCACTGGGTTACTGGGTCTTGAGGATGGACCACTGGCCAGAACTTGCTTAATATGCAAATGAGCTACTGGTCTGTCCTGCATTCTTTCTGAACGCACATTCAGTGCTGCTGGAGGGTTTGTAACAGATCATAGAGTGTGTCTGTCCATACAGACGATGATAGGCTCACATTTATAAAAATGAATCAGTCTTGGATCAGCAGGACCTTTCAAGCACCTGATGCTGATGTAACTGAATGTTTTTTCTATGGATGGGGGATCCCTTGAAGACTGCCTTTGCTGAGGGACTATCCTATTCCTCCTCAATCTTGAGGATGCTAGCTTCCAACAATTTACTTACAGCTTCCAACAATATTTTTGGTTTAGGGCACCACCACCACTGCCTAAGGCCCAATTTTTCTGCCCCTGTTCAACAGGGACATGTAATTACAATTCTTGATCTAATATTTCACAGCAGAGCCACCCCCCCCCCCCCCCAGGCACAACATTTAAAGGAATATTTCATTTTTATTGTGTCACTTTAAGCATTCTTAAAATCACTGCTCCTGAAAAACTTCAGTTTTTAAAACTATAAAAAAAAAATTTTCAGGAGCCGTGATTTGATTTTAAGAATGCTTAAAATGACAATAAAAATGAAATATTCCTTTATTTTTTTTTTATTTTGCATTGATATATGTCCCCTGGGGCAGGACCCGGGTCCCCAAACACTTTTTATGGTAATAACCTGCATATAAGCCTTTAAAATTAGCACTTTTGTTTTTTCGCGTTCATTTCCCATAGACTTTAATGGTGTTTGCGTGCACGTACAAACTTTTTGCATTTTCGCATGTTCTGCTGCGAACCGAACCAGAGGGTGTTCGGCTCATCTCTTTCAATTGTCAAGACAATCATTTTCATCATCATTATGATAATCATTTTCATCATTATCATGATCATTATCATCATCATCGATAATCATTGTCATCTTCATAAATAGTATTGCCAATAGCAACACAAAATACCAGCATAAGAAAGGAATTGTCATACACCTACCATCCTCCATCTGAACGAATTATACCCCATA
The DNA here is from genome assembly GCF_037356315.1 of Lithobates pipiens. Lineage (NCBI taxonomy): Eukaryota > Metazoa > Chordata > Amphibia > Anura > Ranidae > Lithobates > Lithobates pipiens. The sequence goes on along the minus strand of NW_027507758.1, from coordinate 353,098,597 downwards.
AGTCTAAGCCATCTTCAGTTAAAGTACCTGTCTGAGAGTTAAAATAAGCTGGTGAGTTAACATGACAGCCTTTAGATATGTCCGCTTAATCAAGAAAAACAACTGGAAATTTCATTATAGGATACATATTATTACAAATTATCATCAATGGTCACAACATGTTACAGATTTTTCTTTTTCACCTACCTCTTTAATTATGCTAAGTATATATATATATATATATATATATATACCGCACATACATATTTACAGACATAGAGGTTGATTTACTAAAGTTAAGTACACTGACATCTAGTGAGAGTTCTCAGTATTGCAGCCAATAATCCAATCATCCCATCATCCCAATATGCAGTTTAGTATGTCCCTTAAGCCCCCTGGCGGTATTCCTGAGTCTGGCTCGGGGTGAAAATTTAGTACCATTAGTGGTAACCCCGAGCCAGACTCGGGACCGCATCCTGGATCCAGGAAGAGCTTACTTACCTTGTCCCCTGGATCCAGCGTTGTCCCCCCGCTGTACGAATGAGCCGTCCTCCTCTCGATCTATCACATCGCCGAGCTCCACTCCCTGCGAGCGTTGCAATGCACAGTGACGGAGAACGGCGCCAAATTGAAAAAGTAAAACACACACATTAAAGAGGGATTCCACCTACAAAAAAAATATTAAAAGCCAGCAGCTATAAATACTACAGCTGCTGACTTTTAATAAATGGACACTCACCTGTCCCGGGTTCCAGCGATGCCGGCAGCCGAGGCCAATCGATCACTCGGCTCTCGGCTGCTGCCGCAACCATTCTAGGTGAGGGAATCAGGAAGTGAAGCAAATCGGCTTCACTTCCCGGTTCCCTACTGCGCATGCGCGAGTCGCGCAGCGCAATAGGAATTGTCTGCGCTGTCTCTGAGACCCGTGTGTGTCCCAGCAGACAGCGCGGCAGGACAGGAAATGGCGTAGACTCCCACGGGAGTCTATGCCCGGAAGTGGGTGTAAATACCTGTCTTTGACAGGTATCTCCACCCCCTCCCCCCTGAAAGGTGCCAATTGTGACACCGGAGGGGGGGAGGGTTCCGATCAGCGGAAGTTCCACTTTAGGGTGGAACCCCACTTTAAATACAGTACAATGTAATCTTACAGATTACATTACTGTATGTAATTATTTCACATCCCCTTTGTCCCTAGTGGTCCAGTGCCTTGCATGCAGTTTTATATTATAAAAACTGTTCTTTATGCCTGGAAACAGGAGATTGTCCATAGCAACCAAAACTGTCCCTTTACATCAAAAATGGTTTTAGACCAGCTAGAAAACAGCGATAATAAATTGGGATCACTCGCAGAATTGAGTGATAGTGATTTGTGGGGAGATCCGTCATCAAATACTGAAAAGTAATGTCAGTGACAATTCTGCAACTGAGCAAGTTTCAGTGTTTTTGATTTGATTACATTATTGAATATTTTTTTATTATTGTTAGATTATCATTTGGTATAGTTATTTATATTATAATTTAGGATTTCAATTTTCAAACTTTATCATACCCGGGATGTCTACTAGATTCTGGTTTGGACAGATTTAAGTCAGTTATTCCTAAGAATTACAGGACTACAATATAAAACGCCAAATTTTCATGCAAAATAATGGTACCTCTTTCAGCACCTAAAATCTGAAATAATCATACCGCCAGAGAGGTTAAAGGAATAAAGTTTGTTCACTCTACAAGCTATATGCTTAAGTGAAGTATTGTTTACACACAGCATGCATTCACACTGACCTGAGCAAAGCATATTCCTGGATATTTATGAACATCTTTCATGTTTATCAAACTTCAGGAGTTTTTTTTTTTCCTGGACTGGGGAAGGGAGGGGAGCAGTGCTATAGGAAGAAGAATTCTTCAGGTGTGAAAAATGCATGTGAAATCACATGCATCGTGTATTTACAGGCATTCCTATTGAAGTCTAGATGGATAGAAATCTCCCGAATGTGCTAAAAAAAAAAACGCGTGTATTTTTTTGAGCATAAGGCAACTGAGTATACAACTGTAAACAGGCACAATTAAGGCCCGTACACACAATGCGAATTTTGGAAGGCAATTGTGGTTCGACGGCCTGTCGTCCAAAATTCTTATCATTAGTATGCTCCTTTCAACATTTTTCGTAAGACAAAAGCTGGATGAGCAGACTAGTAAATTTTTGACGAACGACAGCTCAAAGTCCGAATTTTTGGATGATACAGAAATCGTCACACAAAAAGTCGAAAGTACAAACACGCATTATCAGAATCAAGGAATGACCGGGAAGAGTTTTCTCTTGTAAAATACTGTTCATAATCTAGAATTAACGTTTGTGACGCGGAAATTGATGAAATTCCAAAATGTGTTGCATATTCTCTTCTTCTTTAATGGTATAATGATGAAGCTGCTTTGCTGGTGATACTGATGTAGTAATGCCAAATGTATTTTAACCACTTGCTTACTGGGCACTTAAACCCCCCTCCTGCCCAAACAAATTATTAGCTTTTAACGCTGTCACACTTTGAATGAAAATTGCGCGGTCATACTACACTGTACTCAAATTAAATTTTTAGCATTTTTTTCAGACAAATGGAGCTTTCTTTTGGTGGTATTTAATCACCACTTGGGTTTTTATTTTTTACTAAACAAACAAAAAAATACAGAATTTTTTGTTAAAAAAAAAAAGTTTCGTAGTTTGTTATAAAAATTTGCAAACCAGTAATTTTTCTCCTTCATTGATATTCGCTGATGAGGCTGCACTGATAGGCTGCACTGATGGGTTGCACTGATAGGCACAGATAAGGCAAAACTGATGGGCCCTGATGGATGGCCCTGATGGGCACTGATGGGCTCTGGTAGGTGGCACCGATGGACACTGGTAGGTGGCACTGATGAGCACTGGTAGGTGGCACTGATGTCACTGGTAGGTGGCACTGATAGGCAGCACTGGTGATGAGGCATTGATTGGAGACATTTATAGTTGGCACTGATAGGTGACACTGATGGGAGTTATTGTGCGCACTGATGGGTGGCGCTGGTGGGCGCTGGTGGGCACTGGTAGGCGGCACAGTTGTGCACTGGTAGGTGGCACAGGTGGGCACGGAAGCCTCTGCAGAGGCTCTCCATGATCGGGACTTATGTCCCTCACACAGCTGCTGGTGATCGGCTTTTTTATATTTCTCCTCATGTTACTAGCGTGAAGACAAAAAATAGCCGATTACCGTCTCTGTTTACCTCACATGATCAGCTGTCACTGGTTGAAATCGACCCCTTTTTCCGATCTGTGATGCAGCCTTGTCCATCATTTCACCCTTGTCAGTGTCATTTGCAGCCTTGTCCATCATTTGCAGCCTTGTCAGTTTCATTTTCAGCTTTACCGTTTAAAAATGGTGCCGCCGAGATACAGAGCCGGATGTCCTGTGTATCTTGGCAGCGCTTGGTAGCTCTCGGAGGCTTTCGGCCACTCTCGGCCATTCTCGGCAGCTTTCACCCGCTCTCGGTGGCTTTCGGCCGCACTCGGCCACCAAGAGCGGCCGAAATCCACCGAGAATGGCCGAAGGCATCCGAAAGCCGCTGAGAATGGCCGAAGGCGGCTGAAAGCAGCCAAAGCCCCCAAGAACGACCGAAGGTGGCCGAAAGCCACCCACAGGCTCACAATCGGTGGGGGATTGGCATATAACACGGACCCACAATTTTCCCCTGATTTAAAGGAGAAAAGGGTGCATGTTATACACAGATAAATACGGTACTTTACATTTAAAATACAATTATATATTTATACAGGGCTTTCAACTGATATACAAAGAAGCCTATCCTGCTTCTAGCCAACACAGTTTTACTTTCTCCATCAGCTCATCCCCCCCCCACAGCTATTACTTTTTGTATCAATTGACCCTTCCTTTTTAGATTGTGGACTCTAACGAGCAGGGCCCTCTGCTTCCTTTTGTACAAAATTGTAATGTAACTGTCTGCCCTCATGTTGTAAAGCGCTGTGCAAACTGTTGGCGCTATATAAAACCTGAATAATAATAATAATAATAATAATAATAATAATAATAATAATAATAATAATAATAAGCATTACTAAAGCAATCCATGGAATTGGTTAAAATTATATATATTTTTTATGTTTTCAATGTTTCTAAACTCTTGTAATCCTTCCTGGTCACACCCAGCAGTCAGCAGCTACCTATGATGCAGGCCAACTCAGATTAAATATTTACAATATATAAAATATATTATTTATTTGTTAAATGTATTATACTTTTTAGCATTTAGCCCAAGGTCTGAAAATGTAAAAATACTTACTTTGTCAAAGCAAACAACATTTAGCTGTCCACACAAAATAATCCTCTGAGGACTGATGCAAAAAATGCCTTGCTTTTTTAATCGTGCCTGAGAGTAGAAAGTGCAGATTGTCAAAGATGGGGGCAGAGAAACAGGTATAGCCACAGTTGCCATGATAAGTGCCATGATCACTAATTCTCGAGCTGTTGCCTACAAAACAAAGAGTGATAATATGAAAGTTTTATAGGGGAAAATACAAAAGTATCAATCAATCTAAAGTTCCCTTTATTTGGTGTACAGATATGCACTCAATCAGATATTTTACTCTATTTACAAACATCTTTGTTCTTTACTGGTACAATTTCTTACTCATACATCCAGGACTTACTTTTCACTCCCACCTTTTCTCTGGAACTTCTTCCATTTGCCATCAAACTCTCACTAACCCTTCAAGTTTTCAAGCATAAGCTCTCAAAACCCATCTTTTCTAAAAGGCACATAAGCTTGATCTACAACACTTCTATCCAAGGACAGGATTTTTTTTGGACGCTACCCACAAGAAGAGTTCTACAACACCTTCATTTGGTATGGTACCTCGTTTCAACTGCCTTTACATTTTTCTGTATATTTTAGTGCAATTGTTATAGCTTCAATATGCCCTCACATTGTACACAGCTGCACAAAATATTGATGCTCTAAGAGGCAGAGCCACTAATAAAAAAAAAAAAATCATATTTCATATTAACAAAAAAATTACTGAATTAAAAAAATAATGCATATGTATGTCTTTAACTATTTTCCAATAAAACTCTAAAAGCTATAGTAAAGATAAACATTTAGTACTTTATAATAGCTAGAATGTTGTGTAGAGGGATCAGTCTGGGCATTTGATACATTCATTTTTCATAAAGGTTATTTGCAAAAACTGTTTCACTAGGTCATTAATGAGAGAAATGTTGTACAAATGCATTTTTTATTTTTATTTGGATGACAATATGGCTAATTTTAACGTTTTGCCAATTAGAAAGCAAGAAATCAGGTAGTACTTGGTCATTCAGACACAATCTTGGCCCATAAAAATGTTCTTAAAAATATATTTCCATAATTATAAATTTTTAGTTTGCATGTTTGCTTGTGAAGTAGGAAGAGGGAAAGTTGGAGGACATTCTGGATGGCCACAGCATCTGGAGAAGTCATGTAATTCCTAAAGGTATATTATCATTGTTTGATCCAAACACAACTGGCTGACTCAGGTGATTATCATATAACTAAGGCATAACACAGGGTAAAAAAAGTAATATACTTGTATTTATTTATTTTTAGTACATACTACTTGGGAACTTTGGTTTTGCATTTGTAGCACTCTCTAGTTAGGTAGGTGCTAGAGTGAGGCTTTTTCTGGAAAGTAGGAAACTTTAGCAGGCTGGTGGCTAGGCTAGGCCTGTTTGTTTTCATTTTGGGCTACGAGTAGCTCAGGTCAGGACTGGGTGATGCACAGGTAGCAGCAATGTCATGTCCCTCTTCTTTCTAGAAGGTTTCTAGAAGGTTTCTAGAAGGTGCTAGAAGGAAAGGAAGGAGAGGAGAGGTGAAGCTGCCTGGGGTATCTTGAGAAGCCTTGACCAACCCCCAACTTGGATTGGCAGGGGGCAGGCCTCCTTAAATACCTGGGGTCAGCCCAGCTAGGGAGGAGTTGTCAGGAGGAAGAGCTGAAGTGAGTTTAGAGGCTGTCACGGCCCACAGGGAGCTCCCCAGTCTGGGGGGGGGGGGGTGATCCTGGGCGGGGGCTCGGATGCATTCAGGAGGCATGAAGAGATCCTGGATCCTTTGTCAAAAAGGAGAAAAAAAAATTGTGTAACTGATTATAACGCAATCATCTGGCATTTGGCTTCAATTTGTTAGTGTATTTAAATGTTCTAGTACATTTAACTCTCCTCTTCCCCTTCCCCCCTAGGGATGAGCCCACGTTTCTAGACGACGTAAGTTCAAATCAAACATTGGGTGTTCGTTTGTTCTAAAATGAACTGAACATATGGGACATTCATGGGAAATTCTAGTGCTGTGGAACGCCCCATAATACACTGCGAGATCGCAGTGCAGTGATGTATGATGATTGGCCAAAGCATGCACCTGACCTGCATGCTTTGGCCAGTCACAGCACACTCTGCCGAGAGAAGCATAATTGGCCAAAGGCAGGGTGCCTTTGGCCAATCATGCCTCAGGGGGACTTAAAGGGAACCCCGGGCCAAAATGTAAAAAGAAAATGGAGTGAGGGGTCTTCCCCAAAATCCATACCAGACCTTTTTTCAACCATGCAACCTGGCAGGCCGCAGGAAAAGGGGGGACGAGGAGAGAGCGCCCCCCTTCTGAATTGTACCAGGCCACATGCCCTCAACATGAGGGGGTCCCCCCCAAAGCACTTTATCCCCATGTTGAAGGGGACAAGGGCCTCATCCCCACAAGCCTTGCCTGGGGGACCCCCAGATCCTACCCCCAATGTGAATGGGTATCGGGTACATTGTACCCCTACCCGTTCACCAAAAAAGTGTCAAAAATGTTGTGGGGATATGGGGATGAGGCCTTGTCCCCATCAACATGGGGACAAGGTGCTTTTGGAGGGGGGCTGGTACGGTTCAAGAGGGGGAGTGGCTGTCTGCTGTGCCCCCATGTTCATTCATCCAGATTGGGCCCTCTGATACAGGAAGTGTGTTACTTAACCAGATCGCCAGATGAAAACAGAGGGAAACAGGCCTAAAAAAGAAAACAAATACAGCCACCACATCTATGGATAAGCTGTAATATATTACATGTTTGATTTTGAATTTAATGCCGCTTTAAGTACTTGAGATTGAATGTAGATGTGGCATATAATTATTACAACTCACATCTGAGCATACCTATTTTTGTGTAACACACTAAGCAATAGTATCGAAACTTAGATATTAAATACTCAGGTGATGATAACCAAGTGTCTGATGTAGTCAATATACCTATTGTATTAAAGTAAAGCTGTGGAGATGCGCAGCTTACTTGAATATTTACTTGGCCCTAAGATGCTCTCAGACACAGCAGGGATTGTGGATGTGATAGTCTGATAGCTCCTGCTAAAAATGTATTCTACTTACCCCACTATATGCGTTAAGTACAACTGAGTATATGACTCCAACGATGGAAAGTCCGCTGAGCCCAACAAGAACTTTTGAAACCTCTCTGTGCAATTTAAAATTCACAGGCTTGGGATACATAATTGATCTCACAAGATCTCCCTTTGCTGTGTTGAATCCTAGGAGTCAATATATATTAAAACTTTAGATGAAAGTCATACAAATGTGGATCTATAATTTCATTTAAACATCGTAAATTAAGAGATAACTAAAACTGAATATCAGTCAAATTTAAAAAATTTTTTTTGATTACCGAATCCATGGCACTATTTGGGTAATGATGTCACCCCTTATTCATGCCCTTTGCTTATATTGCTGATGACAGCTCCAAGAGCTGTGATTCACAGAGTAGCACCATCTTCGATTTTTTTTCTTTTGAAGGGCATCAGGAATTGTAATGGACATGGATCTATATCATGATTTTTTTTTTTTTTTTTTTTTTTTTTTTTTTTAATGAGTAGGGGTATGTATCCCTTTCATGCACTGTGAGCTGTAAGGTCTTATATAGACAGATGTTTGGCTTTCCTAATCAAGTCCAATCAATATACTCAAATACAGCTGGACTCAAATAAAGGTGTAGAACCATCTGAAGGATGATCAAAAGAAATGCACAGCACCTGAGTTAGATATATGAGTGTCACAGCAAAGGGTCTGAATACTTAGGACCATGTGATATTTCAGTTTTTCTGTCAAAATGGGGTGCTGTGTGTACATTAATGAGGCAAATGGGAAATGAACTTAATGTATTTTAGCAAATGGCTGCAATATAACAAAGAGTGAAACATGTAAGGGAGTCTGAATACTTTCTGTCCCCACTGTATATCTGGCCATCTCCTATGCAGACTCCTGACAGTAAGATTCCATTCACTGGCCATTTTCTTACATGACTTGGGATTTCTGGCCATGTCAATAAATGGGCTTGGTGATGTCAGTTAAACATCCACTGCCTCCTTAGCAACTATTGCCAGCTGAAAGCTGTCAAGTTAATCTAATGTCAAAAAGATCACTGTTGAAGATAGACAGTGATGGGCAGTTATACAAAATGCCAATACACAGATATTTCTGCTAAATGGGGCAATACCAGCCTTTTACACAGTACACCATTACATACAATGATATTTTTTTGTTGAATAAATACATTTTTAAAAATACAATTTTTTCTGTGTATTTATTTATTTATATCACCTATATTTGAAAAGGCAAGCATTAGATCTTTATTCTAACAGTGCTTACACAGTGCTTAAACATTTGAATAAAGATCTAATGTTTGCCTGTTCAAATATGTTTAAAAAAAGGGTAACAATTTCCATGGGGTGCTTCATTTTTCACATGACAGGTACCCAATGATAAAGTCAAATCTGGAATGGAAGTTAAATACTGATGCTGTGAAAAAGCTTGAATTCTTGATTTGTAAAGTATGGCTATATGAACCATTCAGAAAAGACAAAACATACAGTATATGAGTACTTTTTTCTGACAATAATTTCTAGTAATCATAATGAACTAATGAGTACATATTGTCAATCTATTTTAGCAAAAGTATACAGTTTTTTTTTTTTCTTTTCTTTTTCTTTTGCTAGAATATCATCACCTGTTTGTAGGACAACAGCTTTTACCAGCCCATCTGTAGGTAGCTTTGTCTTTACAACCTCAGTTCCGCAATACAATATATGTCCACGACAATTTTCACCAGTGTATGTTTTCCATGGAATTTCATTGTCCACATTTGGTAGTGGAACCTTTGTTATAGGAACACTTTCTCCTTTAAAACACAGAATTGGAAAATACTAATTAGGATTAAGATATATCTAAAGAAAGACGTACAAAAGGTAGGACAAGAAATGGTTCACATTTGTAACTATGACAGTACCTTCTGCCACATGTTATTGTTGTCCCAGAATTGTCTCAACTTCTGAAACAGTGGCTGAGCTTCCCACAGAAAGTAGGAGAAGCTAGAGTATCATCAAATATATTAGGGGAAATGTTTATTTGAAGTGATGCAAAAGAGCCTTTCAAGGTGAAATATGTACTATAGCTATATATTATTATTATATCTAAAAAGATAAATGAAATATGTTTATTGAGGTTGAGTGTGTCCTGAATGGCTCTGATTATCTTGCTCTGTGTCTCCAAGATAACCTGGGGCTTTGAGTATCCTGTGTTGTGAAGCTCCTGGCTGGCCAAGGGATCTGATTATCTTATGCTGTTTAGTCCCTGTCTCCCATAGTAACTTGAGCATCTTGTGCTGGTTCTGGCACTGCACATAAGTACTAATGCTACCACCACAACAAAGTCTGCACATAAGCACCACTGCTGCAAATACAGCTTAGAATCTTGCCCAAAAGTACTACTATTAGCATCACAACTTGGCATGTTGCACAAGACCACTACTGCTACATGTAAAGCCCAATATTAGTCAGTCCAGCATAGGAGCTACTGGTAGCAAAACGGAAGCCTTGCCACTAGCACATTTGGGGTATAAAAAGTTGATAGTGAGTATTTTTTTCAGTGGGGCAGATGTGTGGCAAGTCAAAGGTTAAATCAGAACCTCAGCCCTTTTTGAAACTGAACAGGCCACACAGTGTTGATAGACTTGTTCAGCCAACTGGAACAGACCCATACACATGGCTTGTCTCTTGTATCAGGTGAAAATTTTTTTGGACATTCACTTCCACAAGGATTCTCTCTGCCACTGAGAGGGCCTTTGACATTATGACCTGTCAGGTCATTGATGAGACAGACCTCAAACTTGGTTCCTGTCAGATATTTTTCATAGCATTTTGTGACTATCCGCATGCCTACAGTTCCAGGTTGAAGGAGCTGCAGTTTTAAGGTTCCTCTAAATCGCACGTAGGGTTCAACTGGCATGCATAAAGAGCACCCACTCCTGACTGCTTTGCACTTGTAAGAGTATGGCCCATAGGCCCTAAGCACTGGTATCGGTTCTTAGCTGGAACAGAAGACAGAAGTTTGCAAAGGCAAGCATGGGAGCCAATATAAACCGCTGCTTCTGGAAGCCAAATGCTTTTTGTTGTTTAGATCCTTATTCCACATTCATTCACACTGCACCTGCATCTCCCTTGTTTGTCCACATCATGAGTGCAGGGCAGGCAAGGATCTGTGAGAGCCATTGAGAGGAAAGCTGTCCTTGTAGACACAGAAGGCTTTTGGGTTTATAAGTGACAGTGGCGAGTAGAGACTGGAGGGTGGGCGTCACATGAAAAGGCCTAGTGGGCCGGTTTCAGCCTGTGGGCCACTTTGTGTTTGACACGCGTGATATAGAGAGATCAGGGAATCTGATGAGGAAAAGTGCCGTTTCCCCACATCCCTGGCCTGGTGGTTGTGGGGACCTGTAGGCAGAGGGCTTATCAGAATCTGGTAGCCCATTTTAAAAATAAGAGATGAGAGTAGATGGTGTTAGTGTCTTTTTTCTTTTACCAAATTGACAGGTATTGTTCCACATGATTTATGAGAATCTTCACCACATGATGATGGAATTTATGTTGAATTTAGATTGTGGGACATTATTTACTTTACTTTTTTTAATGAGTAGCAGTACTATGTGCTCCTCACTCATTAACATGTGGGGTGGTATATGGGAAAACAAGATATTAATAATTACTTTGCTATCTCATTGAAGAATTTGGAAGAGATACAAGATCAAGTAAAAAACATTGATATGAAATGGGTAAAACAAGCTTTTTTCATTTATTTTTTTAGCAACATTATTTTGAAGAAGATAGGAAGTAGGAAGATAAAGTAGGGCATATATTAGCAATTAAAACATGGGCTCAGCAGCCATCTAAATACATAGAGACAATAGAAAATAAAAAATGAGCATAGTAGTCTCTTCTACTTTCAATAAGCTCAATTTTCTCCTGCAGCCGTTGAAAGCCTGCTTCTCCTCCTCTCTCTCCCGTAGGCATTCAGTGGAAAGTTGAGGGGATCAATTCCTCTATATGTTGCCCCCGCAGCCCCTCTTATCCAGCTTCCTTTTATTTCTGCTGCACTCCGGGCCCCTCCTGGCCCCCCTGCAGCGCTGCCGGCTTCCACCCTCCCCTTTCCCGCCTGCTGCTGCAGGGGATGTGTCAGGCCCCTTCCTTTTCTGAGTGGAAAGAGTCATTTATCAGTACTGGGAAGCCACCTGGCTCAGAGAGAAAGGCCCCAGGCTGGGAAGGAAAGGTCCTGGCTTGATGGGGGGGCGGGAATTTCTTCATGGCTTCTTGCACCGGGGCCCTAAAGGTTCAATCTACACCTCTGCATAAAAGCGAATATTCAGGTGAGCAACTAAGTCATTATTTAGAACAGATAACTTTACCAGTTTTAGAGTTGGAGAATACAGATTACTAAAATTCTCCTTTTACATTGTAGCTAGAAGGAGAGTTTCCTAATAATAAGGCCATTGGGCAGATGGTCTCCCAGAAGCGTTATACAAGTATAAATTATTTCCATCACTATTAGACACTATCAATGCATCTTTTGAGCTCAATTTATTATCAGCCTCTATGTATGAGGTTATGTTGGAGGGTATATTGAAGCCAGGTAAGGATGTGATGCATCCAGACTCATACCACACAATATCCTTGCTGTCAAATATATCTATGCCTCTGGATAATACAGGAGCCAAGGTCTTCAATAGCATCAAATAGTTTTATTTTGTGGGTAGTAATAAAAAAAATTAATTTTGGCCCCAAATGTAATAAACGTAGATCTCCTATCATGGCCATTGTAAAAGAATTAGAATACATCTCCTTAATTTAAACTGCCATGTGGTATTTGACAAGTGTAATCATCCGTATTGTGTTAAATGGCTGTCTTCTCTGATCCTCCCCTTCTTTTACTGTGCCCAATCCATTTTCTGATAGCACAGAGCCTTGTAGGCACTCTGTACATGCTCAGTTTTTTTTTTGTTTGTTTTTGGGAGGGTGCATGTGATCGGCAAAGGGCCATTTAGCACTGACCTATGCTATCTGGTCATACAAAGGATAATTTGCTTTATGATTTCTGGAGTCCTTGTGGAGAGAAAGAGAGAGGGAGGAAGAAACAAAGAGACAAAGAGAGACAGAAAAAGACAGAGAAAGAAACGGTGCAAGAAAGAAAGAGAAAGAGACAGAGATAGCGAGAGAAGCAGAGAGAGAAAGACAGGGAGAGAGAGAAACAGAAAGAAACAGAGAAATAGAGAGAAAGAAAGAAAGAAAGAAAGAAAGAGAGTGACAAAGAGACAGAGAGAGATGAAAAAAAAAACCCAGAGAAATAAAGAGAGAGAAGAAGAGAGAGCGCATACAAACCTGAAACTGTCAATTCACTATACCATTCTGAGTTATTTACCACAAAACACTGGTAAATACCACATCAACATCTGTTAAACTCATTTCACAGAAGGAAATAAATAATTAAATACATGCTGTAATTGAGTAGTGATTGAAGCATGCTGTATTTATGGAATGTGTACTGGTTGTTAAGGAGCGGGGGGTTTCCAGCGTCCTTAACAACCAGTAAACAAGGTTGTTAAAGAGCAGGCAGCCACTACATCCTTAACAACCAATGAGTCATCGGAGGCATGATGTATCAGTGACGTCACAAGGGGGCAGGCCGGCCTGGTGACATCACAGGGTGGCACCATCCCTTAATTTAGTTAGGGCCAGAGTCAGATAGCGGGACCTGGCATCGGGTTGGCGGTGGGCATCGTTATTGACAATGAATCTACTGTACACTGGGGAACTGGATAAAGAACTTGTCAAAAACTGCCTACTGTCTTCTTTTGGTGAAGGAGTAGGGTTACTATGTACCCCATACCCATTCCCATGGGGGGTGGGATCTAAGGGCCCCCTTGTTATTCCAATAAGCCCCCCACCCACAGACCCCCACAACCACTGGCCAGGGTTGTGAGGAAGAGGCCCTTGTCCCCATCAACATGGGGACAAGGTGCTCTGGGGGGGGGGGGCAGAACTATGTTGAAGGCATGTGGCCTGGTTTAATTCATTAGGGGGGGAGCTGGCTCGCTCCCCCATTTCCAGACCTGCCGGGTTTCATACTCTGATAAGGGTCTGGTATTGATTTCTAAAAAAATGTTGGCGTGGGGATTCCCCTCAAAATCCATACCAGATCCAAAGGGCCTGGAACGTAGTGGGGGGGGGGGACGCTTTTTTTCCCTAATTTTTCATTCTTAGCAATTCTTTTTTTTTACATTCAATTGCCTGCAAGGAACCCTGCTGACAGCCGACGACTCATCCATTGTTAAGGACACAGCGGTCGCCTGCTCCTTAACAACAGTCACAGTTACTGGTTGTTAAGGATGCCGACGGGCACCCGCTCCTTAACAGCGCAGTATTTACTTCTGTAAATAAATACGCTAGCTACCACCAGGCATTAAATTGCTACATGTTTTCACTACTAAAATATCGCATGACTTCATAAAAGAACTCATGCTGTATTTTACTAGCATTTTTTTGTGAATGCCAGAAAATGTTTTGAAAAACACTGAGTGGTATTTTATTGCATTTTTTAATGTGCTCCATTACACTTCATGAATGGAGCCCAGAGAGAGAGAGAAACAGAGAGAGATAGAAAGAGAGGGAGACAGAGCGAGAGAGGCTATGTATAGGTGGGAGGGGGATCATGTGATGTCATGTCTGTCTAAGCTATGCCGCACCCACAGATCAGAAAATTTACGAGGGCTACAACCAACTGAAGATGAATTTTTCACAAGTATACACAAGGGTATTTAGGTTATAGCAGTATTATCTACTAACTTGTGCAAAATCGTGTTGTTTTGAGGATTTAGGTTTGCAACTATTTTAAATCCTGCAAAATTAGGGCCACAAATGTATAACCATAACAGTTTTAAATTATGATATCACACTTGATACATGTTTTATCATGCTGTACCTGTCAACATGCCTTCATTTACCACACAACCCCCTGATATTAGCATGGCATCACAGGGCAGAAAAAACTTCTTCTCTGATAAAACAATTACATCTCCAGGAACCAGATATTTAGATTGTACTTCTTCAACCCCTATAAAATAAAAAGTTGTATTATACAAACTGTTTTCTTTTGAGCATTGTTTGCTACAGTTTTAAGTCCCTGATAATCCGCTTTCACCTCTAATACATTATAGAGCAGTGCAAATGAGATAAACAGTGTATTGCCCTGTAAGGCCTCATTCACATGGACGTACACAGTGCACATGTGTGCCGGGGTCATGTCTGCCTGCACAAGATGCGCAGGTGTTCCATTCATCTGCATCCAGGCAGTCCCATTCATGTTAATTGGGATGCAATGGCTACATGGACACAGCCGATGATATGCAAATGCTAATTTGAGAAGAAAGGCAGCAGGATCTGTTAAGACATTTTTTTGAGGAAAAGAAGAAAGAAATACCCTGAAATCAGAAACACCCTGAAATTCCTAATATGCCTATATTTTCAATAACATTCCTATATTCCATGGCATACTAACATGGTATAAATGTTTTATTCAAGTCTTAAAAATAACAAGATGTGAAATTAAAACGTTGTAGTAGAATTTATTATATAATCCTAAAGTGACTAGCATATACATATTGCATAAAGCTTTAAGGCTGTATTCACACCTATGATTTTTTTTCTGATTTCTGCATTTTGCAGATTTGCACTACAGTCTATTTATCATGGTTTCCTATGCAACACATTCCGTAGTGCAAATCTGCAAAATGCGAAAAGCTCTAAAAATGCATAGATGTGAATCCAGCCTCAAACAGAACTTTTGGCTTTTTAACCACTTGATCTCCAGAAGCTTTTACCCCCCTATGACCATTTTGTGCTATCTTTGCACAACTTTAACTGACAATTGTGCAGTCATGCAACACATGTATACAATTTAAATTTTTATCATTTTTCACACAAATAGAGCTTTCATTTGGTGGTATTTTGATCATCACTGTGTTTTTTTATTTTTTTTTTTTACATAAACGAAAAAAGACCAATGGTTTTGAAAGAAAGAAAATATATATACTTTCCATAAAAAAAAAAAAAAAAAATTCTTCATAAAATTGATGCCAAAATATATTCTGCTACATGTCTTTGGTGAAAAAAAATTCTAAATAAGGGTATATTAATTGGTTTGTGCGAAACCTTAAGCATACCCCTCTGATCCCGACAGACTCTACAAACAATATATACAGTATACTGGAATTTATGTAGCTATAGACACTATACTATAAAGTCGATGATCAGTGACTTATAATGGAACTGTAATAGGGTGGTGGGCTATCTTTCACTAACAGACACTATCTGGGAATGTCACTAACATCGCTAGTGACACTAATAAAGTGATTAGTGATAATGCCATAGCTCCCAACTGTCCCCGATTTAGAAGGACTGTCCCTCATTCAGAACAAAGTCACTCTGTCCCTCTTTTCTCCTCATGTGTCCCTCATTTTGGTGTGATCTATATAGTTGTATAAAAAAAAATGCACTACTTATCTATCACAAAGTGTTTCCCAGTGCTAAACCTTTCATCCAATTTCAAAATGTCTGCGTTTGTAATTAACAAAAAACAATATAAGGAATATTAATGGTAAAAATGTGCTTGTGGGTTTAACCAATCACATTTTTGTAACATTATCCTTTAATCGGGGGGTGTGGCAGGGGGAGTGTCCTATGCCTACATACTTTTGCTAACAAGTGTCTCTCATTCCTATCTTAGAAAGTTGTGAGGTATGTAATACTGTACATTGACACTGTATTAATGACATTGGCTGGGAAAGGGTTAATATCTATGGGCAATCAAGGAGTTAAAAGTGTGCCTAACAGCATGTAATATGTGCTACTGTTACTTTACTATCTAGCTTTTTTCCTACCTGATTTTCAAGGCAGAAGAAACAGCCAGATCACTGTTTCTATGCACACAGAGTTCTGAGTGTTTGTACACACAGAACTCTGTGTGTGTGATTGGACACCAGGGATGAGCATTATGTTCGACTCGAACATTGGCTGTTCGCCAGTTCACCGAATAGCGAATAATTTTGGGTGTTCGCTGTGAAATTAGGAAGCCGTGGAACACCCTTTAAAAGTCTATAGGGGAAATCAAAAGTGCTAATTTTAAAGGCTTATATGCATGGTATTGTCATAAAAAGTGTTTGGGGACCTGGGTCCTGCCCCAGGGTACATGTATCAATTAAAAAAAAAGTTTTAAAAATTGACACTTTTTCGGGAGCAGTGATTTTAATAATGCTTAAAGTGAAACAATAAAAGTGTAATATTCAGTCTGACAGCAAAATGACATTTAAAACTACTCGCGGCTGTAATGAATTGTCGGTTCGCAATACACATAAAAGTTCATTGATACAAATGGCATGGGGATTTCCCCACTGGGGAATCCCGAAACCTAAATAAAAAAAAATTAAAAAAAAATGCGTGGGGGTCCCCCTAAATTCCATACCAGGCCCTTCAGGTCTGGTATGGATATTAAGGGGAACCCCACACCAAAATTTAAAAAAAAAAATGGCGTGGGGTTCCCCCAAAAATCCGTACCAGACCCTTATCTGAGCACGTAACCTGGCAGGCCACAGGAGAAGAGGGGGGATGAGAGAGCACCCCCTCCTCCTGAACTGTACCAGGCCACATGCCCTCAACATTGAGAGGGTGCTTTGAGGTAGCCCCTCAAAGCACCTTGTCCCCATGTTGATGGGGAGTAGGGCCTCATCCCCACAACCCTTGCCCTGGGGGTTGTGGGGGTCTGCGGGTGGGGGACTTATCAGAATCTGGAAGCCCCCTTTAACAAGGGGACCCACAGATCCCACCCCCCGTGTGAAATTTTTTCACAAAAAAAGTGTCAAAAATGTTAAGAATGACAAGAGCCAGTTTTTGACAGTTCCTTTATTTAAAGTCTTCTTCTTTCCATCTTCTTCGGGTCTTCTTCCTTCCTTCGGTTTCTTCCTTCCTTCGGTTTCTTCCTCCATCTTCTTCTTCCTCGGCTTCTTCCTGTGATCCTCTGCTTCTTGCTCCAGTGCTCTCGTCCAACATCTTCCTCTGCTGCGTCTTCTTCCCCGCTTCGCTCTTGGGCCTCTTCGCATCTATGGGAGGCTGCTCTTCTTCTGACAGTTCTTATATAACTGAGGGCAGGGCCACCACTCTGACACACGGGGACTTCCCTATGGCTTTCCCTGTGATGTCAGAAGGGGGTGGGGTCACCCGTGTGCAATCTGTGTACCATTTGGAGGAGATGAAAAACCAACTTGAAACAAATCTCCCAAAGTGAGGGGAATTACCCTCTTAGGCCTCATGTACACTGCTGCAGGTAAACGGATGTTTAGGAGCAGTTGGGCATTTTTTTCAACTGCTCCTGAACTCTCCTCTATGTTATCTTATTTTTTTTATAGTCATTTCTAGGCAGTTGAGTTTAGAGGCATTATTTGGAACCAAAAAAAGTGTTCAAAAGCTGTGCTTAGAGGCCTTTTTAAGCACCAAACGCGGCTAAACATGGCTACCCGCATTTAGGCGCGTTTTTAAAGGGAAACATTTTATTTATTACTTTTGAGCCTGGAAAATGCTAAAAACACACCAAAAACTCAATTATCACTGCCTGCAAGCTTTATACACCATGTAATATTCCCCTCAGCAGCCAATTATGCTGTACAATACATGACTTGCTATACTTGACACTGAAGTTGAGAGTCACCAACAGACGTTCCTCTGGTGGTATGCTTTTCCTCATGTTGGTGTCCATGCAAACTAGACGGGGTCTAACCTTTTCCAAGAGAACGTCATAGGTGGTAATTGACATGCGTGTAAAATTTAAAAAAATTCTCTGGGAAATGTCATAGCTGAACACAGATATATTAACAAACCAACCACAAAATAACAGCTAGCTACAAGCACACTGCTTTCTCAGCTGCTACACACACTGCTCTCTCACAGAATGGCTGAAATAGTTAATAAATACTTGTTTTTAGTGATTTCTAATCATTTGGTTATCCTTAGCAAATGCTTCTGAACTCAAAAACTCCTAAACGCCACTAAACGCCACTAAACACAGTTGAGAAACCTCCCGTGTACATGAAACCTTAGACAGTTGTCCCTGAAACAGGTATCCCCGTTGTAAGATTTCTTCGCACCTCCTGATCTGGAGAAAACTGTTACATTTTGAATTCCTCCTCACTTTCTTTCTTGGCAACAATGGTTACCAGAATAAATAGATAAGACAAATCCCCCAATGAGGACATGGCTAGTAATCAAATCTTGACAAGAGACCCATTTCCCAATCTAGTAAACCCTAGAGAAAAAAGCCCTCGATTCTGGCAAGAAGCTCTGAAGTTCCAGCACGATACGCCGAACCTTCAGAGCGCATTCACCACTGACACCAGCTGCTGCATGCAAGATTAATATCTCCTAAACAGTGTATGTTTAGGAGATATTAATTTTACCTAAACTAAGCCTTATTATAGGCTTACCTGTAGGCAAAAATCACAAAGGGCATACAACCGCTATAACAATTTAGCCTATAGAAACACCTTATGATTTTGCCTTGAAATAGAAGAGGAGTTAAAAAGAATTGACCATGAAGACAATCAAGAGAAATACTTGGTTACATCAGGCAACTCAAAAGGTCAGCTAGGCAAATTAGTAATGGAGTAATAGTCAAGTAAATTGGTGCATGCTGACTCGGCATGCACTAAACCCCAATACGTTAGTTATGCATAAAGTTTGCCTTTCTAGGGAACATTAATATTCAAAACAAGTGTATTAGAAAGTAAGAAATAACTGTGTGCCCTCAGGTAATACAGCATGTGGGTATTGCAAGGTACTAGTCAATTCGACTTCTTTTCTCTCGTTGAATAATTGAAGCCATATTTTGGTCCTCCAGCTATTTGTAGGATAATAATAAAAAGCAGAAGCAGGGACCTGAAGTGATATAGGGGGTCAGAAAAGGAACCAGCACATGGTGTGGGATACAGGCATCCAACATTCCCGAAAGTCTCAAATGCCAGAGACTTTTTTGAGGCTGCAGAGCTGAAACAGGAGAGAGGTAGAAATAAATGATCCACTGAAAAGTGAGTATACTGTATACTATCTTCTATTGCAGGAAACTGCTGCATTCAAGCCTTTAGAAACCAGATCAGCTAAAGCTCCCCCCCAGCCTCCTCTTAATTTTCCCTGAGCCAGAGATCCAGTGATGCACAGGAAAGGCTCTCACTCCTCTATGGCTTATATACAACAGCAGGTTCAGGAGCGAGAATGCACAAGCATGGGGGCACTCGGCGGAAGGTGGAATCAGGAGCACAGGTGGGGGACCTGAGTAGTGGAAAATCCCTTGCACAGAGCAGGTAAGTGTGATGTGTGTGTTTTTTTTTGTCTTACCTCCATTTCTCTGAAGAACAGACACCAAAACATTATTATGTGATTCCACCATATGATGCAATTTAACTGATTGCTATAAAGATAAATAAAAGCAAATAATGTAGTCAACATATGTGTATTTAGAATAAAGTAAAACATATGGAAATATCAAAGTAACGCATTTATGCTTACCATCCTTAGCATGAAAATTGTTGCAAGAATAGACAAGATGGTCATAGTTAATATGGCCATAGAATAATCAAAATATCCAGATGCCAGCCATGTAGTTAGTGAATAAACTTCAAAACAGTAAAATGGATTCAAAACCTGTTAAAATAAATATATGCAATTTATTTATTTATTTATTTTTGTTTGTTTTTTTAGAGGTATTTATATTGCGCCAACAATTTAAGCAGCGCTTTATATATATTTTGTGCATTCACATCAGTTCCTGCCCTCAAGGCACTTACAATTTAAGGTCCCTAACTGACAGTCACATAAAATCCCATTGATTATATACTTTATTGGGGGCGTGACCGGATGTGAGCCGTAGTGGATGCTTTAGAGAGAATCTTTAGGAATCCTGAACCTTCATCCTTATCCATCCGCATGCCTGCAAGACAGACACAGACTTTTTCTAACATAGATTACCAGGATTCCTTCTCTACCCCTGTTCCTGCCATTATTTTGCAGCCAGACCATCTGATCGGTGTGCCCCACTGCTTGGTGATGCCAGCTGTCTTCTTTCTACCCACGGCCCACCACCATTTTGACCATTTCCAGTGCCATTCTCAGGCTCAGAGGGACACAAGCCTCCGTCCTCCTACCTGGCACTGTTGCATCATCCCTGCCTTCCTCCTACCCACTGCCGGTCATCATCTTGGCTGTATTTGACACCATCCTCAGGCTCAGAGGGACAGAAGCCCTCCATCCTCCTACCTGGTAGCATGGCACTACCCCTGCCTTTATCCCTTTTAGTAGGGAAGTCTGCTTGGGAGTGCGGCCTTGAAGATGCCGGCTGCCTTCCTCCTACCTGCGACCAGCCACCATCTTGCCAGAGAGAAGGCTTCATTCATCTGCTGCAGGATGGTGTAAGTGCATCCAGGCATCTACCGCCCCTGGTCCTGACCCTCCTGGGGGATGTTCTGTACAGGGAGGCTTCAGAGGATCATTATATTAAGAATGGCCATCTGGAAGGGGCGTGGCCTGGCGCGCAGGCAATGTGGGCACACTCTGAGGGAACACCGGAGAGTCAGCTGCTTTCTGGCCTGCTGACAAGCTGCAAACAAGACAGATAATGTGCAGACTGTCAAAGAGCACTTTGAGACGGAATTGTCCCACGTCTTTGAGTCCTACCATCAGTATATTGCTTCCTCCAGTCTGAACATAGATGTCAGATATTATAGCTCTATATTGCAACCAAGAACTAGGCAGGACTCGCTGCAAAACTCTTTATGGAACAAGAATACAGGATTTTTATACACTACAAACTCAGGTGAGGCTGATCCAGGGTCATCCCTACGCTGGGTCCCAGTGGTCCCAGTGGATCCAATGGTCCCAGGCGGCAAATTGATGGCCACATTTTTTTTTTCAGTTTTGTGTGCAGGGACGCTGCTACCAGCACACATTAGTCAGGGGTACCCCCTCCTTGTAAGCTGAACGTGCAGGTTAGTGGCAGCCTAAGGAGGAAAGGGGATTTCCGGATGCGAGAAGCTCTGTGTCTTCCCCCATCCAGGCAGGCAGATGGTGCATCCTAGCAGTAAGCCGGGCAGCATGACATGTGGGACATAAAGAAGCTAGGCTGTCCCTGGAGCCAGGTTTCCGTTACATCAGAGGGGGGCGGGGTCACTCATACATCATTGGGGAAGGGTGGCCCCGCCCTCCACATATAAGAAACGTCAGGCCGCCGGGCTCCCACAATGTCTCCTCTGTGGAGACAGAAGATGGATGGATTTGCTGCGCTGGATCAGATCAGCCATCGCTGGAGAGATGATCATCTGTCGCTGGATAGCAAGAGTGGATTAATACCGCTGGAATCTTTTTTTTTTTATAAATAAATAAAAGGACTTTTTCAAAAGTGTGTTTGTCTTATTTAACTATTTTTTTTTTATTTGTGAAATGGTAGGGGTACTTTTGTACCCCCTTACCATTTCAAACAGGGCCGGGATCTGGGTGTCCCCTTGTTAAAGGGGGCTTCCAGATTCTGATAAGCCTCCCACCCGCAGACCCCCACAACCACCAGCCAGGGTTGTGGGGATGAGGCCCTTGCCCCCATCAACATGGGGACATGGTGCTTTGGCCGGGACCCCAAAGCATCCTCCTAATGTTGAGGGCATGTGGTCTGGTATGGTTCAGGGGGGGCGCTCTCTCATCCCCCCTCTTTTACCTGCCAGGTTGCGTGCTCGGATAAAGGGTCTGGTATGGATTTTTTTTTTTTTGACGCAGGGTTCCCCTTAATATCCATACCAGACCTGAAGGGCCTGGTAATTGAATTTGGGGGAACCCCACGCTTTTTTTAAAAAATTTGTATTTATTTTTTTATCAATGACTTTCAATGAGTGTTCTCTATATTACGGGAGCCGACAATTCATTATAACCATGAGTGATTTTAAAGGACTTTTTTTCCTGCAGAAATTACACTTTGTGCAGGGACAGTTCTAAGTACAGGAAACATGCGCCCCTTCACAGGTATACTATAGACACCCCCCAGATGCGAAATTTAAAGGAATATTACACTTTTATTGTTTCACTATAATCATTATTAAAATCACTGCTCCTGAAAAAAAATGGCCGTTTGGTGTGTTTGTTTTTAAGGAGCACAATTCAACAAAACTTGAACAAAAAAAGCTGCATGGTTGAGCTGCCAGAAGGAAGCCTTTACTGTGCCAGTGCCACAAAAAAGCCCAATGAGACATAACAAGGTGTTGTTGGGCATATTGTAACCAGGCTTTTTTGTGCACTAAAGGCTTCTTTCTGGCAATTTAACCAAGCAGCTCTTTTTTGTTCAAGTAACATTGTATTGTGCTTCTTAACCACTTCAGCTCCCGTTTTACCTCCTTCCCGACCAGAGCACTTTTTACAATTGTGCGGTTTTACCTGGTAATTGAGCAGTCATGCAATGCTGTACCCAAACAAAATGTGCACCCTTTTTTTTTACCACAAATAGAGCTTTTTGTTGGTGGTATTTGATCACCTTTTTTTATTTTTTGCGATATAAATGAAAAATATTAAAAATTTGGAAAAAAAATATATATTTTCTACTTTTTGCTAGAAAAAAAATACAATAAACTCAATTTTAGTCAAACTTTTTGGCCAAAAAGCATTCAGCCACATGTCTCTGGTAAAAAAAAAAAAATTCAATAAGTGTATATTTATTGGTTATAGAGTCTACATCTAGGGTACACTTTCTGGAATTTACGCAGCTTTTAGTTTATGACTGCTATCTAATTTTCTTTTTCTCTTCTTCCAATTTGCTGAGAGGCTTGTTGAGCACATTGAATATTTTATTTCTTTGTCACAAGTGATTGAAAAATGACAAAAAAAACAAAAAAAACTATTCACACAAAGTTGTTATTTAACCACTTAAGCCCCGGACCAATTTGCAGCCAAAGGACCAGGCCCCTTTTTGCGATTCGGCACTGCGTCGCTTTAACTAACAATTGTGCGGTTGTGCGATGTGGCTCCCAAACAAAATTGATGTCCTTTTTTTCCCACAAATAGAGCTTTCTTTTGGTGGTATTTGATCACTGCGGTTTTTATTTTTTGCGCTACTATAAACAAAAATAGAGCGGCAATTTTGAAAAAAATTCTATATTTTTTACTTTTTGCTATAATAAATATCCCAAAAAAATATATATAAAAAAATGTTTTTCCTCAGTTTAGGCCGATACGTATTCTTCTACATATTTTTGGTAAAAAAAAAAAAAAAAATCGCAATTAGCGATTATTGATTGGTTTGCACAAAAGTTATAGCATTTACAAAATAGGGGATAGTTTTATAGCATTTTTGTTAATATTTTTTTTTTACTAGTAATGGCGGCGATCAGCAAGTTTTATTGTGACTGCGACATTATGGCGGACACATCGGACATTTTTGACACATTTTTGGGACCATTGTCAGATATACAGAAATCAATGCTATTTAAATGCATTGATTCCTGTGTAAATGACACTGGCAGTGAAGGAGTTAACCACTAAGGGGCAGTGTAGTGTTATGTATGACGTTATGTGTTTTTTTTTTTTATCGTAGGGGGGCGTAGCCTGGCATGTGATGTCACTGATCATCCTTCCCTATAAAAGGGAAGAGACGATCGTGACAGCCACACAGGGAAGCACGTGGAGAGGTTTGTTTACACAGACCTCTCCTCGTTCTTCAGCTCTGTGACCCGATCGCGGGACACCATCGGCGATCGGGTCCGCTGGTCCCGCGGCCACGGAGCACAGGACCAGCTGTGCGCTCCTGACCCACATCTGGGCCCTTAAAGAATCACATACATCTACTTGTGCCCAGCCGTGCCATTCTGTCGACGTACATCGGCATGAGGCGGTCCATGAGTTGTTAATGATATATTGATCAAACTTGTTATGGGCATATGTGAAATTACACCCCAAAATACATTTTGCTGCTTATCCTGAGTATGGGGATACTACATGTGTGGGATTTTTTGGGAGCCTAGCCACGTACAGAACCCTGAAAACCAATCACCGCCTTCAAGCTTTCTAAGGGTGTACATTTTTGATTTCACTCCTAATAATAATAATACATTTTATCCGCTTCCCACCCGCCCTATAGCCGAATGAAGTCCCTGGACGTCCTCGTGTTTACTTCCGCAATGCGCCCCGCCGGTGGCGCGAATCAGGGAAGTTTTATGTTTGCCGTGTCCCCCGGAGACAGGCAAACACAGATCGCTGTAAACGGACAATCACAGCGGCCGTTTACAGCGTGATCGGCGTGTCCAATGTGAGATGATCTCATATGTAAACAGACAGCGTGTGAGAGGGGAGAGAGGAACGGCTGCAGCGCCCGTAAGTGAAAAAAAAAGTAAAAAAAAGTGCCATCCGCCCCAGTGCCATCCTCCCCCAGTGCCATCCTCCCCCAGTGCCATCCTCCCCCAGTGCTACCTGCCCCCAGTGCCACCTGTTAGTGCTATCTGTGCCCAGTGTCACCTGTTGTCAGTGCCATTTGTCCCCAGTGCCATCTGTCATCAGTGCCATGTGTCATCAGTGCCGCATAGTGCCATCTGTCATCAGTGCCACATATTAGTGCCATCTGTCATCAGTGCCACATATCAGTGCCATCTGTTGTCAGTGTCACGTGTCATCAATGCCACTTATCAGTGCCATCTGTCATCAGTGTCACGCGTCAGCGGTGCCACGTATTAGTGCCATCTGTCATCGGTGCCACGTATTAGTGCCACGTATTAGTGCCATCTGTCATCAGTGCCACGTTTTAGTGCCATCTGTCAACATTGCCACGTATTAGTGCCACATGTTATCAGTGCCATGTATAAGTGCCATCTGTCATCAGTGCCACGTATAAGTGCCACATATTAGTGCCATTTGTCATCAGTGCCACGTGTCATCAGTGCCAAGTATAAGTGTCATCATTGCCACGTATCAGTGCCATCTGTCATCAGTGTCACGTGTCATTGTCCTGGTGCTCCAGGGCCTTCAAAAGTGTAATAGGTAGTCAACAAGTTAGATGGGTAATTTAAGCTCCTAGAACACCTGAATGCGCTCCCTGCATGTTGGGCCTCTCTATGTGGCCAGGCTGTGAAAAAGTCCCACACATGTGGTATTGTATTACTCAGGAGGAGTAGGCGAATTTTTTTGGGGGTGTCATTTGTGGTATACACATGCCATGTGAGAAAAATAACCTATTACAATGACAATTTTGTGGAAAAAATTTTAAAAAATTAAAAATCTTAATTTTGCAAAGAATTGTGTGAAAAAAAATGACAACATCAAAAAGCTCACCATTCCTCTTACTAAATACCTTGGAATGTCTACTTTCCAAAAAGGGGTAATTTGGGGGGTATTTGTACTTTCCTGACTTGTTCGGGTCACAAGAAGTGAGATAGGCCACCAGTACATCAGATGTGATCAATTTTGTATGATTCGCACCACAGCTTGTAGACTCTTTAACTTTCACAAAGACCAAATAATATCCACTAATTTGGGTTATTTTTACCAAAGATATGTAGTAGTATAAATTGTGGCCAAAATTTATGAAGAAAAATTTATAATTTGCATAATTTTGTCACAGAAACAAAGAAATATGCGTTTTTTTTTTTCAAAATTTTCGGTCTTTTTTTTCATTTAAAGCGCAAAAAATAAAAACCCCAGAGGTGATCAAATACCACCAAAAGAAAGCTCTATTTGTGTGAAAAAAAGGACTGGGCAGGAAGGGCGTTTAAGTGCCCAGTAAGCAAGTGGTTATTTATAGTGCCCTTTTCATCAAAAAAATCTCAAAGTGCTACAAGTGCTACTCCTCACTACCTCTCATAGTTTCAGAAGCCATGAAATGCCCAGATAGCACAACCCCAAAATTACCTAATTTTGGAAAGTAGACACCCCAAGCTATTTGCTGAGAGGTATGTTGAGTCCATGGAATATTTTATATTTTGCCACAAGTTTTGGGAAAATGACAATACATTTTTTTTTCACAAATTTTTACTAATTGCTATATTGCTCAAACATGCCATCGGAAAAAAATAAAAAATAAAAAAACATGCCATGGAAATATGTGACATTACACTCCAAAGTAAATTCTGCTGCTTTTCTTGAGTACAGGGATACCACATGTGTGGGACTTTTTGACAGCCTAGCTACGTACAGCACCCCGAAAACCAAGCACTGCCTTCAGGCTTTCTAATGCCCCATACACACAGTCGGATTTTCCGACGGAAAATGTTCAATTAACCTGTGTGTCTGTACCAAGGCCAAACATTCCAGAGTATGTACACTTTTGATCAGGCACATTTGGGGGATTTATTTTATCATTATTATTTTAAAAGGAGCTAGAAAACGATGTGATAATAAATGGCTTTGTGTGATCAGTATCCTTGAATGAAAGACAGTTTTTTGGCAAGATTAGTCATATTTTCAATACAAATGCCAAAATTTCACAAAATCTGCCAGGGTATGCAAACTTTTGAGCACAACTATATATATATATATACAGTGGTGTGAAAAAGTGTTTGCCTCCTTCCTCATTTCCTGTTCCTTTGCATGTTTGTCACACTTAAGTGTTTCGGAACATCAAACCAATTTAAACAATAGTCAAGGACAACACAAGTAAACACAAAATGCAATTTGTAAATGAAGGTGTTTATTATTAAAAGGTGAAAAAAAATCCAAACCATCATGGCCCTGTGTGAAAAAGTGATTGCCCCCTAAACCTAATAACTGGTTGGGCCACCCTTAGCAGCAACAACTGCAACCAAGCGTTTGCGATAACGTGCAATGAGGCTTTTACAGCGTCCTGGAGGAATTTTGGCCCACTCATCTTTGCAGAATTGTCCTAATTCAGTTACATTAGAGAGTTTTCGAGCATGAACGGCCTTTTTAAGGTCATACCACAACATCTCAATAGGATTCAGGTCAGGACTTTGGCTAGGCCACTCTAAAGTCTTCATTTTGTTTTTCTTCAGCCATTCGGTGGTGGACTTGCTGGTGTGTTTAGGATCATTGTCCTGCTGCAGAACCCAAGTTCGTTTCAGCTTGAGTACACGAACAGATGGTCGGACATTCTCCTTCAGGATCTCTTGGTAGACAGCAGAATTCATAGTTCCTTTTATCACGGCAAGTCTTTCAGGTCCTGAAGCAGCAAAACAGCCCCAGACCATCACACTACCACCACCATATTTTACTGTTGGTATAATGTTCTTTTTATGAAATGTAGTGTTCCTTCTACGCCAGATATACTTGGACACACACCTTCCAAAGAGTTCCACTTTGTCTCATCGGTCCACAGAATGTTGTCCCAAAAGTCTTGGGGATCATCAAGATGTGTTGTGGAGAAATTGAGACGAGCTTTGATGTTCTTTTTGCTCAGCAGTGGTTTTCTCCTTGGAACTCTGCCATGCAGGCCATTTTTGCCCAGTCTTTTCCTGATGGTGGAGGCATGAACGCTGACCTTAACTGAGGCAAGTGAGGCCTGCAGTTCCTTGGACGTTGTTGTGGGGTCTTTTGTGACCTCTTGGATGAGTCGTCGCTGCGCTCTTGGGGTAATTTTGGGCAGCCGGCCACT